>NC_132941.1:14017500-15267500 GCF_034638445.1 Ciconia boyciana | reverse complement strand
ACTTCTTGTTTTTCAAGATGGAAGGGTCTTAATATGGTATCAGCCCATTACTTTTCTGACCACATTTTCTAATTATCAGCCCTGAAATTATTAGCCCCTCTGGATTGCCTGTGGGTTGACACAGTAAGAGAAACACAATTCCATCACTCCAGAGAATGGCTGAGATGACTGATTCATGTAAAGGTATGCACCACTGTGGCGGTGTGCTCCCCCCCCCCCAGCTCCCCGCACAAGCAGTAACCATCAGTGGGAGTCATCCTGATAGCTGCATCCAGCTTGTGCTGGACCTTGAGGACGAATGGCAACAAAGTAGCCAAGGGCTGCCTGAAGCAGGGATCTAAACCTCTTGCTGATATGCAAATATGACCATAAGTCAATCATCTTACTCCTTAAATAGTGGACAGCCCAGGGCCCTTTGAGCTCTCCTGCACGGCAGCGGGCTGCACGCCAGGATCTCCCCTTGAGCAGGGACGCCTCTCAAGGGTACTCCTCGAGGTTGAGAGATTCCTTGCCGCAACAGATCCTCGGTAAGTGACTAATAGCATGCTAAACTTTGAAATCTTAGCTAAGTGATATAAAGGATTGATTGCGCATATATAATCCTTTAGACATAAACCGTTGACCAAGTCTGGGACTAGGACTGGATCTAGCCGCACCTAGACTCCTCTCTGAGAAGGAGTTTAGAAAGCAAGGGGATCCTTTCCGAACCTCATGACTCAACGGGAGGGTCTCCCTGACAGTTCTGTCTGACCCTGTCCTCTATGCAATAAATAATCAAGTGTGCCTCGCCATCGAATCTTGTTAAAACACTGTCGCACTGAACTTTGTTAACTCCCTATTCTGTATCAATAAACTATATTTTTACTTCTCTCTTACGAGTGAAGTGCACTCTCACTCCATCCGCGACAACCACTCTGCCCAGACTGGAAGTATTCTACAGAATTGTGGCATGTACAGAAATTCCACGTTGAAAAGTTAGCCACGTATGAACTTCAAGTACCCTCTGGAGGTACCTGAGGGCTGAATTGTGGTTTTGAGTACTTCAGTTTTTATTTCTGTTGCTTAGGTCCCTTTTGGATGTAGTTTCACACTGTTTTCTTTAAAGCCTCTTTATTTTATATGTATTTGTCTCTTTTCTATTCCTCTGTATGCAGCATTGGTGCTTTTTAATAAACAAGATGTGAATTCAGTTAATTTTAAGTCTTTGTGACTCTCCTATTACAAAATGGCTTCACTGCCTGTATGAATAGCTTTAGTATAAATATTTTGAGGCGGCTTTTAACTTGTATTTCAAGTTGATATTTGAGAAGTGCTATATGTTTATTTAGAACAACAACAAAGCAGAAGAATCACCAACTGGCAAAACAAGCACTGTTAGTTTGGTCTTTGTGATACCAAAACCACCCCACCCAGAAATGTTGTTTCCATAGTCCTTCAAGATGAGAAATGAAATTGAAACTTATATGGAAATGACACAGATGCTCTTGGAGATGAAATCTGATGAAAATCCATCAGTGTGGCAGAGGGAGATTGTATTTCAGGGCAGTTCACCTGTCTGAGCTGGAAGGACTCTGAAGCTGCAGACAGTGACAAAACGCTGGGTCTATTATTTGCATATTTATGTCAAAGCTGAAGCTTGCCAAATTTAAAATGTCCTCCCAAATTATATCCCATGACAGCAAACTTGAAATGGGAAATAGTATAACTTTGTGATTAGAGTGTCATTTCTAATATGGCTGCTTCCAGAAATCTCTGTTTGGGTATCTTGCAATGGGTGGATTTTTCTTTTACATAGCAGTAGTTAACTTTGACCAACTGTTATTGTATATATAACTTTAATCTGAATGTGTGTTTTTTACACACAGATATATTCTAGTGTGAATGGAAGGTTAATCATAGAGTCATATTCAGTATTATAGTAATACTGGTACTACAGATGACAGAATTTACACCATTCCCAAAGGCTAATTCTTTTCTACAGCTCATTTAGAAAAAATGCATGGGAGCCAGCATGTGGGAAGAAACTTTGAAATTTTGAAGGGGTATCCTAAGCCAATCACAGTTCTTTTTTATGAGCAGAAGCTGATCAAAGTAATTGCATTTTTATTGGTTATCTTTGTCATTGGAGATGCATGACATGGCCCTTTTCATTTCAATGTCTCTTCCATGTGTCTGTACAGCTGCATTATGCTCCTTAAGGCATCTGCAATTGTTGCTCACAGTGAAAAGTAATATTAAAAAAGATGTTAATGTGTGATCATACCAGAGAAGCTGGAACCATTCTCAGCTGGGTATCTACACAGAGCAGGAATCGGGTGAGGAAATAAATTATTTTTACATATTGGGATTTCATGGGACTATGACACATATGCATACCTGAAACCAGAGGGAACAACATACAGTGGCAATTGGTATAAAACTATGTTGACAGACCCTGATTAAGCATATTTGCTCAGAGGGATCATTCTAAAATTCCTGATGTTAACAGGAATAGAATGCAATTTTAATAGTATGCTCATGCAAAATTCAGAGAAGTTATTATCTGTATTTCTCATTGAATAATTTTCCATTGCACTTCCTGCTGTTTGCCGTTTAACACTCCCCTGCCCCCCCAGTATTAGCATTTTCAGATTAAGTAATAATGTGGCAATTGAAATTCAGGATGCAACAAAGCTGGAGGGGTGTGTTCCTGCCCTGTATAGTAACAGTGATTCAGATTCTTTTATTAAGTCAGGGCAGTCAGGATTTCACTCTCACTTTTTAAAAAAGATGTTAAAGCTAACAACAGGTCTCACCTGTGTCTCTCCTACAGGCTGGAAAGAGCATTGAAGCAGAGGTGAAAATCTGTTTTAAGTAATGATTAAAGCTCCAGTAAGGGTGAACTTTTCAGCACAGGCCCTGTGAAGAGCTGTAAATGTATTAGCATGCACTTACTCAACGTTTGGAACAGTTGCTTGCTTTGTTACGCACACAGATGAATATGCACATATACTCTCACAACTAGATCCAGGCGAATGAGGTAAGAATACCGCGTCTGAAAGAACCTGCACATACTGTAATTTTGATGTGACTTTCTTTAGACCTTGCTAATGTTTCTTTTATGCTCACTCTGCAGGTGTTTATACACTCATATTTGGTAGCACAATACCAAATTTCATCAAAACCAATAATTATAATATTTGATACTTAAATAGATGGGTATCTGGACAAATTAGTTTTTTAAATGTATGAATGTCATCAATGAATATATTTAAATGTTTGTGTAATGAAGCCCCTTGATAATTGTTCCCCAAGGAACAACAGATCATATTCAAAGTATTTGCAATCAATTCCTTGAAAAAAGTGTTTTAATATTTTAAGCTAAAATGTATTGAGTAATTTGCTATCTGCTTGCAGAGAGAATCTTCATTAGTTGAAAAAGTTTATTAATTACTCATTCAGCTCTAAAGTAAACATGCTTTTACAATATAAGGGATTTATATTGATTATAATGGAAATTGTGATGGCATGGAAGCCATGCTCAGATTTAAAACCTAATGTGATGGACATGTAAGGTTACATCTTAAAAATATGACTCACTAATATTTTCATATTTAGTAATTACACTTATTACACTGGATGTCTTTTATTATAGTTTTAGAATTTCTGTAGTGATTGTGAGCAGAAAGTATAATCACGGCCTTTAAGTATAATATTCTTGATTTGTGTTTGCTTGGAAAAACTACTATTTAAAAAAAAAGAAAAAGAAAAGGAAGGTGTGTCCTGAGGTTCATTTTCATATTGAGGAGTGTTTGTGATAAGACCTCCCTAGATATATTAAGTCTATTTTGTACAGACTAGCTTTTTCCTGTATAAGAAGTAGCACTAGATTAGACACGCTATCGTGGATTTACAACACAGATGTATTTAAAACTGTCCTTGATTCAAACTCCACCTGGGTAGCTACAAATAGTGTCACATTTAAATAACTTTATTTCCTTTCTTGTTTTATACCCATGCTTTCAGAGACTTGTCCTTTCAGAAAAAGAGTAAAACATTCTGTTGGGGCCAAATTCTGCACTCGTGTTAATTGAACAATATAGTTCAGGGCAGTTGTGTGACTTTAACCAACAACACAATTTGTTGTCATTTTCTGAGGACAGCTGCATATCAAGATAACAATAGACTTACTGACACCTGTATGGTTTAAAATCATTGTTCTTACTTTATTTTCTTCTATTTATTTAACGTTAATACTTCCTAGCAGTTAGGCACTTGAAACACCATCCCTCCTACCAGCCTTTGTATACACAAGTGATCAAGTAGAAACAGTAATTATGTCTAATAAAAAATGACCAGATACAAATCAAGCTGGACATCAAATTTCAGTGGCAGACATGCCATATGGCATCAGGGCTATAGCTGTTTGGGTGTGTGAGCTGACTGAGAAAATAGATGGTGTTCAAAATTCTACCAATTTTATCTGAATGTTCTTTGGGTTTTACTTGATTTTAAAACCAATCCTATTTCTGTCCTCAGTTTCCAAGCTTTTTTTCAATCTCCCAGCAAAATGTCTGACTTTTCTCTGCAGGTCTCCAAATTGCCTGATACGCTTTAGATTGATATCTGTACCACAGGTGCATTTACAAACTTTGTCAGCATTTTCAACAGTGGGTGTCCAAGAGTTGAGCACTTCAATTCTCTTGAGAGTACCCAGGTAGAAGTAGCCTGAGTTTCAGATTAGCTGAATCTCCTGGAATGACTCCAGCCCTTTTCAAACTAATGTATTTTTATTTTAAGGGTTAAATCGAAGACTTGCCTTTTTTGGTTTTTTTACTGCCTAACTGAAAATGAATCTTTGAAGGGTTAACTTTAGAAGCTTTGGGCAACAAATACTGGCTGAAATGTTGTCTACCTGGCTACTATTTGGGCAGTTTAGCTGCATTTTGGGCTTGTCACAAGGAACTAACACATTAATTTCAATTAACTTACTGGTTTCTTTAATTCTAGGTTATATTATGTTTTATTTAGGTCCAGGGTTGAAATTCAGTTAGTATCAGCTTTTAAAATACCTCTCCTCCAAACACACTCTGTAAGTATCTACCAAAGAATGTAGAATTTGAAACATGAATTTAAGAGCAAAGCAAGGAAAAACTTACAAAGTCTCACCTGGTGACTAAATGCTGTAAGAATTAAGTTCATACCTATCTTATCTGGAACTGAACTATGATTAACACTGAGTGAGCTCCATGCCTGAGGTTCAGAAATGTCTCTGTTTTTCATTTCCTGATGCCATCCCACAAGACAGAAAAATGCTCTGGTTTTATTCCCGTTTTACCTTCTTTAACCCTTTACATCTCATGTAAAGGTATCTTGTATCTAGAATTCTCCCTCCTCACTAGTTCACAGTTTCTGAATGTGAGTAAAAGTCTTTTGTGATTAATTTGACTAACTACTGGCCTGCCTTCTATCACATTGACACTTCTGCATTCAATTCACATAGAAATTGGTGATGTTTAATTAAACCAAAGATGTGTAAGCACATGCAAGTGCATACACATAAATTACAGAGTAGTGCAAGCTGCATTATGTTGAGACATGTTAATTTTATGTTATAAAGTAACCAAACACATTTTATTTGCTAAATGAAATTGAAGGGTAAATTGCAAAAACCTGTAATGATGCTGAAAACTATTTTTGATTTAGAACCATGTCTGAGACTTCCCCGTGTAACATGGTGACAGTAGCTTTTCCTGGTAGCTATGTTAAAATATGAAATGTAAATGGCTGTGCAATGATGTATGAAATCCCTAAGTATTATGATCATAATCTGCCTGCCAATTCTATCTTTAAAACCTGATGCATTCAATGTTAAGTTACTAGATTTAGATGTAGTAACATAGATTTTTAAAATTATTATTATTTTTATTTCTATAGTACAAAATCTCTAGACCTAGATCTGCAAAAAGCTGATGGGTATGTTGTAATTTTGGCTTCATTGTAATTAGTTAGTTGAATCTCTGTACCTTTGCAAAAATCCTGGCCATGGTAGATGAAAGTTGAAAAGCTTCATATTTGCACTCTTGATAATAAAGTAAAACAAGTAGAACACTTGTAGGTTGTAGAATGAGCTTTTTACATCAATTATCCAACATACTTTGCTTTTGTAATGATTTTTCCTACTCATTTTTACTATAGACAATGTAATATAAGTTTTTAGTGCATAACGTCATTGGTTTCCATTACCTTCTAAAGTATATGTAACATATGGAGGTCCTTTAAGCTGTAAAATAACATTTGTGTCCATATACTATTTTAAATACATTTGATGGCACAGCAGAGCCCTTTTTTCTTTCTTTCTTTCTTTCTTTCATTATTTTCCTCAAAAAGCCAAATTCCCTCTACTTATTCTTTAATATTCCAGATAGTGGCTGTATACCTATTGCAGTCTATAGCAGTAACTAGAGTAGTACTGTTTGGTTGTAGTTTTCTCTCTTGTGTATCTCCCTCAACTCAGTGTGTGGACTTAATGGTGTTTAGGTTTGCACCTGTGGGATGCTCAGTGCCTTCCTCCAGGTTGGGTGTTCAATGCATGTAGGATCAAGCCCAGGAAAAATACATGAGCTGGGTTCTGCATAAAAAGAAATCATAATGAGTTCATGGGGGAACTGATGATGCACTGCTTTGAGAACACTAGCCTAGAGAGTTGTGGATCTGTAGTAAACACAGAGCCCAGAACTTTAAAAATGCTCATATTGATTTCCTTAAGTGAGAAGGATTCTATAAATTAACAGTTCCCACAAGAATTTTAGGGCAAGGCTGTTGTGTCTCAGAAATTTCTATTCTGGATTCATGGTCAGACTCTATCAGACTAGAAATACCACAAGTGCTCTTTTCATTAGAGCGATGGTTGGAAATCCGCAGGTGGAAGGAGACAGCAGGTCGAACCCTTGTTTGGAGTGGAAATTTCTGATCCACTTTAGGCATGGAGAAGGGAAGATTTTCTGTTAAAAATGTAAATGTTCAGGCAAAAAGGTGAATTGGGGAGCTCATTTTCTAACCCAAGTATTGTTTTAATGTTACAAAAGTAATAAAAAGGTAATGTTAACATTGATTAATACTGTTGCCATTGATCATTATAACATGTTGCTTTTATCACAGATAGCTCTGCACATCCAAACATGCATTATTGATTTTCTTGTTTTTTCTTTAAAGTTGTTATATTACTCTTTATACCAAATATTTATTTAAAGAAATATATTTTTCTTCCTAAATCTTAACCTCATTTATTATATGTGAAAAAAAATGCAAAGAATCAAATATGTTTAAAGCACTTCCAAAAAGTCTTCTTTTAAATAATTCAAACAATTTTACAGTGTCAGTGACTGAAAATCATAATAAATAGTTTCCTCCTGGAAATAATTCATTTAAGAATATGCCAGCTGCCATCTAATCATTTTACAATCTCTTCTGCAATATATAGGACATTGGGATTTAATATAATCTAATTTAGGACACTGAGATTTAATAAAATGTAACTTACTGAATATTTCATCTTTTGGAAAGCATTTTCAGAGTTTTCTGGGACCTGCTTGAAATATTTAGTAGTTCCTCAGACCTAATTTTGTAATTTTGAGCAACAACATGAGATGTTAAAATACCTATCTTTTCTGTAGATACAGGAACTCTATGCTTTTATTCAAATTCTGTAAATGAAAGGGAATTGTATTTATAGTTCTAAAGTGAGTGTCATGGAATACTACAAGACTAGTTAACGTCCACTTCATATATCAGAAAATACACTGTAATTTTATGATGCAATATAAAATTGAAGGACATGAAGCCCTTATTAATATTATGGTTATGAAAGGTTTATAACTTTCTTCATCAATCAAATGGGGATTAAGTATATTCCTAATTATGCTACGCCATGATATTTTTCAACGAAATTCCCTAATTTAAAGAAACTAATGTGCGTAAAAGAAGAAATATAACCTTACATCTGAAAACTACCTTCAGATGCTTATAAGGGTTACATAATATTTAATAAAGGTCTGATTGATAGCCTAACCAATTTGAAAATAAAGTTCGGATAAAAACATTTACTGAAATTGAAAGGGATTGCAGGAATATTTAGTGAAAAGTAGCCTTTGTGACATATTGTTTTTCTGATAGAGATATTTGTGTTTTATTCTGGTGGTTTAGTCCTCTGTAATCTTACCTTGGTAGAGTACATACAGAGCTCAGTATTTCATAAAGCAAGAAAAGCATCTTCTCACCTGAGCCACCTAAATACTTTAGATATAGATAATGTAAGAGAAATTTGGTGCAATTCCTGTCTTTAGCATTAAACCAAGAACATGCCCATCATTTTTAAAGTACAGATTCAAGCTGGAAAGTTGTCTCATCTAATCTCCCTCTGGCACAAAGTTGTTCCTCATCAGACATTTTTAATACATTGTAGTGAGAAGTAGTCAATGTGACTGTTCAGAAAGGGGTGACGGTGATATGATCTCATTGCCTAAGAGGCTTCACTATACAAAAAACCTCAAAAAATTCTTGTCGTTGTTTCACCTGAATATTTCCTTATCTAAACCCTACTGTGTATATCTCAGTTTAATTTCCCCAGAATATTTCAACTTTCAGTCCTCTACCTTACTATGTATCTGTATCATAAGGGTTGATGATCCATATCTTTTTGGTGAAAGTATATTTATTGCTTTATTTCAACTTTCCATGACCACCAGCATTAGTCTATTTAGATGTTGAAAGCATTATCTTGGAACATACATTGCAAACAAAATGTAGAATAAAATGAATGTGTGTATGTATCTGTTGCATACAGCAAAAATAATTACATTAAATTGCAGTATCTTGAAGGGTTGATGTTAATTCAGAACGTTTTTATGATGCAGATGTAAAACTTGCTGCTGATGGATGTTAATGTTGTAGATAAGACCCAAAACCAATGAATGGATTATTTGCTGCAGACATAACACTGGATTTTGTGGTTAAGTATGCATACAAAGAAGGTAAAGTCAAAGGAATGTACAGGGAGACTTTATGTTAATTTCTTTTTTATTTTTTATTTTTTTTAGTGTATAAACATGATGGTGTCCAGACATATAGGGTGTGCATTTCTCATGAGTATTCTGTTTGTTATCTTATACAAAGGACCTTTTCCATCTATAGTTACAGTCAATTGTTAGAAATACTTTCTTGCTAATGGTTTATTCTTAATTATTCTAAAAATGTTTGACCAAAAAGACATCTTCTGAAGCTGTGTGTACTCCAGAATAATCATCGTATCACTTGCTGTCTCTTGGACCTTTGAAACTTGACCTGTGGAAGACACACTGAAGTTGTTTATAAGAAAATAATTTGAGGAAAATCTTTTCCATTTTGACTAAAGTGGACTCATTAGAAACCTTCACAGACCAGAGAATTAAAACAATTCCAGTCTGTTTTCATAGGACAGATTAACAGAAACACTTAAAAAGATTACATGTCTTTCAGCTTAAGATAAATACATATTTTTGATGTACTTTTAAGTTTAAAAATACATTAGAAGCTTTTATTTTTAGGTAATCTCTTGTACAATCTGTTTTTCATAGATTTATGTGTGCAATGTAAATTGATCCCTAATGAAATGAGAGGATAGGAAGAGAAAACATTTTTATTCTGGCAGCTAGTTGTAACAGCCGTGAGAATGACTGTTTAGTGGGCGCAGTAATTCTTCCAGGTGACATTCCAATTGCAATCCTCTGTTGTGTTTTCAGACCCCAAGAAGCAGATAAAGGCCAAGCGAAAGATCTTGGTAGATTATTCTTAATTAATTTAAAATGCTTGAAGAGTCCCTTTGGAAATGGATGATTAAGTTCAACTTGTTTTCCACTGATTAGAGAAAACCAAAAATTCAAATTACGATTTGATTTCCATGAACTTTTATATGCAAAAAAAGACTTTTTTTTTTTTTTTAAATCTTTCCCCTGTTTGTATAACTAAAGCATTTTAGATGTAGGAGTATGTATGTCATCCCATAGAAATGCACAAGAAAGATTCTCAAATGATGTGGTATACCAAAACATAGTCATAGGCAGCAGTTTAGATGAAGGTCTATTTCATTTAAAATATAAATATAATAAAGACTTGGGCAACAGTAGGAAGTTGTTATTGATTTCAATGCATGATGCACCACTGGGTTCTGACAAAAAGCTGATTACAGATATCCTCTGCTCAAGAAAATATCCAAATGTACTGCCTGAGGCAGCCTCATAGATGGTGTTCAGCTGTGTCACAGCCTTTGTGTAAGTACCCAGACGGAGCTAATGAATGGTGCATGCGTTGCCACGGCTTGAACAGGCTGTGCATTGACTAGAAGTGCTGCAGCTGCTTACAGTCACAGAGTTGTTTTTCTTTGAATTTACCTATTGCTCGGGATGTAATTGGCAACAAGAGCTGGTAGGAAATTTTCTGATAAAATAAAATACCCAGCAGATATTGAAAGTTAGTAATTTCCTTTGCTGGATGAGACTAGTGGGTCAGTCCCATTCATGGACAATAGAAACTCTGGGTCACAGCCTATAGGGGTTTTCCATGACAAGTTTGCTCCAGAGATGTGGGCCCTGAACGTGCTGAATTCAGTCCTCAAGGAATGAAGTGACCAAGGGGACTCTGACCTGAATCCTGCTGTACTTCAGAGTGAAATTATGTTAAGGTTATGGCTGCGAGATTCCTGTCTCCTTGTGGTCCTGGGGTTCAGCTTGTGTGAAGCATGGTTGCTCTGCCCAGGGAGCAGTGTGAGATGAGCCCTGCCCTGCTCTCAGGCTCTTCTGTACTTCACTGGTCCTATGAGCAAATTGTTGAGTTAATTTGATGTGACCCCAGGACCTTTTGTTTCAGGAATACTGCACTTCAGTGTTTCTAGGGCAAAATTTTCTCAGAATTTCTGGTTCACTGAAAATTAAGAGAGAGACTGATGCCAAATCAGAATTAAATTGATGTTTTTATGAAACACCTATCCAGCCTTTAAAGCCAGGTTTACTGATCACAGGGAAGATTCAGTTCCTAGAATTCTGTAATTCAATTGGAAGATAGTTATAATATTTGTAGTGTGAAGTACAGTTGAAAGAAAGTCAAAAGGAAAACTGATTTTTCATTGATATATTCCTTACTAGATATGTTTTCTTTCAATTGATTGACATGTCATCAGGTGAGCTATTTTGGTGATATTCTCTATCCTTATTTACTAGTATTTAGATGACTTATAAATGCAAGCAAATACTGATGTCAGTTCTCATAATGCATTAGACTAGTTATTGTATCCCATTTTTAGTCTGAAACTCAATTAGCTGAAGATGTAGCAGGAAGACAGCAATGTATAGTATGGAAGAGAACTGGAAAGTATTTATAAAATCTCTGCCAAAGAGGATACCCATTTATGGTTGTGTTTTTTATTTAAATTGTAACTTAGTTTTGTTCAGAGATATAGTTGGAGTGCTGAAAGACATTTAATAAGCTTCTGAATTTGAAACATTTTAGTGGCTTTAATAGCTAAGATTGAGCTGCTTTTGGCAGTCACAGATATGGATGGTTGGGATGGCTTGTCAACCCGAACTGTTCATCAGGCTTAGTCTGGGGAATAAAAAATGTCAAAGTTATTTGAGAAAGCTCAGCAGGAGAGTGGAAGGTCCAGCAATTGCCATTAAAACGTTATGGATGTGGTTTCAAATGACAAGGGGATAACCTTGCATGAAGAAATCCAGACAGAACAGGAAAACCTTTCCAAAAAGACTGTAATTATTTTGACAGAAGATATTATATGCCAAATTTTTTTAAAAAATGGCCAACTCTCCAATTGTCATAACTAGTGTCAGGAGAGATTTTACAGTTCTTGGTTGGTGGTGTTTCTCATGGTAGGGGTGACAGAAGTGATGTGAGTCTCTGTGAGACAGAGAACAGAATACAGAAGATAAGAAAACTTTCTGGTAACTTGCTTTACACTTGCAGTTTGATCCAAAAGGTTTTCAGTACCTTGCTGAACATGTTCATCATTTTGTAAAGCTGTAGCAGAAATCACAAAAAGTCTAGTGAGCCAGATTCTGTAGCTTTGCACACTTACATTTATTCCAGCGTATGTACTCATGTATTTTACTTTTAGGCTGGTGCAAAAGCCATTTTAATTTTATCTTAGTTTTTCCTCCTAGAAAGGAGGAGATAGTAAACAGGCATTTTCTCTAAAAGATAATACTGGAAATACTTTTTCTTTAAAATACAACTACTAGCACTTCAAAATAAAGAATTGTTTATTCTTCTGTGGAACTCTTCTAGCAATGAAGATGATGTACCTTCTTTTTTGATAAGCACATTTTTTCAGGCTACCTACTAACTAAGAACTTCAATGTAGGAATGTGTGCTTAAATTATGCAATATTCTGAAGGCAAAGCAGTTTATTCTGAATTTGTGAGAATAAATAAAAACTCACAAGGTGATACTGTACACTTTGTAGAGAGTTTCTTACATTTGACCTTGTTCTTTTTCTGTTGCTGTCTCTTATGGACAGTATTTGATTCCTTTTATGTTTTTTTCTGCTTGTAATGATATCAAGTTTCTCTAAGAAGATTGAGTGGAATTGAGCCTGCCTGGAGAGGAGGTTATGAAGACTGCACTGGCAGCAAGTGAGAAGACTTGAATTGGGAGCAGCCAGCCTGGCCTTAGAGGGGGCGGAAGGAACTACCTAAGGACCAGAGGAGACTGGGTAGATTTTTCTGCAACTCAGAAAATTAATGAGCTGGGTAAAATCAACTCTAGAACCAAAGGTGTGCCTGCATGGACAGTAGGCTGGGAAGAACTGTGTATACTTTATTTTTATTGTGTTCTTCTTTCATTTTCTTTTTGCGCCTTCTCTGTTTCAGAAGGCAACTCTTTTAGTTTAATTCCAATGAAACTTGTTTCTTTGGAGTTTAAAAGCCTTTCAGTATTCTTTTGGGAGCTTGCTACAGGTGAAGGTCTCTGCAGATGCACTGCAAAGCCCTGGCCACCTCAGGGTCACTGTTTCTGTTAACTTCTGAAAGAATTGTGCTTGACCTTGAACACTGCATATTCTTTTCTTCTGTATGGCTTTTTTAGACTGCATGAACAGCAGTGGCATTGTAGCTGACTCTACAGTGTTTTTATTGCTCATGTAGGGAAGCTTTAAACTCTGTAGCTCTGTTCCAAACAACTTTTGGTATATATATTTTTTATTATGTTGTACAATATAGGCTTCATAATCAGTTGTCAAAAGTTTGACAACTTTGGTGTAACCCTATGAAATTTGAAAAAGGATGATGTGATTGTAGATCACAACAATATTTGAATTCAATTGTTTTGCTTACGATTAATGTTGTGAACATTAACCAGTGACAGATTTTCCTGTGTTTCTGAATATTAACTCCCAAATATATAGGCTCATCCCGTGACATCATGCTCATTCTGTCTGTAAGATGTTAAGCCAAATGTTTTCCAAGAACTGTATTCTTTGTAAAAACACAAACATATTCATTGTAAACAGGACGGGCTATGCAGGTGTTCAGTCACGAGCCCATTTTGGAAAACATTTATTTCTGCCCTGAGGGCATAATTTCTTTGCAGTGTGGTGAAACACCCCTGGGTTAGTTCAGCAGAAGTTACTTTGAAACTGACGCTCTGCTCAAGGGAGTTAACTCAGGTTGTCCAGTTAACCTGTTTGCTGAACTTGCATTTGTGTGTGTCTGTCATCCCGTGTGGTCTCCTCCACATTTGTCTTCAAGTCTGTTCATTTCTACTAGAATTTGCCATACTCAGAGAAAAGAGAGACCATCAGATAGGTTTGTATTCTATTTGACCCCAGGGTTTATGTGTTTCTCTTCCTCAGGGAAGAGGAAAAAGTTCTGTGGTGCTTTTAAACGTACAAACAAAATACTTGGTCATAACGATGCTTGCCAAAATATGGAAGTTTTTCAGCCTGCAATGATAATGTCATCATTGTTGTTTGCTGTTCGACTTGTTTCACTGAGGTTTATGTGTTTCTACAGAAAGATTCAAGGGATGTTTTCTCAGATACTAGGAACTGCTGCAGAAAATGTTATACACCTCTCCTGAGGGATTTCAGTGTATTCTGCAGAGTGAAGGTTTGAATCTGAATGAAGATGTATTGTTTTTGAAGTTATGAACAGGAATGTTCAGAGGACTCTGCTGTACGTTGTGGCACCTGGATTCTACCATCCTCTACTTTCCTCATTGACAGCAGAGAAAAGTCTTCCATTTTCAGTAAGATACAGCAAATTTAACAACTGTAACATCATCCTGCTTCAAGTTTTCTCCAGGAAAACTCAAAATGATTGGGGTTTTATGGTGCTTAAAGCACACCCTTCCACGTTGAGAAAACTCATTGCTTTCCTATACCATGCTATATGTTTCCATCTGATGTATTTTGCTATATATTTGTATTGTAATTCCTCTAACGGAAGGAATGTCTTTTTATTATTATTATAAATAGTAGTACTTATTTGTTAGATCAACATGCATAGCTAGGTATATGAGGAGGGAAGAAATTATTTTTAAATATTCCCAAAATATTTCCTACACATTTTTGTTGGCAAGAATTATTTCCCTATATTTAAGCCAACATCACTCAATTGGAGAATAAAAATTACCATTTATATGACTGAGTAGCAAATCGCAAGCACAAATAGTGATCAGTTCTCAAATGGTTCATAAACTGCAATTAGTTACCAGGAAATAATTCACAGTACCATTGAACAGTGAAAAAAAAAATTGATAAATTCCCCTTTTTTTTAAACAGTAATAGAAATGGAAGAAGGGATTAAGTTTTTCTAGAAAGATATTCATTGTGCATTGCTAGCCTAATTCTCAATTCTTCAGTGTTTTGAAGGCAGATAAACTTCTGACTAATGTTGTGTTCAAGAGGGAAATTTTAATATGAGAGAATGAATGCTCACTAGATGCGAGGTTGACATGTAATGTCAATTTTTGTGTTTGAAAAAACTGCAGATTTTTGAACTTTGATTTTTTTCTAATGTTTATATTAATGGAGAAGAATGTGTTTTTAAGAAAACTAATATCCCATCTGCAGAGCAGGATAGATGTTGAGTAACGGTTAAATAGCTGTATGCTGCAAATCAGCATTAGTCTTGAGAAGTATTGGTAATGCTGACATTGTCAAAGACTATTTTTTTGTTAACCTGCATGTTACCCATATTAAACAGAAAGGTATTTTTTCTACTAAGAAAATAGTCATTGCTGGCAGAAATAGCTGGATTATTTGGAATGCTGTTCTCATTACTTCTAGGAGTGACAAGAGCAATAGATGCATATTTACACAAAATCAGCACACTTCCAGGGGGTTCCCTGAGCAGGAGAACTAATGTAGTCTTTTAAAATTATTTTTTCTTTGTGTTGATTTCTTTTCCACAAACATAACACAAAGCTTCTGGTACATTATCAGCACATAATATGACTCCCCAATACAATAATCGGAGGACCTTCTCATTATCCCAGAGCTTTATGCATCTGCTTAATATGTCTCTGGTATCCTTTGGTTTGCCTTTAGCTCCCTCCCATGTCACTTACACATCTGACTGGCCAAGAGACAAGAGTATTTGCTGTGGCAGATATAGACCTGTGCACATGCTGTTTGCCAACTGGCTGCCCTTGCTTCACCCACTACTGACCTCTACTTTCCTTTCCTGCAGTGGGCAACTGGCTCTTTATTGGTCACTGCTTCTCATAAAAACTCTAAAATTATCTTTGAAGTATTCACTGAGCTGTCAGATTTGCTTGGAATTGGCCAAAAGTTGAAAAAAAAAAAATTAATCTGTTAATGTCTAGCTGGTGTATTTGAAGCTGCATAAAGAGAAACTGTAGAGTTGTTATGAGTGTAAAGCAATGCATTAATAAATCATCTCCTAGAGTTCCTTGGCTGGAAGGAAGTAAAATACAAAGTTTATTATTTATTTCAACATGTTTTGATAATAGTCTGCAAGTGAGAGCTATAAAAAAAGATTACAGGGGAACACAGAAGTTTTAAATAACAATAATAACAAAAACCAGTAAAATGATTATCTAGAACAGTACTTGAAACCTTTCCAAAATGGCAAAGATTATTTTGTTGTGAAGCATGAATTCTTACTTTAACTATTCATCCATTTGTAGAGAAGAATGATTTTATCCTAGAGTCTTGATAAAATATTCTAATCAAAGCATATACTCATATTCTTTCTCTGAGAAATGATTTAGCTTATGGAAATTTGGGTGTGTATATTATGTTCTGATGTTCTGGATATACTTTTTCTAAGTTCTTTGAGCCACAGTAGAGGTAACACATTAGTAGGAAAAACATAAACACTGAAAATGTCTCTGGTCTACGAGAAGAGATATCACTGTGTTTGGGGTAAATCAAGCAAGATATTGTAAATAATGTTTTCTGAGTGGTTTTAATAACCACTTGTATTAATTCACTATATGAAAATATAGTAATAGTAATACATTATATTAAGTATATTCCTATATATATTACCAATTACATAATAATAACGTAATTATGCACACTGTATTATGTATTATATTACACATAATTTATATTATATTTATTGACTATTGTTGTTTACAATAATATAGTAATTATTATTAATATAATATCTGCAGAAATGCAGATGATACTGTTATTAGAACTGTGGTATTAATAGCCTTCCCAGTTTTTAGTAAGATCATATGAGTACTAACAGTAAAAAATGGTCCTCAAATGTGCTCAGGAATTTGTTTCAGAAGCTGTGAAAAGCTACTGGAGCAGCCATTTTAGATTAGCTTCTGATTAATAGGGGGGAACTAAGAAGCTAAGTTGAAAGCACAAGGTAAAAAAATATCATAAAAGATAGAACTCGCTTTTTAAGGAAAAGAAGATATTGGGGCAGCAGAATAATACATTTCAGAGAAACAGACTTCCACAAATTCAGGGAAATGATATGTAAGATTTCTTGGTAAGATAAGGTAAGGGATAAAAGAGTGCAGCTGCAGAGGGAGATTGAGAGTTTGCTTTTGTACATGCTATACAATGTGGAGGTGAAATAGGAATGATAGACCATAATGGCTGTATCAGGAGACCTTCACTGACTTGAAGATCAAATAGAAATCACACAAAATGGAGAAAAAGAGCATGTAACTAAGGGTGAATGCAAAAGAATAGAACAAATTTGTAGGGATAAAATTGGATAGGAGTTTCATTTAAGAAGAGACACACAAGAAAACAGGCAACTAAGAGGAAACAAAGTAGTTATATTTCCACTACTAAACAGAATAAGCATAAATTCTCTGATTCAGAGAAGGCTAGAGTGTCCAATAACTTTTCTGCAAAAATGCTCAGTGTCTCAGTATTTACAAAGATTCATATTAACAAGGAAATAGAAGTTTAGGTCAATGTTGTGGTTTAGCCCCAGTCAGCAATTAACTACCACACAGCTGCTCGCTCACCCTCCCCCCTCCCAGGGGCTGGGGGAGAGAATCGGAAGAGCAAAAGTAAGAAAATTCGTGGGTTCAGATAAGAACAGTTTCATAATTGGAACAAAATAATAATAATATAAACTGTAATGAGAAGGAAAACAATAAGAGAGCGAGAGAGGAACAAAACCCAGGAAGAAAACAAGTGATACAACTGCTCCCCACCCACCAACCGACGCCCAGCCAGTCCCTGAGCAGCAATTGCTACCCCTTGGCCAACTGCCCCCAGTTTATATACTGAGCATGATGCCATATGGTATGGAGTAGCCCTGTGGTCAGTTTGGATCAACCATCTTGGCTGTGCCCCCTCCCAGTTTCTTGTGCACCCGGCAGGGCATGGGAAGCTGAAAAGTCCTTGACTGGTGTAAACATTACTTAGCAACAACTAGAACATCAGCGTGTTATCAATATTATTCTCATATTAAAATCCAAAACTCAGCACTATACCAGCTACTAGGAAGAAAATGAACTCTATCCCAGCCGAAACCAGGACAGTATCCACCCCTTATTCTATACCATCTACATCATGCCCAGGTTCTACCTTCTAATACATTCCAATTTATCACCACCACTTTTCCTGTCTTTTGATATGTACACACACATATCATTCCCTTCATCTCTGGGCCATCGCTCTAGTGTCCACTGAGTTCATTTAGTCCATGACTTTGGGCTCCACTGTCATAACAGTCCTTCAGGGCAGGAGAGATGGTGTGTGGTGTTGGATTGTTGCATGCTGAAGTCAGTTCCGGTTCCATCACTGCTGCACTTTGCTTGGTTTTCATCGAAGTTCATTTGTCATTAATCTGGGTGATCCTTACTGAAATACCATTGATATAGTGTATAGTAACCATAAAAGTGATGACATACAGTATTATACAGCAATTAACATCATACCATTTAGTTAATTGGCTATTCTCACCCAAAATCAAATCCCCTTGAGGTACACAGTGGATTTCCCCATCCTTTCGCATTACCCACCAAGTGCACCCAGGTCCTTGAGCAAAAGCAGTCCCACGAACGGGCTTGCCTTTGCCCGAGGCAGTAGTAACCCAGACTGTCTTCCCCAGCATGTTTTTTATGTGCGCTAGAGGGACTTTATCTCCTTCTACAGTGCATAAAAGTTTGGGCAGGGCCAGCTTGACTGACAGATCCCCTAGTGTTGACTAACCAGGTGGCCTTTGCTAAATGTGCATCCCAGTGTTTGAATGTCCCACCACTCATTGCTCGCAGTGTAGTCTTTAACAGTCCATTGTATCGTTCCATTTTCCCGGAGGCTGGTGCATGATAGGGGATGTGATATACCCCCTCAACGCCATGCTCTTTGGCCCAGGTGTCTATGAGGTTGTTTCGAAAATGAGTCCCATTGTCTGACTTAGTTCTTTCTGGGGTGCCATGTCGCCATAAGACTTGCTTTTCAAGGCCCAGGATAGCATTCCGGGCGGTGGCATGGGGCACAGGATATGTTTCCAGACATCTGGTGGTTGCTTCCACCATTGTAAGCACATAGCGCTTGCCTTGGTGGGTTTGTGGGAGTGTGATAGAATCGATCTGCCAGGCCTCCCCATATTGATATTTCAGCCATCGCCCTCCATACCACAGAGGCTTTAACCGCTTGGCTCGTTTAACTGCAGCGCATGTTTCACATTCATGGATAACCTGTGCAAATAGTGTCCATGGTCAAGTCCACCCCTCGATCACGAGCCCATCTATATGTTGCATCTCTTCCTTGATGGCCTGAGGTGTCATGGGCCCACTGAGCTATAAAGAATTCACCCTTATGTTGCCAGTCCAGATCCACCTGAGCCACTTCAATCTTAGCAGCCTGATCCACCTGCTAGTTGTTTTGATGTTCCTCAGTGGCCTGACTCTTGGGTACGTGAGCATCTACGTGACGTACTTTTACAACCAGGTTCTCTACCCGGGCAGCGATATCTTGCCACAATGCGGCAGCCCAGATGGGTTTGCCTCTGCGCTGCCAATTGTTCTGCTTCCATTGCTGTAACCACCCCCACAGGGCATTTGCCACCATCCATGAGTCAGTGTAGAGATAGGGCACTGGCCACTTTTCTCGTTCAGCAATATCTAAAGCCAGCTGGATGGCCTTTGCTTCTGCAAACTGACTCGATTCACCATCTCCTTCAGCAGTTTCTACCACTTGTCGTATAGGACTCCATACAGCAGCTTTCCATCTCTGATGTTTTCCTGCAATACGACAGGACCCATCAGTGAACAGTGCATATTGCTTCTCATTTTCTGGTAGTTTATTGTACAGTGGGGCCTCCTCAGCACGCATCACCTCCTCCTCTGGCGATATTCCAAAATCTTTGCCTTCTTGCCAGTCCATAATTACTTCCAAGATCCCTGGGTGAGTGGAGTTTCCTATTCGAGCCCGTTGTGTGATCAGTGCAACCCACTCACTCCACGTAGCATCAGTTGCATGATGTGTAGAGGGGACCCTCCCTTTGAACATCCAGCCCAGCACCGGCAGCCGGGGTGCCAGGAGGAGCTGTGCTTCAGCACCAACCACTTCCAAAGCAGCTCAAACCCCTTCATGTGCTGCCAATATCTCTTTTTCAGTTGGAGTATAGCGGGCCTTGGATCCTCTGTATCCCCGACTCCAAAACCCTAAGGGGTGACATCGAGTCTCCCCTGGTGCTTTCTGCCAGAGGCTCCAGGTAGGGCCATTCTGCCCGGCTGTGCTGTAGAGCACATTTTTTACGTTTTGCCCTGCCTGGACTGGCCCAAGGGCTACTGCATGAACTATCTCCCATTTAATTTGTTCAAAGGCTTGTCGTTGCTCAGGGCCCCGTTTGAAATTGTTCTTCTTCCGTGTCACTTGGTAGAGAGGGCTTACGATCAGACTGTAATTTGGAATATGCATTCTCCAAAACCCCACAGTGCCTAAGAAAGCTTGTGTTTCCTTTTTGCTAGTTGGCGGAGACGTGGCTGTTATTTTGTTAATCGCATCCATTGGGATCTGACGACATCCATCTTGGCATTTTATTCTTAAAAACTGGATCTCCTGTGCAGGTCCCTTGACCTTCCTTTGTTTTATGGCAAAACCGTCTTTCAGAGGATCTGGACTATTTTGTTCCCTTTCTTAAAAACTTCTGCTGTATGGCCCCACGTGATAATGTCATCAGCAGGTGTTCTGGAGCCTCATGCTCTTCCAGTGCTGTCTGGATCAGTCCATGGCAAATGGTGGGGCTGTGTTTCCACCCCTGGGGCAACCGATTCCAAGTGTACTGAATGCCCCTCCAAGTGAAAGCAAACTGTGGCCTGCCCTCTGCTGCCAAAGGGATTGAGAAAAACACATTAGCAATATCAGTTGTGGCACACCATTTGGCTGCTTTTGACTCCAGTTCATATGGAAGTTCCAGCATGTCCGGCATGGCAGCACTCAGCAGTGGCGTGACTTCATTCAGGCCACAATAGTCTACTGTTAGTCTCCACTGTCCATTAGACTTTTGCACAGGCCATATGGGACTGTTAAAAGGTGAACGAGTCTTACTGATCACTCCCTGGCTCTCCAGCCGACAAATCAGTTCACGGATGGGAATCGGGGAGTCTCGGTTGGTGTGATATTGCCTCCGGTGCACCATTGTGGTAGCAATTGGCACCTGTTGTTCTTCGACCCTCAGCAACCCCACAACAGAAGGGTCCTCTGAGAGACCAGGCAAGGTAGACAGCTGTTTAATTTCCTCCGTCTTCAAGGCAGCTATACCAAAAGCCCACCGGTACCCTTTTGGGTCCTTGAAATACCCTCTCCTGAGGCAGACTATGCCAAGGATGCACGGAGCCTCTGGGCCAGTCACAATGGGGTGCTCTTCCCACTCATTCCCGGTTAGGCTCACTTTGGCCTCCAATACAGTTAGCTGTTGGGATCCCCCTGTCACTCCAGAAATACAGATGGATTCTGCCCCTATATAGCTTGATGGCATTAGGGTGCACTGTGCACTGGTGTCCACTAGAGCCTTATACTCCTGTGGGTCTGATGTGCCGGGCCATCAAATCCACACAGTCCAGTAAACCCCATTGTCCTTTTCCTCCACCTGGCTGGAGGCAGGGCCCCTCTAGTCCTGGTCATAGTATTCATCACCATTTCTTGTACATACGAGTCAGGAGTTCCTTCATTAAAATCAGGAGTAAGATCAGCCCTTTTACTCTGTCTGGGGAACTGTCTACTGGAAACTGCAGCAGCAATTTTCCTGGAAGAACGCCCTTTGTGATTGTTTTTCCTTACAACTCAGGTACCCATGCCTCTAGGGTCGAGGTAGGTTTTCCATCCCACTTCCTCATGTCCTCTCTGTGGTCACGCAAATAAAACCATAGGGTGCCCTGTGGTGTATACCCTCTATATCAGAGTCACAGAATCATATAGGTTGGAAAAGACCTTTAAGATCAAGTCCAACCTTAAACCTAACACTACCAAGACCACCACTATACCATGTCCATAAGCACCTCATCCAAACGTCTTTTAAATACTTCCATGGATGGCGACTCAACCACTTCCCTGGGCAGCCTGTTCCAATGCTTGATAACCCTTTCAGGGAAGTAAAATTTCCTAATATCCAGTCTAAACCTCCCCTGGTGCAAGTTGAGGCCATTTCCTCTCATCCTATCACTTGTTACCTGGGAGAAGAGACCGACCCCCACCTCTCTACAACCTCCTTTCAGGTAGGTGTAGAGAGCAAGAAGGTCTCCCCTCAGCCTCCTTTTCTCCAGGCTAAACAACCCCAGTTCCCTCAGCCGCTCCTCATCAGACTTGTGCTCCAGACCCTTCACCAGCTTCACTGCCCTTCTCTGGACACGCTCCAGCCCCTCAATGTCTGTCTTGTAGTGGGGGGCCCAAAACTGAACACAGTATTTGAGGTGTGGCCTCACCAGTGCCGAGTCCAGGGGCACGATCACTTCCCTAGTCCTGCTGGCCACACTATTTTTGATACAAGTCAGGATGCCATTGGCTTTCTTGGCCACCTGGGCATGCTGCTGGCTCATATTCAGGTGGCTGTCAACCAACATTCTCACGTCCTTCTCTGCTGGGCAGCTTTCCAGCCACTCTTCCCCAAGCCATAGTGTTGCACATCCTCTCTCTTGAGCAGAGGAATGCTGACTCCTAATAGCTGAGATACTGGTCTGTACAGGTGGAAAGTAGGACCTATCCTCTTTGAGTTGCTGGACCTTCCGGGACAGTTTCTCCACATCCAAGACAAGGGAGGAAGAGATACTTTCTTCGTATTCCCAGAGCCGGCTAGCCGCTTCATCCACTGTTGGACCGTCTCCGTCTTTGCAGGTCTGTACTGCCAATGAGTGGGCACATGACAATGGTGCGCTCCGTACCAACTTCTGCCACATGGGTCGTGTGCACTGGACTTCATCTGGATCTTTGGGTAACCGCTCATCGTCCAGGTCACCATAAATCACCTCCAGCACGGCTAATTCCCTCAGGTACTGGACACCTTTCTCCTCAGTGGTCCATTTCCTGGGGCAATATATAACATCTTCCTTGAAGGGATATCTTTCCTTCATAGCTGACAGGAGTCGCCTCCAGAGGCTGAGGATTGTGGCCCTTTTCCAACCTCTTTGTCAATGCCACCTTCCCTAGAAAGGGATCCCAGCTGTTTGGCTTCCTTACCCTCTAATTCCAGGCTACTGGCCCCGTTATCCCAGTATCGGAGCGGCCAGGTGACAACGTGTTTGCCTGGACGATGGCTGAAATCTTTTTGCATATCTTGCAGCTCACTCAGGGATAGGGGTTGGGTGGTTTCTGTCTCATCCACAACTTCTTCCTCTTCCTCTCCTTGTGATGGCTCTGCTCTTTGATCTTCCCTTTCTAAATGAGCTGACTTTCATTTCCAGGATTTCTTCTTGTGTATAGGGGCGACTGATACTGACACGGGTTGGTTCCCTGGTTCAACCGCAGTGCCTGTCACAGGGGGGCTGGAGTGACTGCAGTGCCTGTCGCAGGGGGGGCTGGAGTAGCTGCAGTGCCTGTTGTTTTGTCACCAGATCCAGAGATCTTCTCTTCCCCTTGAGGGTACTGAATAGTGTGGAACAGGGCTTGGTAGGCATGGGCCAGGCCCCAGCACATTGCAGTGATTTATATCTCCCTAGAATTGCCAGGGTCACAACATACTTTTTCCAAATATTCTGCTAATTTTTCAGGATTCTGCACTTGTTCAGGGGTTGAGTTCCAAAACACTGGAGGTGCCCACTGTCCTAGGCATTTGCCCATGCTATCCCACA
Organism: Ciconia boyciana; assembly: GCF_034638445.1. Classification (NCBI taxonomy): domain Eukaryota; kingdom Metazoa; phylum Chordata; class Aves; order Ciconiiformes; family Ciconiidae; genus Ciconia; species Ciconia boyciana. The sequence continues at coordinate 15,243,740 of NC_132941.1, read as the reverse complement.
CACCCTGCCACTCATAACTATCCAGCCTTGGGGAAGATCTCTGGATTATATTCTTAAATTGTTTACTAATCTTAGACAAAACCAAAACAATATTCTGAAGCAATACCAATAGATGTATCTTAACTATCCAAGGATGTTCAAGATACTGAAAAGTTATTGTAACGAAGGAGGAAACATTGTAGAAGAAGGTAGCAAAGGTGCCGTTTTGTATTTCCTCCATAAAAAACCTCTCAGAGGAAGAAGTATAATTGCTAATTGTCTCCACGAGGTGGTACCTGATGTACAGTAATGGTTTCAGTACGAAACTTAGATACCAAAGTAAACCCAAGGTCAATGTTTTAATAACAAATCTCACAGGCAAAACATCACTAATCACTGCAGAGCACAGCAAACTGCAAAAACCAGCACCGATCTTTAACACGTACAGCAAAAAAATGAGCATGGTGCAGATCAGGTAAACCAATATTGAGAACAGACGAATCAATATCAATGCCTGCAACTACCAACAGATCTAAATTCCTTAATATGCTCTGGTTAATCTGTTATTATCTCAAACCCTTCGTACTCCACGTTGGGTGCCAAAAAGGACTGCTGTGGTTTAGCCCCAGTTGGCCATTAAGTACCACACAGCCGCTCGCTCACGCCCCCTCCCCCCCCCCCCAGTGGGACGGGGGAGGGAATCAGAAGAGCAAAAGTAAGAAAACTTGTGGGTTGAGATAAGAACAGTTTCATAATTGAAACAAAATAATAGCAACAACAACAACAACAATAACAATAATAATAAAACTGTAGTGAGAAGGAAAACAATAAGAGAGGAACAAAACCCAGGAAGAAAACAAGTGATACAACCGCTCCCCACCCGCCAACCGACGCCCAGCCAGTCCCTGAGCAGCAATTGCTACCCCTCAGCCAACTGCCCCCAGTTTATATACTGAGCATGATGCCATATGGTATGGAATAGCCCTGTGGTCAGTTTGGATCAACCATCTTGGCTGTGCCCTCTCCCAGTTTCTTGTGCACCCAGCAGAGCGTGGGAAGCTGAAAAGTCCTTGACTGGTGTAAACATTACTTAGCAACAACTAGAACATCAGCGTGTTATCAATATTATTCTCATATTAAAATCCAAAACTCAGCACTATACCAGCTACTAGGAAAAAAATTAACTCTATCCTAGCCAAAACCAGGACAGTCAATTTACCTAAAACAAATGTTTTGGGATACGTCAGGCATAAATGTTCAAGTTGGCAGGATTTGACTTAATTCTCCTTCCCATATTTTGCAAAAGGAAGCTGGAGTCACTTTTGAACTCTCTACGATTATGTTTTTGAATGGATGCAGCTCTGCAGGAGTGTCAGTATAGATATGCTGGTTGATCTGGCCTATTCATACTAGGGAACAATCACATTTCCTAGCTCCGAGGGAAGTCCTAATTTAGTGATCTTTCATATCAGAGGTTTTGATTCAATCTACAGAGATAGAAGTCAAATACACAGTCTTTGTTTGGACTTCCCCCTAGCTTAAAGGTGGTTCAGGGAGTTTTGATTAAGTCCTAAATCTGCTTATGGGGGACAGCTGGTTGATTTGCAGCAAATAATATACTGCAAATTCCTCCCTTGCCTTTCTTGTACTTTCTAGCTAATGATGTTTGCTATGCTATCTTGCTACTTTCTGGAAGTGCACTTTGATTTTTTGATAGTGTGGCTATTAGCTAATTTTCTCTCTTTATGTTTCTCTCTCTCTGCTTTGTTTTTTTGTTTTTGTTTTTGTTTTTTTTAAATGCAGAAATATTTATTCTAACAATGAGCAGTATTGCAAGTGTGTTAAGATTTTTTTCATTGAGATGAACTGGGGGAGAAATAAAATGAAGTCTCCAAGCTTATAATAATGACAGATGTAGGAATCTCTGGGCACTGCTGAAGATGAATAAATGCACTGGTTCCTAAAACAATAAATAGAAATACCAACTAGAGCAGAATCTTGTTTTAATGTAAAAGTGTCCTTTTACACAGGAAAGGTGAAGACAAATTGGAGATTAAATACAAAGCTCAAGAGATGGAAAGCAGAACATAGTCCAGCACATGTGTTTAAGGTATATATCTGAGATTAGAAACAAAGGAGGAGGATCCAATGACCAAGGGTAGGGACTGAGAGAGAAAGCAGCAGGAGTTGGAGTGGTGGTACAACTAAGTGTATACCTAGGTCCTGATGATGCCTGTTACTGTAAGTGGAATGCACCAGGAGTTTCTAACTGCATCACAGCAGAACCTCATCTTGATCTTAGCACAACTGAAGGACAGTATGTTAAGTAGAACTTAAGAGAGAAGGAATTGAGCTAAAAAGGTTCAAAACAAGACTGTGCCTTGCAGCTTATGGAGAACCTGATCTACAGTGAGCTATTATCTGTCTGTAATTCTTTAGCACTAATTACCAACCTTTTATGTGTATTTATGCCACACGTGTTTGTGCCTATTATTTTTCTTTCATGTAAATGTTAACTGACATATAGCTAGTGTACTGAGCTGTGGAAATGGTTGGACCAAAGCATTGTTTTTTTTTCTTTTGTATTGAGTGTTAACTCTCTTTAAATTACTTTAAAGCAATTGAATAACTCACTTGAAGTTGTTCTTCTGATTGATTGATTTATTTTTAAGGCAAGGCTAAGGAAGGAGGCTAATAAAGGAGGAACATATCACTGTCCACTTTTTCCAATACAATCTTACTATATAGCTAACATACAAACTTTCTCCCTGGACTAAAACATAAACACATAGTGATTTTTTTTTCATTTTGTTGCTAAGAGTTTACATGCTTCTCAGGACAGAAAGGCATATAAGGCCTACAAGTGGAGAAGGGTGTAAATAGCCAGGAAAATACTGATACAATTCTGTTGCCAGAATGAGGTTATTAGACGTAGACTGGATAGTTCTGCATGCCACTATACTATTACTAACATACCATAAGTATCTAAGTATGCTATTATCGATCTCTGTAGCATAGTAGCAGGCTAGAATGAGAAAAAAATTTCAGAACTATGTAAGGGCATTTCCAGAGAGTAATATATAAATCTTACAAAAGGCATAGCTGTTTCTACAGGTAACTGGTGAAAACAAAAAGAGGCCAAGAAACAAGTTCTGAATGCATCTTTTAAAGACTTTCAATGAATCTCTGTGGAAAAGCAGAAACAAGCTATGCACACATAGTTGGAGAGCATATGAAGCACTACAAACTGTTTTCAACGTCTTCTTTGTGCTGCCACAAGAAAATCTTTGGAGAGTCCTACCCGTTAAATCTACTCAGGAACAACAAATTAATTTTTAAACAGATCTTAAAGCATGAAAGTAAAAGCTCCGCTTCTTGGCACATCCCACTTCCTTGCAATTCATATTTAAATGATTCGGTTCTTAAATATTACTAAAGAAAAACCAACAGATGAGGAAATACTGAAAATTATTATTCTTTTGCATTTTATTTTGTGGTGGTTCTGAAATTTGTGTTCTTTATTTAGATTTAAGGACCCCAACAAAGGACATCTACTAGGTTCCTTATTGTGTTCATATTCTGCTTTTGCCTAGAATTGAAGCTGCCAAAGAGTCAGAAACTTTATATACTATTCTAATTAATTGTATTTAGGTTTAGAAATAGTGATTAAGGGCAGTGTCAGATAATGCTGAATCTCCAGAAATGTGCTGCATGTGTCTGAATTCAGCTTACTGGGATGTTCTCTGACAATAATAACAGTTGTGCTGTTACATTGCGTCTTATAAGGTTATACTCTTTCCTGTAGATTAATGTATAGGTGATTGTGATCTATGTCACTATGTCACCTATCAGAATATCTCACTGTATTATATTCATTGCTTAAAAGCCATGTTGCGTGATGATTGACATTATTGTATTGTTCACAGTAGTCATATTAAAATGCAGCTTGTGCTTTCAGAGTGCAGTTTAAATTTCCACTTTATTGGACAATAGATAGTCTTGCGTATTTGTGAATAGAGCAGAAAAAAAGGACTGTGTCCTGAGATTGCCCACGTGCACACTGGAGAGATAAACATGGTAAGAAGAGCTGCTGGAAATTTTTTGCAAATTTGTGAGATCTTTTACATTTTTCTGGTTTCCTATTAAAATAAATTGTTTTGACATATCCACTGAAACATCTGTATGTACAATCCAATCAACAGAGACTTGTATGCTCTTCCTGTCTATTTCAGAGAAAAGCTTTCCTTCTGCCTTCTTCCTGCTCTGCACTCCTCACCATTGCTGATAAGAAAATGAATATGAGATGAACTCTTTTGTTTATACATGCTTTGCTTTGGGCTAATCTTTCCCACCTGGCCAGGCAGCCAGCTTTTCTTCTGGGACCTCTCTGACAGTTGCTCTAGTATTTGGCAGCTTCTGGCTCTGTAAGGTGTAATGGCTGGCTTTAGATTTTCTGTTTTCTTCTGACAATGTAATACATGGTGGTAGAAGTGCTGTATATTAGCCTTTTCTTCTTTTGAGAGGTGATGACGGTGACAGATTACCATTAATCACATACACTTGTAAACATTTCTACTAGAAGTAACCAGAATAGTAGAGCAATCTTTCCTGCTAACGTTCTCCGTATATTCTTTGACATTAGAGGCAAGTCAGCACGAAAATACTTTCATTCTTGATTTGAGCAAAAGGCGATTCAGTTCTGTGTTAAGATTCCCATCGTGACCTATTTCCCTTGCAGTCAGTCTACATGTTTTCTTTTTCATTTATTTCTTAGTGTGCTACGTAAAATACGAATGTTCTTTCAGTGCTGCACATAGTGTGAAATCTGCTTTGTTTGTACAATGTGTCAAGTTTTTGTGCCCTGCATTTGCACATATTAAAGTGAATTTGAGTTGTCACATTCCGAACTTGTTATCTTTCTGTTTCACATAATGTGTGTGGAATTTTCCCATGACAGAGTGACTGTTGTGAACTGGGCTCTTTGGTGAGTATTTTCGTGCTGAGGAACCAGATGGACGGGCACCTGAGTAGAATACCTCCTTGTTTAAAATTACATGAACTGGAGACCATTTCTTGTTAACTGAATTAATGAGTTCAGTGAGATCTTGCTATTAAGAGTAATTTTGGCCTTTGCATAATTTCACATTCTTATAACCACTTATTCTGAATTTAAGAGCAATGTAATCATTCCTGGCTAAGAACCTCAGAGATTTAAATGTTGAAATGAGTATTTGTGATGATAAAGCAAGTCTTTCTGGAATTCACAGTTTTTGCAAAAACTCAGATCATTATTTTAGATCCACAGGCCAAGTGAGTATTTCCTGGAATTTAACTTTGTATTTCTCAGGTGTTATTTAATACAACATAAACAAGTACCCAACTCCTTTCCTCAAACCAAACCCCAATTCCTCTCTCCCCCCATTCTGACATCCCAAAAAAGCTAGTATGGTACTACTTAGAAGTTTGGTTGGTACTTATCCCATGAATGGGAATTTGGAAAAAATGCATGGGATGAAAATGGTTGCTTTTTTCTCTTTGCATTTTTAGAGTATGTTGTTTTGTTCTCCTCTCAGACCTAACTTTTCTTTTATGTGTTTACCTTGTATCTTACTCTTGGCAAGGATTTTAGCATTATATGTGCTTAAATAATGGCATTTGCCCCCAAAAGATGATTGTTTTCAGGACAGACCAAAAAAGCAAAACAAAACTAAACAAAAAATGTCTCCAGTGAAACAACCTTTGAGGTAGAGGATAAGTTATGGTGAGATCTTGGAAATGCTACTTCACGTTGACAGAACCTAATCAGGATTTAACATGTAATAGCTTTTAAACTGTTTTCCATGGAGGTAGCCTATTCAATGGGGAATTACGGAGTAATGCAGCGCATCTATAAGAATAGTTCTTGTTTTAAGGGTGCTATTAAAAGAAGAGTTATTATATTCCTCTGAGAAATCACTGTAATTGCTTAATGAGCCTGACAGAGGTTTTCCACACAAGCTACATTTCTGCTTTGTTTCTAAAATGCACCCATGAGAATTAAGTGCTGGTCATCTGTTGCCACTGAGCCTCAGGGTCACCTTCAGGCAGTGCATACGTAAGGTTGGAAAGAAACCCTACAATTCAGAAAGAAAAACAAAGCCCTTTATCTGCTTTAAATTGTCCAGACTTTGCAGGAAAACTCATAGGGTGTGGGCAAGATGACTCCATAAATGTCACCTAGTGGGATTTCAGTACAAATTATTTCTTAGAGGAATTTGGTCCAATCGTCCAGTGTGAAAAAGAATTTGTACATCCAGGCTCTAGAGTACTTACTGTTCTTTCATAGCACAATTGACGCTGAAAGATAGTTCTGCAGAGTGAGTGGGAAACCACGTTACTACAGAATACCATGCAAAAAGCTTGGCGGTGGTGTCAGGCAACCTTAATTTTATTTCTGATCAACAGCTGCAATTTTAACATTATTCAACATGCTGCGCATATATTACCTTAGCTGCTGTTTAGCAGCAGCCCATGCAGACAGCTTACTGTGAATTTTAAATTCTTGTTTTTTTCATGTTGATTGAGTTATTTCTGGTTATTTCTGGTTTCCTTAGAGCTAGAAGTAATATGAGAATTGGTGTTTCTTGGCATGTCAAAACCTTTGTGTCAGACCAAACCCAAAGTATGAATTAAAAAGATATATTTGAGTGGACATTCATACCCTCTGATTCCTAAGGCAAGCTGCTCGGGGTGAAGGCATCACAAATGAGAAGGTCATTTTAGATGAAAACAGTCTGCTCTGTTTCTGCCAACACTAGAAGTTATAGTTTGTGGCTGCTCTTTACAAGTTCTTTACAAGTCAAGAACCCTTGTAAAGTGGTTTACTTTGGGAATTCTATTGAAATCAAACCTGCAGGGGAAATTGTAAGGGTCGTAAGCTGACAAGAAGTAAGTGAAACTATCTCCTGCACATCCAGGTGCAGAACAGAATGCATTTGCCTTACTTTTAATGAGTGGCGTGTTGCAAGTCTTCCCCATGGGTGGTGAGAACAGCTCAAAATGAACCTAAACCTGAGTGCACATCAGTAAATTCTGGCAATATAATTTGCATTTTGGACGTAGTCTGTATATTTCCTCACTCTAGAGCCTGTTGCTCCCTCAGCACTGCTGGGCCTTTGATTATGAAAGGGTTATTTGCTGGTGGAAAAAAATAAAGTGACAGGCAATTACTTATGGTGACTATCACATAGGTGCCTGAATGGTCCATAGGGTTTTTAAAACTTATTTTAAACTTCCTAGGTGCCAAAAAAGCTTTTTTTTTTAAAAGCTGTGCTTTTTAATTCTAGAATATAAACAATATAATCTTGCAAGTTACATCACAAGATCAGTATCATTTGATAATATGTATATATATTCTTCATATAAATCTTTCTGCGTTATCTGAGGGTTTTTGTTTTCAATGTTTTCTGCTCATCTTCATATATTGAGCTTTTACAATTGCACTATTATCTATCTTCGCTCTCATTTCCAGAGTTAAAAAAAAAAAGGCCACCCCCCCCCCCCCAACTGATGTTGCTAACTAGAAATGATGGTTTTCATCTGATGGGAGAAAGTATGAATCAGAACAAGGAGACATAGTCTATATTGGAAACAAGATCTATTCTTTAGGTTAAAGAAATACAAGTGACTAATTCTATTTGTGATGTTCATGCAGCATAATTACATCACAGCAAAGCAGTAAAGAGTATTATCAAGCTTGCTAAAATTCTGAGTATAAAAAACCAAAAATTCCCTGCCCCAAACCAAATATATCTGGATTCCTCTTCCTTCAGCTCTGGACACAAAGTTGCGATAAGCATGTTCTCCTGGTTTCAGCTGAGATAGAGTTAATTTTCTTATAGTGGCTGGTATGGGGTTATGTTTTGGATTTGTGCTGGAAACAGTGTTGATAATACAGAGATGTTTTAGTTGTTGCTGCACTGGTCAAGGACTTTTCAGCTTCCCATGCTCTGCCAGGTGCAGAAGAAGCTGGGAGTGGACACAGCCAGGATAGCTGATCCAGACTGACCAAAGGGCTATTCCATACCACATGATGTCATGCTCAGTATATAAAGCTGGGGAAGAAGAAGGAAGGGGGGACATTAGGAGGGATGGCATTTGTCTTCCCAAGTAACCATTACGCGTGATGGACCCCTGCTTTCCTGGAGATGGCTGAACACCTGCCTGCCCATGGGAAGGAGTGAATGAATTCCTTGCTTTGCTTTGCTTGTATGTGTGGCTTTTGCTTTCCCTATTAAACGGTCTTTATCTCAACCCTCGAGTTTTCTTACTTTTGCTCTTCCGATTCTCTCCCCCATCCCACCAGGGGGGAGTGAGCGAGCGGCTGTGTGGGGCTTAGTTGCCAGCTGGGGCTAATCCACGACACATGTGCAGCTCAGACAGGGAGAGTGGATGGTCTAATTACTGTCCACAGCTGGGCTAAAATGAGGAAAAAATGGGAAACACCTGTGCCCACGGGGCTGGGGAGGGGCACTGGGGTGAGCCCTGGCTACCAGTCAGAGGCTGCGGCGGCTATGGGGAGCCCTGCTGAGGGGCAGCAAGGTGAGGGGAGCCCCGCAGAAGGGTGCTGGGGTGAGGGGAGCCCTGCTGAGGGGCAGCAAGGTGAGGGAGCCCCGCAGAGGGGTGCTGGGGTGAGGGGAGCCCTGCTGAGGGGCAGCAAGGTGAGGGGAGCCCCGCAGAAGGGTGCTGGGGTGAGGGGAGCCCTGCTGAGGGGCAGCAAGGTGAGGGGAGCCCCGCGGAGGGGTGCTGGGGTGAGGGGAGCCCTGCTGAGGGGCAGCAAGGTGAGGGGAGCCCCGCGGAGGGGTGCTGGGGTGAGGGGAGCACCGTGGAGGGGTGGCAGGTGGGAGCGGGCGGAGGGCTGAGGGGCCCTCCCTGGGTGGGGCAGCACCTGCCAGAGAAGAAGGTTCTGGAGCCGTCAGGGTGCAGCTGGGGAGCAGCGGTGGTGGCAGCTGGATCTTGAGGGCTGCAGGTCAGCTCCTGGCTGGCTGGCTGTCAGTAAAACTTCTGAGTCCTGTCCCTAGTCCCTCTGAGTCTTCTCTGCTTAAAATGTGAAACCTTTTCTGTCTTATTAGGGACTTGTTGCAGGAGAAGATGTTAGCAGGCCCACCACCAAACTTGGTCTCACTTGGGGCATCCCATAAAACAGGGATGTGTCCAGTAGAACTGGGATGTTCCCTGAGAGAGGGGGAAGATGGTGTCAGGGGAGGAGCTGCCAGGAAGATGGTGAAGAGCTGAGGAAGATGGTGGCAGGGGGGAAGAGGCAGCTGTCCACTCTAACTTTTGGACTCTGGTAAGCCAAAGAAGTTTTCCTCACTTCTATTTTCCATACAGAAGAGGAGAGAAGAGTTCTAGGAGATAAAGGAAATGGGACCTGTTTTTATGGTGTGAGTCTCTCTGCTGGGTTAACTTGGCGGGAGTGAGCCCCCTTGTCCTCAGGGAGAGGGGGTGGCATGAAACAAAATGAATCCCATGCATGCCAAAAGGTTGTGTTAAACGTCCCTTGAGGGAATTGTTTGAAATTCAGTAGTTTCCTGATGGAATTATTTATTTAGAGAGCTACATTTTCTAGCTTGAGTCCCAGCTTGTGACACAAAAATACAATGAGTGCTTTTGAACTGAGGCATAGCAAGGAACAGGAGAAATCTTGCTAGACTCATTGGAGTAACTTTTTTAGTTCTAAGATCTGATCTAGAAATAAATTTGGCAAAGTTAGTGGTAAATCTTTAAGTTAATTATAATGTCTAACCATTGCAATTAGTCTGGGACAAGCATTTACGAAATATTTTTGAGTTATAAAAAGCAGATGTTTTGGCGTCTGTTGATTGAATCAACTGTTTTCTCAAAAATTCTTGGAAATATTTGAAAATATGGAATTACTTAACCTAAACAAGATGGGATGTAATTTTGTAAGCAGAAACAGCTAACAGTAGAAAAATGTAACTGCCATCTTAATTTTTCAGATATTGTGAATTCAGATAGAATGAATTCTGATTTATTCATTTAAGTGGAAAACTAAAGCTACTACTTCTCACTCTAACAGCTCTGTTCATCAGTAAACATACAGTATTAATAATATAATTTGGAAATATCACCACTTTCCAGCTTTCTCTTCCTGAAAGAAGTAAAACTTAGCTTCTACCCTCTCAACCTTTCTCATCTAAATTCTTTCAGTGAGGGTCTTATTTGGATTTATTGTAATTTGTGCTGGGTTCGTCCCTGCTTTGTGTTGTATCCTAGCTACATTTTCCATTAGCCAAGGAAAGAAATGAAAGGATACTGAATGAATGAAGGTTGTTATGGTCTATCAGGAGAGTATTAACCTTAGATGCTCGTGATTAGAATCATCACCCCTTAGCTTTTAGCTTAACCTAACTTTCATTTCTAAAAAGTTAATTTTCTTTTTTTTTTTCCTGGAAATCTGAAGTGGCTTCTGGGGTTGAGAACTATTATTATCTTCTACTCCTTCTGCTCCTAAGATGCTCTAACTCATTGATGTCACTCTGATGAGTAACCGAAATATTAAGTATGTAATCCCTATGTTAGGTTCCAGTTGCATGGATATGCTGTATGGTTAATGGTAACGCAAGAGTGTCAGGATGAGAGAATAATCTGAAACAATATTTGATCAAAAAAACCCCCAAATCCCAAAACAATAATGATGGGAAATTTAGCTGCTTTTTCGCCAAAATTTATTCTCTGATTTGGTTGCTTTTTTGATTCTGTGAGAGGCAACTCCAAAAAATCCATTTGCATTCACCTCTAACTGACAGTTTTAAAAGTTCTTTATTAGTTGTTGTCTGTCAGTGCAGTCAGCCAGACATCATGGAGTTTATGCAGAGTGTATTTACAAATGCATACAATTCAAATCAGTAGTTAGGCTGTCAAGTGTCTGGCAAGATACAGATGTGTTACTTTGCAGGCATTAACATCATATGAATGACTGGTTGTAATGTACTGTCATTCTTAAAGGAATTTGTGCTTCTCAAATTAAGGAAAGGTGAGGGCCTCAGCAAGCCTCCTGTGTTGAAGGATGAAGAATGTGATGTATTAATTCTCTCTTTCATTCAGGGCAGCCTACTTTAAAAAAAAAATCAAAGAAATTGCTTGTGCAAGGCCAAGATACAAAACTTGCACTCAAATACCGCATCTTCACTTAAGCTGTGAATGTATTTAGGTTCTTGGGTAGTTAGATCCCAGTGCAGCATTCATCTGGTATGTAAAGTTGCAACTAGTCAGATCAATACATTTTCACTTTCGAGAAGTATAATATGCTTCTTAAAGTGAGGTTGTATTTTTCACTCCTCAGAAATCTCTTGGTTCAATATGTCTTGATTTTGTTGTGACAAATCACTCTTTGGAGTAGAAATGATGAACTTGTCTGGTAAGTTTCAAATATATTTGAATATGAAATAAATTAAAATGAGCATTAAGTATAAATATTTTGTATTTTTAAACAAAAGTACAGAAGATAGATGTTTATATTTTAGTCACATTGTTTTACATACTTTATATTGCTGTAGTTTTATTTATTATAGATATACATTTATACCAATTCAATGTGGTTTTTATTTTATAAGTAACCTTAATTAGTCTGTCAACAAAATTATAGGAGAATGAATGATAGCTTTAAATATGACTTTATGCTTAGTTTTGTTTCTGTCATTTTCTAGCTTCCTTTTCTCAAACTTTGGACTGCTTAAAGTAATGCTCTCTAGAGGCAGAATTACTTTCTAACATCCAGTTTTAGAAGTGAGTTATATTTTTATTGCTCTGAGCTAACAGAAGAGCATGATTCTCCTAGAGGCTGTTCCAAACAACTTTGTAAGAAAAGAGACAGAAATATTTCAGGAAACAGATTATCCCTGACAAATATATACAGCTGTCTAATAGAGCAACCTCCTCAGACCCTGTCCATGTCATAGGATTTTTTTGGTCTCTAATCTTCTTACTTTTACAGAATCCAGTTTTGTATTCCATTAGTATGCATGTGTATATTCTAATAGACTATAAAAGTGCTGCATGACCTACTTACTGAGAACCTGGTTTTACATCCCATTAGAGGACATGTATTTTCACAGTAACAGACTTTTAAAAACACTGTGTGACCCATTTATTCTGCTTCATCAGTAACTCACTATGTAGTGTGTATCTATATATGTGTGTATATATATATATCTCTTGTTTCATTGTTTGAGAAAATATGAGAAAACCTGCCAATGCTGAACAAGAGTTCTGTGCTGTTTGAACTGCTTAGACACTAATATGGTACTTATTTTGCATAAAATAATGATACTTGAAGGCATTTGCAATGTAAGAAAACAGAATGTAGATAAAGCAACCTGTACTTAGAGGAGGATTAATATTGCAAAGTAACCTGACCTATTTTTAAAGCAATCCTTCTCATTTTACTGATTTATGATTCCCTGTTGAACTCACTCATGTGTTACTTGATTTGGTTTTCTCTGGGATTTACTCAAGATGTTGAACAAAAAGGAATTCTTATAAATGAAGAAAGCATCTATTTTTTTTTTTCACTTCCTTAGTGTAATTCCTGAATATTGTGAATGACCACATCTTTTGTTTGTTTGGAACCTGCCATCTGCCTGTGTCATTTGGTATGCTTTATTTTCCATGCCACCTTTGATTTTATAGACTTCTATCAGAATTCTCCCTCAAGCTTAAAGACTGAGGAGTCCTTGTTGATTCTAATACAAAACTATTTAATAGCTTTGCTTGTCTTTGTCAGCCCTCTTCGTACTTTCTATTGTTCTATTTTAGTCTTTTTTGAGGACAGGGAGACCAAAAGTTGATGATCTTTAAGATAAGAGTCCACCATGAACTGCATGATGGTGTTTTGGTCTTTGTTTCTTTCTTAATACTGCCTAAGATTCAAGTTACTTTTTTGACCACTATTGAACAGTAATCTGGTGGCTTAATGAAATTAACTATTATCACCCCAGATCTGAAATCCAAGTGAAGGAACTCTCAGCTGAGAGCTTATTGTATATACAAAGTGACCACTTCCCTATTTGTACCGTGGAATGCTGTCTAAATTTAGCCTGATCTGCCATGGAGGGTACTTTGGCAGATCTTTAGTTCTTTCGCCCCATACGTTTTCAAGGAGATAGTGCATCTTGTGGTATAGTGCTATCGTTGGAGTGTCCCCAGCGTGCCATAGGTTTAGATGATCTGTGCAGAGGTCCATCTGCTTTCAGGCGTACCCTAGGGTGTTTTACATCCTGAATCAGAAGCATATGGTAGTGGTTTTATAATATCACTCTCTTTGTATCACCCATACTGGTAAGAAGACTATGCACTGTATGAGGTAGGAGACTTGAAAACTTAAGGTTATGCCTTGGGGTTCTCATCTGCTTGTGGGATAGAGTTATCCTAGGAGCAGCTGTGCCACCTAAACCTATACAGTGGTCTGGCCCAGGATTGATTTACTCATTGTCCTTCCCTACATGCACCTGATAGTCACCAGTTTATAGCCACAATGCAACTCAGAGATGAGTCCCAGAATTCAAACAGAAGATCGAGGTAGATATTCTACTGCCAAGAATAAATGGGCATAGCACAGGACAGGAGGACAGAGTGACCTAGTTCAAGGGATTTATACAACTATGTGAACACTAGTAAGAGAGGGTATTGTAGTCCTCTGGGAGTATAATCATGTCACTGGTGTGGAGTTAATCCACTGAATTAATTGTATTTAATTTGGGGGTTTTACATTGTACTTGTGAGGCAGAAGCAATTGCATGGAGGAATTACACAAAAGCATGTGAGCAGATTGCTCTATTGCACCTCATCAGCACGTAAATGCTTCCTCTTCTATTATGTTACAGGGGCTTGTTTATTTATTTTAATCACTATACCTAGGTTCATTAATTGCAGTATTGGAATTCTTAGTGTAACAGGAAAAGTTGCTCTATCAAGAGAGTAGCGTTATAAGATCAATGTTGCAGCTAGCTCCTAATGCATAGTTAACATATTTGATCTGCAGTTAATCCCTACTCACTAGTAGGGAATGGTACCATATTAAATATTTTTTCTACAAACTATATGTGACCTACAAGCTAATGTTTAGAAGATGGCTATTTTGTTTTGACTTTCCCGTTTGGGAACTTGGAGTGTGAAGAACTCAAAATAATTAATTTCATTTGGAAGCTTTACATTAAAGTCTTGATGAAGTTCACTTACAGTAAGTCAACAAAAGAGATGGGAAAATGCTTAGGAGCTACTGCTTTCTGAACTCCTATTTAGTCTTGTAAAACATAGTGCATCTTCCTTCATGTTACTGATAAATCATTCAAAGTGGTTAGCGTTTTACGCCTCAAACGGATATGTGACCTGGAAAGATACAAGATCAACTTTTAGTTTGTGAAGGTACATTAGATGAGGTAGTTGAGCCATTTGATATGTAGCAACATGAGATATACGATATTTGTATATACCTAATGGTTTAAGGGAACCAATGTTGTTAATGTTTGCATGTTTTGGACTCCAAACAGTAAGTTCTTAAAGTTGTAATAAGAACATGCTCAAAAAAATGACAGAAGTCTGAAACTGAAATAGATTCAATAGGAATAGCTGTGTTACATAAAGATATTTTTATTGCTTCAGCAAAGTCTGTTAATCAAGCAGGGAAATCTTTACTGTATTGAACTTTTCATCACCATAAATGAGTTACACAAACTACTGAATGACAAAGGGGAAATCATGTATGTTTGTATGAAACTGTCAGGATTTAATCCAATTGAATTTTGATTATATTTACCTAAGTTTTCTCTCTTCCTCTTGAATGTCTGTGACTGCTGGTGTTCAAATATATTTTTTTAAAATATGTTTTAAAACTCTTTTCACATGTTCTCTGATTTTTGCCTGACTGAGGGAGGGTTACAGAAATAAGCCATCAGGCAGTTGCCAACAAAGTCACCTCTTAACTTAGTAATTAGGAAGAGTTTATAGGGAAATAGCCAGTAATAGTGCTCTCTTCTTGTGGTTTGTTTGTGGTGGGTTTTAATTTTTTTTTTTAATTTTAATTTTTATTAAAAACACCCTTCCCTTTTGCTTCCTCCTCTTGAATGAATGTTGTGCCCATTCCTGGACTGCAGGTCAAGTAGATAGATGTGGATTGAATGGAACTTACTGAAACTTGCAAACAGACTGATTTTGGTATATTTTCAACTTTATGAAACCATTAAAATAAGGGTAAGTTCTGAAGATGTTTAACCACTCTCACTCTTCTGTTTTAACTTCTAAATGCTTGCAAATGCTTCTGCATTGAGTTCAATCTTGGGAGACAGCTACTGTTTTATACAGGATGAATAAACTGAAGAAGGGAGTAAGCTCTTTACTTGGCACATAGAAACATGACTACTCAGAGATTAGTCATTTGATTATTCCACAGTAATACTAACAGGTGTATAAGGTAAAATGTCAATTGGTATGTTTTTACTTCTAGTCTTTATTACCTATATTTAAGCCCCAGGACTTCAGCTGGAGGATCCAGAGTACCTCTAAGCCTGCATGGTCTATTGTTTTTGTCTGCTAATTGCTAATAAATTTTGATATTATGTTTATTAAATTTATCTGTTTTATTTTCAGAACTGGTTCCTTCTCTAATGCGAGGTATAACTAAATGACATCTCTTTCCCCACTTGCCAAAATATTAGCTGCTGACTAATTATAGTTTATGATGTCTAGGATTAAACAGTCAAATTCTGTTGCAGAAAATGTGATTGCAGAATGTTTTAAAGCCATAAAATGCATATAGAGATCAACATTGCTTATGGGAAAAATGATCTGTTCAGCTGTGAGAATAACTATATGTAGGTTTCAGCAGAATAGTTGATCAAGGTTTCAGTTTTTCTCTTAGTTCATGAATACTTGTGAATTTTCATTGGCTATTTTTAATGATCCATTGGGCCCAAATTGCACATGACATAATGCCATTTAGTGTCATAGAAAATTAGTTACTGCTTTCATAATATAAATCAAGAAATAACATTGCATTTTAATTAAAAATAATAGTTGGTCTTTAAAGACTTTTTAGACAAATATTTTTATATTTGTATAAAGGATGAATTGAAAGCTTAATTCTTACCATTTATATTGGTGATTAAAGCAGCGAGTATCTGACTGTCTCCTGGGATTATATCTTTTGAGTAAGAAATAATAAAAATGAATAGCATTATACTGACATAATTTGCAATTCTAGGAAAAACCTGTTGCATTAGATGATCAAAATAGATTATTGTAGAGAGAGTGGCTATCAGAGGAGACAACTATGGAAAAAATTAACACAGAAAGGAGGCTTAGAAATGAGTCAAATTTATGTGAGGCTTAAATTAAAGGACAAAACAATTGTATACTTATCCAGCTGTTCGTGTCACTTTGCTTTATGGGTTGCTCAGTAAGTAATGAGAAGTAACAAGTCTTTCCCTGTTCTGTGTGGCCTTTCCTGTGCCTCCCCCTCACATTGGTACTTTTTTCAGTTTGCAAGATTGATCTTTCTCAAATAATGGATCTACTGTACTAATATCAGTGATAGAGTTATTAACTTTGTTTAACACAAAAACCTCAATTGATGCCATAACAGTTGTCAGAGAGGTAGGGTCACTGCAGTTATTTGTTTAATGTTTATTTTATTTCTAATCCTGAGTGAAGGTGATTCTGTATAACTCCGCAGCATAAATCAATTAAAATTACATGATATCAGATTGCTAATTCATCTCATTGAGTACACAAATTTTGGAGAACTTTACTCTGCACCTTAACATACGAACCAAAATTAACTACCACTAGTCAGTTACACTAAAAGATGCAGAGTGTCTTTTGACACAATATTTATGTTTCATTCCCTAAATCTAAGCAAATTAAAAATATTTTTTAAAAAATGTGTGAAATTGTTGAAATAAATACTACACTTCATTTATCATAGCAGACCTTGAGGATCTATGGCTAGCTAAACAAGCAGCGTTGAGAAGAGGAAATGCAATCTGAAATTTTATTAATTATGCAAGTTCTTCAGGAGGCAAACGTAAGAGTGCACAGAATGCTAAGCCTAGATTTTTCTGAATAAGAAGGCAAAGGGTGGGCCTACAATAGTGTTTTCATTTGGACTGGTTATGCTTTTGAATTGAATCTCCTGATCATTCCCATCTACCATTCTTTGTGCCACATCATGAAGTAGAGTGTGTAACTTTCATCATTTTGCATGATGGTCCACAGGACTGAACTACAAAATAAAATGCTATGAAGTGTGTATTTTGTGCATTTGGGACCTTAGTGTCTTTGGGTTTACTCTGCAGGTCTGCTGCTATTAGTCCACACTACTTGGTCAAGTAGACACAGCCAAAGCTGGGGCTATGGTTTCATCAGATCTGGTATGAAACTGAAATTACGATGTGGCGTGAGCAGTGTTACCCTCCACAGATGCTCTGCACAGAGAAACTTGTCTTAATGAAGAATGTTATTAGGATACCATGGCACATTTCACAGGAGTAGGAGTTAATATTTATTGTCTGTTCAAATGCCAGTGTTGTCAGCTTTTATGAGGAAGAAGGGCATAACACTGTCTTGAGAAATTGTGTGAGGAAGAACAAAGTGTCTTTAGGCTCCTTTGTGCTTTTCATATAGCACATATATAGCATGTATGGCTCGGTACAGCCAGTGGAAGTCACCTGAAATGCTCTAATTTGTTTCTTCTTGCATTAGACTCAGCAGAGTTTTGCCCAATATATGGGATCGCGCATGTAATCCAGTGTGGTGCAGAGTCAATGGGATTCACTTTTCTCTGCTCTTTTAGTAGGAGTTGGACCCTTGGTGTAAACCTCTAAATATTTAAAATCTGACATTCATCCCTGATGGGTAAAGGACAATGCAGTCAAGGACAGGAGGGTAGCACTTAGACTAAGTACTAAATAATGCAGCTTGGTAAGGATGAAAGCCAGCCAATAGACACTGCAGCAAATAATGATGCCCTTCTAGGGGAAGGTGAAGCATAAAAGCTGGTACTTTTGCAGAGCTGTTGGTGCATGGTGTAGAGGCAGCTGGCATTACATGAACATAGAGACCTCTGGGGTAGAATTCCAGGGAGTGCAATAGAAGATGGGTAATATTGCTACTGGGGTATAAACGGGTGCTTGCCCTCTGCCTAGTAAAGTCTCAAATTGGTACCTATGCTATGGGAAAACTAGATAACTCTTTAAAAAAAAATCAAATTTAGACAAGGAAGTTATCTCTTAAACATTCATTTACAAATGCTATACTGTAAATTAGGCTATTGGAGATTGGAGGAGACTGGGAAAAACTGATAAAAGCCTAAGTAAAACATATGTAGGGGAAGGTCTTTCCTTTGCCAGTTGTTCTCCTGGGTCTATGTTATAATTTCTCAGGAAAAAAGTTTCCTAAATGCTGAAAAAGGCCAAAAGTTAATTTTATAACACTGCCCAATAAAATTCCACACTAAATTGGACCAGTTACCTCCTCAGTTCTGTGGCACATAGCTGAACAGTTAGTTACAGGAACTGATTTCTGTAATAAAGGTATGAGCAGGTGGTAAAGCTCTATCCTCTTAGAGGAAAAGAAATTAAGAGGAATTTTTGATATTTATTTGTACCTTATATTTATAGCACACTTCATCATGAACCTGAGTAGTATTGCTTTAATTTTAAATTAAATCTATTCTATTAAATCTGTATAGATTACAACTGTTTGCTTAATTAAACTCAATTAATTTTAGTTCAAGGCTCCAGCATTTTGCATTTTTAGTCAGTAAAGCCAATAGATTTTCTTTTTCCTTAAAACAAAGATACTGTGTAATCTGAAGACTTCTTAGGTGCTTAGAATAAATGTTGATGACAATTTCTTGAAATTAATGCTTCATTGTAGACAGAGTATTAAGTGTTCATATTTATATAACTACTATACTGTCTTTTATGAAAAAAGAAGTTAATATTACAAATTCTGTCTGGAAAGAACCATTATTAATAATCTCATTTGAGCTACATTCACTTTTGTTAATTTTTTTCTCCATGATGATTTGTGAGAGGGAACTTCTGTATACCCTTTTCCAGTAAATACCTCAGGCATGGTTAGTAATATGACATAGAAAAATATTACATTAAAATCTACAACTGGTGCAGCTGAAGAGTTTAGTTTTGTTTTGTAGCTGAGCTAAACTCATTTACTACTTTGATTCACCTCATGTAGGATGTCGTGATCTCTTCAGTTAAAGTAGTAAATTTTTGTTTAAGTAACCTCTTGAGAATGTCCGTCCAATTATTTGGCCAGTACTGTTGACATTCCTCCATTTGAGAGCAATCAGATTAGAGAATTGCTAGGAATCTATCGTTAATTCATCTGGCATTGGTTTAGATTAAGCTACTGTACCCAGTAGTTACTGAAACTGAACTCTTGGAAGTGAGGAATGAGGGCATTTCAGAAATTAAAACCATTTTAAGGTGAAGTGTTTCAAGTACAGCATGGTAGCATAGTTTTGCAAATAGGAACTGTCACTTCTACCAAGAACAGTGATAGCCTTTTGGTACCTTATTTCATTGTTTACTCAAAATACAGAGTGGTGTAAAATATCTTTAATATATCATTTACAGTCTCCTCCATCTGCGAGTGCACTGAAACAGTCTTGTTCTCCATCTGTCCCTTGTTTCGTCATATGGTTGATTCAGTAAATCCTATGGTTGTTTTCTTTGGAAGAGTCTCAAACAGATACTGAGTGAACACAACTAAGTGAAATGTTGAAGCATATTGCTGTTATTAAATTTTATTCCTAATTTTAGCACTAGTGATTTAGATTTTACTAGTTCTGAGTCAAATCGTGATTATAAATCAAGGTGTCTTGGGGGGAGACGGGGGGGGGCTTTTAAAAATTTTTTATTTAATATCCTATAAAAAGACATTGGATCATGCTTTATTTATATGCCCGAGTGCTTTGAATCTAAAGCAGCTGCACAGGTACTGGGGATGTCAGTTAATCGTTTTAGCAATAGTGGGAATGATGTGTTCTATAGCAAAGTAAGAAAAGAGAAAACAACTCAGTTTAATAATTATTTTTTAATTTAATGTGGTTTGTCTGCAGACAACTGATTTTTGTCCATGAAGGGAACTCACTGTAATACAGATGTGTCTAGAAAAAACTGCAAACCTTGGGGTTACTTATTCGTGAGGAATTCTGTGTGTGATTCTAGCCTATCTCTTTGTTTGTCCTTTGTCCTTGTTGTTTGTGTGTGCATTTCCACTGAAATATGGGATGACTGATAACTCTGGAGGCTTGTGTAACATTCAAGTTAATGCCAAATGTTTATGTAAGTAAGTCCTGTGAATGAAATTAGAAAATCAGATTCTACTTTTTTTACAGTTTAGTGCAGACAGTTCTAGTTATCAGTGGAATGACTGGGAAGATAAATTTTCCCACACCTCTCTTCTTTGTAATGTTTTCACATGTAACATTTTAAAAAAATACTGTACTTCCAAAGGCAGGTCTTTAAAGATGTATAGGTTAGCATCCTGTTATTCCTTTTAGTGCAATCCTATTTCTCTACTAGTTCCATAATACAAGATGTTAAACATTGTTTAACACCTGAGGAAATACAGTTATATTATGCTGGAAAATGCAGCAGTTAAAAACATAAATATATTCACTGATCACTTTTCATGGATGACATTTAGTCTACAGATTATTTTGGGGTATTAAATATAATAATAGCATTTAAAATTTGAAATCCAATTCATGAAGATACTGAAAGATGGAAATGTCTTGGATTTTCCCTTCTGGACTTGATCTACAATTATTTGACTACAGTTGGCATAATTTTTGCACTAACATATCTTCATGAAGAATTATTTTTATGCTTTTTAAAGTTTTGAAAAGAGCATATTATAACATGCTCTTTGATATAATCAGATTAGCAAAGTCCAGTAGCTTTGTTTATTTTAACTTTTTCTTCCATGTAGGCTCAAATCAGTCTTTGCTTAATTGTTTCATGATAGAACTGCTCTTATTAGCATAAAGCTCCTGCCTGGTGCTTGCATTTTGCAGAGAAAAAGCAATTTTTCACCGTTTAGTGTTGACTTGCATGGGAGGTACTTGGTGTGACAGGCCCTGGTATAAGTAAATCTTTTTGCATAATGCGCTTCAAAGCGGAATTCTTGTTCCAGAGAGCAAGCAAAAAATTACAGGAAGTTTAAATCAGTTTTATATGGTCTTTTTTCCTTATAATTATAACATATATTTACAAAAGTTGTTAATTTGATGAAGTTACTATGGCCTGAAGCATTGATCCATATTGGGGAGCACTGAGTGATTCATTATGTGACAGACAAACCGTTGTGATTTCAGCTAGCAGCGTGGGTCACGCTCATGGAGAATGTTCTCGGAGGGTGGAGGAGAGAAGAAAAATGACATGAAGTTGTTCTCTGCTCCACTGCTATCTCAAGCACTAATCTCTATCATAAACTCCTTTTGCTCTATTCTAAACGCTATTTGTTTGTTTTTGTTTGTTTGTTATTTCCTTCACTGTATCAATTCCAAAGCTTTTCCAGAACCTCACTGTTATATTGGTTTGAAACCTTAGAATTTCCTGCTGTATTGATAGCTTGTTCATGTACATTTATATACAAATGCTATTACTAGCACGTAGTTTGAAGAAATCCTTTCTTCGTCTTTTGGGTATAGGCACAGAAGGTTCTTTAACCTTCAGCCACAGTTTTGCTGGATGGAAGGCTTTTTAGTCTTTCCTTTGATTGTCTCTCTAGTCTGTCTCTACATTTTACCTAATGTGAATCGGGAACACAGTCTTTATTGAACATGTTATCAGAATTTTATAAGATATGCCCAAAACTTTGTTACTGCCTTGTACATTTGCATTAATGTCAGTATGTCTCCTAGAGATGTTTGACCTCTCCTTTTCTAATCTTCCTGCTGTGCAAATGTCATCCCGTCTTCTGTTTTCTCTTATAACATTCCAAGTGTCCTCTTAGAGCTGGCTTAGGCTTTTCAAAACTGAATTTTGCTGTCTCAGGGTGAAGGTGCTGGGCCATTCGTGGTATAGAAAAGAAAGGAGTTGAACTGGGAAGGAATGTGGTGCAAGCAGCTGGAGAGTCAGATGGGGACAGCAAGTGCTGCATTGGTGTGGGAGGAGAGGAAAAAAATGACCATCTTCACAGAAACGTAGGATATCCTGATTCAGAAGGAGCTACGAGGATCAACGAATCCAATTCCTGACTCCATACAGAGCAACCTAAAAGTTAAATCATATATTGTCCCCTCATTAGCAGTTGCTCCCAATATTCCAGCCCCTACTGTGTCACCAGTGGAGCCTATTTTAGCAGGCAGTGCATTTAGTCCCCTGCCTGGGCAGGTGTCTGTATTGCTATATTAGACTTCACAGTCCTTTTGTGACTACTACTCCTTCTACGCTGCCTTGCCAGTCATTTTTTCTTCTGCCTCTTTGATTTTCTAGTGTTGTCAGAATTGTTCCTCAACTGTATTTCTGCCTCTGTGGTCGCTTCTTTCCCCTGTGCTCTCCCCCTGTTGACATAGCTCAGTGGATCACTGTCATCTTTGACGGATGCCTGCCAAGGGTTTCAGCTCAGCTACTGACTGGTAATCTTGGCTATAAATATAGCCCCCCTCTTTTGACAAGCTCATAATAAATGAGAGAAATTATTATTTCACATAAATCTGGAATTTTAACCTGGATATTGTACACTAGGTGTTTAGAAACATAAAATCCCACTTTGAAAAATACATCTGAAGAGCTGCTCCACTTGTAAAAGTGCCCTTATTTTGCTAGTCATTGGTAAGTAACTGCTGGTGCTTCTGTGTTGTATACAAGTGTTTAGAGAGGCTGACTATCATGTTTGTTATGTTTGCAGGAAGTCTAGCACAACAAAGCCCCAAACTTGTTGACCTGTAGGTGCTGTCTCTGTAAATGGTAAATAACAGGGCTATGGTAGGTGTCAACAGATGGTACTATTACATGCAGTCTTTCAAGTAGGTTTTTTCCTTAGCCTATGAGCATATGTTCAGTCTTGGGAAGACATGCTGTGTTGCTGTTAGCTTTAGCTATGCAAGTCTTGGTATAGTGACAGGTCTTTTGGAGAGGGCGTATGAGAGCAGCAGGAGAATTTGCTCTACTCAGGTTTCTGATTAAATTCAATTCTTGAGGCAGAGCTGCTCTTTGAGAACTGCCCGCTGCTGTTTGGCTTATTATTGAAGGAAGAGATCGCCTAGAGGCAATTTGATAATTTCTGTTGCAAGCCTTGAACAGAGGTCCTGCATAAGTAGAACAAGTTACACTTAAATTATACACAGACTTGACGTCACTGGTTTCTCTTCCATTAGTAAGCTGACCTGCAAGGCCCCAGACATTTGCCATCATTTGGAAGAGCAGTATCAGAATTAATGCTGCTGTGGGAAGAAAGGGAAACAAGGCAAAAATATTTCACAATATCATACACATCGTGTATGGTATTTCATTCAAATGATCTGTTTGACAAATGCCATGGACTCTTACTTCTATTAAGGGAGAAAGCAAAGAAAAAATAAGCAACCAAATATATGTTTGTCCTCACAAGCAAATTTAATTTCATCATTGGCCATAGATATAGAATGGCTTGGCAATACAAATAAATACATTCTTTGGTGAAGAGGTATAGATATTAGTGAAGGAAGAAAACATGTTTTGATGTTTAAAATGCATGGAAATCATGCTCTGTGTTCTCCTGTACTTGTGCAGCCTAACAATGGTCCTTTTTTCAGTCATATCCATTGTTCTGTCATGCCCATTGTTCTGGTATTGTTAGAAAGTAAAGATGAAAATTAATTTTTTTTGTAAGAAATACTATTATTCCACAAGTTTTATTTGGGGAAAGTCTGATGTGTGTATATATCTGTTAATATATGAATTCCAGTTCAATTTATGAAGTATGTTGTTATTGTCTTTCTCTCTCTTTGTAACATACCTCAACTGTTGGAGAAAGAAAAACTTGGTCTTTGATAGTCTTTTCCTGAATAAAAAAAGATATTAAGAATGATGACCAGTTGGCCAGCTGGAGTGGCTCTGAAAGGTACGCTGATGTCCTTGTGTCTTACATTGGCCACTACTCTGTGCACGAGTCACCCCCAGCCCTCCTTGTGAAAAACAGAGTTCTGCCTGTGGATGCCACGTGATCTCTCACTTTGGAGGACTTGCTGGGTAAAACCACGCTCACAAATGTAAGACATTCTGAGAACATAAAGCCTGAGCCTGGATCAGAAAATCAGCCTGGGAAGAAAGAAAGGTAATGCAGGAGAATGCTGAGACAAATGGATGAAGGATATATATACCTTTTATTTATTTATTTATTTTGAGCAATGCTGGCTTATGAATTTTCCCTGCATTTGGCTGCTTATTCAACCTTATGCCATCTCCTTGTTTGTGCTGATACAGCAAACTAATTGAGGTTAAAAATAACCTTTATATGGAGCACAGGAGTTACAGGCTGAGTTACAGGCTGAAAGCCACTGAGAAAAGAGTGAGAGTGTATCTAAGTTTGCCTAGCTCCTCAGGCTAAATTCCAAAGTTTGCAGAAGAATAAAGCTCAGGAAGGAAAGCTTGGAAGGGTGGTAACCGGTGTCTGGGGAGATGAAATGAATGTTCACAGGTGCTGTGAGGGAAAAGTTTGACCAGGGGCATCTTATAATTCAGAACTGTGTGGAGTGAGAGAAAAATATTCATTCATCTATTATGCTGAAAACCAGATAAAAGCTTTTTTTTGAAAAAAAGCAATGTTCCTTTCAGCTCTGCAATTCTCTTTTTGGGGATGGATTCTAGGGAGCCCCAGAACAGGCAGCTGTCAGTAGTAAATACTTCGCATTCTAATGAAGGAGGTTCTACTAAAGCTGGTAGAGATAATTGCTTCTTAGTGATACTTTGAATTATTATTATTTTTAAATTATAGTCTTGAAAGTCCTATTCAGATTGTTGGTTTAAGTGTAAATTATCCTGTTGTATAGTTTAGGTGTATGAACAAATGAAATAATTTTGGATGTGCTAGTTTGCACTAAGTTACATGTACAGCAATGATTAAATCTGCCTCTGCTGAGTTGCTACGCTGAACATTGCAAGCGTTTTCTTGAGAGGATATTGGCAAATCACAAAGCAAATCAGAGAGGACAAAAAGATGCACAGGTGTGTATGGAAATGGAAGTAGAAAGAAAAGGTTTTCAAACACCTTCTTTTGCGGAGAAAGTGTGTACAAATATGCCTGAATGATACAAATGCCACC
Source organism: Ciconia boyciana (assembly GCF_034638445.1). Taxonomy (NCBI): domain Eukaryota; kingdom Metazoa; phylum Chordata; class Aves; order Ciconiiformes; family Ciconiidae; genus Ciconia; species Ciconia boyciana. The sequence continues at coordinate 15,218,429 of NC_132941.1, read as the reverse complement.
AGATATCCCAGGAACCACTTGTGTGTTATCTTATATGTAGTGATGCAAATCTTACACGGCAAAAGATGAAATAAAGCCATCGAGCAAGGAATTCCTTAACTTTGGGTTTGTATATCTAATGGGTTTGATTCACACAGATGAAATCTCCACACATTTGTGTGTCTGCAGAGAAAACAGGCCTTTTAAGAGTATTCAATACTCAGCTTTATGTTGACTGTATCTACAGCAGGTGTTAGTAGCGTTAAACTGAATAGATTGCCTCATCATCAATATGTAGGGTTCTGTTTATCAGAAATATTTACTTTCCTTCTTCCCTTTGCCCCCCTGGAACAGGCTTGGAAGAGGACTTGGGGTCAATAAGTTCCACAATATTAAGGCTGCTTCTTCTATTTCTGTAGATATTCATGGTGAATTTTGCAATTTTATTTTTCACATCTTTTCAGAAAGTATTTGAAGTCTGTTTGCACACATTTCATCTTTTGAAATGCACATTGATCAGATGATCTGCTATATGTATAGGTGAAGGGAAGTTCAAATGAAGGTATATTTTGGAAAAAAAAAAATTAAAACAACCCCCAGCTCCTGCTGCTTCTGGTACATATATGCTTTCAGGGTATATACTGTACTGAAATAGAGTTATGTATCATCCTCTTTATATTTCAACTCTTTTTTATTTATATCAATATATTTGGATGCTCCAAAACCTGTTTATTTTTATAATAGCCAATCAGCATGCAGGAGAACGAAACCATGCAACTTGGGAGTTGTTCGTCAGCTGTATAATGAAGACAAATGGCATGTTAAATCTTGTTATCTGATTATGAAAAAATAGCTTTTTATGACAGCAATGGCTTTGCTTTGCAGTCTGTAGAAAGCCATGCACCATGCATCTGATTAATCACGCAAAATAAGATTGAAAGAAGAAGAAAAAAAAGGTGCTGTGTATTCTGGGTGTCTTCCAAGCAGGTGGCTTAACCTGGTGCTGAAAATCTTGTACTTTGTGGACAGACTTCAAGGCTGAAAGAATATCAAATGATAGTGAAATTCCCAAATTGTAGTGAGCCTAATTAAGAATTGGTTCTATTACTGTGATTTTAAGAACACCTAATATAATCTCTAATGGCAAATATTTGCCAGGATTGGTTAGATCATAAACCAAATGATGAAAAGGACAAGCAGAAGGACAGGCTAAAACTCCTGATCCCTTGGCTTCCCTGTGGGATCTAATTATAAAGGAGATTTGTTGATTATATCTTTGATAATAGATTCCTGCATCCGAATTAATCCAGCTTTTATTCATTTTGGCTGGGAGGTGTATGGCTTGAGACTGTTTCTACCAGAAGCCAGTTGTGGGTGTTTTGGGTTTGGTTTTTTTTTTCTTTTTTCTGGTGGGGTGGGGTGTGTGTGGTTGTGTTGTGGTTGGGTTTTTTTGAGTTGGAAAATGCACAATAAAACTTCTTGCATGAGTTTCCATTGTTCTTGACATCTACAAACATTGCAATGAGAAATCTCAAAAGGCACAAGATGGCTGATCTTGCTGTGTTCCTGACCCACTGCTTAAACAAGGAGAATCACAAATCTCAGAAGACTTGCAGGTATCTTTTCTCGGGAGATTTTCAGATTGATGCAGTTCAGAACTCCTTCTTCTGGAAACAAATGTTCTCTTATCACAGCACCTTGGGTCTGTGGAGGATAAGGATTGTTTATTTTAACAGCAGTAAGTGACAAATTGTACAGTAAATGGCTGGAGCTGGTTTTTTTAGTGCATAAAATAGAGTACTGTATCAGAAAGCAAGGGGAAACTGAGTCAGCTGATATGAGTATGTCTTCCTTTCATCCTCAGACTTACTATGAACATCAGGGCAATTATACACCAATGAATGGTAATGAAAGCAGAATGTGTTATTGTGCAGCATGATAAAAACCCAAACCCAAGCACTTGATGTGAATGTTTTTTCACTTATATGCCAGAAGATAGCTTACTTTTTGCAGGGATTTTGTGTCGCAACACAAAGCAATATTTTCTGGATATTACTTTTGTCACTAGCACTGCAGCTAATCTCATCAATGATGTCCAACTCCATCATCTCTGTGCTATTACCTTGTGTATAACTACACAGTATTTCTACTGTGAGAAATGTGACCTAATTTTCCAGAAATAGGGCCTGGTTGAGGCTAGGAAGCTAAGGTAACGACTGCACATTCACTTTAAGGCAGTTGATTGAACCTAGAAGCATTGTGCAACATTTCAGGGCCGTTCTGTAGCAATATGGTAGTGATCAGTCCAATCATGAAAAGACAAGACGAGACTGAACGGGCTCACAATGTATGTGAGTGGCTTATTGAAAGGAATACACCCACGCTTTCTCTTGTTATTCGCACAGTCCCTTCCTTTCCCAGCTAGGAACTCCACCACAGCATTAACAGTGGAAAAATTTGTAATGTGAAACTGTGGTCTCACAATGTGTTTTAATCTCGGGGCTAAAATTCAGCGTGTTTCCTAATGAGAAACTTCAGCAACACACGGGAGAGATTCAAGGAGAGCTAGCTGAAAAATGTCTTAGAATTAATGCAATAAAACAAAGATCACTGCTTTCAAACCTGTATGAGATCCTTTCGTCTTCATGTGGTTTAATTACTTGAACTCAGGTTTCTATTATCTTTCTAACTACATTGTTGTACGCAGAATGTGATGTTGGCTTCTGGCAGTAATTAGACTACTCCATGTTTTCATCTGACACACACACCCAGTTTGCAGGATGATCAACAGTACTGTTTACACGCTGTTTTTGGCTTAGCCTATGTAGTTGTTCCCTGATGAATGCATCTGCCTTCCAGGGTCATGGGGAGTGAAACAGTATCAGGGGAAGATTCAAAAAGGAAGCAACATCTCTTGAGTCTGTGGAAAGACAAAGTATAAAAGTTCTATTTGCACAATGTAGGGTAAGAAATTACTTGTTCAAAGTGCAATAAACAGGACATGTCTTTGACAGATTTGCTGACAGCTGGCTGCTAAAGTCAAAGTTGGAAAGTCACCTTTGCCTTATGACAACAGTGTGATGTGGATGTAATTCTCTGTTGCTTTGCACCTTATACAGTTATTCACAGAAGACTGCAAAAGAGGTGAAAAATTTGGTAAAGTAAGATTCTCTTATACGTTCTTCATACTGGTGTTAGAGTTCAGAATGGGGAAGAATCAGGCCTTGATAAGTGTTGGATGTCTAGAAACAGTCTGACAGGAGAGAGCAGTTTGTGATGACAGGGATCATAATTTTGTTTTAGAGAGTCTGAATGAACGAGTTGGTTTCTTATGTGCCCCAAAACTCAGGGCAAGATGCTGATCCACCTTTTTGGATCAATTTTTCTCTAGAAATAGCTGTTCATCTCTCTAAGGGCTCCACTATGCAGAGATTGCCTTTATGGAAGTGGTAAAAGCATTCAGGAGAAGTACTGCAAAGTCATTCTCCATTGTGTGGTTTTAATGGAACACCACTCACTGCATCCTCAGCCAGAAAATAGGAGAAAAAGAAAGGTGACAGTCTTTGTATTTTATGTCTTATCTGTATCATCTTTCCCTCTTTCACTTGATGAACAAATTGTCTGTCTTTATAATCGACAAAATTTGCCTTAGTTCCACAAATGTTTAGTTTCTTTCCTTGGGAAATGTTTATCTGGGTAAATGTTTTTCTTGGAGTGGAGAGTTTAAAGGCAAACAAATGAAATACAAATGAAAAAAAGATTCAGTTATGTATTACTAGCAACAGGTAAGGCCCTGTACATTAAAAAATTTCTATCTGTATGGTCTTCTCTAAGCAGATGGAGATGGTAACATCCAGTCAACCTTCACTAAGTAATTGCCATGAACATTTACTATCTGAGCGCAAGAGCTTCTCTGTGCTCCTCAGAGATTTGGCATGCAGTTTCAGAACAACCTCTCAATGGTGTACAAACATTTGTAAGTTCCTCAAGTGGTGGTTTTTTTCAACTGAACTTGATTGTGACCTGTAAACTTCATACGTAGATGTTGTTTCCTTTTCATGTTTACTTGCTACTGGTGTAAAAATTCTAAAATTGATGTCTTGATTCTGAATATGTTTGCGTTTTGTGTGCACATTTTTCAGTGAAATCTGTAAAGTGTGAATTCAGAACATAACTGCATAATAGCACTTGCCTCCTCATATATGCCTGCTCTATACTTGGAAATGCAAAATCTACACATTGATATCGAAGTAAGGTGAAATTGTCAGCAGTAGTGAGATGAGTATGAATGTATTTCCTGGTATAGACGGGGTCTTGGTTAGCACCACTAAGCTCTGTAGATTCCAACTGTTAACAGAAGGATGGCATGCATAATTACTTATGAGACTGACAGTCTGTATTGACTCATTTATAGCTTTTAAGTGTATGTAAAGTGCTTTTGTGCAGCTGAGCCAGAATCTAAAACCCTTGTGAAAACATGGGAATGCTGTGTTGTTGTGATTAAAGGATACTGAAGCATGACCTAATGGCAGCTTAGCTAATAAGAAGAAATGATGAACCATTTCTTTTACTAAGCTAAAATCCAACAAAAGGAGAACTTCATGGCTAGAGGCTATAGTGGTTGATGTGTGGTTTAGGTATTTTCTAAACAATTGGGAAGCGTGTGTATTGCTGAATATTTTGAAAGGATCAGGGAAATTAAAACGTGGCTTTCTATAGTAATATTAATTAAACATAATATTTACTGAAGAAAAATAAATCACCCTATATTTATAGCATCTGTCATTTTATATCTAATTTGAAGAAGAGATTTTCTCCTAGTTCTGAAAGGCGCTCCTATTAATCATTAGAAATGTCAGTGTGATTCCACCCTGACTAAATGCAACACAAGTTGCTCATTTGAATGTTATAGGCTAATAGAGATGGGGTTTTGGTGGGGTTTTTTTGTGTTTGTTTTTGTTTGTTTGTTTGTGGTTTTTTTGAATTAGTATTATTAGAATCAGGTAGCATACTTAGCAAATATTTATCTCTATAAGGATATGTAATATATATTAAAAATTATAAAAATAAGAAGAATAATTAAATGTCCATCAAGGCAGTGAGGATGTTGTTTGGTTTTTTTGGACCTTTTAAATATGTTTCTGACAATTTTGTTGTTCCTTTTTTTTTTGTTTGTTTCCTAAAATGTTTGCATGAATTAGTTTTTATCTGAGCTTGGTTTTCAGAATGTATTTTTCTGTGTGCATATGATGGTGGTCTTGATTTTCCAAGTCCTATAGGCATTCAGGAATGTGTCCAATTACATACTCTTGGTTACTTTGGTTTTCTGTGTAACAGTACTGTAGGCTCAAGTGTTAGGAATGCTCACTAGTGTTATCTGCCAAATTGCATGAGTAACTGAATGCGCGAGAGAGGGGCTTTATCAGACAATGGAACCTAGCACTTGTGACCTTCATTCCAATCAAATGAGATCTGTTAGATTTAAGATTTGTGTGATAATTTTGCTTGGTCTGGTAGGAGCACCTTTCCATGTGTTTCTGACTCTTGATAACTAATAAGTGTGTGAAGGAGAGGTATATAATGTGTACACATTCAAAACAGAGCTCTCTCTTATTTCAGATTACTAACTTTCAAAGGAAGAACTTTTCTTCATGGAGATGGAGAGCTCCTTAAGGAGTATTCTTGAGCATGTTTTGAAACAGTATCCCTAAGTAATTATTCTGAATTATTATTTAGAAAAAATTGAGGTGTAGTCAAGACTTAAAACCTAACTATATACTAAATAATTAATTATCTTTGGAAATAAGATATCTTTAATGAATATGTTCTGTATAGTAACCTTGCTGACAAGCTTCAAATTGAACTTTCTTCATTTCTTGGTCTTTTTTCTTTCTCAAGACCTTGGATTGACCTTTACTTAAAATTTATTTCTTCTCCAAGTTTTTACTCTAAAAGAACTGTACATGGACACTGTATTATACATGCATCCTTCAAATGGACTTGATCCACTTTGTCTGTGTAAAGACTTACAAGTTGTATTTCAAATACATTTTGTGAGAAAAGCCAAACTACTTAAACTATCAAAGAAGTAAACTTCTACACTTGAAAAACTGACACAACTACTATTTAAGTTAAAGGAAAGTTAAAGTTCAAATACACCTCTTTTTTAAAAAGATGAGTTTTTTGTGCTGTGTAACTCTTGCCAGCTGACAGAATAACCTTGACAGAGTGTAGGTGTTAGCCTTTCCTTCTTTTTCATACATATTTATTCTGCTATCCTAGGACCATCCAATGGGAATTAATTACTTCAGCAATGATTGAAGAAATCTTATTTTTAATCTAAGCCCTTTTCTGTGAAGTTTAATTCATAACATAAAAGCAGCTTCTGGCTAATAACTAAAAATGATATATTTTTAATGAAAAAGAATTGCCTTGAATTCTCAGTGTCCGGCAGACATGCCTCTCTCCCTCCAACAATCATAGCAGAAGATCTTTGCCATATAATGTTTAATACTTCCTTATCTATTAATTACTGGGCAAATTCAAGATTAATAATAAAAATTGTCTCGACTGAACTAAGGGGCTTTTAGTGATGTAGGGGAGACTGGTTTCCAGTTCAGTTCTCTCACATTAAGAAATATGAAATCAGTTTGGGAAGAGCTCAGGCTAATAAGACTTAAAGTCCCTATTTTTCCAGTTTGAACACAGGTACAAATTTATGTAATAGCTATATGATTGTGTGGGGGGTTCATAGAAATGTTCATAGTGATATTTCCAAATGATCCTCAGTTCTCTGCCTTTTTATGTTTCTGAATAATTTTTAGCAACATCATAGTTATAGTTCACAAATAGTATGATCACATGCCAATGAAGCAAAAAACCTCAATTTCTTGAGTTCCTGGGTTAGTTAGTCAGAATAATGCTGCAGAATAACTAATTGTGAAGCGCATAACCTGCAGATAGATGACTGAATTGGCATTCAGAAGCCTGGCTCTGTTCCCTCTTCTGGCACGGATTTATTGTATGACCTTAGGCACCTGTCTCTGCTTCTGTTTCCCTTTTGTATTCTAGTGTGCCTTATCTATTTTGAGAATCCCTTTGCAACAAAAATATCTACTTCTGGTTCCATTTTTACAGATAATAGGTGGCATATATAAAGTGTATCTGTACCAGATATGCTGTAAAACATGTTCTAACAAAACACAAATGTAAGCAGATAACTCTTTCTTCCCTACTTTTTCCTAGAGGAAAGTATTTTACATAGTTGTCTGTAACTTAATTTAAAATTTGGTATAATCATAGATCAGACAGCATGCTAAGTCTGAATTAAAACCTTGACAGCTTTGAATTTTAAATTTGGATCTCAATTTGCCCTTGTAGCTTAATGCATTTAAGTAGTTCCTTAAATTTGAAGAATATTCAGCCTTTTGGGATATTTGAATTTTTGCTTTGGACTTGTCTTTTTGACATCTAGTGATAGCAAATATAGAAGTATTAGAATTTTGCCAAATGAAGTAATATCTGAAAATGACCTAAAACCTTGTAGGTTTTTTTGTTTGGTTGGTTGTTTTTTTTTTTAATAATTCCATACATTATTTGTGAACTATTTTTCTTCTGGGAACAACTCCCAGTTCCTATGGTGCCATGAGATTTCATTTTTGCATGGTACTGTTTCAGCTAGACACCTTTAAAATAGCCGGGGGAATTGTTGTAGACCTATGTGACTCTATAACTTCTAGGTGAAGTGTACATCAAAAGCTTAAAAAATACTATGGCATGTGTATAGATTTACTTCTTTTTTTAATAGGGGAATTTTTTAACGTATTAGTGAGGCTGTGAAATAATTAAGTACTTGTGTAATCTTGTTATTTGCAGTTTAGCAGAAAAATTGCTAATTGTCTTGCAGGAATTATTGATGGCTGTGGTGCATGTAACAGCTTTTAGTTCCTAGCAGTAGCATGTGCATTTTTAGCTGGGAAAAGGCATAAAATTGTTGAATAACCTCTTTCAAAAAAATAAGTTAGCTCTCTGAGTTGTGTGAGAGAAATTCAAATAATTGCAGATGATGTGATGTATTTTTCATACGGAATAAAAATTTAATATTTCAGAAAACATAAAGGAAGTCTGCTTTTAATGGTGAAAACTCAAGTAGAAGTCCTGTTAATACCTTACTGATGAATAGTGAAAAGGAACAGATGAACCGGTCATATGAATTGAATCAACAGAAAAATCAGTAAAAAGGAGAATTAATTTACGTGGATTTAAACAGCACTAATGCCTGATACCTACTGTCATTTCTTATAATCAATCCTTGTATTATGGTGAAATCTCAGGCAGCTTTACCAGCTGATAACAAAGAAAACTTTATTAATGGTAATTGTCTGTGAGTACATTGCATCCTAGCTTTAGTTTTTAAGTGAAACCTACTAGCCTTCTCTTAGCAAAGATGAGACTGGGTATAAGTGGTAGTTATAGAAGGTTCTGAACTGAGACAGAGGTTCAGACTTTACTTCTCTAATTCATCTGCCTGTTCAGTTGTGTGGTTTCCCCAGATTTTTTTTTCCATTAAGAACTACCTATGAGCTCCTAGGTTGACTGCATATTTATGTTCCACTTCAATAGTCTGTGTAAACAGTGTTCTCAAGTGCCTCATGCTTTCCTCTCATTGTAATCAGGATGCCAGTAGTTATATTTATTACATTAACCATTTCCCCATATCACACAGAAAGGGTTAGTAGGAATTTGACTTAAGGTGTTTGTTAGTTGCACAATATAGCTATAGCTGATTGTGATCTCTTTAGATCTTCAAAAGTTTTTTTTTTAAGCAAATATTGGATATATAGGTAAAGAAGCATTATGAAATATTCGCCAGTGATTACTTTTGTGAATTAATGATTTGTTTGCCTCTGAATATTGATACCCTTACTACAGTGAAAATTGATTTACTTTTCATATTGATATCTCCCTCTAGAAATTTCAAGGAGTCTGATTATTCATGGGGTTTTTTTTTACTTACAATTACCAGAGGGCAGGTTTGCTTGAAAAGTTGGTTGAAGTCTTCCTACTTGGTCTAATAAAATCATTGAAGCATATCAAACAGTAAACACCCATAATTACAGGCAGAGAAAGTGACATACCCCTTATTGTTCCTCAGGAAAAAGAAAAGGCGCAATGGTTAGAGAGTAAATTTGGAAGCTAAGGCTGCCTGAATTTCAGTTCTGATTCCGTCACTGGCCCTCTATAGTTTAAACAAATCATTTAATCCTACTCTCAGTTTCTCTGTGTGTGAATAATTATGATGGGACATTGCTTCCCTTAGAAGAATATGATTGTGGATAGGTTAGCAGCATAGGATGAATGCTGAGAGGTACTTACTGTTCTTGAAATCCTGACTTGTGACCTTTGGCTCACTGAAGGCCTAATTAGAAGTCTGTTCTTATAATACAACCAAGAAATATGAACTAAAAAATAAGGCTGCGTGTTAGAGCAATGTACACATCTGTAGAGGAGACTGTAAGTCAATTAATCTACACATGGGACTGCATATTATCTTGTTCTCTGGACATATCTGCCTTTATACAAACATGCTTGCACATCATGCTTGGCACATCTTCCTTGGGGAGAAGTGTAAAGTACATTGAATTCAACAGGAAAAACTGTCATTTTCAGTGGGATATGAATCAGGCCTCAGAGAGGAGGAAAAAAAAAGGTAAATTCTGAAATCTGGTGGCTTTCAAAGGAGAAAATTAATTTGCTGTGGAGTTGAATTACCTTCTATGTACCAAGTCTGTTAGGTATCAATGTAATCTTATTCAACATTAAAAAAGTTCTAGATATTTCATTTAAAAATGTGAATAGCTTTCATTTTCATGATTGGCAAAATAAAGTAGAATTTACTTTTAATAAAAAAGTTGATGCTAAATGTGATATTAAAAAAATATTTTAAAAGATCTGATAAGCTAGTGACCAAAGGTGACTTTGATCCTTCAAGTTTTATGGATTCTGATTCTTCTTCTTGAATCTTTTAGCATCCAGTCATGCCCTTATCTCAAGAACAGTTTCACAGAGCTCATTCCTCTATTGTACAGGTTACAAATGTCATTGAGAATGCTTTCTTCCTGTGAATCACATTTGTGAATGAAATTATGCTGGTGACAAACACCATATTCATAGTTAATTTCATCAAGCTTTTTTTTCTTTTGTTTTAATGGTCCTGATTTTGCAGAAATGTAAAGCTGCTCTTACTAGACGGTTTTGAAAAATAGGTGTTTATACATAGGCTTTGGTACAAGGCCAATATTTCTACTATTGAGATATGCCTTTTTTGATGGTTCTTTAAATAATGCAGAATTATGTGCAGAGTTACTTTCAACTGTAATGACAAAAAATGGACAAATATCCTTACTAGAGATGTGAACTTGAACAACTTCCCCAGATTTCTTTTGAATGTTGTAGTATTGAGGTTATCATTCTGAGTGTGAGTTTATGCATCCATTTATATGTTCCTTTGGAATACAAATTCTGGTTCAGGTAGTTTTTGTTCACAGTGCTTATGGAACTGGTTACCTGATCACGATTGCTCCATGGGTACTACTCAAGTAGCATGGGTATTATCATAAACTGTGGAAGTTTTAACACAGGAGAAAAATTGCCCTCTCCCAACTTACCTTTCTCTAATGTAAATGGGTGGGCTAAATACAGAGAGTTAATTTTGGGTTTGAGACAAAGAATCCACCAGTAAGCTCCTGGACTGCCATACTGCACTGGTTACTGCTCAAATCTTTGGGCTGCTATAAAGCCCTGCTGTGCAGTGAATTGTTGTTAGCCTCAACAGCTATAGCATTTTCTATGCATTAATATTGAGGGAGAGAGAACACAAAGTAAGAACTCTGCCTCAAGCAGGCCCAGAAGCAAGGGCACAACCATCTGGATTCTCAGGCTGAAAAGTCACATAAACTCAAAACTTTATGGAAGTAGTGACCCAGTGCTCCTGCAGTCTTTAACAGGTCTCACTCACACCTTTAGCTCTGACTGGACAGAGTCCGACTTGTATTAATGGTTTTGTGTGTTTTGCTGCCCTGTCAGTCAGTTGTCTAAATTATCCTCTGTCAGTCAGTTGTCTAAATAATTTACAGTATAAAAGTCTCAAAGGACTCTCTAGCTGACAGGCCTGATTTAGAATTGCGCAGACTTTGTTACGCAGAAAAGCCCTTTTCTTTCAGTTCTGCCCTTCCTTCTCTGTTTTATTGCAATGTATCTTGTTTTGGGTATCTTTTTTTCAGTGATATTTTATTTGATACTGTCATCCAGATGTAAACCCCTACTGTAAATAATTATGTTCTTCCAAGCTTTTCTCCTCTGTTTAGCAAGTTATGTTTTCTAATATTATCACTTTGCTTTCTGCATAAAGACAGATCTTATTTGCTAAGTATTCTACTTAATTGTGGTTGCTAATAGAAACAATGTATGAAGCACTGGATTTAAACCAGTTCTGTGTTTCAATAACCTGATTCTAGCTGTTGCATTCAGCCACATAGGAATCTCTTAGCTGGTACTGGCCTCAGTAGCTGACTTGGAGCATTCAAAGAAGATTTAACCTCTTCTCACAGATTATTTAGCCAGCCAATCTAAATAATAGCATTGCCCAAAATTGCAAGCTGTTCATAAGCACTTTGTAAATAGAAAAGAGATTCAATTCATGCAATAAATTTTGTATATGAGCTTTGCTTATTGTCTGTTTGACAGTGAAGGATATATATTCAGTTATACTCTTCATTGTTTCCATCTAATAAAAATGCAGTAAGCAAATATTAAATGTAAACAGTATTCCTGGTTTCTATTTTTTTCTGCTGTGGAATTTCTCCCTGATCAGAAATGCAATTCTTTGCAGTAGAGAGATGTGCTGCAATTATATGGGCTATTGAACATTATAGAGCATATTTGATAGGAGTTAAGTTCACTGCTGCTACTGACTCCAGCTCACTTCAGTGGCTCCTGCAATGTTTCGTCTCTAATGTCAAGCTGGGTAGGGGAGAATGAGGGACTTGACCTAATTTCATAGTGGTCATTGTGCTGAGGAAGCTGTCTGGCACATGAGTTTCTCACAAATTACATAGGTAAAGAGGATAGCATTTTAAGGGCATATTGATTTAGTATTGTCATTTGGGTGCAAATTAACATGTTGATACATTGATGCATCATTAGATGCAAATTGCTATTGTTTCTCAAGCTCTTCAAGAGAATATTCCACCTAGTTAATGCTGTTGTGTCCTGGATATATATTATTCAGGGAAATAATCTCTGCAGACTCTTTAGCTTGAACTTGTTTGTGATGGCCCCCAGGCTGGGAATATGTTTATCTTTTTGTAACAGAGGGTAGTGAAATGCAGCACGCATGTATTCAGACTCCAGTTAATACAAAAGGAGTGGGGAGACCCTCTCAGGGATCAAATTCTGTCTTGTACCTCCACGGAAATCACAATCAATAGACATAATGCTTGGACTAGACTAGAACATGACAAAAATACAGAGACAGATCTACTTTTCTGTGTCTTGTTATATCAAAGTCATACCTAGTGTCTTCTGGTTCTGCTACAAGTTAAGGAATGCAATCTGAGGCTACACTGCCTGTTAGCCCTCTTCCGTGTCCATCCTTCTCTTTTCTTCCTCTCCGTCTTTTCCTCTGAGTGTCTCCCCATACCATCAGAAAAATACAGTGAAGGTGACAATGTAAAAAGATACTTCACTGGCTGATTATGTTATGAAGATGATTATGTTTCCTTTCCTTATCTCTGCAAAATATCCCCATACTCATGCCATTTTACCCTTCACCTGTAATGCAGTCTTCTCTTCCTGCCATCCCTGCTGAGATTCCTCTCTCTTTCTTAACAACTACCTCCTTGTTTTCCAGGGTCTTTTCTTCTACTCCAAGCACAATGATCACAGCTATTCATTCAAAGCACCCATATTGTGTCACTTCAACTGTAAAAGCAAGGCAAGGTCATGGTTTGCATTTCTGTTTCTTTTTTCATATATCTTTCAAATGCTAAAGTTTTGGTCACTAAGAATTTTAAAACATAACAGTGCAGCTATTCGGTGTATCCAGTTTACTTGTATGTAGTACTTTTCATGTATGACTGCTGTGTAATGCATCTAAACTCTGTGTGGTTTTTATGGACAAAGCCCTGCCATGTGTTGTAAACTAAAATCAAGCTAGCAGGCATTGTGTATGTACAGTGCCTTGTGTATGTACAGTGCCTCTCTGCTCAAAGAAATCTAGGAGACTGTTATCTAGAGGAGGGGAGCGTATTCACTACACTGTAGTTTTCCATTAGTGTTCTACTGTTCAGTGCATATTTTGGCAATTCCTTTTCATTTTTTGATTCTGCTAGTCAGTAATTGACATTTGTTTTCTTAGCGTCATGACCGCAGGCCTGGAAGCTTAACTCACATTGCAGTCAACTGCCATCACTCAGCAACAAAAAACTTCCTGCTTAAATGGGTAAACATTATTGAACAAAATGTGTGGGGCCTCTTAGACTTCAAAGGAAAGAAAGTTAGAGCTGCCTCAGTAACTATCAGAGGAACTGCAGTGAACCAAGAGCAGTAATTGTCAGCAAGCTCTTGTATATCTAGGGCAAGTGAAGATAGAGATCTCTGATTTTTTGCTTGAGTATGCTCTGTTACAACTCCAGTAAAGTCAGTTGTGCTTACCAATATAAGTATGTTTTACCCATTATGAATATAGTCAAACAACATTATAAGTCCAGTTTGCAGACCAGAGCTGTGAACTGCTCAGTAAGCTGGTTATATGGCCCATAGCGCTCTCTGGGTTGTCCTTTTTGCCTGGAACTCCTAATACTGTTCTGAAAAACTAGAGAAATAGGTGTTAACTTATGTGAGACCTCAAGTCAATGCAGATTGGATCCTGGGACTGTAGTGTCGTCTACTATTGTACTGTTAATACTGTAGTAGAAATAAATAACAGAAAAATATTAAAGAGCAGACTTCGCTTTCTTCCTTGGATTAACTTTTCTGATTATCTTATATTTAGTTAGTTGAAAACTAATCTATGGCATTTTAATGGCTTTCACCACAAAGTATACAGTATGCCCGCTTGTTATTTCGTATTCTGCAGTGATTAATTTAGTTAAATTCACAGGGAAGGCTTTCAGCTTTAATTGCTGCAGTCTTTGAAATCTGAACATGAATTCTCATAGCAAAATGGTCATAGGCCATGAGCCATTTAGGAACAATTTGTTTAAGTAAGCTGATTTTCAGCTATGGAATCTGTTTGAAAAGGTCCTTTTGTTCATTTTCTTCTCGATTGGGTTTGTCTCCAAATTAGGTTTTGTAGGTTCATCATTTACAAATGGATTTATACTCTGTAGTGTGCGTATGCGTTCAGTCAGAGTAGCACACAAAAGAGAAGCAGATATTCTCTAGATACGTGCTTTAATTTTTCTTTTATTTAGACAAATACTTACAGGGACATCTTTTATAACATCCCAGTTCTGCTCATTAGTCACAGTCTAATGTTCGTCTCCCATCTCTTGATGATAATTTCTAAAATAATTTAAATTTGTTTCCTGAAAATTCATTTCTATGAATTTTTGATAGTACAAGTCAATCACATAAATGTGATGCCAAAAGGCAAACACAAATGATACAAAAATACCATCAAAATAAGCATGTGTAAACAACTGAATACTTTCCAACACTTGCCCAGCTGTATTTTACAAATAACACTGAATCCATTTATGTTAATTTTATGTCTGCTAGCTGAATTTAATTTAATACAATAATTTAATGTTTTCCACATATTTGTTCATCTCTTTTCTTTAGTTTTCAAGGGATTTGTAAGAAATGGGTATTTAATTCAGACTAATGCGGTAATGGTAAATTATTCCTGTGTTTTCATTATTTGCCTACAAATTTAATTTCTACAGTCACTAGCGTGAGAATATCAATGAAAGCTAGTAAAATAGATTAGAGAAAAACAATGAAAATTCTGTTTTTATGATGTCTGTTCTGTAAGCTTCTCAAGTAATTCTGTTGGTAATCTGTTGGAGTTAATGATACTTTCCTATTTGACACCAGTTGGCATGTTTTCCACACCGACAGGATAGGTTTTCATATGGAGCTGTCCTGTATGTACAGTGTATATGTGGTCCAGAGATTCTTGTTGATGTTGACTCCAAAAGTTCAAGTCGGATTTCTCTTGCTCAGGGAAAATACTACTTTTCTTGGTTTAAATATACTGGATTATCATCTACCAAAATCTGCAGTTTCAAATATCTGGATTTTATTCTCCTGTTGTGCACATTTGATATGTAACATTTTTTTCTCAATTTGGATAAGAGGAAGAACTTAGACACAAGTCTTTCATACATTAATCACAGAGGGGCAAAGGGCATGCAGAAAGGATGAAAGGTCTCTACAAGCAAATTCTGTGCAGTGTCTTTCTTACCATAAAATAGTAAGTGTTAGAAATTAGGTGTACTATTTACAGCTGCCTTTGGACAGCTGTGAATTAATGGAGAGTTTACAACCAAAATAATAATTATATTTTTGATTAGCATTAACTGTAATGATTATATCCATAAACTCAGCCATGTTCTAATTTTGTTACATCTTGTTTTCATAATGAAAGATCTTTATACGGAGACTCTGTACAGATTTTGTAATTATCACTATTGAAAGGCAATGATGCTAATTTTGTTAGAGGCCCACTCAACTTCAAGTTAGCCATAGAGCCGTGGAAGCTACTGCTTGTGTGTACTGTTTGGCATATCACAGTCACAGCTATAATTGAGCTATTTGTTAGACTTGTCTTAGTCTATCATCCTAATTGCATCTATCTTAAGGTGTGAAACCTGAAGGTACATCTGGTTTTGCAGTTCTCCATTTAACAGCCTGTTTTTGTTGGTCCACTTTGAGAGTGAGGTGGACCAGATGCTCTACAGAGGTCCCTTCCAACCTAAGTTATTCTGTGATTCTAGGGTAGGCATTTGGCACCTTACTCTCCCTTCTCTTGTGTAAACCTGTACTAGTGATGCAAACAGTCTTGACAAGATAACGTGTTTATCAAAACACATCCAGCACTCAGAGGAGGAGTTTAACTTCCCTCTGATGCATATTTCTGATGAAGCCCATCTTAACTTCTAATGAGTTTCAAAGTTCCATTCAACCTGTGAACTGGAAAACCATATCCTGAATCGTTATAGTAATTCAAGCTAAATTGCTCAGCTTGAATTAAATGACTGAAGAGCAGCCATTGGACAAAGCTCCCACTGACTTCACTGAGAACAGCTTCCTGTCTGCTTGTGTGTCCTCCTATGGAAATAACAATGATAGTAAAATAAAGCAATTCACCTTCTCCTTTAAATATGAGATTTATAGTGGCCAATAATTCCTATTAACAACTAATGTGAATAAGTTGTGTAAATCACTTCTTTAATTCACAGGGGAAACAAATGTAATAACTTATAAAGCTTCTTGGAATTAACTCCTTTTAAGTGTGGAATATTTGTGTTAAGTAAGCTTGTGTAAATGATCTCTTTTTAAATGAAATTGCCGGTGAAGAAGCTGCACAAAGAAAATAGTAAAATGTGTGTATGGGGAATATAGCTAGAGTGATAACTAAGCCAAATGGCATTTGCACATGCATTTCTTGAATTCTTCATAAAGGATCTCTTGATTCTTCCAGGGTACAGGAGAACTATTTACAATTATTGACAATCCAGTAAAACATGTCTTAGGGGGATTTTCAGTGATGGAACATATGAGACATAAGAGGAGATTGAAATCTTACTAAAGTCTAGATTTACTTGCATAGAAAAGATTTATAGATAACAGCCAATGGGGAGGAAATAATTTGAAAAATATTTTCATAGTTTGTTGCTGGGACTTGTTGAGTCTCTTGGTGATGGCCCAACACCTATGTATTTATTATTTTGATGCAAATTTAACTCCCTAAAAGAGTTGAAGTGTATGAAGAACCATGCAGATCTACTTCCATCTGATAGCTGTTTCCACTGGTATTTTAGCAGTTTCCTGGGTTCAGACTCCCATATGAAAAGGCTAAAGGCCAGTTCAAGTGCTGTGTTCTTAATGCAGGTGTCATTTAAATATGGCATTAAATAAAATTATTTTAGTTAAGTTGTTTTAGATTTCAGAATGTCTGCTAGTATTAGCTTCATCTTATATTTGTGTATTTAATTCACACATTACTACTTCCTTTTTTGTCAGATATTAGTTATGAAGCACATTGAGGAAAATTTAATTCGATTCCCTATATTCGGCTATTACATTTCCATCCTAGAAAACAAAATAAAAAGGACAAAAATCTCTCTTAACTCTTATTGAACAGTTATATAAAATTGTCAGTTCCAAGTATACTGGTTAATTTGAAGTGCTGTCATATCACAAGCTTCTCTAAATGTATTTGTTTTCTCCAGGTGCACATCAAATGGTTTCCATGTAGTAACTGTTCCTTGGAGAATGGAAAATTTGTTCTCAAATTAATTTTGCTGTTCTCCCCTGTCTTCCTTTCTCCTTTATTTCCCTAAGTGTATGTATTTATATTCACTATCTTAACAAACCAATACAAATGGAATTCCAACTAGAATTTTGATTACATCAGTTGTCACAGAAGTGAAACTGCAGAAACAGCTGTCAGTTCACTAAGGTTAGCTCAGCTGAATTAAGAAAATTTTCTCATAAATTGAAATTCAATTTTTTAAAATTGAATATTTCCTTCCCTAAAAGAGACTATAACAGCTTTTAAAATAGCACTGAAACTTTTCCCATATCAATCATGTTTACTACATGAAAGGTTTGAGTTCAACGTGCTTGCGCTACACCGTTGCATATACTTGCATTTTGATTCATAACAACATTTAAAACAGTCCTGTGATGTCGAATTAACATATTTTCCTCTCATCTTCCACATGACAAATTTTGATGCAGAAAGTAAATATTTCTCTGTTAAAAATAGTGAAACATTAAAGTCTGCTGTTTAAAGCTGTAGATTATAAGGGTTTGCTTTACCAGATTGCCAGTTTACTTCTAGTTTATACAACCGAGGGAGACTAGTAAAAGCACTAATTGACTTCCTTGACAAGTTCAGTTTTTATTCCTTTATAGGTGAATCTCAGGGATAAATAGTTAAGTGGGTGCTTAATACATTATGCATCAAAATGCATGCCATTTTACAGTAGAATAAACAGCTACAGAAAAATATGATAAAAGTGCTCCAGGTAAAAAACCAGAAGTTGTCTACCCCAGCCTTTCTGTTTTAATTCACAGAGCCACAAATGATTTATTGTGGAATTCTTTTTGCATTTTATCCACAATAATGTTCTATATTGCAGGAACCATCTCATCTCTTGATTGTTCCCCTTTTTTTTATTTGAGATTGAGTCTGCTGATGTTTTCTTACATTAAATCTTGTTAACTGTTAATAGAGTCTGTGTTTTAAGTGTCATCCACTGCAGACGCTTTGGGCTATACCTTGCAGAAATACAGACAGGAAGCAGTATGACTTGCACATACAAACGGAAATTTCTCAGGAGGCAGTATTATACAGACTCAGATAAAATCCTCTTTCATTTTGTTGAAGTTACTGGAGCTACACCTGGATTTTACTTTTAAGTATACCACAACACACAAAATCCATCTGAAACATTAAAGGCTTGGATTAGTTTCAAGATTGATTTTGGGTCTCCCAATCCTTGGGAGAGTTTTGCAAGTGTTTGCAATTACACGCAATCTATATTTAGTAGGCATTATTAAAGTTATATTCCTAGAATTGTTTAAGGAATCACTTAATGTCTAAATTAATGAACTACTTTTTGAAATGTGAAATTATCAGCATAACTTTTCACATGGAGAAATGGCTTTCTGAAGTGACGAGTTAAAAAATGTACCCATCAAAATCTCCCTCTGCCATAATGTATTCTACAATGCATAACTATCAGCAGGATATACTCTAATAAGACAACTTGGATCCCATCCTCCCCCTGCTATGACCTTAGTGAAGTATTGTTAACTCTCTAAAGGCTGTGCAGATCTTCTCTAAATGTCTAAATATACTTCTGGCAAATCTACTTTTTAGTATTGAAGCAAGAGGATTGAGGGTGTTGAAAGACATCCTTAAAATCTCATTTAAATATCTCACAAAAGGATGTCCTGGAAAGAATTGGGTTTACCTATGTGGAGTCACATACCACATTTTTAAAAGACTGGCATCAACATACTAGCTATGTGTCCTCCCTTCCTCTTATTTACTTTTTCCACAAGCAAAGCTGAAAACTCCAACCTGTTTTATTAGAAATACTCGTAAGCAAAACCAATGACAAATATGTGTATTATTAGAGAACACTGTGTGTTATGCATATTATTACAGAACATTATATTTTATATATATGCCTACCTGCCTCATTTATTATAGTTTTTTAGGACACTGACATATTAAATCTTACACTTATAAAAGAGCCAGATGCTAGACACTGGAAGTCATACTTTGATGTATTATAAAGCTATATTGTAAGCCCACTGCATGGGCTTCACATGCACATAAAACCTATAGGTACATAAATAATATCAAATGACAAAACTAGAAAGCAGTTTCTTCATACTTTATTTTACAATTTCTCACTAAATATATTTACAGGACACGGAGTTTGCTTTAGTGCAATACATAGTAATGTTGCATAAGTACAAACTGTTGAACTTTTCTAAAAAAAAATAAAGAAATAAAGCACTTAACTGATGTTACAGCTAAGTATGTAAAGCAACATTAATAACTCTGAGTGAAAATGCTAACAGCATCTTTTCTTTTCATAAACAATTTCTAGAAACAAACCACAAACTGGCATTACATATTCCAAACTACTAACCCTTGTACAGTACCATATCATTTTAAAAAAATGATTTTTTTTTTAAAAGCACATATACTGTACGGCAGTCTTTTTCTACAGATACTGACTTACTCTTTTAATACAAATATGATATTACCTTGGCAGTTTTGAAGAACAAAGTTATCTCAAGATATCAAACATCAGTAACAAACTCTGATAAGCACAGCTTCTTGAGAACTTGCTTTAACAGCATTTCTTCACAGTGATATTTATGAAAGGTTGGAAAAAGATTAGCATAAAATATTTCCATCCTTTTTCAGTTTTTATGCAAAAATCATTACTTTATATTGGTAATTATAAAATTACAAACACTTTCTATAAGTAACTGCATCTGTAGTAATGATAGAAAAAGTTATCGGTAAGATACCTAAAATGAGGCTTGCATAAAATGATAGTTTGAAGAAAACTAGGTACTTTTTTAAAAAAATAATAGTAAGGGAGGTAACTTAATTCAGAATAAGCAACACAGTAGTTTAACAGAGACAACCTATTAATCAATTAAAAAAGCTAATTATTTATTAATAAATGTTAAAAAATAAAGGAATTGTGATGAGGTGAAATCAACATTTAAAAAGATATGATGAAACATTTACTCTTAATCTTAGTTTTGGCACTTCATTGGAACAATTACTTTACCAAAGACCAAAATATGTATAAAAGATATACAGCTCCTTGACATACCTTGCAAATATAGTACATAAGTACTGGCAAACACTGAAAACATTTAAACATTCGCACAGATTTGCACATGCATGCACTATTCAGACAACAGCATTGTATCTATGTTCTTGGCGGTGACAATCTTGCATTAGTTGGGTATTTTAGGCCATTTCTTCAGCAGATCTTGTTTCCGATTTAAGTCTTACAAATTCTTTAGCAACTTCATCATTGGTCCTCTGAGAAAGTATTCTAAGAATTGTTAACCCAGTTTCGTCTACAGAGATGTTTCTCAACAAGGGGTACCAAGATGCACAGCTACCTTTCTCTGCTATGTTTTGCAGCTGAATAACTGTCATTCCTATAATGCGATCTTCCCTAGCAAAGCAGTAATCTTTCACTGAGAGGTGAAGTTCGTAGGCTGCTGGCTTATCTTCATTACTCAAAATGCTGCATGGATTAAAAATATGAATTTAGAACAAGGAGTTCAGTCTAATTCCCCTAAGGAATGAATGTACTCTAGAAATCTTGTAAAAATTAAAGTGATAGTGGTAGTTTAATTTTTGTAGTTCCATTTTGTTGCAACAGAATATCATTTAGTTTTAAACTTTCTACAGAGTTAGCCTTTCAGCTGCTACTGATGATGTAGCCTCTGTTCCCACTGACCTGAACAGAAACAGAGAATTCATAATTCCCTCAATATCTGAAATACACAGTTACCTTTCCCTGGAAAGTACCTAAAATATTCAACAACTTCCACAAATATCATAACCACATCTTTAAATCAACTGCAGAAAATAAAGAAAATCACTGTCAGCAAGCCTCAAAAGGAGCTTTGTGGTCAGACACTGAGAAAGTGAACTCTGTCCTAGTCAGGGTTGGGGGGTACGGGGAGGAAAATGAATTGGTCTCAGTTATGAAAGGGGAGGAGGAGTAAACAGGTGAGAGGTGCTGTGAGACAAAGTTTGCATAAAATATGCAATTAACAGACAAAAAAGACTTACAATTGGAAAGTTTCATTGTATTTTGGTGACCAGGTGTTGCTCTTTGTCTTGGTTCCATGTTTTCTTTTCTTGTCACTTAGGTTAGGACCTAATAGGCAAACTTCCACAAATGGCCGGAACATAGCTGTTGTTTGCCAGTTTAGATTATTAATTGCTACAACTATAAGGAAATAAAAGAAAGGAAGTTAAATAAAATTCCATTGGAAGAGCTCCAATTAATTATCCAGTATGACTTTGTATAGCCAATGAAAGGTGACCTGAGAGCTTTCCTATAGGATACCAATACCTGGCAAGCCTAGGAGGAGCTTTGCCTGCTCTCTCCCAAGTAAGATGTCTGACTACTTTCAGTTACAACAGTAGCAAATATAAACATATATTTTACAAATGCTTTACATTAAAAGTTCTTTTGTCTGCTACCTTCACTGTAATTAAAAAATCAGCTTATACTAATCTAAATGATACTGGGTTTCCTCTGGAATTCAGGTTGTGTGTTAAAAGTGGAACTTTTTAAGTCTTGGTGCAGTCATTCACCATTCAGCTTTGCTACAGCTTTTGGAAAATTAAATTATATGCAAGCAATTCAGAAGTCTAATTTTGCACATTTGAATTTATAACTCCATAACTTTGTATCATAAATTTTAACTGTCTACACAGAGAAGCATAGACAGTACTTACCTGCATAATCTTAACTTCTGCTGATGTTGAGTAAGGAAAAAGTACGATCCTAATCACCTGAAGCATACTCATAGCTTTACAAGTACTGTAATACTTAACATTTGTTATTTCGTTATTGGTATATTTTACTTTGGATGTAGTGCTTGGGGCTTTTGGACTTTGTTGTTGCTTTCTTTTTAAAATTAGCTATTTGAAACTTACCTTTTACAGTGACTTTATGCTCACCAGTTCCAGGATGTGTAGAGATGTCCACCTGTATAGATATCTCACCCACTGAATTATTAGTTGTTTGGCCTGAAGTAATAATTAGTAGGTTAGCACACTTGGCTTCTCAATACATCAAGAGAAACAGACAGTGAAAGAAGGCGAGTGATATTTTCTGTCAGAAACACTTAGAAATTTCTGACATACGTATATTTCACATTTAAGTGGGAATGAGTTACAGATTCGTAAGTGATTTTGCCACAAAACTATCTAGCAATTGCAAATGTGAAGTGCCTCAGTAAAATAAAAAACCCCTTTCATCTGGAACCTTCCATTCTGGTTGTCATTAGGTGTGTTTCCACCTTGAAATGCAAAAGTTGGTGGTTTCGTCAAACTTTGTTTGCATGTGCACCCCAAAAATGTTATTGCAAGTATGCATTTGGAAAGTTATTTCCATATTGTTACTGATGAATCCTTTGCTGGGGGTTATGTCTAAGCAAACTACTAAAGTTCTGCACTAGCATAGACAGAGGCTTAAAGAAAAAAGGGAAGCTTGTAGGGATGGTAGCAGAGCCAGGAACCTCATTTTGAAAGTTTTTACTTTTGAGCACCACCGCAGGTTCTAAGTCAATTTGCACATGATGATTCCTTAGAAGGACTCTCAGTATGTATTGAAAGGTCCTTTAATATATCAGATTATAACAGTACAATATAAACAAAATTGGATATGTTTACTTGTTCTTTAATTGGATGACTGTGAACGTTGAACTCTGTGAGCTGTGCACTTGCTCCCCAGTCTAATCTCTGTGAACCACATACTAAAGCAAATTACTACCCCTTTACAACTGGCTACTATTTCTATGGGTTAGCACAGGAAAGATTCTATCTTCTTTCTATTTATATGGAAATTCCTTACCCACTGGTTCCCCATCCATCTATACGTAAGGAAAAGCAAACATTCCTTTAGAAGTTTTCCAGCAGCTCATGCAGGAATTAAGGCAGGGGTACAGAGAAGAGGGGTGTCTTGTGTAATCATACTGGGGAAAATGATTTTTTTTTTCTCCCCTGAATTAGTTTATACCCAGAATATATATATATATTTTTTTTTCCTTTATCATGCATAGTTTTTTCTGGATTTCGCCATCAGTGGCTTCCTAGAAATGTGTTCTGCAGTGATGTTTATTCATTGTGTTGGCATAATCTGTAATTATGTTCTCTACACTGGTTGAACATTGCAAGGTCAATTAAATACTCTTACTCCCCAGCGTTACTGCTTCAGAGAACAGGTTTTTTTCCTGATACATCAAAATGTGGAAATTCAGTGCTCAATTAACTTGCTCAGAATCCTTGAACGCTGTTCTGCATTTTCCAACTTTCAGGTGAGTTTGGCTTAGAATTGTCATGAATCCACTTTTGAATCGTAGTCACCAGTGTTTTAGCAAAAATACACAGTCTCAATATCTTAATCTGGTTATAGCTGCTACTTCTGAATCGCAGTGTACCTGTACAAATTTTGCTGCTAGATGTATTTCAGTATCAGCGAGAGGGTTTGGACCACTACTGACATGTAAATAGGCAATTTGTTAGACAGCAGATTGTTAATGACAAGAAGTTTAGTTTCAGCGGCAGCCATTAAACTTCTTGTTGTATTTGGATAATTACTTAAAGCTGCACTATATGGGATCTCTAAGTTGCTGAATCATTCTACATCTTGTTCACAATAAATAATAATTTTTTTTAAGAACATGTATATAAAGATAGGAATTAAATGTACTAGAAAAGCTAAATAAAATCAGTAGAACAGCTTTATTTAGAAGAGTAAAACAATGTATCATCTGACTGTACAGTAAAATTAGCTTTTATTTAGGAAGAGAAAATAAATTCTCATTTGGTCAAGGTCAAAGTTAAAGCTGATTTTCTTTCTCTTGCAAACACAGTATTTTTAGACCATATATCAGGAGTAGCATAGTATTGACTCTGAGTTTCTGCTGCTTGAAATAAAATTTATTTATTAATATAAAAAAATAATTGTTTGGAGTGCAAAGTGCTATGTAAAATGATTCTGTCCCGCACAACAGGATTTTAAAAAAGGCCTCATTTTCATTATACAAAATGTGGTGTTTTTAATGGAGTTACATTTAACCCAGTGTGCTGACTTGTGTGAAAACACCTTCCCTTATATTTATGTGGATTACTTAACTTGAATAAATGAAGACAACACTTTTTTTTTTTTAAACACCTGAAATTTGGAAGGCAGCTTACCCAGGCTAGTACTCCAATACTTTATATAATATATATTTTTATATACCTTATTTTCATTGGCTTTCTGATGCTGTAAAGTAAATCAAAGAGAGTAGAGACTGGAGCTTCTAGAGCATTAATCGGTCTTGTTCTTCATATTGTGAAATTCCACCTTTTCAAATTGTTACATACTGCACAGAATTCAACCTTAACAGGTTCTTTTTGTGGTGGTGCACCTTTTTATGAATGATGCTTTTGATTACACATATAGCCATCTTTGGCTATGAAGTTTGAGTTGAACATACTGTAACTCTAAGTCATTAATCTTTTGTTCTGAGTAAAAAGCTTTCATTGCCAAGCTGGACAGGAGAAGAGAACCAGGAATTTGCAACATCTAAATCATAGGACACTGGATGGTTAGGATAAACTGAATGTACTGAGAGAGAGTATGAGAAGTTCTCAAACTCTCTCCCAAGCAAAATCAATAATAATTTACCACTGACTGTAGTTGAAGGTGAGTCAGGCTGATCTTGAATATCACTGAAAATATCAGCCAGTGTCAATTACTTGTTTTAGCCTTTAGCTTAAAAAAACCCTGAACCAAAACCCCTTTAGGAGAAATCAGGAATGCTTTAAAAGAAAACAATTAGCATTTTCATTAGATAGCTTATGCAGCAACCTGTGGGTGATGGTAATAATGGACTGTGCTATGGTAACCTGTAATAATGACACATTAGGTCTTACTGAGACAAAATCTACGAATCTACAAGATAAGTCTTGTTCTGTTTCTCCAACTTTTTTATTAACTATGCAAAGTATATCCTTGCAAAGGTCTCGTAACTGATCTTTTTCTTTCCTTTTCCTAGTAGTCCATAATTCACAACGATAGTCTAAGCAGTACCGCAAATATATAGTGGGATTAGTCCTGTATGTGTAGTACTCTTTGATATGTTTATAAAGAAATCTGTGTAAAATGTCACACAGTTTTATACTGAAAACAGCTGACATTAAAATGACCCTACATTTCACTATTGCTGAGGAAACTTCCTGCAGCAGAAAGTCTCAGCCAGCAGAGACAATTTCTAGTGGAGTCTAGAATATAAACTTGGTTTCTTTCAGTTACCACCCCATCCATCTTGCATTTGCTTTCTCTGTCTCTCTCTCTCTCTGACCTGCTGAACAACCTAGAGATACAATTCTAGGACATTCAGTATTTGCTTATAGCAGCTCTTGTTGACATTCAAGAACTATGGCACTTCATTTTAAAGTCTCTGATCTGTCTATTTCTGATGTTTTGTTTTCTTTCTCGCTATCAGTTCTTGTAAAGTCACAGCAGGAATTAGTGATTCTGATTGCACTATAGAAAGGTCCGTTTATCCTACCACATTTAACAAGTCAATTTAACTGACAACAGATAGCTAGCCCTGCACTGCAGAGGATGATTGCACTTTTCTTCCTTTAGTGCTGTTATATAACTCATTAGAAGCTTAACAAACTTACAAATAATTCTGCTTTATGTCTGAAAACCTTATGGTTGCTTAACTATTACTGCTTCCACTCTAACCTCTGCTTTAGATTTTGTTTGTGAGGTTATTTATATGAATCAAAATACAGCATACTCTCATAGATGGGTTTTAAAGTGATCACCTGCATTTAAACTGCAGTCATTCTATTGCAGCAAACAAACTGTAAAGGAGAAAAGTATTTATTTCCTCTGGCCAAAGATGCTTGCTCCTCAGCAGACAAAAAGTCTAAAACAGTCAGGCTTTGATTCCTTCCTTATTTAGCACCTGGAATGTCATCAATGTGATAGCTGTTATCCAAGCCCTAATGATCTTGACAGAAGAGAGCCATTTTGGACCAAGGACCTAGTCAAATGTTTCTTAGTCATGATAGTCATATTGGCTACATATGCACACAGAAACTAATTCTTCTGTCTTCTACTCCTTAGTAGGTACCTTTGGAGAAGTGTGAAGTTGTGGACTCTGGTAGAGAAAATAGCAGAAAATACAAGTGGAAAAATGAGTCATGTATATTTTGTAAAAATAAAACAGAAACTCCCTATATTCTCTCAAATAATATTCCTGCTAAATGCAAGAGACTACTACTGAATCAGTCTGTGATTGTGCACAGAAGTGTATTTCTGTGAAAGGGGTCCTTCGTCCTGATTGAATCCTCAAGCAGCAAAAAGTTTTTAAAAAGTTTTCCTATCAGGAGGACTTTGGAAACTAACTTCTAGGTTTGCATGAAAAAAGAGCCCAGCAGAAATAAATGGGATTCACAGAAAATGAGCTAGCATAAAATTTAAGAATAGAATTTAAGACCTTGAAATAGCAGGAGCAGTACCTCTGAGGGAGTATACTTTCCAGCTGCTCTGGAAGTTGGGGCATGGAAACTGGGATGCTTTCATAATTTCTTTAAAAGAAAATGGAAAAATATTAAGAGTAGTTTGTTTTGGAGGCTACTAGGAGCATTGGTATGCAGCATGGACCTCAATAAGAGTGGCAAAACACATGTGAGAAGCTGAGCTAAGCACTGGACTGTTCATAGGTCTCAGCTCTGGCTTTCCAACTACCACAGTTATGCTGCTGTGAGTATTTAAGATAGCAGAGTTTGTGTACATAAGTACTAAAACCAGCACTGTAGCTACGCCCAAAGTTTGCACGATTTATATGTTCTAATATAAACATAGCAAAGTTTACATAGTGATGCAAATTCTCATACAGAATTATTTATGGAAGATAACATTGCTATGTCTGAAAAGGTATTGGCTGACCTATCTGTTAACAAAGTTAGTTTTTATCTGGTATTGTATTTAGACAAATGTTATCATCAATCTTGGAATCTCTTCTATTTACGGTTCAGTATGGCAAAATTTGGTAGCTATAAGAAAGTGAAACAGAGCAGCCTTGAAAACTGAGCAGTGAAAAACAAATATTCATGCTTTCACAGTGCCCAGTGCTCCAGGAATTACAGAAGCCATGAAATCAACGTTTTAATTCAGACAAACATTTGTCATCTTCTGGTTAACAATGCCAATAAAATACATGTATTTGTCTGGGGTTCATCTGCTAATTTATTAGAAGACAAAAGATCAGGGTAACTAATCAAGTTATTTTTCACAGGATCCTGAGGATCTCTAATTTAGAGGAAAATCTCGAGTGCATGTTTTAACATTTTCACTTAATACAAAGAGTAAGTTAAAGGTGAATTGTTAAGAGCTGCATGTAGTAAGCTAAATTATCTCTTCTGTATGTGTGTTAGAGAAAAGGAAGGCAAGCAGGGAAACCTGCTTTTAGTAATGATAACCATGCTAACTGCAACGCATGCTTTAAGAAGTTGCTATATAAACTGTTGATAATTGTTTTGGGGGATTCTGAGAACCAAGTTCAGTTACTTGATGGCTGACTTTCAGCAACCATTCTTTCACCAGGCTGCCATGAAAAGATTGAAAAGATTTAGGTTGTTTGTATTTGATTAGAAAACATAAATCATTTATCTTAAGGATCACTTGATGTGAAGGTATTAAGGTTGACAGAAGATTCTGCAGCATCTGTAAGCCTCACAATTGTACGAAGCCACACTATCGAAATACGTTCTCTCCTATTTGAATTTCTGTAACATCAGACAGAGTGATACGAGGAATTCAGAGAGCATAATATAAAAGCAGGATATTATGGTGTGAGTAGAAAGTACCAGTTTGAGTGTCAGGGTGGTATCCCCAGTTAAGGCTTTCCCCTTCTTCTCTACCTCATGTAAGCCATGCCTTACATGATGAGGGCTGGCAATTGCACAACCCCATTGCGACCCTCCATTATCTGTAGCTGCTTGTATGTCTGTATGGGAAGAAACCAAGGATGAGCCAGCTTTGATCTGGGAGGTGAGTATCCAGTTAGCATCATCCATCCATCTGTGTGTGTGTGTATATACATATATATTATATATATATACACACACACATATACTGTCCAGCATTTTAACCAGGCAACATACAGGCAAGTACAGCCTCTCAAGTTAAGAGGTTTATATATGTAGTGAATGCTCCACTGATACCATAAAGAAGTCATTTCTTAAAACTGATGTCATATAACTGATGGATACCAGTAGCTTGCGTTCATTTTCTTGAAGACTTAAGAGAAACTGTAATATACAACGTATTTCTAATTTAGGTGCTTTACTATTTCATTTAAGGAGTAACCAAATAAATTTTCTATTGCAACAGCCTCTTAAGTGAATGTTCTGTAAAAACCTTATGCTTCACCAGCAGTCTGGCTTTTTTTATATGTGAACTTTTAAAATATTTATTTTCTGCCACTATTCTGAATGTATTTATTTTGATACTAGCATATGCTAGAATACTTATATTAGTTGTAATTCTGCAAGTTTCTTAATTGTTATTATGTTTTCTGTTGTTCATTACTATACACTCCTTGCAATTGTACACTGATTTATGCAGCTTATAATGCAGCTCTATTTTTTTCTTTGATGAAATAAGGCTGTGTAACACATGATTCTGATCTCAGTTTGAAACTACAGTGGACGAAGCAGGGATTATTTCCAGAGTTAAATTCTATCTGAAGTATAGGTTATGAAAGAACTGGAAATGCTCTGTAGGACTTAAAGTTCATTATAGAATATAGGTATAGCTTTCAAAATATGACAGTTAGTTAATAATATAACAGTTTTGACACGCAAAAGAGCAGAAAAAAAAATCTTTCCTTTTTCAGTTATAAGAGCTGGTAAACAATTTTTATTTTCTATCTGCTTGCCTAAACTATAGTATGTTTGCTGTTTTCTAAGTTAACTATCAGTTTAGTATTTGAATCTGATTCCATATATTTAAGAAGATAGTGAGGTTCTGCTTTGCCTTGTACCATTCCAGGTTGCAAAGGGACACAGAGTTGAATTTTGGCTTGGCAGTTGAAAAGAATTTATCTTCATTTTTGATCACGTACTTTCCTTCCCTATGTTGGTGGCTTCACAAGACAAGTATGGAGTTACTGTTATAGTTACTCATACTCATGAGGTAAATATTTTTAATTCTGCTTATTATATTTTATTTTTTTCAGATGCTTCTTCCTATTTTAGCTTTCAGTTGTCCAGCATAAGAATGAAGAAATCCGATACAAACCACCTGATGCGAAAGAATAGCCTTTTCTGTAGCCATTTAAATGCAGAAGTAGGGATTGTAGTATGAGCGCCATGTTGCTAGATGAGTATTGATTTCCTTGCTTAAGTAATACAAACTCTTTAAAGTCAAGCTAAAAAATATATTGCAGTCCTGCCACTATGGATTGCTATGCCGTATACATTACAATAACAGTAGCATTCTCTAATGAGGTTTATAAAACTAAGCTGCTGCAAATTTATAAGAAAAAAATATTTCTCTGACTATTTCTGATAAGTAACCATTTTAGATGCAACAGTGGCATTTACTTTGGAGAAATTAGTGGTAATAAATGAGAGCAAATTCAGGACACTGTAATGTTTGAGGTGCTGTCTTTTTATGTAGTTTGCTAAAACTAAAATCATATTTGTCCAAATGTTATTAGAGTTGATGCTAACCAAATGTAAACTTTCACAACACAGGCTATAGTTTATGAAATTACTGAAGATTTACGACAGTTGCTAAACTAAACCACAGCCATAAATCTCCTTTTAATTTTGATATCCTTTAAAGTAAGTAGTCTAAAAGGCGAAGGTATAACTTAATTCAATAAAAAAGGTGCCAGGCTGAAAATTCTCTCTTTTTTTTTTTAGGAACAAATTTTGAGAAGCATCACCAGGACTGGTCTGAGCTTTGAGTAACAGTCAAATATACCATAGAGTGGGAAAGTTTGTACAATAGGCCAATAGATATGGATGTAGTTTTACTTCAGTGTTCTAAGTCTGTTCCTTCTCTTCTGAAATACAGAAATACAGTAAGAGTTTGTCCTTTGGCTTTTATAGTTTTGTCTTGATTGCAAAAATGTGGTTGAATTTAGCTCAAGTTTAGTTAAAATTAGCTTGTCCTGCCTGAACTGGAATTTGACCTTTTTGTCTAGAGGTGATGTAGGTTGACAACTTGTATGAATACATCAATGTACAATACATGGGCTTTTTCAGAAACCTTTGAGCTTTCCTTGATGATATTCTGTACTGGCTTGCTGGCTGCCATCCAGCTGTCAGCCAGCCATGGTGTGTTTTAGCCATACAGCACTGAAGCCCCAAGTCCTCACAACTGAGCAGGGTTTTATAGGGTCATGCTTGGCACTGCGCTACTATTTTACAACTGATTGACGCTTGGCACAAGTGCAGACTGTCAATTGTTTGGTCACAAAAGATACTGAAAACAATCCATGCTATAGTCTGAATTTATGTAAAAATGTTATCCTGCAGCTGAATTTAGAGGAGAAAAAAATCACTTTTACAGTATGAGCTAATGTGTATTATTAGTAGTGCCTAATCTAAAAGTGACAATTTACAGCTGCAAAAGTCCAAAGGAAACAGAGTCAATCAGAGATCTGAACCGCAGGGGATCTGGTTGGTAATGGCATACTGATGCTATGTGATTCTCGCTTGGCTGTGTTTTATATGCTCTTTGCAGAGGTACCAATGACCATATAGTGTGTAAGATACTAGTCACTCGGGTTTTGAAATGCAGTTCTTTTCACTAAACTGCCTTCAGGCTTTGCAAAATCCTTTAGGTCTATGTCAATGTCCATTTTAGAGATTCTAAAAGCAACCTACCTGCTCCACGAAATGGTTCTTGGCAGTACTAACACTAGTGTATGGTTGAATAAGAAGAAAACACTGATCCAAAAGAATGTGCTTACAACAGGCACTGCAGAATCACCTGGACACCTTCTGGTTAACATTAAATGTGAACTTCAGATAAGTGGAACTAAATTTTGTTAGCAGTTTATAATTCATTGTAAAAGTTTTCCTACCAAACAATACCAATAATTCATTTGCAGAAGAGAATGCTGCTCTACGAGTTTTACATTTGTGGGTTGTGATGAAAATAGATCAAGTGCTGGCAGGTTTTGCTTATTTTTCTGGAAATAAAATTCCCTTTTTTATACTAAGGGACAAACATAGATAATCTTCCCCCTTACTACCATATTGATACCAATGTTAAAATCTGTCATGATCAGAGTATCAGCAGTATTTAATTTCCAAACAAGCTGAAAGTGCATGGCAGATCTGGGATAGCAGTAGGGATGTAATTGGAGAAGAGAAACCTCTATCTCCTCCTGTGCCAGGCAGAAAGACAGGTGTTTAATATGATAGCATATGACAGAACTTAAGCTATGTCACTAAGTATGCTAATCTGATGTCTGTATTGCCTAATAAATAAAGTTGATACAGACAACATTTTTCTTTTATCTTTCATTTTCACAGTGTGGTTACAGATTTGTTTTCACAAGATTGAGTGAGGATTGAATTTACAACTTTCATCATCATGTTCCTTTTAAATGGCAAATCATTATATGGAGGAAAAAAAAGCAATGTCATCAGTTATTCAAAAAGTTACTGCTGGTTTATGCTCATCATTGTCATTTACTTATTCAAACAGTTGTCTGTTTCAGAAACAGTCTTGAGAGTCTGTAGCGGTGCTTTGAAAAGGAAAAAATCATCACAGTAAGATTATGGCAGTTAAATTATCACAGAGTCAGGACTACTGATGGTAGGGACGTAAGTCCATATGGACGTATGTCCATAACAACATAGTCTCCTGATGTATTTGAAAACAGCAATGGCTTTAACTTTCAAGTATTTAGTGTATTGAAACCACCACATAAAAACTATGAATCCCTGAGATTGTCATAATTTTAAAAGTTAGGAATGTTTTTATTAATATTGCCTATGCAAATTGCTTTGTTTCCAGGAAGCTCTTCAGGAATGTGTAGGAACAAAGGCTGGGAATCAAAACTCTGGTTCAAGCAATCATCCTTGTTTAGAAGTGGTGCAAAAGCATATTCTTGGATAATTTGGTTATTCCTACTGAACTTGACCCTGTATGTACACGAATACAGGAAGTATCAAGGACCATACCATACATTTTTACATAGCTATTATGCTTTCTAGGTAGGGAAAAGTAACTCCCTTTCCTCACACCAATCAAAAAAATTTTTGCCCTTCAGTTTCTTACAAACACTGCAGTTTAATCATGGTAAATGAAAAAGTATCTTAACCTGTGGTTAAAAGTAAGCCTGATTATTGTCCGATTCTAGTAGTCATTACAGGAAAACTGAACACCCACTTTCATCTACAGTCATAGTTATTATTCAATATGCTATTTTCGTTAGATTTGAAATATTCCTTTTTCCATTGCTTTGAGTTTAGTTACATCCAACTGTCTATTGATTATGGATTGGTTACCTGCACAAATATGAGGGCAGATATAAACCTAATTATACTTCAGAGAAAGTTTCTGATTCGCAAATAGGGTCATTTTAACTAAATGCTAATGATACAGCTACAGTTGTGAGGCTGGAGGTTGTAATAGATGAGTTCTTTAGTTCTTTTAAATGAGACATTAAAGGATGATGAAAAGCTATGAGTCACTTTTCCTTAACTTTCATTCCCAGTGGCTACACTTCTGATAATACTGGTGTGCAAATATAGACATGCTAATGTGTGCACAGAAATGAACACAGACCTCAGGCTGAAATCATGATGAAAATTCAAGTTTGTGGTTCAGGATTTATAAAAGATCTCTGCTTATGGCTACAACCTGGATAATTTTTTCTCCTGAAGTTACAATGAAAGTATGCATAAGGAAAAGCAAAATATATTACTAATTAATAAATGTCTGCCTAAATCCACATTGTTAATCATTTGAGGGGGGAAACAATCTATTCCTTATATATTACAGTATTATAGCAATGTTTTTTCACTTGTAATGTATGAATTATTAACAGAGATCCTCAGTCTAATATGGAAGCTGCCTAAGGAAATCATTCCTTGGAATTAATCTTAGGGCAAGCTGCAAAACTAATGTTTCATGCTTTTTATACTGTAACATACTGTACTTCAGAGGTAAAAGCAATTGATTTCCAGCTTAACTGTCCAATTAAAACTTTTCTGATTCTCATGAGTGGGAGCAGGGTAATGCTTTATAGATCAGCAAATTTTATTCTTTCCCAAAGATCGTAAGTGGCAGACAGGCCATTTTTACAAATTCCCATTACATTCAGAAGAAATCTAGTAAAGGTTACTATTATGCAAAAAATTGCAGTTTCTAGAAAGAAGAAACCATTCAGCTTGGAATATAATCCACATTATCTATATAAAAGCAGTTCCTGTATGTACCGTAGAAGTATGAAAACACTGTCCTAGCTTGATAAGAAAAATGGTAAGAAATAGCTTCTTTTTGAAAACAGAAGGAATCTTTGCCTAAAAGCATAACCATGAACTCTTGACCTCTTATTGAAACCAAAGAAATTCCTCTTCTGAAATACATCATTAATGAATGGTATATATATTTTACATGAAGAGGACTTTGTGTTTCAATTTTTTTGGTGCATTACACCAAAATTCTAGAGCAGGAAAAAGTGGCTTCAGTGTTGCTTATGTCCAGATTCAAAGTACACCTAATATCATATTCTTGCATGTTCTCTGCCTTGGTTTGCTTTTGGGAAAGTATAAAAATTTTGAATTTTCATAAGCGGGCATAAAAAAAATAATGTGACATTTTCAGAAGGATGGTTTTGAATCTGAATTTTGAAATGCACAAAGGAAAAAAATCTAGACAGGGAAAATATGTATTTTAGCCTACAGAAAACTTCTGTTCCTTTTGAATGCACAAATGACCTGCTAGAAGGAGAAGTGTGGGTTCGGTAACGTGGAATCAGTGTGCTACATTAAGGACGTGTTGCTCACAATTTATTGTTCTTAATCCCAAAAGGAAACTGTAAGGGATATGTCATGCTTTTTTTGCAGTTATTTGTGATTAGTAATTAATATCCTCCAGCTCTGAAAGTATCTAGAGCTGCCAATGTACTCTATGAATTTACTCTGTTTCTGCAATTATAATATGCACTCTAGTATGGCCTCTACAACCCTGTTTGTGTGTGGAGTGCTCCTATAAATAACCCTGATATTCAGTGTTCATATAGAGCTATAGGACCTGTTCTTCATGTAAACTTACAAGCTGATAAAAGCACTGCCCTCAGATAAGCTCAATTGATTGACAACAGCAGGGATAATATCACATGGGCAAATTTGTGACAATAAACTCTAAAATACCACAGTGTTTGGAGAATGTGATTGGCAACCAATCATTTAAAACATTTAAAACATAATTTGACGTACTTATATCTCTCTTACAGATCACTTACTTTGAGATGTCTGAGTGTCTATAAACTTGGTTATCAAGGTGTCAGTAGTTTGTGTGTAAAGGCTAAGAGCATATCTCAGGGAGTGTAGGTCTGGGCTCTTTTCCAGGAAATTCTTTTTCAGCCCACTTCCTCCAGCATGGAAGTATTGCTAAAATGAAAAACAAATATAGTCATTCAGAGAGGCAAATTATCTGAGAGAGGCCTCACTTACAGACATACAATTTTAAGTAAAATTCTTACACAAACTTTTAGAAATAACACCTGGCACATGTAGCTAGATTTGATTATAGCAGTTGAGATAACTGTCATAATCTCTACTACAGAGCTTCTTTCCAAAGGTAAAAATTTAAGCCTTGTGGGAGAAAAATATACATACAATTATAATTTTGGTCTTCATGATCTCAAGTACTTATATGTCAAAACTGGATATATATATTTGCAGGGTTCTTTTAGGTTGTGGAGAGTGGAATTGGTTTTAATTCTTTATTAAAAAAAAAATTCTAAAATCAAGGCATGGTTTACAGCACAAGTAAAGAATATATATGCTTTCTGAGGGAAGGGGGAATTTTGTTAAAATTTTAAAAGAGAAGATCCTAGAATATGAAGTTCTGCATTAGCATTGCATTGTAATTGTGCCTGAAATTATGATTATGCTTTGGGAAATTATTAGAAGTTCCATGGAAGTTTCCATGGTGATTATCTGTTTTGATTCTAATTTTGACCTGCTTTACTGTGGATATGCAGAAAATGTGTGTGTCATCCTTGAGTGACCACATTAGGGTTTCCTGGACTGTGAAAGGAGAAGAGGATGGAAGAGAAAAGGAGCTTATTGGTTGGTACTGTCCTTGAAGACGGGGAGTAAATTTCATCCTTCAAAAGAGGATTTCCTTTGGGGCAGACCAGCTGTTTATGTACTCCTATGAATGATGCAGCAGTAAACCACGACACCATAGTGCTTCCTGCAAACCTAAGAGGGGGGCAGATCTTCACTCTGCAAGCAGTTGCACCACTGTAGAGACTACTGCCAGCTGGTCATCAAGGCCTGCTTACAAGACAGCCCCCCTCCTTTCCCTGTCCCACTTGCACTG
The DNA here is from genome assembly GCF_034638445.1 of Ciconia boyciana. Lineage (NCBI taxonomy): Eukaryota > Metazoa > Chordata > Aves > Ciconiiformes > Ciconiidae > Ciconia > Ciconia boyciana. Next base: position 15,182,334 of record NC_132941.1, on the reverse strand, counting down.
ATAATTTGAGTGCTCCATTCCTTCTTGCATTAAAAAAACCCCAACAAACTAAATTAGCATAAATACTTTAAACAAAAGATGACTCCTGATCTACTGGCACAGCTAGCTTTGGAACAAAATATATGTTTACCACTTTGATGTCATGCTGACTATGTAAACTATTGCAAGTATTATGTTATGTTTCCAATCCCAAAGCTGAGTTCAGAAAAATTAGGAAAGATTCTCTTCCCTTCTTCCTCCCAAAATGAAGAATTTTCCCTAAAAGTTTATACAAGACAGTGGTTGATGAACTAATGCACTTAAGCTACAAAGAAAAGATATATTACCTACACAAATTTAAAACCAGTGTTTTGTTCAAAGACTTTACAAAGCATTTTGCAATCTACATTACAGTTCTAGGTCTCAAGAGTGATGTATAAAGCTCCCATTAATGGCTGATTAGTAAAAGCAAACAATGTTTTTCAGGAAAACACTGTGACTACTTGATGATATGCAGTATTGATCCACTCAGTACAGGGAATGTTGGGAACTGTAAGTAGAATCTATTCTCCCTGAATTTTTGGAGTGTTGCCAAAGGAATATATGCAATATATATACATTTAAGTTCACATACATATATACTAAATGCTTTATCCTAAGCATATCTGTGACAAAGCAGACCTACAGTCCATACATGCCCATTGCATGTTAGTCTACACATTTCACCTTCCCATTCTCAAGATTTTTGCAGGAGAGGAAACACAAATGTACTTTTCATAACAAAGTCATTATTTACATTTCTGTGTTGATGGCTACTGATTGTTACAGGGAAAAAATATCTGCAGGAGCAAAACAAAGGATTTGAAATCATCAGGCTGAAACGTTTTATATTGTTTTAATCCTATGTAGACAGTTAGTGTCAAGTTAAGAGGTTCTGACTAAATCAGCTTTATCTTCTCATCATTGCATACTCACATGAAATCTGTATCTTTCCAAGTGAATTATTTCATGCTATATGCTCCAAAGAAATCTCTATTGTTTTAATTGTTTAAAAGTGTATTCATGATTTCACCAAGGATCTTAATCAATTTATAAGCAAGTGTTAAAATCTGTTAATATTTCCTGCTATTGTGACAATTACTGTGATTTTTTTTTTTAGTTGTGTCTCCCAATAAAATGTTATCATCTGCAGCAGCAGCTACAAAGAACTAAAAAGCTCCATGAAAGCTAACAGACGTTTAAAGAAACAAGGACACCTGGCCCTAATCTTACTGAGTTTTTACATGGTTTTTTGCTTTTGCCCAGAAATGGTAAATTTGGCATGCAAAACCACTAATATGAACATATCATTATTGTATGGAATCAAATACAGAAAAATAATGAGTAATCAGGGTTTTACAGATTCAGTTGGACACCTAATACCCTGTTCTTTAGAGATGTGAACCTTAAAATAGTTCACTTGCTACCCATGCTCCAGTCTGAAGGGTTTCAAGGTTGATAGGAGACAAGAGGCTTGAAAGTCATACTGACAAATGAAAAGTGCAGACACAAGTGCATAATGTCAAGTAGGTGGAAATCAATGCTACAGCCACTGCAGTCTCAGCCAAAACTTGACAAATGCCACACAAGTCATATTGGGTGGTAGTTTCACTTTGTAGCGTGCCTGTGGGTTTACAGTGCTTGCAAAGACAAAAATGGAAACCAGAACAATATTATCAATGAACATTATCTCTGGGCTGAGACAATGAGATAGCTGAGGCCAGAAAGCCAGTTGTCCTAGCAGCAAATTAAGCTAAAAAAAAAAAAAATTGCTAAAGTTCTTTTTACAACATACAAAGACTGATGATGCTATATATATGTAAGATGAAAGATTATTCCTTTGTTTTATGCTGTTCAAAGCATTAACAACATAATCATCTATTAAATTATAAGTTTCTCAGTGAATTAATTTTTGGTACTAAAAATTAGACTAATGAAAAATAAAAAAAAGACTGTGCAAGCACGGAGATATTCCTCCCCACAAATCCGTTCCTTACAATAATCAGTTACTTAATTTTTGAACAGATGCCATATGCCATTTTTACCATTCTTCTAATTGTATTTGGGCAGCCATTTTTTTTGCTTTTAAACAAACTGTATTTACCTAGCATTACCAAAAAATTGTCTATTTTGATTATTAAACTTACGAACTGCATTCCTAAATCAACATTGCAGTCTTTTTTCTTGAGTTAACTCACAAGGTTTGTCTTTGTTCACTTTCTAATTGTGTAAGACTGATTTGTGCACAATCAAGAGTATTTGCTTAGCATTTTGGAAAAAAAAAGGTTTTGCCATATCATGTACCAAGTACAGTAAGCAGGTTATAATGCCAGGTCATTGCCTTACAATTTAAAAATAGGTTTTTCAGAGAGCACTATTTTGCTCAGTTTATGAATGTAGCACACAGAGATAAGAATCTGAATTAATAGAGGATTTTCCCTATTTCTAACTTTTTCCCTCCAATTTTAGACTTTTGTTTAGTAAAATTATTAATATCTATCTATGATTCTTAAGAGTTTAAGCACTGGAAATTCAGGCAAGGTTACAGTTTACATTTTTGCCAACTTTTATTTATTTAGAACAAATGCTTTGAAAGGAAAATAATTAGAGTCACATACTAAACTGAGGACTCCACAGGGCTTAATTTGGGACCACACAGTACTTCAGCATTTTGTTCCATTTCTGTTTCCACAATATCAGTAATCCCCAAATATTATTTTTATTTCTGAAAGAAATGCCAATTCCACTGCAAATACAAAAGATGGCAGTTGGGAGCCCTCTCTGATACTTCTTTCTTGTCTTTTGAGACACTATTTTGTTGCACAAGACTTGATCATGAATATGTTCTCTTATTTATATCTTCTATTTTATACTTAAGTAGCTGCCTCCTTACCTTCCTGATGTGCTGTCCCTTCAGCAGCAGACATGAAAATATGCTGTTATTCTATAAACTGATTATTACAAGTTAATTACCCCAAGTGAAGATCCACACCAATGTGAAAAAGACTGATAAGTACGTTAAATAATATTCCTTAATGGTTTCTTTTGACTTCAGAAACCCAGTCTGTGAAGACTGTATGAAAGTCTCTAGTTTTTTATCAAAAAAAAAAACAAACAAGAAAAAAAGGACTTTGTTAATCTCTTTACTTTTACATTTAGGAGCATAATGCAATAACCATAAAATGAGTGGAAGTGAAAACAAAGTTTTCAGAATATTTCATCTGGTCTATGGCCTGATCTTTTCATCCTTCCAGAGAGGCCAAATCCTAGAGTTACTTTATCAATTATCAATAAATTGATTTGTATTTCTAGTAATGAGATTAGCACCAGGTAAGGTTGGATAGATTGTCTCTAATATGGCTCCTTTAAAAATCTAATGACTGCAATGCTAAGATTTTTCTGAAGTAGTTTTAGGCATTACAAACACCTGCATCAACAAGATGTTGGTAATGCATAAAAATGAATTTATTCAGAAGTGTTTTTAACAGGTGTGTGATGAATATGATTTTTTGTTTTCACTGAAAAGGGACCAATGTGTAGAATAATTAAATGGCATCTTTAAATTAAATCAAATTATTTAGGAGTGACAGTAATTTAGGTGGTGAATTCCAAACTGTAAAAAGCTGATACATTCAACTGGATGTTGAATTTAAAATAGTGCACAGTAATGCATTAAAAGCCTTGTTTTCTGGTGTGCTATAAAAAACGTGTCATACATGTTTGCAGGAAAGTGCAGCTAGGAATAACCACACTTTTCAGGCTCAGTGTCTCCTTTGTGGGAGAAAAAGAGGCTATGCTGCAACATAATAAGGATTTAGGCCAGCTGCTTCAGCTGCACTAACTCTAACCTGTAAAGGAACAGAAGAATCAGATAAGCTTTGGCCACCAATTCCTTTAACAGAATGTGTTCTGTCTGCAACTGGTAGAATAATTTTTCTAACTTTTCTGCAAGCAGACTATTAGACATTTGCTTTCGAGTCAATACAAGGAGTTTAGGATCAAATGGTTCTTGACATATTAAAGGGATCTTTATGATTCTAAGGGACCATTCTATATTAGAATCTGTTGTTTATGTCAATCATGTTCTTAGTCATTCCAGCACAGAACAGAAAAAGACATAAAGCTGTACCTTTATAGTAGCTAGTGCTACTTCCATTATTGCACACTGCCTCAGGGTCAGGCTTCTGGCTTCCTCTCTAATCACATGGTCCTGCAAAGCAAGTTAAGACTGCAGATGATTTTGAAAGAGAGACAGTATTGTGGCCTGTCTATTATTGGAAAAACAAATAAACAAACAAAACCGCCAAATGCCCCCCAAGCCCTTATGATTAATAGGGATTAATTCAGCTTCAGACTTCTTTTACAACAAATTATAACCTAGAGCAATCATGTTGTTTCTTGAAAACATAGATTGTAGGGAAAAAGAACCTATGTTTAATACTGAGCATCTGTGTAGCTTTATTTCTTTTCCTAGAATGTATTATTTCTCTGTTCTGGGGGGCAGGGAAAAGGTTAAATTTTAAGTTTAAATAATTATATTAGATACTGAAAGAATTCATTTTATTAATGAACCTGATAGTTTAACTAATGTTTGTTAATACCCCATGTTTTTTAAAAAAGGGTTTCCTATTAGAACATAAGTTAAATAGAGTCATAAAGTGACTATACACCTGTGAAATCTTTGTCTAAAATAAGCATCCTGTGATTTACTTGGGCAACATTTTAACTCCTCTAGCAAACTGAGCAATTATTTGTAGAAGCATGAATTACCACATTTCTGCCCAAATCTGAAATCCTAATGGCAAAATTGATTGGCAAACAACTGACATCAGTATCAAATGCCTAAGCTCCCCATCAAGTGTATTACGGACTTCAGTAATGTAGTGCTGATGACTTTATTCTAGAAGTACATGCTATGTTTCAATGCACACCATAAATAATACGCAGAAAAAAATTACTAGTATTCCCACCTTAGAGTTTTTTCAGAACTGGTTCTAGAAGGGGACACAAAGATCTCATAATTTTTTTTTTTTTGGTGATGTTTAATGCTTATAAGGCTTAGCTGTGCAATATGGGAATGACATCTTCTTGTCCCATATATTGATCACTTTACCATATAAGCATACAGTCTTTTCTTCTTAATTTGGTTTTGATGAGACTGTAAAATCATTACTCACCTATGAATAGTTACTGCCATATTCAATCTTATTATAGTAAATAATCACAAGAATGAGACATGAGGCTTGGCCTCACAGTCACTAATATTTCATCTATTTTTTTTCATTAGAGCAAGCCATTCATAGCTTCATTTGGCTCCATTACCTTGAGTTTTGACAGTTGTCCAAGATCTTTGGCTGCACTGAATATCATCTGGGGCCCCTGTAATCACATTGAAAATTCAGGAAACAGACTCACTACAGTGTGTTTGCTTTTTATGTCAACACGATCTTATTTTCTGCTAGGACATTAGCCAAAGTCACTGTTTTGCAAAGCGAGATGAAAATTTCAATTACACATGAGATATTTTCATTCAGTTGATAAGGCCAAGTAGTTGAATGCCTGCAGCATGATTCCCTCTAGTATCCTATACTTGATACAAATATTGCGTATTCTGTTGATAGTGGTTTCCTGTGCTCCTGTGTATCTCATTTTGTATTTAATATTTTCAGGCTAAGGCTGGGATTGTTCTTATACAGTGTGTCAATGAGATATTTGTCCATAACCATAGCTCTCAGGTGCTGTGCTAATATAAATAATAATCATAATGTGAAGCGAGCAGTCCTGAGGAACCTGAAAAAGCTTAACTGTCTACAGTTGAGTAACACACAGCATAACAGCGTACTGTTAAGCCAAAGCCAAAGCTTTTTTAAGAAAAGATACCAAAGTGTTATGAAGTTAAACCAATATTTTACAATAGACAAATCCTGGCATGATACCAAAGGCCAATGCCTACATGTTTGTCTGGGACAAACAGAATCCTACTATAAGTCTATGCTCACATTTTTTATCATAATTACTCCAAGAAATGTAATTCCTAGTGCAGTTACTTGGCAGTTCAGCAAGCCATAGTTCTGAATGTCTGGATTTCAGGAGAAAAAAAAAAAAAGTCAGTCCAACTTACATAGCACAATACAGAACAATTTTTCATTAGTCTTTCTGTTCCAAAAGGTTTCAGTTTCCAGAAATAATTTTGCTTCTGTATGGTTCAATTGCAAAACATGTAATATAGAACTGCAGCTTAAATTTTCATTATTTATTAGTAGTGAGAATGGTAAGATAAATATGAAAATTAAAAAAATAAACCCTGCTTCCAAATGTCTGTGCCTCTCACCCTCAGAGAGAAAGTAATATTGATGGCTACAAAAGGGAAACATCTCTCTTACAGTACCCTACTTTTAATTGATTTTGTTTAATTGTGTGTTCAAAAGTAATTAGAAGTAGCAAAATAAATGCAACTAGCTATACACCTTTCACCATGCCTGCCAACTAGGACACCTTATGTAGAGGCTACCACTTGTAAAAACCAACAGCTGGTGACGTGTAGCATACACATGTGATGCTGCAAGCACTCTGAAAGCCTAATCCAGTAATCTATGTACCTATTTTTCACATTCCTTATTCATTACAGACTATATATTTAAGATATTGTATCTTCTACTATACAAATGTTGAGCTAAATTTGGAAAAAAATGTGCTGCAGACAATTTCTAGTCAGAGGCTCATGTTTCTTAAGTGTGTGTGGAGAAGTAAGGGTTGTTTCAGTTTTACGAAGAATGGGGGCAAAGCACTTGGGGAAATCCAAGCTGTCACCATTTAAAATGATCTTAAAGAGTCTTGAATGATAGGCACAGTCTCTACCTTTGATTAGTAACTGGCTGATAAACAGAAGCCTTCTTACCTTTGGCCACTAACTAATCTAATGTCCATCCAGAAGACTCTTCATTCTGGGTGGGGGGAGGAGGGCTCCGTGTCTCTGCTTCTTCACCACCCTTTCTGTGGTCTGCCTGAAATGCGGAAGTTCTGCATTCCAGATATACACCCATAGCTTAATGAAGTATCAACTTGCTAAATTAATGACTGGAATAAGCTTTTTTGAAATGGGCTAGAACATCAGTGTCACAGCTTATTGCTTGGTGTGATTTCTGAGCATCAGTAAGGACAGCAGAGGTGCTTGCAGATTCAGGCAGATGAACTGAAATCTGTGTTCAGTTGGTGGTCAAAGGTTATTTTCACTATGGTTGAAAGACTAAGATCTTTTTATTATTTTTTAAATCAAGGTCTACATTCAAACTCTTGGGGGGAAATATTTCAACAAATGTTTTACTATTCTAACTAACTGAAACATATTGTGCTATTGTCCAAGTGGGCTTACTAAGTCTTTGATAGGTAGTTCTGTATTCTTGGCAACCAATTTAGAAAAGTAACAGAAACCCCCCTTAACTCTGAACCATGCTGTTCTATGATTCGGAGTGTAACAACTGATCCTGCATAAAGCTAATAAATGCTCCTAACGCCTGATGGGAAATGCAGTTACCCAATTTAAATGCTGCCTATGTATTTGCAGATAAAATTTGCACCAAAATGTTTGAAAAGCAAATTAAAAATCTCAGAAATATAAATTTGACAGTCACTCATTGAAAGAGAGGCTGTTTCTAATTATGCATAGTAAACAAGAGGATTATAGTAAATATGAACAAATTCAGTGAATGGAGTCCTGGCTATGATCTTGTGATTAGCTCTAGTCTAGAATTTTTAATAGCTCAGGTAGCTCATGACTACCTTAAAACCATTCGTACATGTTCTATTAGATTTCCTCTTGCCTCTCCAGCAATATTCTTTCATGTATCTTCAACATATTATAATATGAGTTAATGGTATGTCTTTAACATATGGATACTGACCAATAGATTTTTAGCAGTTTAACTGATATCACAGGAGGTATACAGTAAAGTTGCCCAAAGGCACACTATGGCAATGTCATGATTAGCTTGTCGTAAAGATGGTTAATTTATTCTAGACATGATTGAAAATGAGAAGAATGAACAGTTATGTTACCCCAGCCCCTCAAAAAAGCAAAAAGCAATTAAAAAAAGGCACTCCAAGCCAGGCCCTTTTTCTTTCATCCTTAGACAGAATCAGATTTTACCGGTGCCCTCAGCTCTGTCACCACTCAGGGTTCATGTCAGGCCATCACCCACCCTGGTCTTGCGTGTAGCAGCACTACTTTCTGTATTAACTCATAGTTTCTTTCCCTCTTCTTTTCAGGCTGTAAATGCAGTCCTGCCCAAAGAGGACCTCCCATCAAGTCTGCTATTAAAATACCCCAAAACTTTAGAGCTAAACTTGGCTTAAGCTTTCTGATGTTAAGTGCTGCCTCAAGATGAGGAATGGCACAGCAGGCAGGAATGGAGAATGGGATGGAGCATTCCCGGCTTTCTGGGAGCTGCAGAAATGGAAGCGATTGAATCCCTGGTGCAACTGGGAAGGGCAAGGAACACTCTTGGTGTTACTGAATTACTGTCACTGATTCAGCTTCTTTTATACTGCATTCATAAAAACTGCTCTGAGTTGGGGCAGGCAATATACCAAAGAGCAAGGTCTTCCTCACTGGCTACAGAAGAGCAACCTAGCTACGCTACTTTGAAACACTAGACAGCAACACACTGCATACGGTCAATATATTATTCCTTCTGGTCAAGGTACAGAAAAGGATAGTATCAGACCCCTTGGCAAACACCTGATTAAGCACATTATTACAATCCTTTATAACATGTGTGAACTACTGCTGGGACACTTACGGTTTGGTCCGTCAGTGGTGGAAGCACGATTTGTTTTTCTATTTTGTTCAAGACTAACTTCCATAGCTCTTTTAAAACCCGTTTCAGAACTGTCTTCTCACAGATTTTTGCAGAGACACTTAAGCTGGAATAAAACAAAACACAAACCAGTCTCCAAAACTAGCATTAAGACTTCAGAGGTGCTGTATCACTATATGCTCAGATTAATGGCCATTATGGGTTAGCTTTTCTCTGCTGATAGGGCTTTCTCAATGGCTTAGTTATTTTGCAATATTATCAGTAAATATTTTTGGTAAAAAAACCAGACTTGCAGATTATAAAATCATGTAAATCTCCACTATCTAATTTATTGCTTAATACATTACTGACATAATATTTATCAAAAATGCAAAATGATGATGAGTTATAAATTTTGATGGATGATACAATTTAGCACTCCCAAGCCCCTAAATTAAGGTTTTGGTATGTTTTGGTAACTTGTGGTAAAGTTTTGCACAACTTTTTTTTTAACTTTTGGTAAAGTTTCGTTTATGTCTTAAAAGTAAAAAAAAAAAGTCTCCCTTGTTGTCTTGTATTTCTACTGTGATGTAGAACTAGGTGTTGATAGTTAATGCAAATTCAGGGCTACCATTTGCATTTATTTCTATATACTGGCATATCTGTGCAATCACACTATATTACTAACAGTAAAATTAAATTTTTTGGAGAATCTATACACTTGGATTTTTTTTTTCTTTATTTAAGAGTATATTCATAAACCATCTTGCATGTATCGTCATGAATAAGCAGCATCACAAATAAAGTGCTGCAGTTTTCAGGCACAGGAAAAAATATTTCAAAATAATATCACACAAATGTATATGTGGGGAATTTTACAGAGTTATGTCTAATCTATTAATGTAAAAAAAGATTATTGTAAACTCATTATACATATCACATCATAAATATGCCAATTCGTATTTCTAGCATCCCTTACTACTCTTAGTAAGCACATAAATAAAAGCATAATTAAGAAATAGCTAAAACCCAAACCATATTAATATGACATGTTTATAATCCTGTTATAAATACGTATTTGTAAGAAAGGTGATATTCCCTAGCAGTGGGGTTTTTTGTTTGTTTTTTTCAATTTCACATTTTTATTTTCTGTGCATGGGTTTAGGATCTGCTAAAATTCCATTTAACATTCCTGTGGTGAGGAATATTTTCTATTCTGACAGTAATTTAAAACCCATTTTTGTTTCCATTATGTCATTATTCAATTAAATCTCAAAGAAGCTATGAAGGCGGCTTTGAGAAATGGAAATTTGGAATCGAACCTGATGATAGGCAAAAGTCAGCTTACCCATTTTTTTTAAACAATGAGCTTAGGATAGCACTTGTAAGTGTATAAACACTTTTGGCTTTTATTCAAGACTTGGGATAGGAGTAAATGCCTTAACTCAAAGATAATTCAAATTTAAAACCATCCTGCTTGAAAGCAACACATACCCCTCTTGTAACTGAACACATAGGACTAGGTAGATTGCTAAAAATAAAGGGCTGACATACAGATAAAGCAACTAAAATTTTTTTCCAGGCTAGGAATCCAGGCACTGCACTCAACAGTGTTGCAAAAATAGTCAGATCTTATCAAGTACACTAAATAAGCACTTGCCCATTGCCAGCTGTCATTGAAATTCATGTAATCACCAAAGCCTTCAAAAATGAAGCCTGGAAAAATTAAACCCCCAAAGAAAAACCAAAAGCTCCTTCAATTCCTGTCCCCACCATTTATGCCAATGACTTTTAGACTTTGGCTATGCATATGTACAGTTGGGAGCTGTGATTCTAGTCGTGTTTCTCAGATAGCAAGCCCATCAGTCCCGTTTTTAGATGCAATAAGAATGTGAAGTAATGGCCTGGAGAAAGAAAAGACAGTTATAAATCAATTCTTTAAATGAGCCTTTGACTTGGGTCTTACTAGTCCCAACATCAGAAGCACAGAGAAGTATCCTGCACCCCCAGTCACTAACTTCAGAATAGTGTCTTACTGATCATAGATGCACAGCATTTTGTCAAAAGCATAAAAACAAACATTCACGGGGATCCATGACTCTGAAGAAGTTTCATTTGGGACTGCAGGCCGCCACCAGTAACACCAGCTAATCATACAGTGAAGCGTGGAGTAATATGATTTGTACAACTTTACAATGCAGAAGACAAAGAAAGGCTCCTCGGGAATCCCCAGAGTATGTTCTGTTTCATGGGGAAAGAATCTGGGGGGGTAGGTCAGGGCTGAAAACGTTTGTCCAGGGGTAAGAAAGAGGGCAGAGCTGGGAGGAAACAGACCCCAGGGGATGCTGGGAAAACTGAACCTATTCTGCTGCCTCTTAAACTCTCCAGACAGGGGCTTTGCAAGACAGGCATAGCAGGCATCCTGCAAACAATGCCTGCTTTATTTGCAGAGCCCTTTGTTTGATGCAAAGGGCTCTGCATCAAACATAATGGCTTCTGGAAGCCACAGTCTTCCAGAGTCTGCCCTCTGCCCGGCTCAGTCCCTTCCTCGTATCTTCTCAACACAGCTCCAGCCTTAACCCCAGTCCTGCCCAGTCACTTCCTCCTGGTTATGCTTCTTGTTCTGCTTCAAGCAAGATTCTCCCTCAGCACACCTTTTCCACCTTCACTTTGAAAATGTCTGGCTAGGAGAAATGCATAAGGAATCAAAAGGTGAAGGGTATGTAACTCATGTATGTGTAACTGGAGACCTGAAGCGTGGGATCAGTGTCACGCTGCTTGTTCTCACAGTCACTTCCAGTAAAAGGCCACTGGTGTTTCACAAGTACCAGTAATGACATGACCAAGGACAGTGAGGTGCTACACATGTTCTTTCAGAACAGCTGATCCTGTCACTGCTGAATGATGGTAAGACAAGATACCCTTACTTTCAGGGCCCAGAGTGAGTTTTCAGGACTATTTCAAAATTTAGCTTTTTACCAACTGAAAAAAAATCAAGCTGCTCTGTAAATCTTCAAATGGTGACTGGGTTTTTGGGGACACAGAAGTGCATATTAAATAAGCAGGGGGACACTGAGTCCTAGCCTAGCACAAATGCCAGACAATTTCAGTATAGGGAATTTACTTTTGTTCAGTACAATCTTCTTTATACCACAGCTCGTGGAGGAGAGACCGTACACGAGCTCCTTTGTAATGGCTCAAAACATGACAAGAAATAGAAGGCAAATATGTAGCTTACGTAGAAATTGCTTAGTATAAGTAAACAGGTTAAGCATAGTATTCTGCACACGTGTGAATACTACAAATATTAAAAATACTACAGAGTGTTTCTAGGTATTAATGATGCTTCAGGGTAAAACCAAGTCTGCCCGACTATAGCATCCAGTTCCTAATCTGCCGCACAAACCAGTCTGCCACACTTACGTTTTGTCCAGGAAATCCATGAGAGGCCGAAGCACAATCTCGGCATCAATGGCCGCACTGTTCTTATTGGCTGCTGCATTCCCATTTCCTCTCATTTGATTCAGTTCATTGCTCATTTGTCTTACACAATCTTCAATAATAAATTGGAAACTACAGGATGGGAAGGAAAAAAAAAGAGAATGAAAGAATTATGGGATAGAAAACAACATTTATCATTTTGCATCAGATTCTTCAACAAGATTTAAATCTTTTCTGCAATGATGGAAAGGTTCACAAACGCAAGATACTGCAGGTGTGACAGATGGAAAATACCACTTCCTAAGGATTATAGCTCATATAAGTAATTAATGTACTGTTTTAATTTTTTTCCCCCTTCTTTCCGTTCTGTCATTATGCTTTTCATGCCCTTGTAGGGGTGCCAAGTAATTATTTTCTGAAAGCAATAGATGTATCAGAATCTGTAGTTTAGGGTACGATTGACTACCAGCTAGCAACAACTTCTCAAGATTTTATTTTTGGTGTGAAAGGACAACAGGAACAGGTGACTATCAGTTATTTTTCTCTTGATGGTTAATATGAAACAAGCTTTGATATTCTTCTTGAGGACGAATAGAAAACTTCTACTCATTTTGCCCTGTTTGGCTCAACTTTTTCCCAGGTTTCACACAGAGTCAGTGCCATCAGAAGCTTTGCTTACTTCCTTGCAACTAGGCAGAGCTAAAACATTTGGACTGTTTAAAATATCCTTTCACAAACATCCCCACTAAGAAGTAGTCAGACTCTTCCTCCTGGAAGGAATCTTTTCCACTTCAAGGTGAGTGTGAACAAATTCTTGCTCCTTAAGTTGTGTTTGTCCAGCTTTTCTGAAAACTGTTCTGTTTCCTAACCGATCTGGTTGGGCAAAGTGTCTGACAGTCTTGTAGTGTCACTGATGTGATACAGTCTTCAGTCAATATATTTAAGCACTGCAGAACAGCACTGAATCAGAGTCAACAGTTCAGAGGCAGAATAAGGCTCTGCACACTTGGTTATTTGGTTTATGAATTGATTTATGAGGAATTGAACTCGTTTAGGATTAGTTTATGAACAGAAATGCAAAACAGAGGCCATAAATACACCAGGCCTATTAATATGAAAGGATAAATGGCAAAGATTAACTTAAGGAAAGTGAAAGAGAATTTACTATGAGATAAAAGAAACATTATAATTAGGCAGTCAGCTTTTGCAGCTACATGGCTAATCATAGAGAGAGAATGCAACTCTGCATGTGAAAACACTGGAAAAACTGGAAATGTTTCCAAGAATACTTGGATGTGTACTTACCTACATACTTCAGAGCCCTAGATAAAATCAACATGAAGCTGCTATTGAAGCTGCTCATGTAAATCCTTGGGACCAGTCCCTCCAATAAAAGCCAAAATAATACATTGGCTTTTCTTGACGTTAGCCATCTTTCTAACATTGTTAACTTCACAAACCCCAGCAATAAACTGACCCATGAGGAATGTTCTAGCTATCTGGAGCATACCCTAGATTGAGCTGTTCCTGGGTTTTCTTTTGCAGAAACCTAGTTGGCTTATTCAGAAAGAAGCCCTGGAAAGAAATAATATTCATGAACTGTCAATGACCAGAGAACCAGGGCCTGGGAGCCAAAATAAAGCAAGACAATATGACAAACTAAGAACACTCAGAAAGAGTGAACACTGTCCACCCAGATGGTTAGGGGTGGATTAAATAAGAAACTACAGACTTTGCCTAATGAATACCACTACAGCACTAATCTCTCTTTCTTAGATTCCTTTCTAATTTGAAGCAAAAATAACTTGCAGCTTCTTATAGCACAGGCACTGCTGGCACAGCACCATACTCATTCAAGACTGCAGTGTGCACTCTGATTAATGAAAGATTTTGAGAGTAAGGCTCAGTAGACAATTTTTGCAGAGCCACAGGCAAGCAAATGACCCAAGAAGGCCACTCCCAGTGACCATTTGAAGCAGGCTAAACATAGGCAGACGTCCCTGGTTGAAGCAGGCCACTTGGAGAAAGCTGTCAGTCTCAGAAGTAACATAAACATGGTCAGAGAGAAAAGTTTAACACAGCATCAGGCAAGAACAAACCAGCAATTTTTGTTTTCCAAAAAGCAGAACAAAAGTCATCAGCATCACCTCTGTAACACGTTCATGCCCACAGACCATTTTCACTTTTCTTTACAGTAAGGTTACTGCTATATGTTTCAGAATCTAAACACATACACGCACACAAATGCACACCACTTCATCAGGGCAGAAGCAAGCTGTACCTCAGGACATCCAACCAACCACCCAGACTTAATCAACGAGGTAGATTTTTGAACAGGAATATTTCTGTAAGGTTTGCAGTAAAATAGGTTTGTTACCTTGTAGCATATGTTACGCTGAGTTCATCCAAGACATTGCTAAGTTTCACCTGAAGTTCTTTTAGAACAACACTAGCTTCAGGATCCAACTGCAAAGAGATAAGTAATGTTATATTTTACTTATACATTATGTTTTTGGGTTTTCCATTACAATCAATGAATTAGGAATTATATGCAATGAGACACTGCACTAAGGAAAACCAAATGTGGAAACACCTGTTACAACACAGGATTGCTTTAGTAGGCCTAAAAATCCAATTACCATTTAAAGGAAAATATTTGATCATAATAGTGAATAATTATATTGTTAGAAATCAAAACTGTGCCATTAAACAACAGCTTTCTATGGGATGGTGCAAATTGTGTTGGCGGTCACAAGAACAGAATTACCATTATCAGACAAATGGTATTCACACGGCATACCAAGAGAAGGATGCATGAGAATGCAGTGTTTGTGCTAATAATACTGCAGATGTTTTCATCTTTTAATTTTTTTGTTTTAATTTTAATTACTCTTTTATTAATTATTTTATTTCATCTTTTAATTTCACCACCATGGGTGATTTTTTTTGTGATTTGCATGGAAGATGTTTCCATATTCCCATTAATGCAGTGTAAAAGTAGAACAGCCAGCACTGGAAAAGATGGCTTGAAGACTATCCATGCTGCTTCTACTGATATAGTATGAGGGAAGGGAATCTATTGAATTTCAGTACTTCTGTTTCTAAAAGCCATTAAGACATACATAATTCAAGCACAGTGCAACACATTCTGATGCACAGGGAGAACAGCTCCTGTACCTCTGATAGAGGTTTTCTAAACATAGGAGAAAAGAATGTGGGGGAGAAACATAGTTTTACATTTACAGGGATGGGGATCCATGCACAGATACTTAATCAAGAAGGTACTCTTGATATTGATCAGCAGCTTGTTTATTTGCTATGCATTCTTTTCCAAATTAAAAAAAAAAATTGACTTTTTGTCTCCTTGAGCTTTTAGCTTTTAGGAAAAATAGTTACATTCCATTGTGGGATATGATTTATGATCATCAGGATCAACAGCTGAATGTGAATTAATAGCTGATGTTCCAGGTCTTTCAGCTATCTGCATCACAATGTTAGGGAATGACTTTCAATGATAATCCTCAAGTTCTGGGCTCTGTTCTGCAGTAAGGTGAGATACAGATCTTCTGACAATTTCAAAGGAAGTTGTGCGTTTAGAATACATAATCGGGTCTGTCTCTATTTGCATTTTCCCATCTTTCAAGTGCATGAGTAGTGTTTAGTGCTTATTCTTTATCTGATGCTTCAGAGTACTATGGTGCAGCAGGTCAGCTCTTTTAATCACACTTTAGAGACAAGGGGAAGCTGTGTCACAGCACATTGGATAACTTACATGAGACTACACAGGAATTCTAAGGCAAAGTAAAGAAAAAACAAACTCTGAAACACCCTCAAAGATCTACTGTGTTCTAATCTTAGACCATGCTTTCTCTCCTTAGAAGTTATGTGTGGCTTAAAAGCATAGAAAATCCAAGATTTTCATTACAGTTTTTGACAAAAATCTGAAATAGGTGACAAGGTGAATCGCCATACATCCCTTAGAAGATATTCAGTGATGTGTAGCACTCTTCTAATCTGAGAAGCTCATATTTTAACACTGTGACTACTTACTGATTTAGTTTTTAATTACTTTGCATTGAGAGAAGTTCTGTTGCTTCTCCACTTCATGTCTTAGTAGTTTCCCTGGCAGATACACTCTGACAGTTCATACACTTAAAGTGGTGGTTTTCCTTCATATGAAAAGCAGGGATAAAAAAGCTAATTTTACTGAAATGTCTATATTAGTTAACAAAGATAGAGCTTACTAACAAAGGCAAAGATTTTTCCAGGAAATGCATTTCACATACTGCCTCCCTTGGTGGGATACATACAGACCACAAATTTAAGACCACTAGAATATTAATGTTTAACAAATACTGAACACACAAGCATTCACACCAAACATGGTACGCATCAGAGAAAGCACAAAAATACCAGGCAGGCAGAAGACTCAAAATTTCTTACCAGATCATGCACAAGCTAGAGAATCATCTTGTTACTGGGACTAGAAAGGCCAGCGTAGTTACTTTCTATCAGAGGTTGTTGTGATAACCAGAAAACACAATATATTTCCTAAATTAACCTGGAATTGGACTTAGTTTGGCCAAAATTGGACTAAATACTAATATCACATTGTGGACATATCACACATTATAGAAAGGTGCATGCAAGTGCTAGATGTTTTAGAGGGCTTTGTGCTCACAAATTGCATGAACCAGTTTGTGTGTGCACAGCTGGAGGCATCTGGCAGGACACCCAGCCTTGTGTATACACATGCTCATGCTTATTAATGCAGTGTCATAGGGAGGAGTGGAGTATAAAGAGGTATGCGGGCTGACCATCCAGGTGCTACGCACCTAGTGATGTGATGACTAAGAATATGTTAGCAAGATTTTTAAATGCTATTGTTATTTTGGTTTAACTACTGGAAAATATGGTAATTTGAGTGTCTCACCGGGACTAAAATGTGCACTTTTCATTTATTTTATCATGTGCCCTCTATGTGCTAGTGAGTTCCCAGGGCAAATCTGAGGGGCATCAGCCCTTGACTGGCATCATCCAAATATACCACAGCCATGACCAGCTTTTTCTTCTGATATGGTACAGCTAAAATGGGACCTATTATGAATGGTTCTATACTATGAAGTTCTGGGGGGACTTCACAACTGGTAAAGATCATTTTAGGATGGCCTTGTGCAGTGAAGATAAGGTAAGTCAGCTTTTGGTACCCCTGCACATCACACACACTAACTATTGTGGATTATCTTCTGTATATCTTATATTTTATGCATAAATTAATCCACTGATTTTTTAATATGAAAAATCTGTTCAGCTTTGATGCCTTACTTAAAAAACTAAATAATTTGGAAAAAAAAAATTCAGTGGAAGTAGGAAGAGCTGCTGTCTCCCTCTTAAATATTCTAAAAGCCTGTAGTTCACAACGTGACTACACTGCACAAAAACATCACAGTTTTGTAACAACAAGCTCAAAAAGGAATTTTGTTTGTGCTTTAGAAGGATCTATATTTCAGCAATGGTTTGAACAACTGCTGCTAACACATTTTATACCAGGTTTGCTTATTCTCAGGAAAGTATTTGTGTGGGAAATGCACTATAGTACTGTGCAAATGGTTTGGCTTAATGAAGTGCACAAGCTGCAAGACTTATGCAGGCTGGCATCACAACACTCACTGCTTGAGACAGTAACACATTGCTCTCAAAACCACTGTGTAAAGGAGGTAAGTTTCTCTGATGCAAAGCAGTGATGTAGAGATTAATTCATTTATCTAAGGCTTTCCAGTGACCAAGAGAAGAAGTCCTCAGCATTCTTGACTTGGCTGAGATTACTTACTAGCAAGGGAATAATGATAAAAACAACCATCTCTGTTTCATGAGCCAATCTGTTTCTGGATAGTGCAGAGTTATTATGGGAAGGGAAGTGTATAACAACTCAGGTAAATGCAATCTGTAATTCTTCATACTAGTTGCTAGTAGTAGCAGTTTAACTAAATAGATACAAGCATGCTCAGCTGCAGAAATCTCAGACACCCAGATGTGCTTAAATGATGTGCTATAGGGCTAACCTAGCCCTAATGTTACCCCACTTTGAAATCAAGCTTTTCAAAGGAAAGGATGAAAGTGAGGCAAAAAGCAATGCTGATCAGCATCTGAGAAGATGTCATATAGGGATATACCGATATGAAAATGAAGTATCTACAGTATTGGGGACTTTTCTTTTTTGCCTCAAGTCTCCTCTGCTCCATAGAGTTTGATGAAGAAGGAGAAAAAACATGTGTGAACAATTTTTCAGGAAAATAAAAGAAAAAAAGCCCTAACTGAGCAGATTATTGTTGGGGGAAAAACAAAAGATGAGTGACATTAATGTGCTATATCTAATTTAGGAATCGAAAGAGAGAAAAGACTGTTTATCCCTTAGCTTCTTGGGTTCCATTTACGGTTCACAGCATGTGTGGGCTAGTCTTAAAATATATTGGTAGGTTGCTCAGGTGTCAAAATCTGGATTTTTTTAAAGAGCAAACTTATTTCAGTGGTGGAAATGTTATTAACCTGCTAACATGTAAATAATATTTTTCTACCAATTCTTAATTTGCTTGGTTTTCTTAGCTTCATAAATATCTCTGTTATTTTACCATCTTCTTAAATAAGAGTGAATTTTTACCCACAATAGAACATACTCATAAATTTGTTGGCACACTTCATAAGATCTTTTATTTAAGGATTATTAAATAGATAATTAGAAGTTTGACTTTGTCTGAATGCTAAACAAGAGCAGAGAATACTTTTGCTGAACAGCTGAAAAAATAAGAAATAAAAAATATTTGAACATCATTGTTTCAAAATGCTGCCTGTCTAAAGCTGTAAAATTTTTTATACATACAAGTCTTGGAAAAGAGTTAAAGATCTGATGAATTTGGCTGCTTTCAACAGAATGTGTTAGATTGAGCTATTCCATGCTGTAATTTAATGTGTGCTAGTACGAACATAATCTTGTTAACTGCAAATTTGGCAGTGTTTCTACAGGAAACTACAGAGATGCAAATTACTTTTGCATGAGTTAAAGGGAACCTCTTCAGTCAGAATTCTATTTATCTCCAATTTCACAGGTCTAATTGCTTATAGTTTCCTAATGGGACCACCTGGTTACTTCTGTTCAGAACATAGTTTTACATATTGCATGTACATCTAGAGAAGATACAGGTATTTATCAGATCTGTTCCTTTAGTGGTTCTTTTTGTCTCTGATAGACATCATCCTTCCTCCACCCCCACTTGACTACCTAGGTACAGTGAATCCCATTCTGAGATGTTTGGCTGCCACTGCCCTAAATACTCGGGCCTCTGACTTAATAGATTTAAAGATGGACACTTCAGAACTATTCTGCTTAAGTCTGGGCCTCTGTCATCTCATCAAAGTCTTTAGGACCACATATAGATTCATATAGGAATTCCTAAGCATTACATGTAAAGTTGGAACTGAACTTACTGGAGCAGAAATACGATTTACCTACAGTCAATATAATACTGTTGTACATAAACAACCTGCTTTTGCTTTCCACCTTTTTTTTGATCCTAATTGCTGTAACTCATTTCTGCCATGTTCTGCCATCTGGTGAAAAGCAACACAAGCATTAACTTTTTTTCTTTCCCTTTTATCAGCTTCCAACTTGTCAGACATGAAAAAGTGATTTAGTGCAAACGTGTGCACTCCTTTTGGATGAAACAAACAGGAGCTAAACCAAAATTCTACATTATGATAATCCGTTCCCATGATTTTGGACTTATTTTTTAAAAAAAAGACAGTGGGTTGCATCCCACTTTACTACTCTTACTTTATTATGGCAGACTGATCTCACATATAATTTTTTAAGTACCCTTCCTGCTTGCCTACAGCAGAAGAGGAGAGTTAATAAAGAAACTTGTATTGTTCAGACTATTTTATTTTAACGGCAGGAAAGATGAGAGCCCAGTTTTTTCTCTATTTATAGAGCTCCCTGCCCTGCAAGATGCAATAGGCCTACTCTGAACACAGGGACTGCTGCTTGATTGTGGTATTTTGACTGCATAGTTTGAAAGACATACTGCTCACAATGTGACACTGAGGAGATTAACAGCATTTAGTTTTTCTTAGAATTAGTTTTGCTTCAACTGAAATAGGTCTCATTATTCTGCTGAAAATCATCTGACTTGTTATGCCCTCCACAAGCAAAATATTAACCTATTTTCTCCCTGCAAGGAAACTGCTTACAGTTTTTATTGCTGGCTTTGTTTCTTCTAAGTACCAGTTCAATAAGGCAAATTGGCCATTAACGTTTGTGCTCTTGGAATGGCTGGGGGAATAAGTATTCCAGTTTGAGGACAAACGTTTTAGGGGCACTTTGATATGGGTGACAAAAAATTGAACATGAATGTACTTTTCTTCAAGAAATTCCCCTAATGAGAAACAAAAAAACTTGGAATGTATTTTTTAGATCTCTTTTCTTAGACCGTGAAGTGGAGATGCACTTAAGGTACCTAACAAAGGGATTTTAGAAAAATATCTCTGAATTCTCTCCAAGGGTTGCATGTTGCACCACATTTGTAGGAAATGTTGCTTTGATACTCTAACACCCTTAATAGTTTATCCTCATTAATATTAAAAGGGAAAGCAAAAAGGATGAGAAGTGATGAGAGATTTTGAAAGAAAACTGCTATGAAAAACCCTAATTATTTTTTTACTATTTTTAAAATTATATAAGCTATTGGGAGCAAAAGGAAAACTAATATTTTCTTGAGGAAAATGGAACATTTTGAAGACTCAAGAAAATATTCTGATTTGAAAATAATTTGATAGATATAGACATAAAGTGCTATTCAGCTTTCCTCTGCCCTTGTCTTCATCAGGATTTAGAGACACTTAGCTGTTTTTATGATTTGTGACATTCAACATGTAGGATTGGATCCACGACCTTAATACAAAAATACTTTGCACAGAACATAAGAGCATGGAAGACAAGATTATTTGTAATATTCAGAGAGTGAAAGGGGGTTAACAGTAACCACAAAAAACATAGCCATGCCTGGATGATAAATATGTATTTTTAAAGTTTGATATGAAATTTTCAATGACGACAAGGCTGCAGAAGTTTATGTCATGTTTTCTGGAGCAGGAAGTATTTTTGCCATGGCAGCTTCAAGAAGCTATTACTAGCTCAACAAAACCTCCTCACCATGGAGTGAATCTATAGGTTCCTTTGGAAGGTACTATTTATTGCATGACACAGGGGACTATCTTACCTCTGCAGTGTCCCACTGTGGATGTGGAAATATGAAATAATGTATTTTCCAATTCTCTCTATAGTGCGGTCACATTAGATCAAAGTTTTGTGAAACTATCAAACTACAGTCTCAACCATAAAAAGCTGATGTATGTGTAACTTCTTTTTTAAAGCCAGCTGCTGATAATAAGGATAGTATATTCATGATCCAAACACGGTTTTTTAACAAGAAGACAGGATTCTATAGCTTGAAAAGATGTTAATTTCTTCATTAGCTTTCAAAACAGTCAAAGACTACAATCAGCAAAGTACTGAAGCACATATTTATGTCCTTTTACTGTTGACAGGACTTCAGGCACTTTTAAGTTCTCTGAAATATAAATGAAGATAAAGCTAAGCATGTTCTGGACTGTTGAGTATCAGCTCTTGGTGAAATGGTGCTAAATCTTGAATACAAGCAGGCCCTCAGATACTGAAAAGTGCACTTAAAAATGTTTTATAGATTTTATTTTTTAAATTCTGAAAGACTTCGCACTATCTACCTAGTAAAACTTTTCGAGTGTCAACTGAATGCCCAAGCATAGCTCTTTTTGATTTTAGATCATAGGGAATTACACAAATGCATCAATGGAAATTAGTAGGAAATGTGACTGTTCTTAGCCTTAGAAAATATGGTCAGGAATAATAAAAGATGCTTACTATCACAAACCTCATAAGAGAATCTCTCTCCTTCTTTCTTCTGCTCAGTGGATTGCAAGTCAAAGGCATTAGACAAAGACATGACACATTACAGACAAAGCACAAAGCACATATTCTACAAAATTTTCAGATACAGGCAAAACATACCAATACATAAAAAAGCAAAGTATAGTCCAATACAAACATTAAAATAAAGCTGGCACTACAGATTACAACACAAAACACCCAGTGCTGGTTGAACTTTACAGATCATTAGCATGTTTCTGTGAAATAGCATTAGGTCTTTCTAGTATTGTCAGGACATTAAATAGTTCTTGTAGACTTTTTTTTTAAAAAACATTTTTACTTTCTTTGCAAGCAGAAGTGAAGGCTGTGACTAGGTTGAAAGCGTGATGCTAATGATCTCTAAGGAATTTTGAATGAACCAGGAAACAAATATGACTCACCTCCTTTCCTCCCATGGACTCGAACATTTTCTCAAGCTGGACTCTTAATTGTTGAATGTTATTCATCAAGATACAGGGCTACAAAGAGAGCACCAAACGTGAGAATGTGCATGTTATGTTCCTTTTATGTATGAATATCTGTATTCACAGCCTCTGGGCTGAAGACCAGTTCTTCGGCAGCCCTACACTCATGCAATTGTATTTTTTAGAGAGGGATCTCAGGTTCCCGGCCACTGCTGCCTCCTCTTCCTTCTTTAATTCACACTCCTCTTTGCCCAGTCAACAAACCCACTCAGCCAGTGACTGCCCATTATGCCCTCGAGATAGTCTTGCCCCACAGGAAACTAAATACCTTTTCCCAACTAGCTGGGCAGTTTTCAGATCCCAGTATTTCACATCCTGAACCTCATATCTGTTGTAGTTGCTAGTCATACTTAATACAATTACATCTGGTGAATTAATGCAAGTAGTACATTATCGTCTCTTTGAGAGTAGACACAATAATGATAAAAGTACTTTGGCAGTGAAAATAGACTGGAGGAAATTGAATGCCAGATTGCTTTCTAGACCCAGTTTTTGCAGGGAACTGTGACAGCACTGTAACCCAGATAATGGCTGATGCTTAAGTATTTGAATAAATCAACAGGCAGTTCTGTTAATAACAGAATAATATTTCAGAAATGTACATTTGGTATTGCTTGAAAAGTTGGTGAATGAGGTAGGCAATAGAATTCTGTAAACATATTATGTTAGTCTAAAAATATTGCTGTTTAAGCTCATTTCTTTAAGGCAGAACACAGAGCCACAGTGTAAAAGACAGCAATTGCTGGACAAATATAAGGTAAAAAGAAAAACATGGATAAAATTAAGCAGCTTATTACAAAATTATGGAAGAAAGGATCTATTGCTAGAATTTTGTGTACTCAGATGACATTATATGCTAGTTTGGTATGGTGCGGGGAAGCAATAAGACAATACTCGCTAAGAGTTCTGGTTGGCCGAGGTCAGTGCGTTCTAGTGCATGACTAGATTAATTTAGACACTGAAGTAATGCATTTCAATAAAACACATATACTTTTTCTCAGACAACAAGAAGGTGATGGAATGATTACAGTGATTGATACTTGTTTGTACCTTTCTAGTTAATAGCATGTTCCAATGTAGTGCTGAAACATGGTGGGATTAGATTTTGGTATTCAAAAGATAAATAACATAATTTAGCTTTAATGAGTTCTACATTACTCTCAAAGGAATTTGGTGTCAGAGTCCTTCTCAACTGAAGCAAAAAAAAAGAACTTTGATCTAACTTCTTAATACTTACATTACTGCTTCCCAGTAAAGCATGCTATTTGGCCTCCTGCAAAAGACAGCTGGTTTTGTATAATGGTTGAAATATCACCTCTCTTCCTGTCTCTTGAAAAATCCACAAACCCCACTTCTTCTATTTGTTTATCTACCTTCTATTAATTTATGATCACTAAGACTGAGTCCTCCTCTCCTGTTCTATGTCCTCTCTTCTGACATATTAATTATTCTGGAAATTATCTGCAATATCACAAATCCATGATTATGCTTTCTGATGGGGGAATAAGTAGGTGAATACCATGTCTTGGTTCTTTCGTTCAAAACAAGTGCAAATGCCTTTGGCAGTATACTGAAGCTATGAGGTAAATACTTTATACTGAGGCAGTTTTCAAAGTTTCCTTTGAGGCTAGCGAAGGTTGCTCTTTTGCCTACCTTGGCTCAATGGAAAATTGAGCTCTCCTAAGCCTACCTTGGCTCAATGGAAAAATTTCTATTGCTGTCAGTAAATAACAGAACCAGAGCTTAAAAACATTCTCATTTTACTATTCCATTATCATCTTGTCCTTCAGAATACTCTGCAGCAATTTACAGGAATCAGACAGCCAGATGCAACAACACATAAAAGTGAGTGGCAAGTACAATACATAAAACCAGGTTTGTTTGTAAACTCTGTCAGAAGGTGGAAGATAAGAGGATGTTTTTACATTAGACACATGTCTTTATGAAAAGCACCTTTGGTATGCTTTTATTTGAACAGTTTATGTGCACATTTTATAGTGTTTAATAAAAATAGTAGAATATTTGACTTGAAAAAGAATGCCTAAATCTAACTTTAATAATAAAAAGTATTTGTTTTAATCTCTTCTGTCAACTCTAATGCAGGAGATGGACTTTTAATATAACTGAGATCATCAGATCAAATCGTCTTTTATTAAGCTAAAAGTATATATTTCAAAAAGGTAGCTTTTGTTAGACGTAAGTTATGTCCCCCAAAGTCATTTGATATAATACTTTATATCATAATATGAGATTAATTCCATCTAAAGCTTTAGCAAAGATTGGCATACCAGGGTAACTTTAGAAATCAATCACTCCAACAATTAAAAAAATCCCATTGGACAAGCCAAAGGACTACACAAATAGTTTGACTCGATGACTCAACACTATATATTAAAACTCATTTTTTCTAGAAAGCAATAAGCTTTATTTAATATTAGCATTAAATCAAAAGAAATGGAAAAACATAGCTACAAAATTTATTTCTTTTTTACATTAAATTTTGAGAACAGTTATGGCTCATATTGGGTCAAATACAGAGACAGATTATTTTAGATGAAGCTTGGTTTGGACTGATTAACATTAAAGTAGAAGACGTGTAATGCATTCACTCCTCCATACTGGGGGGAGAGAGTGTTGTGTTCTTTTCAGCTCTGTATTTGCCCTGGAGGAGAGAGAGGTAAGGAATATGTAGAAGGTGTATCTGTAAAGTTAAAAATGCATGAAGATTTACATCCTGCTGGATGCGGAAAAAAACTGGCAATATGTTGTGCTGGTTTAGCATATATCAACTGGTATCCAGTGACAGGACGTGTGGGAATGGTTCAAAGCTGTGTCAGGGGAGGTTCAGGCTTGACATTAGGAAGCACTTCTTTATCAGGAGGGTGGTCAAACAGTGGAACAGGCTTCCTAGAGAGGTGGTCGATGCCCCAAGCCTGTCAGTGTTTGAGGCATTTGGACAATGCCCTTAACAATGTGCTTTAACTTTTGGTCAGTCCTGAATTGGCCAGCCAGTTGGACTAGATGATGGTTGTAGGTCCCTTCCAACTGAAATAGTCTATTCTATTCTGTTGTACTCTATAACTGGCATGTTTCCTAGTGTTTCTACAGCTATAAGACTTATTCTCCTTACACAATGATTGCCAAACTTGGCCTGGTGCTTTTACTCTGTTCAGATGCTGAAAAGATTTAGTACTACCATAAGAAAGATGTGTGGATACTTACTAAAGTAAGTCTTTTCAATGTGTTTACTGAAAGGGGCTTCAATGTTGAAAATATCTGAAGTGGGAAGTTAAATCTAAGACATGACACGTCTATGTAAATAAAAGTCACTCCTCTGTAAAAACTTGTATATAAAACTTCTACTTAGTAATAAAGTTTTGAGTTTGGTATTTTTATTTATTAATTCTATTTTAGACAAAATGGTGTAAAAGGAACAGAATGGTATAAGTCTCTCCTAGCAAATATATTTGCGGCCTGAAAAATTAATAAGTTTAGTCTTTTGTAATGTTGCTTATAAGAAGAACCATCAATAATTGATATTTAGCTGCAACAGATGTCTTTCTGAATTCTGTTATTGTGTGTATGTTGGTAACCTCTAGATTACAACACTGTCTCACACTACAGAGAGCAGTGGCAAGAATGAGCGCGTCCTCAAGCCATGCACAGGGATGTGACAAATATAGCTGAGATCTGTGTATGAGCTACATAAGGGCTGTACTTTTAAAGGTGAATAGTATGAGGATGGTGCTGCAGTTATTTATCTAATCGTAGATGGATACATCTGTACAACATACTACTAAACATAGGCGACATAGTGCTAAATGTTGCCTGCCTAAGGAGTACTGGCTTTGATTGAATATCAATGATACTGAAAAGTGTTTACAAGAACAATTTTCCTTGGTCATGTTAAGCTATTGATAATGTCTTGATTTGCTTAACCACATCTTTAGTGTCCATATCTCATTTGTTTCTGAGTCCATGGCAATCTGGTCCTTCATTAGGGAGTCCCTTGTAAGCAGTGAGGCACATGATTTTCTTCTCACTGCTCATGGATAAAGCACAGAGAGTGAGTGGTAGTAGCAGAATTCCACCTAAGTAGTAACTAATTCCACCTATTCCAGCTTTTACACAGCAATCTAAGCAGCTATGAAAACATGCTGACCTTATTAAAAAATAAAGCAAACCAAAAATATCTTCCTCTGTTCATGCTTTTTCTCATACAGAAAAATGATTACATTTTCAAAAAGTACAGTAAGTCATTTAAAGGTAATTTCTGAGGCAGAAACAAAACGCAGCTTTTTACTCACCACATTTTCTTTATCACAATATGAGCTGAAGTAATTTGAAATAATTACGGCATACTGAAGAAGCACTTTGTTGATAGTCTAGGAGAGGAGAAGAGTCTTTTAAATGGTAAATTTCATAATGTAAAATAATAATAAAAACCAAAAAGGAGGTTTATATAAAGTATAGATTTTACAGGTGCTTACACATTTAGTATATAGTATTTTTTTAGATATAACATAAACAATCCTGTGAGCACATTTTCAAATCCCTGCACAACAGATGGTGGGTTGTTCTTAATGGAATGTAATCTTCAATAGCAGAGATACTTTAATTTTAGTCATACTGTTTTTGAGAAGAATTGAGAGCTCTACGCCTTGCAATGTACCACATACTTAATGGAACAGTAGCAAGCCCAGAAAATCCTCTGGAGTTGCAATGCATAGATTAAAAATATAATGGAAAAATAAGACCAAGGGAGCACTGTTCAAAGCCTGCTAATATGAGCTTACCTTACAATAATAATGTAAATAGGAACTTTGTTTGCAAATGGAAAACTGTTGCAACTGAAGAACAGGAATAAATGTAAATGCAAGCTTTTTTAAAGCCATCAGGACTATTATGGAAATCTAAAGCTTGTGAGGAAATGTTACAATCCAAATAGAAAGCTGGCGTAACAAAGTTGAGTTTATAAAAAAGCAGGTGAATAAGAACTACCACCTTGGAGCTTCAACCAACAATACTTTATCGCCATACCTTGAATTTTTCTTTCCCTTGTGCTGACTAATTAGATAATTGCATTTCACGGAATTGCTCCATTAACGGAATTGTAATCAGTGCTTAGCAAGAATAATAACTGATTGTATAACATATATAAATATGAAATCTCAGAGAGGATAGAACTTCTCAAACTGGTAACCGATTTTGACAAAGTAGATGAAAAATATTCTTAAGCCACAGACAGCATGTCTTCCTAAGGATCCCAGTCAGAAATAGAAGAGATTAATTCTAAACAACATTGGAATTAGCTTTTAAGTACATGGCAACACAATGTCACTCTCTCTGAAGCTTAGTTGAGATGCATTGATTTTAATTTACCTTTGCAAATCTTCTCATTAAATGAGATAGTGCTTCTGGATTAGGACACTCCAGTTTCCTAATAATCTCAAAGCTTTGATTGAGCTGTGTGAAGACATCAACCACAGAACAAGAGAAGAGGGCATGATCTGATGTTTGCTGAAACTAGAGAGAAACATTCAAATGAGTTAATACTCATTCAGAGGCCAGAACTGTATTAACTGATTTTCTTACACTTGAAATTCTTCCTAGAGTCATAAAAAGTAATAAATAAAAAATAATTTAAAAAATATTGCTGATAATACTGAGAAAAGTGGCTTTACACATTTCTATTACTCTCAAACCTCTTAAAAATAAAAATGAAATTATCTTTCATGACATCAGTATCGCATCAGAGTTTAATGAAACCATAGACTGAAGTCCATGAGGAATTTAGGCAGATGGAATTAGAACAGGAATTTGTCCATAGGGTTATCTTCCAAGAACCGTTACTGACTGCGTATCTTATGAGGTCTAACAAGGATACTGTGGGATCAAATGTACTTCTGGTTTTGCAATACTAAGTAACTGTCTTAATACTTCCTTTATTCTTTTCTTTAAATAGTAAAGGCTCACCCCATCTTTTTTGTCTCTTTCTAGTGCTCCGTGAAGAAATTCCATTGAGACATCCTCATTTTCATCCAGCCACTGAATGACAAAAGGTTCAAACCACCTGAAAATTAAAAACAATTTTGTAAAATTAAGTAAGTACATTTCATAAAGATCCTGAGAGGGCAGATACTATACCACCCAGCAGTTTGGCATCTTGTGTCTTCACATCTGTTCTAGTTGTTAAAAAGTCTATCATCCTAGAAAAATTTTTGTCACCAAAGACACTGGCTACCAAGAAGTCTTTCAGGCTTCAGTTTCACAATACTCTAACTGGTCTACCCCAATGATGTAAAATTAGCAGTAGCCATCAGAGAAATGTGTTCATATTTTGCAGGGGATCGTATTCTGCACATTTTTTAAATTTTAGAGTGTGTTGGTTCTTTGTTAACTTTTATTTGTATGAGAAATAACTTGGAGAAAACTTTGCTTTTATAAAACATCAGCTGTGTTTTATTTTTCTTTAGTTTCTTTAAAAAAATTTAAAGCAATAACAGGCCCTAACCCATCTCAGCAAATCAGCAGACTTGCAGAAGATTAAGGAATGAGATTAAGGATAGCTCATATAAAAACGCAGGATTGAATATATCAATTGCAGGAGGAAAGGCGAAAATGAAAACAGCAGCTGAATATTAACCCAATGGAGTAAGAATAATTTCAGTAGTATATTCCGTTAGCATTGTATCTTTATCCAAATTTGCGTATGAAACAAATGCAGGGGCCTCTAACTAATACTGCTGCTGTTCCCACATTTCATACCATCCTCAGGCATTTTCTGACAAAAATATTTTGTCATCTATGAAGACCTGCAGTTACAACAGTTGATAAAGAGTCCTATGAAATAGCTAATAGCACTTTTAATACCTGGACTCTTTCATTTGATAGGATGAAGAATTAAAGAGGAGGAAGTGCGAAAAGTAAAGAGTTATCAGTGCCACACACCTTGAGATCTTGCTAAAACTTGAGCATAAATATTTGACCATAACAAACCTTGCACCAAGCCCAAACTCATGGCACACTTCCCTATACACTACTTACAGAGAGTATTCAGGCACTGCATCCTTGAAAGCAGACAGTTCTCGCACATATTCATTATAAAACCATTTCACTTTGAAGTGCAAATTCATATAATCTGTGCTTTTGCATAACCGCTGCTTTTCATGTTCTGTAATAGAATGAGTCAAAATAAAAGCATTTAATAGCATTCTAACAGTAAATAACATTCTTGTGCCTCAATGCACTAGTGACATAATAATACAGTACTTGCATTTTAAAGCACAATTGGTTTGATTTTTTTAGAGGTAGTAGTACCCACAGTTTCAATCTTCAGGTTCTGAGTACCCTTAGGAAAAACAAGACAAAACAAAAGAAAACAATGACCAGACCACAAATTAGGCTTCTCAACTCTCTTCACTGCAGGGAGGAAAACCCACAAACTTGCTGACTTCCTGTTCCTTAGATGCTGCTTTGGTTGTTGCAAAATGGTTAAGAGGCTGTGCCAGGTTTCAAGTTAGAACAGAAGTATAGCTGTGTAGTAGCCAAATGAAGTAACAGCTATAAATGCCAATCCTATATGAATCTGTGAAACCTGCATTAGTAAATGGGCTGCATTTATCACATATAGTTAAGAAAAAGAAAAAGGAGGCAACTCCACAGCTCTACAGCCATCTGATTTATACATGGCACAAGTAGAAAAGCTGGTTTAATAAAGTGTTTTCTAAGTTTTTCAAATGGGCTTCTGCACATTCTCAGCGTCCTCCTGTTTTCAACATAACGGATATGCAGATGATCATGGATCACAGGAGTCATGGAGCCACCTGGAACCACTTTCTGCATTTTTAAAGTCTGATTTAATTAGTTTGGAACAAATGTCCGCCTTTCTTCCAGGATTATGATCCTTAGTTTAGCTTATCCACAATGCTCTGCAGTCTTTCCTACCCAGCCACTGCAGGCCCTGGACAGCTCCATTCTTTCACTCCATTAGCTAATGGGCACTTTATCCTTGCTCAAATCTTTCATTTCCTTCTCCCACAGCAGGAAACCATGGCTCCACATATCTTGGGCAGAGTAATCCTTCCTTCACTTACTGCTCACAGCTTCCTAAAATCTGCACAGGTCTCATCTGTTTGAGGTGTCATGTCACTTGCACATTCTTCCTTAAGCAAAAGACTAAACTCTTTTCCCAGCTCCCTTAAAAAGTGACCTAATACAGATCCTCAGCAGAAATGACATTCTTGCATAAACAGTACGTATTAAGAACTCACCTCTTCAAACCTCCTTTTTGCTCCTTACTTCTGCTTGCATCATAACATAGTATTACACAATTTTTTCATATATATTTGGATGTGAACCTGATTTTATATAGCAGCAGGAGCATCCCATCCTCTGTCATACACACACATGAATATACCACTCAGTTCTCTGTCAGTGCAAATGCACTGTGAAATACACATTCTGTGTTTTTCAGATCTGACCAGGTACATTAACAGCAAATTTTTAGTTTTGTTATTACACCAAATCAGCACTCTAGTAATATCACCGTGCCATACAAGAAATAAGTGTTTCAGAAGCATATTATTATGTAGTGAATTAGTAAGTTTTGTGGGAATCAGCTTATGAAGTGCCCCTGTGGGGTCTTATTGCCTTTTTAGCATTGTGTTAGCATTTTCACCTTCAGTGCCTTTATCATCACACTCCAGAAAAATAAGTAAATCAGTTGCTGTCTAAATATTATATTTGTTCATGCCCAATTGCTACTTGAGAGTACTACAAATTCTCCCTAGCATAATATAATTGGTTACTAGCTTTAAACAGAACCACAGAGAGAAAGATGTATGTGTACTCTCATGGTTCTTATTTTCTATGGACCTGAGGAATCTTATTTTTTTATTCTGGTAGGAGTTTTTCCACAATCTATTATTGCAGACAGCTAGATAACCAAACACTTGCTCAATAAAAGGCAGTTCTTACAAGTGATACCAGTCTTTGACTGAGAACAATTATCTTACTGCTATCAAATTCACTGCACGTCTACTGCTTAAGTCATTATCAAGAAAAATCTGTCTTATATTGAATCTCAATAAAGTGGAATTTCTGAAATGAATAGCATTTTTTCATTCGAGTGTTGCATGAATGGATTATTGGATTATACAATGCAATTTAAGAATGTTTGCTATAGTATCACAAACCAAGCAAATGCTTATTTCAATTTTAGAAATGAGCTGCTGCCAACAATGGGCAAACTTGTCCAGGAGGGTACAGCTTATGCAATAACATTCATTTATATTTTCTCTTTTAAGTTAAGATCTAAATTATAACACATTAGAAATGAGCACAAAAGTCATTCATGAATAATTGAGGTTTTTTCTCCAGGCTATTATACCTTGGAAAGAATATTTCAAAAGAGTCTCCTAGGATATTACTTGTAGCTACATGTAAGTGAAAAACACATCCTCAATTCCTAATATTAACCTATGGACCATTGGAAAATAGTTCACAAGATCTACAAAGTCATTTTGTATCCATGCATATCACCTCTTCAGTTTATATAAACCAAAGAACAGAGAAAACAGGTGCCCATATGAGTCAGCCCATGACAATTTTAACTGGATGATATTAGATGGGTTTACCCACAGTACCCATGGATTTCAGTTAGAAAGCATAGGAACATCACTGTAGGCATTCTAAATTCAGATTAAGACCCATGTGTTGCTTTCTTAATTTCTGAAAAACTTGCACAAGTTAATGCAAATGTGAGACAACACAGGATATATGTATGCAGTTTGGAGATCCGTGTCTTTTTTCCTGGAAGAAAAGCTGGCACCATGTTTTCCTATACAGATATATCCATTTTGGACTTTCTGGAAGACAGGTGTAGTAGCTGCACAATACAACTCTCTCTACAAAAGTCCACTCTTGCTTTGCAAAATTATTATAATACTGAATCAGCCTTGAACTAAACCTGGCAATTGTTTGCTGTGCAAATGTGCTCAGCAGAGATTCTGATAGAAATACTAGACCTTTCTCATAATTGATTCTAGATAAACAGCATCTCCACTATAGTAAACCTGATATTATTGACCTTTTTTTTTGCTGCTACTTTTATGAAATGTTCCTTGTAGCGCAGCATATTTTTATAAGCATCTATTAATCTACTGAATTTCATAACAAGGACA
Organism: Ciconia boyciana; assembly: GCF_034638445.1. Classification (NCBI taxonomy): domain Eukaryota; kingdom Metazoa; phylum Chordata; class Aves; order Ciconiiformes; family Ciconiidae; genus Ciconia; species Ciconia boyciana. The sequence goes on along the minus strand of NC_132941.1, from coordinate 15,149,414 downwards.
TTTGCAGCTCCCATTAGTGATAATGGCACATTATTCTATATTACTGTATCATGAATCAATGAAAAAAATACTGATAAAATTTCTGTAAACTGTAAAATCTGTGAACTGTAATCTGTGTGTATGGGGCACTTTAGCTGCTTTTATCTATCGCAGTTCAAGTAAGAGCATCTTTTTTACAGTATTGATTACACTGTGGGGTTTTTTTTTAATATCTCCTTAGGGGTAATGCTCTAATGCACATATGCTTTCCACAGGTTTGCAGTAATAAACATTGTAACTGCAACTACAATGAAAACTGTATAAAGAGTCATTCCATCTCAGTTGTAGAAATTACAATTACAGTAACACCTTTAAGAAGACTTCCAGTAAGCAATAGCACTGAGAAAAAAAATATATCTTCTGTTCAGGTGCTGTTTGTGTAAGCAAGAAAGAAGAGAGATTTTTAAAAAAGACTATTATGTGGAATGCATTAGTATATGCAAATGTGTTTGGTGTGTGATTAAATCAGCCACTGACCTGGTGACACTGTATCTAGCAAATAATCTAATTGCAGACAATTGTTCTTTTACAGAAAAACGTATAAAGAGATGTTGTAGGAAGGACTATAATCCAAGGTACTTTCCTCACAGGCCTGTGACCAAACAGCAATACTTTGGAATTATGTTTGATTTCTTACTCATTTTCCCAGCAATTGCTAAAGAAAGCTGAGAAGATTTTCTTAAAGCAGCAAACAAAAAGAAATTGCAATACAACTATTGTGTTTTGGTCTGATGTTTGTAGTGTCATAGTATTTTGTCAATAAAGTCATAATGATGACTTATTAAGCAGAAACATCTACATGACACTAAAGACTTAACAAACTGGAATAGAATCCTGTTCACTACAGAATCCTTTTCCCTTTTTAACCTGGAGGTAATAACATAACTCTGAGTATCCATGTAATTTCTGATAAGTATTAGCTGCTAAAAAAGGAAAAAAGGGTAATCTAACAACCTTCATAAAAGCTGAACATTTTAAATATTCAGGTAATCAATTTGATATTTTGTTCAACTCTAATTTTCCCTTGTTTGGGTACAAAGGCTGAGAGCAACTTCTTTTCTACAGAAGTTTCCTAGCCACTGTTTTTTGTAACAACATACAGTTAAACTCCTTGAAGGATTCTAATGAGGTGGTTTTAAAGAATATTTCAAATCCGTATGAACAAGAACTGCAAGAAGGAAATCTGTCTGTAAAAATGAACAAATTGACTAGATAGATGTAAATATATATGAATATTGAAAAAAAAAAAGCTTGTCCAGTTTCCAGGCTTTAAAGATAATGTTTCAGAGATGAATAACTACAACAAAGAATATTTATGTGTAGCTAATTATATCACAATCAGTTGGTTTGACTGTTACATACATGCTATTGCACTACAGTTTATTAAAATGGAAAGGATTGAGACTAAGCACAAGGGAATTGTGTTTGGATTAACTGCAAAATTTCCCATCAAAAATCAGATGCTATTTTCAACCATTGTAACATTATTCTATGTGATTTGCAATAATTACTTACTAATCATTCTAGAGACTACCAGCTGCATATTTTGTCTATTTCTTTCAGAACTGCTGTTCCAGAAAACCTGCTATTTCCAAACTTTCAGTCATATAATTGGGAAGTATATGCATAGCACAAACTGAGTATGGCTAGTGGAAGAAGAGGTCCTAAGGAAGTCCTATGAGGAACGATATTGGTTGAGTATGAATTGGTATTCCTCCCTCTGAATCACTGTGGAACCATTACACCAGTATGATGCACCTGTGTTTTGGGTACTTGATCCCAATGCAATTTCCCTACAGTACAGGAGTTGGTTGCTATGCCATTGCCTCTTTTAACATGGGTATTATGCTTACAGTGCTCTAGACTTAATCCCTGTACTGCTGAAATGAACTGGAAGACTCTAATTGAATGTAACATATTGGATCAGGCCACAAATGAAGAAAAATGTAAACTTAAACAAAGTTCATAACCGATTTAGAAGGCAACATTACATTCTACTAGACATCTCATCCCAGGGTTCTTGTACTTTGCTAAAGGCAATGGAAGTCACTGGTTATTAACTGAAATACAGAGCAGGACACAACTAATTGACAATTATGTATAATTTACATTGATTTTGATAATGTGAAATACTGCTGGTCTTTCTGAAAGGGCTCTTTGTGTCAAGATAAAGATAATAAACTGAAAACTGAAAACCTTCTGTCATTACGTCCTTTTTTGGATTGTACTTACAACTGATTTACAACTAAAAAACCCTCTAATTCTCCTTTTAAAAATATTGTGTCTGTCATAAAAGACTTCTACATATTCAATCTTTTCTCTGCATTTGCTTGGAAATTTTAATCAAAATATCTTTGAACACTTCACAAACATAATGGATTACACCTTGAACATCTCTGAGGTGATTATATTCACATTTTACAAATGGGAAACTGAGGTATAGGGAGTTCAAGTGAATTTACTAAGGGAACATACATAAATTATGAAAGACAGTGTAGATCTTGTTCAAAGATTTCTTAACCAGAGTCATATTTCCTCACTGAACAGAGACCAGGGAAGGAAGGCAGACTGTCTCATTCTGAATTGTGAGAAAAAAATCGATTTACTGTTCTTTTTTGTCTTCTTGCCTGCAGTGGAAGTGGGCTAATCAATCCTTGACTTAATGCAGTGCACTTTAAAAGCTGATATGACATTGCCCTTTATATTCAAGGAGGAGCTCTCAAAGTGAGAGGCCATTTGCTCAGAGTGCCCTGCTTTGCTTCGCATTTCACAGCAGGTACAAGTTGAGTTCAAGGCCACCTGCTTAGCATCTGAAAAGGCAGAGCTATACATTACTTTTGGGAGAGGTAAACTGCTTATGGGAACTTCAAGGACGTCAAATACCAACGTTACATACTACCTAAGAGATGCAACATGTAATATCATAAGGGATGTGTGAATCTGCTGCAAACAACCGTGTTTTCTACTACAAAATATTGCATTTGCCATTTTTTACCTACTGTGTTATATTGCCTAAACATTTCAAATTACTTTAGGCGAATTAACTTTGATATCTTCTTAACATTACTGAGTTGCTTTTTTTACTCCTTATTGAAAATTTAGCGTATTAGTCTCATCAATTAATTACTACTTCACAGCCAAATACTTCCAGAAAATTGGCTGGGTATATCACCAACAGGACAACTCAAGATGCAAGATATGCAGCTTGATTAAGCATAAAGTTGCTCTGTCCTGCTTGCAACTAAGACAAAGAAAAATGCCAGTAGAGCAAATAATTTAATAAGATCAACCTCAGTATAGCTTTTACACTTCAATATCACATCAGAGTGAAATTTGTGTACCATGAAAGGTAAACAGATCAATAATATTCAAAGAACAAACACTCAGAGATAAAATTCTGTCTTTAGATATATACAGCTACTATTGATTACAGAAGGAAATAAGTACTTACTTCCAAGAATGGAAACAATCTGAATTGTGCTTTTTTACTGTTAGTGTAATTCTTGCTTTGTACATGAATTGACCGCGGAAAGCCTAAGGAAATGCAAGCTATGAATGGAGCAGAAGAAATGGTCCATCCTATCTGATATGAGATCTATGGTGATGATTAAAGCCCTGGTTCTGAAGAATATGATGGAAGTTTCAAATACTTTGTACTGAAGTTTCAACATTTATTCAAAGTAATCACACAATCAGAAAGTAATAAAAGAGGAAAAGTAGTGCTGGTATATGAATCCAGTTTACATAGATTTTGGCTTTCATAAATCTCTAATATGTATAAAAATAGCAAAGCAAAGAAAGAATACACATGCTTCTTGGAAACCACTGCTTCTCAGAAAATGTTATCACATAATTAAATGCTATACTGTAATGCTTGAATCTGGGAGGAAAAAGAGAAGGTAATAAAGGCAGCCTTCATTGTATGGGGTCTTAACTGCTGAATACTCAGCTTTGCATCTTCAATGTTATTCTTATGACAGGTTACTCTCATTTACTTATTGCTTCATTTTTTAAAAATTTCTCCTGCCATGAAGGAAACATTTAGACTTGATTCTCTGCTCTTTGGCTTGTCACAAAAGTGCAAAGTGAGCACAAAACATTACCAAATAGGCATGGTAGCATTTTATAAGCCATTAGTAGAATGAAATACAAAACAGGAATAATCAGGCAGCAAGATAAATGTGAGGCTGTGCTTTAATAATTACCTGTTTTGTATCTGGATCTGCCTGTAAAGCAGAAGCAAAGGCAAAAATACAGAGATGTTCTCTAATTGTTACCCAGCAAATTGCACTTAAGGCTTATTACAAGATAACATAGAAACAAGAAGTTTTAATGGATTTATCCTATTCTCCTGGGGGTGCTGGGACCAGTATAAAATGTTTAGTTTAGAACCAATGCACTTGCCCATAAGGGGAAATTTACCTGTGTATCTATAGGAGAAAAAAGACACTAGTGAATCTCCATATGTGGAAAAGTCCTGAAAGTAAAAGACTGAGTCTTCAACTTAATAAAACAGAGGCTGGGAGAAGAGCAGTTGTTTGCTGTATGAGGAAAGCTTTTATGAAGTGTCTTAGTGTGAAGTTTAAGAATAGGCAGGATTAAAAATAGCATGCAGGTTGCTTGTTATTTTAAATTTTCTTTTACTCAAACATTTTATTCTAGTTGATAAAGAAAAATATTTTAAGAAAGCTGTCATTGGTTACTGTTTCTAAAAGGAAATAAATCCAAAATATAAGTGGATTCACAGGGTGATTAGCTCACAGAATTCACGAAGAGATGCAGCAGCTAGGTTCCACTTCTACTGTGTGAGAATTATGCAGCTCCATTCTGACAGAGATAAGGGGAATAAACCCCTCAAGAAATAGGACAGGGAAATTCAAGCCCTAGCTGCTGGACTACATGATTGCATTAGGGGAATGTCCTGTAGGAGGAAAAGGGTGAACCTTTTCTCCAACCAGCAGATGCAGAACTGCACTAAACAATGCACGTCCTGTAAGTGACCTTCTGTGGGGACAAAGTCACGATTTTGCTTCATTTCTTTTCTTTTTTTTTTCCCCAGCCATAAAATTATTTCAGACAAAAGACATAACTCTAGTTTTTGTAAAAATGTGAGTTGCAATGAAGTTGTATCATCTTACTGGTGAAGAACAGTAATCAAGGACAAGAAGAAAGAAGAGGCAAATGATTCTTCTGGGCTGAGATACCTCATAAACCACAGAAGAAGTCTTGACTGCCCCTTTGTATAAGGCAGAACTCTCTTCCTGCTCCTATAGGTGATATACAGCCCCTTCAGCTGAACAGAACACTTCTCCCTTACTTGCATACTCAACTCATTGGTTTGTGGAAAGGACAGGGCCATGTGAGCTATAAATAACCCCTGACTATTAATCAATGTAGGGTTCATTTAAAGCATCATTTACAGTCTAATAACCTATCCAGCATGGTAGTACTAGCATATGTTGACTAGCAAAATTGTCTTGCTCACAATTAGGCAACGCTGGAAAAGTTTATACACAAATGTTTTACAATTAGTGACTGCCTGGGTAAGAGCTAATAACAATGTTTCAGAACAAGATTAATATTCAGTAGTTAAAAGAAGATTAAATAAGGCCAGAGTTTTCGTTATTAAATATATGGGGCAATATATACTGCTATTATTGAGTGACAAATTTAAGACTAAATGACAAAATCAGGCATTCACTGATACACTACATTTTTTGTAATAACATCTGGCACCATAAGTACACCTACAATCAGAAATAAAGAAGCTTTAACTTACTAAGATTACTGTAGACTTATACTGCAGTATAAGCACTCAGTAGTACTTATTGTTCTGGTTATGGTTCAATTTGTAAAATCAAAGAAAATGGGTTAGGTAATGACTGAATGATATAGTGGGCATGCCCCCAAGCACAAGGTCATGCCATACCAGAGATCTCTGAGGTAGTTCCAAGTAAGATGACACATTGATACAGCACAATACGATGCCATGAAGAAATATTAACTTAGCTCCTGGGAACAGTTCTGTCCATTTTATCTGTCTTAATTAGTGGTTCTAATTAACTTCAACAAAATAGTGCCATTTGGTATGGCTACAGTGCTTTTTAGGCAAGCCTGGGGGTCTCTGTGTTGCACATCATAGGTACTCAACTGGATCCTCATACTCGCAAAGCTCAGCCCTCCAGTACATACAATATGTAGCTGCTGTTATTAACATCATTGTCTGTTATGCTGACCAAACAACATTTCTAACTCCCCTCTTCCTCCAACCACGTCACATTCAATCTTATTGATTATCTGCCAAAGGAAAGTTTATTATTAACCCCAACCATAACCGCCTTGTCTTTGCCTTTACAGTCTCTTTGAATCCCCCATGAGACTACGTATGAGTCTTTATTCTTTATGTCTCTGGAAAAATGAGGATGGAATATAATTATTGAGATGTGTGAATGCAGAATGAGATTCACTAAAATAAAAAGGTTTCATATTTTGATACCCTGATGAAACCCTGCATTCTGGTGGATGCTGCCCTGTTCTCCCTTCCATAACCTCAGCCCCACCTCTACAAATCTACTCTGTAGCCTCCCTCTAATCCAAGGCTATATTCTGTCTTAAGGGGAACTTTGTAAATTGTAAAGTTGGAATGAAAATAGACCTGAAATCTGCCACCAAATGGTGTGACCTTTCTCTGGGCAGCATTAGCCTTTTTATTTTTTTTCTATGCTGTCTCTGTGCTCAGCATCAACAGGCTCTTCTCTCTCAAATCACTTTACCAGTCTCTGTCATGAAAGAGGAATCTGTCAGAGAAGCACAAAGATGATATCTGCTTATGCATTGAGGACAACAGCAAACTTAAAAAGCAAACCTCGGTTAAATGCATAAAATTGTGTAATGACTCCCTTGTTCTCCGATTTTTATAAGGCCGGACACTTCAGAATCTTAGCTCTGCAGGATTGAGACTGTCTATTGCTGTATTTACACAGCAGCTAATTCATTTCTGGCCTGATCCTGGTCTTGATTTCTGGCCACTACCAGAATTAGATTATCATAATAACAGCAATTAGAATGTTCTCTTTCTCACAGACTGGATAGCTTTGGACATTTGATCTGACCTGTTCAAAAGTTAGAGATACAAAAGATCTGAAAAAGGCTTTTCTGAGGACATAGAATAAAAGATACTTTTGTAATTGCATGTCTAATTTCAGCTCATTACTCTCTCATCGTCTTTTAATCTTCTCATCTTCATGCTCGGAAAGGAAAAGATTTATTATCATATGAAGTCAGTAACAAATCCCTTGCACTACCAGTGAAATTCTCTCTCTGTTCTCATCTGTTTGTACCACAAATACAGAATAATTTGAGGACCAGACAGTACAAAAATATTAACTTCCTATAAGCTCAGATATGCTTGTGTAAACTGATACATTGTTGCCAAGCAACAACGTATAATCTATCACACAAATCACTGTTGCTTCATGAATAACGTGCAAAGAAGAAAAAAAAAAGGGCCAAATCTAATGAAGTCAGTTCTCAAAGTGAAACATGCGATACCTTCTCGATGCAAAACCTATACATGAAAATAATCCCAGGCTCCTTAGACCAGAAAAAAATTAGAACTGGTGTGGACTTAATTTGTTAAAGTTTGCATAAAACTTTTAATACTATGCAAAGGCTAAACATTGTTATTAATTTAAAATGGAAGAAAATCTAGAATGAAATGATGAACTCAATACCAGCTTTTAGTACAGTTTTGTTTGCAAGGCATGTCAACTTGGCAGAGTGTAGCCCTGATCTCGGCAGCTGCGGAGACTTGAACTGTGCTTTGGGATGTCCTTTCCTCCCTCACCCAAAAAGCGAGCTGTTTCCCCTGACAGCAGCCATCTACCCTGTCACATGCAAGTACGCTGCCTTGGCTTTCAGAGAGACATGCAGCCGCTATACTCTTCTCTGGCGAAAGGCCACTGCTATGGAAGCTGCTGTTCCCTCTGTCTTCTCCGTGTCACAACAGCAGCCTCCTAGCTAGACTGTCCTGGGCAAGAATCAAGGGAGAAGACAAGGCAGAGGGGGGTAACGACTGCTGGTGCCTGGCTCACAGGGGCTATGGGCTCCTGTTGCAAAGGAGGTAGGCAGCCCTGCTGAAGGGCAGCAAGTTTCCCCAGCAGCAGCTGCAGCTCCATACATCCCCTGAGCAGATACAGGAGGCTTTCAGCTGTACAGTGAGAGGACGTAGCCTGAACAGCCCTTCTGAACTGCTCTCAGGAAAAAGGGAAAAAGGAATGTAAACTGGATGTTCCAGGACTGGGCTTCTGTTAGGGGATGGAGTTATGACCTACTCTTTTCCTGAATTTAAGCTGATGGGAGTGGCTGGATATATTCGGGAACATATAAGGTGGGAAAAACCAGAAACAGGATCTTGGATGAGCTAATTTAATCTTTTTTATCACATCAGCAATCCTTTTGCAAACAATGTTGGACTATTTCATTGCTTCTTGATTGAACGCAGAAAGGAATCAACTTTGTAACACAAAAGATGCTGCTTCAGGAGATTAATACTAAATTGAATCAGGCAAAGATTGCAATCACAGCCCTGGACACTACATATGAACAGATGGTAGCCTATGGTAATAACTTGGAAGGCGAGACTGGCATAGCAGAATGCAATTCATTTTAATGAACTCCATTAAAACCATGAGGATTGAGTGTGACCATATTTAAGGGCTTGCTCCTAATCTTGTAGAATTTGAAGCAAAAAATTTTATTGCCATTAACAACTGGAGAATCAAACTCAGTTTGTAGAATATCTACAGAAAGAATTAATGATTTAAAAACCAGCAAAGCTGGAGAGAGAAACAGCATGCTGATCTATATTTTGTGACTAGATTTATTGCGGTTCTTGTTTAGGAATGAAACCATAGAAGGTGAAATTATGTTTATAATAATTTATAATTATTTTCAATTTCCTTTAATTATTATTTATACACAGGAACTGTTTCACTACTGATTCTGGGAGTGACTTAGAATTTCTAATGACAAAAATGGCATTTACTCTCCTCAGAAAGACAGTATCCACAGCAACACAGAGATGACACCATACCCAGGGACTGGTTTGGAATAGATGTAGAAAGTCAAGTGCCTCCTAATGAGTCCTCTGTATCTCTCTATGCAGAATTAGGATATTAACATTAATACTTGTTTTAAAGTCCTGATCCAGCCCAACCATCCACACTTCATATATTGTATAATTAACTCTTCCTCGAGAGCTTCCTGTTCTATTCTTTACAACCAGGAAACAAACCATGGCTTGATCTGAAGCTGCCTTTTGAGCGATCAGTACGCTCTATTTAGCAAATAGAGTGAATTATCTTTCATGAATTATCTTGTTGCAGTACAGAATGTTTATAGTTCAATGGCTAAACACTACAAGCACTGGGGTGCTCAGGGATGTGTATGCGCAGAGTATAACTATACATTCAAAGTTATGAAAGCAAGACAATAAAATGGCTATTAGAAATTCTTATTAATCTGTGCTAGCTATCTATAAGTGCAATGACAATACTGAGTTGCTGAACAGCCATCTTCTGATACCCGTTCCTGATTTACAGCCTCTCCTGGTACAAGGTTGTTCTCACTGATATAACCAGGAATAGGTTCTAACCCAAAATAGTGGATTTCATTTGCTTTTCATGCTTCTCAGCTCTTGGTAGCTTTTGACTTCATTGATCACTCTCAAAGGATGATCTCCTGCTTGACATAAGCTTTCTCAAACTTGTACTTTTGATTCACTCTGACATGACTATAGAACATCACCTTCAAATATTAGTTTGAACATCTCTTCTCCTACCCACATCTTAGATTTGATTTCTCATGTCTTCTGTTGTCATTCTATATATTTTAATCACTGCTTCTGAAAGGAATGAATTCCTTCCTTCCTATCTTTTTCTTCTGCTGTGTTTAGTGTGCAAATTCCACATTCAAATAATATAATTAACAAAACAAAGTAACACAACAGCAGATGAACAAAATAATTCTTCCATTAATAGCCATTCTAGTCACTCATCTTTTCTCTCTTTTTCTTTATCTTCATAAAAATGTACAGTATCATCAAAGTACCACCACACTGTTATCGCATTAGACATTCTGGAGCAAACAATACAGAAATTAATCTTCAAATATTCCTTTTTTTTAATCCTTTATTATGCCTGTTGAGTTGCATTGTTGTTTAAATCCAACTTCATAGTTATTTTCACCACTGGCAGACTCACTCTGTAGTTAGTAGCAGGCTTGACTGAAGACAATGTGAATTTTGCTTACCTAAAAATCATAATTAGCTATTCCTGCTACTGTGGAAGTAAAAAAAAATTGGCTATCACTATAAATCCTTTATTTCTCTGCATAACAATTTTTTATGAAAGGATGAGAAAAAATTTATTTTGTTTTTAAAAAACAGTGCTGTATATTATAATTCCTTTCACATCATGTTGGGGTTGACTTTGAGATTATAAACTGCACTGACTGCTTTACAATTGGTTTCTGATATACTTTTTCTTTACTCTTTTTTTAACTTTTTTTTCTTTCTGGAGAGAAACTGTAAAGATTGTCTATGTACAAGACCAACAGACTGCATTTTATTACATATTTTACAATGCAAAAAACTAGTTTACTGATCAAATTCAGATTTGATCCATTTAGTTTCCAATTCATCTTAGCTATACTCTTGATTTCAGATGGAGACTAAGATCCTCTTGCATTTCTCTCACATTTAAACCTGAAATCTGTTTAATAGGTAAAGAAAATTAGTGAAGTTCAGCTAATGCCATCATTTTTTGTTCTGCAAAAATAAATACTAGTTAGGGAGAGTTTGATGAACTTGTTTTCTAGAGTCATGATTTTAATAACGATCTAAAAGTTTGTATGATTCATGTATATGGGCTGGCGATATTTCTGTCATTAATTAAGACTATTTCCTTAGTTGCTTCTCTTAGGTATTTTTAAAAAAGTTTCATGCAGGTATTTTTACTTGGTTTTCTGCAATCACCATATTTTAATGAGTGGGTTTGAAACCATTAGTTAGAGATTATCTGCTATAGAGAAAAAAAAGTATATTTTACCTATGGTTAACCACAGTACTATCTTAAAGAACAAAAGGAAACTGCATTTGATTCTGTTGGAACTAGAATGACTACAACCTGCCTTTTGAACATAAAAAGGTTTAATTATCTGTGTGTGTTTTCTCCATAACTTCATTCTTTATATGTTTATTATGGGCAAGTTAGCAATTTTCAGCAAGTAAGAAAATATGGAATGCCCACAATGCTCTCTAGCCAGCATATTTGTGGTTCTTCGGACATCGATGATTTTGTCAGATTTAGGTAATAACAAGTAGCATTTCACATTACAGTTCTTTTGTCTTTCTTCCACAGATAACTTCATATAGTCACAGCACAATGATTTTCTTCCTTTACAATGCTTCTTTTTCACTAACCTATGAAACATCTTAAACAAGTATGTCAGAAAACTCTTACCACCCAGAGAAATCTGATGCCAAGTGTGATTTGCAATGGCAATCAGTCTTGGTGAACTCTCTAGTGTAATTAATAGTTTGTTTTAATTACCTTCCAGAGCATATTTCATGTCCTGGGCAAACAGAGTCCACATGATTTCAGCACTGATTTTTCCCATGTTCAGCTCTTGAGGGAACCTGCAATCAATCACATTAGATCAGTTCACCTGCTGCTAGAAATTATGCTTACAGCTGCACAGCAGAAAGGCAAATATTTCCACAAAATAATTCCCCTAGTACGCACTTACTGTATTTTGTGTTTTGTACAATTATATGAACCATCCAATCTTCAAATAAAAACTTCACTTAGTCTAATGTCAGGGGTCTAACTAAGTAATTAGTTCAATGTTGCACCAATTCCCTCACATGACTGTTTAAATCAAGAAACATCCATCTGTCTTGCAGATAACTCTTCAACTTTAGATAAATCAGATGGCTTATGAAAAACCTGAAACAGTTGGCTCAGATGTTTAGCAGCTACAGGTTTTCCTTAATCCCCTTATTACACTGGAAAATAGTGAAGTTGTCTGTGAAGCTATATTGGTTTATACTAGTTGAATCCAATTCACTGTTTGAAGACTTTCACCTTGAAGTACGGATAAAACAGTAGACAATATAAAAGGTAGAAAAATGCATACTTTCAATTAAAACTTTTAGTTATGGTCTTCTGCTTCATGTAATCTTTGAAAAACAGTCCTTTTCAGATATTTTTTTGCTGTTATCAAGTAAGTATTTTTCCACAACTTTTTCATAGATCCCAGCTGCTTCTTATTCCATGTAAAATCTTTAATCTTTTAGTTACCATCTTCACTGTTAGCTACTAGCAAACCCTGACATTTTAGTGACAGACACTGCATGTTTCACATCATGGTTAAAAGGAGAGCTATTTGTCTGTCCTTTTTTTTTTTTAAAAAAAAGTCTGTCCTTACTGCAGGTGTGGGACTGACATTAGTATGAGCAGTTCTCAGGGCACAGAAGCAGACGAAAGCAGGTCACGCAGCTAAAGAGCAGGCAGTACTGCACAGAACCTCTGAGTGGTAAACCACTTGTTTATACTAGAGAGGTGCAGTGAGAGCCATACGAATACACTAGCAATTCGCCATGAATACACAAAATCATCAAAGGCCATATTCATGAGGAAACACACAGAGCTGTGTGGCTTTTGTCTTGAGTTTATTACACCACTTTACGCTAGCAGAGAATTTGATCCAAAGCATTTTGACCTTTTATTGAAACACTAATCAAATTCAGAAAATATTCTGTAATAATTTTTGTAAAAATTTAAGTATTTTTAAAGTTCTTATTGCCAAAGAAAGAATGAGAATGATGTGCAACTTCAAGGTGATAGCAATATTATCTATGTATTATTTCCAGAATTCTTTCCAGGGACATATTTGACCCTGATCATATCTGCAAAGAAAAAGTACTTAAACAGCTCATTAGCTCTGCCACTTTAATATGAAGCAATTGCTAGCTCAGGTCACTGATATGCCTTCATTATGCTAACGGCTGCTCAATTACAGAACTGTATTAATTCTGTTAACAGAAAATTAATTGTTGTTCAAAAGCTCAAATGTATTTTAACTGTCTTAATTTCTTTACCTCCAGTCAGTCTGAGTGCTCTCTTAGCACCACACTTGAACTTTGACAATGTTACTCTGAGGAAATATTTAGAAGTTGATTTAATATTAACACTGTCTTTTGTCCATAATGCAAAGCTGGCCATAATGCAAGGCTGAGTCTGATAAAAATGTGTTTGTTTGATTAGTTGTATATATATGTGTATACATTTTAACTTGCGAAAACACGGGCACACGCAAACTACAATTATCTTTTCACTATGCTGCTTAAATTACTGTAGTTCTACACAGTATGCTTGATTCATCCCACCTGACTTCAGTTAGGTACATAAAGTTGATGCCCAGAGATATCAGCTTCTGTGTCCCTGAGAAATATAAACTTAATGAATAACCATGAACCGGACATACCAATGAAATCTTTCCATCTAGTGCCTAGGGTATGGGTATTCGCAATTTTATCATTACACGGATACATTTTTGTATACAGCCCTGCAGGATTGACTGCCATTCCCATACATCCTGTATACATTTTATTCAACACAGTGACCTCTTAGCAGGAGATTACTGTGACAAAAATGATCATACAACAGAAAGCCCACTGTGTTTTAGTATAAAACTTTTACATGTGTTTTCACATGTAATTAATTTGCTTCATGACAGCTATGATACCTGTAGGTGTATTCATCAGAGACTCAAATAATAGATTTTGAAATTGTCCAGAGTAGGTCAGTAATGTAATGTGGACAGTTAACCTAATCAACATTTTCAGCCAGTGAAGTTGATTTAACATGCTAATGAACTAGGTAACTAATATGCCTGTAGATCTCATTGTGTTGCGATATTAGCCATAAAATACACTATGTGAAATGACATCACATAGCTTGCCAGGGTTCAGCTAGACTTTATTTCATGGAAGTTTCCTACAGTTTAATAGTTTGACTTCCAGGTAATTCAATCCTGATTCAGAAAGTAAAACTACTTGCTTATCACATTATAATTACAGAACTCTGGCTTCAGCACTATCCCAGCCCCTTCTCCACACAATGTGTGCTGATTTTGGCTGGGGTAGAGTTAATTTTCGTTATAGTAGCTAGTACGGGGCTACATTTTGGATTTGTGCTGAAGGCAGTGTTGATAATACAGACATGTTTTAGTTGTTGCTAAGTAGTGCTTATACTAAATCAAGGACTTTTCAGCTTCAAGGACTGCTCTGCCAGGTGCACAAGAAGCTGGGGGAGACACAGCTGGGACAGCTGACCCCAACTGACCAAAGGGCGTATATATGACATACCATACCATACCATACCATACCATACCATACCATACCATACCATACCATGCCATGCCATGCCATAGGACATCATGCTCAGTATATAAAGCTAGGGAAGAAGAAGGAAGGGGGGGACATTCGGAGTGATGGTGTTTGTCTTCCCAAGGTAGGAAGACAAGGGTAGCTTGACCTTCCCAAGGTTTTCCCAAGGTTTGTCTTACTTGGTAACCATTACACGGGATGGAGCCCTGTTTTCCTGGAGATGGCTGAACACCTGCGTGCCGATGGGAAGTAGCAAATGAATTCCTTGTTTTGCTTTGCCTGCGCACGTGGCTTTGCTTTCCCTGTTAAACTGTCTTTATCTCGACCCACAAGTTTTCTCACTTTTACTCTTCTGATTCTCTCCCCCATCCCACTGGGGGGGAGCGAGCGAGCAGCTGTGTGGTGCTTAGTTGCCGGCTGGGGTTAAACCACAACACAATGATACCATTGTTTTTCCACTTTTTGCATTTATGAACAATAGTCACATTAGAGCTGGTGGTAAGTGGAATCCCATAATCAAAGTAAACTTCTAGTTTTCAACACTGCCTTCACAAGCTTGGATGTTTGCTACTGCAGCTCCACCCAGCTCAGACAGGTGTGCACAATGGAAACTGTCACAAACATTGTTTTCACACATTAGAAATAACCATTTCACATCTGATTCATGGCTTTCTTTTATCCTGTAATTCATATGAATTGTGTTGACACAAGAAAATAAGTTTTATTCCATTACTCTGCTCTGCATTCTTTATCCTGTTCACTGATGTACAGCAATTTGAGACAGTACAACATCTTGTATCACAAAACTAATTAGGCACAAGCCTCTTATTAAAAAAAATTACTACTTATAACCATATTTCAGAAACAAATAGCTGTTATCTACCATTGTCAAAATTATTTTCGTATGCATACTAACCATAATAGTTGAAAACTGAATTGCATGGAGATATTAAAGCTGTATAGTGTTGACAATTTGATTTTAAATTTTTCAAGTATTATTAGTTTACAGAGGATTGGACAGAGATTAACAGAGTGTAAGTTATATAGCACTTCTGCATTAATTACTTTTTCAAAAAAGGAAAGTAAGATCTAAATAATTTTAACATTTTCAATCAATTTCTGCATTTGCTAACATCAAAATCCTGGGATTAGGTTTTCCCCCTTGGTATATATTTACGTTTATCTAAGTAATATTTATGTGTCATTTCAGTTAGCTATTCTTTTAACGAATATTGTACACAGTGTACAGGACTGACAGAATACATCATGCATTCAAAAGATTTGCTCTGAATGTCAATGAAAAGGAAATAAAGCTAAGGCCTGTGTCAACAAGTATCACAGAATTGTGATGGAGTAAAATTTTGTCCTTAACTAGAAAGGCTATAATATTGTGGCTACTATTTCAACCATTAGCTGGCCAGGATAGCAATGATGACTGTGATACACTCTTTCTCTAGGCATCCAGTATTGACCACATGGACACCAGACTGGACATTCTTTTGAGCTAATGCAGCTATTTTTATAGACTTTTTGAACAATTTAAGCTGGAATGGACATCTGAAGGTCATCTAGCTCAAAGCAGAGAACCTCAAAGTTATATCAGGTTGCTCAGGGCCTGTACAGTTGAATTCTGACTACCTCCAAATATTAAAATGACACAACCTTTCTGGGCAACATATTTTGGTGTTTGACCCCTCTCACTGTGGAACGTGGATTTGCTCCTGTATAGCTAATATGAGTTTCCCTACCTGAAAACTGTGTTCGTGCCTCTTACTGTGCACTTCTGGAAGGGGTTTGTCTGTGTCTTTTCCTTATAACATCTCATTAGGAAGTTGAAGAATGCAATCAGCACTGCCCTTAGCTGTGTTTTCCTCAGGCTGTACAAACTGCTGCCTCAACTTCTCCTCACACATCACGCATTCCATCCCCCTAATCTGCTTGGTTGCCCTCCACTGTAGTTCTCCCGTTTGACAATGTCTGTCTTGTACCAAGGAATCAAAACTGGAAATAACCATCCAAACGCAGTGTCACAGGTTCCGACCAGAAGGAAGCAATCACTTCCTTCAGCCTGTGAGCTGGGGTCTTCCTAATGCAGCCCACTATGTTATTATGCAAAATACAACTCACTGCACTAGCAGCTTTATTCATGAGGGTAGCAGGATTTGGTCTCTTCTCAAGGTCCTTAAATTGCTAAAAGGGTAGCTGAGCTTTTCATAGTACTGTGATTTGATTAACATTCCTCCGTTGCATGAAATTTGTTTTAGTAACAAATGTCATGGTTTATAAGAGCTCCTTTATCAAAGCCTGAAAAGAGGCAATTAAAAACACCCCTGGAACAAAAAACAAAACAAAATAAAACTTTGAGATCTCCATAGATAAAAAAAAAAAAATTGAAATCCAAATGACCTCCTAATTTCTTATTCAAATCAAACAATCACTTATATGTTTTAAATAAACCCAAGAGAAATCCATTGAAATAGGCATTTTAGAACATGTCAAATTATCCACAAAAGTCTCAATTATCCACTTCATTTCCATTTGACAAGTTCCTATGCAAGTGTGGGCATACTAAATAGATCTCAAGAAAATAAGTCAAAGCCTTGTAGAACTTCAAATAGGCAAAAAATTATGTACTTTGTTAAATGTAGCGCATCAGAAACAGAAGCTTCCTTCCGCACTCCTCCCAAGTGTGTCAGAAGTGAGGTTCTTCATTCAGTTAAACCCCACAGTATCTAGCAGTGAAGCTGGTTCAGCTTCCCTAGTTGTAGCAGAGGTGGCACCTTTCAAGCAATGTTTTAGATGTTTCTTATACCACACCCTAGACCTTGTGTTGATGGGCATGGAACGACAGTCCATTGACCTCTGTGCTGCTGATAAAGCAAGATATCTTCCTCTTTCAGCTGCATTACTGTTAGGACTTCAGGTGCAAGCCAGTGATAGTAAATCTCATTAGACACCATGATCTGCATCTTCTGCACTGTCATACAGATATTGACTTTGCAGATCTTATTTAGAGGAGCAGTGTTACTGATTCCAACACAGGTGTGATAAGGGCAGGCTGACTTAGATTGTGCTTGAAATCTAATGTCAAACATACATCAGCATCCCTATGGTAAGTACACAGGCCAGTACAAATCGGTTCTACCAGAGCAAGTAGGGAAACCAACTGTAAAATGACGAGCTTGAAAGGAATGTTCCATTTAACTCCTCCAGCAGGACTGTTTGTGTGAACAATGTGGGAAATGACTGTATTATTTCAATGAATATTATGTTCAGTTTTGTTGATTTGATTGTTATGAAGCAATCTGTCATACAGTGAAAAGCTAGTTAACGCCTGCAGGACTTTTTTCCAGTCTTTATTCTTCTAGGAAGAATCAAGAATGCTTCTAGTGGCTTACCATCTGCCAGGAGTTACTGGACAATGTTGGCAATTTTCACAGTATGCTTCTAGTCTCTGTTACTTGCTGGGTGGTTTGTACCTTATCTAAGGGAAGGGCTAAAAATTGTGTCATGTCTACTTCACGATTTATACTAACATACCTGTTTCTAATCTCCCTAACTTTTACTATGTATTTTAAAAAATCTACCCCATTGTTATGACACCATTTGTGCATTCGATTAAGAATATAAGGGCACATGTACAACTTGAGAATGCGAAATACCGATGAAGACTTCCTGTATATATGTACTATATACAAGTGTGAGCCTTTTTTCCTGTGGGGAAGCGTAATGGTTATGGCTACAGTATGCACCACTTCTGCTATAATTTTCCTCAGAGATAGCTTTATGTGTGAGTAGTCACATTTACTTTAATTTGATTACTCATGTTGCTAAGATTACTCATGTAATAATAATATATAATTTATTATTTGCATTCCAGTAGCACTTAGAGGCTTCTGGTAGGTTTAAGAAATTACTGTGCAGGAACTTTAAAATATGTAATAAGAGAAAATCATGGCATCAAAACTCACAGTTTAAAAAGAAAAGACAGAGAATGGGGAAGAAGACAAGGTAGAAGTGACTTGCTCAAGATCCTATGACAGGTGAATGTCAGTCAGCAAGAGAACTTAAGCTTTTGAATCATCCTTCTGAGCCCTCTTCCCAACCAGAACAGGGTTCTAGTTTGCTTTGATGTACATACGTACAGATAAATATATATACACATACTATTACATGAATATTCAGAGTAAATGTGAAATAAATAAGAATAGAAAATTCCAGGTGATCAATTAACATTTGATATTTATCTCCAGTACATGACTCCCAAAAAGCTTACTCTTCCCTTGTTCCCAGCTTGCACTTTGTCAGAGAGGTGCACTTAGTATTGTCAGCCATATTTCACTGTCTGACTAAACTGACAGGCAGAATTATCAGTTATGAAAAATGCTCATGTTAGGAATGTATACAATAAACAGTAAACTGCAGAGCAGAACATGACTGAGATTTTATTAGGCCTGTTATTCTTCAGTATTAAGCTGTTCTGATATTTTTGCTTCTAAGTATATTACGTACATTTAATACTTTCAACACCCTCTTAACTTTCTAATTCTAACATCTATACATCTATAGGTAAAGAAGGAGGAAAAGAACCTAGGCTTGACATTTGTGGCCACTGTTGAAACTGCTTGGAGGACCCTAAAAATAGTATTGTGAAAAGGAAGACAGCTTCTTATAAATTCCATGTTATATTACATTCCTTCCTGATATCATGTTATAATGCTAAAATGAGTACTTGACTACTGTAGAGTACAACTTTTAATTTGTGCTAGAAATAGTTCTGGCACATCTTGAGTTTGGTTCCAAATGTCAGAAGCAGCAGTAATGTTTTTTCAACTGTAATGTATCTTTCTGGCTAAGAATAATGACAGAAAAAGCTATATAATTCTATTTGTTTTCCCTAAACATAGACCTTCACATAGAATACTCAGACACTGCTCAAGAAAGTCGTATGTCACAGTTCACAGCAGTTACCACTGACTTATCTGCATTTGGGGTCGCAACTGAAGGCAAATTCTGACATATATAAAAATACACACACAATTGAAAGCAAAAATTAGTCAAAGCATTAAAATATAAAGAAGAAACGAGTCCCCAGGAAGAGTCTTTTAAATTCACCGTATTTAAAAAATTCATAGTCAAATTCTTCACAGACCCAGGTAGTTAGATGAGCGTAGAAGTTCTCTGGTTCTCTGACAAAATACACAACAATTAGAGCCACATGCAGGGCTGATTCTCCTTTTCTTACTAAGGTTTGGTGTAAGAGAAACTTCATCTACAGGTGAACGAGCTCAGTGAGAAACCATCCCTCACTAAAGGACTGAAATTATTATCCAATTCCAAACAAGTTACAGACAGCTCAAGAATTTCTTACCATGATTTATTGCTGTGCACAAGATGTTAATGGATGCTAAAGCTGGGGCTTGGATTCAAAAACCAATCCAAACAAAGCCAAAGGGTATGCCAGGAACTCTGACAAGCTCAAGAGAAAAAGATCAAGTCTCCTCATATTGTAAAAAGAGCTGGACTGCATAAGAAACTGGTCAAATGCTTAGTCAGAACTAAGTTGGATAGTCTAGGGTTTATTTTTGCAAATTAAAGACTGAGATACCATCTCCAAGTTGTGTAAGCTGCAGGCAGAAAAAATCTAAAGAATTTTTAAAATGGACAGTGACAGGAATGGAAGACAAGGAACTTACTGGGTGCCATACTTCAGTGCAATGGCTCATCTGGTCATTCTGAGCAAGGACATGGAACCAAGAATCTAGGTACATCTTTATGTAAATAAGTACTGACTCCTATCACATATTTCTTACTCTAATGAAAACAGCATTTCATGATCCTGGATTTCAGATAAAGGTCTGGGCAAAAAAAGCAAAGTTATTTCTCTTTTTCCTAAAGCTCTATCTTAACTGTACTCCAGAAATGCAATTACTGGAGTAAATCCCAAGTCCTCTCTCAGATAAAACTCTTTGAAAGACACCCAAAAAAGGAATTAGGGACTTCACTGTATTTTGCAAGATCTTTTACCATACTCAGAGGAAGGAGATACATTTGAAGGAATGAGAGACACATATTTGTCAGAAAAGAAGTATGCATCCTCGAATTTCTTCATCAAGCTGGAGTTAACAGTTAACAGCATTCATATAAGGACTAGTTTATACAAAGGCCTTTTCCTTTTGAGATCATTTGTTCTAAAAGGATGATGGTAGCCATGATCTGCTCGCAAAAGTAGAGGTGCTGTAACTCTGGAAGCTGTAAAGCAGCACAGAAAGGAGATAGCCTCCTTCCAGTCTCCTGCATTATGTGTATCTGCCTAATAGTCATTATTAAGCTCATTATTCTACAATTTGGTTAATTCCTTATCATCATGGTAATGAAGCACAACTGTATCGGTCTACACATGCTGTCCTTTTGTGCATTGTTAAGCCTGTGATCTAAGAATTATACACAATGGAAAGTTTGGGTTTCTTTCCTGTGTGAATCTACACAAGGATTTGCATTTTCTGTTGCTGTGGAGTCAATCTTCTCTGTTCCCTAGGTCTAAGCATTTAGTAAAATACGTGTTTCCGTTATTTGTATACTTTAATTTAGTGTTGATGGGCTACTTAGTTCCATGTTGTCTCTGAACTTCTTTTCTAAAACTTATGCTAGTTTCCATACTTATAAAAATCAGAGACCGGTGGGTATTATGCAGCTGTCATAGTTATGGGCATTATGCAACTATCATAGTTATTGTTGCAGTGTTATTACACGTGGGAAGCTAACAAAGCTTAACACACAACAGAAGCATACAAAATTTTCCACACGCTAAAGATAAATGGTAACAGCAGCAGCTGACTTTTAAAGGAAAGTGATATTCAAAGGTCAAATTCCAAAGCATGTATGTAAGTGAGGAATTTTGTATTATTTGTATTTTATAATCTTATTTTTAGGTAAAAAGACTTTTCTTTTGCAAACTATTTCAGAATTTGGTCCCTAAGCAGCAAAATATCGGAGAAATTTCCCATGCAAACCTCTACATTTTATGTTTTCTAACCTTCATAAAAGCCACACGTTTTCACATTTCTCAGTGAAGCAAGAGGACAACCAGGAGAGTGCTCTATTAGTCATTTTGTTTCCTCTTCCTCCAATTATTTCTGTCTCATAGGCCATAATTTTCCCAATTTCTCTGTCATTCTTAGAGCAATACTATAAAATCTCAGTTTATCCAAAATATTGCTATTAAAATAATCTTCCTCACTTTCATGACAGTCTCTAATCCTCAACTCATATGCCAACAATACAATACTATTTGGTGGAACTTCTTAATAAACAGAATGTGCTAGGTTTTCATGGGAAATAAATTAACCATTAGGTTGCCCATACATGATCATTTCCATGTATTTCCAAAAATACTAAACTGCATATAAAAGGTAGCCACTTATGAATGTCTTCTCTCTATTGATTTTAATTAAGCAAAAAATGAATGAAAACTGTTTACATTGGCTAGTTCTGACAAAATGCTATATATAAAACCACAGATCAATGGAATGAAATTGAACTCAGCTCAAAAGAAAATGAGAACCAATGTATTAAGCAAAACATAAATAAACCCCAAAAGCATTTATCCTAGATAGTACTGCATGTCTCTAGTTCAATCCTAAACCAAGAAATTCCTACCATGACAATTAAAAATGCTTTTTCTTAATTTGTGCTGTCAAATCTGCAGTCTGCTACATTTTAAGAATATCAAAGTCCCTGAACCTCAGATGTACATTCTCAGAATAGCTCCTAGTCCATACTTGGTGGGTTCAGCCTCATTCAGGTGCTAAAGAGTCTGGTCCTGGTGTGTGAATACACACATTTTTGTGCTGTGCATGCAGCAACAGGTTAGATTGCACTATCTGCGGAGTGCTTGGCATAGTCACTGCTTCACTAGTTCTTAAGACAAAAGTTCTATCTGATTTTCTAAAATATGTATTCTATTTAAACTGTGAACAAAGAGTTCATTTATTCTCACTTTTTGTGCTCTATCCTCCACCTATCCAAGGTTTTTATTTTTAACCAAAGCAATGTTCCTTTTCCTGAAGAAAATATAATGGACAAGACAGATACCTTATACTGCCTATATAACTAATCTGGTCTTAAAGTGTATGATACAATGCTACATGAGAAAATGACAGTGGATCTTGTGAAAGAACAGAATATCGCTTTGTTAAACAGGATAATGTTCACAAGTTTAATGAAACAAGTGATATTCATATGCTTCCACAGAGTGACGTGTAATTGATAATGGGGAATCAAGACACAAAACACATCAGATACACTTTACATTATCAAAGAAACATTCTAGAGTTAGCCTGACATAGTCCAATTCATGACTTTCATGAATTCATTCCTTTCATTTAACTTCCTTACATGCTTTTTTTTTTTTTCCCCCCACTGACATATATTTCATAACTCACTGACTCATAGGTTATGGTTATACTGTTTCTTCAATGTAAGTTACTATCCTTGACTTCACGGATTTATTAAACATTCTAGCTCCTGAAGCATGAGGAAATCTGCTCCTGCAGATTTCATGTGCCAGTTCTTTCCACACTGTGGAATGGGGAGGGAGCACATGAAACCTCTTGGAGACTTGTTTTTACAGCAGCTCTGATCATTTAAATTTCCAAACACTCAGTATCACTTGCCATTCTGTGTTGACATCAACATTCTTCAGTTAGGTTCCTTGCCCTGTGTCATCCTCCTTTAATTTCTGAATGCTCAGATCATATTTCAACTAAATACCATGTTCACTGCAAAGAGAACTCAGTCCCATTGTATTCCATTTTCCTTTGCTCTCTGTTATTTTCTTTTGCAACATTTAATCTATCTTGACCTTTTAAATTTTAAGCTAATGCTTTCTGACTTCCAAAGTTTAACTGCTAATCATATAACTTTTTTCCCCATCCCTTGTAGGCTCTGGTTTTTATTCTAACATTCTTTTTGAGTTGGTTATACACTATGTCTTCTCCAAGTTCTTACTGCTCTAAGTTCTTATCTCTAACTGCAAGTACAAGTTCCTAACAGATTTTGCAATACTATTTCACATTTGAGTACTTTCTCTAAGTATCTTTAATCAGCTCTTCCAAAATACCATTTATGCTTTCTTTACCCAAATAATAAATAGTATCACTTCTCGGTTCTTCAGTGAATCAGATAATTTTGTGGGTATCCAACCCTGGTAATCTCAGACAATGTTAATAGCATTTGTTCTAGAATGGTAACTATGATTTTTATTTTCCTTTCAAAATGTGATTTTTAGCTATCAGAGGGAGACTAAAAATGTCAAGGGCTAGCTAAGGCAGTATTTCAATATGCTCTGCAGGAGTCACTAACACACAGTACTAAAAAGTACTAAAGTACTACTAAAGTACTAAATAGGAGTATGAAACACACAGTGTTCACAGAGGAAAGAAAACGGATGCTTACATTGCAAAGATGTAAGAATCAGTAAATAACCAATTTAAATGTCCCACCAGAGCTGTCTTGTTTCTTAAATTTGTATTACAACACACATGACTGTTCTATGTGCTATACAATTAAATGGAAAGCTTTTTACTAGAGGTGTACAGTCACAGAGTTTAGACCTTGATTTCCAAATGCACAAGCATATTTCAGTTGAAGATTTTGTTCTTGATTTGTTGTTCCTTTTAATTGAACAGATATTTTATTTTGATAGCAATTTCTGCTCTCTCGCAGTGTGTACAATGCATATTCAACAAGTGCTGGGAAGTCCTAGATTTGCTTGTGAATCAGGTTCCAATCACATTTTACATTGTTTTAACTAGTAGAATGAGAATTTTACAACTTAAATACCGGACTTCATGTTTTTCCCTCAAACTTGTCAAGTTTCTTATGTCATATAAGATCCACAGGTTGCCCACACAACTCCCACTGAATGGTCTGGCATGGTCTTTCAGTTGCTGCAAAGCTTGCTGAGGCAATCATGTCATGTTTCATCTGGATTCATCATCTGATACCGTTCAAACTGCTCTATCACAGCATCTTTTTTGCCTCCAAGGTAGATATAAAAATAGGGTTTCCAAAACTGGTTGAGGAAAAAAATTCTGAGCAATATTATACCATTGTGAAAAGTCCTATCAGAATGCTTGGAGCTCTCCTGGGGATCTTCAGTAACCTCATTTCTACAACAGGATTCAAATGGACATAGGCCTGAATATTCCACTGAGACACTGCATGGCCATATATTTCTAATAAGGAGTCATAGTTTTGCAATATTCTTATGCATTCAACTTATATTTTCCTTTCATCCACTTTCTTTTCTGGGGTAAGCAAGGGGGAAGAGGCTGTCTGTCATTTCTCTCACAGTTCTTAAGTGCTGCTTTTGTGTTAGGAGAAGCTTTTCTTTTTAAAAAATATATCCAAAACAACCCTGAACAGTTTTTCCACCAACAGCCTCTTCATCTCTTGCTCCTGATGCTCCTATTTTTCAAAGACACTTTATTCCCTGTGTTCACCCTTCCACTCCCAAAATGGGAGAGAAGTCACACACACAAACTCTCTCCCTTAATCTGTCCCAACTCCATCCACTCCTGATTCTCTTTTCACATGTTACACGATCACTCAGCTGTACTTTAGGGAATCTCCTAATCGCCTCAGAGGAACTCTGTTCTTTATCCCTTTCCTTTCTCCCTCATGTTTGTGTAAGAATATAGCTAGAACAATTGTTAGGATAATTAACCCCCAATTACTCTTGTTTAATTTCAATTAAAAGACTGAAATGAAACATGTATGTATTTGTTCCAGTTAGCTGTTTCATAATAAGTATGTTTTTTATACAGACAGTCAGACAAAAAACTGAGCTTTTGTTAAGAGAGGAACTTCACACTAAGTTGTATAAATGGAGTAAACAGAAAAAGAGGGTAGGGTAAGAACTTGTTCCTCTGTAGGGTAAGAACTTGTTCCTTAATAACATCGGTGCAGGAAATGATTGAGCAAAGAGATTTTTATTATCCAGGACTGAAACAATCCTTCATTTATTTAAAGGAAAGGAAGGAATCAGAACACAATGAGATATTTTCCAACTTCTGGTTATCACCAGGAGGTTTCTTTGGTAATTATACTGTGGGTCCATAAAAAGTATGGTACCTTTTATCGACAGACAAGCACATCTCCATGTACAGAGTGCCTTTCAGTATCTACCCTATTTTGGCTGAAAGAAACAAACTTGTTCTTGCTCCCCTTCAGACCATTCCATTAAATGCCACTGCAGACACCTCTATTAACTGTTTAGCCATAATAGGGATATAAGTTTCAATTTTAACTTTTGCATAAGTCACCACAGCTAGACTATGCCCAGATTTTCTAGAATCTCTCTCTAAAATAGTTCCAAAGAGCTGAAAGAGCTAAAACTCTTCCCTAGGCCCTTATCATGTCACATTTCAATTAGCGCGACATCTGTTTCTCCAGCCTTAATATGTGAAATATGTTCATTTGCACTCCTTCTGTGTATTTCATTTTCAAAACCCAGCACTCTGTCTCATCCTTCTGTGTTTATCAGTTGTCTCACTCTTCTCTACTACTGTATCAACCAGAAGTTATTCAACTTGTCTTGGTTATTGATTGTACCTCCCTCATCAGTTATATCTTCAATTCTGAGAAGTCAGCTTCCATCTCTGGTTAGTCCAGAATATTGCTCTCCTTTTCATTAATTTTCAAGTCAGCCTGGCTAGGCTTTCTCTCTAGCCAATCATAAATTTGGAGAGGGTCTTTTTGTGAAGTTCATTATTCTTTTACAAATACATCCCTAAAACTCTATCATAATGCCTAAAAAAGTCTCAGCATGATTTGTACACCTTGTATGCCAAGATACTATCATAACATTAATACCATTGCACTATTTCACTGAACTTTGCTTTCTGTCTATCTATTTAGTTCTCTTGCATAATATTTTGCTACTTAACTTTTTGGGATGGTTCATATACCACGTGTCTTTAGTGTTCCTAAAACAACAGGTTCTCTTTCCATGATCAGAGCACTAAGTCTTTATCAAACTATGTCAATGTCATATTCTGTATTTTTAAGAATCTCTAGCTAGATTATATTTAAAATACAACTACTGATTCAGGTGTATTTCCTGTCCTTATTTTAATAAATCTGTGATTCTTAATTTTTATGGGGAAAGTAATTACTTACTGGTTCAAGACAGGTGTATACGCTGTTTTATCTTCATCTATGATGGTGACCATCAGAGTAATAAGCTGTGCCCAGAAATCCAAATTCTTTGTTGTTGGTCCCTGTTCTTCTTTAGCAACTTCTTGTTTCTTACCCTGTTAAAACAAGATTGAATATCTTTTATATTAGAGAAATTAGAGAAAATATTATGGGATTTCCACCTACAAATTATTACTTGGTTGGAAAGAGTGACATATTAAGACTCTTCAGGAATTTTGGACAAAGACTGCCTATCCAACTTAGAGTGGATTGTATGAGTGGACTGTACCTGGCTGTGGACATATATCAAAAAACAAACACAGTGCAAAGACAGCCAGATCAGCAAAGGAGATCAATAGAAACTTGATTTTTAGTGCATGCCCACACTTTAATTAAATACATTCTTAAATTCTTTGTTGTTCTGAAACTGAGTGCAGGTAAAATTGTCTGCTGAGGCAGAACTTTTATACCGTACACAATAAATACTGAACAAATCAATGATAAGGAACATTTCTTGTTTTGTTTTGGATTATATGCTGAAGTTATTGGGCCTAACAGCTGCTATGCTGTTCGCCCTAAATGAAGAAGTGGTTAAATTTCCCTTTATTTTTTAATAGCCAGAATAAAAAAGGATATTGCCCAAAGTATTCTGCACAGAGATTTTCCAGGGACTCATAGATTGACTGGCAGAGCCAGTGTGCGTTTAAGAGAGGCAGAGGAAAACACCACAAACTAGGAGGGGAAAAAAAAAATCCCTGGACACATAAAAATACTAGGAAAAGATACACAGGAATATCCAAAAGAGAGGTTTGTGAAGGTATTGCCTTGCCAAGGATTTTAAAGCTGTGAGCAAAACCAGTCTGTTACTCGATTCCCTTTTTATCCAGGGAAATGGGATTTTTGTATATTCCTTGTAAATGAAGAGGACTGCAACTAGTTTCACATCCAAAGCAGAGAACCTGAGATGCCCCATTACATTTTTGTAACAATCATGAGGAAGGACATCACACACTGATATATCAGATGGATTACCAACATGACTCTCCAGTCATTAATTAAAAGTTGGTAAGTAAAGCAGTGGTTTTTATTCCTCTTAACTAAAAGCCTGCCTTTTGCACCTTTTTATATAGTTATAAGTATGTACTAATATTCACCACTTACAAACATTTATTGAGAATTTTATACTTTTCAATCTCTCTAAAAGGTGCATTTACAGCTAGATTTTGTCTCTACAGTTTTGATTTATGAATTCTTAGTCTCCAGTCTCTTGGACAAAAGTATTTTTCACTTCTTTGCTCGACAGACGGATCATATTCCTTATCAATGTCCAATAAATGACTTCATCGCAGAGAACCAAATATGAAAATAAATATTTTTACCTCTGTATGGACACACACATACATACACACATAATTTCTGCCACACAGACGTATGTCTGCACATGCTAGGTCTCTTCTATGCAGCTGTCAGAGATAGAAAGAGGTATTTTCACTCAACTACTAAGTCATAAAAAATAAACATGCCTATTATCTTGCAAGTTTAAACATATATTCCGTGCACTTCTCATTTGTAATCCAAATATGACCACCTCAATGGACCCCGTATCTCTTTGAATAGATATGACACTATATTAGTGTCACAGTGAATTAATTAAATGTTATCTTAACCTCAATTAACTTTTATCTATTAACAGCATTTAGAATGGCAAAAAGAGAACTTCAACAACACTTAATTGAAATTGTTTTTGTGGTCACTGTGGAATATTTTAGAAAAGTATCATTAATCACACTGTTACACACTCAGCTGATCTACAAATGCTACGGCTTCAGTGTCTAAAGCAACTGAAATGAAGATGAGGCTCAGAAACAGTTATAATGGATGGTGTGACTAGTTCACTGGCAATTTACAACCACACATGCAAACAAGAGTGCTTTTCAAAACAGAAATGAATATTTGAGCATTAATGTCACTCACAAAGGCTTTCCATGCTGTACATTACCCTTTTATTAAAAGACCTTATTTCTATATCAAAGATTTATTTCTAATATACCTTTTTTTTCTCAGAAGCTAGTGCATGTTTAAGCCAAACCAACTGAAAGGCAGTTGTAGAAGACAAAGCCAGTTCACATTTAGTCCAGCACCTTATCCAAGAGCTACATTTCACAGAAGAAACCTGCAATGGCATGTAGCTGAGACAGCTTTTCATGATTGTGAATGTGAATCACAGAATGTGAAATTCTGTTCTTTAATATAGAGGGCAAAAAGTAATTAATTTACAAAGTAATAGTTGCACAAGGAGCTGCTTTCTACAAAATTCTCTGGCACAGAAATTTTTAAAAAATCAAGATGATATTTTCAAAATCCCCAGAGAAGGTATTTTTTAAATAGTCTCACATTAACAGATGTAGTTTTATGCTTTGAAATGAAAGCACATACTCTGCCCTTGCCCAGTTGTAATTTCCCTTCTTTACCCTAAAATCTAACTAATGGGTTAGAAATGCTCAGAATCATTCAAGCTGTTTTTACATTAATTGTTATTATTGCTGGCATTATTATTTTTTATGTGGTTTCTGGCAACAGATGCCTTCACAGAAACATAATGATGAGGTAAAACAATATTGGAAGTTCGATTACATTGATTAGTTGCAAACTTGCAAAACTGACAGAAGTTGTTCCATCTTGGAATAAAAATTAACTTGAAACAGAGCTATTTTCATATCAAAAAAATTTCAGTGACACAATTTGTTTGGCTTGAAAATGTTTCTATTAGCATAAATGAGAGACATAGTAAACTACATAACAGTGTAGAAAAAGTGAGTGGGAGGACAGCATCATACAATTATATTTTAATGTTTTCTTAGTGAAATTAAACTCCCTTTTAGAGGCACTGACGTTTAGTTTCTCTACTGCTTTGCTGAAGTCTGCTTTGGTGACGTGGGTTCACCATCAGTCTGTTGTGAACAGTCAGTAAGAATGCCCTCTTATTAAATGAAAAAACAAGTTAAGTTTTTCCTTCTCTGTGGTCTCAAAAGAAATTTATCTGCTCTAATTTTGTAAGTGTGATGATAATAGCTCATGTTTCAGTCTTGTGATTTGGTCCCATAACCAACCAGTTCTCAATAGTATGCATCCTTTCACTTTAGGAAATAATATCATATGCACTTACATGGTACAGTGTATTTACAGTCTATGCAGAAGTTGTGGAAAGGCCTTTTAAAATGCCAAATTAGATTAGTTTGTACATAAGCAAAGTATATGCTTACAACAATTTACACACACAGAATTTCTGGAGTATAAAAGTGGTTAACTATATAGTCTATTAAGTGGAAAAAGCTTATCTTGATAATGGTAACTTTCTTTTTCACTCAAGTTATATCCATTAGAGAGAAACTGCAGTATAAAAACATGAACTAAATACCTGATATACCCAGTTAGTGCCACATTGGCACAAATACAGTGACAAGATATATGAGCCACTGAATACTGCTTATCATTACAGCGGATAATACTGATAATGAGATTTTAAAAAAATATATGTGAAAAGGTCAGAGGAACATAAATTCTCAACATATCAAGATGACAAAATCACTAGTTAACAGATACTGTTGATGATTCATGACTTTTTAAGAGAATGATTTTCTGAAGTTGCCGGTCTTTCTTTTTTGGTGGATACATAATTCACTGAACAAGCTAAAATCACAGATTGCTTTCAAGGAAGAGAGAGCTTTCAAAGAGAGCTTTCAGGAAGTATTGATAGGAATGAAAGTTTGCCAGTTAGCAGAATCACTTTCTTTTCCACCAGCCTTTTCACTTAGGAAAGACTACTTAAAATATCTTGAACCTCTGTAATGTCACTTGGGATGGTAACACTGTCCACATGCACAGAACTGTGAAATGCCACAAGAAGATACTGTAGTAGATCCTATACTTAAAAGCTCAATAACTAACTGGCCAAAGGCAGAATAGTGATATTCCTAAAAGACATCCGCTAGCAGGTCAAACAAACAACAATAATACCAGATGATGTCTCACCATCGAGACATGACAATACAGGTTTTTATATGCTCACATTAATTGACTTGGCTACTTCTTGTCTTTAGGATGACTCTGAAGTTGTAGCACACCATACAGCCTTTACCATACAAAAATGTCAAGCAACAACATGGAAGTGGCAAACTTAAATAATGAAATACTTTAGAAAAATGGACTACATGAAACAGGAGTAAATGTGATTGCTTGGGTTCTAATGAATATAGCTGTTTGCCTGATTCTGCTTTAAAAATCATACATTCTCATTATGTTTCTCCAAGATGACGCAGCTCAGGACTGCCAGAAAGGGAAATTTTTGATCATTATACTGAAGTTCACTATTACTCATTTCCGATCACTCAGAAAATTTTATGAAGCAATCTGTTGCAATTCTAGACACGTAATTAGATTTAGATTAGGAATGTATTGCTAAGGATCCTAGACTCCAAATGTTTCTTTAATTAAAATCTCTTTGCTCATATAAAATCTCTTTGATTTTGATCTCAGCCAATGCCCCTGACTTATACAGAAGCTATATCCAGTGAATTTACTCAGTGGATCATCAGGTATTAGATTTTATGATGCATTCTTAAATTGTGTGTCTTTTTACTAATTCTTTGTCACAGGGAATGCTGTCTTTACTGCTAACAGACAGTTCTAAGTAAATTCTTACAACAGTATGTTAACACTAGTTAAAGACATGTGAAAACTTATTTGGAACACCTGAAATAGGGTAAAATCCATACAGCAGCCAATGCCAAGAATGACACTGCCTTCAGTGGTGATCCCACATCTGTTGGAAAATAAAATCCCAAGGAGCAGCATAGGACTAACATAAAATACAATTAGTTCCTCACTTTGTGTCAATGTACTAAGCTGTTCTGAATAAAATTTCAGTCAGTTTCAGAGAAAAGAAGTTCCAATTATTTTGTAGAGCTACAGTAAGTTAGATGTGCTTGCCTGGACAAAGCTGTCTTAATTCATTTTTGGACAATTTAGGAATCCAACTGAGAGATAACCTAATGGATGTTTCTTCATGTATTTTGTAGTACACTTTGTTACAGCATATTCCATTTTAATGAGAGCATCATAATTCATTTGGAAAACTAGATAATTGCAAACACCTTATCAGTAAAGTATCATTAAAGAGAAGTCATATTATTCACTTAAGATTTACAAACACAGGAAATACTGCGGATTCTATGGCTTTTTTTTTAATGCAGGATCCAAACTAGTTGATTTATAACTATTTGTATTTTGCCATAGAATACATCAAAATCAGAAAGAGGAAGTGAGTAAGAGGAATTTTTCATATGATATGTATCAAAATAAATTCTTTACTTGCACTAAATCATGTTTTTCTCAATTTCCTTTTACTATCAATTTCCTAGTCACCTCAGCTCATATGCAAACAATGGATCATGTGGCACAGAGGCACCAAAACCAGATGCTGGAATTTTGATATTCTCTTGAAAAAGATACAATGTAGAGGGATTTTGCTGAGTTTAAGAAAAAAAAGGCTAAACTGTTGACAAGCAAACATATTTTGCACTCTGGAAAACTGGCTCACGGTGGAGAAAGCAATCTCAGGCACAGTGTGAAACAGGATTAAAATCTACATCTGTATTACCCTGAGACAAATCTGTAAAGACTGGTCTGAGGAACACAGGGCTTTCAACTTCTCTCATCATTGATTTTACTGGTTTGTAGGACAAATGTCTGGGTTTATGTTGCTTTGTTTTTATTTTATGTTCTGTGCTATCAATACACAACATCTGTATGGGTGCGACTTTGATAAATCCAGTCCTACGATTTCAGAAACTAATCTGCATGAAGACTATGTCTGATGCAAGCCCCAAGCTAAGTTTCAGAATATCATATTTTCTATATAAATAATGGTAGAATGGAAACTGAATGGAAACTAAGGCAGTAGCCCTGATTAGTGTGAGGCTACAGAGTGCAACTTTATAGACCAGTCTTGGATGATGAAGTACTTCTGTATTTTTAAACTGCTCAGTTAATATTATTTAATTTGGAAGAGGTTAAGAATCATCAAGGAATACACAATATGCACTATATATATATAACATACACACACATAGACATTTATATGTATTACACACACCTATTTTTATAATTATTATTTTTTTTTTACTTTATTTTTATGTATGTAAAGAATGGAAATTTGGCTTTACAGCATTTACAGCGTTACAGAGAGGCTAAAGCCAGAAAGTGTTTGCAGACACCCAAAATGCATTCAAAACATGTGAGGGATTTCACTGAACCAGTACCCCCTGAGCAGTGCTATTGCATAGTAACTCCTAAACTGTTTTCATATTTGAAACAGAAACCATATTCGATGTATCCTTCTCCAGTACCAACTGAAATGGAATGGAATCCTTTTGGATAAATTCTAATTAAGATTCTTCACTCTTTTTCTTTGAGGACTGGTGCGTGAAAGGAGCCGATCTAATTGTTCTACCCATTCAGGACAGCGTAACATGCATAGCCCCTCTGGAGCGGCAAGCCAAGTGCTACTGTGGTTTGATTTGCCCCACCTTCCCAAAAGCACTATGCTTATGCAGGGAATAGGTGGAGAAAGACCTAGGTGAGCCCCTCACTTATTGAAAGCTCTTTGCAGCAATCGGCGTAACCTTCCTACTGCCCTGAAATACCTACACTGCAATATTTTTAAGAATGTGGAAGTCTAATTATAATAATACCCTGCTCTCTGCAACATATCTACATTAAAGGACAACTGTGGTAGAGAAAGAAGGATTCACAATAACATCATGCATATTTTAAAATTTATTTATTATATGTTATATACTGTATATCATGTATTTTATATATGATATGTTGTATAATATATATTACAAATTGAAAGGATAGAAATGTTGCTCTTACTTTGGAAAACTGTAAAACACAGCATTTCAAGTTTTAAGAAAATCTGTCAACCACTGTAGGCCCCTTGCTTTTTAACTGTGTAACATGCATACTTAACACTTTGAAGGTCATAACAGACAGAACAGTCTACAAAGGACTATGGCTCAAATGCTATTGCTTACAAGGTTTTAAATTCAAATCTACTTGCTAGAGAAAGAAGAAACAATGATGTTTTAGACCAGGCACATACAGCTTCAGCAAGATAAATCAGAAGTTTTCTGACCCAATGGGCAGAAGGGTAGCTCTCCCTAACACTCTCTCACAAGCTCTGTCTCCTAATCTAAAGTCACAGCAGTCAAGACCACTGTATGTCCCATACACTTTGTACCCTGCATATTACACTGGGACTCTGAGCTCACCATTGCCACAGGAGAGACATCTTAAGGTTATGATAGGTATTTCCATGAAAACATCAGTGCAGTGATAAAGCAGCAAAAAGAGCAAATCAACCATGAAGAATTATCAGAACAGAGCACACAACAGAGAACATCCTTATCTCTCCATGGGGTGATCATATTTTGAATGTTGTGTACACATCTGGCCTGTCCCCTTCTCCTCGTCCTGAAAATAATACAGCAGAACTGGAAAATGCTCAGAAAAGGACAGCAAGGTTTATGAAAGACACAGAATGAGTTCCATTAAGGGAATGAATATATGAGCTAAAGTTTATATAGTTTATAAAGATTTTCCTTAGCTGGAAGTTTCTCAAGCAGTCTGCTTTGCTCACAATCAGAGACAGAATGCTGAGTCAGATGAATCTTTTGGCTGATGTGGCATGGCCAGTCTCATGCTCTTATCTTTTGGCCACAATGGGATCAGAAACACGAGGTGAAACGGGCAGAGGACAGAACTGAAATGCAGTAGTGAGGACGTTCGCTATTAGCATATTTTATTTGGAAATAGAAGTCTGTTTACAGCATGGATAAATACATGCATGGTCACGTTAATCTAGATAGAAAGGAGGCTGAAGTACTTTGGCCTCAGCTCATGTAATCAAGACGCCAGATGGTTTTGCATACCTGAATTGATGCCTGTCCTGTGATTGCTGTACTACTAATTACACCATAATCATCAACCTACAGGAAGTTTTTCACAAACTTAGATGCAGAAATCTGTGTGTGCACATTTCTCAGAATTGTCAGTGTTTCGCTCAATTCCAAGTCAATGTTTACTGACAATCAGTTTGGAGCTGTATTATGGAAGGTCAGATTTCAATGTGCAATTGCTTTTGCCAGTATTCAGACACAAACTGGACTCGAAGCAACTGCATACAAATATTCAAGTTTTCATATCCTCATAGCTACAGGACTCAGTAACACAGGAATCTGAATACTGGGCATTCCACTCAAGCTTATATTGTTCTCTGGGAATATTAGGATAGCCCATCACATGGTATAAATAATTAAATAATAATGATCAACAAAGAATCAAAGCAAACTGTTTGCAACGAGCTATCATCTGAACTACTTTTAAAAACACTGAGTATGTTCGCAACTAAAGGGGCTGGATTGTGAATTAACTGCAGTCTCACAAAAATCAATATTGATTAGACTTTTGTTGCTTATGAGAAAATCTGTATTTAAGGCCTGGGTAAAGTTCAGGTTTATTTTGCTCATTGTTCTGAATTAATAACCAACCTTTACCAGCATTCAGATTTCAGCACTGAAAAATGTTTGGCTTTTTGGAGATCTAACATTAACTGACAACAGTTTACTGCTATGCACCTAGAGTTAATATTAACAGGTGAAGAGTATAAGGCTTTGGATAACAAACCAGTTTGTTTGTTCATCTCTTCTGATGACAATACTACTACCCTTCCTTACTTCAAGGTTGAAGGTCTGTGGCTTTTCCTACTTTCTCTCTTACCAGATCTCTGCTGCCAGTGGATGATGAGCTGTTCTCTTGACTTTCTAACCAGTGTTCTCAGACAAGATTCTAAGGAGCAATTTTATCTGTAAGAATTGGTCTTTCTCTGACAGAGAAGTCTCAGAATGGGGTTTGAAATATCACAGCAAAAATGCATCCTTCTGCTGTTCTAAAGTACTTTATCAAAGTTTTTCTGTTACCATGGCTAACATGCTGCCCATCAAACACAATGCTACAACATAAGGAGAAGTCTCTAAGTACCATCGGCATGCCAAATTTCAAGAAGTTAGAACCTTTTCAGTGCATCCAAAGCAGTACGTAAACATAACAAAGTGCCTCACAACAAGTATTACTTGGCACTGAAATTTGCATGCCTGAAAAATAGGACTCCTGGGGGTAAACAGTTTTCACTACTGCACAACTTTATTTCCCGCTTCATACTTTTGAATGCATTTGGAGATCACAGATCACATGCTTCATGATTCAATTGTTATAGTATTTCTATAAGAAATTAATAATCTACCAATTTTTTGTCATTTCTACTAAAGAAAAAGAGGTACACCTTCAAAAGCAACTAAGTGGCTTGGATTCCCAAATCCCAACTGGAAAAGTCCCAACAGGGACTCACAGATGAGTACAGCAAAACTGAGCCAGCTCTCAAAGCACAGGTCCATCCACATTCTAGTCTACAGCATCTTGTTAATACAGAGACTCTGATTCCCAAAAGCTAGGCTATTATTAGTACATTATCAGCCTGACCTAAGGTGCTATACCCTAAGCAGAGACAAATCGCAAGGGAAGAGCACTGTGCTGCTACAGCTGTGTAACACCTAGCTCCAGAACCAGTTAATCTGTTGCTAGCTCCCGGTCTTCTGCACCATGCTTCACTGCGATAACACACAGAACTGAGTAACAGACAAAGAAAAGGTCTCCAAAATCAGGTAGAATTTCAACACTATTCTGCTGAACAGGTGTCAAATATAGAGTATCCCAGTGTTTTTATCCAGTATACGGATGCTATCAGTCATGAAGTGATTTGTACTGATCAAGAGCTCTTCAGAGAACAGGAAGAGTTTGATTTGCGTTTTATTGGTTTCACTCAGTGGAGAAGACTGCAAAAAGAATTACTGAAGGAACTTCAGTCATCGTGAGCGTCAGCCAAGATTTCAAATTTTTTTTGTTTTCTTAAGAAAACAGAAATAGTGACATATTTGTAAATTGAGTCAGAAAGTTATCAAAGTGTTTCCTAAACTACTTTTTCAAGGCATTATTTTTTTCAACATAAGGCAGCTAGCTCTTCGCTCAGATCAGTGATAATTAAAAAGAGAAAATACTACATCTGCTGCATAAGGAATTAGGTACTTCTCATCAGAGTGCTTTGTCTGAAATAATGAGGACAGTAATATATGTGTCAGTAAGACTGTCAGGATGTCATGTTTTACTATCCATAGTACTCATTTGCTTTTTGTCATCAGCTGTTCTTTGTATTCTGGTATGAAACTGTAGCATGACATTTTTGCATATTGTTAGCATTTACCATGCTTCACCCCAGGAAATATTGCTGCTCCCCAGGGGTGATATTTTGCTGCAAGATATTTTCTTTACAACAGTGATTGTCTCTCTGACACAAAGGTAGAGATTAATAAAAAGAGGAACCGGGGATTGCTGAGCATACTTTGTGATTTACTTGTTACTGTTCTTATAGTGATAAATTTCCCCAAACTCCAGCTTGAGCACCCTCAATTTCACCATTCATTGTTCTATTTTCACCTCAAAACCAGACAGTTACACACATTCAGACATTAAACATATTTTGTAGAAATACTGTGGCAGGCATCTTGATAATTAGGTTGCAGGCAAAAGCAAATGCAGAAGGCGGTTAACATGAATTACACACAGAGATAGTATATGTAACATGCAGGAATCTACCACTTCTGGCCAGATGGAAATACTACTGTTTAAGTAGACTGCGTAGGTTCCACTTTTTCATAGCGTCATCCACCATATGACTCAGGCAAGAAATGAACCATGGTAAAACCCTGAGCCTGCAGTGGGCCTTGGCAGGGCAACAGCTGCCAGTCTTTCCCTTGAGTGAGAGCAGGTGGTGACCTACATATGAACCATTTCTTTTTGCTTTGGCGTTCATCCATTTCAGTTCTCACTCCTCACAGCTCAAATCTCAGCTGTGCAGCTAAAACGTGACCCTACCATGCTGCACCTCCCCCTGAGAGGAGGAGGCCTCATCTGATGGGGAGGCAAGCAGAGATACGAGAATGGTTAATGAAGGCCTATGGGTGGAATCTGGTGTAATCGAACTAAGGGGTTTGGACACAAAGCTAATGAAATGTTAATTACAATATTGGTTACTGCTTCATTATTGTAACAGTGATGCCACACGCCAGTCTGCAGTGCACCTGGATTCACTGGAAAACCTCCAGAGCTATAGGTTCCAACGAGCTGCATACTTAGCTGTTCCTAAGATTAAATGCACGTGCAGATATATTTGTAGCAAACTATAATAGGATAATGCAAAAGGCAGTTTCCTCGTACAATTACAGACTTGATACAAAATATAGGTAGTAATTTGAATTATTTTACTCATCTCTCTGTTAAAGCAAGATTAGTTAGATTATATTTCTCAGAATTGCCTCCCACCTGCTGTGAAACAGAAAGTTTTACTATCTGTTGTTAAGGTTATATGTGATTGTTGTTTGATTACTGTTAGTGATGAGTTATTTTGAACATGGTCTATTTATCTTAATTTTAAATTTTGCTTTTTGCACATTTTCACTAAAATTTCTTGTACTTGCTAGTGATCGTAACTCTACAGACACTTGTCTGCTTAAAGTTGCTACATACAAACTCACCTGCTGGAAATCTTGCTGAAAGAAAAAAGAGGCATCTAAATACAGGGAAATACAGTTAATTCAGTTTTCCAGCTGAGTGAATATTTGTGGATTTTTACTTCTTTTTTTTTATTTCAGGACTTCATATTGCTCTATCATTATGTGGAGTTGTGTAAGAGAAAAATAATTTAATGACATTGCTCATTCGTCTGTTAAAAAAAAAAATTTGGAGAGGCGTCACTTTAAACTTGTTTTACATTCTCTACCAACCAGAAAGGCTAAAATATCTCTGCATTTTTAAACCATCTACTAAAATAGACAGGCTAAACTATTTTATGAATTCACAGAAAAAAGTAGTGAAAATTTTAAAATACAGATAAGCTTTTGGAGGAATCACAATGCTTTGCAGAAATAAGCTTACTTCACTTTTAACTGTTTACTAAAAAGGCTAGCATCTGCTGATAAACTCTGCAGACTTATGTGATACTGTCCTGGTTTCAGCTGGAGTTAACTTCAGAGTTAATTTTCTTCCTAGTAGCTGGTATAGTGCTGTGTTTTGGATTTAGTATGAGAATAATGTTGATAACACACTGATATTTTAGTTGTTGCTAAGTAGTGCTTACACCAGTCAAGGACTTTTGCGCTTCCCATGCTCTGCCAGGTGCACAAGAAGCTGGGAGGGGGCACAGCCAAACTGGCCAAAGGGCTATTCCATACCATAGGATGTCATGCTCAGTATATAAACTGGGGAGAGTTGGCCAGGAGGCAGTGATCGCTGCAGCAGTGGCATCACTTGTTTTTCTTTCCCTGGGTTTTGTTCCTTTCTCCCTTTTGTTGTTTTCCTTTTCATTACAGTTTATTATTATTATTATTATTATTATTATTATTATTATTATTATTATTATTATTATTATTATTAATTATATTTATATGTGGGGTTTTTCCCTCTTTTTCCCAATTATTAAACTGTTCTTATCCCAACCCACGAGTTTTCTTACTTTTGCTCTTCCAACTCTCTCCCCCATCCCACTGGGGGGGAAGAGTGAGCAAGCAGCTGTGCGGTGCTTAGTTGCCAACTGAAGCTAAAGCACGACAGTCACCCAGTCTAGCAACAGCTCGTATTATATTTAACAGACAAGATCAAATTGTTGCAGAGTAAATGTTAGCAAGAAAACAGAACTGTTTATGAGGCAAATAGATGTGATATCTGAAGCTGCTCCTTCTACTAATTCATACTGCTACTCAGCTTGCAATATAATCTGTTGGAGAATAAACACATAGATGAGCACTCAGAGCGTGGGGTGCCTACGGGTGCTGGTGAGAAATTCTTATGTTCAAAGCTTGGAAGCTAGAGATAAGTTTTCTCACATAACAGGAATCCAACACTAGAAAATAAATTCTTGTTTCAGAAAAGTTGAATATATAGCATTTACTGCCTCTCCTAAATACAGGAGTTCATATTTTGGATTCAAGTGAAATGTGCTTTCAGATAAAATTTGATGTCTTATACCACATAGTATGACTGTTCTTATCTATTATATATTACACAGCTAAAGTGCATTTGCCAAACAACTTAATTCATCCTTTTCAAGGCAGGAATAGTTACTGAAATACCATTTTTTCAGTGTACCACCCAGAAGGTAAAAGGAAGGAACAAGAGGTAATGTGATAAAGCAGTGATGCTCCTTTTAGACAGTTGTATAATTTTGCAGATACAAATTTCTTAATTTTAACATTACTTATAGAATAAACTCTGGCCGTATTATAGAAAAAAAGCATTCTCAAGGCTTTTGCATGACATTGGGAATATGACAAATGCTATAATTATTTTGCATTGACAGTTCAGCCTGACAGACTAATATTAAGAAATGTTATATAATTATCCTCTGCTTTCTTGAAGCAGTTACTAAAGCTTGAGTCCAACTGTGTATCATAGATGTTAAAATATAAGGCTGGAAAGACAGGATATAATTTCCAGCAAATTATAATGCTTCTTTTCTAAAGCTACTGAAGTGAAATATTAGATTTTTAAAAATTATTTTCCAATTACGGATCTTAAATGAACAGTAATCAATCTAATGTCATCTTCCCTAAAGCCACTGGACAATTTTACAGTCATGTCCAATGTGATAACTAAGTTATGAGTTAACATGTTCATTTTGAAACTCATCTTGTTAAACATTTTAGAGTTCATAGCCATCTGTGGGTTTATTTATAATATATTGCTCCTTTCGCATAAATAAAATGAAAATAACCTGAGTGCTTTGACATGAAGGAACACTGGAATGCTTTGTATTTACTTATAGTAAACTAACAATAATGAATGAGCAATAGCATGAAGCAAGTTCACATCGGCCTTACCTGATCCACTAACTGGAAGTAGAGATCATAGCAATTGTCAAAAATGTATTTGTAAGTTGAGTCCAGGCAGGCTCTTACACAGTCTTTCACCACAGTACTGGCTCGAGGTGGGCTCTGCAATTCAAGGACCTAATAAAATATTTCATAAATGGTAGAATTAAATTGAACACAAAAAATCCAAGTGTTGCAATTAACGTAGTTCTATAATACAGTATGAAAAGTGTTGAAATATAATAATGATAAAAATATTTAAAATCATGTTGACTTAAGGTGATCTTAGTTTAAAGATGCATTAAAGCACATACTCAAGTTAAGCAAGTAGATTGTACCCCTAAGTTTTATTTGAATGGAATTATTCATATGATGAAAGAGGCATACATGCCCAAGGGTTTACATCTTTAGGTTTTCCACTAGAGGCGGAAAACCTAAAGGTTTGTCCATTATTTAGGAAATAATTAAACCATATAACCATGTGCTTTCCTCTGAATATCAGCCAAATAGCTGTTCATTTTTTAAAGTAAAGGGTTCAGCTTTTTACTCCACTTTAGGATACATTAATTTGAACTTCAACTTAATGGATTATTTTAATTATCTTTATGTAGTGTCTAACGCAGTGAAATCACATGCTATTGTGACAAATACTGTTTTGTGTTTCTGTATTTTCATCCAGTAATGTCAATGTGTACCATTCCATTCTAAAAATATTTCGGAACTTGATCATTTAGATATCAACATCTGGAGTGACTAAAGCAAGTATAGTTATGAGACCTATTTTGCTGTTTGACATGTGATATTATGATACTACTAGGAAAACATTATTCTATGTGACACATGTTCCTAAGGAGTTCAACTGAGTTTGCTTTATGCGACTTGACTTTAAACTAATTAAAAAGGTAAATGTTTTTGTTTCCTTCAGGAGATGTAAAAATAATTGTTTAAAAAGGAAGAGACAGTTGTTTATTTTTCAAAGATAATGGCTTTTACCACATTGTTAATACAAAGTATGAACAAGATGACTTTACTTCAATGGTCTTCAGTAAGTTGAGAGATTTAATTTAAAACTGGAGGAGATGAATTGATTAAGAGTATTAAATAGAGTATGATTTTCCTGGAAAATAAAAGTCAACAGCACCTTTTTTTAGAGTCATTGTGCAAATAAAGGACAATACCTTCATTCGAAAAAAAGTAATGCTGGTAAGCAGGTCCACAGTTGATTTCAGATCTTGGAGTCTTTCAGAATTGCTGGCAGGAAAATTATCCTGGTGAATCAGGAAGAGAGGAATCATGTGAAATTGTAATTACAGGTAAGATCCTTCAACAGCTAAGAAAAAACCCTCTAGGAAAACACAGATTTTTCTCGGAAGGATTAGAAATGTTCATGTGTTACCTGAATTCTGCCTGTGAGGAAGTCAGTGACGAGTATCCCTTTGACATGAATAGAAACACTTCTAATAATGCTTCTGTATTTGTAATATGAATGATTTAAAATATTGTGATATTTTCAAAACATTAATGGAGTAAAAAAATACTACAAAAGGACTGGAAAATGTTGCTAA
This sequence comes from Ciconia boyciana, assembly GCF_034638445.1. Classification (NCBI taxonomy): domain Eukaryota; kingdom Metazoa; phylum Chordata; class Aves; order Ciconiiformes; family Ciconiidae; genus Ciconia; species Ciconia boyciana. Next base: position 15,107,118 of record NC_132941.1, on the reverse strand, counting down.
TGAAAATCATTTATGGGTTCTCCATGGTACATAAATCACTTGTAGGCATAAATGCAGTAGTAAGCTTAATGAAGAAACCGTATATGAAACTTTTGCTATGATCTCTAGGTTAACAGGAAGACTGATGGGAAGTAGTGTTATTTAAATGGCTCCATACTAATGAAACATCAGCCAAATATCCTCATGCTCCAATATTATCTGGATAACATTCTTCAAAATTAAAAGATACTAGGATGAACATATCTGCCTCATGAAGGATATGGTCTTAAAAACTGTGTGCAACTTCCACCACCTCTAATGCCTTGGGGTTCTTTTAAATATTCCCTTTCTCCTTCAGTTGTAGAAAGCAGGTCAGAGGAACAGAGAAATCCCTGAGTTGGAGGCTGCCACTCCTAGAAGCTGAAAGGAGAGCCATAGCTGATGGAGCCCTAATCGCTTTATGTATCATCCAAAAGTTTCATGATCCAGTGGAACGGAGAAGGAGAAGGAGTTCAGAATGGTATGACAACTGGCAGGTATTCAGTGCAGGCTTCTCTCCTGAAAGGCTGGGTTTGGAGCATACCTCGGTGGAAAGAGCTTCCATGAGGCAGAAATGAAACTGGAATTCCTATCATGTAGAAAAATGAGGAGTCAAGTCTCTTCCAACATTCCTAGGATCTTAGCATGGAAGTTGTAGCAAAGATGTCAGCCTCTCAGAATAAATACAGCAGTAACTGCAATTTGCACTACATGAGTCAGTGAAGGTAATTCCCAGATGAATTAACTTAATAAAGTTATGGATTAATTTAACCCAAGTTGTTGAATCCTACTCTTTCTTGAATGTCTGCTCATCCCTTGACCCATTCTTAGCTTTTGGAAAGAAAACAATAACTTTTTTCAAATTGGAACAATATTGTTGTTAGACTGCTTAAATTCTGTAAGTTTTTGTTCCAAAGGATTTGGGGTCTCATGGCAGCACCTAATATTTTCAGCTTCTGTGCCACAAGAGGGATTAATCTCTAAAACTTTTTTAAGCAGATAAAGCGCACAGGGATATTTACACGAAAAAAAACATTTGAGTTTTCCTCTAGATAGAATACGTTGCACATACCCTGTATTTAGATAAATCAATCCTCAGAGAATTGTGCAATTGATCCAGCAGTTTTATGAACTTTTCCCGCTGTAAAAAGAAAACAAGAATACGTTGCGTAAGAATTTGCAGGTTCCTGTTATTGGTGGGGTTTTAGAAAGCTGCTTTCTGTTCTTAATTTATTTGAAAAATAGATTTTTTTTCCCATTGTTTCATATAAAAGTGCTGGTCTGAGATATCTCTGTTTCAAGGCCACGCAATGTATCTTTTGTCACTTTATTTTCCCATTCTATCCTATATTGTGATTTACCTGGTACGCATTCAATACTGTGCAGCTGTGCAATACATTAGTGAGGTGACATACTTTCCTATGCAGCATTTTCCTTTCTTAATGATTGATGCATTGTTAAATAACTCAAAATATCTAGAAATTGAAAAGCATTGCCTGATGTCGCTGACCAAAAATGCAATAACAGCATCAATTCAGTATAAAGTCCAAAGTTTTACGTTACGTCATCAAGGCTTATTAAAAGAGATAAGCTGTTTAAATTTTTATATTTGCCCTGTAATTGCTTACACTCTTGAAGAAAGCACTTCCCCCTTCCCTTTAATGTGTAAGACATGGCACTCGTTTACAGCAGAATTTGGTGTAAAAGTATGATTGAAAATTATACTTCAGAAACAGTAGCTTTTGTAAGAATAAGCTAAGTAATACTATGCAGTTATAGTTTTCCCTTTCAAATGTGGAGATTAACTTGTTATCTTGATAGCTGAAGGTGCAGGGAAAACATTTTTCTGTGAGATACCCAGCTGAGTTGTGCCATTCTTAAGTAATACTAATGAGAGCTTCTGATTACCAGTCTTCATGTTAGAACATATTCCATAGTCCACTGTACAAAATTGTGCAGAAATCCGTGCCAGCCTACGTGAAAGCAGCAGGTTTGTGGAAGTAGCAAGATCTGATAGCTCTCAGAATGCATGATTGTATCCACACCATCCCTGAAATATGATTGGCACTAATATGAAAATAGAGTTCTTTGTGCACTGTCTCTCATCAGTGGAGCAATAACCCACACCAAAAGCCACTAATTTGGCACAGTTCCCTTAAGGGATCAATCAAAAGGGAACTTTTCTGTCATGTTATAAATCTGTACTGAAATATTCAGTCAGCCAAATCCTTCCCAGCTGTAGCCTGAGGACTTGAATTTGAGATGTTCTTTTTGATGAATGATGTGCAGCTATCCACTAACAAATGCCTTTTGACCCAAGAGAGAAAAATAATCTAATATTCTGCCTATAAGTCAACTGTTTGAAAAAGGAGCTCCAAATCTCTATTAGTGATGCTTACTACTGTTTTTCCATCCATCTGTTGAACTATGAATTGCATTGGACTTTGTGTCAAAGGTAAACTGGCATTAACATCAGAGAGAGGACTTAATTTCTGTCCAATCTGAGGATAAAGGTATTTCTGATCTTTAGAAAAATGGAAAAAAAACCCCTAGAAAATCCAGCAAAAACATTCTAAATTTCAAAAGCTGGATTGAACTCAGAGGTCTAATAGAGCCTGAACATTGAAAGAGTAGCCTTGTTCCAACAAAGATGTAGAGTCATTCCATAATAAACCATCCATTAGCTTATAAAAAAAAATTGAATAAGAACAGAGCAATATTGTCCTATCATGGTAATACAATAATTAAATCATAAATATTCTGATAGTGCTTTTCATGTATAAAACTTTTTTACTTTATATTAATGGAGCAATGTTAATATTCCTCTTTCAAAGCAAACCTCTAGCAGCAGGAGATAAAGTTCCAGCTCAAGAACATGCTGTCTCCAAACTAAAGACCCAGCCCTGGGTACATTTGTATGTGAGTACTTCCATCAGACTTAACATTTAAAAGAAAAATAAATTTATATTTAGAGTAAATATTTCTCTAAAAAAAATACTCAATGGACCTAAAAATAATGGCTTAATAGATTTTAAATTTTTTTTAAACACACTTATGACATCCCTTAAATTTGAAAATATATTAATGTTAGTACTACTTTAGGACTATTTAGAACTAACTGTTGACTATTTACAGCTGTAAGCAGTAGCACCAGATTCTAAGAACATTCAGGATTCAGCAATAATAAGAAAAATCAATCTTTGGTATTATTACTACACAAAGTGAGTTTTATAGATACAAGTTTTATCTCAAAGGAACTTGTGCATGAAATGCAAACTAATATTTAGTTTCAACTATTTGAGGCCCTGTATGAAAAAATTATGCAGGAATGCTGTACTTAATACACTGTTTGCTACAAATCAAAATTGTTTTAGCATCCAGAGCAAATTTTCTTTACAAAACTAAACATTTACACTTTTCCAGGCATGGATTGAATTACTTTACTGAGCATAGTCTGATAATTGTGTTTCTGACTTCTGATGGGAAGATAAAAGCAAAATCAGAATTAAGTCTTTCTTGGTTTACTAGTCCAAATGTATAATTTCATAATGTTGTCTTGAAAATCCTGAAATTCATACTGTTTCTATTATTTTTAATACTAGAGAAGAGCATTAGTACCTCTAACACTACTTCAAACAACTATAAGTCCTATTTAATAAATTTTAATTGTTTAATATTTTATTTCATGTCAATAAATGGTATTTTAGAAAACATTATCATGTTTTCATAGCTACTGTCAAATGAAAAATAGCTTTGATATCAGCCATACAAATAACAGCCATACCAAAAAAAAGGAAGGAATGCATTTTTAAGCATCAGATTGTGTTTATCTCTGGCTATATCATGTGTAATAGTAGAGATATGAAAGCAACCTCTTTAAATTATTGCTCTCCCTTCCTGCTCTCACCTCCCCAGTGAGGATAGGTGAACAAATTAGAATACAAAGTGAACGCATCTTTATTTTTTATCATGTTCAAAGACTAGGAAGTCTGCCTTCTGAGATATTTATCCACAGAAGGAAAGTTAGCAGCAAAAAAAAAGTACTACCACATCCTGACATACTGGTATTCCTCCTAAAATTTCTGATACCTAAATCCAGGACTTGGACAATGCTCCATTATTTCAGCAAAAATAAGAGTCCATCATTATAGGCTCTTGTGAGAAGAAGAACAGTATTTATGGCTAGATCCATTAGGTTAATATGAGTTCACTGATGACACATACCCCAAGAAAGCAATTACAACTGACACTTATTCTGGTGCAGTTAGTAGTTTGCAAGAACCACTGCAATAAAAACAAAAATTGATTGGTGAAGATTTTAGTACTATGCATGTGTGCCAGTACTTTCTACCCTCTATGCCTTACATATCACTGTATAAGGAACTGAAGAGTATCTTCTCTAGCTTTTATAGTGATTGATTGTGAAGACTCAGGGTAAAATTTTCAAAAGCTAATAGCAACTCTTATTCTTTAAAATGGCCAACTTTTAAAAACTGTTTGAATTCAGAAGTTAATATAGTACCATATATTAGAAAAAAGAGATGAGGACTAGTATTCTATTAAAAAAGAAAGTCTACTTACCCCAAAGTTAGTAGCTGCAAACCGATCTGAGGCAGATACATTAGTTGCTGCTGTAGTATGAGCATAGAAAGCATTTATATTGGCCAACAACGTACTCATAACTGCTGGAACACCAGGGCACATATATTTAGAAGACAGACAGGAAAAGTGCCTACAATTCAAACAATGGACAGTTATTAAAGATTGCAAAGATTCTGCTTTTTCTCTCACCACAATTTCTTTTCAGCTCCACTGATGGAACTTTCAAGCTACCTCATGGACAATTGTGCAGATACACATGAGGAAAATCCAGACATGTTTGATATAGTTGCCACTTATTGCATACTGATATTTCCAAATTGAACACATCAGATTCACATTTGCTTCTTGTTCTGATAGCCCTAAATACAAAAACATGATTTAACTATCTTAACTGCTATTAAGCAAAGCATTCATTATTAAATGGAAGCTTAAAGTCAAACACAAACTTATCATCATAAAAGGCCACAAGAGATCTATACTCTAGTGGAGAAGGATTTACTTGATGTCAACAAAAAGACTCAAACCAGCATTTTACCATGGCTTGTAGTTTAGGCTACATTATTAATGAAAGGTGAGGCATCAAGCAACTTCTGGGTTCACCTTGATTTGATTTAGGCCATAACTGAAACTATTCCACTTTGATTCAGGCCAGTAAAGTTTAAGTAATCAGCCTGTTAAACCTGAACCAGCTTCATATTGGGAAACAATGTTTAAGAAGAAAAAAAGTCTGTCATTGAGCCCATTCAGGCTTTATCCCCCATTTCCTGCAGAGTCTGAGGAGATTTACATTCTCTCACAAGCCTGTAACTACTATCCAGCTCCCTGATCTGGACTGTTTTGATCCCAGAGAGAAGCTACAGCACTGCCAGTCCTGTGGCACAGTGCTTGGACTAACAAGGGAGATTAAAGCCACAGCATATTTTTGTGCTGCATGCACACAGCATAGAAATGTGGGCATTTATAGAGTGAGGTGCACGGTGCACTACTGGAATGGGGAGAGAAACTCTGAGTGATGAACTCAGTTGGCTATAGAAGGCTGAAGCTGGCAGTAGCAGTAGGGGAAGAAGGAGAAAAGTTTGGGTGAGCCTCCTACTCCCATTAGGAGCTGTTCTAAGGCACTTGTGAGAAGATCTGGCACTGAGCGGTTTCCTTCTGCAGTACGTAGAGCTGCATAGGTCAGAGTACAAATACGAGGGCTTATGCTCACATAGTGTTGAATTCTGCAGTAAGGAAAGGAAGAGGGGAAAGAAAGAAACTGCCACACAAGGTTGCATTGCAGAATGTGAGTATAACTAGTCCCCATGCTGAACATCATTCCCCTCAGGATGGATCATTCCCCATTTATCATTCCCCATTTAGCCATTCGAACCTTTAGGGCTTCTAACTGGAAGCATTTTTTTGGATGGAGCTCTAGCTTGTATTCAACAGAATCTTGAAAGTAAGAATTTGGGCTGAGTGCTGATCACAGACAAAATAACAGTGTGAAGCGGTTTTCTATTTGGTTTTGAATACTTTTGATTCCCTGACTTGCTAGTAACCTTTCTGTTTCACTTTTCTTAAAGAAACCAAAGACCATTACTGCTCACAGCAGCTTGAGAAAGCAAATGTAAGAAAACCCCAACACTGACTTCCACCCAGGTTGGAGTGTATTAAATCAGCTCTGATTTTTAAGCAGTCTGCTTCATAGGCAACTAGAATTTATTAGGTGAAATTTTAACACGGCTGAATCAAGTGAGAACATAATGTCAGGTCATGAAAAAAAAGGTAAACCTGTTGTCAATATATGGTATTCGAAGTGGGAAGTCATGTACAAGTAATTTACACTAAATTAAAAAAAAAAAAGTCAGAAATATTTTATGTATTCTCTTTGTTTTTTTAGAATACTAAAAAAATGCGAAGACAATATATTAGAGTAGGTCATATGTTTTATTATTTTGCTAGTTCTTAAAGCTCAGAATCAGCAAAGCATTTAAGACTTCTAACTTTAGTCAGATTCAAACTCTTAAATTGAAATGAAAATTGAGCCTATAGAAATTAAAAGCCTACACAACTTGCTGTACTGCACCAGCCAAGCCTAGACCTGCAATGTAGCAGCACTGTTTACTTGTGCAAAAAAACAGGAGATGCCTGCTTATAACATACAAAGCTTACAAAATAAGAAAACATGAGAGAGACAAGATGGGTAAAAGATCTAACACATGAGGAGAGTGAGCAACATAATTGCAAAACATAAACTCTTAATTTCAAGATTTATAGTTAGGCAGGATTGGGAGGAGGATAAAGGGATAAAGAGTAAATGTATAGAGGTAGGAAAGAGAGTGAGGGGGATTAGGCAGAGATGATGGTGAAAATGAGTATACTGTCAACAGAAGAGGATGAAGAAACTCCAGTCACTCTGGAGCTCTCTATATCTGAAGGTCCTGATTTGGCAGCGTGGTCCTCTTAGCTGGAGTCTCTGGCTCCTCTCTACTGTTTCTCCTTAGGAGCATAAGGCAGAGCGGTGTGCTGGGCCTGAACCACCTGGGCCCTAGTGCCCATCCAAGAAAAAATAACACAAGGTACAACTGAACTTGGTCCTGTTGAACTTAAGCCAAGTACCCTTAACTGCTGTCACTGCCCAAATTATCTTCCAACCATGTCATTCAAAATTATTTGCGTCTTGTATTTGGATTCCTGTTCCTAAAGATATTAGAAATGAGCTCTTTACACTTTCTTGCAAGCCTGCACACAAACTCACTCTACCTACATTATGCTTTCTGATACCCTCTTGTTGTCTTAGTGGTCCTCTAAATTCCTTTGCTCTGAGGCCTGCCTCATGCTCTTGTGACTGACCCTGTTCATCATATTCCTGCTTTCTGATGTTCCAGGGCTGCAGAAACTTGCTTCTGCTGAAGAGACAACAGTATCTTTTCTAGGGTCTCCTGCACCACTGACTTACTATATATGCAGATGCCTTTTCATAACCCTTCGGGGTAATCTGCAATTTCACATCAGCCAAACAACTCTTACTTCTTCTGTTAGCCTATATGTTTTAAAGGGAAATTGGGGGAATGGAGTGAGTCAGCAGAAGGCAACACATAAAGTCTCTCTTGCTTCTGCTTTTCCCGTACTCCCCTCTCAGTGCACAGACTCTTACTACAGATGCTTATTTACAGATTCAGAAATGGGCCTAAAAAATGCTCTGGGCTGTCAGTACCTCACATCACTCCAAACCAAGCCCTCTCCAACACTTTAATTTACTTTGCAAATGAGACATCTAAATTGCAATGTTTACTTCAGAAATCTGTGTCAGGTCACAGATATGTTAAAAAAGAAGAAAATTCCAAAACTCCCCAAGTGTCCAGGCTCAGGAATCTGTCTTCATTAATGTACCTGATATCCTTTCAGTACCTAGATATCAGAAATGGACACCACAAAATTATTGGCCAAACTGCTCTCCTCAACAGCCTTAGTCAATGAAACCACCTACAGAACCTGGTAAGATATTTGAAATAGAATCAGATACTTACAGTAAGGTAAATGTGATGCTAAACAACCTATCACTACAGTTACATGACCACTATGGTCAACAAAGGACAAAAGTTTTGGACTCATCCTAGATGTAAAGTGTGTTTTAATTACCAGTGAGTGTGATCCATAAATTAAAGTATTTTTCTCTTTTTTTCTAAAAACATAAAGCACAAGAAATTTATACCAACTGACCCAGTAATTGAAAAGCAATTGGCTGGAAAACTTCTAAAATTGTAATTTTCTAACTCTTTTGCATCTCACTCAAGATAAATCCTCTTATAATTTAAGTCATAATTCCCAAGAAAAAAACAAGTCATTAATTATGCATGTACAAATACCTAAAGAAAATCCCAGCACATATTCATATTTTGCTACTTTAAAGTATCATCCAAAGTCTCTAAAGTGTTAAGGACCTAAGATTTCAACAGAAGTGGATACTGGGATGAATCAAGCCCTTAATCCCACTCCAAAGCTAGGCTGAGGAGCTGAATAATAATTGCTGGATTTTCTAGTTTACCTGGCTGGGCAAAGAGACTGGAAAAGAAGGGATCCAACTGGGGATGGGAAGCAAGAGAGGCAGGCTCATATTAAAGAGAATCTAGGGCTACAGTCTTCATATGTGGGGTCCCTCTGTATTTGCAGCCTTTCCAGCCCAAGCCAGGAGACCTACTTTGTGGGCTTTCTCTAGCATTAGACTCTCTTTAAAGTATTTTCATGCTGGGTTTATATATCACATAGTCTTGCACCAATGTGGTGATATATATTGATACTTAAAACTTGTATCATGGTAGTCATGTTCAAATATTTCTCAGCATTCCTGTAATGCAGATCATTAAGTGCTATTATCTCAATTTTACAAAATTGAGAGAAACTGCTCAAATCTACACAGCAAATCGATCACGTGGGCCAGGACTAGAACTCAGCATTCCCAGCTATGTGGCTTATAGGGATAATACTACCAAACCTTTCATTCATTGCCAGTATTTTTCGGAAGTGCTTTTAAATACCGTAACGTGAATCTGACAAAAGCACAACACAGCTACTTACTCCTTAGGAAAATCTTTCATTGTATGTCATATGTTTCCTATCAACTAGAAGAACAATAATTTCTTTTGTATAAAATACAATAGTGATGTCAGGTGATTCTCACCAGTTTCAGGTAACCTTTCAAGTTAATAGTAATCTCACCTGATCTATTCATCACATGCATTTTAAGAAATACATGTAGAGATGATCAGAACTATTTTTTTAAAAATTGACACAAAAAAATTAACATATACTTTTACTGCTGACCTTTAATTTCCAAAAATTTTCTAGTGGACCTAAAGGTGCGTGAGGAACCCCAAGCTGGAGATAAGAAGGCACTAATAACCCCACTGGCCTTAGGGTCATACCTACAACATATACTCTGATGAAGGGAGGAGGCAGACAAAAGAGTCAGGCAGCAGCAGTCACTATGTGAAAAGCCATCGAGATTGTATCAAATGCCTGCAGGGAACATGACAGACCGTGGAAAAATAATTTGGGTCAACATTTTAAGTTCAGCGAGATGTCTTCTGCAGGTTCTTCTAATGATTTCACGTCAAGCTACCCAAGGTCTGGACTGAGCTCTTATCTTGAAAATAGACCCAAATTGTACTAATTTGTTGTGAGGAAAATTTAAACCTATTGATATAATTTATTTATGTCCTTATTACATTACTATACCATTCCACCTGTAATTTTGTTAGTGAAATCAATGATAAAGCATCTGTGTCAAGTGACAGGTTATGTGAATTTCTGCTTCTCTCCTTCATTTAATTAAAATCTGTAAAGTTCACAGAACCTATTAAGCTTATCACATGCAATATGGGTCATGACTCTGAGATTGCTGATAACCCAGGTAAGAAAACTGCAAGCCACCTGCCTTCCTTCTGCTTGCTAAAATAAAAAAATCAGAGGAAACTTCCTTCCTTGTTTTTGTAGGTCTCTGAAAACAGCAGTCAATAGCATGAGTTATTAACAATTTCTAATGGGCACAAGATGTCACAGCAACCATTGCTAAGTCTCACATATTTTAGAGTAATATTGCATTGTTTAAGCTAGAGTCACATGTCTAAAACCAGGCCTGCTTGCTTCAGCTTTCTTACTATGCAATTTCCTGACCAACATGCAGTGCCTGTGACTCTTCCAATCTTTCTGCTAGTGTGAATCGGCAAAGAAAAAAGGCTAATGTGCTGCCCTCAGTAAGCAAATGCTATCAATGAAAATTACTTTAATGGGTGATTTGTGTGCTTTTTGCAATGCAGCCACATTAATTGAAGACTAGCAGGAGAAGAAGATGGCATAGTTAATGCCCATTAACCTGCTGGAATGAGAACTATGTCGCTGATTTAGAAGCATTAGGTTCTACCTGTGGTGACTCTTGCCAGTAAGAAGCGAAGATCTTAATAGAGCTTTTATTGCACTTGACTCCACTACACAGTAAATCCAGGATGCTGGCATTAAGTATAATTTCAGTGTCTAGTCAAAAACTGTTTCAATACATGCTCTGCTTTTTGCCTTCTAAAGAGAAATAAACGGTGTTGAAAGACGAATGAGAGGAAGAAAATTATTTTTTCTTGGTGGTGGAAAGGTGGCTTAATATATGTAGGTAAATAAACTTCCAGTACGATTCCTTCAAGACATTGAATTTATAGCAGTCATCAAAATAAAGGCCAGCTGGATCACTGAGCTGTTGTTCTCCTTTTGTTAATCTGTGTTCCATCATATCTATTTTCTTTCCTATACTCTCACACATACGTGCTTTGACTTCTGGGAGTATATGCATATCATTCATATGATATGCATATACTATATCTAATAGTGCCTATTTGGCTGCTATGCGTATAAAATATCCATATAAAATAGCTAACAGTGCCTATTTGGCTGCTATCCATCACAAAAAAAAAAAAATCTCTTCTGACCCATATAAGAATGGCTGTAATTGTCTTTCATTTCTTTTCCCAATACAGACTCCATGAGGAGTGGAGGAATATAATAAGAAAGAAGAGCCGATTATGGAATCTATACAGTCAAGACTTTTCAAAGAGCTGCAGTTATGGCAACACAAGCAGGCTTTTTGTTCTATTTTGGTTTTGGGTCAATGTTTGATTTCTATTCACATTTCTATTCACTACATCTGGTAACTTAAAAGCAGATTGCCTTGCTTAGGAACTGGGCAGTTGGAATCTGTATCTTGAGAGTAAGACAACCCTTCTAAGTGGGCATCCTTTAGGGAAGAACTGTCTATATATAGTCTCGTAAAAATGTGGATGTCTCTGTCTCCAACAACAGGTGCAATCACACTTGAATTCATTCTCTTTGTAAGTTTAATGAAAAAGGTCCCATCGGGGACAACGATTAAGGCAGATAAGTAACCATCTATGGGATATCTTTTGGGCTGATATCCACATTCCAGTACATCTTTGGTGGTGCACAGGTAATCCCCTTCTGATCTAGAATCAAACACTGACTCACACATGACATGTTTTAAATCGCAGAAAATGCAGAATTTCTTTGCTGATGCTGGTTGAGAGAAGAAATGAGCTTGAGCTTTATGTTTTCAGGACTTTTAGTTGGTCACCTATTGGACTGATTTTCCATGAAGCAGTCAGGCACTGAAACAATAAACTGATCTAAATTCTTGTTTATCTTTGCTGAGCTGCCACAATTGCAGTTGATGAGTATACTCAGTGTATTTGGAAAATCAAGGCTATACTTTTGAAATATTATTTCTGTGGTTTAAAGGAATAAATATAAATAAATATTAACTTGAGAGCCAGAAACAAATTATCAGGGTCTACTAAGAGGATCAGAGATAACAAAGCCACCAGCATGAAATGATAGACAAGTGGGGTTGTTTATTACCATAGCAGAACAGGATGCCAAATTGTTCTAGGAAGCGGTACTTTAGGGAGGCTTAATTAGATTTATGTTGTGTTCAGGAATGCAGAATGGCATATGTTCCTATTCCAGCATATGCTATCTACCGATACCTAAAAGGGTCAAGACTGCCTATCATTAAGTGGCACTGCAACTTTATATAATAAGTAATTTTAAAACTGCAAACAAATATGAATTTTAAAAATTACATTCAGGCAAAAAGAGCACCTCATTAGCAACACCCTAAAACTCACTTGAGTCTGATATAGTGCACATAAGAAGCATGTGGATGTGTCTGGGGTCTTGACCATGGGTATGAAAGCATAGTCAGTTTTGCATTTACAAATGCAAACATTTTAATTTACAATGTTATCATGATACATGCAATAGAAATATTAGGCAACTAGATTCTCAAGCATAAAATGCTTTCACAATATTCCTTTGGGCCAAGTGATTACATTAAAATTCTCTCTCTGTTGTATGGTAGAAAATTGCTTTTCTTTCAGTAGGAGCACATCATTACCAAATGGAATCTGATCATTCTATTTTCCAAATCAAGAAGCTGTACATTTTCTCCCAGCCATTGTTCCAGGAGAAAAAGGTGATCTCATAAACATAAATAAAAAAACCAGATGATAGTCCAAAAGAAAATTCCCCATGACAGATCTAGTGTCTTCACTACTCTTGTCCCCAAAGTCTGAATGCTCTTACTGAGAGACGTCTGCAGATGAATCAGCAAAACAATGTATATGAATATATATTCTTCTCCAAGTATTATTTGAGATTACACTCATTACTGATTTTATTCCTAACTTAAACAGGATGTGGCTTTAAAGAGTATGTGGCCTACCCCTCAGATAGGGATTGCTCATTATTAACATGCAACATTTTAAAATGTAAATGGACATGGGTAAGGGGGCAATGAAATATTAGATTTTATTTCCTGTGTAAATTACCTGTAACTACCAATATCAAATTCACTTTCTTATTACACCTGTCTTCAAATGCCTGGTTTGCAGTGATCAACAGCAAGGAAATTTGGTGGAAAATGTACAGAAGAAAGCAAGAACAAAAAGAGGACAAGCCAAAGTAGTCATTTAACTTAAAATGGCTTGGTTAGAATTTTTGAGTAAGGATTCCTGAAAAATGTGTTGCAGTACTTGCCCAGCTCCATGTTAGATGTTCAGACTAAATTTACTTCCTTTTCATGAATATCTGTATGTTATGATATTTACTGATATATAAATAAAGCATCTTCTTTATATGAAAATATAACCTGTCCATTTTTAACACTATTAAATGAAAAAGCTTTTTTAATACTCACATGTCAATTATATTGCTATTTTTGCAATGCTGCCTTTTGCTACATTTGAATTTCTAAAATCAGTTTTGAACTTTCTCTGGAAAATTTCAGAGTACTGGTATTCATCCAGAGATGAAGGAAAAGAAACTTCAAAATAATTTTTCAGCTGAAATTGTCCATCAAAAATACAGCCATGTTGTATTGAGATAACCAGCTACTGGGGCTATAGTTCAGGGGAAACACTAATGCTAAATCAATCCTGCTTTATTTCCTAAGGAAAACAGTAATAACAGCCCTCCTTGGCATTAATAGCTCTTGAGAATTCATCTCATATAAAACCTTGAATTCATTTTGATACGTACAGCAGGAAGAACTCCATCATTTTAGAGATTAACATTTCGGTAAAAATGGCATACCAATTTAAATCAAGTTATAAAACTATAGTACTATGCTAGTTAATAAGTAACATAACCTTAATCAAGATGTAAAGACATACATGGCTAAAGAGAAGCCAAACATGAAAACCCAAATATTCATGAAACTCAGTGCATGAACTCCTCCATATGTAGTATAGATACACAATACCACAGGGGACCTGTCAAGCTTAATTAATTCTTCTGTGCAATGTTGTTTAAGGTCCTTGGAGGAAGAGCATTAAAAACATATATATTACAAATACATCCTCTACCTTTCTATTAGATGTACAGTACAATAATTCACAATGAGCTACATAAAGTGAAAGACATGTTCATTGCAATAGCAGATGGTGTCATTATATCCTGCAATAAAAAGAAAACTTCACGTTTATGTGCCTTCATACTTATTATAAGGTAATTTTTTTAGGATGTACTGTAAAGAGATGGAAGAAGCGAGATACATGTTCTGATTAAAAATTCCATAATATCAGCTTTCTATTGGAAAAATTTTCTATATTTCTTCTTTAGAGGACTCATTTGGAGTCCTATGCTTTCCTACAGCTGCAGTGGGAGCAGAATATAGTCCTTTTTACTAGCAAAATCTTCACTGGACAAATTAAGAATACATGATGGAGCTCTTGTATCCCCAGGCCTCTAAGCTCAGTGGTGCTGTGTTCTAAAGTGATCAGACAGCTACTTTAGTACTGACAATGTAGTAACAGGTTCTAATACCGTTAAAAATGCTTTGTGTGAATTATTTACATATACTATGGAAGTTTACTATAGCCATTGCTGGTGTTCTATGATGATTTCTCTACTCCTGGAAAGGAGTACAGAGCTTGTGAAACCCTGTTCTACCATCCCAATCCCATGTGGACCAGTGGAAGTCTTTCTGATCCTTGCCACATATCAGTATCATAAGGATTAAGAAATGCATTAGCGGTAATACCAGTAACAATTTATAAAATGCTTATAATATATCTTAATTCCATTGCAGATGAGAAGCACTTCAATGAGAATCTGATGGACAAAAACAATAGCAAGAATTTTAAACCAGGAATGGGAATGAAATGGAGAATGAGAGCAGGAAGGCTTGGAACTCATCACTTCCCTCAAACACATTCTTGACAGTAGAGTAGAAAACCAGACATAATAATACTTACGTCATAGCTTGATAAATATATTCAATTCCATAGCGCATTGCAAATTCATCTACAATTTCTTGTGCAGTGTCATCAAAGTACACCTTCCAGGCTTCATCACCTCTCACTTCAGGGATTTTTACAACACCATTAGATTTAACTTCCGTCAAGTAATGGAATAGATTCTAAATGTAAGAAATGTTTCAAATAGGAATTTTCAGTTTTTAAGTAGCATTCTGAAAGTATATCCTATATAATAGTCATCATTGTTAGGTTGGTGGGTAGTTTTTTTTTCTTTTTGTAATTTTTCTGAAGACTGGCACTAACTAATTGTCATTTGGTAAACAAAAAAACCCCAAGACACTAAACACATTTTTTGTAATGGAACTCTGGTAGTGCACAGGCTTGTGATTCAGCACATTGATCTATTTCCTTGATATAAGGTCATGTCAGTTAACTGGCACAGAGACTGCAACATAAAATCATGCAGAAACTTTCTCTTCTCTATCATATGCCCTTGCTAACGAATGAAAATGTGATGTTATAATGCTCACTACATAGTGCTTCAACTTTAATTGGATCTGTGACCAATAAATTTCAAATTCATTATTTAAGAACTGTAAGTTACAGGAAACCTATCAGAAATATTGCAGAAGCCTCTCAAGTAGCTAAAGGCATGCAATGAAGTTAGGTTTAGCAACCTTAGGACCAAAGTTAGTATTTAATTTGACATTAATGTCAGATTACCTAGCTCCATATGTATCCACAAACTCAGCAGCAGATGTGATTTCCTATTTTCAGTGACCAAAAAAACCTGAAAACTTTGAAATAATTTCAGTTTTGCTAATTAGCCCATAACTGTCTTGTGGATTATCTTAAAGCAACAGAATTTTGCCATTTAACTCACAGGTCAAAACATTTGCGATATCAGGTCAAAATCTATGAGCACAAGTGCCCTGAACATTCAGTTTTAAAAATGGTGAACAGTGGCATTTTGTGGATACATACTAGTGCTGAACTTTCAGCCATATATTATCTATCAGCTTTCAGAAAGTACTTGTATTTTTAGAATAGAACTTCAATGTGGATCACTGTTTGAGGGAAGAGGAATCAAATACAAAGAAAATCTTTTGAAAGACACACTGGTTTATCAGTGATGTTTTTTTTTCAATGTTGAGAAAAGCAATCTAGACAATAGGCGAACCAAATTTTATATTGTCTATGCTTCTCCTGCTTTTTCTTGCTCTCTCCAAAATATGAATTAATGTAGCAGGAAAGAAGTCCTTTACAATTAACAGCTATATTTCTGTAATATTCAGAAATGGTTGTATCTTCTTGATGTTAGCAAGCACATATGGAGCATCAAAATGCTGAAACAAAACACAGTATGGGGAGAACTTAGCTGACTCCACCCCTTCTTTTTTCTAACTCCTAATGGCAGGAATGATCTGTTGGTGTTAAATTGTTCTGCCATTGACTCTGAACCTCATATGCCATCAGCAATACAAAGTGGGAAATATAAAATAAACTTGTCCTGAGGTGTAGCAGCAAGGTATTTATTTCAGTGTTCTAATGTGCTGTAGCTTTTTTTTCTTATCCATACAACAACTGAATAGTAATTTCTGTACAGGATGCTTTCTTTAACTTCTCCAACATACCTCATGTAGACAGGTGTACTGCACATGGTAGGGAGCAACTTTCTCCTCTCCTTTTATTTCAACATTGATTTTCAATCTAATGGCACCAGAGACAGCTGATTTATCTGTTCGCTTTTCTGAAGAGCAGAAAAATAATATATTAGTAACTACCAAGAATATATATATGTCATGTGAAAACCTTTCAGAAATCATTCTAGCTTAATAAGAATGTTTTTTAAAGCCAGAAAGTCCTCCTGTTGAGAACAAGAGAATTTTTTTTAATACCTCACATATGGTTCAGGCCATGAAGAGAATATCAAACTATGAACTAAAGCATCTTTCTTATTTTATCTGCCAAATTCAAACCAGGCTGCACAGTGCTTTATTTAACACTTTTCCCTTTTCAATAGAAATTATTTCCATTTTCTATCTTATATCTGTACTAATTATTATTGTTCTCATTATTGATATTTTCCTTTAGTTATGAAGACTTTAGCAACAACCTGAACTACTATGTCTGAGAGAAACTCAAAATGTTCTTAGCAGAACTCAAGTACAGAGCTAAGCTGAATCTTACAGAAGAAATGATATGAAGAACTTTGTTTATGCTACGTGTACCAGTCCATTTAGTTGCTGTCTCTCATTGTGGAGGTTACTGATTATTGACTCCCATTTTCACTTTTCCAATCCACTCTAGCAGTATAACTGAGTCAATAGGTATTACAATTTTTATGTTCTTTCACAAAGCGCTGTGATGTGAGTGGTGATGAACAATACAGTTAATAAGAACTGGTATTCCACAAATCCAACTGCTTTGTTTATTTCACTCGTCTCCTCTGTATGATGTGACATACTGCAGTTGCGTCAATGTGTGTATGTATCAGAGTAAAATACGCCATTCTTTTTAGAATATTAGAATTATCATGAGCCATTTACCAATATTTGTTTTAGATGCTGATTGAAAGGTTTTCATTCTAGATTCTTCCTTTTGCAGAGCACATAGATTTTCAATGTTATTATTAAACTGCTTCCAGTCAAATCAGTTCAGCAAGATTTGTTTTAAAAATGCATTTCATAATAATTTATATCAGTTTAAGTCACTGAAATTTTTGAAGGAATAAAATTCAGAATTCATAAGGACCCAATTATCTTACTTTTAAAAAACCTCATTATAAATAGGAAATAAAGCAAGGCTTTCTTTTCTTTGTCAATAAGAAATCAAATAGTTCCCTGACACATCTATATATGTCACTGGGAAATGAAACAGTAGGCAGGGAAACAAGGACTATTGATTAGGAAAAAAATGCTCTACAATTTCAGAAAATAATGCGACGTAATTCACCCGAAGTTTTCATAGAGCAGGCAACCTAGATAAAAATGTTACTATCACATTTTTATTATCAGATATAGGAGATTAACTTTTAAAGGGCTACTCCAGAACATTTAGTGCACCCAAAGAGATTTTTAGAATTAAAGAACAGTTGTATGCTTAGATTTAGATAAAGGAAATATATTGAGACACATTTTATTTCTAATTTAAAGAATGATACTTCTTAAGACCTGTCCAGACAAGAAAGTGCAGTAATTAAGGACAACAGAGAGCATTTTGAGCTTCAGCAGGCTGTCTTCAGTTTATGATTCTGCATGTAAACACATTTGACATGTACAGAACAGAAAACCCAAGCAAGCAAGTTTCATGAAGAACAACAGGTGTAAACACAGTGAAAACCAAAGATGATTAGCCCCAGAATGGTATATAAATAATTTTTTAAAATATGTGATAAAACGAATGTGGACAACAAGAAAAGTGTTTGCTAGATATTTCTGTGTATCTTTGTAGACGTATTTCCCACAGAATGCTACTGTGAATTGACTAGTCTGAAACGTTGGGTTTTCTTACCTATTTTTAATTTTGCATTAAAGTGAAATATTTTTCTTTGATTTTGTTGTGATTAGTCTGCTCTCTGTAATTGTCATAACTCTGGATCAAAACAAGAAAGCATCTTTTGTTTGCAAATCAACCTGTAATATTTAAGATTTTTGAAGCTGTATATTGGTACCAAAGCTACATATTTTGAAGTCCCAAACCTACTGATTCTGAGATTCTACCTAAATTTGCTTTAAAAAATCAGTAAGAATCATACCTAAATTATACCATACATCCATTTCTCCACTCAGTGTTCTTACTTCAATGATTGTTTGCCCAAGGAAGTCATCTGATTCCTTCTTGAAATGTTGTTTTACTCTAGATTTGATGTCATCATCTTCATCCCATACTCTCACTTTTATTCTATCTGTAGAGTTATGGCATTCACTGTAAAAATAATAATAAAATACAAAATGTGAGTGATACATAAGCTACATACATTGGTACTGCTGTCTAATTCATTGTCCTCAATTTCCATACACTTGCTTAACTGCATAAAGTGACAGAATACAAACAACCTGCAACATTCAGTGGAATAAAAGGCCATACCACATCGCTAGGGCCAAAACTACAATTACTATATATAAGAGAAAGTAAAGAGATTAACTTGACTGAATTATATATACATAGGGGTTGTATTTAGGAATGTCATGAACTCCTCATTAAAATTATTAATTTACAATGTGTACTTCTCGATGCTATTATTTAACAAATATCTTGGGAAAGATCCAGTTAGATCAGGTTTATTCATTTAGGAATGCTATGTAGTACATACAGTAGACCACAAAAGTAGTTGCCTAGAATGTTATAATACAAAAAGTGAGAAAATCTTGAAGAATACTTTGGGTACATGGCAGGAAGTTTTTTAAAAAACCCTGACAAGTATGCACAAACACCCCAGCAAGACAAGACAGGCAATCAGAAAAACCTAGGGAAATAAAGTAGCTGCTTTCTTTAAAAGATATACTACTTTTCTCCAAGACCTCCATTCCCTGGTCAGGAGAAAGAGTAGGGACAGACAAACATATACTAAAAAATTCCTTGCAAATTTAAGTGGCTGACTAACCCCTCATGAGTTGAGTGGATTTGAGAAACTACTGGATGCATGAGAGAGTGAGGTGGCTTCACTCGCAATCTACAGATTTCCCAGTGGATAAACTTTTTTACTCCCAGCTCCATCCTGCATATATTTGCACAGAAATGGAAAAGAAACTCTGCTGCTGCTTATTGCTATAAGCCACAATGAGGACTGTTGACTATTGGTCAGTGTTGGCTTTTGATGACTTCATTGGAATATCCTAACATTGACTGCAGAAGCCTGTGGTAGTGAAAAACTTGCTGATGACATTTAATGGCTAGTACAGACCTGGCATCCGTTACAAGCCATGTCATACTCATGCATCCACACTAACCGGGTTTTTTTTATATCCATTCAGTAATACTACAAAAATATTTTAAATGTTACAAATCTTTGGTTATCTTTCAATATAGCTGTAAAGTGTAGCAGCAAATTTTCATCTTCAGCAAGGTCTTAGGCTGACACTAGATTAAGAGTTCTTACTTGAATTCTATCCCAAGCGCTATCACTGCTCAGTGATATGTCTCAGCGTTTCCAGCATTAAAACAGTAATACTATAACTTATCTCCCAACTGGCACCCCTCAGGGGTGTTCTAAGAATTAATTAGTGGTGGTAATGGGCTTTGAAAGTATAAAGTGCTTTAAATGGTATTATTACTGTCAAGGCCAATCAGTCACTAAAAATGGCATGCATAGCTTTTACTCTACCTCACCGTGACATCACTCAGTATCACAGAAATGCTTGTGTCTGTATTCCAAATTTTAACATCGCAGATATATCTGGTAATTAAAAACCACATTGTTCTCTGATTAGCAAAACTAATGAAGCCTAGTTTCCTTTTGTCTTACGACTGACTTCCCTAATATTTAACAAACTGCAATCACCTATTGAATCTTCTCCCATAACTAGGATTTTCATAAATTACCCCTTCATATGTACTCCCTGGTGTCTATTATGGAGTGAGCTCATGCTGAGGACACTGTCAGGATCTCATCTCTGTCTGACCATCTATTTTCATAGAACATGATGGACATAGTATTAGGCAATCTGTGAAATTTCTCTGACTGACCGCAAAATTCGAAAGCTATTGGCAAGGACATATAAAATACAGGAAGACACAGATGGATCAAATAAACATCTTTGCCTTAAGAAACTAGGCTAAACCCAGAAAGCATTTAATTTTCCTAAATTGTAGCCCTGAATTATTGCTTAACATTGCTAGAGTCCTGAATTGCATTTAGCTGTGCACCCAATAGAAATATTAAACGGGATTTCTACCGTGCCATAGAGAGATCCATCACTGGTGAGGCGTTTATGTGACCCTCATCACCATATCTGTGCTATTAGTAGAAATCTTGTTCCTGCTTTCCTTCTCAGGGAGATGCTGCATATAAAAAGTCATTAAATTGTACTTCAGTACAAACACCATATTTTTATTCTCCTGAGACAACACCAATTTCCCTCTGGTGTATACTTAGCTGATTAAGGAATATTTATTCAGATGGTCAGGATGACTGCACTTTTCCCTGATATCCTCATTTGTCTCCTACATCTTTTTCTCCTTTAATCTTAGGTTAGTGAAACACGGTGAGACCTATCATGACCAATGGGTTTACTCACATGTTCATCTTCGTGTCTAAACCTTTAGCTCTGCTACATGTTTGTAACATTCCTGTGCAAGATCCCAAAACTAGCATAGATTTGTGATGCAAGAACAGAAGGGTGGATGAACACGTATTTCTACTGGCCTGCCCTGTGGCAGTGAGACTGCAGGGAGATTTACTATTAAAGTTACAGAGCTGTCTCTGCATGATTCTACTTACCTGCCCAGCCTCTGGGAAACAGCACTATATAGTGAGATGCACATTCTGCTTTAGTCACTGGTAACATCTGTGCAGAAGCTCTGTGGCTTTGCAAAAAGCATTGGGTGGGATTCCTACTTCTGCTTACTCTGTTGAGGAAAATCAGCCCAGGGAATTCAAGGCAAAGACAACATATGCTATTTTCAGAGTTCCTCTTCTAGCCACTCTGCTTTATACGCTCAGTAAAAGTGTTCACTAAGGTGTGATACAGGAAGGTGAGAAGTGAATTTTTCTTTAGCACACAGAGAATGAAGATACTGATGCTTTTGAAAGCTGGGAAAGCTGCAGTATATTCAGAGATGCTAGATAGAAGAGATAGTTTTAATAATTCATCAACAATCTGGTGATGCTACATTACTTCTGCATTTACAGAGTGCTGCACAGATATGAAATAATTCTCACAGCATTCCTACTTACTCTAATGGCTAGAGTAATAAAAAATGTAATAATAAACTATCTTTACTATACTAGCCCCATGTAAATTTAATATTAGGTGCACTGGCATGACCTGATTGTACACCTCATCTAAGAGATCTGCACCCAGTGTTAAAATAACAACTAATTGATACTACGCTGCTTTCAGTAAAAAAGTAAATGCAAATGAATGAAGAAGCTGGTAAAGAAAGTATGGAGACTAATTTCCCACTCTGTCAAAATGAAGTACATTCATCATAACAGCATTCTTCCCTTGTAGTCTTCAGTAAAAACTCTTACATCCCCCTTACATTTTTTTTTCTAAATCAACTTTTAACCAACCACAAATGAGTAGTCTAAAAATCAGGCATACGCTACTTCTAATCAGAGCTCCAAAGCAGTGGAGAAAAATCTTTCCTGTCTTAAGAAGATAGACAAATCTGTTTAGAACTGGTCTTGTATTCCCTGAGCACTCAGCAAACTAGTTCAAGAGTAGACAGCTAGTGGTAGAAAAGCTTTGAAGAACTTGTACTGTAATAGGAAACTTTTCAATGCCACAGATAATGACCACATTCTTTTTAAAAAATATCCTCAAAAGTGACAGAACAAAGAAATGTAAAAAAGGGAAGCATTATACTATTCTTACTCCAGTTTTACAGCTGGGATACTGATTCACAGACAGATTAGATCACTCTACAAGTATCTTCCTTACTTCTCTCTCATAGTGCCCATTCCTCCTTTTCAAAATGTATTTAGCCTTTTTTTTCTCCTGAAGCACTAGCATGCATTTTTATTCCCAACAGTGGTTATTAAAAAAAAAAGCAAAGGGTGAGATAAGTTTCTTCTATAAACATTCTCTCTGCTCTCCAATGAGGATTTCCAAGATCCAAATAATATTCACCTACATAACTTTCCAGAAACATCAAATCCAGAGACAACAGGACTTGCAAAAGTTCCAGAGAATTCACTCTGGTTGTTGATGGAGAAACCTGAAGATCTTTTAATTTGTTTTCAATAGGCTACTTCAGCTGAAAACTGCCAGCCTGTCTATGTAAGAGCACTTGCTGAAGAATCACTGTGGTCTACTGTAATTGAAGTACATAACCTTTGTTTTTTGCTGTATTTTGTTTTCAGTTTCTTTCTCTGGTAGCTTCTATTTCTGTTTAGCCTGTTACAAAAGTACCTGAATTCCTTTTGGACATACTCTCATTAAAGCATGTAAAGAAAACTTGACACATACAATTTCATGATACTAACCATAGGTACACTTATTATTAATATCATTATTTCTGATGGATATTGCTTTAGTTGTACACCATTACATATACCTTAGATGTCTTCCACAAACTAAAGGAATAGATTCTGGAAGACAATATTTTGTTCTTTTAAGTACTATATTCGTTCAGTGAGTCACCATTGATTTAATTGGAAAACAGATAAAAATCAGGGTGCTGCTTGGCTGCATGAACTATGTATGTGAAAAAGTAGTTCAAAACTTAGAACAGATTTAAAAAAAACATAGCAAATGACAGATCGTTGTTTTTTGTAAACCCCCTTACAAACAAGCATAAGGAATACATTTTGTATAGCAGGTAATGCACATAAAACAATCCAAGAGTTGCACCTTGCTAAGTTCTTACTCAATTTTATTCCCTTATGCTAAAATGTCTTGGATGCCATATGGTCTAGATGGGGAATAGAATGTGAGAACAGAGATTTTGTCCTAAAAGTATAAAGAAACCACACGGTCATGGAAGATAGTAGTAGAATGAAGTTCAGAAAGCCATTTATTGGTATTATTACCCTCATGCTTATTATTATTGCCATTACTGCAAGCCAGAACCAGATACATCCATGGCATTGCCATGAGAAGTCTGCCCACTGTGTTCTTAAGTGTCCAGCAATAGCTCCATAGTCTCTCAGGAAATCCATCTATTCCAGTACTTCACTAGCCCCACTGTTGGCAAACTTTTTCTGCAGTCTCATTTAAGCCTCTCTAAATGGAATTTGTACCTATTACTTCTTGTTCTACTATAACAGTAAGCATGGAAAATAGATTATTCCTTTCCTCTTTGCAGGAGAAAGGATGTGTTTAAAGACATCCTTACCTCCACTACTTGTCTCTTCTCTAGTCTGGACAGTCCCAATTCTTTAACAGTGTGGTCACGGGCCATGCTTTCTGATAAAGTAGAATAAGACTAATTATGCATTTCGTGCATTAGTTTACTCTGTCATAACAAAAAGACAGTTGTATAAAATTAACCTGGATTGACAGCAGTTTGAAAAAAAGACTCAGACCAAACATGCTGTACTGTGAAACTGAAAAACATTATTGCTGAACAAATATAATTTGAATTGGTTCTTAGAGGTGTTCTGCTCTCTTGTTTTGGGCTGAGGCTGTGAGATACAGTTTTTTTAATTAGTAGGATGTCTCTCAGAGACTTGGCTGCTTATTGAAGAATTTTTAGAATGCATAAATCCAGTAAACTAATTTGCAGGTTTCTATTACCCAATTGGTTTTGTGTAATTCTCTGTTATATACTCGTGCTTATGAAACAATCTTTAAGCTGTTTCAACAATTCTCACAAGACTGTGTTTAGATATCACTAGAAACTGGAACACCATTTAAACAGTTAACCAATCCTGTTGTCTTCAGGTACAGTGAAGATTATACTTTTTAAAACAACTTCAGTTGATCAAGAATGTATAAAATGACAGTAGGAAAGGACTTTGGTAAGGTCCTCTTGTTGTATTTATTTCCTATACATGGCTGCTTATAGTAAGTATTGCTTTAAATGAATCCACAAATCACTTCTTTGCAGTATAGATAAACTGTGCGAGTGCTTCTCTTTAAGGTAATTCTAAGGAAAGAACATCCACAGCTGGATGCCTGAAATAGTTGCCAGAAATTCTCACTTAATCAGAAACTCTAGACTGAAATATCCGACATATGAGGAAGTTGAACAGCTTCTCTGCCCAATACAGAGACTTTAACTATCATGGTCTCTAGTCTACACCGATGCTGTTTGGTGCTAGAGGATCCTTTTTCCCAGTATTATCTGCTAAAATACATAGCAGTAAGAATTCTCAGCAACATTCTAGTTTGTTTGGAGAAACAGGTTTGGGGGTTTTTTTCTGCGAGCAATTGTAAATCTTCTCTCTATTGGATTTTATGTCTGCATTGATATTTTCAGTATATCACCAGGAAATCATCAAGAATGTCAGAAATCAGACAAATTCTAACAGTTTAATGGTGACCGTTATATTGGCCAGGTGGTAATCATAGTCTTAAAAAACCCGTTTCTCATTGGTCTAATTTAAATCAATTAGATCAAATGTTTTCATGCACTGAAAGGAGTAATAGATATCCAGTGAAGCTATTTATCAGAGCCATATGGTGGCCTAGTGGCAGCCAAAATAGAAAGAATAAGCATTGTAAAATAATCATCCAGTTATATAAAAGAATTCTG
Source organism: Ciconia boyciana (assembly GCF_034638445.1). Lineage (NCBI taxonomy): Eukaryota > Metazoa > Chordata > Aves > Ciconiiformes > Ciconiidae > Ciconia > Ciconia boyciana. Next base: position 15,081,835 of record NC_132941.1, on the reverse strand, counting down.
TATTATACAACTGTATCGGAGGTGTTAATGAGAGGTCAGATGAAACATGATACCTGCAAAGTCTGCAAGGCAATTTGGAGATGTGTGCTTGCTAGACAACACTGCCAGAAAAAAGCAGATTTCCGTATTTCAGCAATCAACTGCTGAAAATAGTCAAGAAAAGAATGAGAGTGGAGAAGAGTTTTAGTATAGTGTATAGATCTAAAAGTTTTTACAAAGCTGAGAACTATACAGCCAAAATATCTCTTCCTTGTAACTAAAAAATAAAAATGCAGTCCCTTTTCCCATATCAGATGCCACACTCAACCAGAAGACGGAAGGTGGCAGATAGCTGCAAGACTCTTCCTCTGCTCTGGCATTGAAAAAACTCTCCTATCACTGATGTTTTATTGAAAAAATAAAAAACGCTCTGTTATCTCCTTTCTAATAATGCCAATAGAAAGGATCAAAGCCCTTAGCACCTATATTACATTCATTAAAGGAGCATCTGCTGGCCTATTTACTTCTCTGTCTTGTGTACAAAAACCGTATACATTTCAAGGAAAGATGTATTCTTCCTCTGATAGTCTTGTTTTTTTACTGAGATGCGTGCAGCTGTACATAAGCTCTACTTTAGTTATGGTTTATGAGTTCCCATGTTAAAATCTATGCCAGTAACCCATGGTCATTTAGCAAAGGGTTACATTATGTTTTGTTAGAAACATTCACTCTCTGCTTACCATACAATCGTCTTAGGGTTATGTGTGATACTGCAAACCAGAACACTGCCCTCACTCTATCTGCTATGACAGAGCAAATGCACAGTGGGGAGCCAATGTTTTTTCCAAGTCCTTGTTTTGGGACAGATAGGGACATTTAAACGAATGTTTTGGTATTATGAGTAAATATATGATTGTAAGATTTTGAGATTTATTTTATTTCTGCAATTTATCATTTAGGAGTTATAATGATGATTAGTATTTGATTTTAAAGAGGACTATCAAATATCACTAGTAGAACCTAATTTAAATGAAACTTCTTGAGTCAATGAAATAGTTATATTGATCTACTTTAGATTTAATCTTGTGGTTAAACATTTATAGTTTATTTAATACACTTTAGAAATTCCCATATACTTTCAATTGAAATCCAATGCATTAAATAAGTCAGGGAGATTATTTTAGAAAGTACAAGTGCTATAAAAATGATTGAAAATATATTCAGTTCAAGGCAGTTACTCAGGAGATTTATGCTATAGTAGGGTTTGGGGTTTTTTATTAATGTTATTGCTAGAGCAGCAGATGACAGTAATACTTAGTGCTGTGTGAAAAAAATATGTAATATTGTCAAGTTTCCAGGGATTTTATGGTAGTCCTGCTCATATCTTTGAGAAAATACATTTAAAACTTCTACCAAATTTGCTGAATTGCTCATCCAGATTTTGACAGTATGCAACTCATACAATTAAATGCAAGAAAGTAATTAATCTCCTACCTTTGGTTACTCACAGTCATTCAATGAGGTATGACACTTCAACTGTTACCGGAGTAACACAAATAACTTGAAAACATGATCTGTATAGGGGAAGCCTGTAAAAAGTTTCTGAGTGTGTGTTTTCTCTGAATTAACTATTTATTTCTAGTACTGGCCTTTGAATCTGTGAAAGGAATGGGCATACATTGTTTAATATAGTTGGATTACCTAGTACCTTTTCCAAACAAATAGAAGCAGCATCTTGGGTCATACCTCTTTCAAACTCACTAGTGAAATGATAACCTCCTCAACAATGAGGTAGCAGACTTCAGTCAAAAAACAGGGAAGAGAAAATAGCTGTTGTGCTATATGATAAGAAGGTAACCTCTCGTGTTATGACACTGCACCTTCTTGAAGAAAACAGAGCTCTATTTCAAATGCCTGAACCCTAACAGAAATTGTTTCCGTGGTTTATGTAGATAGGAATAATGAGAACTGATGTCTTCCTTATAGGAGGAATGGAATGTAAGAAGAAACTAAACAATGTTATAGCCTGAAGACAATTATTTTACATTGCGGTGAATGGATATTTTGAAATTGTCTGTTGCACACGGTGACTAACTAGAGATTCTGAATCTTGACTGGGCAGTCTGCAGGATCCTGAGCTGTTCTGCTGCTGCTTCGTAAATTCAGGGTTGCTTATAAAAACGTCACATCATTTTTACCATCACTGATACAGGGTTTCATCAAGTTGTATCAAATTAACATCCAGTTTTGAATAGCACTATTAGGCATAAACATATTAGACTTTTATAACGTAGTACCAAAAGGTTAGACTATTATAATGTGTCAACAGTTTGCATATATTCTCAGTAAAAACGGAAATAAAACTTTTGTATTTAACAAACACTGAAATTGTATAGCCTTTTTTATTATTATAGTTTCTTCTTTTCGTAATTTACTATACTAGTGTTTTCACACCGCTGCCATAAAATACCTACTAACTTCATATGATAATACTGTGGTAGGTGCTTTCAGGGTAGACTGGAACTTTTCTGAACAATTTAAAAAATCTGCTTTAATAAACAGTTCTCTGTCACGTAAAATTTTCCAAATAAAATCTAGGGTTTATATTAGCCTTTCAGAATCCTTACCTGACTTTAACAATAGTAGTTAAGTGCACATCATATACTGTGGCACATAGTAATCAAGCTGAGAAAAGAGTAAATGCTGAAATACTTTTGCTACATGTAGAGGAATAACACAGCAAATTGATACTGTTATCAGATTGGTCACATTCTCAGTCAGGAACATGTTGTATCCTAAGGCAGTATTTTCAGGAAAGGAACAGTATAGTACCTGTGAATTGGAATTTCCTGTACTGTAACATGTCTTTCTGAAAGAAGTTCTAGGAACATTGCCAGAACTAGAACTGGCATGAAATCATATTCAAACCTTAGTTAACGTATTACAGACTGAAACATCTACTTTGCAGTCAGAGTTGAACTTCTGCGATATGCTGACAACAAACTATACCATATTCAGTTCAGTGGCCAAAGAAAGGAGACAGGAGGATTGTACCATACTCTCCACATCAGAATTCTGGACAACACTCAGTCTTGGAAAGGATAGACATTACCAACAGCCCAGCCCACAGCCTGAAGCACACCAGTTACTATCAAATTCCCCAGCTTCACCTAGGAGAATCGTAATGTTGAATAAAAATGCATTTAACTTGCATGGTCAGTATCTGACACATAGGAAGGCATTTATAATGCCAACATTTGATATGTAAGGTCAAAGTCAGAAAACTCTTAAGTTCCCTAAAAAATTAGAATAAATAGACACTACCAATAGATCCCTCAAAAGACATAATTATGAGCTGTATGACTACTATATGATAAAGTCACAATAAACTTCCATGCTCTGTCCGTTCAGAGCTTGCTAATTTCTTAATGCTATGAATATGCATAGTATAGACAACAAATATTTTCAAATTAAGTAATTATTTCACTTGGTAGCATTATATTACCTAAATGTGAATTTAAAAAGCAAGAAACAACAGTATCTTCTATACTTACAAATAGAATTTTTCATCCCATACTGGATTCAAGTTTCCAAAAATAGTCTTTGTTCTCCGCTTGGTTTTGCCAACTTGCACAGTAACATATGGGTCACTTGAGCCAGTTTTGTCCTTAGCTTGTAAGCCCTGAGCACAAAGAACTGCAACAAAAGGAGAGAAGTGTGCTTTAGCCCTCATAGCCTTCACTGCCAAGAAATAAATGAGACAGTGACAACAGCAACAGGAAGCAAAGCCCTCAAACTGAGGGCTCCTGAAACAAAGCTTTCTGGATGAATTTTCCCAGTGTCTCTTATGCTGGAGATAGACAGGGCTTGTCTAACTACCCTTCTGGACTGTATAAAATTTATAAATATGGTTTAACAGAGTAATAAATTTAAAGATTCACTACAGAGCACAAAAGAAATACTTTTCTTGCCATGCATAATTCAGATACTCTTCTCAAACTTTGGTTTAATCAGCATGGCAAGTAATAGAATGTTATATAACTTGGCTTGAGTCTAATAATTCCCTAAAATTTCCATTTCCCCCCTTAAATAAATATATAAATAATGATTTCCAAAATTTTCCCAAAGATCCAAACTAAAATTTCCAAAATAAAACCTCCAATTTTCAAGAATCTGCACTGTGGATTATGAAACTAAATATGAGGGGCATGGTTATGACTTTATCATTTGTTTTCCTCATGTGAGAGATTAACTATGAGGATTTTCAGAATACTTCCTATTCTATCACAGAGAGGGTGACGGTTCAGATCAATTATCATTAACTGTTTATGCATTTGTCAGCCTTTCTGACAGTTAATGTTGGTGTATAGTTAATGTATATGCATTTTGTGGCAAATATAAATACACACAATTTGATTTTCCATTGTAATTCATATAACTGGAAATCTCAGGAGAAAGCAAAACTGCCAAATAGCAGCCTACCAAACCCAGAGAGCTGCAGCTAAAACACTTGCCATGGCTTCTAGCATCAGCAGAGCTTGGTTTTGTTATTTTGCACGTATTATTTAAACCATATCAGTGGTAACATTTAGTTAACATTCTCTAAAGTCAATCATTTTGGATAACAAATCTCCCTCAGTGTGCTCAGAAAAATGATTACATAAAAATGTCACCTTCTTACTCAGCAGATCAGCTCCTGGTGTGGGTTCAGTCATATCTGCTGACTTCAGTGAAAAAAGTAAGTTTCTGTTACTTTTTTACACATCTCATTCCTGAAAAGACTAACTCTTAGGAATGAACTAGACAGTCCCAAAATTCAACAACTATTCTTTTGAGTTTCATGCACTGTCCCACAACCTTCAGAATGGCCTCCCTTTTTCCTAATCCATCTGGCTCACAATCTTGGATTTTCCCTAGATTTCTTCTGGCACATATCTGCTATTCTTCAGCTCCATGTACAGTTTACGTGCTGCCCCAAACGTGATTGGCCTTTAGGCTGGACTACAGAGTCACATGTAGCTAAAAACACACCTGCCAACTCTCACAGAGTCATTCATTCATGGTCCACTTGGCAAATGCTTTTCTCCTTACCCTCCTGAATGCCAGCGTTACATTTCAGAGTAGAAATGGCAATTCCGTCTCTCAATGACCCTCCCCCGATATATTAAAAAATTGCCATGGAATCTAAAAGTACTATAGTAAAATTTTTTGAGCACGCAACCCAAATACATTTAGTTATTTACAAATTATATACATGTACCGCTGTACTAATACATTATGTACATTATAAAACATACAAAACCAGACATTAAAAGAAGATGAGATAAAGATGAACTAATCAATATTTTTAAAATATTTTTTTAAATTTTATTAATGTGATTGAATATGCTTCGTTATTTTTGAAAATATTGTTTTAACAATTTGTGATACAGTGATTTGAAGATCTGAGTCTAAGTCCAGTTTTAATGGCTGCCATAGCTGAAAAAGATACCTCACAAAGATACATAGATCCAAATGGAAGAAGTGCATCATTGGCTGCACTTACTAAATCACTACACTAATTTTTCAATCCCATCTACCAATTATGCAAAGGTTTTTCTTGAAAGTCAGCTGGTAAATTTCCGCCTTGCCTGATGTCAACCAGTTGTTCTTGCAAACTAATTGGAAAGTGTTGTATTTTTACAATTTGAACAAATAGGTTCAAAACCCACTGGAAGTCCTCATTTGGAAGATTTTTAAACAAGGTAGAAAATTCAATTTCCAAGTTTTTTAAGTGTACAGATTAGAGTTTTTGTAGGTGACACACATTGTTTTTGGCAGCAAAATCACATAACGATGGAAACATTTCCGAACATCCATTTTCATAATGCTCTCACCATAGCACGAGTTTCTTTTGAAAAGCAGTTACTTTCTCACTCATTGTGAAAATGTTACCTTTACCTTAAAGGACAGCTTAAATGTGTTTATTTTTTAAAAAATATCTGCTAGGTAGCATAGTGCTACTGACAACCACTTGTCATTACAGAAGAAGTCAGTAAATTTGAACATTTGTCTTTTTGTAAGAGAAAAATGTGTTACTCATCTTTAAGTTCAACAACTCTTTTAACACTTTGCCACAAGATAACCAGCAAACCTCTGTGCAGTACAGAGGATTTTCATGGTCACTGCTCATCTCATTACTAAGTATCGTAAGGACTGTAAATAAGAAAGACTTCACAGTACCCATCAAGTTTGACTGCAGCAAATGCCCTGCAACCTGGCTTAGGAAGTTTGGGGTAAAGGGTAAATGCAGAGTGAAACTCTGATTTTTTTTTTTTTTTTTTAATGTATTAATGATGGGTAGAACATGATGCCAGTCAGGGAAGGAGTCAGCAGTCTTCTATAACTTGGGACCCAACATATACTAAGCTATTTATGTGGAAGTACACATCTCTAAAACACCATCAGGGAAAGACTATTCCTATTCCCTATAAATATTTTGCTCCTCATGAAATCTGGATTCCCTTTCCATCTTTCTCTAAGATCCAACAATTAGCTTAGTTTTGCCTGTAAGTTTCTTCGCTTGATGTGGGAAATTCTCTCATGAAGAGAGAATCTTGCATTCTCTCTTCAGGGTATAGCCTGCAAACTGAGGGAAATGTTTATTTGCATCTATTTGACACCTGTGAGGCCACACTCAGATGAAATGTTATTTCTGCACTTTGATGCTCCCCAATAAAAGAGACTGACAAACTGGAGAAAGTCCAATGGAGGGTTGCCGATTTGGCTAGGGAATTGGGGCACATGACATATGAGAAAGGGCTAAGGGTGTTGGGTTTCCTTATCCTGGAGAAGAGGAAGGCTAAGAAGAGATCAAGCTGCAGTCCTCAGCTACCTGAAGAGCATGTCACAGAGACGATGAGCTCCCAGACGAGCCCACCTAGTTGAGGATGTCCCTGCTCATTGCAGGGGGGTTGGACTAGATGACCTTTAAAGGTCCCTTCCAACCCAAACTATTCTGTGATTCTATGAAGCCGGACTCTTCTCAAAGGCACACAGTGAAATAATAAGATGTAACAGCTGCAAGCTGCAGCAAGAGAAATCCCAGCTGGATGTTACAAAACCAGTTTTACAATGTGAGTGGTTAATAACTGAAACAGCTTGTCCAGTAAGCGGGACAGGTTTCCCAGAGAGAACGTGGCAACTCCATCCTTGGAGAGTTTCAAATCTAGTCTGGACAAAGCCCTGAGCAAGCTAATCTAACTTGCTAAAATAATGCCATCTACCTGCTCAGGGTATCCTAGTCACTTGTTTCATAAAGAAAAAAGTAGTAAAGTACACTCTTGTATTTTTTTACCAGTGTGCATGTGTTTGATCTTACAGAGGATATATGGAAAAGATCTTGTAAAATACATTAGGAAAATTACCATATGTACAGGTGTGAAACATCAGGCACCAAGAACTGCCTTAAACATACCTTTTATGCAAGTTGCTGACGCTATTGTTTATTTTAAAAATATAGCTTTTGTTTCACTCATTTTTTATCAAAATTGACTAGTAAAAGCTAAAAATAAGTTCCTAAATTTTTTCCCCCCTAGCAGGAATAATACAAGTCCTGGAGAAAGAGAAAATATTTAATTTACTTTTAATATCAGAAGAGGGCTTATTATTTTTTATGACATTAAAATGAAATGGAGGCTAAATTAGATGTGAAATCTAACCAGAGTCCTTTAATGTTTCACATCACTGCCTTTCAATTCTTTGGTCTTTTAGTTTAATCTCTATTTTTCTCTAATCCAATATTACATAAACTCAGGCTGACCTGTGTAGTCAGCTGAGCTTTTATTCAGATTTTCTGTGCTGAGGTTTTAATTAAAAAACTGAAATGTCAAAGTCAGAGGACCTGGAAATCTTTATGAGCAACCAGCCTAATGCAGTTGGAACCAATCTTGAGTATGTTCTGGGTGTGCAGGTTTCCCTGGTTCAGCATCACTGAACTGGAACACACCCTTAGTCAAGCAACAAGAATGGATGATGAGTTTCAGACCAATGGAGACTGGAATTGCAAGCTGCAGTGTTCTTAACATTACAGTCATTAAAACCCATAAATGCAACTGTGAACTTTAACTCTTGCAATTGGTGGCAAAAAGTTCAGCACTAGCACAGGCGATACTGATAGGAGGTAGAGGAGACACAAGATGACCATTTACTTATCTTTCTTCCTAGAGCAGTGGAATATAAAGTAGTTTTGCCAACAGCTGTAACTTAAAACTCTTCTAGGTAGCATGCTATAAATTCAACCATTTATAGATGCACCAAATATGCAGTTGAACACACAGTTCCAGCTCTGATTATAGTAAATCTTACTCCCAAACCAGGAGACTCGGAAAAAAAGAGCTCTTAGAGCAAACAGTTCAGAAGAAAATTTACCTGTGATGGTTATTTTTGCTGACCATTTGGATGTTCCATCCAAAACACTTTGTTTTGCTGCTTTTGTATATTGTACAAAATCTTCTTTGGAAATATTAAACATTTCCTGGATCACTTCAAACACCTCTGGTCTATTTTTCTCTCTAATCTTCATTCTTTCCTTCATAGCACTAATAATATTCTGTGTTTTATCTTCTGCACCATGTTTGGAACTTTTCTCAGCAGCTCCTGAAATGAGAGAAAAGATCAATACTTTCATTAAAAAGCTGCTTTCTTAGTTCTTTTTCTCCTCTGGAGTCTCCAGCCAATTTTTGGTACTGCAGTACTCAAAGAAGATATGTGTTTCATCTGGATAATATCAAGCCTCTTATATTTATTCTTTGTGATACCTAAAATTATCAATGGCTTTAGTTTAACATGACAGGTTCATATTCAACTTCAGTCAGGTATCTGTTATACCTAGAAATGTATATTGAATCAGTACTATTCAGTACTGATCAGTACTGTGAAAACATTCAAACATGTGAGTAACTTTTCTTACATAATTAGGCATACTGACTCTTCCAGAAAAGTGTGTAGCAGTATTCAGTATCTGGGTCTGTCTGCTCTGCCCTTTGCCTCTGTTACTAGCTAAACTTCAATAATACAGATGTGAATAACTCTTCAAATAATTTCTTAATTTTTTTTCTAAGTCAGCATGATATAACAATATTTTCATTCCTTTCTCTCTCTCCTTTTGGAGTAGGATGGTACAAGAAACCATACTTGGTTCATTAGGACAAAACCCTCCCAAAATTAACAGAAAAAGTATTTAAACCAGGTAATGTTTCCACCTCATTTTTCAGAGAATTTTTAGTTTGACAGTAAGGAGATTAATCTAGACTCCTGCTATGCTTTCGCACAGTGGAAACCTAATGAACACTAGAAAGAAAGAGGCATAGCAGCTTCAGACACTTTCTTGACTGCTTCCAGATGCATCTCACTATTTGCTGATGCTGCCTGCACTCATGGCAAGTTTTTCATTCCTTCCTGGAACAGTGGTCATAAAAAAAAAGTTAATTATCACATAAATCCATTTAATGAAGCATTTGAAATCTACTGAACATAAGCATTCACTGGATTTAAGCATTTAGATTAGTTTGGGACTACCCTAACTGTTAAACAGTTCTGTAACACTGACTTGACATCCTCACTCGGGATGAGTAGTGCACTCTATCCTTTCTTTAAACATTATGCGTGAACAAAGGAGTGCTTCACAAAGCTCAATGTTAACAGTGGAATCTGCTGATGGCTATTTAAGCCACTCTTCCATGCCCTGTCTCCCAAAGAGTAGACACGACATTATACTCAGGTTGCAGCTGAACAGATTAAAGAGAATGCTTTTCCGAGAATTCTAGCACTGGAACCACCGATGGAATTTCTGCAAGGAATACGGTGTCTAGTAGACACAATGAAGGTTCCGGAAAGAGTGAGATGGGGATAGAGAATCTTATGAAATCTAATTTTGCAAATTCATCACACTAAGATTGATGTGAACCTGCATTACCCTGCTCTTAAGAGCCGCAGGCCAGGGATAGGATTTAAGGGAGAGAATTGTAGTCTCCTTCCTCTTACGAAATAGAAAGACGCAGATGTATTAATAGATGTAAACATCATGGCAGTAGAAAGTAGAGAGCGTCCTAACTAAAACCAATATATTTTTAAGAAAGAACTTTATTGCTTTGCTACAAAGGCTCGTGCCATGCAGATAGAAACCTAATGACAGAACGGAGCTATTGCAGGGTCAGTTCTGAGATGCAGCAACACTTGCTCTCTTTTGCCGATACATTGGCAATGATCCATAATTCACCCAGAGTATAATATGACAGCATGCTTTGTTTTCACAGTACTACCAAATGCCCGTGTTTAAAGAAAAGGAGGAAAAAGGAAGAAAGGGAAGAAGGAGGAAAGGAGGAAAGGGAAAAAGGGGAAAAGAAAAAGGGGGAAAAAGGGGGAGGAAGGGGAGGAAGGGGAGGAAGGGGGAGGAAGGGGAGGAAGGGGAGGAAGGGAGGAAGGGGGAGGAAGGGGAGGAAGGGGAGGAAGGGGGAGGAAGGGGGAGGAAGGGGGAGGAAGGGGGAGGAAGGGGGAGGAAGGGGGAGGAAGGGGGAGGAAGGGGGAGGAATGGAAGAAGGAAAAAAGAAAAAAGAAAAAAAAGAAAGAAAGCTGAGCAGCAGGCACTAAATTGTGATATTAAAACTCAATCATTACACACCACACCTGTTCTTGTATGGTATTAAAGTTTAGGGCCTTTTGGAAAACTCTTTTTGAGTGACCAACTGAGAAAATAATATAACACAGGTATGGAACAGACAGTTTCCCCTCTCCAGTAAAATTGTCATTATTGATAATTTCAGGAAGTATATGAGGATGGTAGAAGAGATCAAAGGATATTATCTGCGTGAGAATAACTTCTAGACTGTATTACCAACCTGCAGTGGTATGTCAGGTATATCCTATAAACTAAGTCTGGAAAACAAAAAAAATACTCAGGTGATTTGTTCATTTGTCTGGGACATCAAAACCACTGCAGCTTTTACTGGTTAAAAAAAAAAAAAAGAGTATAAGGAGACCATGCTGTTACAGGTTTTATTCACAGTTCTTCCCATGAGAGCTCTGGAGAGGTTTCTCTCTAAAAATCAAAACTGATCTCAGAGGCCCTTCAAAATCCAAAGTGAAGTTCTCCTTATAAAATGTCCTTTGTCTGCCAGAGGAAAGTGTTTCTGATCAATGTCTCTACAATACATATTGTATTGGAATAACCTAAGTATACTTTTGGAAAAAAACAAATGTCCACCTTGCAGTTGGGTATGAGGAAAGAAACATCAGACTTGTGTGGTCAGAATGGTATTACAAATGTTGGAAGAAAAACTGAAATTCCTGCAGTGCTAAATAGGCTATCTCAACTCTCGATGAGACTGACATATAAAGCAAGATGCAAGAATACTACAAATTTTATAATCAATGACACATTACCACTTGTTATAGGTATTGCTGAATTTTAGCTTATGTTGTTAAACACAGGGGGCTCATGGCACCAAGTGTGACAATCGTCATCATCATTATCACTAGCAGCAGTAAGCACTTTACCCTTCCAAAAGGTTGTGAAAACATCATCCAACTAGCCATCCTCAACTCCTAGGAGGATCAAAGTATTATTGTTCCCTTTAAATGGATAGTAAAATTAAGACAAAATTATGTTGAACAACTTGATATGCAATTAGAATTCAGATATTTCAATACTGAAGAGGAACATAGTTCCTTCTCTACAATACCATCAAACACCATTATGCTCTTTTGATAGCACTTTTTGTTGAGGTACTCTCAGCTTGCAATGGCTAAAGAAGAAATTATCAATGCATCTATAGAGCTGGAAAGGGTCATCTTTTACCATAAGATCTCAGTGAAGTCTTACAGAACAAATATTTTATGCTTAGTTTTCTTTACTGTTTTCATTGTGTCTGAAGGTTTCTTAGCACATTGGAGGACAAAGGAGAAAGATACATATAGTAAAGTAGGAAGGCATAACGTCGTAAGATTGGAAAAGTGTGGGGTGAGATATCAGATACCAGTGATTCCAGATTGTCAAAAGATTGAATTATACGGCTTCTTCAAGGTGTTTTCAATGGCTACTAAATCTTGAGAAATCCTGAAAATGTCATGGTCTGAGTACCTAATTTTTTTGAATGTGGAAGACCAAAGTTCTAGCGATTAAGGATTTTCCACACTGAAGAATTACACATTAGTAGAAAAAGAATTAAATGTTACCATAAAACCAAATACCAGTTAAAGAATTCTCTAGGGGTTTCATCACAAAAGAGATGATTGCTGAGCTGCCTGGAAAGCATGACAGGTGGTTCTTGCAAGATGCAGGAAAGCAACAGTTTTCATTTTCTCTTATTTTCTGCCTATCCTTAAAAAGTATAGGTACAACATCATAACCAAATGATAAACCATGGACATAATCTGAATGGCAGTAACATATTCCTGTTGAAAACCTTACTGATTTTTGAGACAGTACAGATGGAATATGTGTTAAAACACAACTTCCTTTAAATTTTACTGAAAAATCAGCATAGCCTTCTATTTATACTAAATTATTTATTGCAGGTATTTTTAAATCCTCTATTGCTGACAGTCTATCAACAGCTCTTTTCACGCAGTATTGATCAGACTAATTAAGACAATATAGTAACTTATATTGCACAGGAAGTTAACAAGCCCCTTTTACCCTAGGGACTGATAAAAACTCAACATGGTTGAAATCAATTCTGATTTAATATTGCACCTACCACTAGAAAGCGATATCTTGTTGAAAATGAGAGGTCTAATGAATGTACTACTGATTTTTTTCAAACCTAATTTAGAACAAGCTTAGATATTGACCTTAAAGAGCTTGAGATGTTAATTCATTTCTACAGTCTACTTCAGCAATCATTACATATATAAAAAAAAAGAAAAATCACAAAAGCTTGGGGGCCATATGTCCTAGTGATTATGAGATGGCCAAAAGAATGACTGTGATAAAAATATCCACAGTGAACCACATTAACTTCATTTTATGATACTGTTAGCATCAACTTTCTTAGAAACAGAGATTTAATCAACTGCACTGGTCAATTCATTTTTTCAATGGAACATTAAATATTTTTAACATAATTGAAACAAAGTACATGAACCTCATTTTCAAAGTAGTATAATATTCAAACTCACTGAACAATTAAACTGTTGCAAAAAATATGACAGGATGCTCAAAAACATTTGTGTACTAATGGGAAGATAGGGATCCCTTAGGTGTGTTAATTTTTTTTTTTAATCTGCAGTTTGCCTTCTAGAGGTTTACTCTTTCAAGACTCAGTTGTTCAAAGTTTTCAAACTGTTTAGAACACAGGTGACTGCCAATCCTATATTTTTTGCAGGCTCTCTCTCAACCTTATCATTTATAGATTTGTAAAAGTTCTTCAAAGGCAATATGGTGCTCTGAACCATTTGTTATGGGTTTTTGGGCTGGTGATATGGGCCAGGGAACCTCTGGGCTGGGTTTTTCTTCAGAGAAATGAAAATGAAGATAAAAAGGATACTTTTACTCTGTAAGTCTTTTGTAGCTTTTCAGTTGTAGCCAAGATTCAATTATTACACAGATGGATACATCTCTCGTGCCACTTGCATGGCTGCAGCACCCTGAAAAGCAGCTCAGCTCTTAGAAAGTTAGCAGCAACTTATTTCCTTAACAGTGGGAAGGGTGGAACAGGAAGAAGCATGGTCAGCATGTAAATATCACGTGAAGGTGTTTCACCACACAGGGCAAGTATTACTAACTTTGAGTGGTAATAACAGCTCAGCCCCTCCATGGAGGCATGGCAACATAAACAGTTGGAATCAGTTCCTGTACTCTTGCTCAGAAGGAAGTGAACTGCGACCAAATTGGAGGTCATGCAAACAGAAATACAAAGGTATTACACTCGGGCCTAGCTGACTTGAATGTTGTTTTCCAGTGTATACAGGCACAAGAGACTTCATCACTTTTAAGAAGCCTCAGAAAGAACAATCTCTCTAACCATTCTGTATTATGAGAAATCATGGACTAGATGAGGATTGCAAGAAACTCGTAACCCTGATATTGTCAGGGACATGATCTTGGATCTTGCTTTTCCCACAATGCTTTTATAACTGAGCAGAAATAGCTTTAGTAACAATTCCTGTTTGAACTGTGACTCTCTCAAATAGCAGAAATAGATTAAAATGCTGTACTTCATATACGCTAGTTTCCACAGGCATCTCAGGAAGTTTTCATTTTTCACTCTGCAGACTTCTGCAGGAATGAGAACACAAAGACTTAACTGCTGTTTTCTCTGATAAAAATGAATCCAAATGCTAAAGGTCAGATCGAAATATTCTTTAAATCAGGGGTGTTTGGATGTGAGATATCTCTTTACAATGCACCATTGATCTGTGTTGTGCTGTACTTAGTAGAGTGCACTACAGGACAGATGATCCATGTGACAGAAATGAATGCCCTTTCCATATTAAACTTCCAATACAAAAAAACTCCCACCTCCCTCTGATGTAAATCAAAAAGGGACTGAATGGCATGCAGTAACTAGGTTGGGAAGCCTGGTGGAATAGAGGAGGATTTCCATAGATGTTTGGTAAGTCAAGAAGAACCCAACAGCAACAGAAAGGTGCCCCCAAACAGAAAAGCATGGTTACAATGCTCGTAACCATTTGATCTTTGCAATACTTCATTACATTACTGTTAAATCATGATGTCTTGTATGTGTCTCACCCATAGAGTGAATCAATCTTGATTTTCTTAAATTAAAAATACTTCTGAAACAATGCATTAGAACATGATATACTATTCTGTTAAACCCTCAGAAAGAAAACATCCCCTTCTGATGGAGAAAGTTTCAGCTATACTTTATTTCTAGACCATTACACATGTAATTGTGATAGGGCAATTCCTGCAACACTGTATAGAACACTTGGTAGTTATCTCTTTGCCACAGAATACAATCAGCATTTTCAGGGAGCAGCAGATAAGAGCCCTAGCAAAGTAGCTCCAAATCCAGCAATAGCCCAATTCCTTGGAGAATGTGCAGAGAGTAAGCTTCAATTAGATCCACCGCGATCCATACAGATTTGTTTTGAGGCCCTCCTATAAGATGAGTCCCACATTCCATTTTGAGAATATCAGAATCAATTCAGTGTGCCTCCTCCATGTTTTCTTCCTCCTGTACAGAAATGGTGCTAAACAAGATGTGCATAAGGGGAGAGATTAAATTTAGGAAAGCTATTTCTACTTCCTCCATCAACTTAATGAGCAGTTAGTTTGCAAGTGACTTGCACATATCCTGTTGCCAGCAGAAGTACAAGCTCATCATTCTTTGAACTCATTTTCATGCCTCTAAGACCAGGTAATATAAGCCAAGTGATTTCCAGCAGAACTAGGGTGTCAAATGACTACTTAAAACAGAGAGATCAATGGGTTGATGTGCAATTAATTATTTTTAGCTAGTCTTAAAATGTATCTAGAATGAAATGGGACAATTAGTCAATAAGAGTGAACAGGAACTGACATTATGAAAGCACACCTTCTTTTCTTACTGTCCAGGTAACAGAAGTTATTCACATTTATTGAAGAAGCTACTCACGAGTACCTTTGTTACTTTATAAGCTTTTGAAAACTCACTACCAACAATCATATTAATGCTGCACAGTATAATTTTCTAATATTTGAGTTTCAAAGCAAATATTCTTTTCTCACTTGTGAAACCATGTTAAAAGCTTAGCTGTCAAACATAGCCCAGTTTCAACCATAATGTAGAATCACAATTAAACAGAGTTAAGCAGTTTGATTTAGAAATTTGTTATTATTTATACTCCATGGGGTCAGCTGCTCTGGGAAATTGTGATTAGTTCCTGAACAATATGAATCTTGAGAATCCATCCCTTGTGACAGCTCCTCACATAGAGAACACAATGGGAAGAAAGAAGACCTGACTGGAATTTCTATGTACTTTTCCTACACGTAAACCCTAGGAACATTCCTAGGTAAACCCTCAGGAACATATCAACAGTGAACAACGTAGAATAACTCCAGAGTTGTAAAAGCCCCTTCCATTCCAAAATCAAAATATCAGAAAGTTTGCAGGTCTTGATTTTCTATTGTTTAGAAGCTTGTGTAGTAATTGTATTGTAATTTAAGTATGGTTTAAATGCACCTCAGATATTTTTGGAGGAGAATACATAGTGGCTGGAATCAATCTGGCCAATGAAAAAGCAAGGAAAAAGGTTGCTTCACCTTAAGTCTAGTCCCAAAGGACTTCCTGACTGATATTTTTTTCCCCTTACACGTACATGGTTTGGTATTTTGAAGGGACAAGATCCTACTTACTGTTTCATATTCTTGTCTATTCTATAGCATATTAATATGACTACAATAAGTATTAGGAATATGTTTATCTTTGCTTTGACATTTCTTGTGTTCTGAGTTAAATAAAACAAAGAGGGTTTACATCATGTAACAAATTGCTCTGGGTGTTGCCATAGGCAGTGGAAAGTAAATAATACACTGATTCTACCAAACATTATTTTGTAACTGACCAGCAACATTCAGCAATTTCCAAGGACAAAAGCAAAATTAACAGTAAGTATTTCATAAAGTTTCTGGCTAGCTCCTCAGCCAATGAACATCAACATGCCTTCACTGATTTCTGATGATCTGGCCTTTCATTTCAGGAAATATCTGAGTGTACATACAAAATCAAAAGGTGTGAAGTACTGCAAGGCTTTAGCTGTCAG
Organism: Ciconia boyciana; assembly: GCF_034638445.1. NCBI lineage: Eukaryota > Metazoa > Chordata > Aves > Ciconiiformes > Ciconiidae > Ciconia > Ciconia boyciana. The sequence continues at coordinate 15,065,107 of NC_132941.1, read as the reverse complement.
GAAATACTCACTCTGCAAACAGTCAGCATTTAGGAGGTCTTGGCACTTCTCATGGCATTTGACACCACATTCGGTGCATCTCATGCCTTGTCTGGCTATGCCCCAAAGTAGACCTTCACATTCATAACAGTATGTGGGAGTTGTAGCTGTCCAAACTTCAAAGTTATGAGGAGTAGTTGATGATATTGGATAGATCAAAGCCTGCAATGTCTTCTTGAAGACATGTATTTTCTGTTGGGTAAGAAAAAAAAAAAAAATCAAGACTTTGGTTGCAGTATTGTTTAATACAAGTGAACTGGAGCTAAGGAGTATGTCATTACACTTACAGTGTTACAAAATATCAGAATATACATAAAAGTATGAACTAACTTGCAAAATACTGATTTACTCATTTTGCCTTGCACTTTGAAGACAAAGGAACCCTGGATGACCATTTTGACTGATTACAGAAACAGGAGAGTTAAGTTGGAATCAGGTCAGTCAATTAACACAGAGTCCTATATATTTTTTATAATCTGAGGCAGAAATTTAAAAAATCATTAGCGTTACATTCACTGATGCATTTTAAGTAACTACCTAACACATTACTTCTGAATATTTAAATACTTCCTACAGGAACTTAGAAACACTGCACAAAATGTACTTTGATTATATACAGTGCTATCCTTTAATACTTAGTGTCTATACAATCTCCTCATCAAATAAAAGTGGGCCAATTTTTTGGTTCCATTTTGTCTGTATTCCTATAACAGCATACTCGCTACTTTACTTCCTTTTTAAGCACCAAGATGCTTTTTACCTATAAACAAGAAAGATCCATTCTCTCAAAAATCCATACCCATTTCTTGGACTGTTTTGGCTTAGGACCCATGACCAGTTCTAGCAGGAGAACAATGATCAGCTATTCACTGATTAGTACTGCAAACAACCTGAATCTCAGCTCCTTAGTGCTTAATAAGGTGAAAACAAAGTAGTCCCTGAAGGTTTGCATATAAAACATAGGCTTATATGGCCACAATGGTCCAGTTTGTTTATTGAAGCTTTGTTGTCAGGCACCCAGATCTTCTAATTCCAGTTGATTTATTGGGAATAAGAAAAACTCAGTAGCCTGTAGGCAGCACTCTGCACCACACAAAAATATGACCTTGGTTTATTTATTTATTTTCACTAAAGGCACACATGGCTGCCATGAATGTATTACAAGTTCTAGACCTGTTGCCTTATAAATTAATAAATTCTTTAATTTAGAAAGAAGAAACCATATTAAAAGAGGTAGCACAGTGGGAAGTGGGATATTTCTGAAAATCTGTCTGTCCTGCCATCTCTTCATCTTGTGTGTATATAATGCAAGGCAGCTGTAATGCTGGCTATGTAGCTGTAGCAAACTGGGGAACAACATTTTGGAATTTGTGTGGTTTGTCTGTATGAGCTTTAACATCACTGCCACAGTTCTGATAGTATAGAAAGTAAGGCTAACTTATTCAGTTAATAATTTGTTAAAATTCCCATAATTTTCATATTCAGCTGTGCAAGTATATGCCAAATGCAAGATATTACCCTCTCTAACAGCACGCTGACATGCTCTTGGTTTTATGTATCTGCATCTCTGCTCAAACATGAGATATTCTGCTAATAATAAATTGTCTGATAAAAATATTTTTTGTGTGCATATCTGCATAACGTTGCACAGAGACATCAGTTAAAGGACTTTTGCTACCATGGGAAAACCATTACCATGTAGCCATAAATCTACTGATTCATACTACTCAAGCACTACAAATAACAAAAACAAACATTAAGTAGCTTAGGCTGCAGCAGCTCTTATTGAAGTTCATAGTTACATGCTAAAAACAACATCTGTCCTGGGAAGCCTGGCCAAACAAATGTGGTCAGATATTTTATGGACATTTAATCCTAGCACCTCTGAGAACACTGTAGAAATGAACCAAGAAAAGAAGCCGATATAGCAGGAGTGACTAAAACAAATACTGAATTGCTCTCCAGGGTGCTTTCTTAGCCTATCCTAGACAATTAGCCATCTAGTAACTCCCCTGAAAGCAAGCAAAGGTTTGCACTGGTTTGATTTGGCAGACCCAAAGAGGGACCGGGCTAGTCATGCCTAACTTGGCAAATTTCATCTTTGTGCATTTCTCCACCCTCTGCCTCCCATGTCACAGCTTATCAGCTACAGGGATCAGAAAGAAAACTTCAAAAACAACCTAGAGTGAATTTATGCAGCTCATTGAGGAATCATGTTTCTCAGAAACCATCATGTCTTTGAAGATTCCTTTGCAGATTACACTCTCGCACTCCGGAACTCTAGTAGGATCAGTACAAATCCTGCCCTTTCACCCTGTTCAGCTTCACTGTTTTTTCACAGTATAAATAATTTTAGAATTTTGCCAGTAACTTTTATCTATTTCTGAAATGGCAGTAAGTAATGAAGTGGCATAGTTCAACAGGCCTTGAAATAAACTTCTGAGGGTAAATGGAAGTTTTCAGCTGAAAGACACAATTTGTAGATTGGTTTTGCTGCTGAACGTGATCTTTCCCCTGTTGTTAATACAGCAAACTACAATTGTAAAGGAGAATTTTATTTATCTTACTGTCTAGAGGCTTTCGATTCCTAAATACTCTTCTCTGTTTAAATGTATCTATCATTTGCATTCCCTGAGCTCTGGGCATGGCAACATTTAGCACTGTTAATAGATAGGAGGATTATTTAGTTATCTGCTTATCCCCTAAGTGAAGTTTATTTCTGTCATATGCTACTTGAGATACTTTTGCAACGTCATCGATGTATTACTTTCACAAACTTGCAGCTCTGTCTCTGTTCAGCAAAGCCATTAAATGAATGCCCAACTGAAAGCATACGTTTAAGCGTCACTGAAGTTTATACTTTGACGCTGCTTAAAGTGTCTTTGGATCAGTGCCTGGGAACATACAAACTCACTGTGTCATGAATGTGTTATACCAGAAGGACAGCAATGTCGGGTGGAAAAGCTCAAAGCATTTAACCTCAGGTTTCAATTTTTGGAGTAAGTGGCATTTGATTTTTAATAAAAGGCATTAGTTCAAAGAATTTCCATACTGAATCTAATCAGCCAAATACCCTGCTTCCATGAGAGTCGCTATTCCCTCCAGAAAAAGTTGAGAGAGAGTAAAGACCAGAAAAGCCTTAATCAGAGGAATAACTTGCCCAAAGGGGATTTCTTCCTTAACTCTCATCAGTGACTGCACTTCTTCATCTGGTTTTGTGGAGAGTATCTGGAGAGTTCTTTTATGCCCGAAAATGTCTGTTCTTTTTGTTTTCAAATCTTGGTCTACTCAGTTTTGATGATGCCTTAGGGCATGAAGTTCTGCTGGCTACTTACAGACCAAGTAGAAAAGTATTACCTTTCACTTGTTTTAAACCTCTTGCAAGTGGTTTTACTGGCTGTACCATTACATTTATCCTGGAAAGAGTACCCACTTCCCTTTAGTATGTTTAGTGAGGGCTGGCATAAAACAGGCTTCTCTTATTCACCTCTTCTCTGAATTAGATTTTTACATTTTCTCATCAAATGAACTTTTATGTATCTAAATTATATTTGTTGTCTACCTTTGGACTTATGTTTTTATTTAAAGATTTCTTAAGAAATATCTACTTCTGGCACACAATTTTTCACATGGCCTGGTTCAAACGGAGGCCAAAGAGTATATTGGCATAAAAATACATTCAACTTATTTTTCCCCTTCCATTTCTCCCGAACCACAGTTCATTAGTTTCTCCTGATTGACAGCAAGCATTGGAGAAATGTTTGCATTGAGCTGTCCACTGGGATTTGCTGCGTTCTTTTTTCCTCCTGAACAGTACCACCTAAGTCAGAATCTGTAAGTGCAGTCTAAATTATTCTTTCTTGTCCTGCATTTTTGGCAATTCATATTATCTCCAAAACTTGCACCTTTAGCCCTCCAAACTCACAGCCTGGTAGTTTTCGCACGAGGGGATGCACGTAAACACATAGTTTTTATTGTCATAAAAGGTAGTAATACTTACAAATGGTTTTATTTGTTTGTTTAGTAGACATCTTTTAGTAAAGCATATGGAGTATCTTAGGGTCTTTTACTGAACTCGGATAATTTTGTAGCAGCTATAACATAGATGGAAAAAGGTTTTATTTTGCACTAATTGCATGGCATAAATTTGTTCTCTATAATTTTCCCTCAGCCTTTAACTTCTTTTTAATCTATAGCTCTCCTTCATTCTATCAACCTTTGTTGCTATTTTGAGATAGCAGAACAAAATAACTACTGCTCCTACTGAAAGATCATTTCAAACACCAGCTGTTTCCTACCTCATCAACCCATCCCTGAGTACTACCAAATTGTTCCTTTATGATTACCATATAAGCATAGAAAGTTCACAGTAAATCAGAGAAGAGTGATGGATGTGTGTATACTTGTGCTATGGGTTTCAGTTCCCAGAATGTCTGTCAACATATTCTGCTCTTCCATTCTTCTACTATGGAGCTTAACAACAAGGTAAGAAAAATTCAACACTTCATTTTTTTCAATGTAGGATATATTCTAGAAGGCTACGTTTGCACTAGCAATTTAAGGAACACAAAAGGGGCCTTTATTCCTTCAAATTAGTCCTGTTGCTTAGTTCAGCCACGTAAATCTGCTTGCATCACGCTTTAAGTATTCCTGAAGAAAATGGCACCTGTTGTGTTTTTGTTAAAAATAAATTTCTTTTTCAAAATGTAGGTGAAGCCAATAATGGAAAACCACAACACACAGGTTTTACTAACTATGTGAATATGATTTTTCAGAAGATTTTCCCAGTCACTTCTTGTATGAATTAAATATTTCTTAATCTAGAATCACATGTGTTTCTATGTACAGGAGTTACGTTTACAAAATCAAATAATGTCCTAGTCACCTATAAGCACTGAGGAAAAAAAAAAAAAAATCACACGGAAACCTTCTTGCAGAGTCCTGTCATTCTAATTGTACTCTTGGTGTGATGAAGCGAGACAGATGCTGAAAGACTGCAGGTAAAGCATGGTGCAGCTGGACAATTTAAAATAAAAGGTTTCCTCAAGTAACTATTTTGTAAAACAAAGGTTTCTTGCTGTCCTGGTTTTGGCTGAGATAGAGTTACTTTTCTTTCTACTAGCTGGTATAGTGCTGTGTTTTGGATTTAGTGTGAGAATAATGTTGATAACACGCTGATGTTTTAGTTGTTGCTAACTAATGCTTACACTAGTTAAGGACTTTTCAGCTTCCCATGCTCTGCCAGGTGCACAAGAAACTGGGAGGGGGCACAGCCAAACTGGCCAAAGGGCTATTCCATACCATAGGATGTCATGTTCAGTATATAAACTGGGGGGAGCTGGCTGGGGGGGCAGCGATCGCTGCTCGGGGATGGGCTGGGCATCAGTCAGCGGGTGGTGAGCGGTTGCATCACTTTTTTTTTTCCCCTTGGGTTTTGTTCCTTCCTCTCTCTCTCACTGTTTTCCTTTTCATTACAATTTATTATTATTTTCATTATTGTTTGATTTTATTACAATTATTAAACTGTTCTTATCTCAACCCACGAGTTTTCTCACTTTTGCTCTTCAGATTCTCTCCCCCATCCCACTGGGGGAGGCAGCGGCGAGCAGCTGTGTGGTGCTTGGTTGCCAACTGAGGCTAAACTGCGACACTGGCTTAGTCTCTTCTGACTGTCATGGATGGGAGTCAGCAGAAGCAAACCTGGTCTTGTCACTGTGGACCAGGCAGCAAATTCTGCTCAAGATCCCTGAAAGTTCCTACACAATAAACAGAATGCTTATACACTCAGTTTTATCCAGTTTGGAGTGTCTAAGGCTGAAATAATTTCTGAAGAGCTTTGAACAAAGATTTCTCTATTATTTAAACCTGCTATTGAGGACACTTACCATTTCATCATTGTTTATGGAGGTCCGGATGAGCATGGCCATGGAAATACCAGATTTTCGAGCTGCAAGTGTCTGTTTAAAGAAAATGTGAAACTGTTAAAAATTATACTAGTAACTCTAATTGTTGAATCTAATGGAAAGCAAGTAGTACTTCATTATGCTATTGGATTTAAGCAAAATAGTAGGAGTTACCAAAACTTTTAGTTAATGTTTGCAGCACACAACTTTTAAGGTTTCAGTATATAATGCAAGCACACTTTCCATCATCATTACTGTTTCTTTCAGCAGTGCCTAGCTGAGCTGCCATTTCTAATATAAAACCTGTTATTCAGAGGTTTATGACTCAGTTTTTTTAAACCACAGGCTGTCACTGTTTTTCCGCTTTGCCAACCAAATTAATGTGGTACAAGGATAGGCATCCTGCCCTGATTTGGAAGCTGTCTGTGCCTGCAGCAGCATGGGAGATCATTTTGCAATAGTCTTACGGTTCAAGTTGTCAGTCTGGATAATTTTTTTGTAATACACTGAGCTTTTTTAAACTGCGTGTATGTATATAAAATGCTACTTGTCTTAAATAAAAAGTCTTTAGGAAACCTAAAAGTAATTTTTTCCTTAAAGACAATATTCATTCAATGCTATGAATAGCTATATGGAGAAATGCTCTGGTGCTTGGAGGGAGAAAAAAGGCTGGAACTCTGTCTCAATCTGTCCTCTTTTGCCCACATGATGTTAAGCGTATATGAACACCTCCCAGTTCTGAAGACTACGTCCTTGGTTGTAGAGAATCTCATTTGCTCTAGTATAGTACATAAAAAGGCAATCAAAATACAGTATTTTTAATATACAATAAACAAGGAAATTTTATCTTCCTTACTGCAGTATCCCTGTAATTTAAATGGGTCCTTGAGAATTAATTAGAGAGTATAATGATCAGAAGGAAAAAGACCCTGGGGAAATGAGTTCTGTGTGTTTTCCAAATAATATTTCAACTCTGAATATCACTTCTACTATCAGTAGTCCTTTTGGCCTGACAGAAACAAAAAATATTTATTCCACTTTACAAAATATTAACCATAACACTGCTATATTACTGTATTTTACCAGCAAAATTGGGCTTATACATCCTTCCCCCTATTCCAAATCATTCCAAGTGTGCCTGTATACTTGTGCTTTATCTCTGTTCTTCCGTAATCCAGCATCTGCTGTGTCATACATTGCTGCCCTCACAGTCTAGCAGTGTGAGGATGATCAATTGTACCACCCACTAACCATAAATCTGTTGTGAGGATACAGATTTTCACCTTACTGTGAACTGGGTCTTCTGTAGTCCACCATTATAGAGCTATTACAGCAAAAGTTTCAATGATATTTTGCATATGACATTCTTATTTTTGTGAAATACATATTAGGTCAGAAGCAATTTAGGCTTATATCAGCAGAGGAACTGCATCATTAATCTTTGGATGGAGAGACAATTCCTATTTCTTCCCATTTTAAACACTGACATAATTTAAATGGATTTTTTTTTATGTAGAGATATTAAGACTGTTAATTTTAATTTTAAAAGTTTACTTTCCCCTGAGAACACACTCATTCAATTTCCAATAAGTTTCCCTTGACAATAATTAAACTTGCAGATAGACACAAAATTATTAATCTTGTGAAACCAATTATAGGGTAAGAAGTCATCCTTGGCACAGAAATATTTGATTTGATTAATCACTGTCCTATTACAGTTACTATGGGATGCAAAGAACCCCTTTTTTTTTTCTTTTGAATTCTCAGCAGTTTACCAAGACTATGCCATTAATTTGCTATCAGTTTTCCCACTCTGTTATTAATAAGTAAACAATTCTGTTTGCTTCTCTGTGACCATCTTTTCCTTCTATTTGCTTCTCTGTGACCATCTTTTCCTTCTATTTCTGTGTATATGGGAAATTCCGTTGGTGTGTGCCAGTGAGACTGACAGAGTGACAGGAAAGATTAAACAGAGCCCAGGCTTTGCTTTGTCAAACTTTTTGTGACAAAACGTAGTGCTACAGGACCCACACATCAAAGTGAGAAATGGCAAGCAAAAATGTGTTGGGAACATTAAGAAGAAAATAAACAATTTTCATAATCAGCAGAGTTTTAGGTTTAAAAATATTCATTTTAAAAGCACCCATCTTCTGATCTCTCTTGAAGCAGAGGTTTCTTCTCAAAGTCTTGGAAAGTAGTCATTTACATTTACTTGCCTGCAGTATGTTAGTTTTATAGTTTTGACCTCTAATCTTCATGTCCCTTATACTTAGAAAGTGATTTGATCCTTTTAGGTCTAAAATACAGAGTCCTAGCCATTCCAGGCTATAGAGCAATGTGGACTACTTGTCAGGGGAGGAAAACAAAGGGCATAATAACATTAACCTTGAATACAGGATAGTGAATGATACTGTGTTCTGTCCTCTAGCAATATAACAGTCAAAGTACAGGAGCCAGCAGGAGAAATGGAGTTTCATGCTATCAGTATAAGTCAATAAACAGATACTATTTCCTGTGAAAAAAAGGAAAGTAGGGAAGCAATTTTGACCCAGTCATGTGTCCTTGAGGCCCAGTTCTCCCAAGAGCTACTCCTGGAATCATTTACCTTAACCATTTTGCTCCTTAGTCAGAAATGTGTCTAAAATCATAGCACAGTGTCCTATATAAAATAACAAAAAAGCCTAATAGGAAACAGATAATTAGGCTATTCTTAATAAAGTGTTTGTCATGTTGAAAGGATAATAGAAGAAAGTGATATCTAGAGGGATTTGTGATAAACCAGTAAAGTTAACAGTCATTATGGATTAAATTTACAGGGATTTTATTGAAAAAAACCTCACAAGTATTATTTCCATTTATGTATCACTGTCAGAATAAACTGCATCTTCAAGAGAAAGCCCATAAATAAAATGTTTCTGTTCTGGAATACTGTAGTTGGTGATAATTCAACAGCTTGAAGCACTGAACAAACACAGAACACTGTCTGTTCTTAAGGATGGAAAGAAGCAAGGAGGAGTGAGTATTTTGGAAAGAGGAAAGGAAAATTGCTGCCAGACTCATTTATGGGAAACAAAGTGTAAGGCTATGAATGTAGCAAGAAAACCTTTCCCCGTACTGCCCTTCTGTTTTTAAATAGTATCAGGGAAGAAAGGTAAGTGCAGCTAATCATCTGAAGACTCCAGGAAAGAAGTCCAAACTGCCAGAGCATCAGAGGAACAGGGTGAGGAACAGGAACCTGAAGCCTTTCACTACTCTTCTTTAACAGGACACAAGACTTGTTCAGCAGTTTACACTTGCTAACCCTCTCAAACTGACATTCAGGTATTACTTCATGTGTCTCCTTACATGAGAATTTGACCTGCAGAGTGCAAAGATCTCTATGTAGGTATTATTGCATCATGAACATATGGACAAATGCATAAATTAAAAAAAGAGAAGACGATAAAGCAGAACATCGTCTATTTATTTTTTAAATGTTTTTCCAAATCCCTAATACAGGATTTAAAATAACTTAGTCTCCTTTGTGCTCAAGTCCTTCTAGACTCCCTAATAACTTGGATCTACACTGTCTTATGTATTACCTCCAAAATTGCCTTAGCAGCTTAAATAAATAAATATAATTAGAAGTCATTCTAGCAAAAACATTGAAAAGTGGTAACCATAAGTAAAAGAGAATTAGACTCAAGCTACAATTAAATGTTAAATGAAAAATTGTGTGGGTGAAAAAAGAGCCACCTGCCATGATGAAATAAAAGAAAGCTGCGTTTTGAGCAGCGAGAGTAGCAGGGAGGAAGAAGCAGTCAAGGTAACGTTTTGCAACTGTTCATGAATGCTGGCTGTGGCATGCAATACTCATTCCTCTGTTTTGACAGAGAGTTTCTGTTTTCCTGGTCATCTTTTCCTTCACAATTTTTTTATTTAAAAGAATCTATAGACTGCTATCACCAGGGACAAAAAAAAGTTGAAGACAAAATATGTTACCACTTTACAAATACTGTTATTTTTAATGCAATGTAAAAGTTACCCACTAGAGGTGAATCTGCCAAAAACCCCCTGTTCTTGGTATTTAAAAGCTGCACGCTTTCAGAACTGTCTCTTTTTGAGCAGCTACAGGAAATTTATCACTCTAGGGACCTCGACTTTATTATTCTGAAAGACAGATTTGTACTCTGTTGCTTGGGGGGGAGAGGGACAGGAAGGAGGAAGAAATCACTCGAAAGGAAACAAGTTATTGTCTGAAATTACTTACCCCCTTCCCATAATTTTTCTATTAAAAAGTTGATGTCTGATCCTGAAATGTACAACAGAACTGCAGTATTAAGCCCAGAAAACAGATTTAGAAAGGAAATGGCAACTCAGGTTAACTACACAATCATTACTGGACACCACTGTATACCATTTACTTTTTCTTTGTATTTGTTTTCACAGCACAGACACAACAGCATGCCTCATCTAGCCTCTGAGATAATTCTGAATATTAAGGTTAGTCAGAAATGGCATGGAAAACAACAAAAACAACAAGTTCATCAATAATTTCTTAATTTCCCCACAACTAATTCTCAATTCCTGGAACACACAGGTGTGAAACAAAGGAATGTAATCATATTATTGTGATTTCCGTTCAATAGAGTTAAAAACCCCACAAATATACAAATACTGTTTGATTATTTCTATGGTTTATCTATTTAATGGATGAATATTAAAATATTTAATCCAATTTGTCCATTGATTATTAAAGGATTTAAGAAAATGGACTGCAAATAGCAGATTTAATGTAAAATAGTCCAGATATTTAGCTTTTATCTAAGGATTACTCTGACAATGTACAAGAACTGAGAATTTGGCAGCTGCAATTTATATAAATGTCTTCAGTCTTAAGAGTTTAAACTACCAGAATCGAGTCCTAGCCTCTATAAATGCTTTTGTTGTGGAGACACATAGAAAGATCAGTGGATTATTGTTTTAGCTGAAATGGGCAGTTGTTTGATCTGGTGTGTCCACTTCAACAGTATGAACCAAGCAGTCTGTTTTACAACAGCAGTAAAGATTCACAAATTATTCTTGTGCTCTTATAATCAAATGATAAAGCTAAGTAGTAATACATTCTTGAATGATCAAAAGAAGAAATTTGCCTGATTACAGTGATTGTAGAGTATAGTCACCTTTAAATCAAATGAAACCAGGAATTTTCTAGAGTTTTCATAACATTTGAAATGATGACTTACATTAACAGAAGCAAAGACTAAAGCATAGTGAGATAGAAAAATACAGCTAGCCACTTTTGTCTATGACTGGGCAGATCACCACATCTATTTGGCCATTGTGAGTTAAGTACTTCTAGCCTTCACTGTAATTATTGCTATTCCTCTCCCTGGTTGTACTCCCACCTCAAAAAAAAGCTCTAACTAGCACAAAAAAGAGAACACGTTTGTTTAAAGGTAGAAGTTACAGCGATTACATCAGCAAGTGCACTCAACTCTTTTTTCTGGCTCCACATTAAACAGAGGTCTGTTCAAGCTCTCTGTATTGCTATTCAAACAGCTCTCTGTATTGTTACTCCACTTGAACGATCACTTCTCTTTTCGTTGTCTTTCCCTCCTACACAGATATATTCTACTAGAACTCTAATAATGACCCACCGTGAAACTCAAGCAGGGAAAGCAGAGAGTCCCAATGTATTAGTGAAAAAATTCACTAATTTCACAGAGATTTAGGAGAAAGAGATTTAGGAGAAAGAGATTCACAGAGATTTAGGAGAAAGAGAACTAGTAAGGCTGCTGTTGAAAACTGTATTTTTCAAAATGTGAATTTATGGAAACAAATGGGAGTCAAAGATATCATCTTAAGAAGGTGTACATCTTTTTGATAAACCTTCTATTGAGATACCATGCTGAAAGCATGAAAACTAATGCAGAGAAACTGGAAGTGCAAAGGGACTAGGAAAATAAGGAGGGACCTTTACAAGTGCCAAAGTTGGTGGAAAAAGAAAGTATATCCATGAGTCATTAATTTAGTTATTAGAAAAAATTACACCATAGTACCTAAGAGTCTTTACTTGCTTTTGGAAATTCACCTTTTACAAGAGCGATCAAAGAATTTATTTGGTTGATACAAGAGGATTTAAAAGGAGGGAACACCTTCAACTTCTCTTTATCTAGGTATCTAAGGCTGTGCAGTTCCACAGGGGAAGCATCACGATTGGGTCCTAAACAATCTGCTTGTATCATTAGAAAGGATATTTGGAATACATAGATAACTTTTTAACATAAACTTTTTCTAATAATTTTGGCATATATGATGCAAAGGACAAGACATTCACGCAAGACAGAACTTCACTTAGGATTAAATTCTTGGTGATAAAATAGTTTTTCTATTTTCCAATAAAAGGTCAGCATAAAGTATGACATTTATGAAATCCCTAAGAGTTATTATGAACATTTTAGAACATTTATTAGTATAAAAGCACTTACCATAGCCTGAAAAATCCATCCGAGATAGGAAAGAAATTATAAAGAATATTAATAATTTGACAGATTTATTGCAACCAAAAAAAAGATATCAAATATCTATTTCAGTCAGTGTCAAAAGAGTCTAGCTCTCATTTCTAGCAATATTATTTCTATATTTCTGAAACTGTCATATAAGTAAACATAAAAAAGATCATTTACAGTGTATCAGATCTTACAAGGACTTGAGAATTAAGTTACTGACTTAAATGAGGTATTTTGGAAACAATCTATTACAAGCTTAGAGCTCACAGGAGATTGCTTAAATTGCACATACCTTCAAATACAAATAATCTTTCAAAGATGAAGATGACCTACACTAAGTCTGAAATAAGTTCCTCTTAAGTTGGTAAAATTGTTTTAGGTTTACAGCTGCAGAACTGAATTGTAATATAATTTACTATTTTAAAGAAGTATATAGTTAAAGAAGTATATAGTTAAAGAACATATAGTTAAGAGCTATACTGTAAGTCCATAATGATTAAATTACAGAATAAATTTCAGTTTTAAAACTCTGCAACTTCCACTTATTAAAGGTAGAATTCCTTCAAGAGGAGTTATCCTTTGATGACTGGACAGCAAAGTAGCAATCATTACATAGTAATCATTGACATATTAGAATAATAAAATGAAAGTTTTATTCCACCATTCAAAATGTGACTTGTCTATTTTGTTTCACTTTGATAATTATTATGTTTTTCAAAGCAAATAGTTAATATTAAGATTCTGATGTCTTAACTCATTCTGATCAATGCCTGTCTGTAAACAGTTCCAACAATTAGGAATAAAGCAAAGTGCTATTTAATATGCATAAAATTATTATAACGTCGTTGTAAATTATACTCGTGTAATACAACTTACAGTGGAGTGGCTACTGTCAAATAGAAGGTTGCAATGAATGCAGGCTCTATTATGTCATAAATTGCAACTTTTCATTGATTTCAGAAGGAATTCTACTCTAAAATGATTGCTGCACTTTCTCTTTGTGATCCTTCAGATAGTATGGTATATCATTGTAGAGTAACTGAACAGAGTAGCTGAGAATACATTGAGCAATAATTTGGCAAAGACTGATCTTTTAAAGACAACTATGGTAATCATTTACTTTGGCTGACTCCCTTTCTTTACAATGAGAAATTGGTTTGGGGGCTCACCATCACAAGAGACTAAATATGTATTTTATTGAAGTATGAATTCTATACTTCAGGAAAAGAAAAAGGCAAATGTGAATGGCACTTAAAATTCTTCAGAGCAGAGGGATTCTACTTAATCTTGTTTAGACTAGAAGTCAGAATAAATCTCAAAGAAACTGACATTCTTTTCACCTTTCTGAAATTTATTTGCCTAGATTATTATTGTCTACAATGACTGCTAAAATAACATACCTCATCTTGTACCAAAAGTATGCATAAATCTTTAAAACATTCACACTGAAACAGGGTTGCTTTTTAAAAGAAGATTTCTTCCTGTTTCAGTATCATAATAAATCAAGTCAATCGGTATCCCAAGCACTCAATAACAGCTGTCTTTGTAAGGTAATTCAACACAAAAATGAGTAGTTTATTATTGCACCAAATGCACATTACTTGATTCCACAAGTAATATCTAAATATTCGATTCAGACCTACCTAGTACATCATAACAACTGTATCATTGAATTTTACTGGCCTCAATCCATTATCTCAAGATACCTTTTTTTCATAAAACAATTGTTGACAAACTATCATTCACATGCACAATAGTAATTACAAGAAAGATCTAGACAACTGACAAATTAATCAACAGTTTCATGGCATCAGAAGTTACTTACCACATCTCGAACAATGGGAAAAGATTTCTTTCTACGCAGGTCTGGCATGCTATCAATTCCATACAGCCCACGGCCAGCACTGTAGGAGATGTAAAGGCAAAGAAGAAAATAAGAACCTGCAGCTTACAAGTTTGCATCCTTAGGAACTGCTTATAATATCTGTATTTACAGTTAAAATCAAAATTAGCAGTTATCAGCTAAAGAAGGTAAGTGTTCTAATTCTTATGAAAAATTAACGAGAGTGTTCTTGGTGTGGCTGACTTTTTCTCCTGGCATTCACCCAAAGCAAAGAATAGCTGAAAGGTTGCTTATTACCTCCTAAAACTTTTTACCATGGATTGAGAAGTTATTACAGTAGCTTTCCATCAAAAGGACTTGTATATCTGGCAATTGAGATGGAGCCCAACATTGTACAGGATATCATTGTCATAAATTTGATACAAAGAGTAAAATATCTAACTAAATACATAATCACGTCTTCTCATATGAGTCCATGTGAATGTGGAAAACAGAACTTGTCACATTTTAAGATAATTCCATGGTGACCATCATTATTTTCTCTTGCCTGGTTTAAGCTTTTTCATTAAGCACACATTTAAACCCCATATTGGATCTCACATACAACTTGGAAACAACAGCAAAGAACAACTTGGAGCCACTTCAAAGAATAAAAGGCTGACACACTAACAGGATTTAAAAGAATACATACTGATCTGGTAACAATATGCCTTATTCTCCCTGACTCTTCAGGATAGGTAATACAGGTATTATCCTCCTGCATTTTTTCCACAGTGGGTGTTGGAAGATTGCTATACACCTTGTCAGATCTAATTCAGAGATACTTTGAGATTCTCAGAGAAGCTGAGATACCATATTTTTCAAGACCCAACCTTTTCCCCTCCATGCCCCTTCTGTTTGGCACGGTCTGAAATACCCTTTTTGGTTGTTCTTATATTTCTATCTCTCTATCTCTATGTATAAAAAAAGTACATGTCACAGCAAACAGTTTCTCATCTGAAAGCCCTCACTGTATTTACACACATCACAATTATTGGGTGAAAAGAGATTTAACTGAAATTAGTGACAGAATTTTCACTTCCTTCTGAAGGGTCAATACTTTGTCCCAAATACTCCTTTGCTGACTTGAGGATTACAATCCCTCACCAGTAGTACAGTTCACAAATTCCATATTTATTTAAGCCAAGACTCTGGCAATTGATTCCTGTTGGATATAGATGTTACAGTTCCACAGCTGCAACTAAATCCAAAAGGAATTATGAATCAGAGACCTCAGCTGTCACAATTTACAGCCTGGCATATTGATATCCACTGAAATCAATGCTGGATTATGCTAATATGCCAGACTGTAAGCAGTTCAAGGACAGACATATCCCTCTACTCTGACACATCCACTGCTAATATCTTCAATATGAATCAATGCAAGCCAACAGAACTCATAAATCAGAAGTTCAAATGATTTAAGAGAAGTGAAATACATTAGTAGGTGTTGCAAAAAAGGACACCAATTCTGGTTTAAGCAATCTCTGAATTACAAACTATTAGAAGACTAGAAGGCTAGTAGAGTATCCTACGGAAATATCATCTCACGCTATGCTTACTCTTTTCTGACAATTTCCTAGGTATCTGCTTTTGGCCACTGTCAGGAGGAGCAGGATGCTGGGCTAGGTGGACCTTTGGTCAGACACTGTATCACTGGGGGGGGTTTTGTTTGTTTGTTTTTTGGTTGGTTTGTTGTTGTTGGGCTGTTTGTTTGTTTTGTTTTTAAGGCAAAGCCTACAATAATTTTTATCTCTCACTTAGAATAAAATGGGGCTCTATTTGCTCCCCTCACTATTCCACAGGCTTCTGGAAGAAATAGATGCAGCAATAGATTGGCAGTATTTATTTCCATGCTTTACTTTCAACAGATGGAGAGCAGCAAATTTATTTTCTTGGAGTGTGCTTGATAGGGAACTTGAAAAGTTTGGCTTGGGTGAAGCTTAACTGAACTGAAATCAGAGGAGAGGAAAGGTAAAATGGCATAATGGCATCTATATTGTTGGAGGTATTTGTTCACCTTCTGTTCAGTAATTCCCATACTTCGACGTTCTGGTGAAACTTTATCTTTGGCAGTATCAGTACTATGGACAGGTCCAGCTTCTGATCTGCAGAGAAATGAGGGTGCTTTCTTGCCCAAAGTCCTGTCTAAGATATGTGAGACACAAGCGCAGTTACATCATAAGAGAGTGATGAAATGAATAGAGCAAATCTGGGCTAATAGACTACTTAGTGGGCAGCTCTCCAAGTAGAATAAATTGCAAAAGGAATTTGACAAGCTATCCTTAAGGTCAAAGAGTACTTTTACATAGCCGGGGAAAATCCCTAAGACAGAATCAAAAATAAACTTACAAAGCCACAAAGTGGAAACTAATGGGTATAGTGGCATCGATAAAACTGAAATCTGTGCTTTGGATGCAAGAGATCAATTAGTATCAAGGAACTGTTAAAGCTAATACTAGAAATAATGAGTCAGTTATTGAGTCAGCAGAAATAGTGCTGCACACTCCAGTCCCACAGACTGTGTTACTGTGATGAAGCACTCATCACAGCTGCCAAACATCAAAACTCAAATGTAAGTTAGATGTTATACATTGGGAGCTGTTGATACACAGGTAAATCCCATAGAGGGAACAAAGCCTGCTTCTCATATCTTGTAATAAACAAAGACACTCTGAACATTGTTTCTCATATGGATTTTAAAAGATTAAATATAATGTTCAGGATCATTGACACATTCATTTAATCTTGTAGTTCAACATACCTGCAAAGACCTTGATAAAGATCTCCTAATATTTACACTGATATAGGCAAGATTCAATCCCCAAAATTGATGGGTTTAACTTTAAAAAACCCTGTGGAGTCAAGAATCTTTCTCCACAAATTCAAATAGGACTGAGATTAAATTCTGAAAGCCCCATGCCCAGCTCTCACAACAACATCAACCATTTAGACTTCAAAGATCTTAACTCTGTCTTAATAACTTAGTATTATTTTTCATATGGTGCCAAAGTTAGATGATGAAAATGCAATGTTTTTTTCTTCCAAATAAATTATAACTATTAAAGTTTTTCCATAAATTTTATCCCTTTTCTTATTAGTTAAAAAAAAAAAATCACATTTCACTATCATATCACAAAGCAACAACTAGTTTCACATAGCCAGTAGGAGTAAAGCTAATAGGAGAGTAAATTTTATTTCCTAGTAGGAGAACTTCTGAGCTCCTCAAGCATTGATGTTCTTCAGGGAAATCCTGTTTGACAATGAATTTTCACCCTTTCTTTTGCAAAGAAAATAATATATCTATTTTACACTCATAACATGGTTCAGAAATGAAGTGATGCTTTCATCCTTAAGTTGTATATTGTTATTCAAAAAAGCAGACATTTGGTGGTGGATTAAATTGCTTGTTCCTGAGAGATGCCAAACCTCCTCAAACCATTTTCTTCAAAATGGCACTCAGTATTTTGCATAAAGTCTCTTGGCACTGTGCAGGATTGAGTCACAGATCACACTCAGAATAAAGTGAAGAATAAGGGTATAAATTGATTCAAAATATTGCTTTCTTAATAGACTACAGCAAAAAAAAATCAGGACATTTAGAAATTGAGTGAGGTGAAAATGCTTTTGGGTGTTCTTTCTCTGTGATGTCTTCAAGTTATGAGGTGCTTTATTGTTAATAGATAAGCTCTTGCAGGAAGTTTCTTAAGTTGTATGTCATTAATTGGCATTATACTTATGGGGTGTATTGTGGGTAATACTCTGAAGACAGATAATAATTTCCTATTATAGGGGCTTAATCAAAGTTGTTTTAAGGGATGTGAGTTGCTGTTAAGGTACTAGTTTCCAAAGTGAAAGCTTGAAATAAACATGACCTTTATATACTCCCCAGAATGTATATCCCATTTAGCCAAAGGACAAAACCTAAGTTCTACTTTATTGTATGATCACCTATTGGTTCACAGACAAGTTCTTATTCTGCAAAAGTTGAAAGTAATTTTGGAGATTTAAGAAAAGAGTTTGCAGTTTCATTTTGATCCATATTGACCAAAACTAATTAAAGCTATAAAAACAGTATAGGGGAAGAATGCATTCCTTGTTCTAGGTTCTGATAAAAAACCCAATGTACAAAGGGGATTATTTCCAAGATTTTTAAAAACTAAAGCTTAACCTGCAGTCTCTAATAAATTCCTCAATACTAACAAATATGTGACAACAGTATTAGGTATTCTTCTTATTGGAAATCCTTTAACTAGAAAAGAATTCAGAATGTTCTTTCATAATAGACCTGCTCTAAATTGTTATTATTGCTAATACTTCTGTACAGGATCTTAGTTTTGACATTAAAGTAGTCACAGTCATCAAAAAAATGTAAGTAGTTGACTAACAAAGGAGCTAAGTTTGAAATTACTTTTTTTTTGGTCATCTTTCAGTGATACAAGGTCATGGTATTGTTTATGAGTGCAGTAAGGAATGGAGGACTACAAGCTGCCTTCATATCAATGGCCTTAGAGCGGATTAATAATTTCTGATCTATTCACTGCATTGGATAAAAGATATGTTAACAGCCGTGACTGAGCCAGTAAAGATTCCCTGTACAGCATAGAGGCCTGTTAGTCCAAAGGATATTTCTAGGCAAAAGGACAGAATAACGTATAAAAGAGATAAATTTGTCACATCAGAATCATTAATTTTTCTAATTACTGCAAAGAATTTAAAAGAAACGGTACAAACATTCCTACACTTTCTGGAACCATCCAGTTTCGGTGAAATGACAATTCTTATCTTTTGCCCATTAGGACTTTTTTCTTTATACTCAAATGAGAGCTCAGTGCATGTACGATACACTATGCCTGAAATACTGTAACTGCCTGCAGTGTGAATAAGCTGGCTAAGACAGCAGCAAAAAGTTTTTCCCTACAGTTGATCGCTTCTGCTTCACAGTCTTGAGTAGGGCTTGTATGGACCAATTTTCCTTGACTCTCTTTAGATATAGTACAGAACACAGTGATGTGTTAGGTTCACACATAAATACTTAATCAGATAAGCTGTCACCCTACACAATCAATTGGCTTCACTCCATCTCCGCCAGCAACTAGATAACAGAAAACTAATTATTCTAGAGTTTTACCAAGTCAGGACTCACCTGCTAGGGAATTGATTTTTTTTTTATTTATTCATAACTAAACTGGGAGCTGGTAAATTCATCAGTTCAAAATGTCAGGCAAAAAGCAACAGGATATGGATGGGAGAAGAGCATAAGTACATTTTCAGTGCAAGGAGAATGCAGCTCTGGTGCAATTTTCCAGAGAGAACTGGATCTGCCTTATGCTGACTTTTGGTGTCACATGACATTTTAACATAATTTGGATTGCACCTGTCTGTACTTCAGTTATAAAGAAAAATTCTTTGTAGAGATTCCCAAATATTTGGGCTCTCAATAAATTCTGAAGAAAGTTAAAATAAGTCACGTGAATAGCTTTAAAACATTAAAATAAATCATTTCCACTTAGTCACAGCAGCAACAATAATACCCTATTTAGTCTAATCCTGCTAGCATTCATCAGGCCCACACTGTTCATTCAAGTTAAATTATTCTTTCTTCTTTATTACAGACAAACATAGGACTTGAAAGCTATAATCAAAACACTCAGAATGAACTCTGATGAAAACAATAATATCTTCCAATAAAATCTGAATTTTTTTCTAGACTGGCAGTTTAGCGTAGCAATTCAGATGCAACTCCCAATAGTAAAACATGTAATAATTTCTGTTCTGTAACTGGTAGGTAGCCTGTATGGTGAAGAACGTGACAGACGATCTATATGTATGCACATATGTATATAAACGTATGATTTTTTTGCAGATGAGGACTTGATCAACTATGTTTTCCTTTCAGCCCATATAAGCAGACAGTTCCTCTACTAAACTATTCAAAACTCTATTTGGAAATTATGATTCTTAGTGTGGCACTCTTTGCTGTACACTTGATATATTTAACGGTCAAAAACTTCCAATATTTTCCCCTCTCCAACCTTCCCTCCCCCCCCCAGTTCAATCCTCAGTTTTAGAGGACTGAATTACAAATTGAGAGTTGTGGCACTGTACATATTCACTAGTCATTCTTAGAAAATTACAGTTTAAGTTGTAGTAACATTACAAATATTTAACAATTGTAATTTTATGAAAGGCATCAACCTTATGTCACAAGACCTGTATGTGATCAAAATAAATAATTGCAAAAATGTTGGTATTTTTGTCATTAAAAAATGAAACATCTCACTACTTAATATAAAGAGGTTTTTACTTTTTCTTCTTTTTTTCATTCTTAGGCATAAAAAATTTGGAAAGAATCACAGCCACTCTTTAAGGTCTGTGTAAATGAGTTCATTTCCAGATGAAAATAATGACGAAAATGAAGAGGTGAGGTTTCACTGTTTTGTTTTTTAAATCACTCAGTATTGAACATACATTTTAGGTTACTGGGATACTTCATTTTCTTGAAGTTCCTAGGATTATATAATATTTCAGATTAGATTAGTCCATTTTATAGTATAATTAAACTTATGTAGTTAAATGTGATAAATAAAACACCTAGGCAGCTTTAATAACTTATAATGCTGGTCTGATCTCATGAAAATTGAAATGAATTTTTTGAAGATTAAACTAGGGGGTGAGGAAGGGAACAAGAAATGTATCATTGCTGCACATTATAATCACAAAATGTAGCTACTGGCTTTTGTAGAAACATAAAAATGGAACCATGCAAGTTAATGAAAATAATCATGAGACACCCACGCTGTCTGAAGACCCACAAATCCACACTTGGGTAGCAATACACAGTTTTTGCTGGAGTGGAAAACTGAAATTGGAGATCTAAAATTGTATATGAATACTGGGATAAAATATCAGCAGTATAAAAGTAATTACAGGATTGGATTTACAGCTTTTCCTGGTCCTCAGTATATTAAAATGCCACCAAAGAAATACCTAGCACTTTCTCTGAAAATGAAATTGGATTAAAAGAGTCTTAATATGAGCTAAAAATTCTATATTAAGAAATGAAAAAAAATGAGCCAAATCCTTCCATATCCCAGCCAATTCAAGAAGCTGTCAGAAAATTTTGGGGTAGACAAGGCTATACTAAAGGACTATATCCACTCAAATGAGTATGCATATTAATGTCATGAAAATTTTGAAATTATGTTTTTTAATCATATTTCTGTAGTAAAGATATGAATTAATCACACATTAGGATATATTGACAGATGCTCAGATTCTGGCTGAGGCAGCAAAACAGACTTTGTGACTACAGCTTTGTGCCTCCCTCTGCCTTCTTCTGATCACAAATCTGTTGAATGCTTCATCCCCAGGTGTAAGCCGAAGCAGACCAATAGATAGTCTAAATTGTGCTAACAGGCCTCTGGGGCCATCTCAGCTTTTGGAAAAAATAAAGTTGCTTGCAAAGAAGTTCTGACCTCATTTCTCTTTCCTGTCATGCTTCTTGTCACATTACACGGAGATGATGCTAGCCAACTAAAATGACTTTATGCTAGCCTCGGGCGATGTGGCCTCAAAGTGCCACCGTTTCAACTTGTAAACTTTTTTCCTTTCTTTTTTTCAATATTTTGAAACAAAAAACCACACAAAACTCTAAAACACTTAAATTATTTCCTAAGGCTCAAACTAAAAAAAAGTTATTAAAAACCAAGCACCAGCAAAACAGCATTAAAACAACATTTGCTGATATTCTTGACCCTTACACCAGAGCATATCAGTAGTAATACTAATGACAGAGTATTCACAGTGCTGCAAAAACTGTCTAGAAAGAAAACCTGGTCTCAACATTTACAGGGAAGAGAAAAATCTGAACATTCTTCTCAAAATTAATGCTCCCTTAACAGAACTGTTGCAATACCATAAAACCAAGGACTCATTTTGAATTCCCTCTACTATCCTTGAAGTCTATGTAAATGGTTTCCTTAGTAAAACATGACCATAATGAAAAGAGACCAATGAGGGAAAGAAAAAAAGCAAGTGGGATAAAGCTTGTGAGAATTTGTAAGGTGGAGATAGGAAGTTCTACATGACAAATTCATTTCAAAAACAGGATGGAGACCTTCCTAGAACCAGATGAGGTTATAACATGCTACACTTAGTTTGCCTTTAACAATATGCATCTCTGTGGTTGTCATTATCATAGGATCATAGCATCTAATCAAAATAAGAATATAAACCTCCTGGAGCAGAAAGAGATAAAACAGATTAAAAGAAATACTGAAACATCAGTGACACGCTAATGAAGGTGGTGAAACTGTATTGTACAAAAAAAGCCCCCAAAACATTAATTTATCTTTTAAATCCAGATATTTATGTAGCTGTGAACTTTCAGCATGCTGTACCATCATGGAATCATGGCCAAACACCTTTACTACATTTCCACCTATGATTAATTAATAATTTCTGCAGACATGATATCACATGGATTTAGAAATACATCCACAGGAATAAAAAACTGACTGTTCCCAGCCTATACATGTTTGAGTCTGGGTGGCATCCAAATTAAAACTTCTTCAATGACAGTCAAGACAATTTATTCCTGCATCACATGCTGGATCAGAAAGTCTTTCATAAGACAGTTAAACATAAACCAAGGAGAATTAAGTCAATACGAAAAGTGCAGAAAAGGAATCTGGGAGGCTATGAGTTCTTACAGGTGTGGATGACAACTAGAGCACACTTCATCTGAGAGTTAAGAGGAAGGATGAAATGGAAGAAGTAGAGAAATCAGCAAAAGGGGCATCAGATCTGAAACATGAGAAACAAGAACAAAAACTTAAAAATGAAGAGGACAACTTTAACTGGACTTGGTAGTAGCTAGTAAGCAGGTGAAAAGAGTCTTGAACCTCTCGGAGCCAAACTAGACACATCATTCTTGACTTGTAAAATTTCAAACAGGGATTCTTGAAAAGCTAAGCAAGAAGTAAGCAGTTCTACTAGCTTCAAGTTATTGCTGAAGTTTGATGGATACACAAGGACAGATAAGAGTCTAGTTCAAATCCATTTGTGTAATTTGGACACTTTTTAAAAAAGTACAATCTTCAGGATTTTAATCTAATTCTTCTAAAGCATCAAGCCCATATTGATACTATTTTTTGTACAGAAAATTCCCAAATCGACTGCTGGCCATATTAAAACCCTCAAAGGCATCCCTCTGTTTCTGTTTGTAGAGTTCCTTCTAGTTACAAGAGAAAAAAATGGTAAGCCCTTTCATATCTTAGCTGAATGGGTAAAGCACTTACCTAGAGTATAGGAGAGTTTTTTTCAACCCTTAAGAGTATTACCACTTTCCAAGCACTATCCTAACTCTTATCCTATAAATTTAAGAGATAATCTTTTTCTCCCATACCTCCTTCTGATGCACCTGCACCATTCTGTAAGAAAGAGAAGGGGATTCATAGGCTGTTTATGCATTTCCTTTATATTTTCACATAAAGAGTTTTTGGTGCAGGGTTTTGATATTAGAATTTTCTTTTCAAGAACATAAAGATCAAGGTAGACCAAATTGCAACTTCGAGACACATGTACAAATCTCAGCAAAAGCATGATAGAAATAAAATAACATTTCTGAGGTTGTGAAAAGTAAATCCACGGAGACTAAGAGATAAACTGAGAAACTCTGATTCTCAGGGCTCTTTGTTACTCAGGAGCAGTTCCATCAGCAGTGAATAAAACTCATCACGTGTATAAGGCATTCTTATGCCACAAAGAGCTACTTCTGACAAGCAATGTCTGTAAAATCACTTCAATCTATTATTCTGCTCTATAACACAAAATATGATTAAAATTGAGGTTCTTACTGGACTCCTTTTACTGATCACTAAGGAGTAGCATACAGCAAGGAAAAAAAATCCAAATTCAAGAATGACTAATAGTCTTTTCCTGGGAGAAAAAATTATGTCTGAATTAAGAATGCTGCTGATGTTACCAAAGAAATAAAAGAACATGGCTTTTGAGGGAACAGCAAGAATGACAGAATCAAGACAGATGACTACATAATATAAAGATATTTTATTATGACATTAGTGGTGCAATTTATGCTGTCAGTAATTTGCCATAACTCACACCTCTGTCGCTTTAAATAGCTTAGTTTACTACTCATTCTGTACTTCCCCCTGCAATCTTTTCATTATGATTTCAAGCTCAAGTTCAGCTTAGCAAAGCTTCTAGATCTGATTTTTTCCTCTGTGTATCTGTACAAATCACAAATATTTGCTTAAAAGTTATATACGGTCAAGAAGTGCCCATTTTGTTATTTTAAAAAAGTATTACTAAAACTCATTCCAATTATCATCTGCAAAATATTAAGGACACAAAATATTTTGGTTTTAAATGAGCTTCACCATCTCTTCTGACAATACTAGGGCAGTACTGTAGCTACTATCAAGAAGTTTATGTATTCTATCAGCTGGTTCTGCAACTTGTCTGCAACTTTTTTAATTGTTGAAGCATGGGAATGTCAGAGAGTTCTTACACATACGTACTTATTAATCTGAATCCTTCTAAGAGGTTAAAGAAACTAACCAGACTTCAGGGCAGAACTGCAATTTTGAAACTGCAGCTTATAAAGGAAACTATCTCCTTTCTTTTGTGCGATGAATCAATGACCAGATTAACTCATATAAGACTTATAAGAATAATTCCTGCCTCTTCTTTGCCCAGCATTTAATCAGTGCATAGTAAAGACCATAGAAAAAAATTGAGACTCTAAGGACTTATGCCTTTACTGGTTTCAGTTCCTACCATACAAAAGATTTCATGAAGAATGTCTAGAAATCTCAGTATACAAACTGCTGGAAAGTGAGATGTGATTTCCTTACTCATACCTTGTCAGATGAAGTACAAAATGCTTGATCAGGGAATGGAAAAGCAGCCATGCAATCTACCAGCACGCTGTGCTGAAAAAAATCATTTCGCTGTTTGAAAAAAATAAATTCTAGCTGAACTAAACAAGAACTCTTACCTGGACTGAAAAAATGGGAGGAAAACCAAACATGAATACCATACAGTGGTATATTGGTGATTATCTGTAGAAGCATTACCAAAAAGAAACAAACAAACCCCAAACTTGGTACTCCTAGCCTTTAGCTATCTTGAAATAAGTATAACACATTAAAATCTTCGGTGAAACAAGACAGGTTAGGTTCCAAGTATCAGAGATATGTTGACTGGGGGAAGTTTGAAGCCAGGCTAAGACTAGTTATTGGCTAATATTTCAATCACAAAAACTATGAATAAATTAGTATCTGAACACACTCTCTCACTTCAGTAATACTGATAAAATACATACTCTGTAGAGAAATCAGACAACCGTGGAAAAAATGCTAGATATGGTCTGGTGTCTAGAGTGTTTCTAGTTAGCTATGTTCTAAAAATGTCTTTATATTGTTTGCACTTGGCATCCACAAGTTAAACAGTCATTCTAGGTTAGTATGCTTCAAAACCCACTTCCAATTGCTTTTTGATTACCAGTAGATATTTTAACAGATCAGCTTACAAATGATAGAGGAAGACGTTTCCACAAGGCAAGATGTTTCCAGTTGCTTTCATCATAAACAGGTACCCTTCTCTGGAAGAATCTAGTGAAACGATAATAAACCCTGTTTTCTGCATGAGAAATTAATGTGTTGCTTATGGCAATAGTCAACTAGAATCCAAGGAATTATCTGAAGCAGTTGCATTACCTGCAGGACACTGAGGCTTGTATTGTTTAGTAGTCAGTGTTCTATATTTTGGCATGAATGAACATGTTCTCAAATTATTGTTCTAGAAGAAAAACTATACTCTTGTCTCCTACTTCTCTACTACCTTATGTGGACCTTGGAACATCATTAATTGCTCTCCTTGTATTCCTGATGTGATTAAGCTTCATTACAGGCAAAACTTTCTCAACAAGAAAGAAAAAGGAAAAAAAAAAAATCATCCAGCAAAACAACCAACAAGCCCAAACATCCAACCCCCTACTAAAACTTCAAATCCATGTTTTAATTTTTTTGAGGGAAATAATATTTCTTTCCACAACTGCAGCACTGCTTTCATTTTTCACAATTGTTCTCCAGTTATACTCCACTAAGGCTATATGAATTCTCACTTTATGAGGGACTTGTGAACCTTTTATCAAACTTTGAATCCATGTGGGTCCAACAGCTGCCTCTTTGCATAATCTGGGATAAACAGTGACCCTTTCTTTTTGAAGAGTAAAGGGAAACAGGGAGAAGATCAGCTTTGCAAAGGTTTGGCTGGAGCAGGTAGCTGTGGCCTTGCAGTGGTTTGAGATGTCAGGATTGCTTGAGGGGTGGGGTTCAAAGGAAGAGAACGACAACAACAACAAATACCGTATTTTTAAACTTGGGAGGAGCTAATAGTATGAAAGGCTGGAATAAAGGAGCTTGGAGCAGATATGAGCCTGTGTATCTATGTTTTGGGTTTGGCAGGAAGACAGAAGGAAAGTGCCTAAGCAAGGTAATATGCTAAAGAAGGGCTACATCAGAAATTCTGATCACTGCCATTTAGGCTGAAGAGTGGTAATCTGTGGATAAAAGCACATATAGAAGGATAAAGGTAATAGCCACTGGACTCCTGCATATATTGAAGGGTGGGGGGAAGCAACTGCAGGGTCTGTAGGCAAGTTATTTCCATGTTATTCCTGGTGGTAGAGCAAGTATAGCATTTTATATTCTTTTTTTAAACATTTTTAAATGCTGTTAATTAGTTCTTTCCCCAATATAAATATTTGGCTAGAAGCACTATATAAAGGAAAGAAATTACAGAACTAATTAAAACAAAAAATCATTTCAAGGACACAGGCGAAAATAAAAGGTAACAGCACAAAAGGGCGCACAATAAGGTGAACAACATCCAGTAAAGGCATCGAAAGGCCGACCCACCAAACTCTTATATCTCACAGATAGATAAACAATAAATGTACATGTGCCTGGGAAGATCCATTTCAGTTTTAAGTGGAGAGTAGGAGAATCCACTGGGAGATCCAGTGGGAGAATACCGTTCTACTAGTATATATGTGCACTGAAAATCACATGTCAATCTTATCCTTGGACAACTGCATATTTAGCACTTTTCCTTGCATCTTTACTGAAACAGCCCCGACTTTGGGGGTATGAACTAGAAATTCTCCTATGCACAAATTCTCTGTACAAGAACAAATTCGATCCTTCTAATAACATTTAAGAGGACCGTAAGTATGCAAAGATTGTTGGCTACCAGCTGGAAGCAAAGATTAATATACTGATCTGGATTGTGAGATCAAATTTTGTTGAAAAAGAGGAGAATAGCTACATTACCAGAACTAACAAACTGGTCAACGCTGTACTGACAGTGAAATATTAGTCTTTGTGTATAGTCTTTGGAACATTAAACACTACAGCAGCAATAGACAAACTGTTCATATTATGTAGGTTATACATTAAATTCTCTACTCCCCTCTCCACCTCCAATAATAACAACCCAACAACATCCTGACATAGAAGATGATGAAGTTGAAGGCACGCAAGTTATCATTCAAGGCAAGAAAAAAACCCCGTAATGTTGACTATTTTTTGTGTGCTTCTGAAGATATTGTGCATAACAATCATCTATTTGAATTTGTCAGAGAATTCAAGAAAAATAAATTTGTTTTACCATTGAGAACATGCCACTGAAGGAAAGGAGTAATCATCTGCATGCAGCACCATCTGTGTACCATTAGCAAATTTCAGAATGGATTAGGCCATGTGGTAAAATTATTAGTCTCTGACATCACTGCCATCAGGCAAGCAGTGAATTAATACAGAGCAAGTCTCTGGAAAAAGTAAAACAGTACTACCCTAGATTCATATACTTGATGAAAAACCCAGCTGACCTCCATGTACTTTTCCAAAATACTGAAAGGATGAATTCTAAAGTGTCTCATCTTCAATAAAATGAAGAAGAAAAATAAAATGAAGAAGATATTATTTGATACTGTCATGGAAAGAACAGGAAAGATGGAGCTTTTGCCTTTTAACAGAGGAGTAGCATGAGAAGCTCCAGGAAAACTGTTTTTGGTCTTTGCCTTTTCTTTGTCATCCTGGCTTTTCTCTCATTTCATGCAGCCAATTTCATGCAGCCAAGTGGAGATCATTGCAGAGAATGAAGAGTTGCCATCTGTGCCATGGACTTGGGATGTGCTGGTGCATGTGAGGTGGGTTCACAGCATTGTGCTATGAGAGAGAGGGAAGAGTAAGGCAGAAAAGAGGCAATTGAGATATTTCTATATAGATAAAGCAAGGTATCAAGGGTTGTGAGGGAAAGAATCTCCCCTCATTTCAAACGGCAACATCTTTTGGGCACAGTAAGAGGGAAAAGGAGTCATAGCTAAGGCTGCAGCCAGTTATGCTGGCAGTGAAGAGGCTGAGGGATTCTAGAATTTAGGATTAGTTTTTGCATGCAGGAATAGAGTGGAAAGTGTGATTAAAACAGAGCCACTACAGTCTTTGAGATGTCAAGGTTCTTCAGCTGAATGAGGAGTTATATTAAAATTGCATCACTGTTTTCAGGGAGGCCTAGTGAAACAGAAGCTTGCACAAAGATATTGCAGACAGTAAAGGGAGTAGAGGCCCAGTCTAAACTTTGTCAGCAAAAGAAGTAAGGTATAATCTAAAAACATGAGCTAGTATTGAGCTACTGTCAGTCATTTGAAGTAGTCCTATGCAGCGGTTACAGGATGTCTGTACAAGGGATTGACACACCTTATTCTCAGCGGATTCAATATTTGAATTTATTCAACTGTGAACGGAAGAGAGGGCATAAAAAGTGCAACTTCTGTCTGTATAGTCCTTGTCAGTGGCAAAAGGTCTCCTTACTTCTATGAGATTGTTTTTTGTGTGCAACCCTCAAAAAATAAGAATTCTATACACTCTTGTACACAACTTTTCTAAGTCCTATACCTATTAGGAAACTGTAATTAAGTAATTGGCTATGGAACGTAGTGCATACAGCAAAACTGTATGGTCACATGCAGCTTCCTGCATGCATAGATATCAACACTTGATTGTCAGTACCTGCACTCACAGAGTCTGCTTACAAAATGTTATTCCTAAACTACACATTAACTAGATGTTAAACTGTTTCTCTTCTGGTGTTGCAGATTGCAAGCAATATGACAGAAAGAGCTCTCTCTTATTAAGCTTACTCATATTGGGGGGGGCAAACAATAAAAGGTAATAGAGCAACAAGAAGTAGGTTACTTAAAGAAGGGAAAATAAGGAATAAAAGAAAAATAATATGAAATTGAAAATTTTCCTTAAGATTTTGGTTATGTTAAGAAACAATTCTCTAGCTTAACAATGAAAGCCCAACCACATGCAGTGACCAAAATTAGGTCATTAAAAACCGCAGACGATAAATCCAAGACAGTTGTGGACTAGCTTTATTTTCAGTCTCGGATTTCTGATTTTTCTAGAGAAAAAAACCATTTCTTCTTACCCTAAGCATAGGGCATTGAATGTAATATACAATTCTACACTGAACAGCACCTATAAAAGTATCTGAGAATGTCAATTTCTACACTGTATTTCAAGAATTTTAACTCATTTTGATGTTAAGTATTGTTCTCTTAATAGTTCTGAAAAGTATGCAGTGACCTATACACCAAACTTCTCAAAAATAGTTGTTGAAAGGTATGAACAGCGTTTGTTGTTGTTGTTGTTGTTTTGGGGTTTTTTTTGTGGTGGTGTTGTTGTTTTGTTTTTTTTAAAATACACAAACCCCAAAGTTCTGTACCAGGCTTACACACTAATGCTTCCAAGTATTCTTAGTTTCAGTAGACCACAGCTTACTGTGTAGTTTTTAAGATGTCAGATTTCTGCTTCTCAGTGGTGAGGTACGTTACTATTTGTTGTGCCTCAAATCATAAATTACTCAAATCTGATGCCATCAAAGCCTATGAGTAAAACTGAATTGACTTTGCATAGCACAAAAGAGAAAAGAAGTATATACTTTCTTTGTGGATATGACAAAGAGAATTTGAGGCAAATATCAGAAGCTGCCTCTGTGATGCCTTCTGGTTCTCATATGCATTAATTTTTTCAACAAAGAAGCCACCAAATATAAATTGTCATACATCAAATCAAAAGGTTATTGTCAGAATTTGCTGGCATAGTTGCAATGTTCTGATGAAAGCCTTCCAGTATTCCATTAGAAGAATAATATGAACACCAGCATAGAGAATTTTAGTAAATTTTTTTGTGGCCAATACATTGCTGAAAAAGTATTCAAATCAGTAATCTAATCAAGAGAAAAAAGTTGCTTCAGATGTGCTAGTTTCATGTTGACAAACAATATAATTCAAACAGAAATATTAATGTTTTGCATTTAGAAGTCAGGAAAGAAAATTCACAGCACTTAATTGGTCTATGTTTAAAATGTAGAGAGATACAGTACTTAGAAAATCCCATTCAAAGAAGGAGTAGTTGTTGTGGCACAGTAAGAAATAGTGCTGATCAATATACAAGGCAAAAGTTTTTATAATTTTAGTAACGACATACTTTCGACCTTTTCGACCTTATGAGAAAACTGCAACTGATCAAAGTGAAAGCCATGTGTTGTTTGCGAGCCAAGAGAAGTATACAATAATTTTATTCTAATGCCAAAGAGCAAGTTAATAAAAAACCCACATCAATTATCTCTTACAATATTTAAAACATTTCACATTGCATTCAGCAACTAATCCTGCACAATGTCACATATGGCCTCACACTTTTACAGCAACTCTGAAGTTTCTATGAGCTGGAAAACGAAGAAATACAACACTTCGAGGTATGACAAACTATACGGAAACTACCTAAGCCACTGCAAAGCTGGAGAGTGCTCTTAAATTTGTTTAAGGGTTAGCAATAAGTACAAATGTTACCCTAACTATACCTTCCACAGCAGCATGGGAGTTATATTAAGCAAGTTAATACCAGTAGTAACTTTTATGGAAAAAAAACCCCAAAACATAGGAATCTAAATAGAAAAACTTCATAGTGTTTAGATTCTGTTGTATAGCCTTTAAGATGTACAAATGAGATGGAAGATAAATTAGATCATTTGATCTCATCACCTTGTCTTTGTAACAAAGCATAACTATAGCAAACAGTGCTTATATAGCGCACCACCAAGAGGACAATATCCTTTTAAAATAGTTAACTAATAGAACTGATAAATTTTACCAATAGCTTTTACTTTTTTTCCTGTTCAAACTGAATAATAAAAAGGTATTCAAAATAGGAAGGAGAGATTTTCCTCAAAGGAAGGAATCCCTAGAACTGGATGTAAGATAACTCCATCTGGAGACAACCAGAAAAAATGGACAGGTTTCTGCCACATTCACTCTCAGCAACTGGAAGATTTTTCCCTTGACCTTTTAGATTTCAAATATTAGACTGATATTATTATATTACCACACATTTACTAAAATGAAGACACAAAATCAAACTACAGCTTCAAAGGGCATTTATTTTGCATGCAAAGAGATAAAAAAATTTGTCATCCTGTTGACCTGTGCAACTGAATTGTTGTATTAATTTCTTAAAAATTAAGGACTTAAAAAAAATTAAAAGGAGAAGACACACACAATGAAACTGACCATCTTCCTTTAAAATAATTCAATTTCTTATAAGAACAAAACTTAGAAAAAATACTATAACATTACAAGACTAATTTACAGTTATAAATAACAAAATTCACAGTCATATTGGTACTTACCCACTAAATGCCTGGACTGCATAAAGCTTGGAAGTATCCAAGGAACTTCCAGTTGCTATCCGAGCCTTTAATAAAGACCACAAAAAGTACAGTTACTCAGTTGCTCTTAGTAAGTCTTGGACAGAACTTAACTGCATCAAACATATAACACCTAATATGAAAATGTTTAGCAGGGTCAGCTCCAGGCCAAAGCTAGTGTAACTATTGCTTTGGAATACATTTTGGTAGCATTCAGCATTTAGTGAAACACACTGGAAGAAGCTGTGGGAAGATAAGATATCGCTTCCCAAATACTGTTGGCCTTTAAGTCCTATAGTGTATGCAGTGTAGATGATAATTAGAGGCAAAAACCCCAGATACCATGTTTGACAGTAGCAGACCCCTGTGTTGGCAATTATGATAAGCACAACAGTGAGGGTTATCCTGTTTATAAATGCAACACATTTGCAATACACTCAAAGGAGAACAAAAGAGTGGAAAGCTGGGAAAAACATGCAAATTTCACAACTAAAATGAAGGAACCACACAGGTCAAATAAGTCACAAACAAACATCAACAAAATACATGATCCCTATAGTAAATACGTGATTTTAAACCTTTTCATCCACAGAATCGCTATCTGAAAAAGAATTGGGAAGAAGGGGAATATAGGTTAGACAAAACAGTCTCTGAGAAAATATCTTATGCTATAAAAAACTGTCACTGTTTTAATCTGCTAATGCAGAGCAGAATCCAAGTAACACCTGTGCCTAGCTGCATCATTGTGGCAAGACCACTATCACTACATTTTAAAAAAGCAAAAAGATGTTTTCAGTAGATAAGAACCCCTGCCACTTATGCAGGACTGTGTGGATACCGTATAATTTATATACTATATCGTATCTCCACATGATTTTTAGGGTTGTTTTTTTTTGTTTTTTTTTTTTGTAATATATTTTTCAATATTAATGAATATATATTTAATATAGTTGCAGTGTTCAAAAAGTAATGCTCTGTTTTCAAGGAAAATGAGTGTTTCTACTAATGATATTAAAAAAAAAATAATCTCCTGAACTGTTACTATATTACTATTCTATTCTATCACAGCTATTCATATAATGACAGAAATTACCCCCCAAATGCCAACAGAAGAACTACAATTGTGAAAGTATAAGATATTATATATATATATATATATAATCATAAATTGTTTAATGCAAAAATGTGATGCATTCACATTTACTATCACACAGAAAATATTTGCTGACAGGAAAAGCTACCCTTATTTTATTGCCTTGTCAATTTTAAAATACAGGTACATTTAAAATTGTTTTTATATACTATTCTACCAATGAGTGGGGGGTTTTTGACACTTTATAGTAGAGTGCATACATGAAACTGCATTGTTTTAATTGTCACCTTACTGATCTTTCCATTTTTCCTCCCCAAATGGAGTACACATTCTAAGGGCCTTTAAATAGTTCAGGTATTTTTAAGATGTTTGGAGATATCCCACATTACGTACATTACAAAATGGTCATTTACACCTTAAACGTGTGCCACGTTTCATTTTTAAACCAGTTTAGCTACAAGAAAATATCACATTCAAACGCATATATGAAAAATATTTTGGCAAATGTAAAGGTGCATACAGTATAGTACCAACAATCCAGGGAAGGTTAGAGGTTACTTATGTGATCAAAGCAAAGCACATGCACAAGAACAGGCAGAATAGAAACTGGAGATAAGTTGTTCAAAACATGTTTTACTAGTCAGATTCTACATGATTTTGTATTATTCAAAAAGGTTAAAGAGGATTGAGCTACCCGGTATTAGCAATGTCACAACACCAAATCTGAATCCACAGAAAATCCAACTATGCAATGGTGTCTCCTCCTTTGTGAGGCCACAAAATCTGCCATTTTCTTATGCTTGACTACAGATCTTAGGTTTTCTTTCATAGCTATTGTGAACAATCCTTTTAGAAAGAGTATGCCTAAAAGAATGAACTATAGTTCATTGTCCCAAGGAAAAATTATGTTTTGAGTTATACAGAATATTAAAACTATTACTAATACTAAATTCCACAATTTAGTAAAAATAGAGTAAGTACATCTCCGTGCACCAAGAATATCTGCTTGCCATGGTTTGATTCTTTTCATAGTTCTTCTCCTGAATATAAACAGACATCGTATCAATTTTTATTTTTATGTTTTAGAAAAATCCATTAAGGTATGTTTTCTGCTGGGACATGAACTATTCTGAACTATTCTCACTTCAAAACTCCCCTGCCCCCCTTCAGAAATACTAGAAATTTTTTTTGCTTCAGAAATTAATTCTTGACTAAATTAAGCTGTAGTGTTTTAGTTGTGAAATTACCCTTATTTGACTGAGTAGATGTATAGAAATGAGTTTAGTCTTTACATTTTCTTTTTTTTTTATTATTTGTGAAACGTATTTGTCTGACAACATCAGATACGATTGGCTACTCTTTCTCCAAAGCATATAAAGAAGATTTGGATGGCCATATGATCCTACTTTCCCACTCCAAAATTATTACAGCATTTTCATAAGCAGGGTAAGAGCAGAGCCAGGAGTGACTAGATGACTGTAAGCTGGCCTGGCCGTGGGATATGCTTTTATGAGGGCTAAAGGAAATACAAGGAATAGTTAAAACCAAAGTGCTGGAGCAGCATCTGGACAGGTGAATGAGAGGAAAGGCAAGAGAGGGTATACCAACAGGACTCTAAGTAGGAGAGAATGAGACTGAATTAATTCTCAAACTTGTAAAAAAGGCAGAGTCCAAAAGATGAAGAGAAATTTGGAGACTGAGGCAAATTTTAGGCAGGACATTGTAAGGTAAGAAGCCTCACCATAATCTGTTCATACAACCTACACCTTCTTTCTAGAATATCTAATCATAACAATATTTGTAATACTGTCATTTAAAGGCACATAATAAATCTCAGTATTATTTATGTGAAATGCAACTTTTAAATAGTTTGCAGGTACTTAGCTACCAGCTGCCTAAAGAATCACGTGACTTATGTGTTTAATTCAATTGTTTAGAAAGTTATATTAAAAAATACAAAATTGCTGAGACTTGTCTTCCACATTAAATGGAATTTTGTATTTCAGATCATGAGAGATGGACATATCAAATTTTCTTTACCTCTCTTGGGTTTCAGCCAGTTTCATCTAATTGCACTACACTTCCTTTACTGGAACCTAATTTTGCCTAAATTTAGGAAGGAGAGCGACAATCAAAAATTAGGAAGGGGAAAAAAGGTATTACATGTTTAGTTTAACTTGTTTTTCTTTGCAGTTGCTACTCAAAAAAAATGCACCAGTCTAATGGCCCCTTTTCTCAATAGAAATTGCATAAAGCAGACAACTGATGCAAATTTCCCAAAACGAGATTTTGAGCACATCTCTCTTTTTTAAGAAATGACTGTATCTTCAGAGACAAAATTAGTTTGAAAACTTCATTGTTTATTGCTTCTTCTGAACTCACCATGAGTGAAATAATCTGAACGCTGGAATTGTTCTCTGTGTGCATGAGAGCACCAAATCAGGAAGCACGCAGTCACCAAGCAATTTACTTTGGTAGTCATTAGGCTACCAGAAGAGACAGCAACATTCCTTGATGTAAATAAAAAATGAACTGTGATTATGTAAGAGACCACTGAATGTATTTTCAAATCAGGGATACAAGGCCAGACATCTCACATTATACTGCTGAATGACAATGATTTACTTAAAAGAGCTTATCTTCATATAACTCATTTCTGTCATGCACACATTCTATGGCAAACTACTCCTCTAAAAAAGTTATGAATTTACTAAGAACAGTGTAAACGCTGGTTCATTTAGTTAACCCTATGGGATACTTCCTATTTTATTTCAATTAGTTTGTTTCTCCTTAGGAAAATTCCCCCCCTCCTTTTTTTTTAGGCAGTCTGATAGTTTCAAACTCAATTATATTTAAGTAGGTATCTGGTAAAAAGAGGAAAAAACTGTTTTAACTTAGTTAAGGATACTGTAGTGGTACAAGGTTTCTGTTCATTTAAATTTATATAGTTATAACAATTAATACAAAGAAGAAGAAAAGGTAGCATATCATTACAGCAAGGAAAGCATGATGATCAGCTATCATATCACATTTCTCCAGATAAGCTCATTTTCTATGCAGAATTCTTGAGTCGATGATAGAACACAAAAACTTTAGGAAGGAGAAGACAACCTGAAGCAATATTTAGCAAACCAGATTTTAAAATGCTCCTGCTTAACTAGAAAGTTCTCTCCAGCTGCGTACCATTCTTTACCACTTATCTCTAATCCTCCTTCTTTACTACCACTCCCTAAGCCTTCCATAAACAGACATAAACCTTTAGGTAAACAACAAATTAAAAAAATCCACTAGTTAAAATTAGTCTTTAAGGTTCCGTTAATAAGAAGTTCCAGATGTTAAAAGGCTGTATAACATTCAACATACCCACTAAATCCTGCCTTCTGTTGAAAATGGTTCACAGGTATCCACTGAGGTAAGTTAGTCCCCAGATGCGGGGAGGGAGCAGGGAGGGGGAGCGAGGGAGGCTTATTTGGCATTCTTTCAGGCCCCTCCAATAAGCCCCCAAGTTATTTTCTGTCCACATACCAGTTTAAAGGTTTTGAGAAGGCTAAGTAAAATTTCCAACAAGTGTTTATTAACACTGCATAATTACTATTCAAACTCAGCCTGAAAACTAATAGGTCTTATAAAAGTTGAATTTTACACTGTTATCAACTGTTTTCAAATAAACACGTAGTCTGATGTATCCATTTTTAATAGCGATGTTGCCACCTGTAACTTACCACACAACACAGGATTTCATCGTACAAGATAACTAGTTTCTATACCCAAACTTCCCAGGAAAAAAAAATATCTAAAGGATGCTGAAAAGACAGATTCTTCCAGCATGAAAGATAAACTAGCAAGGAAGATACAGAAGTGAAGACAGACATTTGCTTTTGTTGTTTATGATAACATCAGAAATACAACTGGACAATAGTCTCATCAGTTAGCAAAGATATCAAAGAGGTTCAGAAGATTTCCCCCCCACCCCTGGTCATAAGCATCCTTCAAGCCTTGTGTCATTATTTCACTGTTGCATTTTTCTGAGCAGCAGAGCATCATCCTAATACACTTCTCTTTCTTTAATGACTGCAAAAATTTGGTTCACCACCCTCCCACCATAGCACAAGAACTGTAATAATGTTGTAAAAATCTAAACTGTTAAGAGAGCCTAGGATTAAAATGGTATTATGTATACTACCTTAGTTTTCCACTCTCATAAGTGTACACGATTGTATAACACCAAATTGGAAAAAGATTTAAAGTTCATTATTCTCTCAAAGTTCCATTTTAATCTTTAATTCTGCAAAATGGTTGCAAGAACGTCAAACTGACTGATAATTACGTCATTCCTGGAAGCAAACCCTTTAGACATAATACTTGCTGGAATTAGATAACAATACAGCTGTTCCATGGAAATAACATGTGTAAGGTACCCATAGTCAGAAACAGTTTGTAGTCTGAGCTGGACAATTCTAATTAGTATGTATTGCTAAGAAAGGGAAATAAAGGACAAAAACCAGGGTCAAATAAAAGCAGGACATTAAAGTAGTAGATTGTCTGTCCAAAACAATAACACAAATTAAGCCATGCTAAAATAATTAATGCTGTACCCAGAAGCTAATATTATCACTGCAGAACAGAATATTACAGTATGTAAGCCTAGAGCATGTTGTGTTGCTGAAGCATATTCTAGGAAGATATACTGTATAACGCTTGAAAGATAACATTAAAGCTAGCACGTCATAAGAGATGAGTGATGCTTGTCTGACAAAGAGAAGGTCAAACTTGAATAAAGCTTGGTTGACAGGAGAAATAGAAGAATTGCTGCTAGCACTTTACTAGCAGTGATGTAGAAAAATTACTAGCGGATACATTGAGAGCCAAAACAGGAGGTCAGCTTGGTGCGGATAAAAACTGCATTTGTGTCTTTATTAATAAACGGGCCGGCAAATCTGAAACAAGAAGACATGCTTTAAAAACATCTCTGGTGTTTAGAAATTGAGTCCCATTAGACTTCTAATGGCTCTTGTTTTCTATTGTCTTTCAACAGCTACTAGATACTAGATACTTCTACCAACTTCTGAAACTTGCCTCTAAAAGAATAAATTATTGACTATCAAGAGACCTATTTGATTACGGAATGCGGTATAATACTAGTGCTTCTTAATTTTTGATGGTCACAAAAAACTACAGTCCTCTCGAAGACCAGGCTTTCTTGACAGTCTCTGGCTTATCAAAGCGATGGTAGGCAGCAAAATGCAGAGTGCATTTTAAGCACTGTATTCCAACCCCAGCACACATCAGAATGGTAAAGCATACATTATCCATAAAGGATAAAGAGGCATATTTTAGCTCTTCTGATACAAATAACAGTAAATGGAGCCAAGTAATTAATTATAGCCTATGAAAGCAAACAGATAATTGCTTATTTCAAGTCTCCATATCACACAGCCAACATCGCCACTAAATATTTGACTTGGACTGTAGACTGCATGTAAGACCAAGCTTGCAAGCTGAAGTCCCATTGCAAGCTGAAGTCTTACTTGCAAGCTGAAGTTCCATTGTGTTTCTTCCAAAGAAATCCAAGAAAACAGCCACTTGGTTTGACATCACCTGTGAGAGCAGTCCCTCAGGACTCAAACTAAAGCATGTTCCTTGGTGCTTCTGACACTGAACATGAGGATTTCATTGACACATGCAAGTTGGTTTGTGGTAACAGCATAGACAGAAGTGACAGTAGGGCAGGGCTGTTAAACGGCTCCCTGGGACATAGGAGCAAGCAGCTGACCATCTTGGTCAAAGAGTATGCATGCAATAGCAAATAGTTCAGTGCCGTAAGAGCTGCTCAGAAGGTCAAAGAGGTTGGTGCTGAAGACCCAAGTGTTCACACACCACACCACAAATGTTTCACAGGCATTTACTTCATACCAGTTCTATTTTTGGCCCTATGGACTGAAAGCCCATTAGTTGCTAAGCACATCAGGTGTGATCTTGGAGAGCAACCATTGGTAAAATATATCAGACATTATATCACACTCAGACATTCCAGTGGTCAAACCAAATGTGGTGAATCAGGAAGACTGAGAAATTTGCTTCAAAAGTGCATCCCTGTTGTAAAATAAAATGCTAATGGTGGCA
The DNA here is from genome assembly GCF_034638445.1 of Ciconia boyciana. Lineage (NCBI taxonomy): Eukaryota > Metazoa > Chordata > Aves > Ciconiiformes > Ciconiidae > Ciconia > Ciconia boyciana. The sequence goes on along the minus strand of NC_132941.1, from coordinate 15,025,774 downwards.
AACCCGAAAGTCATATAAATATCCTACTGTTAGAGACCAAGAACAATATATACACCCAGGATCAAGAACAAAGGAGCAGAACATAAAGTCTGGGAAACAGTCATGTATTTCAGAGGCTATGATGTTCATAGCTGCTGTTGGTATGAAGTTGTTTCTTCTCCTGTGGAGTTGTATCCACTTCCTAGCTAAGATTTAAGGAACTATCTAAAATAATCTCAAACACTTTAAAAATTATCTTAAAAAAAAAAAAAATCAAATTAGGAGGCTAAAAAATTTAGATAAGTCAGACTAATTTCAAGACTTACAGTAGTGGAAGAAAAAATGAATCAATGTATAATCACATACAGAATAAAAAGATGACATCAGCCAAAGTTGCTTACTGAGATAAGACAAAGAAATCAGATTTTCTTCTGTTGATAAGCAAACTGGCTTAACTGATATGAGAGAAGGAAAAGACTTGAAATACCACAATGCTAATATGACTTTTGAAAATTGTTTTTCATGACATTCCCTATGTAAGCAAGATAAATACAGTAAAGGTGAAATTGGTAGAAAAGAGTGTACAGTTGTACTGTGATATTTGGGAGTAATTCTTTTAGCCGAAGTATCATGAGTGGTATCAACCAATATCATACAGGTCAATTTCAGTCAATGTTCTCAGGAAGCTGGATGAACAGAATTTCACAGAGTCTGTAGAAGACACCAATCTGGAATGGGTTGCAAGTATTTGAAAGGATGGAGCTAGAATTCAAAATGTTGTTCACGTATTACTGAATTCACTTCACTGCCTTGACACTACTCCTGTAAAAACTAGTTCTATGTTTGGAAGAAAAAATGAAAAATGACAAAAAAAGTTATTAGATAGCAGTACAGGGCATATAGCATATTTGAAATTGAAAGCATTGTTGATGTAATATTAGTCCAAAAAACGCTACTGTAATTCTGGAAAGTATTAGTATGTGTCATAAGTGAGACAGAGATGACTCAGCTCTATGGGCACCTGTTAACTTCAGCTGAAGTTGTCTTTCCAATTTTTGGAATCACACTAATACTAAACAAATTGAATAGAAAGAGGATGACAAAAGCCAGAACAAGCAGAGATTCATTAAACAATCTGTGAAGACAGACTGAAAAGATTTGGTTTATTTTGTCTTATTGAGAGATAAAACTAAGGAGGGAGGTGGTGACAGTACTTCAAATGCATTAAAGAGTATAACAGAGTAATACTTTTTTTTTTCTCCATGGCTAATGATGTTAGTTACATATTAGATGTCAAAAAAAGGCAAGAACATATGCTCACTCACAATTACAAATTATACAAGTAGCATTCATGTGGCAAATACTATAAAGCTCAGCTTTGTTCTGTAATATAATTACCTTTTTCTAACTGAAGCAACTCAAAAAAGTCTCAAGATAATTGTCATGAAAGTAAAGAGACTGACCTTCTCAACAAAACACTAAAAAGACAGTTATTTTCCCCACTGTTAGCTTTTATGCTATAGGTAGAAACCAAATCAAATTACACACTGTTTGTTTCAGCTCTGCTTGAAAGTAATAAGTTGGAACAATTATGCATAAACACCAAAGAGACACACAGATGTTAAGGGCTATAGACTGGTACACTGGAATTCAAAGCATGACTTTTGGTTCTATTGGACTTTTTCTACCTGATAGGACATGCATAAATCCTTCTGAATTCCACAATCCCTTTTTATAGTTAATAGGAAAAGGCATGTCTCCTTATCCTCTGCTTTTGTTTTTTTATAAAAGAAAATTTCAACCAACATGCCTTTTAAAGTTCCCAAACAAAATGCCACTACTTGCAGTATCTTCCCTGCCTCATGGATGCAGAGAAGCATCAGCTCTATCCTGTTTGTGTAAATCGAACAGGAAGACCTACAGGTTAAGATTAAAAACTGCTTTAGTTCTTACTCATCCATTTTATACATATTCTTCACTCCTGGTTTATTTTGCATTTGATAGTAAGTTCATCATGTCTCTCTCTCCTTATTCCATCTTGATATATATGCAGCTGATGGACAAGAATTCCTTTAGTGAGGCTGCAATTACACCGGTGATACCTAGAGCTATACATAGTTTATGAATCTGTGATAGCATTGACAAATCCCTTGCTGCTGTTTGGCCTGCGACCATAGAATCATTTAGGTTGGGAAAGACCTTTAAGATCATCAAGTCCAACCATTGAAGAAACGGTTTAAGAAGAAACCTCACCAAATCAAGAAACCTCATTTCTCACAGAGAAGAATCAGAGTAAAAAAGATGTTTTGCCACATCACATCTCTGAGATTCCAGTGTAACATAAGCAAGTCCAACTAGTTTCAGTAGTCAACTCCAGAGAAGCTACTAGCGTATCAGTCAGCAGCTTGCTCTTTACCACTACTTGTTTTGTGAAAACAGATCACAGTCTCTTCTGTGTTCAACAGTGTTTTCATTTTTTTCTAGTTAACTTGTCTATTTTTATAGACCATATTCTTTATCATAGTATCAAGGACATTTTTAAACAGCTCTATCAGCAACACAATTAGAAGACGTGGGCTACCTGACAAACCCTCTCTTTACATAGGTTTTAATCTGAAAATTAGTAACATTTTCAGTGGAGTGAATAAGAGTTTTACATGAGGCAAGTGCAGAAGAAAACTCTCTTACAAAAATGGTATGTATTAAACAACAGAAAAGTGCAGGTGTCTGTATGTATGCATCTATGGTTTTTGCTAGAATTATTTATATACCAATCAATCCTGTCTTTATTTTCAGGTTTACCAAAACTTCTGATCATGCAAGCCATCTTAAGAATATGCTCTACTGATCAAGGAGACAAATCTCATGGTTGACAAAGTTTCATCAGTTTCAACGATCATTTTGCATCAGCAGGAACTAGAGAGGTTTCATATATTTCTTCCTATTTAGAGTCCCAGGAAGACACAACTGTGTAGGTGCTCCACTGATCACCTGGAAAATGTGCATAAAGAAAAAGTCTGGCACCTGTCCCATGAAAGTAGTCAGAATTTTCCTTTGGCAGCAAAACAGAGAATCTCTTTAGTTTCACACTTTGTTGTAATACTCTACTTCCCTAACACATCAGAGGAAGATTTGAGTGTATTTATGAACTCATGTTTTCCAAGTCATTACATTTTTTAAATGCACGTCTACATATTTTTTCAGCCAGTTGCTTTAACAAGATTCATTTTATCCTGAAGCTGCATTATAAAACGATGCAGTGTTATTTCTGCTTCTAAAATACAATGATCTAAAGAAAAGGCTTAAATGTTTCAGAAATAAAAATAGAAAATATTTCTTAATCTTGGGGATAAAATATTGATTTAGATTCATTTCCATAGCAGAACCAGTATAAGTAAGTCCTTGTAACTGACATGCACACTCAGGTTTTCTCTTAGCTCTAGCAAATTTATTTTAAATTTGTTTAAGCACAAAAAGGGCAGGCAAACTGCATGAATATTAATCAATCTACATTAATTCTAAAGTCAGTGAAAATAGTGTTAAATAGTCTCCTGTTCTCATAAGGAGTAGCGTAGTAGAGACTTTCTTCTTTTATGAAGGAAACTAGCAGTTTTAATGAATCGCTTTTACTAAAAAATGAAGTAATTCTCTAAACAGAAGTGGTTTGGGGTGGTTTGTTTTGATTTTTTTTTTTTAAACAGCCAAAATATGGATGATGCCTGCTAAAACTTACTGATTAAGGATGGGGGGGGGGGGGGGGGGGGGGTGTTTTGATTTTTTGTTGTTGTTGTTGGTTTGGTTTGGGTTTTTTTATTATTATTAAAGAGTAGGTATAGCTATTCCAGCAAAAGGGCATCTGATAACAACAGAATTTTTTTGGATTCCCAGACTGTTACACAAGTGTATTTGTGACACACATTTTCCTGATGTAATGCACACTGATTCAGTAAGAGTTACTATGCTAAATTAAACTGCTGATCTTCAATTTATTTGGTTACTACCCTTTTTTTCAAAGAGATGCAGTATTATAAACTAAGATTTTCTGATACACATGAAGCCTCTAACTACAGATTTAAAATACAATCAGCCATAAGAACACTATTATCTTTTCTGAAAGACATATTAAATCATTTTTTAAAGAATCCTTTCACTTAAGGTTTCTAAAACTGGGATTATTTTTTTAACAGATCTTGGAAAAAACATAACTTCTTGTTAATAGAGGTTTGCTTTTATATGAATGGTAAAAGTCTCTAAGATTATGATCACTACTCCCAGTATAATTTTCCCTACTCGAATCCCTTTTTTGATGCACTGAACATGTAGTAGCAGCAAAGCAACGGATGCAGATCATCCCTCCCTGAAGTCCTAACTCTATAGAGTAGGTGGTGAATTTAACTACTTCCTCTTTCTTCACAGACAAAAGATGGATGTATCATCTTTATCATTAATTGATTAGATTTCCTCAGATAATTTTTCTAAAGCAACCTTTCTACAATTCTATTAATCTCAAGCTGAACGGACTGCTATTGACTGTCTTAAATCTCTGATATCCCTTTTCCCCATCAAAGGGCAGAGAGAAGCAGGAAGGGAATAGTATAAAGACTTATGCCTGACTCTAGAGTGAAACCAGTGGCAAGAAAAAAATTGCATAGACTCTTGTGTGCATGAAGCAAGCATATGCAAGAGAGACTCAGTCAAATCATTATATATTGGTTCATCTGCAACATCTTGACTGAATTCATAGAGTTGTTAATAATTCTTTAGAATGCTGTTTTACTTCCTGTAATATTACTGGAAGATTTCCAGAGTGCACATATATATACAGGAAAAAGGATTTTCTAGAATTTTAGCTAAGCAGGTTGAGTGCAGGAATATATTGTCTTTATCAATTCCTACGCACATAATCTGAAAATGTATTTAGTTTCTCCCCGCTTCAGCTTCTTATCCCACAAATAAAGAAAAAGAAGTTAAAGATAGCCATTGTTTTGTTTACCTGACCAAAAGGCAGGCACAAACATGAAGTTAGGAAAGAAAAAAAAAGACAGTTGGAAAAACTGGATTATTAAATTCTGTAGTTCATTGTCATCCCCAATGCAGCACCAAAATAGATTCCTTAACTTGCAATAAATCTTGTTTCCTCAGTACCACACATCTGTTCAAGTATATAGGGAGGCTATCCATTACTTCCCCAGCCTGTTTACACAATACATCTGTTCCATTGCCACCATCTTCTGACGTGAATATGGAAGGGAATTTACACTGATGAAAAATCTCTGTAATCTATCTGTTTACATTATTTACATATGAAGAGATGAGCAATAGATGAATCAACTTCTGTTGAAAAGTATTATGTCCCCAAATCCAGCTCTCTATACCTTATACATTAGGTGAATATATATTTATTTTTTTAAAACATTGCAAATCAACTGTATCAGCCACACAGCATACACCATCAGCCCTTGTATTAATGAAGTCTTTTGTCACTACAGGTTAAAAAAAAAAAAATCTATTAGGGATATGGCAGAATACAAACAAAACCTTGTATCACTGAATACTGCGGTTTCAATATTTTGAAACAGAACAGAAAATTTTGGGGCTTGGTATTGCTGTTAACTTTTATTAACTAAAAGTGTTCCTGTCTGGGCTGTTCTTTCACAATGATGCAAAGACTAATTACAGGATACTCACTCATTACCTTTTTTTTTCCCCATTAGACTATGCCTGAGGTTAGAAAGATGAGAAATGCCATTGGGCTCAGTGAAGGAAAAGCATCTCAAAGAGATCACGAAAAAAAAAGTTTCATGATTCTGTACAAGGTGATGCTAAACTCAAAGGAAACTTAAAGCGTAGCCACCACTCTGCTTCAAGCCTTCCAGTGGGGGCTTCTGGTGAGTGTTTACAGTGAAGTACACCTAAAGCCATATAAAGTATGTCAAAACTATATCAACTTAAAGCTGCATTAGCTCAAGACAGCTTGTTTAGATTTAATTACGCCTAAGCCTTCAATAGTGCCACGACACCATTATTCACTAAAGGGTAAGTATAAACTTAAATTTGTATTTAATTTTTTAACAACACAATACTTGAAGAAATGAGGTGGTAATGACAACAGAGGGGTCTTACAGATTTCAAAGAATGCCTCCAAGACGACAAACTGTTAGTTTTGTTATGACAATGGCAGACTGATTAAAAAGGGGAAAAGATGACCACTATCAACAACCTCTTTTATACTGTGGCATGAACAAGACTGACCGGCATTAGCTGTTACTACTGGTCAATGAAGGAATTAGCAGCTCAGTTTGGCATAATATATGCAAATAGACATATTCTATTTTTATTAATTGCTGTAGTATTTTATACACTAAACTAGAATTCTGCCATCTGACTAGACATCCTTCCCTTACCCAATCTGCATCAGCAGCCTGAGAAGGAATTCTATTTTTAAGGAAAAAAACCTGCAAACCCAAACACAATTCACAATATTTTAATCAGTCAACATAATTACCTCAAGCAATTAAGAAATAAGATAGGATATACGTCTACTTTTCATTTCTCTTTCTACAAACAGTGGTCCTTTCTTAAAGCCCACTTCCCAACACAGCTAATGTAGATTGAGCGTAGGAGAACTCTTTAATATTTAAAAGCAATTTATCTTCTAACAGGCTTCTTATTTCCCCATTACGGTCACCACCAACCAACATGCAGTTGCTGTGACCAAGGTAATGGCTTTATTTATCCTGTTTCCACCTGAATGGCTATAAAATGACTGATTCATTTACTAAACAATACCAGATCAATTGATTTTCATCTGGGCCACAGCACTGATCTTTTCAAGTCCAAATCCAAGACTTATATTCACATAATAAAACTGGTACAATACTATTAACTGTAGTTATTAGTTACTAGTAACTGTGCACCTACACAAGCGTATTAAAAACAAACATGATGGAGGTAAGACATAAAGGAAGCAAAACCCTGAGTACCACAAGACAAGGTTAGATTAACTTCTAGAGCCTATACTCTTTGGGAAAATACAGCTGACTCAGGCAGTTCCAGCAAATAGTTATTATAAAAAGGCTAGAAAAGCTGTCAAAATGAGAAAATATGTGCTTGTTTCAAAAGACTGTAGTTTGAATAGACAGTTTGAAATATGCATTAGTGATATAATTATTCTGATGACAGCTTTTCTTAATGTGGAACCAAATGACCACACTGCAAGGGGAGTGCAGTAATACATTACTGGTTCCTTTGGTTTCAAATGTTAGCATCACATTTCCTCCTTCAGGCATATACAAAATAAGGCTGTATTGATACTGATCTCTAAGTTCTGTTCTTCAGTCAGACACCACTAAACGTAATACAAATCCTTCCTATAAAACAATAGAAAACCCACTTTCATTCACATGTTGAAGAGGCAACTCCCATCCCTGCCCCTGTAGTCTGACTTGCCACTGTAGGTATGTATAGAGTAAGATGAGTTCACCCATCTTGACACCATGAACAATCTACAGGTTACTCTGTGGCAGAAAATTCAGACCAAAGGCTGTTTAAAATCTGACCACTCACCAAATGATCAGTAAGATCTTCATCAACTAGATCAAGAAGCTATTGCTCGTAAACTACCATTCATAGAAAGAGTCTATGTTATCGTTAAAAGCAACTCAGAAGAGTGCATGCAACTCTGGAAGCTTATCCAGAGTGATAGTTTCATCAGGAGGGAGAATGATGCTTATTCTAAGGCACCTGTAAAAGATAACAAGATAGAGATGGAATGAACAAAGCCATTAGGGAAAAAGAAAGCTAGAAAATAACAGGCGAGGACTGGAACAATAAATAAAAGGGTAAGAGTTATTCTTGATTACAGCGTACAAAGAAACAAACCACTGGCTAGCATTTCTCTGATATTTTTCTAAAAAGCCATCAATCCTCCCATTACTGTACATGCATCATCACAATGCCTCTATGTCCTTACAGAACTTTAAATCTGAGGATTACTCATGTACTGCTCACGTCTCCTCTCATCCATATACCTTATTACTTTCACTCCCGTATGTCTCCAAAAACACGTTGTAATAAATAATACATAAGCAATCAGCCCATAGTGTATTTCTTCTCTCCAGCTAGAGACAGAGAATAGGACTATCCGATGGGGTTCTTGTGCAGTAATAAATTATTTATGTACCAAAGGTTCAGTGACCTTACCTCATGTGTTACTAGAACGAAAATAATAGCATTCTAAACATTTCTTTTGTACTAAATTGGAGAAATAACACTACTGTGTTATCTGGCCATATCTCTGGTTGGCTAGATTGCTGTCTACCTGCTCCTGGTTACATGGAGAGATGAAAAAATTCATTAAACAATAGGTTATGTTTTGGTTATATAAGGAAGATTAATACAAGGAACTTGTTCTGCAACTAGTACTTTTCCATCTGCAAATAAGAAATCAGAAGGTGACTGTGAATCAATTATAGGGATAAGAGAGTAAAAAAATCCCAAAACATTCATAAAAGTAACGTAAACCCTAGATCAGCTATTAGTCACTTTTCTTTAAAGTTATTAGTGCTCCTGCAAATATTAAAAGGAAGCTACAACACCCCAAACTACTATTTGTTTAAATGATAAATTAAGTATTCTCTGGACATGCATGAATCCACACGTAAAGAAGAGGGGGCAGGTTGTGAAAACTGAGAGGCTACAAACTGTACATTTGTGTGTTTTGCAGAACTCCTTTAAGAACTGGTTTACAAAATGTTGTTTCCTGTACTAAATCAAAATTGCTGTGCAATTCAAGTAATAAACAGAAGTTAAACATGTTTTGTCTTAGAGGACAAACTGACATTAAGAAGACGTCCTTCTTCAAAGGCTGCATACAAAGTACTAAAAAGTATTTCCTTATCACAGAACAGTAGAGGCTAGAAGGGACCTCTGGAGGCCATCTTGTCTAACAAACCTGTTCAGGCAGGGTCACCTAGAGCAGATTGCCCAGGACCATGTCCAGATGACTTTTGAATATCTCCAAGGACAAAGATTCCACCTGTGGATTCCATTATCTGTGAATAGACTGTAATATCAGTCATCCAGCTCACTGAAAGTAAAATCAAGAAAGATTTGTCTGCAATAATACTGCATGTCACTCAGCAGAAGTAGTTTTTCAGGTAACGTATTCATTTAGTAGACTCCTCCAGCTAGGAAATATATTTTGAAAGTTTTAAATACTGAAGAATTGTTAGGTGTTCTGCAGACATTAAGAGGTAAAATATCATATTCATCCATTAAACATAAAACATGAAAGACTAAACAGTCTTCCATGTTAATAAGTATTGCCAGGTATGCTACAGGACCTGAAGATACGTTTGTAATAAACCAGTTAATGACCGCTGAGGCAGAATCCCTGATGGAAACACGTCCTCCCTGTTGGTGTGGAAAATAAAGTGTGAAGAGAAAACAGAACTGCTACTCACGAGTCAATGCATACTGTTTTCAGAATAATCTGAGAAATAGTGTTGTTGTAGCAGTTAATCTGTAAATTCCCTTTAACCTCTTGCTGTATTCCCTTCTCCTTTATTTCAGTGGAAACAAAAATGGAGGTCCTAGTATGACATCTTATACCCATGCAGAATTAATTCAGAATTAATTCACTAAGAGACTGAAAGAGGCCTTTCACCTGCTGGGTTAAAGGAAAAACAAATACCTTTAATGCATAGAACTGATCGCATGAGATGTAACATCAAAGTTAGTTCTCATTTTCTAACAGCCTATGTTATCTAATAACGTATACAAATGTACAGACTTGAAATAGTGGAACTTGAAATAGTGGAAATATTTCAAGTGGAACTTGAAATAGTGGAACCAATTTGGGTTTCACTATTTTGCATCTTCCCTGCATGCTTTCTTTAATTAGGTCCTCAGATCTTTATATTCCTATTGTACAACAATGACTAGGTAAAATGACTGTGGTTCCCCCACCATGCTTCATAAAATAATGAAAAAGTCATGAAAATACTAGCTATTGGTAGCTCTTTCTTCATACATACACCATGTAGTGTCTGACACAGTACTGTAGAAAAATATCTGCAAAATGCAAATTACAATCTAGTGTCATTATTTAAATGTAAAAATAGACTTTAAAATAAACTTTCATATTAGCAATATTTAATAGCTTGTGTAACATACTTTCAACTTGACTATATGTTTATTGTAAAAGTAGTTGTCCATGTACAAAAGAAACTTTATAGTAGCTCAAGCTTTGGATGCTTATTACTACTAAATACAATCCTTGGCTAAAGGCACAATTCTTCAACTTTAAAATGAATGTATCAGATGATTATTTTTTCAATGCAGCTAAAGAAAGCAAAGATTCAGTCAAGGTGACAATTACCATCTGGCTAGCTACAGTAATTATGTGGTCCCAATTAAATGCACATGCAATATTATAACATTAGCATTACAGTGTACATTAATATTGAAAATCACCATATTTGTGTAATACTAGAGATATTAAAGTTATGTATATGACTGTTTGCTTTGAAGTCTGTTAACACAGAAGATAAAGATCATGAATAAATCTGTGGCAACACCCCCTGTGAGTTAAGTTCCTTTCTACCACCTCTTCATAGATGGCTGCAACCATTTACCCTTCTTTTCTCTTTCACACCCTTCTCTTCCCTTTTTTGGGGACTGACTACTTGTTTGAGGGCTTACTGGGAGTACAACTAAGGACAGAATTAAAATCAGTTTAGACTTGCACACTCACAAGTACATAACAAGTTATAGGTTGCATACAGGATGCAGAACACTGCTTATCAGGACGAATATAGAACCAATCACGCCTTGAAAACTGTTAAAGGAAGCACTGCAATATCTGGATACTCTGGATTACTCTGTGAATACGTTTATAAAGCTATAAGAAAAACAAGAATGGTGTACTGTTTAGTTCTTTTTATAGGATTTAAATCTTGTGAAATTTAATTTTCAAGTTACTGAAATTCAAAGCAATACAATTGCTTATAAACATGTTTGACTAAATATACTCAGAAAATTCCTTCAGAACAAATTTGTAAAATTTTAGCCTTTTGACTTCCATGGGACTACTTCACCCTATTAACAAAATCAGACATAAGCAGAATTTTTGTCACCAAATTCAATGGAAGCAGGTTCAGGTACCATACAGAAATTAATGTCCAACTCTAGTAAGAACAATGTTTTCTTAAAAGACATTATTAAAATACTATTACCTCCAGCAAGGATCTTCTCTTCCAAATCATTCATTTGTTTCTTGTATGCTTTTAAAGCAGCTTCTTTAAATGACGGTCGTATTCTTTTTTTCTTTGGAGTTTCTGTAAGCATCTCTGGGACATTCTGATTTTCATCTTCCCTTACTTCTATGTCAGCAGCCGTGTCACTTTCAACTTCCAATATCTCTTCGCTGACCACATTGTCAAACTGTGTGTCATATTGCCCCTCTGGTAGTATTGCATATGGAGTCTCATACGAAGGCTGCCCCAGTTCGTATTCTTGGACCTGCTCACTAGTTTCACTGCTATTAGTTCTATTTTCTAGTTTAGCAAGGACTTGTTCCATTACTTCTACATAGTCTGTTTCATTCTCACCAGGTGGTTCGATTAAGTCTTCCTCATAATCTGCTTTGTAGCAATAAGGCTCAGCATAAACATCAGAATCTAGTGTTGTACTTGATTCATTTGCAGTAGACTGAGATAAAGTTCTAAACCTTCCCATAAAAGATGATCCACTGTCTTCATACCCACTTAAACTTTGTGTACTTTTATTCCAGACTACTTCTAAAGCTGACTTAGCACGTTGAAGTGTAGATCCAAATTTAGGAAAGCTGAAAGTCTTATCAGAAAGATCTATGCTTAATCGGCTATGCCACGATTTAGGGGCCGTTTCTTCTGAGTCGTCGCTTGGTAGTTCACTCTGACTTCGGTACATCATGGGCAATCTGTTTTGATTCTGATATGGGGAGATAGAATTTGTTTCCTGATAATCATCATATTGACCAGTCCACTGACATTGTGATTCGCTATCAAGGCCTGGACACGATGGAGAAGTACCATCAAGGGTAAAATCGTAGCTTTCAGTATCATACTGGAGGTCAGAACTTTGGCACTTTCCAAAATCCGTCTGTTGATCTGAAGGGCTGCTCATATCATACACAAAAATTTCCTGTGTGGATGAGTCTAGGCCCAAATCTGCCCCTTGTTCCAACTGATTCCAGTCTTTCCATGGGGAAAGATCATCATGTAAAGAAAGCTGAGAATCACTATAGTGGCTTCTGTCTCCAGATGCACATATTATTCCGTTGCTTACTCCACTGTCAACGGTTTCTGTGTTCTCTACTTCATTTTGCTCTGGATACTGCTGCATATCTTGGACAAAAGTCTGTCCCTGGGAACTGCCATACCAGTTTGTAGAATCATCTTGCCTTCGCTGCCAAAGCTCTCGATCGGAGGAAGACAACAGTGAATTGCCGTTTGTTCTGCTAAAATACTGATTTTCTGAAAAATCCTCAGAGTAAGACTGACACAATTTTGAGAAATCTGACTCTGAACGGCTAAGTTTTGGTGTTGCAAAGTCATTCTGTAAATGCCATAGAGGAGTCATGTCTGAATAATAGGTCTTGGATTGTTTTTCCATGTTGTCAAATTCTGGTGACTGATTGCCGTAATTCCTTCTGTTTGAAAAGGTGCTATTGTCAGCAGTTCCATTAAGGTCTTTAGTATCTGGGGACTCAGTACTCCCCTTTGCAGTGCTTGTTTTTATTTGAAGTGCTGATTTAGATATCTTTGCATACCTGTTCTTATTTATATCTGATTCCAAGTCTTTATCACTGTCAGGTGACTCCCAGTCATGCATTTTAGTTTTTGTCTCCACAGTTAAAAGCTTCATATCCATACTCTCATATGTCTGAGAGGAAGGTAGTCCTCTTTCTTTTTTGTCTTTTACGTCATGGGAAAATATATCTGTAGAAATTCCAATGCCAGTTCCCTTAAGTTTATAAGACTTTTTTAAAATCAAATCTCTTTGCTGTGATGACTCAAAGTAAACAAGAATAGGCCTTGGCTTTGCATTTGGACAGTCTCTTTGCTGCCCCAGTCTTTGGGCAAACTCAATTTTAATACTGCTTTGTGCCTCTGAGAAACCCATTTTATCTATTAATATTTTGTAAACTATGCTTTCAGTTTTTTCAAGCCTCTCTTCAGGCACATTTAGAAACCTAAGACTTGCTTTGTTTCCTGGATGGCCTATCTGCTTAATGTAGTCGTGTATGTCCCGAGTTTCTCTTCTGGACTGTACAAATCCAGTTCGCAATTGTTCAATTTCATTTTGTACAACTTCTACACTACTAGAAATTTCATCAATTGATTGTTTCAGAGCATTAACATGCCCTCTTAATTCAGAGAGTTCTGTTTCAATTTGACTTATTCCCTGAAGCTCTTTAAAGATCATTTCCATAACATCATGGGTTTGACTAATACAACCTGTCGAACTAAAGCCAGGTTCAAGAGTATTTGATTTCTGGTGACGGCCAGTTCTGTCTAGAGATTTACTTCTTAAGCCCCATGTTTTCTTCCATGTACTTAGTTCTGAGTCTGATGAGACACATTCTTGGCTCTTCTTCCATTTCCTTAGTTTTCGTAAAGCTCCCAGCTTCAGTGTGTGTAAAGTGCGTTCTCCATCAGAACTTCCATCAGATGGTGCAAGGCTGCTTAAGCTTTTTCTGTTGCGTCTCACAGGCATTGTGTGTGACAAGTATTCGTTTTTCTTGCTATTACTTTTTACTTCACTTAATGACTCAGAATATGAACTATCATTTGAAGACAGATCTTGAACTATATCTTCATTATTATTGTTTGTCACAAAAATATGCTTTTGCAGTCCATTGGCAATAGCAACTCTGTAACTGAATGTTGGAGAAAGTGAAAAGTCTCTATTACTTTCCTCTTCTTCAGTTGACAAGTTGCGAGCAGATGGACACTTTGCAATCTTTTTAACAGTGCTTTTTAAAGCATTTGAAAATTTTGGATTCTTTGTTTGTCCAATCTGAGTTAAGTCTTGTTCCTTTTTGCTCTGACAACTCTCTTTCCTTTTTGTACTATTTCCCGATTTCTTTGTAAACATTCCTTTGCAAATCTTATGTATGTAAGATGAGATCAGGCTCTTTAAGAGGGCAGAAACCATGGAGTGTAATTTATGTTAAGCTGTTTCCACAAAACACAATTTTTGATCCAGACAAGTATTCGTATCTCCAACAGGATCATCAGCAAATATTTCATCAACAGAGACTACAGACATATAAACTACTGATGCTCTGGTATCATTGGACAGCCAAAAAAAAAAAAAAAAAAAAATCATACATCTGCTTGTTCAAAACCAAATCCTGAAGGGGTTTTGCATGTCTTGCAAAATCTCACTCTGTTGCGCATGGCTTCTTGAAGTGTCTAAAAAGGAGGGAATGACATTACAATGGCTGCCAAACAAACTTATCATTCAATAATACTGATGTTGTTTTAACTGAGTTACAATGGAAACACAGAGCAGTTAAGTATTTATTTATACTTTCCCCCTAATTGTCTGAATAGAATTTTTCATGAACAATTGAAGCTGAAAGCAGTTCTAGGCAAATATTTTTAACATAAATGAATAAGCTATACTTATTTACAGGCTTCTTTGTCTGGTTTAATTCTCTGACTTTAACTGAGATATTTGGTATTAATGCTGCCTGCTTTCTTTCAGAGTAACGACATTTCAATTTAGATCCATATGATATATAGCAGTGGTCAAAAAACAAACAGGGGAACTAGTTGTTACTAGCTAGTAAAACAGAAGTAGAAAGGTCTCTCTTGGTTCATCTTTGGAGAAAGGTAGAATTTTGTGCAACAAATCAGTATTGTAACCATGAAGTACTGTTCTGTCTTGAGATTGAATTATGCACATAACTATGGTTTGAGAATTAGATGCTTCCTTTTTATACCAGACTTTAACATATGTTATGGTAAGCCAGGACTTAAAGTGGGTGTACCTCCTTGGTTTCTTTTCTTAAAGAAGAAAAAAAAAGCTATAGAAAATAACAGAAAATCATAATGACACTTGATGGAACATTCTCATCCAGGTTACTAAGTTTTACATTGTTCTGGTCACAGAAAAAAAGAAACAAAATCTACACAAAAGAAGAGGAAGAGGGAGAAACAAATATGATTTAAAAGTCTCAGGACAAAAAACAGTGCCATTACAACAGGAAAGCAATTTGGTCTAAATATGGAAGAGTAAGAAAAGATTTCATGAGATATCTGGAAGCTTCTATTCCATAAAACAAAAGCTTGTATTCCACAGAAATGTAGTCAATGCATTTTTAACCATATAAATATACTTTTTTGTACATTATATCATTCACGTCCCAGTCTCATAGCTGTAGAATAAAAACAAGACAAATAGCTCAGAAAAATCCAACAAAGTAGTAGTTCTTAAAATGGCCATTTCTGCTTCTAAGCCAGCTAAAAATTCTTTGGCAGAATAAGAAGTTTATTTAGATACAGGGTATATGAAGGGTTAAAACTTGCTCTGTAGTGTCTTAAGAGGAGTAAAGGATATGAACTGTCCTTGTCTGCAAACAGCATGGCACTGTATGAAACATTATGGTGCCCTCACACACCTCAAGATCTGGTCTTTTCATTACAGAGTTTGTCTTCACTGTTATGGTCAATAATAGACACTAACTGCGGATTCCTACTGCAGCAGCAAAATGCGCCATGTTGAATAGAGCGCAAGCAAAGCTGGTAAAAGCCTGGCTGGCTTCTGGAATCCTGGAACAGAGGCTGTAAACAGACTTATTTCTTTTCCAGTTATAACAAAATTGGGATACAGCACAAGAGCAAGCAGAACGAGAATAAACAACATTCCTCATCCTTCCCAAAGTTGCTGCCTGTTATTTTATAAAAGGTGAAATATTTGTGGAACATGAATCACATTTTTGACTTATATGCATCAGCATAGCTCTTGTGACTTCTTTTTCTTCCAGGCTTATGCCTGAAGTCAGAGTATTAAGAGTAAGCAATGTCTGAAAGCAAAAGAATGCTCAATGAGACTGCATGCAATTTTCAAGGCATGCAAATGGCATCTCAGAATATTACAAAGCTCTCGCTATAGCCAAGGCTTCCTTTTTTTCACATATTATTGGTAGAGGAAGGAACCATCCTGGGACACTTTTCAGTATCAAAGGCATGTTTCTAGACGTAGAAACAGTTGTTAACCATTCAACTCTTACACTGAATGTTTGCAACCATTTGTTGAACAAGATTTGAAGTGTAACTGCCTGCCTCCTCTGCCCACACAACCATAGCTTTTTAAATGCCCTCTTATGCAAACTTCACTCAGATGACTTGGACATTCTTCTCATTGAAAATACTTCAAACCAACAATGTATAAACAAGCTAGAAGGCTTGTTTACTGGCTCAGTCTACAAAACATCAAGAAATAATGAAGTTATAATTGGAATCTGGAACATTTCCATTAATTTTAAATAAGGTTTAATTCTTCTCTGTAGAAGAATCTTAATTTCATAGCCAGCCATATATATGTTTTATCCAATGCCTAACCTATGCTTTTTATCAGAGATAACTGAAAGTATTATAAATAGCTGCAAATTCAGTACTCAATTTATTTAAACCCAGTTTCTGACAATGCCATAGTAAATTAAAAGTTGTGCTGTTACAAACACACACAGATCTGCTAAATGGAGCAGATTTATGTTCTGTCATGTGAGTTCCATTCCATCTCAACTATATTAGTCACATGATCTGTTCATCAGTTTACAGCCTACCATTGCTCTGTCAAATACTCATTTTCTAAAATTGTATATCTATACATGGAATCAAGTTTGAGTCATGATAGGTCTCATCCATTTCTTTTTGTAAAGATTTGCATTGGGTTGTTCTTACCATCTTAAATCACTGTAGGTTAAAACTCTAGGAAATGTGGAACAGTCTTTTGAGAAGCACACAGGACTAAGTCAATTATTTGAATGAGATGCAAGCTGTCATTTAGTGGTTTTTTTGGATTTAGCCAGGTCTCCCAATAAACCATCATGACCCCATTTTTTATTTTCACTTTGCTTGTTTATTGACCTAAGTCAATTTACATGATAAAGTTGAACACAGATGGGTTAACCCATTCTAAGCATAAGGAATCAAGTTGATATGTTATAGCAGTAAAGCACAGACTTTATGCTACATGTTTATAGAGCAGGAAACTGGAAAGTGTTATGGATTGTGAGATTAGAAATAAAATAAATTGTTAATGGGTTCCTTCTGTACAGAAAGGGCGCAATGACACTTCCTTCAACTTTTTACCCATGGCAAGTTTGAATATAGACTTTTGTCAATCAACTTGACGGTGAACAGGTAATTTGGATTGATTTCAAGGATACTGTTTATAACAAAGCATTGTCAAATTAAAACTTGTCAGTTGGAAGCATCAGGTATAAAAGATCTTATTCCCAAGTCTAAAACTAATGTGTCAGGTAGAAGTGGGGCAGAGCAGGCCGGGTTAAGAATGATAGCTTTTTAAATAATGCAAGCAGTGTATTTTAGTTACATGTCTGAACACCAGATCCTCACAGATTCCCAAAATTTTTTAATTTTATCAAATCCAGCCCTCTATTTTTATAAAGAAAGAAAATTGAATCATCTTAAAAAAATAATTTCAGTATTTAAAAAGAATAGCTGGATCACTGCTGACCACCTGTTTGGATCCCAGTAAATGAAGCTATAGAGCAGCAGCCCTCTCCATTCAGAGGTAGCTTTGTGGATGCAGACTGTCCCCCCAGAAAATCAAGAAACAGGCAGAACCATAACCCTACTTAACCTTTACACTATTAGTCAACTACAAGGGGCCTGGAAGGGGACAGGGAAGAAGACGAGACTAAAGCACAGTCTCTGTAAAAAGGCATATGGCAGTTCGTGTTCACAACACCAAGACAGTAGGGGAAAACAAAACCAAACCAAAAAGTCTTTTTCTGTGGCAATACCACCCTGCAGGACTGCCAAAGTAGTCACTACTGTCTATAGGCAGCAATATCTATTTGTGATATGCAAAATGCTTCACAGAAATTAATCACGCATGACAAACAAAATGTAAACAATGCATTTTGCAGCCGCAGAAACTGAGGCTAAGAGAGGTTCTCTTACTATCAGGAACATAAGGAATCAATAATAACAGAATAACTAGAATTCAGATATACAGATTTCTCAAGTATGGTCTTTGATTAGTTTTGTGATCGCCTGGGAATAAGGTTACTCTGACATAACTGTACTTATCATGAGTTTATAGCTGTTGGGCGAAACATGCTACATAGATGACCTGGCTGCAGACCTTGGCAAAGACAAGGACAACAGCAAGAAAGTAGTTCTGCTTTCTCTTTTGGATAATTACTCTTTGTTCCAGGAATTCCTCAGGTTTTTACCAGCAGAGTTTTGCCCTATCCTATCACCCCCTCCAACACTCATATGAGAGCATGGAGTGCTATCAGCACTCTCTCCTTCGGGCTAGAAAGCTATTCCTATTGTCCATCAATATCATTTGGAATGTACACTATATCTGCTTATTTATCTGGTGATATTTCTTTATGGATCCTAACGTATCTAACCACCTATTAACATATCTAACCACCATTAAATATGTTGCCTTTCTATTTATGGGGAATGTTACCAATACAACTAACCACCAAACTGCTGTTTCAAACCCCAGTCTAAAGAGACTACAATCTACTTATTTTTTAACCCATGAGGCCTACTGCTGTCCTGAAGAGCTTGCACATATGCTCATCAAGTACCGTATGGAATCCAATCTAAACATTTAACAGTCATACTGCAAGATTGGCCATTCCTAGCTGTTACTTGGCTTAACTGTTCTTTCAGCATACAACTTAATCAAGTTTAAGGATAACAACAGATGCAAGTAGCACATGCTTAAAACTGATTTTGGCTCACTGTGATTTAGAATAGCATCTGAAACAGAAACCATATATAGAACTTTGTATACTAGTGAATTAACTCAGTGGCTTAACAGTTATTTGCAGTTAAACTACTTTATAATATATAGAAGCATACTGTCTTCAGGACAGCTTAGAAGAAAATGTAAATTCCCAGATACCTAGGATGAGTAATTATCCTGGAGAGAAAAGTCATCTTCGCTGCTCCCCTACTGCTATGACCGCTATCGGAAAAGAGAGGATTTTTTTGCAGAGTCAAAGATGTTTTTTCCTCAATTACTGTTGCAGACAGACATGAGTTGAAAAAAATAAACACTCTTATTTTGCAATAATTTTTCTTACTTTTTTGGTTACACTATTCTCCACACCTTTGTGTGTATTCGTAATATTTGCATTTCTCTCTGAAAAGTCTTGTTACAGCAACTGTAAGGCTAAAGTTGCCAATCAATTATTTATGAACTACTAATAAAATTGTTGAAGACATTTAGCACACTATTTATTCCTTTAGAAATAATTGTGTAGTGTGGTATTTATATGAAAAATATAAAAATTATATTTGAAGCAATTGTCCTTAAAGGACAATGGCCTTGATCAGAACTAAAAACAAAAGGAAGAGATTTGCCAAATATAGTAGATTAATACTTAAATGGGAAGAGCTACTGAATAGATTCCTAAAGTTAAAATGTGCTCCATTTGGAGAACAGTAGATAGGTTAGTATAGTGTAATTGAATATATTAATGCACACAAGGGTTAAGAGACTGCAGATGATTTGGAACACGGCTTCAATATTATTTGGCTAAATGTATTAACATTTTTTTCTTTAATGTTTCTAGTTCTTTCCTCAACTTCTTAAACGAAAAGAAGAAAAAAAGAGACTGTAGTGTATAAAGAAGGTGGCAATAGTGAACCAGAGAGTCTTTTTCCCTCACCTTTTACAGCTGTATATATGATGTATGCTGTCCTATATAAACTTATTTTTAGTCAATACTCTCACTTCAAAAGCTGCTAAGATTTAGAGATAATTCCACTTAATAGTCCCTTCCTATGGAATGGAATGGAATGGAAAACCTAGAGAGCGAAAAGTTATTTGCTGGCAATATGGAAATAATTGTATTATTAAGTCAGTACCAGGCATATTAGCTTCTAAATATGAGTTAGACAATTACATGCATGCTATTATGTCAGATTACCACAAATATACAAAAGATTCACTGTATAGAGTGCAGAATAATGAGAACTTATTTAACGCTTTTAAAAAACAGAAACATCAACATGCATTTGACCAAAGCTCAGCTCTGTCCTTAATTTTGTCTGTGTTTTTAATTAGGAGTTTTCTCTAGAGGATTATACCCTGAGAGCCCAAGTGATTTAATTTACACTGAAGCATAACACGTATGCAGAGGATACATTTACAGTATACTGGCTGTACATTCAAAGTCTCATATAATACTAACATTTCAAACTTTTTAGCAACTTTAAACAATCTCTATAATCATTCCACCAGAAAATATTTAAAAAAAAAAAAAATCCCTCAATTTTCTTCCAGGTATAGAATTTTAATCCTCTAATTGTACTGGCCTGAGCTTTGGGATGAGCAATTCTCTGCCCTGAATTAGATCTCTTTTGGACAGAGACTGCCATGGAGTCTGTGACCATGTGTGCGCTACATCACTCTGTATAACACAGATTATTTCAGAGAGCTGTGATTTGTTTGTTTGTTTGTTTTTTGGAGAGATTTTTTTTTTTAAACTACTTACAAAAATTCTTTGTGAAATGTTTAGTTTAAGGGAACAACTTATAATGGGCAAAATGTTACTTGTAAGCCCTCTGGATTCCATCCTTTCCCCACAAAAGGGTTTTAAATATTTTCTAAAATGTAGTTAACTAATAATTCCATTAAATTTTTAGAACACGAAAGTATGAAATGGACACTTTTTGATAAAGAGATCTTTCATTCAATAAATGGTAGCAACCATCTGTGACATTTATATTTGAAAAATGCCACAAGCACAAACCACTACAACTACTGTTGACAGCAACATACACTAGGATGAGTAGGCACACACAGATAGGAGCCATGCTTGCTAAACACCCAAAATGACATTCATTGATAAGAATGGTAGATATTACACATTATTTTAAATTTGCTGAAAAAATTTTATAAGAAAAAATTCTCTGCTTTCTTTGCTTCAATATACTGACAACTATGGAGTGATACTTAGATTTCACCTGAAAGTAAGAACCTCTGCTTTAAAGCTATCAACCTAATTGAATGACACAGATGAGAAAAACAAAACCTGTACAAGAACCTTCTTAGGTGCCAAAGAATTTTTATGCTTCAGAGCTTCTGTTTTACTGAAATGGGCTCACAAGGCAGACTCTAATATACTAATTCATTTTTCCTAGATTTCCACAACACTACAGTTAAAAGAAAAATTGGAATTTTCAGTCCTCCTCGATACTTTAATGAATTGAGAGATATTCTGAGCTATCAGTCTTCTCCTCCTTGATAATACTCTGGAATCCCAGTACTTCACCTGTGATTTCCTAAGTGTTTCCACAGCAATATATAGCCATTATGATAATGTGCTGACATCACTGCAGGATCAAGCAAATGGTATAGTGACAGAAAACCTTTATGCAACTCTCTTCAGGTTGTGTGAATTCCACTGAAAAAAACTCATTTATCTTGCATCATGACTTCTTTCTATATGAAAGGTCTTTGAAATGACAGCTAACTGTAATTTCTATCATAATATCCTTTACAAAAGTAATTTATGATGAACAAAAGATGTTTTAACCTTAAGTACTACTTTTCACTCTTCTTAATGCTTTTAGACTCAACAGCATTCTCTCAACACTTTTCTCAGTATATTGATTTATATGGTAAGAATTAGCACTGATTTTTAGAACACTCAAATGTGTCAAGTAACCTTACATTTTCAATTGCCAAATCATAGTTGTGTATTACACTAAATAAAGGCATCTACTTTATATAATCATGGATGTTTCATTCAGGAAACAAGCATTGTATCACGTCCTCTGTGAAAAATAACTCCAACTTTATAATCAGAGTTTATTTTCACATCAGAAAGCAATTAAATAATGTTACACTAATGAATGCTTTTAAGGCACAAGAATTCCTGTCAGCCAAGGGTTAACACCAGTATTAAGATGCTGGAACTGATATTAACCCTTTTTGTATCAACATGTTATTAAAAACAAAATCTTACTTAAAACTGGGCTGCATTCAAATTACAAATGCAACAGAATGTTTTAAGAGATTTCAGGACTACTGAACAATCAGATAAGCATTATTTTTAATGTCTTAAATGTTTTTAATACATTTTTATAAGACATGCCCATTAGAAGACAACTATTAGTGTCCTTAGTTTAAGGACACATAGCTTTATGTTCTATTTCACTTATTACATACAATCAGTAGTCTGTTGAAAGAAAATATTATTAGTAAGACAAAAAATGCAATAGGACCCAGGTGACTGAAGAAAATTGGGGGTTAATGAATACAGTCAGATTTTTATATCTGCATAATTCTTCCTCTTAAAGCAAAATGAACCATCAATCTCATAGTAAGAAATTAGTTTCAGCTACTATTACTTGGTCTCTGGAATTGCAAAAAGCAAAATACTAATGTTATCTTCTTGACCCTAAAAGGAGGGACAAAAAAGTATTAAATAGCTATAGGGTATTTTTAGGTTGTGGATTGGGGGAGGTACATGAGAGAGGGTATTCTAACACACAGGTTTAGCTGTGGAACAGAATCAAGCATGTATTCTAAGCAAGCTGCCTCTTCAAAAGAAGATGCAGGGTGTTCATCTTGGAGATTAATCAAGACCCAGAAATACATAAGCATCTGTAAAGCTCAATTTATTACTCAGCCTATCATTAACTACGAAAAAAGTACTGGCAGATATAAGCAAAACATACTATATTTTCACCATGTATTCATATATAAAAATTATTTTATTTATCTTTTTATACCAATTAAAATGTTCCAACTCATTGTGAAATCAAATACTATACTGTCTTACTCAACTTACATTGTGAACTTACCAACATTACAAAATAACCCCCCCACTTTTTAATGAAGTGTCGATTCTTAAGTGCACAAGCCCAGACAGTTTCATCAACATTATAGCATTAGAAAGCAAATCAGTTACAAATCAATGCATTGCATTAGCTAGAACAGCAGGAGGTACATTCAGAATGAAAATAAGGAAAGGAAACAAAGGAAACAGAAAAATGTATGTAGACTAGATACAAAAATACAAAGAGGATACATACCTGGATTAAATTCTTCTTAAAAATAAAATACAAATTACATACCACCATCGTTATATTATTTTCCATTTACGCAGAAATACTGTACACAGCTCCATTACTATATTGCCATTCTTCCTTCAGCCTTAAAAACGGTACAATACAACATGAGGCTCCTTCTCAGTGATTCAACTCAAGTGCAGTCAGGCATGCTGTTAGTCCGCAACGGTATCTGTTCTAAATTCCACTGTATTCCCTAGGCAGCATTAAATGGGGTTTTTTTACTCCCTCTCCCATTTTTTTTAAGCCTCCTACAACTTGTGCTAACAGCTAAGAGTAATCATGGGGTTAGCTACTAATTCATTCTGCAGCTCAGCTTTATTTCTCCTCTATAATAGCAAAACGGGAGTCAGCGTCCTACTCCTGCTCAAATACAACATCAACATGAGAGAATAGTAATCACCCTGGTGTTTTATGTGCTGGTAACTTCACCTGTTGCTGTTTTCTCCTGCCACTGCTTCTGAATGCAGTATTCGCTGCAATAGCCACAGCCCTCCTGCGTGGAAGGCAGCCCCTCTGCTTCACAGATCGAGTAAAATAGGCTTATTGAGAACCCTTGCTCACAGAAACAACGCATGCAGTGCATCGTGAGAGCTAGCAGGTGCATCAGTGGCCGCAAGGATAACGGTGTGAGATAGTATCTCTCGCTTGGTAGGACCATGTTTCACCTAACATTTTATTTATCAGTCTGACATGACCCAGAGAAACAATTGTATAGCTATTTCTTTCAGCAGTGCTTTCATCAACAGCTGATCATTTCTGGTAATGAATCTGCTAAATAGATTCATAACTATTATCATTCCATGATTATTTAAGGATGCTCCAGATAATAAGCAGCACAACACTCTGTTTTCCATGAAAAGTATTTTGTATGTTCCCAATTAATACCTAGACAGTAGGGCTCAGTCATTTGTTTACTAGGATTCAAACAGCAGAATGGATTATTATTGTGCATGCAGTGAGTAAATTATCCTGTACAGAATACAATGGGTGTTTTCTCAAATGTTAACTGATTTAACAGTGTGTATGAGGCCACATTCAGCCTTACATATACTGAAAATATATTTAAAACTCTGACACATGAAGAACTACAAAAATACATCCAGAATGATCCCATATAAAACCATTCTACATACAAAGTATACACATAATCTAAGTGTAAAAGTTTCACAAAACACGTACATGCATAAAACTACAGTATACTATTATCCCTTTTACTCTCAGGAGATAGCAGCACTGAAGTGCCATATAAAATGCTAAGTTTTCAGCTAGTAAATTATGTATGTTTCCTGTACAAAAATATTATATATGTTTCCTGTATAAAAATAAACAAAACTTTGGACTTTCTGGTAATAGCTGACACATTTGTAACACAGAAGCTTGTAATTCAGTTATTTACTTCAAAAATATATTAAGAATACCTTGAATAAAAGGCAGCACTTACAAAGATTTAAAAATTTCTAGTAATGCTTATTTAAAGCTTATTGGTTGTAGCTTTCACTTTCTGCAATCCTTGTATTATTGTTAGTAATGAGATCTTGGGATACAATGCTTTTTAAGTACAATTTATAAATGGAACAGTTCTAGAATAAAATCTCTTACATACAGTGGTAAAATTAATATTTTGGATTTTTTTGTATATCATTGTAAAAATTATTATGGAACATTATATTTATTATGTCCTGCTGAAATGAATACAACCTATAAATACTCCATTAATTAGATTTATAGTTAAGAACCAGATGAACGAATGCTTCATTATTCAAATCTTATTGTAGTTATTAGCCTGTAGCAGTTACTTAATATTCTGTCTAAACTTAAACAAACTGATGCTTCAAATCTGCCACGTTGCATGCCAACAAGAGTACAATAAAACTTTTATATAAGTGCACAATAGGAAATATTGCACTGATATCAGTACTCAGTGATATAGTCCTAATTACATGAGATGTAAGAATAACGCCTCTCAAAATCAACAGGACTGCTCATGTAAGGATTAAAAAAAAAAGACAGAAAAATCAGGCAGCCTAATCAAGCATGGCCACCCACAGTAGATACACACTTACAACTAAAATAAATTGGGTTTTTATCAAGATTAAGCAGGTTTATCTCAAGATTAAGTCTTGAGACTACAGACAGTAAAAGCAGTAAATATTAGGACTGTTCTGCAAAAATATAAGGGTTTGTCATTTAATAAAAAACTGTTTGCAAATAATGTTAACTCATACACTTAGATTAATGTTGTCATGTTCAAGGAAGTTCCTAAGTATTGACCCTTTTTATACTAATCTGTTATGTTATCAGATTATGAATGTTTCAGTTTGAAGCCACTTATTTGGTAGCCCAGCATAAGCAGGGAATAGTGCTCTGCCAAATGTATCATTCAATTGATATTTAAGAAGGAAAACAAAACCAAACAAAAACCAATCCAAAGACCTTCAGAACTAATTATGACTTATCTACCCTGGAATTAAGATTCCATGTAGAACTTGCCCAAGCCAGCAAAATGCTGACCTTGCTTGTAACGATACTGACAAATCAAGAATCTAATTTCATGCATAAATACGTACTAATTACTTACAACTGGAGTTACCCAAATTCATCTTCACAACAAAGTTATGCTGTACCTCTGTTCCCATGATCCTCACATAGATATGATGTTAAGAACTTTCTGTAGTAAATATATGAGCAGAGGTTTTCATTCTGTATGGTAGCTAAGATTCTCATAGTTCTGGTAGCCCAGATACTCGTAAGCCAAGGACTGGAATGAAACTGCTATGCATCTTGAAAAGGCATCCATGTCAGCCTTCAATAAACTCACACAAAGGAGCAGTTTGCGCGTGTGGGCCATCTGCATTTTTGTGGTTACTTGCCAGTAACCTCACATGTTGATGAAGCTGACCTTAAAGAACCACACCTTTAAGGGTTCACACTGATTGTACTTCATAAACACAGTGTTAAAGATATAACTCCCACCTGTAGAAGCAACAGGAGAAATACAGACTACATACAGAGATGCTGCAATTTGTTACGCAATTCTAGCCAATCTCTGTACCTTATTGGAGAAAAACATCAAAATCCCACCAAACCCAAACACCACCACCACCTGCCCCCCCCCAACCAAACCACACCCCAAACAAAAAACCCAAACCCCAATGGGCAGCTATAAGCCTTCGTGGAGAGAACAGCTATTCTGTGTGCCTATTTCCAGGATTATGTGACCATGACTTTCAAGAGATGATTCTTGGAATTCTTAGGAATAAAAGTCTGTCCAGTGAAAATATTTTAATAATTTCCATCACTATTTTTAAGTAATAAGACCAGTGTTAAATAACATATAACTATTATAGATATAATTTGACTATTTCTATTGTTTAATAGTTATATTGAAATGGTGACAATTATAAACTGATGGAACAACTTAGAAGTAATTTATATTTCATTATGGATTTCAGCCTGAAAGTTGGAAAAAGCCGTCACAGAATTACGCTATCTTTCTCCCGCCCCTCACCTCCCGGGTCTGCTTAAGGCATGGATACGTCTTCCCTTTCATTAAAGAAAGGCAGTAACTGTGTCAATTCTGAAATCTGATCAATCAGTTCCTAAATCGTAATCCTCTGACCTAATCAGAGATGCTCAGACTGGGGGGGGGTGTGTGTGTGTGTGTGTGTGAAACTGGGAAGAGTAGAAAGGAGGTTTCTCCAGCCAATCCCACGGAAACCACGCTGGCTGCTTTCAGCGCAGAGCTGCGCACCGCCCCCCGCTCCCCGGCCCTCGCTGCCGCCACCGGCTGCGGGCACAGCGGAGCGCGGCCATGCCGCTCCCAGCGCGCCCCCTGCTGGCGGCTCTGCGGCATCGCCCCGGGCCCGGCCCGGCCGGGAACGTCGCTGCACGCAAGTTCTGCGGTGGTATCGCTTTCAAATACGGCAGGTATGTGATGCGAGACAGCGACACTGAGTTACAGGAGGTGATGACATTGCTTTTACTGAATTTTGTTTTAACCTATGGAAAGGCACGTGCAGGCCAACCAGGGGATCAGGCCCAGCCAGCACGGGTTCATGAAAGGCAGGTCCTGCTCGACCAACCTGATCTCCTTCTACGACCAGGTGACCCGCCTAATGGATGAGGGAAAGGCTGTGGATGTTGTCTATCTAGACTTCAGTAAAGCCTTTGACACTGTCTCCCACAGCATTCTCCTGGAGAAACTGGCTGCTCATGGCTTGGACAGGTGTACTCTTCGCTGGGTAAAGAACTGGCTGGATGGCCGGGCCCAGAGAGCGGTGGTGAATGGAGTTAAACCCAGTTGGCGGCCGGTCACAAGCCAGTCTTGTTTAATATCTTCATCAATGATCTGGATGAGGGCATTGAGTGCGCCCTCAGTAAGTTTGTAGATGACACCAAGTTGTGCAGGAGCGTTGATCTGCTGGAGGGGAGGAAGGCTCTGCAGAGGGACCTGGACAGGCTGGATTGATGGGCTGAGGTCAATTGTATGAGGTTTAACAAGGCCAAGTGCAAGGTCCTGCCCTTGGGCCACAGCAACCCCATGCAACGCTACAGGCTTGGGGAAGAGTGGCTGGAAAGCTGCCCGGCAGAAAAGGACCTGGGGGTGTTGGTTGACAGCTGCCTGAAGATGAGCCAGCAGTGTGCCCAGGTGGCCAAGAAAGCCAATGGCATCCTGGCTTGTATCAAAAATAGTGTGGCCAGCAGGACTAGGGAAGTGATTGTCCCCCTGTACTCGGCACTGGTGAGGCCGCACCTCATATACTGTGTTCAGTTTGGGCCCCTCACTACAAGAAGGACATCAAGGTGCTGGAGCGTGTCCAGAGAAGGGCAATGAAGCCGGTGAAGGGTCTGGAGCACAAGTCTTATTGAGGAGCAGCTGAGGGAACTGGGGTTGTGTAGCCTGGAGAAAAGGAGGCTGAGGGGAGACCTTCTTGCTCTCTACAGCTACCTGAAAGGAGGTTGTAGTGAGGTGGGGGTCGGTCTCTTCTCACAAGTAACTAGCGATAGGACGAGAGGAAATGGCCTCAAGTTGCATCAGGGGAGGTTTAGACTGGATATTAGGAGAAATTTCTTTACTGAAAGGGTGGTCAAGCATTGGACCAGGCTGCCCAGAGAGGTGGTGGAGTCACCATCCCTGGAGGAGTTCAAAAAACATGTAGATGTGGCACTTCAGGACATGGTTTAATAGGCATGGAGGTGTTGGGTTGATGGTTGGACTAGATGATCTTAGAGGTCTTTTCCAACCTTAATGATTCTATGAAAGCTCTCACCTCTACAGCTCTTAATAGAATTCCTAGTCTATTAAAAATACAAAGAAATGTATAGAATGCAGCATCCCCACTCCCCTTTTTTTGGAAGAACACACAGAGTTTCAAAGATATTCTTCTCCAACATTTTTTTCTATACAATGATTACTTTCTTTAAAGCTCAGTGTGTTCTTCTAAAAAGAAGACCTTATAATAAGAGGGGAAAAGAGAAAATAACTATTCATGAGATACAAATCTTGGTACTTCATAAGTGCATAGAATCCACCCATGAGCTGTTTTAGACTTTTACTTCAGATGATTGTGATGAGTGTTTTGGAGTTTCTGAAGTTATGAAGGCTAAGGCCATTTCTTATTCTGCACTAAACCTTTTCCACTGTTTCCTTAAACCAATTGCTAGGTTTATAACAGAATTCAGACTCCATAATTTTAAGTGAAATAAAACCACTTTTGAGGTTTTTTTAATAGCAATTAACAGGGAACAGGCAAACAATTTAAAAATCTGATAACAGCTTGTTGGCAGCTGCAGTTAAAACAAAAGTTGCCCCTGATTTCAGAAAGAATCACAAGATGGGATCACAGTGAAAAGCAAATGGGGGGGGGGGGGCAGATGGGGAGAAGCCCAACAACAACTAAAAGGAAAAAAAAGAAAAAAATCAAGAAAGGCCAATAACCAAGCATTGGTTATTTTCTCAGGAGGAAAAAGGGAGCTTTCTCCCCATCCGGATATATGAAGCACCCAAAGTCATAATGTTATGCACTGAAGTGGTAACTTAAGAACAACATACGTTACTCCCGAAATTTAATCCTCCCATTGTGTTCTTTCCGTATAACTATTTTTGTTCATTGTTGCCCTCTAGGAATGTGTTCGTTCTAGAGACTATTCAATTTCCTTGTCTAGGAAAGTAAAGAAAGAAAAATTATTGCTAAAGAATTTTTAAAAATCAAGAATCTGACTCAGTTGCCACTTTTCATGTAAGGAGCTGTTTTTAGTTTGATCCTTTGCTTTCTTTTATTGTGTCCCTTTATGTTTTGCCATAATTACAACATTTTCTGCACTAACTGATCTCTTACAGATTATTAAATTATGCATTAAACTCTTAAACTATGCAACTTAAAATTATGCATTAAACTATTAAACCATTAAACTCTTCATTAATCCCAGAAAAGACAGTATGTCTGTTTCTAAATATTAAATCAGACTATTGTTCTACTAAACTGTGTCTGATTCTGGAAGAAAACACCAGAAGATTCAGCAGAATATTAATCTTCATTATTCTTCCACAACTGCAATATAACTAACTCATTGTGCAGCTTTGTACTTTATGCAGAAGAATATGCTGGTCTTTGCAGAAATTAATGTAAAATGGTCAAGGACTCACATAAGCATTATATTTCAGGAATATTCTTACTTTTTTTTCTTTTATCCTAAAATTGTCAGTTATCAGCTGCATTATGCAAATACTTATTTTTACTCTCTTGAAGTTACATATAAAATTATTACTGGTGCTATTGACAGGAGAGTATAATAAACTCAGAGTAACATAATTTACCTGTTTTTTCACATTTGCCCTATTATACAAGTCAATTTTTATTATTTCCTCTTAAAAGTAATTTATTTCTATTGATTCTTTATCCTTGGTTCCAGATAAAATAACCCTTACAATATGCAAATGCTGCCTCAGATCTGACTATATGCATTAGACTTTCCTGGGCCTTTCCTGTCTCAGGTCTATCAGTGCATGCATTCTAGTCCCAGCTGAGGAACTGATGGTTACCTTCAGCCTGGGGGTTCAAGTTTCTTTGATCCAAGGTCTCCTCAAATACAATACAGGTGTATGACCTTGGCTGAGCTTTACTGAGAAAGCTGTAATTATGATGTGAGCAAGACAAGAAGGGCAGGGGGGACAGGGAGACCGAAAAGAAAAAAAAAAAGGGGGGGGGTAAAAGTTCGCAGCTCAAGGATTTCAGAGGTAACATACTGATATGAAAAGCTATAAAAGGGGAGAGGAAAGAGGATCCGAGCATGGCAATTCAATATCAGCAAGGATCAGCCCATTTCAAGGAGTGGCAGAGGGACGCCTTTCTCTGCTTTCCCAGACCAGTGGAACATGAAAATAAAACAGAAACAGTCGGTCTTATCAGGGTGATGCGCATACCAATGATTACCCTAGTAACTTCCTAATCCTAACTTTCTCTTGTTTATATTAAGAAACAAATAGTTGCTCGGGACTCTTAAGTCACGTTTATCCTGCTTGCAGAGTCTCTTTGCATATGATAAAGCACATTGGAACAAAATTGACCTAGACTGGGAGACTTACAGCATCTCCATTCCACACAACCCTCAGTCATACTTAAATTCAGTATATACTTAACAGCACTACTAACAGCATTATTTACAAAACATCTTGAGACTTGCCATGAGTGGCAAGAGCATGGAAAGATTCAGCAATAAAGAGCACACCATCAAACTGGAAAATAAAAATTTCTTTGGTAATGAATTAAAACAACCAACCCCACTAACTTGAAAATGAGTAAGGAGGGTAGATCACAAGAAAGATCCATAATGATGAAGTAGAAACTTTAAGGCAGATGCTGCAAGGATTCTAGAAGCTGCATGCTTGCAACAATCCTGCTCGCAGTGGTAGGATTGCCAGAGCAAAGGGTTACACCATTTATCATGAACCTGGAAGCAAGGTAATTTGCTCTCCTGGATCTCTTTTTTCCCTGACCCTCTCTCTCTAGCTTAGATCCCATCAATATCACTCATTAGCTTTTCAGTGTATGACCTGTCATTCTCTTTGCCAGGATTTTGAGTTCATCAGGGCTCCATTCTTGGCTGCTCTCAGCTGTCTTTCCTGTCCTAGATCTCCCACTAATATGATTGCTTGTCATCCCAGTATTTCTCTCTCCTCACCCTGGGACTTCTTTCCATTTCTTGCCATCATGAGAGGTACTCTGCCAATCCTTATAATTAACAACCCCAATTCTCTCTAACTTAATGGATTCCTGCCTTCACAATCCTAACTATTCATCCTCAGTACCTTCTCTGCTTTCCAAAGCCAGCTTTTGCCTCCACAGAATGGTGGCCTTAAAGGACGGCCCAGTTGATTCATACTAACTGGCTTATTTTTCCTGTTTTATGTGAAACACACATTCTCGCTTGTAAACTTTCTCTGATAAGAACCCTGTTGAGTTTCACAGCCTTACATGCATTACCTCAAATGTTCACAAAACGCTCTGTAATTCAACTACAAATATGCTCCAGGAGCTGTATAATTCTATAGCACATTGACTTAGCCACAGGCTACCAATAAAACCATTAATAAATCATTTAACATGAGTCCAAAGACAACCTGCAAAATGCTATAACTTGGTTACTCGAAATAGGTATTGAAACAGGAGGAAGGGAAAGAATGTTACAATGGTCCCTTTTTGAACTCTGAAGCAAAGGAGAAATTTGAAGTTTAATTGTGGAAGAGAGTATGTTACATTTCTGTTTGTTGATTTTCTTTTATGACAGTGAAGAGAGAAAGCTTAGGTTTCTTACCCTCTATTGTGAATCATGATATCTCACTTTTTGAAGAGGAAAGCAAAGTGAAAATTCTTTTTCAGACCTTGCCTAACAGAATCCTCACATAATGGTGCAGCAGCTTATAAAGGTTTCTCCTAGGGTCTACTGTTCTTAATAACTTCAATTAACTGAAGAAAGCACTTTCTAACTTTCACATCGATTTAAAGGCGGGGGGGATAAATCATGAAATACCTAAACTCACAATATCATAGGAAGATTTAAGTTAAAATAAGCCTGAAATAAGTTAACTGTAGCTTTATTCAGATAAAAGACATTTCCATTTTCTTCAAAATTTTATTGACTTTTTGATACGTTTTCCCCCCAAGAAACTTTCAGAGGAACTCATCCCAGAAAAAACACAAATATGCTAGTGAGTTTACTTAGAAAGAAAGAAAATAAAAGAAACAAAAGCAGTCTTTGGTAAAAGTTGAGGTAAGTGTGATTTTATCTTTTTACATAGTATATATCCTTCACAAAAGCCATGAGAAATGGAAGACAAGGTGGTGGAATAAATTTTAACTTAAAACATAATCAACTATAATTAATCTGTGCTAGATAATTTACCAACAGAGCAGCATAAAACTTGCAACTGCTTGCAAAATACAACTAGCTATATTTATTGCTTTTTATGACTTTCCTTCATGCCTCTGATATGCGAGTTGTTATCCTGACCTATTAGCTCAATTTCTAATCCATTATCTCTACTTAGAACCATGTATTCCAGGCTGCAATCAGGATGAAGTCATGCATGGTTTTTGAAGCCATGAATGAAGATGAATCAATCTCACATCATCTCTTTGAGGAAATAATTGATGCTATTTGCAAGCATTGTACTCCTTGTGTGTTCAGTGGCCACAACACAAGTGAGATGCATTCTTGAACTTCTGCCTTTATCAATGAATCACCTTTTGTCAAAGTAAACTTTCAAAACACCACTTTTTGAAAGCCTCAAGGGCAACTAGGAAGTGATCTTAGAACTGTTAGTCCAATCTCCCCACATTGACCTTTTTACCTTCTTCATGTAAACTCAAACAGTTCAGACACAAGATAGTCAAGATCATTTGTACCACAGAAGTAGAACTGCTTGA
The DNA here is from genome assembly GCF_034638445.1 of Ciconia boyciana. NCBI lineage: Eukaryota > Metazoa > Chordata > Aves > Ciconiiformes > Ciconiidae > Ciconia > Ciconia boyciana. Next base: position 14,992,515 of record NC_132941.1, on the reverse strand, counting down.
TATAACCAATCAATAATTTTCTTCACATAATTAACAAAAGCGATTCATAAAGAAAAAACATCCCAGAAAGTCCTTTAACGCCTCAGATATTTTGAGCTTCCTCATAACATCAATTAACATTCTAAACCATTGTCAAAATGTCTTAAAGTTGATAAACTTGCACTGATACTATATTCACTTAATTGAAAAGAGCGCATTTCAACATTTGTTTCCAAATTGTCAGTTTGCCACTTTTTGTTTAAATATTTCATCTTTGAAATAATTAACAAGACTAAGAAATGCAGCTTGTTTGCTGACAGTCATTTAGCCCAATCAATATGCTGATTGCCACTTGAACACTATGATTATTTTTGAATTGCATCAGGATACAAAATATCTATTATTAACACTTCATGGAAAGGAAATACCTGTTTATTCCCACTTCAAGACACACTTGCATACAAAATATTACTTGGAACGCAGGGTTAAAAAATTGTTCAACTGAAAGATTGATTTTAAAAAATTTGCAATTTCTTTGTGCCTATTGAAATCTTTTAAAGGGAAGCTTTGCATTAATCTCATAACCCCATGGCTCCTAAACAAAGAATGATTTCTGCTTACCCATTCCTAAATTCCCATTGCTGTCACTGTGTAATATCTGCTTTAGTATTAGTTTATCACATTTTGTTTCTGAATAAGACAGTAAATCAATAGTGCTGACAGAACTAAGCTATTGATAACTTCTGTTAGTGAGCATTTTCATACTGAGCATCACCACTGCATCCATCATACAGTTAACGATGAATCACAAAGAAGAGCATAAGAACAATCCACAGTGAGTACTTAATTCTATATCATCTTTTTTTAATATTGGAACACACACCAGTATTTTTTGATTTAATGGCATAGACTGTGACATAAGGATGTGCTATGCTCATTTTGCAAACCGAGAAATAAGGCATGTAGGGAAGATTTGCCTAGATAAATTTGTGTCACTATTACTTATAAGACCAGTCAATATAGTGCCACTATTTCACCATCTTTTGTTTCCAATACTTGCTATTATCACTAAACACAATTGTGGAATGATACAAGGGGTAATTCTCATGAGTAGTCTCCTGCTTAATGTTAGCCTTAGGAATGAATTACTATGGTCTGTATTTTATAAAATGCATATCCATCTCAGAGAGGTGACATTTATTCCAGTGATTATATTTCAGCAGCAAAACAGTCTCCACTACACATAGGATTAGCTAAAGTCCTACACATAGGACTAGCTAAAGATATAATCAAAGTGACATACAGAACTGGGGTGGAAGGGAGGAAAGGGGAAAATCCATTTGATTGTACTCAAGGCTGACACTGAGTTAAAGAAAAAAAAAACCTCTAAATGCATCTTTTCATAATTATTGCCAGTACTTCATAGCACTCATTTCAAATCTGTTAGAGAACTAAGGCAAACAAACAAAACCCCACCTGTCCACTGTTCTTAGCAGTACAGTGAACGTGAAACTGAAAAACAGATACTAGGACTGGATTATTGTAAAAGAATTCTGGTTTGGATTTTTGTTTTTAAACAATAAGCAGAGCAGCAATTAAAGGACCCTATATAGCCCTGCATTGTCTTTTTAAAAGCCGATATGCAGTTTTCCCTCAAATGCTTAACTATTCTCCCCTCCCACATATGGGAAGGATTTCCCTAATACTTTTATTTTAGCATTGCTATATCCTATATGATTGCAAGAAGGCCTAACTATTGCTATTTCAAACAGACACTGAGGCAATTTATTGTATAAAAAGATACATTCTCCAAAATAACAGTGTGGCACTTTTCCTCTCTGGCCAATGTTTGAGTAAATATTCATTAGCTACAATGCCTCTGGTGAACCACTGGATGTCATCTCATATTTGGTCAGAACTGCCTAATTTGATTTCTTATTTCCATAGGTTAGCATTAAAAGCATACATTCCAAATATTCTTACTGGAACTTAAGCCACCTATATATTTTCTAGTGCAGTAAGAATCCATGTTTGTTTCACCTGTGAGGAAATACCTGAAGCAATAGCATTCCAATTCTCCTTTATGGGCAGGTGTTTTGTAGTAGTTTGTTTTAAAGACCGTACACCTGAGAAATTTCCACCCACACTTATCTCTGTTCCAAGCTAAACCCACTTCCCTAAAACTCTAAGAACATTAAAAAACAAAAACCCAACAAACACAAAACCAAAAAAATATTGTTGCTCCTCTGTTCTTAAAGGCCTCCAGTGATGGATACCCTACCTACAGCCTGCTCCAATGCCTAAAAACCTTCCTTGTGGTTACTAAAGGTCGTTACTTCTTCTTCCAGTTCCTTATGGATAGGGACAATTCCCTTCTTGGGGAAGCAGGATCTTACAGTATAAATACCTACATGCAGAGATTACTTTCTGTGGAATATTACTTATTTTACTGTATCTGTTTCCTTGCCTCCATTATGAGGCTCTGTGAATATTATATCTTCTGTAAAATGCATCAGGATTGTTTAGTTTTCTGATCTTCTTGTGCTGCCTGTTCTTTTTGTTGATGACCCTTTTTTAGCCACAAGAATACTTGCAAGTGTAAAGCTTATTTTGATTAGGCATTGGCAGAGATTCATCCTTCATGCCTCTCAGACTTTTTGAGCAAAGAATGGCACTTAATGTCACATCAATTGTACTAAACCAATGATGGGATGATACCAGTGTGCTGTTTCTGAAAACCAGTTTTCTTCCTGAAGAAAAGACAAAGCCAAAAGACCAAGGCAACCCACAACCTAACCCACTGAAGCATAAAGGACTAAAGACATAAGCATATTTCAGGCAAAATAACTTTATCAGGAGAAAAATCTTATTCAAATTAATTTGTAGGTAAAAAAGAAGGAAAAGAAATTATTTACATTTAAGCAAACTACAAATCTGATGTAACAAGTGATAAGATCATACATTTAATTTTGCTTTGTGCAAGATCTCTTAATGTGTGCATAGGCCCAGGAAAATCAAAAGCTTCGCTGAATAAAATGCTAGCGTGTAACTTTGCATTATATACAGATCCACTTTTTACTAAAAAAGGCCGTTTATTAAGAATAGGTTTAGAACAGAGTTCTGACTAATCTTCAGCATTAGGCACATGCTTGGTGTGGGCATCATGATAAGAACACAAGCTACCCAACTGAGAATACAAAAGGTGTCCATTTCCCCTTATTACCATTTCCATGGAAAAAATCCTAATATAATGTTCCGTTATATAGCATTAGAATGCTTTAAATACTTTTAAGATTAAGGTTTCCTCCCCTTTGATATCTACATCTCTCTCTGCAAGAGAACTCAGCCCTTCAAGAGCCGTGTTTTCATAATCTTTGATGTCCCAGATTTCTACTAAATGTAGAATTAGAAGCATATGAAGACCAAAGTTTAACACACAGCTTACAATGAAACAGTAACTCAAGATTTAAATGATCCTTTAAATATTTATAGAAATTTTTCACTTTTCAAAAAGAGTTCCACATGAGGTATTTGCTTACATCTCCCATCCACCTGATATTCAAATTCTTTAAAGACTTACAATAACTTTGTCACCATCTTTCAGTCCCAACCTGATCCTAGATTAACTGCTGAGCAATCTGTCCTCATTTCAGTGCGGTGAGATATTTTGACTACTTTGCTACAGAAAACAATTCAATGGCATAGTGAAAACCCAAGATACCAGCTCATGCATATTAACTTGTTTACTTTACTATTGTCTAACCACCGACCTCAAAATTACTTTGAAGAAGGGTAGTGGGAAGAAGCGCAATATTAACATTCCTTTATTCAAACACTTCTTTTAACATCTGAATGAGATGCAGATGATTCATCAAATCATAAAGTTACTGACCACGTGACATTAGTTATTTGGTTTTAAACTCAGAAATAAATGTATCCCACCAAGTAGGCAATTAGACAAGCACTAAAAGGTGACTGTTCACAGAAAAAAATCTGAAAAAGCATCTTAAGACTATCGTAATCTCTGTCTACAAAGCAAAACTGGATTCTTTGGCATACCCGAGTATTGTGTTTGATGTCAGATAGACCAGGATTTGTCCTGCCCACCTCCTCTAGTGAGCTAACATTTGGCATTAAAAAAAAAAAAAAAAAATCAAACCAGTGACAGAGTAGGATGCAGAAACTGAGATCATTTGAATCAGAAAAGCACTCTTCTCATGAGACCCCAGTATAAACAGATATTTTTTCCCCACTATTTTCACAGAGGCTTAGTCTATGAATTATCACAAAGCCAACAGAATTCAGTAAAAAAGAAATAAGAATTGGTCCCCAGAAAAAGCAGGAAAAATATAGCTCAAAAGAAACTGATGAAGGTGCAACTTGGATGGGGTTCAACTAGTATTTACCACTACAGAGGTTTGGCTTTGCCATAAAAGCATAGAAGCGGCATTGTATAGCACGCTACCTGGGAATAAGCGGTATTTCCAAAAGGCCTACACACAAACGAGACAGGAAGATAAGTCCATGACTTTTCAGGTTTTTGGTAGGCGCGAGAGACTGAAAGAGTTAATGTCTCAAACATTGTGGCGAGGCGACACGCAATTTGCAGGGGTTGGCTAGCACAGCGGAGGATGCACAGTTCTGGGTTCCAACAGACCTTACCATACATGGCCAGAGGTCTCACAGAGTTGACCTAAGGAAGGGGCTTGCGACCACCCGAGACACCCCTCGCGACCACCCCTTTTCCCCTCTGCCTGCGCAGAAGATTGAGAACTTTCTAGAACAAGAACCATATAAGTCCTCAAGGGGCATAACCGGAGGTGGGACTAGAGTATAAAAGACGCCCCCCACGGAACCACACGCGCACCCATCACCGGAGGATTGCCACACCTGTCATCATCATCGCAGGATCCAGGGGTGGCGATACCTTTCCTTTCTCTATCCTCCTCTCTTCTCCTTTCCTTTTCTTGCTTCTCTCTTCCTCCACTCTTCCACCATATATTCGGGTATATGAGTTTTAGATAAACTGTGACAGGTTGCCAGGAAAATAGCTCCATTGCCAAATTGCCTCTGTTCGTTCATTGGGCTTGCTAGTTCGTTAAGTCTGTCCGTTTGTTGAGTTCGCCAGTTAATAAGGCTGATAGTCAGACTGTTCTTCTGAGTCACTGCTGTGACTCTCTCAGCCCCACGGCTCTGCCGAGCAAAGATCGGCCTTCGTCGGTACACAAACGCTCGGGGAATCAAAAAGATTCACCCATCTCGCAACCCACCAAATGGGACGGGACAGTAGGTCACCGTACACACTAAAGACATAACCGCTGTGTTTCTCAGAAGTTATCAGCAGTAGTTTTGCACTACAGTCAAGGCTGGAAAGCAACTGATAGAAAGTAAAAATACAGAAACAGAATACTATTTAAAGACACAGCTCCCCTCTATAAGCTAGTTTTCTCCTGTATAACACATTGTGCGAGTAGTGAGCAGGAGCAGTTTTTAATGCACAAAATATTTACTAGACATTGGGTGTTAAGATCCAAGGTCTCACACAACTTACCTCAAGCTTCTTTCAAAACACCAATCTGAAAGAGCTGTGTGAAATAATTTCCACTCAAACACTGTATAGTATAGACAGCTGCTTTTGAAGCAATGCTTCGAAAGAGCTTGGTTGCTTTAAAAGAATTGAGGTATTGAAAAGGAATTACAGAAAAGCAAAAAAACCCAAGAAAACACAAAAAACCCACCCAACACCACACCTAAAAAAGTCCATTCAATGACAACACGTAATGATACATTGTTGCTTTTAACACTTTTTTTCCCCAAAACATAGAATTTTTTTAAATTTATTTTTTTTAAATACAGGCATTGCCTCATGAAGAGCCCTGTCTGTGCTTCTCTAGTGTACATTGTCTTGGATGACTGGTTACCGCAGCTTAGACACATGACTTCTTCCTGCTCTGACAAGTGATATTCACTAGTCTCTTTTCCTTTTCATGGGAAAGAAAAAACACTTAAGGCAGTGATGCCAAACTTACAGCAATTAGATTCAACTCCTACTAGGTGTACGACCTCCCTGCCACATACAGCCCTTTCAGAGAGATTGAGGCTGCGAGGGTGGAGAGAACAACTTCATTCTATGGAGAGTTATACATGCACTTCAAGAAAGAGCCACGTGGAGGGACTGCACAGCTGTGCGCGCCTGCGCGCACCAAACATTACCAAAGTTGAACAGTTTAATGCAAAAAATTGGATTTTAAGAGTTGGATTATTAGTTCCTTTCCTTTATCCAGAAGTGGCACACAACTGACAAGACAGCTAGTACTACTGAGCAACCTGGGCAAAAAAACGATGATGTCTGACTTCCCAACTGTTCATGTGAGGCAATGGTTTGTACAGTTTAGGAGCAACAGTAAGAAAGAAAATACTTGGTACCATTATTGACCACATAAACAGAGCAAGTGATCATAATAATTTCCTTTAATTATCGCATCTAATAAAGAAAATACCTGTTTAGGCAGTGGTATCATCAGTATAACTTAAAAGATTTTTCTAGGAAAAAATATTAAAAGTATGTTCTTAAAACCATTTTTTGTTAAATATTATTGAAGCACTTAGGTTTCTCAGTATCAAAAATTATGCAGAAATAGAGGTGTGCAGTTATGGTTTCTGGATTAGTATGCAACACAGATAAAACGGCCAAACTACAATAATTTCTCATGCATCTAAAGAAAGTTTCAGAATCTCATTCTCTTTCTGTTTCAGCAGAAATAAATCCTGAGGCAAGGGAACCACACAGATTTAAGAACCAACAGAAGGAGTTGTCTCTACTATCAGAAACTCAGCAGTCACATCTTCACATCCTGCTGTAACTGAATAGCAGTTTACACGTACTAGAAACCTTATGCTAAATTCTCCCTCCATCTGAGAAAGTTCTTTAAATTACAGTAACACATCAGTAGTTTTAAGAGCAGCTCTTACCTTCTGAATAGCCCTGGCCCATCTTGCTTTTGCAAAATTACTTCCATCAGCTTGATCTTTATTTCTCCTGTAGAAAGGAGGGAGGGGGGGAAGTGCTCAGAACAGCAAAGTATGGGAAAAAAAAAAATTAAGAGAGCTCTGATAAGTCTATGGACAAGCGTATCAAAGTCAGCTAGAACCATCATCCATTTCCTCTGTATATAGTATCCTCTATATACTAGAAAATACTAGCTCTGTGGAAGTTATTCTTAATATAAAGTCATGAAAACTTATCCTGGTAATTAGCATAAGGGTAACTTTACACTTAGCAGGAAAAGAGCTGATCCAAAGTTACACTCTCATCCTCCTACTCAACATGACAAGCTGTTCAGTAAGTACTGTTTCAGTGAGTAGATTCACAAGTGGCTTTGCTTTGTCAATATTAAATCCAAACAAGCTATGGAAAACAATGGAGGAAAACACTTCATTATGATCTATTTAGCCCTCAACATGGAAGATTTATTTTATTCATATCTGATGAATGACATGACACCATGAGCTAGATCAATATTTGTTGCAGGGGATGACCAGGTTAATGACAATCATCTAATGTGTTTTTCCATTATTTATATCTATTTTCAACTCCAGCCCACTTTTTCCAAAAGGCAACTAAAAGTAACAATCTAAGAAAGCCTGATATTCCTATTTCAGACAGCTTTGTTTCTCTCCTAGGATTTGAATGTTAAAATCAAATATAACAAGTTGAAATTTTTTTTTTTAAAGTTTTGATAATTAATATTTTGTCTTATTTTCATTACAATTGAAGATAAGGGTAGAGAAACACATTTCTCTCCCATCTTTTCTCCATTCATTTCCAGCTACCCTGCCGCTCTCTACTTGGGTTGATAAAATAAAACAATGTTTACAGTGAAGAGTCCCCAGACCTGATGGTGATTTGACTGTAAAGTCAGAACACAGCATACGTATAGTTGATTCAGTATACAGGGAAAAATAAGTGAAAAATAAGCAGACACTAGACAGTAACTACAGCAAAACACATGGCAGTATGTCCATTTACTGATTTTCTCTGCTGTAATGAAAGATTAAACTGCAATTCTGAAACAATTCCCATCTATCCAGGCATTCTGAAGCAATTAAGATATGCTCAAGCAGAGAAGACTGGCTCACAGTATCTGCTTTGGATTACAGGGGGTTCCATTAGTTCTAAGAGTATACTGGCTTGAAAAGACATGATCCCTGCCCCTTATATCATTCACAGAATCACAGAATCTTATAGGTTGGAAGAGACCTTTAAGATCATCAAAGTCCAACTGTAAACCTAACACTACCAAGACCACCACCATACTATGTCCCTAAGCACCTCATCCAAACGTCTTTTAAATACCTCCAGGGATGGTGACTCAACCACTTCCCTGGGCAGCCTGTTCCAATGCTTGATAACCCTTTCAGGGAAGTAAAATTTCCTAATATCCAGTCTAAACCTCCCCTGGCGCAACTTGAGGCCATTTCCTCTCGTCCTATCACTCGTTACCTGGGAGAAGAGACTGACCCCCACCTCTCATTAACAGAGTATAAAAGAACATTGGTAAAGGCATATATTTCCCGATTATAGTGGTTAATAAGTCAGGATTACAAGGTCTTTGACATCAAATGGCAGGAGGAGAGAAGAAAAAACCAAGAACAAAAAAACAACAAAAAAACCCCCAAACCACCAAGAGAGGAAAAAAAAAAAGGAAACCTTTGAATTTTCTCAGTAAAGGCATATCCTTGTGAGACACAGAGCTAGCACCATCACCAAGGCTTTGCCAACTGCACTAAAGGAGTTACTGAGAAGACATCCTGGAACCATTTATACCTCTGTCAAGGTCTGGAATAAAGCTCTACAAGGGAAGGAAAAAAAGACACCCCAAAACAACACCCCCCCATGAAAAAGCCACCACAACAAAAACTTATATTTGATCAGATAAGCATCATTAAGACAACTCTAATAAATCTTTGAAATAAGAATCTGTTATGCAATTGGTTTCCCACACACAGAAGTTGTACAGTTACACAGGCCAATTATAATGAGGTTTCATTATTCAGCTATTTCACCACACCTGTGAAGAATGTTGGTTCAAGCTGAAAAATGCTAATTCATTTCATGGCTGTTAAGCACAGGTTAAAATAATTAGTATAGACTCTACCACTCTTGCAAGAATCTAAGTAACTCAAAAGATACTGCCTTGTACAATAAGAGTTAAGTAGCAAAATAGAAGTACACAGTAAAATTCTATAGGTACAAGCTACAGAAGACAATAGCGGCCTGTCTACTAAATAAAGTTGCAGCATATTTATATTAGCCTTCAGTGATATCCCTAGGTCCACACATTACTACTAAATTATCTTGGACTTTTAGAGTAGTGCTCTTATTTGAGGAGAAATGTTCTCCGATATGCACAGATGAGTGCACGTGATGCAAACTAAGTATGAAGAGGCTTGTCTTCCCTTGCCCTCATCTCTGAGGCTGCATGTTTGCAGGTTCAGCCTTTTTCCTTTTCACATCTATTCACTTTTTTTTATTGTAAGGTAAATCAGCCAAATGATACTAGTAATTAGTTCACCCCATCCCGCAGCTGTTAACTTGACTGGAAATACTAGGTAATAATTAACCTTAGGAATTATTAGGGTAATTTACCTCAAGGTCAGATGGAGAGGTGGTTGTCAATGTTGATTCAGAAGGAACAGAGAAAAAACAGCTTTTTCTGCCTTAACGTAAGTAGGGTCAAGAGTATTCTTAAGTTTTGAGGCATAACGTACACAGGCAGACAAAAATATTTAACTGGTTTGGAACACTTTTAGAAAGTCATTAGTCTGCGATCAGACTGCTGAGCAGTGCAGACAGGTAAAGTAGTTCAATACACTTCTCCTTATTAGGATACACTTCTTATGCCACATGAAAACTCAGCATAGACAGACACAGTAGGAGCAACTTTTTACTTGTCCTCTTCCTGCTGACAGAGTGATTAGTCCAGTTTAGACAACAAATGATTGTTAAATTTCTATTCAGATCTATTAAAAATAATTAGTTACCTGGCAGAACACAGTTTCTCAATATTGAATAAAGCCTCCAGATGACATGCAGTTTACAGGAACTCTGAGTAGCAAAGACCACCAGATACTGCTGGGAATGATCTGTACTGCTAACTGAACTACATACAAGGAAATATTTTGTTCCAGGCAAATACATTGCTATAATTTTTTGAAACAAAGAACATAAGCAGTAACAGCAGATTAGGAGAACTTCACACAAGCATCAAGTCAGAAAATAAGGGAATCATAGCTGACAATTAGAAGAGCATTAATTCCCCATGGTAGACAACCAAAAAGCTTGAAAACAAACAAGACAGATGCCTTGAGAGTACCTGAAAATCATACTGATTCACTGTTCCTACAACATAATGCCTAACTGTGGTCTCTGAACCAGTGCAGTTCACAAGAACAATGAGAAGGGGAAAACGAGAAGAGAAGCCTCATAATGAGAATTCCAGCAATATTCAGATATGACAAGTTCAGCAAGCAGCCTAAGTCAAAGTTCTGATGCACCGTGCAGTAAACTTAGCTGGCCTCCACGTCTCCTAGCCATAAAGATCAAAATAACCAATCTGTTGCAGTCAATTTGCCAACAGAAGACAGTTACGTGCAAAGGAATGCACAGGCTAGATAAACGAGGGATGTTCAGTCTGTTTTATCAAAAGCTGATTTTTAATAGAAAACAAAAGTTACACTGACACTTCTATTTAATAGATGTTTTCCCTCTCAGTTATGTTGCCCAAATACATTAAAATTGGTCTAGTATTTCAGTGACAATTTGCATTTTCATGGCACTTGTGTAAAATTAAATCTCACTACAGACTTGGTTGTAAAGCAGTTAATTATATAGCAATCACAGTGTGGCCACATACAGACAAATAATGACATCCTCTGAATGCTTATTTGTTTGCAATAGGCAGTCCTGAACATCTGCATTGATTTCTAACCATTCATCATTAATGTCGATTTTGTCAGCTTTGAATGTAACTGGAAATACATGATGGAAGAAAATTTGAAATAATTACACTGTATTATGACATATTATGACATTTCTTAATTGGCAATTTCCACTCCCCAATAGCAACAGTCATGCTGGAACTAACATCTTGTGCTTAAATCAATCTCTAATGCTCAAGCAGAGTTCTACTTGGGTAGTATATTACCACAAAACTGTCATTTGTTTGTTTGTTTTTCTTCCTTTAAATAACTTCCTGAAAAGCATCTGATAATGGTCATTCTTGTAAGAATATGGGATAAGGATGCTGATGGAAATTTCTAGTTTTATTCTGCATTCTTTTATAGTTCAGAAGGAGGATACAAAGAATACGTAAAGATGAAGAACAGCTTCTGTGTTCTTTAGAATACTAAAAAGAGTACTTTCAAGTACTACGCTTCTAATGCTGTAACTTCTGAAACATGCACAATTTAATGTGCATTGGAAGTATATGATAAGTTCATAAGATACTTGAAACTTTTGGGGGAGGATTTACACATCTGTTACTCATTTAGACTGCAGCAGCACAAGTTCTTTGGGAATATCTCCAACTGTTGGTGCAGTGAAGCACTAGATGCAGAAGTTGTTACCACAGCCTTGCATATCAGGCCAAAGTGACTTTAGTCATATTACATACACCTGGGCTACAATAAACTTGTCCTCCTTATAGCATCTGCCAGGAGATTATCTGAAGCTGACTGCACTGAAATAGTTTCCAGCTGAAAAGAAGGTGCTTTGCACCACTAGCTTTCAGGTCAACTCATGCACTTAGTAGAAGGGAACACTATTCTTATTGGAAAGTATATCTGGGATGTGGAATTATAAAAGTGGTATCCCATTAAGGATTATTGTACTATAAAGCTGTAATTCAATTTTAACTAATTTCATAGGCCTCAATTATACAGTACAGATAAAAGAATCAGTATAACACTAAAAAGCTGTGCAATAAGTAGCAGTTTAGTAAAACACTAGGAAGAACTGTAGGCAGTACGTGTCCATAATCACGTTAACGGGAAGTGAATGACTTGATAAAATTGCAAAGGAGAATTAAGTGAGCTAGGCTTTCCACAGTTAGCTATGTCACAGTAAGACTTACTTTTTTAAGCCTCACACAGATTCATATAATTTAGCATTACCCAACTACCTCAGAGATATTTTTGTGTGTCTCAATGACAACAAAAGGCAGACTTTACTCCAAGATACTTTTTTTGTAGCATTAAATCTATACCTGTACACAGGTTCCTATTTACAGATGCTCAAGTTGCACTTAAAAATTCTGTTTCCAAACAACTAGAGCAGAGAACAAAACTTGCTTATAGGTCAGTAACCAGTTACTCATCTCTGTAGTAAAATTTCAGTTTTAAATTTGACCATACATTTTTTCTTTTGCATTTGCTTTCTTATTGTCTACAATCATACGTTTCAGCAGCTATATTATCTTCTTCAAGCATATGTTTACATCAGTTACATTACTGCTGTTTTTCACTTCGAATAGTTTACAGTTCTGAGTTCTTAGTGGTTTTTGTCTGTTTGTTTTAACACTAAAATTGTGAGGACTTAGTTTCTTTGGGAGAAGGTACTACATTTTATCTTATCAGCTTGCATTTTGAGAGCAACATTATCTACAGTAATGAAATAACTTCTTCTCATTTCTTTGATATCACCTTGTGTACCTCCCTAAAACACATAGCACAGCAATAACATCCATCTTCTAACCATTCAGATATAATTGTTTAGTAACACAGGAACAGAAACTAAAATATGCTTACATATATGCTTTTGTTAATTTCTTCTTCCCCCACTCTTTTTCAGGTTACTTACCTAATCATTAAGAACTGAAGTTTTATATAAGACCTACATCTTTTGACTCACCTCTAGAGAAAGTGAATGAAGCTTCAAGGTATACATTTATCCTCATAGCAGAACTCATATTTTTTTCAAATTCAAGTATTTCCTCCACTTTTTCCCCAAAATTTTCATAGGCATAATTCACACTGATATTGATCTTCATATTTTCCTGAAAGAAGATGCCCACTCCTGCTTGCTTTTAGAAATACCCCTGAGCCAAGTCCCTTATCTGCACAGCTGTTAAAGATAACCCATCAATAACTGCAGCCTGATTACCCTTCCTCTTCCTGGGCATAATTAACTGTTTGTTGCAAGGGAAGTACTTTCCTCTCCCTAGTGTGTTTTCACGCTTAGACTATACATTTATGGGTTGTTGCTGTCTCCATTAAAGCCAATTCAGGAAGTCACAGCTTACTTTAACAATTATTTTCCAGTTAGGTTATTTTCGTGTTCCAATTTAACAACATGACCCAACAAACTTTTGTATCATCACAGACAGAGAGATAGTAAGCTATTCTGTGTAGCTGAGAACGGGTACCGGGAAAGGGAGATAACAACTACTTAAACTTCTGTATTTGACAAAGTCACTAATTTGATACACTATAAATTTAGTGCATAAGTTGTGCTTGTCCTGAATTTTACTAACATAATTTAATTAATAACAATTATAATTAATTATATATATGTTTCACTGCCTTCTTTTGGGTAAGACCCATAATAGTAGCATTCAAACCTCTTGCGCAGGCTTTGAGGCATCCTGTGATGTACCTATAGACACTAAACCTGAATTTAGTGCTCTAAGCATTTCAAAGGACTGACTGATCTCTAGGTGAAATCCAAGTTTTGTCATTGACGTGAAAGGAGGCAAAAATCTCACTCTAGTTATTGGAGCTTTAATTAATGGAGCTGGACAAATCACACGAGCTCAAGATTAAAGATAGTTTCCATATATGAACAGGACAGCAGCCAGAATAAAGGGTCAAACTAAAATGAAATAAGATAAATTCTCTTTATGATCATAATCTGAAAAATTAAGCTGCACTGACAGAGGAAGCAGAGAGGTAAAATCATACGTTTTGTTTACTGGGAAATGGCAATTTAGAAGGCTTAAATTGGAACCAATAGAGGAATAGGGAAGAACAAATTTTGAAAAATGTTCTAGAACTGAGGGATCCTGGATTATGAAGTTTGTTTTGTCATCTTTGGGTACTTTTTTTTTTTCTAATGCAGCAATAAGCAAAGAGGCATAAAGCAAGTTGTCATTCAAGACCTACTGTTAGATCCTCTGTGAAATAGCTTCATTTATACTACCATTTACATGTTGTGACAACCTAAACACTCTCCAGGGCACAACTCTACAGTATGATAGAGGAATTCTATTCCACTCTGACAGTAAAATGCTGAAAGATCTTCTTTTTGTGAATCTTCAATAGGTAGAATTCCATCAGTGCAGAAGCTAACATACACACGTACACAAAAAGGCAAGATGTTTTATATAGAAACTTGAATTCCTACTGAGAACAAATACTTGGACAGGGTTTACAGTGACAGCCAAATGACATTTTATTATACTTCATTTTATTATACTTAACATTTTATTATACATTTTATTATACTTCTGTATAATAATAAATTATAGTATATACTAATAGTATATACTATAATTTATAATTAATATTATAGTATATACTATAATATATATACTATAATTATAAAAATAGTATATACTAATAAAGTATATACTTTATTATATTTTATTATACTACTTACTATACTTCACAAAATTATTTAGGAACAAACTTATCAAGTGCGTATATTCCTACTTCTTTTAGGTCACTTCAAATGTTTAGACGCCAAAAGATATAGATGCATTTTGGATTAAACATTGTGGGATTTTCTTGTTATTTGATGAACTATTTTTCTCAAACATTAATGCGCACCTTTCTCAAAAGGTTCGGTTTGCAAGACTGGGTGGCATCTTGTTTTCATTATGCTGGAGGAACTTACTCAATTACATTAAACCTTATTCTGAAGAACCATTGCAACCAAAGGCCTGGTGCTAAAGTGTGTGAAAACAGAGATGTACAGTAATGCATGCCTGAAATATTTAAATTCCAGTTCTTACCACTCAAAGCTGTGAACTGGACTGAAAGCTGGCATTCAGATCAGTCAAAACCACAGCTTGTAATTTTTGATTTTTGATCTTAGTATACTTAGTATCATGCCAGTAAGTAATATCCCGTATTTTTCCCTACATTGTTATAGAACAGTAGCTTTGAAGACAGATTCTATTTTTTTAAAGCATGCCAAGACAGTAAATCAACATCTTACAAAGTAACCTCCAAGCTTTTCTGATGGTTACAAGGATAGTACAAGGCAGTCTTGCTACCTGAGAAATCCTCTCAAGATACATTATCTCTTCAGTGCTGCATTAGCTACATTCATTGTTTCCCAAGTGCAAGATATTTATCAGAACAAAAGAACATGCAATTAGGACAGAAACTGATTGAAAAGACCAAAGGCTATCACAGAAGACAGGTGACACAAAGAAACACATGTTGGTGTGAATAAGACACTAGCAAGACACTGTTCTGCTGCCCAGTGAAGTGCGAGCTTCTAATCAATCTTGAATCTGTCAAAGTGTCATCCTGGACTGTTCCCAGAAAGAAAACAATGTCTAACTAACAGTTATAGAAATCTTATGAATTACTCCAGATTTTGCCTCAGTTTGCTACTATGCAGCTATTTGTTAGTCACCTGTTTCTCACCTGTTTCAACGCTGTATCATTAAAACCATTCTTTTCTTCTAATATGTCCAACTCAAAAAATAATAAT
Organism: Ciconia boyciana; assembly: GCF_034638445.1. NCBI lineage: Eukaryota > Metazoa > Chordata > Aves > Ciconiiformes > Ciconiidae > Ciconia > Ciconia boyciana. The sequence continues at coordinate 14,976,815 of NC_132941.1, read as the reverse complement.
GTGGGTAGTGTTTTTCAAATTATACTGGAAAGATATTTTTCTTTAGTCAACTGAACTCAATCTTTCTTGTACATTATCAAGTCTCTGTATTCACAACCAATGCCTAATCTTTCAATTTTTAAAAAAAATTCAAAAGCAGTATTATAAAAGTCTTTGATTGTATATGCATGCAATAAACAAACAAAATAAATATGTGACCTTTAGAAGTAGGATGGGCCTATAGAGTGTGTTACATCACACTTCCACATCTAGATCTCTCCCTCCATTTCTAAATCAATCTTAGAAAAAATATCCAACAAGCTTACTTTCATGTCAAAGACTGTGTGAAACTCTCACTATTTGTAAGAGAAGTTTTACAGAAGAAGCTGTACTGTGACTATTGCCTGAACTTGGCGTCATGCATGAAACTGTATCTGAGTATTATAAACTTATCTCATACCTCAAATAGATCCTTACATGGATTCAATCTGTCTCTACTTCTAAACTAAGTGAAGCTTAGGAATACATAACTACTGCTAATTCCATCATGTTGAATAGTTGTAAGATTTTGGGCTTATGGTTTTAGCTAATGAAAGGATATAATAACAGTAGGATATAATAATAACCATTTAATAGTTAAGAAAAATAAGAACAATATTTGGAGGAATCTGTTCTTCTTCAGAAATTCTCAAATGGTTTAAGAACATGATATGTCCTTGCCCTCCTCCTGCACCAGAATGCTGAATGCTTATCTAGTGTCTTACCATAACCCTTACCTGCTGTAGCAATAAACAGAACAGGATTTGCTTTAGGGATCTAATGCTGTTCCTATTTGCTCCTTCTATCCAGCTTGATTTGCAACAGGTAAAGAGTAGGAGTAACAGAGGAAGCTCTAGTGCTTTACATAGAGTTCTTTAGCTTAAAGTACTGCGAAATTTTATATGAAAGCATGTATCTGCTGTAAATTAGATCTAATCTGCCCATATTTAAGTCAGCTTTAAACAGACTCTTGCAATGCAAAAAATGGCTGGGTTTTAGTCCAAACTTAATCTGTACCTGTAGTGCCTGCACTTACGTGATCGGTGTTTTCCCTGACCTTCAGCAATTGCTGCACCATGAAGCAAAAAAGCTGCCTGCCATCTCTCCACATTATAGGCTTATATGGCTTTTCTAACCTTCAATCTTGATATCCAAGTCAGGAACCATCTCCCTTTCCAAGGGAGATGATTTAACTGTTTGGGACTACATTTGAGTCTACTGCATAGTTAACTCATAGTAACTATGAGTTCAAGAGGACAATTTGTTCAGTGAATTTGTTTAGTCATATATCAATGGTTACTAGTCCATGGACAATATGCTAGAAAAGTCTGCACAGATAATCCACATCAATACTTGAAATTCCATTTGAAAAATCCATATAAATAGGTAATCAATCAATGAAATGAGGAAAAAAAGAGTAATATGAATTTATAATAAGTAACTTACTGCTTTCATTGTAAACCAATCAAAATTCAAGCTATGAGTTTGCAACCAAGCAATTGCTATGCAAATGTAGTAAATTAATTCCAGTGAAGTTTACCCTGCATGTGAATGTGTTGGTATCTTTCAGGGAAGAAGCTTAAAGATGAAATCTGGGACAACACTAGGAGCCTAATGAAACTTTTCGTAAACGTTTGCGCCTCTTCCCATGGGAGCTCTCTTCTCCTCTGTTGTGTAGCTCTCTCTGTAGAGTTCTTGTGCCTCTAAATGAAATGGCTGCATTTTGGTTTTTTGAGATCAAGTCATACAGACAAAGGGAATTTCCCTGCACAAGAACTGATACCTGATTTGTCTATTTTAGCTTTTCTATAAATGAACAGCTTTTCTAGTAGTTTCAAGGGAATACTTGCACAGAGATTGAATACACATCTTTTACACACAGCTGTAATTATTAATTAGATAAACTAGTTCCCAGAAGCTGACAAGGCTATTCACTTAAATAAATTACTACTTATGTAAGTAAGATCTAAGTAAAGTGTGTTAACCTGTACAGCATATAAACCTTTTGGGAATGAAAGATGAAATAACAGCATAACAGTAAAGTGTTAATACAGTTACATGAGAACAGAAACATCTAAGAAGGCATAGACCTTTAATTCATCTAGGACAAAAAGAATTCCAAAAGCCTTTCCTATTCCATTCACACCTAAAGAATTCATCATGAATAATGTTATTACACAGAATCTCAGGGGAAGTCAGAATGATTTGTCATTTATTATGAAATGTTGTCACCATAACAAACAATACAAATCCATGAATATTGATAATGAAGTCAATTAAAGCTCAATACCAGGTCATAATAGGATGCAAACAATCACCAGGACACTTCCACTAATGACAAGCAAAACAGACACTTGTGAAAAGATTTAAAGAAAATAAAGTTATAACATCTGATTACTGGGAGGAGTGAAAGAGTATGGACTGATAGGGATAGATATTGGAAGAAACAAATAATAATCTCTGCCATGTGACAAAGATATTTACATTTTATTTTAATACATAACCTATTTTATAATTAGGTTTTGTAGGTTATTTTATATATACCGCAGGATATCAAACTTGGCTGTGTCTTTTGTGCCAGAACTAGACACTATACCTCTTCTCTTACTGGAATTTTCTCCATGATTATCTCATTCCTAGATTGGAATACAAGGTCATGTTCAAAAACAAGGAATGACCTGAAAACTGTGTATATTTTAAAATTGTGCTGTGTTAAACCAATTATCCAAAATACAAAACCTAATTTCCACAAGTTAGTCAGAGCATCCCAAGCAGAGCTGCTGAACAGTTTGTCAGATTAACTCCTTTTAATTCTGCAAAAGAATGCCTGTCTTTACGGAGACATAACGTGGATATATAAAGCTCTATATTATTTTTTTAATGAGAAATAATCTGGACAAGACTATTAAAATAAAAATACAGTTTTATCAATTCCATTTATCATCACTAATGCAATAATTAAAAAAAAATCCACAGCAGTAATTTTCAATCCATATTTTGTGTCTCTCTCTCTCAGGGCCCTGAGTGTACCAATAGACTTCATCAGACCAGCCTCACCTGGGGCCTCCCCAGGGGATCCATGAGCCCCACAGCTCCATTCAAGTTCAGCCCTGGGCCTCCAGTCCCTGCCTGAGGTTATGTTACAGGAATAACAGTCTCTAGCTCCAGTACCGCTCTGCCTATGTACCCATCGATCTAGACCCTCACTCTTGGACTGATGTCCTGGCTTGAGCTTGACCCTGCTTCATGGTTATGAACCTGCCTGATGATCATTGTGCTGTGTCTGACCCTGCTTGCCATCACTAGACCTGATCCTGACCTGGAAGAGTTGACTTACCAGTTTGACCCAGGACCTGTTTCATCACCACAAACTTGTCTGGTCATCTGCACTATTGTTTGACCCTTGCTGCTGTTCCCAGGCTTGCCTAGGGGCAGTGGGTTGGGGCACTGGCTGGTGAGGCCCCTGCCCTGCTTGCTGTATTATCATGCCTGACTGCCCATCCCTTGGAGAGCAGCTGGCTGCAACTGGCTCATCTTCAGTCACCTAAGGCCTTAATTCTGCATTCCATCTTTGTAAAAACTCAGCTGGGTATGAAGACTTTTGCTTTCAGAAGTGCCACAAAGATCAGATTCATAGCTGCACACTACATAATTCCACAGCAAACTTTTAAATAGATCCTACTGCGAACTTCATGATGTGAATTAAAGCATTTAACTTTACAAGCATACAAAAATAACCTACCAAAATCTATTTGGGATAATTCTAGGACAGAAAATGTACATCAACATGTCATATCAGTGGACCATCATTTGTTCTAAACTGCAATTTGCCTTGCCAAAGTAAATCTGTTTTGTTCCCTACTACTCTTAACAGTTTTATACATAATTCATTGTTTTTTCTGACAGAATTGTCAATTCCCTAAATGTTCGTTTTCTCAATTCTCTCAATGTCCTTTTTCTCAATCTCCTTCAAGTACAATGTTTTCTCTACCTACTGCTAACTGCTAATCTATCTTCTTTTCCATGTTTTTCACTCAAAATTTTTTAACATAGAAGAATAAAACTGTATAAGAATAAAACAATTGTAAAGTTGACATAGTTATAAACATAAAGTAGAGGCATATAACAAAATGGATAGAAATCTCTTAAACTTCAAATTCACTATATTTATGAGACTTGGTATTCTCCACCTCTAATTGTAAACTTTGTCTATACTTTCCCTGCTGTGGAGAGCTACTGCAGCATTCTTGAAAATTCTTCAAAGCATTATTTTTTTAAGTAGATTTTGAAAGAACTACTTTTACTCCAGTCAAGAGCAATAGTTCTAGGCCACAGAAGATCTGAAGGAGAAACACATTTGAGAAGAGCAAGAGGGTGGAACGGAACTCGGAAAGGGCAGCAAAGCAGGAAGGATCATCAATGAGCATGTTAGCTTGAGTGACAGATGAGAATTAAGCCTGGGGAACAATGGAATGAACTCTCAGCACTACAGTGTTATTCAAAAGGGCTTAATTTTACATAAGACTGTAAGCCACTATTACAACAACTTTCTCTTATTGAAAAGATCTGCCTTACTGTAATAAAATAAATTAATAACATCATTTATTTGCAGTTTTAAATGACTGATCTATAAAACTAAACCAAACATCACCTAAAGCAGAATACCTTCCTACTCACCCTGCTTTCTATACATCAAGTAGGAAACAGCTGCCCAAGCAGCCAAAGAGCTTAGAGGAATGCTCTTTAATACGTTAAAATAGTTCATATTCAGGGAAGTCACTCAGTTGGTGGGTGTTTGATGTGAACAGCCATTTTACCTTGCCTTTGGAACACAGAAGTATTACATGAGTTAAACTGTTATCTAGAGAAAAAAATGAAACAGCTCTTTTAGAACAGCAAATCAAAGAAGAAATAGTTGCAGCAGCCACTTACCAAGATTGACATTCTCTTCTTTTGAACTATTCTGGACATCAGATGTTTCTTCTTATGTTTTTCTACTCTGAGGGTACTTTCATATAGATGGTGCTTTCAGAAAATGCACCAATGAGTGTCTAATACTACAATATTAGCTTAGAGAAAGAATGCAAGTTGAAAGTAGATGAGTTTCAGCTGAGATGTACAACAGCTTTTGCTAATATTAGGTCTTACATGGCCATTTAGTTAAAAAATTCTGCTACTTGTCCTTTATATACGTTTTCTATAGCTAAGGAAAAGTCAGGTTACTTTATCTGCCTTCCCATTAAAATAAATAAATAAATAATGTTTACACAATATTTTTTATTTGCTTTTAAAACAAAGACTAGAAACTAGTAATTTCTGCTGTAGGAAATAACCACATATTGTAAAAGCATTACTCATTAAGCAGTACACAGATCCCAGATAGAGATTCTATCACACTAGATACTATACAAATGAGAAAATAATGTTGGTTTCCATCTTAAGGACCTGTGTATTGTGCTATTTATGCAAACTAGAATATAACATGAGAAACTCATTTTCTCTTTTTATGTACTGTGAAGATGCACATATATCAGATGTATATATCATGCACATATATACAATTTCTGCATCCAGGTTCAGTCATTATCTTGAAAATAGATTTGATATAGCTCAATTAGTTATAATTGTTTTATCTAGACTATTTTTCCTCATCAATAGAGGGTTTGAGAAGGAATAGGAGACTAATTATTTAATATTTTTTTTTAATCTGGTAGTTCTATCCTGAAGCAATTACAGGGACATTTCAAATGGCACTGGACACGTGTGTTTAGCCAAACTGATTCTACCCAAGACCCTGCCTGAAAAGTATTCCTTGGAGGCACACACCCCCACCCCACCAAAAAAGAAAACACAAAAACAAAACACCACAGACCCCCGTCAGTACAATATGTCTGAAAGTGCAGTGCTGTGTTGACTGGAGCAGCTTAACCACTTAGAAAGAATATGCACTTGTATGAAACATCACACTACGAGATGTTCCTCACACCTTTCCAGAACAAATGAAGGTGCTGCCCTGGGCAGTAGTACTTCCCTTCTTCAAACGTGTGGAAATGCATAGTATTAGTTATGAGAAGGTAAAGCACAGTGATACAACTGGAGCACTCTAAAACAACAGCACAGGGACTGCAATCATGTAACATCTGGCTTCGTTTTAGAGAACAGCCTCAGAATAATAATTAAATGCAAAAAGCTGCTAATTACAATGTCAACTGCTTTTTATATTTTAAAAGTAATACGCCAGTTCTGAAAGGTTGGGAACTGGTGGACGGCCATAGCCAAAAGGCTTAAAATGTGTGACCTACATTTTTTGTTAGCCTGCCTTCTCCTTTTCTTTCTTTCGGATCTTACTTTTTGGCAGTAAACATGAAAGGAAACAATAATACATCATGGAAGATTGGTTACGCTTAGCTATTCTGTAATATAACTTTGAGGAACAATCTGTCATTGAATGATCACAACAGAAAACGAACATATATGGACAAACATTATCTGCTTAAACAGCTATGGCGATGTATTGAAAATATGGTTTTAGTTTCAGGAGTTCCTGACCTGTACCCAAGAGGTGGAGGTGGAAATTTTCATGGTTTAGAAATAATTTTATGCCTGTCTGTCAATTTTTCTGTTATCTGGGCATGAATAATTAAACAGATTACTGGACAAATGTCTGTAAAGTGATCACTTCAAATGAATGTAGACCTTAGCCAGCATTTGCTTCTCTGTATTTAAAAACAGGGAAGATTAATTACATTTTTAAGAGGCCATTTAACTCTCAGGATGTTTCAAGCATTAAGAAACTTCTAAGACTATCACATTTAAGCTTTCTTTTCAGTTTTCATCTGTTTGAAAAAATCTGTATGTTGCTGTCATACCACAGTAATTTAATTAATATGAGTTTAATGACTATTAGATTAAAATCAGCATTGCTAGCAGTTGCAGATCATGAAGTCCAATTTTAGTAATTTTAGTCTCCTTTTAACACTCAGCAGTTACCATCACCCAAAACATTAGATTGGAGGAAACACTGTCAAAGCCAAACACTTCAGAACCAAATACTCAAAACCAACTTTGTCCATAAAATCTATATAGGTCTAGCATGGTTTTGTAGACAGCATATCCCTCCTTCATTTCCTGCGTGAATAAAAGGATGTATGATGACATCTACTCATATGGCCTATGTAGGTAGAAATAAACCTGAAGAATGGATTTTCTTTTTTATGTAATCGAGGCTTTTTTTCTCCTTGTCCAATGATTGATTTAGAGCTCTGCAGAGAAGACAAGTATCACAGGACATATCAATATTGTTTTTAAAAGAAAGATCCTTATCTGTGTTACTGTACTTCCTTGGGTTTTGGGGGTTTTGGGGGGTGGCTGGTTTTAAAAGAAATCTTTTGTTTAATTTTGCTTGGTTTGGAAATAGCCCTAATCAATTTTATGCCATTCAGTTTAGTTTCTGATTGACAAGCCCTTGCATGGTACTTTCTTTGTTTAGGTGATTGACTGTGGATCGCAGCATTAATATTTGCTAATTATTGTCATTAATATTGTCAATGTGTTTGCTGTTTTTAAAATACAGCAAACATTTTTAATACAAGACTTTGAGGGTAACATTTTCAAAAGCTGAGTGACTAAGTTCCTTTGAAAATGGAACATAAGAGCTTACCTTTTTGATGCGTGATTTTTTTCTTTAGTGTACTTTTTCAGCATAATCCTTCTTTTGTTTCAAAGAGCAGTTGTTCAAAACAGTAATTTTACAAAACACTCTTTTTTATTCTGGTTATTCTGAGATCTAGATTAATGGATTGGTTTCAGTTGTGAAGAGTATTTTCCATTTGAATTTTCCAATTAAGTGAAATGTCTCCAGAAGAAACGCTATAAACTTATGGAGAATACAAGCATTGATTGTACTATTTTAGTATTGATGTGTTTCAAGTTGCAAGTAAATGAATTGCATAGATTAATTCATTTTTATGCTAATGTAGCTTGACTGTAAATAGAGCATATAGTTTTCTTTAAAGCTTTTTATCAACTTTAACATTTCATGAAATATTGTATGTACTTTACTCACTTATCTGCAGTTCTAATTCAAGTTATTGTAGCTTAAGGCAATTATGTCATACCATACTGCTAATACGATAGATGTATACGTTACTTCCTGAGTATGACAACACACAAGAAGCACACATGAAAGGTATGATTTTACTGAAGAGTATAATTCAAGTACTTATATGCATATTTTTCCCGAAGAAGCAGCATATAATTGTATGAAGTATTCATTCATTGTGTCCTTCTCCATCATTTATACATTATAAGGCACTTTGTTTTCAGTCATTCTGGTGTAAAATGTGTAAATTTCTGGCTATTCTGGATATACAGCACCATATTTGTACCTGAATGGTACCAAAGAGATTAACCATGAAATCCTTATTCTTGCAAGTAGTAGCATTCAGCACTGGATACTAATAATGCATACAGAATGAACCAATTGATTTATCATATGGTTACTATACACACCCAGAATGAAGTATATACTAAACACTTGATTGCTGATTTTTAAAAAATTACAGTCATTCACTCATTAATTACATTCATTGGAGCAAAACTCAGATTTTTTTTTTTTTTTAATAGTACTTTCCCCTTCTCTTTCTCTCATTTTTTTTTTTAAAGACTCTGGGGAAAAATATATTGCTCTAATAAGTTACTTAATCATTTACCACATCCTTCAAATTCTGATCTAGTTAATTTATGATTTACGGAAAAAGTTAATCAGTTACACTTAATTAGCTATCAGTCTGCATCTAGAGTCAACTGCCATAAACACCATTTTTGAATATAACCAAAGAATTGACAAATAAATATCAGCGTAAAGAACAAATTAATGAAGAAATTTTGTAATACTTAAATATTTACAGGATAGTTAAATTTGGTGTTTAATACAGCCATTCAAAACAAATAGTCTAATCTACTTCCCTAACTTCTCAGATTTTTCTTATGTCTTTTTATAGTACAAATACAGTTATCTTGAATAAATACACATCACTATCTTTAATTAAGCTTTAAAATTATCATCATGTTTCTGCTCATAATCTTTGAAAATACCTATTACTTGATGTAAAAACTTTCCATTTAAAAATATTATATTGTAATTCAGTGATGACCCTCAATTTAGTAATACAAAAGTTCATTTAAATTCAATAAAATTATCTGGGACAAAGAGGCAAAGGAAAGAATTCCATAGTCAGGTTAGGTTAATTTATTTCGGTTTAGCCTAACTGGCTCAGAGGCTCAGATCTCTGTTGAAAAAGACATGTCAGCCCAGATGATATGCTAATGACTGGACATGTGCTTAGAAAAATATAGAGAAATAGCTCTTGAATACTGCCATTACTGACAGCTCTCACCCTAAGGAAGCACTTGTACTTCTCTGTAAATACCCTGCAAGAACTTGCTAGTGAATGTAAACCGGCTAAGGACCACAACAGCCAAAAAGACGTAGCACCTTGTATATATACAGTTTACTGGCTAACTGCACCCATGAGCTTGATGATCTTTCTGCAGACTCATTTATTTCCTAGTAATTTTGTGTTGAAGCTACATGCACTAGGAGTCTGCTTTTTTACTGTGCATGAAAAGGTCATTTAAGTGCATACACAACATGTTATCCCCTCAGAGAGCAGAGAACTTAATAATGTAATAGCTTTTATCATTTTTCCTCTTGTGTTTGAGCTATTTTTCTGGTACCACTGCTGTTACACATGGCTTAAACATGAGTCAAGTGCCTGACGCTCCATATATTCTTGCTGCATTTCCCAAGAGCCTGTTCTACCCCTCATCAGGACAACACACCTTTTTGAGCGTCAGCTGCTCACAGACTGTGTCTTTCCTGAGTTACTATAGATAGAGGAGATCATGTATGAAGAGTAATACAGTCTGTGACAGCTGATATGAAAGCCAAAATTAACAGTAAAGAGAGATAGCTTTTTTCCCCCCAGTTTGCCTTTGCAAGCAGAAGGGAAGAGAAGTGATTATACCAACACATAGAAAGCTCTCTCTGCTCGGAGACCACTGCTGAGTGATGTTCTTAGAGGCTGACTGGACTCCCTCCTGAGCATTCAGCTACACTCAACAGAAGGTGATGGCAGGGAAGTAATACAATTGTTGCCACTTCATTCCTTGCCCCTTCCACCCATTATGCATCATCATCTTCCACACTCAGGGAAGCAGAAAGACAGCAATTATCTTTCCCTTATCTTTTTTCCCCACAGCACTGTGGCTCGTTCAAAGCAAATAGATAAAAAAATTAATTCCCTTCTGGAAAACTTCCAGAAAGTGTGGTAGCCTGCACAGGTAAATACATTAGCTTCAAAAATGGAACCAAAAAACTTTCCTGCTCTCCAGATGCAATCGATTAGTTACAAGACCCAAATCATGTCAGGACTTGCTTCTCTTCCTTTCTTAAGCTTTCAGAAAGTCACTATCCAATAGCTGAACCCTATGTAGACACATGCCCAAGGGTGAGAACAGGACAGACACACAAAGCCTTACCGGTCAACACTGTCAATAGGTCCAACTTAATTTAAAAGAAGTATATATTGAGTTGTGAAACACACTACCTTTAACCATCTATTGTTAGAGTTAGACACAAAACCCCATATCACCTAAGACCTGTTGGATAGAAGCTTTTAAGCCTTTTTTTTTTTCCCCAAAAGGGGCCATTTATTTCATTATACACTACCTTTTTGTTCAGACATTCTTTTCATTTTCTTACTCTAACCAATAGCTGATGTTCGTCCAGTCCAGCTTTCCTGGCACAGTCTTGGATCAGATTAAGCCGATCATCTCACCAAAGCCTTAGGTTGGGGTATCGAGACTGGTGATTAAGAGCAGCAGCTACACTGAAGTGCTCTGTGGAGCCTCTCTCAATCTCCCCTCCCACACAGAGGAAGCAGAGCTAACTGTAATCACACTAGGCAAAACATTCAATTCCATGAGAATTTATGAATCTATTGTTTTTCATGGCAGGCTATCAGAGATGAGAAATATTGAATGACCAGAGAGTGCTCTAACAGAAGATGATAGTCTGTTGGCTGTCATCTTTCACTTACCAGTATCTCTAGTTCCACAGTTTACTCTCTACCTCAAAAAAGCAATAGCTAAACATTTCATTGCTCCAGTGTTTTAGAAAAACAACAAACAATTCATGTGGTTAGCTTCTAAATACAGGTGAAAGCTCAGTTATTCCACTTAGATGAGAGGCAAGCACTCACAAGCACTCTTCTGTCTTCTCTAAATCTGCAGTTGACAATACAAAGCTGTGAGCAACAATTCTAACCTTTTCTTCCCATCACCTGCCCCTTGTATCTGTACCTATTCAATGACATACTAGAACAACTATTTGCACTAGCCACTGCCAAATCTGTAAAATGATTCAGATCAAAGATTTCCCTTTAAATAACCAACCTCACAAAATTTTTCTTTTTTTTTTTAAAGAAGATGAAGGCAAAGATTTGTACCACAAGAGGACAGTAAGCTGAGATCAGGGTCAAGCAATAGAAATTAAGCCCATTCTGCTTTTGAACACACTGCATTGTAAAATCATGGCCTAAGAACATTCAGGGAGAAGAGAGCATAGAGTGAAACCTGTCTCCACAGAAGCAACTATCCACTGGTGTAGGATCCATTCAGAAACCAAAACCACTTATGGAACTTGCAGCATACCAAGGAGTCCAAGGAACTGAATGTAACAGTTAAATTCCATTATCCCATCACTTCCCTCCTTATACACCCAATTCACATATCTGAACCAGGAAGGCATTTTAGTGTCTCGACACAAACAAGGCACACAGAAAATCTTTGCGACACTTAAACAGCAGTACATACTGCAAAGGTATCTAAGACTTCAGGATTTGTAAAAAGTAGCTGGAAATTAATAGATATTATCTAAACAATAACATCACTACAAGTCTGCATCAAGCATCATTTCATTATGCAAACCCCCAAGATCAACTGTAGTCTGAAGAAACAGGTTAGGACAAATTTGTCTTCTGCTCTTCTGCTCTTTTTTGCTACTTCTAGATCAAGCAGGATCCTTAATTTCTGAAAATATGTAGGAACATAAATCCATCACTGTTCCATTTGTGCTTTTCAATTTTATGCTGCTCTGGGTATTAAATTTAGTGTCATTAGTACTCCTAATATAAACTGCTGTCACATACAGCACAGCGTTTACACCACATATAGCTGTGCAACAAACATTTGCACATCTCACTGCTCCTATCGAGAATTTTCCTTTGATGGGTTGGCATATAGTTTTCAGTTTGGCAGGCTCCTTGAATTCTTTACCTTATTTTTGGTTGTAAGCAGTTCTTCACATTTTGTATAGCCTTTATTTTAACTTTGGGTGAACTTTGGTTGCATCCAGGGCACATGATCTGGGCAGGGAAGAAGGAGCCTTCCTGCTCCATCTTGTGAGACATGGTTAAAGGCTGACCATCAGGGAAAAGCAGGGCTCCCAATGAGCTGCTGAGGTGACTCTCTTATGTGTCTCAGCTGTGTAGATTTTCCAGAGATGGTTGTTTAAAAAGTAAAACAATCTAGACCCCCACAGCCACAGTTGCATATAGTGAACACTGCAATTCTTTGCATTTTTAATACCACTGAAGTGTTCTCAATGCTTAGCCACATAGAACTTCATGTGTTTTCAGAAAGACAGTAACAAGAAATCTTATAGACCACTCGTCTCAATTTTGCTGACCCACTAAGCACTCTAAGAAATGTTATTTGTTCTCCCTATTGGTCTCAGTTCTAATTTCTTTAATGTCTTGTGGACATTAAAGTATCATGCAGGAAGCACACTGCTTGTGAACCACAACCTGGAAAGTCATTGTTAAAGGTAATGCAAATAGCAGTAACATCAGACTTTCTAATGCCTGCTGTTGCAAGATGGAGTTCTGTTGTTCAGGGCTCCGTCAAAAACTTTACCTGTTCCATGCTTCAGTATGCGTCTCATTATTTAGGCTGTTGATCCACTAACACTTTAAACTGGATTAAGCTAGAACTGCCCCTGCTCATTTCTGCTCTTCCTTTATGCTGACAAAATATTTGAGCATCTGCTAAGTTAAATGGACCACAAAGCTGGGCTAACCTGGCAAAATGTCTCAGGTTTCAATCCAGATCAGTTCCCAGTCTGGTTCACTGAATGGCGAGAAAAACTGTTATGACGCAGGGAGGTGGACAACACAGGGACAGCAGCGATCAGCTGAGAGTGGGAGGAGCACTGCTTCTTTCAGTGTCCTCCATTCATCCCTGAACCTATTCAATTAACTAAACACGCAGAAAACTAATCAGCCAAAGAGTGGGGCTTCTTGTTTCTCAATTCAACACAGGGTTCAAGACAGCCTGTTCCAACAAAGTACAGTTCCAGAAGAGATGGAAAAGAGGAGATGGGAGCAACCCCATGGCTACAACAGGGGACTGGAGATGAAAGAGTAGGAAGGGTTAGAGACAACGATAGATAGAAAGAGTGACTTTCAGTTCTGGTGAGATGTTCCTTTTCTTTGAAAGAAACTTGCTTGACCATGTATCTGCCATTGAAGAGCACAGAAAAGCTAATAAATACCTGCACTGTCTTTAAAATATTATCCTTCAAAACATCACCTTGAATGAAGGCCAATCAGCTAACATGTTTGCACTTCTGAAGCCATCTGTATATACATAACAATCTGCTGCAAAAGATTCTAGAATGTTATTTACCCCTTTTGCATCATTAATAGGTTTTTATTCTTGTTTTTTAGGAATTTGCCAAAGATATTTCTGGTTGTCTTTAATATCTACACTTTTTGTAGGCTAAAATCCTCTTTTCTGACCACCAATGATTCATTGAGAAGGCATATTTGCAAACTGGTTTGGCAGGATACAGTATTCTTCATGTTTTTTCTTTCAATGGAATATGAAGATTTATCATGCTCTGTCCCACCATAAAATAATGGAAACATACACTTTACTGTTTTCTATGTTTATAAAACTTCCAGTCACATTCTTGCTTAAAATAATTGTATATGTATCACAATGTCATTCAGAAATTTGTAAAAAAATTTTTAAAAAATCAATAAATGTTATGATACCGGTGTGATATGACAAATTAAAGTACCTTAGTTTGCTTTCTTGTATGCTGAGAACACTTTCCATGGATGACAGACTATCGTATGTATCTTGATGTGAATTTCTTGTACCTTGGAGGGGTGTCCCTCTGTGCCAGCCTCTGCAATCTAAATCTTTGTGGGTATCTGTAGAGAAAGAAAAAGCTGCTAGAAATCTTTCAGTCCATTTTACAGAAGGAACTTCTAAAAGAGGAAGTACACATTAAATTAATGACATTAATTCATTAAATTCAAAGTAATAGGGAATTAATCAAGTCAATTTCAAAACATTATTATAATTAAATCACTTTTTACAAGAACACCAGAAACAGAGTTCCAAGATCACCTTCTGATTGTTGCTCTGAAAACTTCAAGAGGCCTAAACCTTTTGTTTACACAACCTTTTGTTGTGTACCTTTTTGTTACACAAACTTGGAAAGAGTTCATTTTACAATTGAAAAATGAGCTATTGCTGGATTGGGAAGAAAACAGATCTCTTAATTTTCCAGTCCAACTTCAGTTCTTAACTGGCCATGTATTTCTTATGTGTCCATGCACAGCATTCCAAGATGTGGGGGTTTTTTGTTTTGGGTTTTTTGTTTGTTTGGGTTTTTTTGTTTTGTTGTTGGTTTTTGTGTTTTAAGTGAGGAATCTGGTTTTACTTTAATTCCATGTGCTATTGGCCTAGAACTGACCTTTTTCAAAGTTCTTATCTCTTTGGAGAAACCTGGCAAGTCTCAGCTGCAATCGGAGGTACAAACTGATTTCCTGCAGGACATTTTACTCTATAAATCATCCTATTAGCTTTAGTGAGAGGAAAGGGCTCATGATCTGGCCCTGAGTGTGAGGAAATTTTCTTCATACTGATTAGAAGAATTTGTGTGCCCATCTCTTTTCTTCCATTTTTGATGTTTTGGTTACATATTAGGAACTATCTTTTTATTTATTTCCTCTCACACTGTTTACTCACACCCAGTTAGCTGCCAAAAAAAGTGAAATTTATGTCATATCTTTTGCTCAAAATAAAACCAACACTGTTGTGAAACAAAGAGAACATAAAGATAATACTTTGGAAAACAACAGGATCTTGTGGTTTTCCTACTGGACAAGTTAACGCCAACTTTTAGGTTTTAAGTATACGTGAATTATTACACTAACTAAGGTGTTCTTAGAATTTTATACTGTGATGCATGAGTTTTCCCCATCACTCTGCTATGATTTTTCAGGACCTTGTTTTAGGCTGATCAAAATTGTACCAGAACAATTAATTTTCTCATTTGCTAATCCCTTGGTGTATCAGTGAATGAGTATGGTTACTAATGCAGAAACAGGTATTAATCTCATCATTGTTACTTTGTTCTTGTTACCTCATATCCTTATTTGCTAATTAATGTATACGGCAGAAAGTGATAATGAGTTGAATTTCAGCCAAGCCTAAGAGGCAAATACCTGCATGGCATTTTCCAAAATTACTCATGAAGATAAAGTCCTGTTGATTTTCAGTAGGCTACTTGGCAAAATGAGATCTTAGTTCCCAAGTCACATGAATGAGTTTCAAAATTATAACTATTACCAAATACATTCCACTTAAGTAAAATTATCTTCAATTTCTTTAGCTTATACTCTCTATGTAAGGTATAATTGAATGTTAAGGAGCATGATATATGTCTCTAATGCTGGATTTAAGAAAAAATAAGTGATGTCCTTTAAATTTTCTTCTGTCTTCTCTTACAAGAATGACCTGATAAATTTGAAGCAAAATTATAGTATTTCCTAACAAAACCTGATTATCCTTTAAAAAACTTGAGTTTTAGAAACATTAAAAATGTTTGCAATTCAGCCGTAATATTTATCTAGAGCCCATATTTTATTACTGTGAATTTTCTTGCAGAATTTTAAATATGAGATCCTCATTTTACTTAGCAGCCTTTTAATGGAGTTCAGTCTAGATAGCAATGGCAAAATGACAACTTCGTTGCTACCACAACTAACATTAGATGATACTTCTAGAAAAAAGCACTCGTGAATGAACTAATGATGTTAAAACATCTCCCTGTTACTGCATGCAGTGCTTCAAGTCCAAATAAAGCCATATTGTTAAAGCAGCATGGAAGGCTCATATTTCTACCAAGCATCTGGCATTCTCATTTCAGGAAATGTGAAAAGTAACTGCAGTCTTCTACCTTTCCAATGTGATTTGTCATAACAAAGAGGCTATACCGATTCCAATAGTCAAGGCCAGATTATCAGCTGGTCACAGCTGACCTGAGAGTCATTCAACAGAATAAGCAATCAAAACGTAATGCCTTAGTCAAACTCCTGGTAGACGGTAAAGATAAACATGTGGCTTTCTCAATACCCGACACGTAACGCTTTTGAATTCTTCCCTCTGCACAGGAAACTATAGTGTAGGAGTGACCTCTGCAGGATTGCCACAGTGCCCCATGGCTGCAGTCCCAGGGACTGTTTAAAACACTCACATGTATTCATCTGGAAACAGAGTACAGGCATCAGCCTACAAACGGACGCTCCCTCCCAGCAGCAGCCTGAAATCGGTAACAACCTGAATTTACAGTTTATAGAAACTCTAATTGTGTGTTTACAATAGACTTGCGCCAGGTTTCTAGATATGAAAACTATGTGACTACACACTTAAAACATTCTGCTGATTCAAAGAAGGTTTCAAGAAGAATTTATGGTACATAGAATAAATACAGTTTGTACCAATTTTTCTCCTTTTATAATGGGTATTCCACTGTTACTGCACAAACTGTTGTCCTCTTCTGTCATCTTCTTTATAAACTGCTCCTTCTTTGGGCTACTATTGTCTTTTTATACTTAAGGACTCAGGCCATTTGACATATGTACACTTTCCATCATGCTTAAAGGAAATAAAGTTATCTCATAAGTGAGAATAATCTAGATGGAAGCACATGTGAATAGCAAGAAAAAAGTTCTTCCATATGAATTTTTACTTGGACAACTGAAAATTGCTTGTGGCTGCTGGGGAAAAAATACCAAACAAACAAAACACAAACAAAACCCAGAATGTGACGAGGGCTTAGGTTATCTTTTAAAAAGTTTTATTGGCTAAGAAGTACTAAGCAAAGAGTAATTTTTGTAAAAATAAAAAAGGATGTAGGCCCTGTTGTGACTCACAAGAATCCACAACAGTCCACAGTTACTCTCTGAAAAGGTATACATTCTACCACATGTATTAACAAGACTGTAGCCACACAGACTGCACCCAGAAACATCAAAAATAACTAGTCTGCTCTAATCAGCATTAGCTGTATTGCCAAGTTCAGTTTCAGACAATGCATTTCAAAAAGAACATTAAACAGCTGAAGAGCATATTTTTGGTATACTTGTATTCCTCCCTTTCAAAAGATAAATAATGTTTCTCATTTACATTTCTTCATGTTTTTTACTTTTATTCTTGTATAAATTTTAGGATTAATCTTTTTAGCCATAGTTCATTAGACTGTTTAAAGAGTAAAATATTAAGCTAATTTATCTTTGTGAACTTATTTGGCATATTGGACCATGTCATATAGATGGACTGATAATCTTGATAAAGTCAATCTCTTTGTATTATATCTGGAAATAATGTGAGGTGATGCATTACTTGATGTTCAGTTCCCACTTCTACCTTCATATACACTATTCTCATACACATATATGCAGTTTTCATCTTCATATGCACTATTCATTAAGGCAGACAACCTTTGCTAATAAGATGATAATGCTGTGAAGCCCTAGATTTTACTAAAACTTACATTCTACAAACAGCTGGTCAAAGCTGACGTGATACAGAGCTATAACACACAGGCTCCAGTAGCCTGAGCCTTAAGGAAGTACTTCTTTCTCTAGCTCTACAAGCCACATGTGGAGGAACATTAACCAGTGAAATGGTTCATGCAGCTCCTCATGGGAAGTAGCTCTCAGTGATTCCATTACTTACCGGTATCAATTATACAAATGCTCCAGTGATTAATAAGCATTTAAGATTCTACAGAAAAATTACTATTTTCCACTGTATTTCAGGAACTTAAAGTGGAATAGAATGGTTGGAAAGCTGGAGCAAGACCTCAATCTGTAACTCACCAAATGGTAATGCAAAGTAGACATCCAGTAAGATCTCATATGAAGTTGGTGTTTTTGTGCCTTGAATCTCACTCCCGTTTTTTATTACTTCAGAATGCAATGTCCACCAGGAACCTGGACCTTCCTAGGAAAAAACATTCTGAAAGTTACCTGGGTAGGATTTATAGCATTATCCACTTTTTCCTGAATGAAGGTTCCCCCAGGTCAATAGGAGTTTCTTTATGACACCGATAGGCTTAGGACCCATTCTAGACTCTTCCAACTTTTGTTTATGTAAGTAAGAGTTAAGACTTCATCAAGTTTTCTCACAGGCATGGAATTCGAAAGAATAAAATATTTGCTCTATGATATAGACAAATACACATTAAGATGGTCAGATGATTAAGACGCAAGAAATACGAATATTGAAAATTACTCTTATGAACTGAGATTTTCCAGTTCCCCTTTGAAGTGGTGCCAAACAAGTACATTCTAGCATGACTGAAGCAATCAATATATACTAATAACAAAGCCAAAAAAGAGCTTCTGAAGTAATGCTCCCTTATAGGTTATTTCTGAGTTATAAAGCCCAGAGCAGAGCTGCAGGGTTAAGAAGAGCAGGATAAATAACTAGGAAAGTTCCACAGTGGCCTAATTATAAATGAAGGATTAGAGAGTCTGAAGAAATTAAGAAACAATCTCTACTCTTGCATCTTTGTTTGTTTAAATTTCAGTATTTACTGTTAAGCCACAACCTCTGTGTCAGCAAGTGGTAACTCAACAACAGCTAGGGTAGCAGAGCAAAACAACTTGCCTTGGGGCCTGAAATGACACTTGGTAGCTGTGATATAGAGCAAGTTCTAATTTAAGCAGGAATTACTTTCTTCCCCTGCTTCCATTCTCTGAGTAGAATATTGAAATGTCAGTTCAATATATATAGGAATATGTATTAGTTCCTATAAAGAAATGGCTATAGAGACTGATGGGAGATGCTGTAGGAAGAAGTTTTCTGATTCTCTCTCCTTTACCTCATCATCAATTACCTTTTTTATTTTTTAGAAAATTTAAAGAACACAAACTTAATTTTATTTGCAAAGATTAAATTCATCTTCTCTAATTCAGAGTTACTTTTTAAAAAATAGACTGCATGGACACTATGTGTAGGAAAGCATATTTATGAATGGGAGAATTGTGGAGTATTAGAATAAGGCACCTCTTACTTTTTCTGATTTCAGACAATTTTGCAGCACTTGCAGATTGCTTCAGTATTTCCACACTCTCAGAAATCTTTTTTCTTTATTTTCTAGCCTACTGAGAGCAAGCATGCTCATTCTCGTGGCTAACTATGACTATGCTGAATACATGATAACTCTTGGGATTGACCCATTTTCTCCACTCATCCTTCTCTATGCGCTTATTGTACTATTAATTTCTTCCATAGTACCACAGGGCAATTTCTGTTTTCCTCTTTGAGACAATGGCCAATTCCCTTGAGAGACAGAACAACAGTATTTTGCCCATTTTAATAGAGATTTACCCAAGGTCACACAATGAAGACCCAGGCCAGGAACCTCAATTTGACATTCCCTCACTCTAATCACATAAACCAAACTGTTCCTGCCTCCCTAATAATTCATGACTGTAGATGAATTCTAACCCACTCACTGAATTATACCTGACTCCGTATGTGAGCCATTTCTCCAGGGTATATGGCTAATGCATATCAGTTGTCACTTTGAGAGTCACATGTGCATTATGCCTCAATATTACAAACTGAAACAAATGAGATAGAAATATACATCAATCATAAATGTCATTACAATATTTGGGGAGGCTAAGAATGAGAAATTCATTGGATTTTATTCAGTGTTTTATATTTCCACAGGAAGTCAACTTACGTCTGTTGCATGTTCCACAGATGCAAGGGGAATCCATAAAACTCCTAAAATGCTATCCCAGAGCAAGCCTTTCTTCCACAGCTCTATAATGAAGCCCTTTCCATCAGCAGAGATTTCGCTAAAAACAATGAATGCACAAACCATTAAACTGAAAACGCAGTCTCAACTGCTCAGTAATCTACCATAATAACTTGTTAGTGACTTATAGCAGATACAGAGGTGTTTTCCTTTCAGTATACGCATAAAATGCAAGATAGCAGGCATGATACAAAGGTTAGACTGGGCAAGCCAAGTCTCAAGTCTTATTGTTCAGGATTGCTCTTACAAACTGATGAGGACAATTCTGCTGGAAATGTGGCAGAGAAGTCCCAGTTGTCAGTAGCTTTGTTTTGCTACAAGACTTGGCCCTATTGGATATAACCCAAGAAGAAACCAGGACCAGGAAATGCCTTTAGTTCAGCTTTAGCTTCTTCTAAGCAGCTTCTGCATATGGAATTCCTCAGTTGTCTCCTCAGGACACTGGTCTCCTCAGGACAGCCCTGAAGAACCTGCATTCTCAGGTTCCACTGTAGCTAACTTGTTAGGTGCAGGAATAGTATAATATAGCTAGCCTTTGTAACGTGTGTTCTTTTAGGTAAAACTGGAATCCACAAAAATGATCAGTCTTTTAAACATAAAACTCAGAGGAACATTTTCAATGAAACAGTAAGAGCTGGTAACGTCAGCTATGATGGCACACGCTATCAATCAACACGGACCATCAGCTAAGAATGATTTATAATGGTATGGGAAAATTTCCATCTTCCCTCACAAAAATCTAGAAGGAAGTGCCAGACCATTTCCTACAGGAAACTGAACCAGTTTCTTCTTTTCACTGTAAAGGAGACCAGCTATAAAAGACGTTTGGAGCTTGTTCCCTTCGTTAAAATTGAGAAGTTGCACTACACAACAAAAATACAATGGGAAAACAGCTCTCAACTTCAAGAGTTGCAGATCTAGGGTCTCTTTTAGTTGTACTTATAGGATGCATGCATTTTATTACTAGCTGGTTTTGATAAAAAAAATACCATACCACAACCTTATTTTGCAAGCATTTAAAATAAAATTTTGTGAGGCCATATGACTGACCCATGACATTGAACTAAAATTAAAAGAGAGAAGTTGTTTCCTCATGGAATGTCTGGCACTCCTCTGTATATTACTATAAGCAGTCACAGACCAGTTCTGTAAATATGAACAATATAATAAAGTAGGCATTTGTGTCTCTGCTGTGACTGATTGTATGAAATCTCCATTTGACTGAATTAATTTTAAGTACTAAAACTAATCTTCACCTGATTTGTGTGGTGTACCACAGTGAGTTGCTGTGTACTTAAAGTTAGCAGGAAAAGGATGAGTGAAACCTGAGAAGGGCAGAGTGCCACCCCTGAGACGGTACTGATCTAGTCACACTGCTCTCAAAAAACATTGTGTTGGCTGCCTCAGTGTCTAGTTTTCCACTGTAATCAAGCAGTTGAATAAATATAGTGTATTTTTGTTTTGTCCAGCTTCTCCCTTTACAAATGTGTTATGGAAGACAGATTGTAAATTCTTACCTTCTGGTATTTTTGGACCCCAACTTTAAAACTGTTGCACTGATAACTGAACAGTGAAACTGCATATTGAAAGCTTAAACAATATGTAATTTTTAAAATGCAAGCTGGTAATATCTGCGTGTAACGGAACAGGTTTTTTTACAGACAGAGATAGACAGCCCTTAAGAAAATGAACTACAGTATGATTTTACAAAGTCTGTATAAATGTATTTGTAAATTTGTAAATGCCTATTTATAATGCCTTTTAAAAGTCTGCTGTGTTGTATAGTTGAGTAGGCAGTAGGTAGAGCTACAGCAACCTCATAACATATTTGTTAGAAAAGTAGTTTAGTATTCTTTGGTAACATTTAAATTGCTTTAAGAAAATAATCTTTATTTTCTTAAGATTATTAGGATTAAGAAAATAATCCTAATAAATTGCTCATTCTCATTGATGTCATAGAACTCTCTCATTTACATACAATATGATTAAAAGTAAAGCATTTATACAACAGAAAAGCAAATGTATTAAATAATATTTTAACACATTCCTCTTTGTTCTGTGAAAAATTTAGGAAAATTTAGAGGATAGGTTAAACACCCACTTTAAAATATTTTTTAATTGCCTCCTGCACTAAAGGTAACAGACAGGGCAAATGCTGAAATTTAATTGATCTACTTCCTGATACACTATTACATTGTCATCCAATCCACATCCAATGTTTTATAGAACTGTTATGTCTGGATCAGTAAAGTGCCAAAAAAAATCATGTTAATGCAGTATTATTATACAGCAATGATTCCTCTACACTGCAACATGACAATCTTTTCTGCAAGTCAAAGCTGCAGTATAAGAATGGTATTTATAAAGGCTAGCTATTGATATTAATTTTCCTTAGTATGTCTGCTAGAGAAGCCTGGCAACTGGGGAGTGGAGGAGGAATTAGCCCCAGATTAAGATTAGTTTTATATGGTCAGAAGTCAGAATTTTTGACGACTTCTTTGGTATGTCATTACATCTAGCCATAAAATGATGTCTAAAGAAGGTATATACATTGGCTTAACATAACAGGCCCTTCAGTCACTCAGAGTCTTCAGTTAAGCAAGCTAGTAGTCTGCTACAGTTGTCTAAGAAATCAATTGCACAACACACAAAAAAAAAATCCAAATTCAATTAATAACTTTAAGAAAAAATTGTGATGAAGATGAAGCCCTTAAGTGAGATTAGAGCACTATGAAATAAAATTAATTTATGTGAAATATCTGTGAAGAATAAATGGAGAAGATTTTAGAAATGCTGCTTTTAATATAGAATAAAATTAAATTGGGGGAGTTATTTCAATCAACATGTCAGTTTCAGCATACGTAGAGCCTGTCAAAAGATATTTATAGGTTTTGATAGCCAGAAAGTATGGAAAAATGATTCAAAACAACTCATTCTTCTGACAAAATATGAAAATATTTGGATTTAGGAAAAACCCCAAAATTGTAAAAACGACATTTTTGCATAAAAATAACTAAAGCCAATTAAATGTTTAATTCTGTAAAAATATTTCAACCAACTCTAGACCTCAGGAATAACATATAAGTGTTTGGACCCTCTTGAACAGTGAGGTGTATATAAGGCTCTAGAGAAAAGAGGAGAACAAAGACTGAATAACAAGATGAAGAGCTGAGTAAGCGGACAAAGATCTGCAGACAGAAGTGAGAAACAGTACGGGTCAATAATAAAGGAACTACCTAAATTGGCAGTTAAGTAGATAAATGAATGTATAAAATATGAGTCATACAGAAAGGAAACTGAGTAAAACAAAAATTGAGTTGCGTGAAGATCAATTTGAGTTTTCTTTCTTCTCATTCCTGTATTCCTAAAACATTACATGAAATTAAAGATACTGGAGACAAATATTTTCTTCCCCTTGTTGACTGCTGCCCTTGATCTGCAATGTGGCTTGCAAAATTAACTTTTGTTCTGTTCCCTAGAACTAGCCTGGCACCTTTTCTCTGAGTTGGATACTTTTTCCTTGCTTTTGCGGTCTGTACATGGTCTCAGATGTTATTAATTGCTCTAAACTATCCAAATATGGCAACAATACAACAAAACCAATTGATAAGAATTCCCTGTTACTTACAACATGAAGTCCTGTTCCCAGCAAGGTTCACTTCCCCTTCTGTCTATTGTAGTGCTTTTTAAATTTTGGACTTTTAAAACAACATAGGTTTTGAATGCATCTGAAAAAGAAATAACCAGGACGTTAAACCCAATTTATTTCTTCCTAGAAACTAGAAACATTCAACCCCATGGTAGTAGGGGTTTAACTCTTACTTCATGCAAAACATTCAGAGGTGTGGTTCAAATACATGGATTTGAACAAGAAAATTCTTGTTAATTCTAATGGGATTGTGACAGGAAAATCCCTGCCCATCACAGGTGAGAGAGAACATAATCCTTAATGCGAGCAAGCATTTTAAGGATCAGCTTCCAAACATGGCTTCTCAGATTATTTATCAATCTCCCAGACAGATCTTGCATGAAACCAGTATGCACTCCCTTTCTGCAAATAAGGATTTTATTTGCTTTTCAATTGTATGATAATATTGGTGACTGGCTAATGGGCTTTTATGTCCAATTGAGGTAAGGCCACAGTGGACTTGTAACATGTAATTCGGTCTTGTCTTTGTGTGTGAATCTAGTTCTGCAGCAGCAAAATGGGTTTCAGACACAGTCCCAAATGAACTCAAACATTTTTGTAAATGTCTTTGTAAATGCACAGTATAAGTATTCATAAAATTGGACCTAGTCAGCAAAAAGAATAAAACTTTAACAATTTCGAAGTGCTTGAAAATATCACTGACAGAAAGAAGCAAAAGAACTAAGGAAAAGCTCTACCCTTTAGGGCCTCACACAGTAATCTAAAGCAGCAAAGGGCATATTATATCATCTCAATGAATGTGGCTGTTCAGAAAAGCTTCTCAGCTTTCATGCATGTAACACATCCTTCATTAGCCTCCAGCATCCTACATAAGGATCAACATTGACATATGGTTAAAAAAAGACTTAAAAAACCACCAGAACTACTGCCAAAATATACATATGAAATGTAGCCAAGAACAGAAGTCATTTTTGAGCTGTCTGTATTACCACAGGTCAATCAACCAGTCTGAGTGGGAGGGAAGCTGTGACTGTGTACAATAGGCTATTGAATAGGTTGTATCAAATTACACTGCAGTTAACAAAAAGTGTGAAGGAGAAGAGGTAGCAGTGTACATCCTGTATGTAGATCTTATCGATTAGGACTGATGCTAATGTTTGACAAAAGGACTACAGTATGTTATGTAATGGGAACTATTTTTTTCAATTAAAAAAAAAATCAACAGTGATCAATGTTATCTATTTATTTTCTATAGTTCAGCACACAGGTCTTCTCAAATATGTCTTTGTTCTTACACTGAAAAACTTGACAAAGTCAATATAGATTTAGAAGTTTAGTGACTTATTTGTGAGAAATGGTGTCAACAATGCATGATTCACATACTATCCTATTGCTCATTCCATGTAACTGAAGCAAACAAAAGACAAAATTTGCAAAATGTTTTGTAGTTGCAAAATTTGTTTGCAGTTTGGAGGCTTGCAACTCAAGGTTTGAGAAATTTTCAAAAGAACGCTCCATTAAATCACTTGGCTGAAAAATAGCAACCTACAATGTTTAACTCCAGCCATTTTGAGCACCCACATCTGTATCTATGTTTAAATCAAAAATACAACCACCAACCTCCCCCAAAATTAAAACTTATCTCCTTTAAACGAAGCCGTAACTGACAAGATAGAGACTTTTTAAGACACATTTTTAGTGGTAGTCTGTTTCATTGTTCTATTGTCTTCATATTCAACTCTATAATTTCTTTCCCATTTGAAAATTTTATGTGCCTATGTATCATGCCAGGTGATCAAACCTAATCACCTTCTATCTTTCCCCAGCTCCTTTTCTAGTACAAAAAACTGAAGAAATTTCAGACTGCCTGCATTATCATCATCTTGCCTGGAACCTTGTCATCTGCCTTTTAAAATAGCTGTTTCTCCAGTAGTTCCTTGACCTCTTTGGCTCTTCTCTGGATCTAAATATTACCCTTCAGCACTTTACCACTAATTCACCTTCTTCAGATTTCATGAGTTATGTCAAGTAAGAAAATGTAGAAACTCTATCTTCTAAATAACTGCAAATATGTAACCTCCTTGAAGAATAACAGTGTCAAGACTGAATATTATTACAATACCCTGGCAGTGGAAAGGAGCTGTAAATTTTGTGTAATGATAAGAAGCTTTGTTTCCACAAAGCCATTATTGCAACTCCCAAGCCTTTGGCTGTTCAAAAATGGAGGTACCTAGTGCAACTTTTTGTGAAAAGAAAACAGGCAGGCTATCCCCTTGCTCATATATTCAGCTTTCAACCCAAAACAGAGCACAGCAGCTTCATGGCAGCTTACACAAAGTAGTAGATTAACCACAGGAGAATCCCAGAGTTTTGAGAAACATGCAGGTATCTCAATACTGCTCTCAGTCACCACCTACATAATTTTTCTGCCCAAGAAAACATGGCCAATTATCACAGAATACACCATTCAAACTTTATTGCCATTACTTATGGCATTAACAAGTCCTCAACAGCATTCAAAGGAAAATTAGAATTACTTAACTTCTATCAAATAATTCTGTTTGATAATCATCTTTTGTAAATTATTACCTCTTTTGAGTACCAACAAAATACAAAATTTGCTGGACCCTGCAGAACATTTTTCTGATTGCATTAGGATTTCAATGAAAGATGATTCTTCAGTCTATACTTCATACATAAATTTCACAGCCTACTGTGAAGAATGACTGCTTCACAGAGTTAGAAGAATCATGTGCCCAGAAACCAGCTTAACCTGTGCTAGTTCAGGTTACCTTTCTTTAATCTAGATAACTTTAAATGATTTGCAGAGGTTGCTTAAATCTGCCAGACATCTACTGGCAAATTTTGCTGCATTGATTAGACTGTATACCAGCTTCTCCTGAGAACTCATAATTACAAAGATGTTGAAGGCCTTAAGTTTATATTCTACCTATGTGTGAGAAATCTCAGTGAGAAATATTATGAGAAATCTCACACATAGGAGACTTTCTTTTCCACTCTGGCTAAATCTTGGTCCTGGAGGCAGACTTAGAGAGTCCTGGGCAGCTTGGTTTTGCTCATGTTTATTGCCTAGGGCCTATACCTGATCTCTAAACTGTCCATCAGTATCTCCCATCTGTATTTCCTGACCGGGAGAATTCAGACACCATCTCCTCCCTGCCCCAGTGAAGCTAAAATCCTGCACCCTCTTTATGTAAAAAATAGTTTCTCTTGACTGATGACCCATTAGGTCATCAAATTATGTAAAAATTCTTTTTAGTGGAAATATCCTTTAAATACCACTAGTTTGAGATACAATAATTGTTAATAACTGAAAATTACAGATTGTCTGAGGCCACAGCCTTGTTTGTGATCTTTAAAATATATGTATATTTTTTAATTCTTTCTTCATTTGTTTCGTACTGAACTGTTGATGAAATGCATGCAAGTAGTCCCAGGCTTAAATGATTCTTTACTGTGATACACACATGCAGCCCAAGAAATAAAAATGCAAAGCAGAAATTAAAAGGGAAGTCAGACTTACCAGCTGCTTTATCCAACCTTCCTTTTTTCACTAGAAAATAAAAAAAAAGATTATATTCAGATAACACCTTAACAACGCTTGCCAATAAATTTTATGAAAAGAAAAAATCTAAGGGATTTCTGTGGTATAAAAAAACTCAATCAAAAATGAAAACAAGTACTCTTAAAAAAATGTAAGCACCATTGTGGTAATATAATATGATTACTCAGAATTCTTTGGGAAAGAAAACAAGTGGAAAGTCTTTGTGGCTTACAGAAACTTAGTAAATACATGGATACAACACAAAGGGCAGAATGGAGACCAGGTGACCAGGGAGGGTAGTATACTATCCATCACCTCATAATGCTAGCTCAAAGTTCTTCTCAATAATACTCACAGAAGGCTCACAGACTTCATATAATCTAAAGTAGCTTCTATCATCTTATAAGAAATCCTTTATTACATTGTATTTACTTTGCCTATTAGAAAAGACATACTGCAGTAAACACCTTACCAATTAAAAAGTGAACATTTCAAATCCTGACTTTGTTCAACAGCCTTAAGTTCCACACTATGGTATCACTTCCATTAATGAAAAATGCCCTGAAGCTAATAGGATTGTGACTCAGATAGTCATAATTATGAAAATCTAACCTGGTCATCATTTTGTATCAAGTGTCTGACTACTGAAGTTCATTGAATTTAGACTTTTAAACAATATAATTAAATATTCTTTAAATTTTCCCGCCACATCAACACATGTAAGACAGTTCAGTTCAATTGGAATGAAACATCACTGCAGTCCTACAAAAATTAAACCTGCTCTAAGAATATACTTATGTATATCATATATTTCACTACTATACTTAGGACCCAGTAATTGCCAATAGAACAAAAAGCTGAGTCCACAACTTTACACCGCAAGGGTTCCCAAAAGCTTAACATTGTTGTCCGATTCCCTTCCCACTTGCCTAACTTCACCTACCTTCCTTTTCCTTATTCTTCCTTTCGTCTATCCCTAAACATCCCTAAGTATTCTATGCATTTGCATCTATTTGCAGAATGTCTGACAGCCTGAATAATTCCATCACGTCTCACACTGAGAAGCTTTCACTTTCAGCACAAATGGGGAGAGACCAAACTGTCACTCAGCCACAAGCAGAGTCCAAACAGTCGCTCAGCCACTGCAGCAGTTCAACTGCACTGCAAGAGTGCAGAATTTACACCCTGCACTTACCTGAATTCCCTTGAAGGAAGTACTTAAAAAAATATTCTCATCAACTTAAATGAGCAATGCACATCTGCAGTCTATGAAGTTGCTTTTTATAGCCACCTACTAAACATTTGTCACATGGGTGAAGAAGCTTGCATGATAAGAGAAACCTACCTTTTACAGACAGAAGTTCCATTCCAGTAGAAAAAATTTTTAAAGGACATAAACTGAAACTAAGGTTATTTTACAAATGGGAAAAATTAGTTTGGCTTGAAGACTAAATTACTCTTTTCCTCCTGTTTCCTCACCGCAAGTGTGTTTCACTTTTCCTGGATGCTCCTCCCATGTTTCACATGGAGGAAAGCCAGCCAATTGATGGAGCAGTGAAAGATCGACGACAAATTCTTTCTCCCTCTATACACACTCTGAGATGGAAGAGGAAAGGAGAAATATTACAACTGTTTCCTCACCCTCATTTCCTCAACTTGTATCTGCTGTATGCAGCTGTCTCTAGTCTAAACACATTTCTGAATGCCACCTTTGCCAGCAATAACAAACTCAGGGCAGCTATTTTATGGAGAACATACTTCGGGAGTTCTTAAACTTTGATTTTAGTACTTGCAAAACATCTGAAGTGGAATACAGAAGGTTTCATTTTCTTTCTTTTTTTTTTTTAACACAGATTCACAGAGCTTATTGTACTGTATTAGCTATAGCTAAGCATAAGTAGGCTTAATTTTCTAAAATAAAGTGTGAATAAATATTGCACAAAAAGACAAGCTGTATTTTAATATACTTAACAAATTTCTAATTCTATTGCAGCACTTCGTTAGATAGTAAATATTCACAGGCAATGCTAAAATATTTTACAATACTCAAAACACTGAAATCATAAAAAATGGGGTGTTTGTGACTACTTGTTCAGATTAATACTGGAGTATATTTTTTTTAATTTTAATTGTGGTTAATAGTATATCTATTTCCGCAGACACGTAATATTTTACTTTTTAAATTTTTCAGTCTCCATCATATTATAATTGTAGCCTTTGGTCTTAGGTCTCAAATTCAAGCAGGGGAGTGTCCTTGGAGTAGAGGGGAGTGCATATGTCTTCTGAGTTCAGGAGCGGCTCTCTGCAGTTCCAAGAAACTGGGTCTGGATGATGGCCACACCTCAAGAGAGGTGAGAGCTGAGACTGCTTAGCCTGGATAAGAGGAAGTTTGGGGAGGTGGGGTGGGTTTATCAATGTTTATAAATACCTGATGGGAGGGTGTAAACAAGACTGACTCTTCTCATTGTTGCCTAATAACAGGTGAAGACACAATGGGCACGAATTGAAACTCAAAGTTTCACCTGAACATAAGAAAACTTGTTTTTACTGTGAGGGTAGTTTAACACTGAAATAGGTTGTCCAGAGAGGATGTGGAGTCTTTGTCCTTGGAGATAATCAAAACCTGACTGGACACAATCCCAGGCAACCTGCTCTTGCTGACCCTGTTTTTAAGCAGGGATATTGGACTAGATAATCTTGAGACGTTCCTTCGTTGTGATTCTGTGATAGCCCACAAGGTCAAAAATCTGTTAAGTGTGACATTGAAGAAAAATCAGTGCAGGATTTCATGAACATCTACAGTCACTCTGCATAATATGTGTAGTCTTGATTCCCCTCTCCCTGAAGTGTCTAGTACTTAGGTTGTTTTAGGATCATGCTACTATGTCATAATGTGAAGTTGTTAACATATTACTTTTTGGTCTTGTGTTTTAGATTAATATATTTGCATATCTCTCTTCTGAATTCTATTAAATCTGAATAAGTCTCCCACAGCAGTCTGATAGTCTTAGAGCCAGGTTTCCACCTTATGCAAGCAATGGAGCTCCACTGAAGTTAACAGAGCTAGTCTGGTACATACTGGCTAGGAATCTGATCCCAAGTATGCATTTGGGTCAAATGAAAAAATATTTACTTGGAACAAAAATCTAATCACTGCTGACTTAAGGTTCAGTAAATAGAGTCCACAGTAAACCTTAGCATGAGTCAAAGTTACACAGCTGCATCTCTGTATCCTTCTGAAATTGTGCAAACTTGCCTCTTCTTCCTTTCTTCCACTCACCTTCTCAGATATCAGGGCCCTTCATGTGGAATACTGATTTTCTCCTTGAATCCTTGGGTTCCAGCAGCAACAGCAGTCATTGTGGTTCATTTACTTTACTGTGATGCCATGACTGTTTCTTACATATGCAACTGGGAAAGATGTTACAACTTTATGGTAGGAAATATGCAGAGAATACTTGAACGTAGGCAGAAGGTCACTGTGGACTGAGAACAGGGCATGTGCAAATGCTCTTTCATTTGGAAAAAGCATTTATTATATTTAACAAAAGTATAATGAGAAGCACTGAGCTGGAACAAGCTGTCAAGATGGTGTTTTGCTAAAGGGCATAAGAGTAGAAGCTGCAGTGCAACATGCATGTTTCACAAACTGGTAAGTTTCAGTACCTCAAGTAATTACCCTATTACTTAGTCATGCCTTCCCCAATGTTTTCCCTTTTCCATATTACAGTTTCTTATTTAATGCCTGATATTACATTTCAGTCCTATAAGTTGACTTCAATTAAAAGGTCCCAACTTTGCAGATCTATATGCAGAATCAAGAATTTAGAAAGACATTGAAAAAAGAAACAAAAGGAATTGTTTACATTGCATTTTTATCTAAGCTATATCGAAACTCTCTATACTTTCACTCCACTCTATTAAATAGAAGAGAGTAATTAGGTACAATGCTGTTATTAAGGATGTGTCACCTGATACCCAACACTGTTGAATGATCTGTTTCCAAAAGATGTATGTTATTATTTTTCAGTCCAAACTCTCAACTGATATAAGAAGGATATGATTCCTTTCATTTGTGAGCTTACTTTTTTTTTTTTTTACTTGTCTTTCTTTATATGAATTTATATAGCATATATTAGCAAATTGAAACCTGCCAGCATCTTGCGGTTAATTCATCAAAAGCAAGGAGATTTCAGTCTGATGATTTACCTACTTGGCATTAAAACTACATATTGTTCTTCTCAGGAAGTTCCTCCTCTACAGGATACTTGTAATGCAACAACTATGGTCATGAACCCACAGATTTTAATGTAATATGTTGCATAAGGAAAACAAGGAACAGAGCACATTTGAATACTGATTGCAAAAACATGTGGAAGATAACCTCTCAACTTTCACAGGAAAATTAAAACACAGCCTATTGCTGTTTTAATATATCTTAGTTATAGAAGAGAATATTAAAGAATAAACTTGGTGGGGAAAAAAAATAGCCAAATTTCAATTGATATTACAAATACAGAGTGTAGGAGCAGTTTTCTTGCATCCCCTACATTTCTAACTGTGGACATTATGAAGCCATCTTTACCTGGCTACTTTTATGCTGACCCATGTGTATTTTTAAAGAAATTTTGACCTTGGAACACCAACATTTTAACTACCTTTCTTCTGAAATTCTCCCCTTGAGAAGAAAGAGAATTTGCTCCTTTGCAAATTAATATGAGTTAAATTTTCAGCTGATCAACATTCATCAGTATCTCCTTACACTAGCATATGAAGAAATATGCCAGTCACCTCAGAAGACTAGGAGATAAACTTTTTTTGCCTTCCCCTTGAAGTCGATCATTGGCTTAAAATAAGAACTAGTGGGAGAAGAAGATTTTTGTCTATTATGGGAAAAAATTACGCACTCTTCAGATCAAATCCAAATATAAACAGCTATATTATTATTATATTATCATCAACAGCTATATTATGTGATCATAATAACACAGAAAGCTGAAACCAATGAGAAGGAACTCAACCAGGAAAGCAAGAAAAAAAAATCAGTTTTTCCAGCCAGTTCATTTCTACCTTTCAGAAATATAGATTCTCCATCCCCAGGTGTATACTATAATTTTCAGTAGACTCCATAAGTGATAAAAGATAGAAATAATGAACTCTGTAACAAAATATGCTATCAAGAGATACATCATCAAAGCAACAAGATAAGCAGAAAATCAATCAGCTGATTTCTGACCCTGAGAAACTATGAGCAATATTGAAGATAGGAACTACAAATTAGATCAGTTTTGTCCTTGCCTCCAAAAGCCAGGCACAACTATGGCTAGGGATAACACGTGATGTGTTCTGGGCTTCACAAGAATCACCTTGATAAATGAGTTCAATGCACTCCATTTACCCTTTTCCAACAGGAAATAAAGGAAGGGCCCTCCTTCAAAATGTTATGTGTTATTAACCAAGTACATAGATACAAATTTTATTGAAATACCTATTCACTACAGTTTTGGAGATTAATAACAAAAAGTCAAGCCACAGCAATAAAGAAATCCTGAAGTTTTAACACAAACAAAAATACAATAACTTGACATAGATTCATATTCCACCTGTTGTATTTGTGATAGTCACAGGAGCTAGGAGATTATTAGACTAAAGATAGACTTGTCTCACAGGCTTTTTTCTTATTCTATTACAGAAAAGTGGTATTTCAACTATAAATAAGTGCCACGAATGTCTAAGTTTGAATAATTGAATACCTGGAGTTAATGAGAAAACTGTATCATTTTTAATTTGGTCCTAAGCGTTAGAAAAAATAGATTATTCAGTCCAGATTAACCTTAAGGTTTTTGTGTACAAATTTTGCATGTCACTTCACATCTCTCCATCCTTGAACTCTAATTTCATAAAGACCGAAAAAACTATCACTTACTTGTCTTATGAAAATAGTGTTGGAATTAACATCTGTAGAGTGCTTTGGGATCTTCTCATTAAGAACGCTATGAAAAGAAAGAGAAATATTTTTACTATTTTACATAAATAGAAACTGTATATGTACAAACCAGTCATAGTACCACTACACTAACTGGGAAGAGGATCACATACTTCTGATTATGGTCCTTAAGTTTGGGTATTATTCTGCCCCCACTGTGACCTCTGTCTCTTCAATGATGGAGTCATTTGGACCACTGAAGTCACATGCCCCAGAAAGCATGCCCCCTTTGTATAGCAAGACAGATCAGAAAAAGTTACCTTAAACAACACAAAGAAATATAAATCTCGTAAAGAAAAATGTATCTTCTTTTTAGAATCTATGTTAAGTTAACCAAGATTTTCTGAAGTTTTTATTTTGTTGTTAGTAGCTCTGCTCATTGGTACGATTTCTGTAAAACTGCTTGCTGTCACACAAAAATTAAACTGTGCTCATTATAATTAAGGAAGAATAAGTTTCAAAAGAAACTTAGCTCATCAGAGGCCAAATCAAACATTTCTACTCAGTAACTGATTGTTAAAAGCGCAGGTTTGTTCCCTATGAAAGGAAACGTTTTCCAGTCTCTTGCATCTCTGTTCCACATGTTCTTACGTAGTCTTAGCTGCCTTCTTGACTACTTTTATTTTACATTTAGAGACACCTAGTGGCTCGAGTCTAATTTGCTCTGGAAAACAGCAATGATTTATCATTTCTGAATGAACTTTGGATGTTTTCAGATCTTATTTATCTCTTAAAACACAGCACAGTAAACATTTGACTTTACCGGAAAAAAAAAGTGCTAAAATACAGAATTGCATTTCATAGTACACATGAAAAGTTTGAGATGACAAAAAATGTTTCATCCTTTTTTTCTTGATTTAAATACACACCTGAAGAGTACACATATCCAGTACATTTTTTTTAAATTACCATAAAAATGTATCTTGATTTTTTTCTTCAGAACATGCAATTTTATTCGTCTTATGCACCAGATTTGTTACTTTGGCCTCTGTATCTCTTCCTAAACATAAATCTCAAACAGATGCCATTTTTCATCGTTTCATGTATGTTTGTACGCATACCTCTGAATTTGTGATTTAGCAGAGTGCTTGGACCTAGCTGGCTTTCTTGGTGTCAGTGGAATGGCTCTACATGCAAAAAAGGTGGCAGAATAAAGCTCCTATCAAGAAATTAGGTAAGGCTCAGTAATTCTTTCATCTCCACTCTTAAATGAAAAAAATGTTTCTAAGCAAACAGACTAACAGTCTTAGTTTGACTACTCTGTGATTTAGCAGAATGTTTTCTAACCCAGTCAGCTCTGGTAATCTTATGAGTCTACAATTAGTTACCTATGCTGCAAATTTAGTGTGCCTTTTCTTAATATTTTCAAAAATTCTCCATTCCTGGGACACTCAATGATTGCATTTAATCTGTATGAGCTCTGTACCCATATTTTTAAAATTGTAGTCCTCTCTTCAGCTCACTTGAAAATATTTGTATTCAAGAAAAGCCATGGAACCACAGTGGAAATCAAGAAGTACGAGATATCTTTATTTCCTGTATCTCTGTTTAATGAACATATAGGAAGTGCTTAAATGAATATTTCTAAAATATCTGTAATAGCTCAGCACTTTCAGCCTTTTCTTTTAAGAAAAATCACTTTATACCCTAAAGCCACATTAAATATATATCTACCAGAAACCCAAATATTTCCTATCCTGCTTCTGTAGAAAGACAGAATAGGTAATTTCTTTCTCCTGGATTCTCATGTCCCACAAAAGTAAGAAGTGAGGAACTCCTAGAAATAAATATAGCTGCCATAATTGCCTACATTATATTGTCTTACAGGACCAAGAATACTAGAAAAGGTGTGGTCATGATGCTTATTATGAGGAATTTTAAAATTGGGAAAAATTGTTACAAAAATTCCCTTATCTTTTTCCCTTAAAATTAATTTTTTTTAATTAAATTTTTTTAAAAATAAAATTAACCCCCCCCCCAATTTAGTATTCCATGCTTTTCCTCAGAAAAACACAAAGAACAAAAACTAAAACCATTTTATGCAGATAATCTTGCAAGGCAAAAGTGTGAAGTGAGTAATTATAGCAAGGAAAAAGCCTTTAAAAATACTTACGAGAAGGACAAAACAAGAAAGTTACTTTTACAAGCTTAAAATGTAGTTAAACTGCAATTCAACAATAACAAATCACGTTTTCGCATTCTGCACAAAATAAAGCAGTTAAGTGCTTTTAACTTTCCTTCCTGTATTCACTTTGCTCCCTCTAGCGTCTCAAAGGGTATATTACACTCCTTTATCATTAAAATAAATAAGCAAAAACGTACTTGTTACTCCTATTTTAAAATTAATAATATTGTGAAAATACCCTATTGTTGGACCTAGAGGCTACAGCATTATTATTTTCTGGAAAAAACCCCAATAAAGTACAGTTTGTAAATCCAGTAAGAAAGACATTAAAAGATTGAATTCTGTATTAACAAACACTGCCTTACTTTAATTCCAGAATGTAACAAGTATAGACTTATCTCACTCTTTTATCCGATAGCAATTTGTGAAATTGCATTTATTCTCATAAAAGCACTGATTTAATCAACAGCATTCTTAAGTCTCCAGAAGTATATCCAATGCTGATCATACCCATAGCTTATCTTTGCAAAACAATAGCTCCATTGACATGAAATGTGACATTTTTTATCAATATTTCATCACATTATACATAAGATAATACAATAAATTCTCAGTACTTGACAACTATCCCCTAATGTAATCTAAGCTAATGCTGTTTCATATTTCAGTATGTGATGTCTGTCAACAATGTCGTTAACCACTAATTGCTCTTATTCATCTCAAAAACATGCCTTGATTGCTAATTGAGGCCAGATAAATATTTTAGTTTATTGAAGCTACTTTGCTGCCCATTCAGATAAAGAGGAAAATCCTTAAAAGGAGCTGAAGAGAAGGCTGGAGAAGTTAATTATTGGATGACAATAATCACAACAGAGACTGAAATTATTATATGGTCTGAATGGTTAATAAATTAGTTGGCTGACATTATTTTTAGTGAGAAATAGGAATATACAGGTACTTGCACAACCCCAGATCATAAGAAACAGGCCCAACTTTTCACATTTATAAAAGTTTTTTTGAAGTGCTTTCCATTAATAGATTTCAAGGCTTTTCATAATGGAAATAAATATCACTTTTATTAAATTACAGATGAGGAAAATAAAACACTGACAGGGGAAATTAGCCGCACAATGTCTCCAAGTAGACCGGTACCAAACTCTGCAATGCAACGTGGCATTTCTGAATCTAGCAGTAGCTCACCAAGCCAAAATAAATCCTCTTCAACAAAAGAATCTGAAAAATATTTCACAAAACCTCATTTTACCCCTCTGTTACAAACAATTATGTTGGGATAAAATGAGATTAAGTGGTCTGCATGTCAAAACAAAAATTAGGAAAAGAACTAGAATTAAAATGCAAACCTTCTGTAACAGCATGTGAAAGTAATGCTCAAAGAATAAAACTAGGAACTGATGACTGTAGCTTTGATGCAGAAAGTTCCCTTTTGAAACTAAGTCTTATTTTCTTCAGAAGATATTCTTCCCATGCCTACATCATTCACTGTCTACACCCTTTTCTTTTGTGTGTGTATTCATCTGTGAACTGCCCTCGCCTGCCTTGTGGAGATCCAACAGTCCAGGACAGATCTTTTCCTCCAACAGAAAGAAGCTATCTCTGTTGAGCTCAAGAGTGTGACTAGTTTTAATTGCTTTTCTTTCTGTATATTCTCCCTTTCCTTACCAGTTGTCAGGTGTGATATTTCAACTTGTAATACATTTAACCAGACTACGATTCATTATGGATTTCAATTCAAGAGTATTCTGTAAACATGACAAGTTATTCATAAAAAGTATTTTGAGCCAAGGTAATTCTTATAGTTTGTTTTCATATGCAAACCCAGCTGATATCACAGCAGGTAGGTTGGTAAGTCTGTGCTCATTCTGTTTTTCCCATAACGCAGGTTCTTGCCAAGAACCCATGCCACAAAACAGGGAAATATATACAAATACTTACTCTTTGTAATTTTATCTTCCTGTATGCATGTTGTCTTTGCCACAACATTTTCAACTTAATGTATATATTTATTTTTACTTATATAAAAAATATTAAAGTTTTTACATAAAAAAAATCATTGAACATCATAAAAATAATTAAAGGATCAAATCTTTAACCTCATCTAATTACTTTTCATGCTACTGCTATGGCCCATATGGGATTTGACAGCAGCACAACAGCAGCATCCAGTGATTCTCTTTGCTCAAGAAAGTGATGAGATGGCTAAACCAGGGATAGTGAGAAAGGGACACAGCGAGGGAGCATTTCACAGGAAAAGAAGAGAGATAAATCAGAGTTCTGTGAACCTGATCATCATATCAACACTTTCAGAAATAACATGCAAAAGTTATGATAACAATTCCAACAACTGGTTCAGTCTCATACTTAAGGCAAGTCCATTTTTCGGCATTATTCTTAAAATCCTAGATTCTGTTCTTGAAACATGCATCAAAATCTCACTTTCTAATTTCTTAAAGAAAATAAATTACAACAAAGAGTTCCCAAACCTTGAACGACGTTATCTTAAAAATCTTGTGATATCTATAAATCATGCAATTTATTTTTAGAACCAAATCATTATTTTTAAAAGAATAGTGGTATGTGAATAGTACAATTTT
This sequence comes from Ciconia boyciana, assembly GCF_034638445.1. Lineage (NCBI taxonomy): Eukaryota > Metazoa > Chordata > Aves > Ciconiiformes > Ciconiidae > Ciconia > Ciconia boyciana. The sequence goes on along the minus strand of NC_132941.1, from coordinate 14,938,663 downwards.
CAGCAAAAGACTTTTATTGCCTACGCTGTGATTTGAAATCTGTCTTACCTGAGTACTTTTGACATAAGCTACATCAGTTTAGTTTGAGATACAGTGGTAAATCAATTTGGCTATAATGGTACACGTTTGTATGTGGGCATTTTATACTGGGATACATCTGGTTTCTAGCAGTTTGGTACAAGTTAAATTATTTTTAAGCAAAGTTAAATCATATACACAAAACTGCAGTAGGTTGGGAAATCTGTTCAACATCACCCCTATTAAACTAGTGCAGGAAAACATACTTTGTGTTAAGCCACTATTTAATGTTAATGATTTACCTGTTTTAGCTCTGTAGCAGTTCAATTGCTCTGTCCAAAATGAGTTATTAAAATGAAAATGTTACACAAACATTATACAAGATATGGGAAGTTTTATTTCTAGGTAGGGCCAGTGCTTTAAAAAAAAATGTATAATTTGTGATGCTACCACATCCACCTTATATTAAAACTTTTATCGTTTACAACAGATGAAAAGCTATGTATTTTTAAACACAATGCTTCATATTGTAGAGACTGAGAATGAAACAAAACCACTTGTTTTTTGGGGATAGTTCTTAATATCTGGAAGTATAAGTAGTATATATGATACATACAGCTTTCATAACCAGTATTTTTAATGTGCATCTGTAAATATATTTAAATGGTGTGGTATTAATATGTGTACTACTTTTATGGAATTATTTATTTTACCAAGGTAACAAATCCGGTGTTGAAAGACAAAATAGAAATCACACAGTTTCATGACCCTCTCGGAGCATAAGATGCAATTAAGGCCTTTGGAGTGACCTTCCCTTTGTGTCAAGTTGTGCTAAAATGTATGTGACAGTTTTTCTTATGGAAACCTCCATATATCGATGATTAAGGAGAGGCTGTCAAAATTATTTATTTAGGTTCACAGGCAGAATTCACAATTCATATGAAGTGCCAAAAAGCACAAGCAGTAGCTAGTTTATCCGTTAGGTTACTTGGTCTCATACAATTATTTCACTTTGTTGATAAGCATCTTTTGACTACAAAAACTTTAGCTGAGGTTCCAGTTATCGCTATTGACTTTAAAGGGCCAGTGTTCATCTTTTCTGAGAAAAATAATATTATGGTTTTTAAAGTAAGTTGACTTGTATCATCTCGTTTTGCTTTCAATATGGTTACTACTAAAATCCCCAGAAGCAAGCCCAGAAAAGAGGTACCTTTGTAAGTTTTCACCTAAGGTACCATATTTCAGTGTTCTTCACTTGGCCTGATACAATCTAATCAAACATCACCCTTTCCATTAAAGTTCTGTTTTCAGGGTTTATAACTTGCCTACATAAAATCATTCATAAGGTGAAGTGGTTTAAGAAGTCTCATCTTTCAAGGTTTTTATTTTATTGCATTAAAAATCTCCTGAAATCTGAACTACAGAACTGCTAAACCAAATAAAAACAAAAGTTTGGGAGAAGTGAGTTTCAAAGCGTTACAAACTTTACATGGTTTGGTTTTTTTTTTCATTGCATTCACTTACCTCTAAAATGTAGCCCATAGATGCAGACTATAATTACATTAACACATTTTAGAATATTACTATTTATCTCAAGGCAGATGCCTCAGGGAAGTAGTGTAAATGTGAATTCAATATACTAAAATAAAAACACCACGTACTTTAGCTACCATACTTTTTATATTAAAATAGGAAAACCATGGGCACTAAAAATACACTTAAATCTCTTAACATCCTTCCAACTCCCTGTGCATTTTAATGTCATTTCAAAAAAAATATCAGGCAAACAAATTTAGGAAGTAACGATTTCAGAGAAAAGAACTTTTTTATAGTGATGAGTATCATAATTTTGTTCGTAACCCTATAAGCGGCTCTGACTAAGTATTCCGGCAGTTAAAATGAACTCACGCCTATACTGTACAACCAGTTCAGCTTGGCTCCTCACAAGAATCTTTTGCAGACCATAGCTTTTCTGTGACTGACCTTTGAACAAAGAAGAGACAGACTATTGAACAAACAAACATCACATTTTTTTCTTACTGTATTCATTCACCGTAGTTTGTTCATTGCTTTCAGACAGAAATACTTGAAGCTAAGAACCCCGCGTTCTCAATGATACCTACCCTTCACACCACAGAGCACCCAGCTCAGCCGCTTACTGCCCTCAAAGACTGGCACGGCAGCTGCTGCCGATGCCCGCCCCTGTGCGAAGCCAGGCTCCCCCTCGGAGCACCTGCCCGGAGGCTGGCAAGCACCGGCCTGCACCGGGCCCACCGCTCGCGAGGAGAGCCAGCTCCGCCTCCAGCGGCACCTCCGCCCGGCTCCCGCAAGCGAACTGTCCTTTCCACCGTACTTAAAGCAGGGTGAGACGGGAAAAGTTTCCTGCCTCTCGTCGCCGAGCAGGGGGTAACCTCTGAGGGGCAGGCCGGGCCCTCAGCTCTGCGTCCCGAGCCTGCAGAGCCGCGAGGGGCGGGGCGGGCGGGTGAGTAGGGTGGCGGCAGCCCGGGCTTCACCCCACGTGCTTTTCCTCTGGCCCCTGCTCTGCTCGCTGTTTCGCCCTGAGCTGTCAGGGCAGAAAGCTACCGCGTAAAGCGCTTCTCCCGCCGGGCGCTCGCAGGACTGGGGGTGGCTGCGGGCGGCCTTGCCGCGGCCGCCGGGGCGGGAGCAAGAGCAGGGCTGGGTGTAGCCGCTCCCGGCTGGGATAAAACCCGTCCCAGCTCCCTCCCTTTCCCCTCCGCGCTCCCGCTGCTGCCGGCCGGTCCTCCCCCGCTCGCGGTGCCTGGGAGCCGCTGGAGGTAAGGGGCCGTGCCGCGGCCTCGCCTGCTCGGCTGGGCTCCAGGCACGGCTCCTCTCAGCCACCTTCCCCGCCGGTCCTTCTCCCCATAGGCTTCCAGCCCGGTGCTGGCCTCCCCGTCCCGCCAGCAGGGCCGGGCCGGGCTGGGGGCGGCGGGGGCACCCCGGAGGTGGCCCGGCTCTCTCCGCGGTGGGGTCGTTTGCCGGGGGTGTCCCTGCGCGTCCGGGCAGCGGGGCTGCGGCCGGGAGGCTCTGCTCCCTCGGGTGCCTCGGGAAAGCGACTGAGGCTGCGTTGGGATTTGCCGCGGCCAAGAAGAGCGGTAATAGCTGGTACCACAGAGCTCTTCTGGTGGGTTCTCAACCTTTTTGACTGGTGCGGCGGTTGCTTTTTCTTTCTTGGGCAAATTTCATCCAAGTTTCTGGGAGTCTTGTTTGGTCCCCTTGTACGTTTAGCATCAACTACATAACTTCGTTATATTTCAACTTTGATATCTGATGTTAGATGTCTGAAACTTCTGATTCCACGGTGATCTAGTGAATTATATATATTCCATCAATTGTCTTAGAGTATACTTATTCACGGGGCTTCTTGGAGAAAAGCAGTAACGTGAGGACACATCAGAGTACAAAATACTAGCTCATTGAAATGGGAAAACGCTTTTGTGTTATTTTAGTGATGCCTTATCGAGTAGATGCAACACCTTAGAGTAGAAATGCATTTGTGTCTGTTTTACAGCAGTTCTGTTTTCTCTTGAAAATAGTTCTGGTTAGAGATTTTTTGAGACTTGCTCAATTACAAGATTAGTCAGGGTGGCTCACTTGGAGCCTTGTGGTGCTTCTGTCAAGATTACTTTTCTAGACACTGCTAGAACAGCAATTGTGTCTTCTTAAACTATCGTGAAATTTTAGCATATCAGTAATGCTACTGGTACAGAACTATCATCTTTTGGGAATACTCATTGCAAAAATGTCTGTCAGGGTGAGCCAGTTCTGCTCAAAAGGTTTGTGTCAGTTGGTAGGACTGATTATATAAGAGCAGGTTTTTCTCCTTAAATTTTTTCAGTGTTAAAACTAGAAGTTTACTGTAATGAAAACTGCAATCCATGTATTGCAATGCATTGGATCAGTTTTGGACTTTGATTCTGCTTCATAATAAACAGTGTCTTTTTACTTAAGCAGATTTGACTGTGTTTATATAATAAATCCTTCCGAGTTGTTTACACTAAACAGCTGCATGCCCCATAGCAAAGAACACTGTGTAGAGGCCTGTTTGGTGATTAAGAGTATTCAAAGGGCAAAATGGAAAAATGAGCTCTTTTTGTCAGAGTTTGGAAATCCTCATTATGATGCAATTGATTACACCACTGATTAGTGATTATTACATCACTATGCAAAAACTAAAGGCTGATGAAATGTTTTAGTTGTTTTATTTCCAGCATCTGATTCCAATTTTGTTTGTTATTTAAACTTTCCAGAGTACAGTGTAGCTGAACCAAAAACATCACCTCTCTGATCAACAGGGTTTTTTTACCTTAAATAAGTTCAAGGTCACTTAAGGAAGACAAAATGAGTGACGTAAAGCTTTGATGCATATTCACTGCCTCTCAGTTTGAGATTTTTGTAAGTTTTTTTATGTTTCATGTGTCTTGACCTTACCAGATTTTATATCCTTTGTGTTAAAGCAGTGTAAATAAGAATGAATTCTGTAGGCTGAATTGTGGCTAGTTCATTACAGGATTTGTGATATTTCATAAAAATGAAAGTCGATCAAAGCTCTTGTAGATTACATGTGACTTTTGCTTGCATCTATGGGAAGTCTTGACACAGACTTAAAGTTTATTACTCTCGACACTTTCCAAGTTATGTAGGCCATAAACTTGGAGTTGACACCACCTTAGTAGACCCTTAGATTCATGTGGGATTATGTTGGGATCATTGACTTTTTAAAGGACATAAATGTCTTTCTGCTCATAAGACAATTTATAATTAAGAAAATGTAAGGAGCTGTCTCTTCAATATCATGAGGAAGCAGCACTTTCTCACATGGAAAACTGTTATGTTAGGCATAACTTAATGTATATAAAATTAAGGTTAAAACCTGTCTTTAAGTCAGTAAGATGCAATTTTGTAGAAATAAAAGCTTACATTCTGCAAAACTGATGGCCCTTTTCTGTCATGTGTACTTTCCTGTAAGAATTGATGAGTGAATGTCCTAAGACCTGATTATTGCTCTGCTTCAGCAAAGCATTTCACCATCTGAATATGAGTAACTCCACTGAAGGTGACTTAAGTGATACTACTGCTTAAGGCTTTGGAAGTGGCAAATAATTAATGTATATGTAGTTCTGTATAGTTAAGCAACATTTCATTTCCTGTGGATAACTATTCTTGTAGATGATAGGACATTCAGACACTATATTTCAGATGGTAAAATAAAATGTGGTTGTTTTTTCTTTAAAGATGTCTTTTATGGCTCCAAACACACTTGTATAATGTATTTCTTTTTCAAATAAACTTTGTATATATACTGATTATATATTATATATGATCCTGTATATATACTGATAATATATAATATATATATTATATATTATATACTGATCCTGTATATATGTGATTTAAAACCAAGTTAGCTAGCTCACATGTGTTAATTGTTGTCTAACATGTTTAAACAGCTGTTATATCATTGATGGTGGCTGTTGAAGTGTTTAATTACTGTGAAAGAAAGTGGGAATTTATATTTTTTCAGGCATTTTTAATTTTTCTACTTGGCAAAAGAGCATCTCGTGCCACTTTTCTAGCAAGCTTATAATAATGTAACAGCTGATGGGGTAAAACAGTAACTTCAAGGAGGTGAAGATTATTCTACTGTACCCTATGACAGTGTGTAAAGCACAAGTGTTCTGAGTTGTTGATGTTTTCACTGCCCCATTTTCCAGCTTAGGTGCAACATAAACTATTTTAATTAATATTGTGTCATCAAAAGGTTTTGAGATGGCCAATTGAATTCTGCCAAGATAGAGTCTTTTGATGAAAACATATCTTTATTGATTGTAGAAGAAGAAAATCATTCTTAAAATGAAATCCAGAGAAAAATCATATCCCTCAGAGAAAATTTCTGAGTGGCAGGCTGAGATTAACATCATAAAATTGAATTTGTGCTGCAAACCTTTGATGTAATCAGCAGCTGCGAGATGGTGTTGCCCTTACTGTGCTCCTTCTGATTGTGGTGAATTATTGTGTGGAATGAAATAAGTGTTTCATGTGTCACTCGTTCAAGAAATACAAACAAGGTATTACTAGGTGGTTCTTGCTAGTTAAAATGGGTTGTATTGATTCCTGGTCCCAGTCACTTGCTCCCTTGGACTGCAAAAGCAGTATGTTCACACCCCAGGGGAGATCTGGGTGTCACTCAACAGTGGCTCCTCCGGCCGATTAGGGTGTAGCCCTGACAGGTCTCGAGGGAAGTCCCATTAAATCTTAAACTGGAAGTGCAGTGGCATGCAGGCAGGGTCTCCAGGATGGAGCCGCAAAAAGCAAAGTAGAGGAAAAGGAGTGGAATACTGAGGGTCTGGCAGAATATATTAAAACACGAGGAAGTGCGTCATAGGATAGAAATGTTGATTACTGGAGTATTTTACTTGTTGCTTGCTGATTAGATATCTAAACTGAAATATTTGAAATATTTCTATATTTTTGCTGCTGTACCCACAGAGAGCAGACTCTGCATCTTAAAGGAGCCAGTTATTAGTTCTATTGTATGATGTGCTAAATATGAACTAGTTTTTAATTATCTTTTTAAAAAGCTCTTGATCTTTTTTTTCTTTTTGCTATTAACTGCTTCAAATGTCTTTTTGTTACCTTTGTCTTGTCTTGCTATGTTAGTGTCATTGCTTTGGTTGTCATTCCCTTTTCAGTTACCTAACCTCATATATCTTCTTTTTCCTTTTCCTTCATTACACACCCTGCCTTCTCCCCTGTAGCTTCTGTATCTCTGTTCTATTTCCATTTCTCTGTTAAGCATCTTTCTCAGCATTATATTTCTCTTTTCTAATTTATTCCATTGCTCACACCTATACAAATGTGCGCGTACCCTGCAGCTTCACAAATTGCAAAGTATTGTTGACCTGTATTTGCAGATCCATGGACACAATGGGCTTCTGAATAGCAACTTATATAAATAGCATATCTGTGAGCAGCATCATCAGCATCAATGTGGTATGTCTGCAGACTTACAAAGACAGCACTGTGTCACTTCTGCATCTTTACATTTTGTACTTTAGATACTTCTATTGAGGATTTTGTAAATGCAATATATTTTATTATTTATGCCTCTTAGGTGGACTTGCTATATATTGTGGACAGTGGATGAATATAATTTTTTTTAGTTCAGGAAATGTTACATCTTTGCTGATTACCAGAGATAACCTACAACATCCTTAAGGAGAGTGCAACATTTACATCGTGAAGTAAATTGAGAAGGTTGTGAAAGCAATATAGAATGGATCAGTAGACTGCAAGTCAAAGCTATTTTTAAGGAAAATAATTAGCTTATTTTCTTATATAGACAGTGAGAGAGAATGTGTCAGATAAAGCCAAAGAATGGACAGCAATAGGAGAATGAGAAAGGTTAGGAACACACAAACCTTAGGAATTTGTCATGAAGACCTACCAGGCTCTGCCTAAAATGTACTTCCTAACAGTTTACTGCAGTGATGAATCTAAAGGGCTGTGCGTGGGGAATTTATATTTTACTTAACCATCAAGGATATTGAAGCCTGGGCAAATAGAATTTTGCTAAACTGAGAAGACATGTGCTGTTCTTATAAAATTGTCAATAGTTGTTTTTAATCATTTTGGCCCATCTATCCTGTTTTGGTTTTTTTCCAAAGATTTGTATTTTTTAATCCAATACAAATAGTTAAATGCTGCCAATATATTAATATTTTCAGGACTGTAAGCCAATTTCTGCATTTTTTTGTGGCTGCACTGATTGCCACACTTTTAAGTGGACTTTGAAGCAACTGATCTTGTATTGATAGTTTAGGATGCATAGAAAACATTAAATAAGTATGAATATAAATTCAGAAAAGGTTTTTTGGGAGGTTGACTGTTACCTGTATAGTGAACTTTTTGTTGCATGAAGTCTTCTCTCCTTCTATAAGTAAGTTATAAAATCCTATTTGGTAGCTTTTGTTATGGGCTGTAGCTGAGTTATGAGGTTTCTGTCACAACCTTTTATTATGTGAACTGTTTGAGATTAGGCCTCTGGGAAGTTCAGTTCCTAGTTTTAAGGACCTTGATGTATGTGAGAACTGATAAATTTGGAATTAATTTAAAAATCAGGGTATGTATTTTCTTTATCAAGAAATGTGATTCTTATAACTGTAGTTAATAGTTTAATATTGTTCAGGATGTTTCATACTGGAAAGCTTCCTTTATGCTTTTGAGCAAACTCTGCATGTAAACGCAAGGACCAATAGGGAATGTGAGCTGCAGACTTCGGTGGGGGCAAAACAGAACCCAGATTTTTCACTTCAAATCACTGTGAGCACATGTGCATGCATGCTCCTAAGCTTAAGCAACTCTTCCCAAACTACCTGCTTTAGGATTATAATTTTTATCTTGAGAAAATGCAGCACAGGGATGTGTGCCTGAGGTTAAGCAGTAATTATGTGGCAGTGATTGGAAGGTCTGAGATGAGCCTAATAGAGAGGCTAACAAATTTTTTTTTTAAGGTCAGTAGAGGAGGCAGAGTCAATACATGCTTACTGTGTTGGAATTAGGACGCTATGGGGAAAGCATATGTTGAGTTATGATGGCACTGTTTCTTTATGGTATAATCTGACCTTTTTCATTCTACTCAGTTCATGACCAGTCCCAGTCAAAAAAGTGGAGTGATGAGGAAAAGCCTTTGCATTAATATGTGCTTAGAAAGGCATTCAAAGTCAGACCCCCTGCTCTCTGTCCCCTTAAAGCTTTTGACTAGACTTAAATACCTCATGACTTCTGTAGAATAAAAGGTGGTACTCAGCTTTTCAAATGAAACTTTAATTCTGTACAAATGGTCCAAAGTTGCTAAAGTAGTACAGCCAAAATCCTTGAAGCTGTGCAAATTGGGATAATTTTCCAAGGTAACAGAGGTTTGTGGTGTGGTTTCAGTGTGAAAAGTGTTCATAGAACTAGAGACAGGATGGTAGACATGTGACAACTTAGTGGTGGGATGAACTGGTATGGTTTTGAACAGGGAATATTTTTACAGTCATGAGGGAGTTCTTTTTGACAATGTGATCATAAAGGCAGGACAAGCAAAGACGTTTTTTAGGTTGTAAGCAGGGAGAAATGGGGAGTAGGACTGAGGAACTTGATTTAAAGTTGAATTACGGGTTAATACTGCGAATCAGACATGCTTGAATGGGCAGAGCTGGAGGAATTTGACACGTGCTGATAAGCTACATGCAGCTCAGATATGCCTTGGGCAATATTTGACTTTGTGGAAACAGTTTTTACCTTTTTAAAGGAACAGTCTGATAAATATCTGTTGATTTTATTAAAAAAAGTTTGCTCTAGGTGCCATCAGCATCACTAAATAGCTTTGATAAAGCTAAATATTGTCAGACAAAATGTGGATATGTGCATGTGAGTATGCAGTATTTCTAGGGAAGTCATGGTGTTCTTAGAAGCAAAGCTTTCATGCAAAATACTTACCTTGTGCGTCAAAATATCTTAATCCAAAAGAAAAGTTAACCAAGAGGAAAAAAGTTAAGGACTGTTTATTAACACGGAAGGTCATATACCTTCTGTTTTCTATTTCTCTTATGCTTCAGTTGTAATATAAAGGAAGAAGTACAAAATGTTCTTGTTACATTTCAGTCTAAATTAATTCTCTTATATAACCAATGTTTTGTCCATGGTAGTAGCTATTTATTAATTCATGACACTCATGGAGATCTAAAACAAATGAGTGCAAAGAGATCATCTATATATGAGCAAATTCTAGCAGTTTGTTTAGTTTTTAACTTCTGGTGATCTTCTTTGAGTTCTGTTACTCATCACTTGCTCAGCAGTAGGTCTTCTGCTGAGAATATTGATCTTGATTCTATGCTTCTTTTACAAGAAAATGTAATTTATGACTTCATATTCAATGCAGTACAAACCTGAATTCTGCTGCCTTATGGTGTCTTACACTAATTGAACACTCCCATGGCAAAAGTATAAAAGACTACATGAATGATATGCAAGAAAAAGCATTTTAAAGACTCCAGATTTGTCTTATCAAACTGCGAACTTGGCAGCCATGATTTTGTAAGCCCTATGAAAACAGTGAATTTTCTTTGCTTAGCTGAGACCTAAAAATGTATCATTAGAGTTTGGCTAGAACAATTTTCATTTCAGGGTATAAACTGGAAGAGAAGAGGACTTCAGTGTTCACCCGTAAGCATAATACTTCATATGACTACAGATTTAAAAAATAAGTTTTAGAAAAGTCAAATTCTAAAGTTGAGCTCAATAACATCTCTCAGTATTTTGTGATATGCCCACAAAGGCCTTTAAAATGAAACTAAATGTGATTTAGCCTAATAAACTCTTGACCTCAATTAATTTTCTCTTAGATTCCTCTTCCTTGGCCTTTGATGTTCTGGCTGAGGTTGTATGGCAGGACCTTGATAGTCTGCCATACCAGTCTTTTCAGCCTTTTTTCTCAGTAGCTGAGCCCTTCATCTCATGTTCTTGTCAGGAATCAAGACCATTTCTCTAGGTCTATGTCACTTAAGGCTTTTGTTAGTAGTAACAAAGATACCTCTTGTTTGTGTTCCTGCTTTTCAGCTGCTACTGTGCTGGATTTAGTGATGATTTGTACTACAGTTTCTTTAAACATAGCTTAAAAGGCTGCTTCTGTGCTCTCTTTCTGTCCTGTGGTCTCTTCTGAATTATCACAGGAACTGATCTTCATGTTACTTTGCATCATTCCTGTATTACTTCCTTTGGCTGGCTGTTATCTGCTGCCATGCATTTTGTTCTACCCAGTTCCTGTCTCTTCTCCCAAGATTTCAGCTTTGATATAATGTCTTTTGGCTGACCTCTCCCAACTGCAATGTTCTAGCATGGTACCTATTTAATTTTAAATATATTTGCTAAGGATGTGCTAAGGGCTCTGTTGTCTCCCCTTTCTCCAGGACAAATAGGAGAACACCTCTGAAAGGTGAGTTTTGCTTAGTGGCCGCAAAGCGGCTGCTCTGAAGTATCTCTTCAACGGTATTATTGCTGTTAGGATAAAAAGTAGGTGACATACAATATTTTGAAAAGAATAATTAAAGTATTTGTTTATTTAAGTGACCCTAGACAATGGGCATCTCAGTAAAGTTTGAGAACTTCAGTTTTCAGAGGAGTCACTTCACAGGCACAAGTCAACTTCATACCCTTCTCCATCCCTGACAACAGTTAGAAGCAGGTGACAACAATTTTCTGGCATTTTCTCCAGAAAGCTGAAAAGGGAGGTAAACAGATGCTTCAGAAGCATCTGTACAGGCTTTCTAGAAAAATGATGGAGAGAAGAACCTTCATAGGCTACAGGGAAGGAGTGCTGGAGACTGTTGTATACGCAAGTTAATAATTTGGGAATTTTGATACAGCTGACTTATATATGGGAATTGTTTGCATTTGGGCTACAGTAGACACTAGCAGCTTAGTGTAGGGCTTTTTCATGTAAAGACACTGATGTTAAAGATGTTGCTCATCTGTGTCTATTTTTAGCAATCAAGTGTTTCACATAAGTTGACCCAAAGGAGACATACTTGTTGGGTGTGTTACTAGGTTCCCTTAAAAGTCTTAACAACAGGACATATATGAATTTTTTTAGGTGAGTTGACTAGTTAAGTGCCAAATTATTTACAGTCAGATACTTACTGTTTTTGAATTTTAAAGGTATCATTGGGAATACTCTAGAAATGGTAGAGACTTATGAACATGGGAATTCGAACAGCAAACAATGTGACAGAAGGCTTGTGAGGTGACTGAGAGCAGCTTTCTCAAAGCTTTTGTTTAAAGGAAAACAAGTACAGAATTCAGCTAGCAAGCAGAGGTGGCTTTAAAAGGAACAGGCATCAAATTTAAAAACAAGCAAAGTAGAACTTTTTTAATAAGGAGGATTTTAGGATATCTTGTAAGTACTGGTGTTTGAACAGACACTGAAATAGTTTCCTGGAAATGCAATTCATAAGAGTCTATACTGAATTAACTAATGACCAGTAATCATTTTGGATAATTCCATTAAATCAGTTTTTTGCAGTAGTGACTAAAATCTATTGTATGATGACTTTTTCAGACACGGGACTCATGACTTGAGCCGCAGAAAGAGTCTGTTTGTTCTCCCTGTTTCCCAGCTTGCAACTCCGCCTCCACCTTTCTTTTGGGTCTTACCTCTAGGAAGTGCCACTGAATGGTTGAGGGTATAGTGCTTTGCTGTCCTGGGCCTCGTTTTTCTCTTCATCCCTAACCCACTACCTGTTCTTTCCTTCCAGCCCTATTATCTCTTTCTCTTGCCTTACCGTCCTAGGAACCACAGACTCTTTATTGACACCCTGCTGCTGTGCCATCTCCGTGCTCCAGCAGTTAGGTACTGAGAATGAGCAGCCCTGCTGGTTGGAGGGAATAAGGGAAGCATGGTATACTCCTCCAACCAAAATTAGGAAGAAGACAGTGACATGGGCCCATCAGAGCTAAGCCAGCTTGTGTGGGGCAGCACATGACTCCTGTTGCTGATATTTCAGTATTATGATAGTACTGATCCCTGGTAACTCTGGTCCTGTTTGGTACTGCCTAGATTTAAAATAGTGGCATATCACTGTCCTGCTGTATATTTAAGCTATTAGTGGATAGCTGTCTTAATAAAAGTGTTAGTGTGATGTTGGGAACAGCTAGAAAATGTTTCAAAGCCTCATCAACATTCTTGCAGCAGTATTTTTTAGCTCCCTTTTTCAGATGTTGATTAAATTGCCTTTAAGTTGTTTTTTCTTACATTTCATGTTACTTAGAATCATCATGACTTGTTTCTGTTTTCAGGTGCTGACTATGAAGGTATCAGTACAGGCTGTGGCAGTGTGGGGGAAAGTAGCTCCCTCTCACAGCATCACTGCTATTATGATTACAGATGACCAGCAGACTATAGTTACGGGAAGTCAAGAAGGACAAATATGTCTCTGGGATCTTTCATCAGAATTAAAGGTTTGTGTCCACTGTGCTACAGTCTGCCAAATAGACAGATTGGAGTTTTATCTTATATTATTAACAATGGGTTATCCAGACTCGCACTTACTTAGATTAAGTTTTAAAGACAGTGTGATATTTGTTCTAGGAAGCTCATGAAGAAAAAGAGTTGAAATGCCTATATGAGCAACCAGTTATTTGCAGACTTTGGAAAACTTTTTTCCTAGATTATTGTGACCTGTGGATTATAATTTGAGATTGTGTGCTGTGAGTAATGACAGCAAGTAAACATACACAATTACCATAATTCCTATCTTATAAAGTCTTTTTTTCCTTTTTTTAAATCAATTGCTGAGCATGGCCTGTCATTTAAGGAAAAAATATCTATTTATAAAACTAGAGCTCTCTACCAGGGTAACAATGGAAAAATTTGTGGAAAGATGGAAGAAGGAAGACAAAATATATTTTTTTGGTATAATTAAGCTGCAAACCTCCTGGCATATTATTGCTATTGCTTTGACTATTTAATATTTATTTTCCTGAGAATGGAACAGAGTCAAAGGAGTTCCATTTTTTAAATTCTGTGTTCCTAGAACTATGGTTCTGTTCTTTTTGGATTTGGCTGCCCCATTTGTGCTCAAATACAGCTTGAAACTTTAGTTTGCACTTATGGGCTACCTTTTTCCATTAAGATCTTTGCATGCAGTGAAGCTAATCAAGGGGATTACTTAAGCATGTGTTTCATACAGCATGTTTTTAAGAACTTTGCTATATCAATTCCCTATTTCACTCTGCCACTTTTGCTGCATGCTGTAGGGTGAAGGCCAGAGATATTCTGCACATTGCCTGTTTTATAACATTTGATAGCCCATAAATTCTTCAGAAGGTGCAATTTTTAAACTACAGTGAATAAAAAGACTGTACTTTATGCTGTGAACTGCATAATCCATCCACATCCTTGTACATTCCAGAAACATGACTAATAAGAATATAAAGCAGATTGACAATTACGCATTAATATCTACAAGTAGTATTCTCTAGCTTTTAGATCTCCTTAGTTTATACAGAAAATATTATGTTTAAGTTAAACCATTGTATTATTCTCCTAGATTTCATCTAAAGAAATTATCTTTGGCCATACTGCTTCTGTTACTTGTTTGGCAAAAGCAAGAGAGTTTGAGAAACAGCCATATGTAGTAAGTGCTACTGAAAATGGGTAGGTAACTGAATATTCAATTATTCATTTCTTAAATCATGAAATGTATGGCAGGTGTAGGTCCAATTCTGCATTTGGCAGAAGGTTTTTAATCCACTTCTTCCATGGTATGAAAAGGATAACAGCTACTTAGGATAATGACTGTATTGCGTATATACAATAGTCTAACTAAGAGCTCATCTCTTGGACAACAGAAGGGTTTGGCAGATTCAGATATCCAGTTAGTAGTCAGGAGAATTAATTGTTCAGAGGGTCAGCTAGGCCCCATTCAAAGGGAGAACAACAGGTTATTGGAGGGAATCAGCAGGTTCAGAAGCATTTTAATATCATGGTGCTTTTTTCTGTTCCTTCCTGAGCTCAGTCTTGAGAAATGAATCAGTACAAGAGGCTAATGCACTCTCATCCAGGTTATGCTTGCTCAGTGAGTGGGTATGGAAGCACAGAAAAGACTGCCCTTGAATAAAAGGCATATATGTTCCTTGTCTTTGTTTAAATCTGACTTGCTATTTTGGAGTACATCCTTTTAGAGGCTCATGACCTTGCAGCTTTTCTCCTGTGTTTGTTGTGACTTGGCCCATCACTTGAGTAAAACTAATTTCTGCAGTTCTGCTAGATTAGCATCCAAGAATTTTTTCTTTTCTCTCCAAATATTTGATAATCTTTTCAGCTGGGGTCTGAAGCCCGTCTGTTCAGGATTTCAGCTGTTGAAAGTAGTTAGGGCTAGCTTCTTACTTCCTTAAGGGCTCCTTAAACCATTTTTTCTTGCTGCCTAATGATATTCCCCTCTCATTTTGGGTTCATCTTTTCCAATTAACAGGACAGCTCTGTTAAAAGCTCTCCCCATTAAGAGTTCCTGTCAATTGCCCTTCTTCATGCTACACCTTGCAGCACGTTAAGGCTACTACTTCCTCACTGAGGAGCTTGTTTATCATTTCCAGCTGCTAGGATCTCTGTCTGATTCTCTCACTCAATCATGAGTGGACAAAGGGATAACTTGAGCAAACTGGTCCAGGCTTCTTAATCTTCAAAGGTTAGACTGCCGCACTGGACAGATAGTGGTAAAACAGTTCTGGTTATGTGCGGAAAGGAGGGTGAGAGGTCTACAGAACTAGTTTTGTATTGGCCTCCTACAATTCTACTCAAGGATTCAGAAGTGAAACTATTTTTCATCTTAATTTGGAAGTTCTGTTGGTGCAGTACTGTTTCCAGATCATACCGGAGAAAAAGATGCACTGTATTTCCAAAAAGCTGGAGTGAAAAGCGTTAAGAAACAAATGAGGTTTTTACTATAGGTATACCATACAGAGAGATGTTCATGTGCTAAAGGTTCTGCCTCTGAAGGGATCATCAGGCTTGCTTGGAATGTGTATAGGTAGGACTGAATAATCTTCTGGCCCCTTTAAATGTTCACTTTTACCAAATTACTGTTGACTTCTCATCTGTATTACATAAGGGCAAAGCATCCATCACTGATCCCTGGAAGGCTGCAACATGAAGTTGAGATAATTACAAATAGGAAGCCTCATCTTCAGAAGATGCAGGGTTTGTCGAACTGCATTTTTTGGCTTGTGAATCATTCATTTCTGCCATTTTCAAGCTTCCATCTCCTTGTATTGAGCGTGGAGGAAATTGCATGGAAGATGATACTTTCCCCGCATTCCACTTCAGAATCTCTTAAGTGTTTGTATAACTGACTTCTACCAGAAGGATGAGTATTGAACAGTATTTTTGTACTTTTATATGGAAATCTATAAATTAATCCATAATGATTCAGAAGTTCTCACTGATACCTGTCCTGTGTGTGCATATAGCATATGCTGTAGGACAGGGTTATCAGCACTCACTCCTTGTTAGTACACACAGTAAATTAAGTGCAACATGCAGAAGCTGAAGTTACATTCTGGTCTCATTTGTGCATGTTTGCATGTATGTATCAACTTTACTCTTTTAGCTACATTCCTGTAACTGTCATTCTGATATGAACAAGGAGAAATTCACTGCCTTAATGTTTAACAAACAGCATAAACATTCTGTAAGCTATCACTTCTGGGCTACCAACTCTGATGCTACACTACAGATGTATAGATTTCATGGCTTTTGCTCGGCTGAAAAATAGAAATTAAGTAATATTAGATTATCATAAAATGTGAAAGTGTGTAGATTAAAATGTAGATCACTAAGTAGTATTTCTGATATAATAAAATATTTTTTCGCAGTGTGTTCTTTAAGGTCTTGTACAGAAAATGTCTTGGAATGTAACTTCAGAAATCATAAAAAGATTTTCAACTGTGGAAATAATGCTTGCTCTTTAAATAAAATCTAAAAGCATCGAAGTTTAACATTCAGTTGCTGAGCTGTGACAACATACCTCGTACAACCTCATTTACAGCATTTAATTTGATTGTGTTTCTGTTGTACTCTAGTCCCATAGCATGTTGACTAATGTCTAGATGAGGAACACTGGCTGATGCGTCTTTCTCAAACGTTAACTTCAACTGTAATTAGGTGTAGCTAGACTGTTGTGCAGAGATTCAGGTTGTCGGGAGGCGAGTGCTGTATCAACAGCAGATTCCAGGGATAGCCTCATGGTGGCACTGTTTCTTCTTAACAGAAGTTGCGGTTCCTCTCAAGAACCGAAGTCGGATGCGGCAGAAGATGGATAGTGTTTTTCAAAACGTGTGGTTTAAGTTCAGTGAAATGAATCATTTTCAGGAGGATGTCGTTCCAGCGACAGATAGTTACAGTGACGCGTTGACGAGCTGTAATGGCAGTATACCTACAATTTGTTGTAGACCGGAGTTGGCCTTAAAGTCAGGTTTGCTGCAAGGCAGCAGGGTGTAATTACCAAAACAAAAAGAAATAGATACTGTATGTCATCCCCTGCTAATGACCACAACACTTTCTTACCTAGTAATCTGTAACAAAAAGCCACATAAACGACCAGACTGCACTTAAGTACAGCACTAAAGAAAAACTTGGTGGCACAAAATTATTCCAGCCAATTGAGTGGAAATGACAGAGAATAATATAAAGTTATCTTTGGCAGGGAGATGTGTGTTTGGAATGTCACTAGTGGACAATGCATTGAGAACGCAAAGCTTCCTTATAGGCATACAGCAATCTATGTAAGTATAGCAACTTTTCATGGAATATCTCTGCTCATTACAGGGGGAGTTTTGCTTTATTAACATATTTTTCAGAAATATACAATTTTAAATGTATAGCTCATAACATACTTAATAGGAGATAAACCTATTGCAATATAAGTGGTTTTATATGTTATTTTTCCTTTTTTGACTTCCTTCTAAGAAAAGAACTGAGACTTATGTTCCTCTGAACTCCTTAATCAAATCAAACTGATTCTTTTTAAGCTGCAAATGTCTGGAATGCAGTATCAATTAACTTATTGTAAAGTTTGGGCACCAGGTAGCAAAGTGAAACTGTATTAATCTTTACTCTTGTCCTGTGTGAAAATTGCATGGAAACTTCAAGTTTAGTGTTGGCTTTTTGATATATTTTAGAAGTACAAGCAATCTAGGCAAACTTTGTCAGTCAGTCTGCTGAAGATCTTGTTTTTAAACATTTAAAAGGTTTTGATGCCTAACTGCTGACCTCCCAAAGTCTACTCTGCCCCACTTCCAAAAATACACTTTCATTCATTGCAGAACTTGGGACAGATCACTTATTTTTCAGAGGTCAAATTGCTTTAAATATTACTTCAGATAATTTCAAGTGTCTTGCTTTGAACTCTATCCAGGTGCACTAAGTATTTAGATGTTGAAATGTGAGGGTGTGTTTGAAATACATGTGTGTATATGATTGAGGAGCCCAGCAGGTATGCATTTGATTCAGAGAGATGGCTTATTTCTGGATATGTTAGTAGAAGAGCAGCTCAGGGCTCCTAGGTTAATTAAAATGCTGTTTTTCTTCAGTGAGGAAGTCTAGGGTGGAACTAAACCTCCAAATGATGGAAGTCTGAGACCTCATGTGACTCAAACTATGGCCAAATTCAGAATCCAAATGTTTTAAAGCTTCCAGAAGAAACACTGTTTATCATTACACTGTTTTCGTTGACGTGATGAATTCAAACACTGTTGTTAATGATAATGGGAAGATAAAAAGCTTGGGTAAATTACCAAATAAAAATTATAGCAGAATAACTTCTTAATAATATATGCTTTTACATATGTGTGTGTGTATGTGTATATAAAAAAGCATAGATTAAGAAGTTATTCTTCTGTAATTTTTATTTATGTATATGTTTAAAGCATATATATTTTTACATATGTATGTATATACACACACAATACAATGCCTCAATTGTAATGTAATGAGGTGCGATATGATCTGCTTTGTGGTATTGCTCAAAATCTAATTAATTAGATTTTAATGGTTCAAACTATGGAGGAGTTCTGCAGAGAATCGGCAGATCTGCATTGTGGAGGTCAGAGGCAGAATCTTCATTCTTATCCTTCAAGTAGGAGAAGCAAATACTTTTATAAATTGTTACTTCTCTATTAGAAGTGAGCTAAGTGTAATTTTGGCTAGATGATTTTTGTCCTATAACTTGGGCAAGATGGCTAAAGGAAAATGGGAACATCTAACAGAAAACTTCCTTAGGAAAAAGAATAGATGTCACTAGGAGGGGAAACTATTCATAAAACGCAACCTTCAGATATATAAAATGGGGGGGGGGGGGGTGAGGGTTTTTTGGGGGTTTGGGTTTTTTGTTTTGGTGATTTTTGTTGTTGTTGTAGGTGGTGGTGGTATTCCATGGGGAATGATTGCTTGTGGCATAATAGTACCTGAGGGAGGATAATTTCCTACAGAATGTTATTGTCTGGGAGGTTTAGTGCACACTGATTTTGATAGCATCACCATTTAAAATTGTTGCTTTATTTTTAGTTGCTTTATTTTTAGTTAATGTTTTAGTAGGTTTTAATTAAACTACTAACCTATCCAGTCTAGTAGGTTCCTTTTGTTCAGTGTAGATGATTCAGCTATAAGTGGCAGGTGTTAAGCAGTGCAAACTGAATATTTGCCGTTTGAAATGAAGTTTAACGCCAGGGTCAACTCTTAACCATTTGTGGATCTTAACCAGTGTGGGATTTTCTCAGAGGATTGACTGACTATACAAATCTTCCAGCTCAAGCCTAATTTAAGAGTAACAGGAATTACAAATGGTTCCTACTGCTAAGCATTTCTGCCTCTGATCATTCATAATATCTGTGGTAATACTTATCCTGTTCCCAGTTACTTACCTTTTGTTTTCAGACTTCAGTTAGTTAACTGATAGACCAAGAATTATTATCTAAGCAAAACTGAATGTACAGAAAACTTGTAGTAAATGAGGCACAATTTTGTGGGTCTGTCTGATGTTTTCCTCTGACTACATGATTGTTCCCTTTACTTTAAGGTTACTATTTACTTGTAAATTCCATTTGAGGTGGCTGCTTACGCCTTTATAGCAATTATGTGTACAATTATGGATATATATGACACAAAATGCAAATGCCCTTGCACATATAAAACACCTAGCAAAAAAGAAATCTTCATAGTCACTCTGCACTTGTCACCTCTGTTCCTTAGTACTTTGCTATGTGTCCGTGTTCTTTTCTTTACACGATTGTTGAGAAAGAATGGATCTTCTGAACTATAGAGTATTTAGTGTCATAATGAAGAATATCTCATGGAGTAGAAATTCTTCCTGGAAAATAATGGAAAATTCGTTATGAATCTTCTGCATTTTCACCTGATTTTTTCATCTTTGTCTGCCTCTTGATAACTGGAGCCTTATCAAATGTTTGGAGAGAGATGAGGCCTCTCAGAGAAACAAGTCCCAGACTGTTTAGCAATTTATAATGAAAATTAACACCTTGATTGCTTCCAAAAATCCTGATATTTAGGCAGGGCAGATACTGCTTTCAGTATAAAACACCTCTTACTAAGCTGTATGCCTATATTAAATTGTCATATGTATCTGAAATGCTTGTGTCACTAGCAAAATTGTGTATGGTCTCACATATGCAGTACATTATTAGTAATGCTACAAGTGTTGATTACAATTCCAAGTATAACATGCTGAATGTGAAAAACAGGCGTGCACATTTGTGTAGTTCTGTATGCTGACTCTCTTCTTTTCACTTGTACAGTATTACCATTGCTCATTCCGAATGACAGGTGAAGGCTGGCTTCTTTGTTGTGGAGAATATCAAGATGTTCTTATTATTGATGCTAAGACTTTGGGTGTTCTTCACACTTTATCATCATCTCATTCTTCTGATTGGATAAATTGTATGTGTATTGTACACTCTGCAAGAATTCAAGGTATACATTGTAGGTGTATTTATGTAGGCCAATTAAATCATGATAAAATATTTCTGTATAGATAGTACAATCCTACTAGATCTAATATCTAATCACGTCTTAGAGCTGTTATGTACAAGATGTTAACGTTTCATTGGCAGCACCTAAGAAGGTGTTATTAATACTCCTAATGTTGGTCATGTTTCATTTAATATGTTTCTTAGAGAAAAACAAGCAGCCTCTACACTGGTGGTAAGCAGCTCATTTCTTGGATATAAGTATAAATTAATTTTGTAATGTCAGGTAAATTAAGGGTGCAAAGCCACTATTGTATTTCAATAGAAGGCATAGATCTGATTTGGACAAAATATTTATTTGCTATTTGCTTGCATGTTTTGTATTTCTGTATACCAATTAGTTATTTTTGTGTAAAATTAATATTTCATCTAAACAGTGTCCTGCAGAATCCTTGTTTTAGTGCTGTATAGAACACCAATGTCTATGCCAAGGATCTCTTTTGGTGTTAGGCACTGTTTGAACTTGGTTTCAAGTTGACTGTCGCACTGTTAACTTTTCACAGAAGACTCGTTGGTTGCAGTGTCTGTAACTGGAGTTCTTAAAGTGTGGGATCTATCTTCGTCTTTGAATAACATACAGGTCAGTTTGTATGAAGTGTGAAACAGCAATTTGAATGATAACATGAAAGTAGTAATATTCTCAAGTAAAGGATACATTGAAGCAGAATATGAATAAAAATTTAGAATCTTCTGGATGTGTATTAAATGGAGTTGATTGATTTTTTTGTCACAAAATTCTGAAAACACACCCTCGTATCACTATTTAAAATTAGTTGGGCCATTACACAGCTCTTGCCTTGACAACTGCCATGTCTTTTGCCTAGGCTTCATGTCTTTCCATATTCCATGATGCTGAAGTTGTAATGCTTTCCTTTTGTCCTGATAATGTCACTCCATTCTTTGAACCCCTTCACTCCTTCTTTTAAACTCAAAGCTCTTCAAAATTGGCTTTTGTACTCCCTCTTCACCCTTGTTACTTTCTTCAAAATGGTCCTTTAGACTTTGTTTTCCTCTGTTTGCCTCCCACAATGCTGTCTTCACTCAGAAAAGACTCTTACTGTATCAATGTCTTCACTTGGAAAAGACTCACTCTCACTGTGTCAAGTGCCCTATTTCTCCATCTTCAAACTCACTTATTCTGTGCAACTTTTCTGTGTTAATATTCTCAGCAGCTGTCGCTTGACATGCACAAGTGTTAGAACTGGAATACAATGTTTTGTGTTTGAACTAAACTCTGAGAGCTAGATTCACAAAGGGACTTCAGTATTACAGCTAAGTACTATGAATCAGCAACATAAATGGCAAAATGTCAAGTCTTCTCTGAACACCCCTAATACATTACTGCCTTCACAAACTGCAGAGCATGCCACAGCACTACTTATTAATGGGTAGAATCAGGCCCCTCAGGAGGGTCTGTCACATTTGATGCCATACCAATGTTTTTGTGATGTGTTTTTGGTTTATCTGCAATGTTTTAGAGGGGGTCTTTTCCACATTCCTAGGGCAAAAAATACTTCCATGCTCTAGAAATTCTGGGGACTGTAACAACTGATTACAGACATCAGAGAAGCATGTATGGTATGGTGCCATCCTTTTACTGCCCGGGGTCTTTTGTGAAGGGAGGAGTGCAGAGTTGGTAACAATCCAGCTACTTCATATGTTAAAGAGCAGTATTTTAATAAATATTGTTGGATGTAATTGGAATTAATTGGAGCTGCAAGGTGTAATGAGAGAATGGTTTGCAGTTTGATAGCCCTGATTCCATGACCAGCATACCCATTCTTTGAGAGGTTTTGATACTAGTGGTATCTTTCAAAACAGAAAACATTAGTTTTCGGTGATTTAATCGTTAATAAAAATAATTCCAATACAATAATTTTGAGCCTGTTGGCCTCTAAGTCTGATATTCACACAAAAGGGGTGAAAATACTTTTTTTTTTTTTAAACCATCCATACATTCAGTAATACAAAGCTAAGAAAATGAATTGGTTTTCCACTACTTTTTAGAGGTGTTAAGTTCAAACAAGACATATGACAACACCATATGTCTTAGACTGTCCTGGTTGCAACAAGGATGAGTGGGAAAGCAGAATATTCATCAGCCATTCTGAATCTGATACTGTCAGTTTATAGGTTGTTGTAGCTATTTTTTTGACTGAAGAATACTTAGGAGATATTCATTACAGCAGATGCTATCTATGACCTGCCTTTAGTCCTCCTCCATATTCATTATCACTACTTTAAGTGAGATCAAGGTCTGAGCCATGCTGAATATCTTCTGTTTACATGGTACTTGTGAACCCTGTTGTCTTCCTATCTCACTTTTAAATAAGAATTATATGTTACTTTGCATTTTCAAAGTGTATGTTAACAAAATTATTTTCAGTGGTTTGTTTCTATCCTAAAAGTAAAAGCTAAGATATCTAGAATAAATTTTATGGGTTTTTTTTTCCTCTGTGCTGTAAAGGAGAGACAAAGTGTGTGGGAGAAGGAATCGAAATCTCTGGACTGTATAAATTGTCAAGCAGTACGGTTTTGTACTTACACAGAAAGGCTCCTTCTAGTTGTGTCCTCCACATGCTGGCAGGTACATTATTGAGCATTATACTTTCTTTTTTATTTTGTTAATAATTTTGAAAAGCTAATGTGATTTTTACGTGCAGATACTTGTTTTTCTCCTCAGCTTAAGGAAAAAAAGAGTTCACTAATTGTCAGGTATAATAGTGCGCTGTATCCCTTCTCTGCTTATCTTAACTGCCTGACTGAGATCAAGTGTTTATTTTTTACTAATGTATTTCTGCTTTAAAAGTTTAACATGAAATTGGTGGGGTAGAAAGGGGATTACTTTAAGTATTAGTCAGTTTTAGAGCACTGGGTGCATTATGGTCCCCTCCATAGTGCATTTCAAAAGGAGACAAAGATGTACAAAACCTGTTTAAGTATGACAGAAGTAATCACAGTTGGCAAATCCTCGGTAATCAGGGGCCTTTGTTCCATCAGGGCCAATAGCCTGGGTTCCACTAGTAGAAGCCAGCAAAACTGAAGACCCCAAACTATATAACTTGTAGCTGTAAGAAAATAAATGCATCATGTAGTTACTGAAACTGTTACTAGTTTATTTTAAATTTTAGTTAAACTGAACCTTATTGTAAAAATTCTGTGTTTCTTCTTCTCAGTGTTATCACATTCCTCTTAAAATAATCCTGAATTATTAGTGCAACATATGTACCTGATCCAAATACCACTGCTGTTGGGGGGTGGGAATTTCACATGCACCTGAGTCAACTTTGAATAATACAGTTGTAGGGTATCCTTGAGATTTCTCTTGGGCTATTTAAAAAAGTCTGTAGAAAAGCATTTATAAAGAAATTCCATGTATAGAATGGATAGACTTTTAATGGAAAAATCTGTGTAACTTGCATTGTTTTCTGTTAGTTTCTATAATGGTTTTTCAGCAAGAGGTGCATGTTTCTTGTAATATCTCCATTATGCATTTGAACACTTATATCTATAACACTACTTTAAGCAGTAAAATATATGTCATGTTGGATTTTCAACTTTTATGTTTCAGTGAATATAAAGCTTTAAAATAAAAGATGGTGGTGATGATCTTGCTGCTTAATTAGAAAGGCATGTGATATGTAGCATGAGAGATTCACATGTGTGTTTGGAGTGGCTCCTTAACCCACTTCTATAGTAATGAAAAAAATAGAGCAAATTAGCTAATGAATAGAAATTAGCTATAAATAATTCATAGAAATTCTCATTCCGAAATCTATTTCCTCACACTGCTGGAATAAATTATAAAAATGTGGCTATGAATAATTTCTCCATGTGGCCACTAGGAATGTGAACAAGCAGACAATATCCTAGGTTTCCCTAGTCATATCCTGTTTCAGCTTAAAATGGGAAGGTCAGAGGAAGCAAACAAGTCATAATTTTTTACCAGCTTTAGAAATGGAAGAGAGAAGAACTCTTGCAAGCAAAGGGGATTATATGTTCTTTGCTTTCAATTAATTTGTGAAAAAGAAAAAACTCTATTGCTTCCCAAAGAAAAGAAAAAAAAATTGCTTTAAGATATGTGCTGTGATTACACCAGCAGATCGTCTTTTAAAGAATACAGACAGAAGCATTTATAGCTTCTATCCAAGTCCTCAATGTTATACTTATGTGCTAAATTCATTACCTACCTCTTTATAAGAAATTAATAGTCCAGTAAATATTAATAATGAATGCAAGGCAAAACATAGTAAAACCCATCCAAAACCCCTTAATATAACAGAAGGCTCTAATGTAGCTTTTTGTATTGTCAATTTCTTCATCTTTGAAATATATAGTTTGATTCTGACTTTGCAGTAGTTTGATAGTATGCAAACTGCTTTGGCTTTAAAAGAGGTAGTCAAACTATGAAGAGTCAAGATAATGTTCTACTTAATTTGATCCATTGCCCAAAACCACCTTGAATTAAAATGAATGTGCTGATACTGTTTGTTTATATGTTATTGTTTTTCTGAGCTTAGGTCTATGATTATTGTGATTTCTCCTTGCTTTGTACTGAGTTCTGTACAAGTGGTCAGTGCTTTGCTGGTGGAGAAGTACTAGCAGCTTACAGACTTATCATCTGGACAGAAGATGGCCACAGTTACATCTACCAGCTGCTAAACAGGTGGGCTCAGATGGGAAATTCACACAAAAAGTTCAGGTACAACATGAACTTTGTGAGGTTTATTATGGAAAATCTCTGCATGTTGCAAATGATCAAAAACCAGAACAAAAACACTTTGGCACTCAAAGATTTACCCTGAGTTGGACAGCCCTCGGTCTTTGTTTGACACAGCAGGAGACACAGAAATAAGATTAGCCATGTAGAACTTGGGCAGCTGGTGCTGTGATTTCAAAAAGTCGCTTGCAATTACTTATTCGGTAACTTTTAATTGAACTTGTGAATCTTGGATGTTACTGTTCTACTTTCTAAAAAAATATAACTTTCTAAAGCTTTTAATTTTTTTTTAATTATGCAGCGGGCTTTCTAAAAGTATATATCCTGCTGATGGGAAGGTGCTGAAAGAAACTGTTTATCCTCATTTACTCTGCCTTACTGGTGTGAAGGAAAATAAGGTAAATTCATAAAGGTTTACAGTGAGCTTCAAAAGTTCATTCATTATTTGTAGTTCATTCATTGTTTGTTTACAATTACCTGAATGATCCCTAAAAAAATTGTTGAATTCATCAACAGAATTAAATGAAAACAATGAGTAAGACTTATTCTTTCATTTTAAAATTTTTACTTACAAACTTGGAAATGCTCATAGCATATTTTTGTCTTAAATTTTGGCAATATTTTTTTCACAGGGGGGAAAAAATCCTGTATTTTCAGCTATAGATAGGCTAATTGTTGAAGTGATTTTTTTTTTCCTAATTTTGGCAAAAAAGGGGGAACTTTTTTAAGTTAAAGGTGGTCTGAAATAGCTTTAGAAGCTTTTCATTTCAAATCTGTAAAAAAACCAAACCAAAACAAAAAAAACCCAAAACACAACCCACAAGCAAAATGTAAGCAGGTTGCTTAGTTCTTGTTTTATTAAGAAATGTATGCGTGTTTCAGTGTAACTACATAAATAGGTTGCTTCCCATGTGTATCCATCCTAAATTGAAGGGTTTGAACTTGTGACACTTTATCCAGAATACTGTTACCTTGAGCCTTCAGAGGCATAATCACATGCCTAACTTTCTTACACTGTGAGCAGACTGACAGTACCCACAATGCATAAAATTAGGCACATGTGGCTCTCTTCAGAACCATTGTCTCTGCTTGAAGAAGCCTCTATGGTTAAGAAAAGAGGAAGCTAAAAAAAGTAGGTGATCTTTATACTTCTGATTGAGAATTCATGTTTAGCAGAGCGTGTCACACCAATTTCAAATTTAGAAGTTAGTGCTTAGACAAACTTGCTTAAGTGGACTCAGCTATGTTGGAAAACCTGCATCTTGACTCACTTTTTGAGTAGTGCTTTGTGTGACCACAAAGAAATAGGTAAGGAAAAACAGTTGATCTAAAAAGTAGAAAATTTATTAGAATTAGGAAGTAGGGAGGGAAAAAAAAAATCTGTGGCAGGGGTTCTTATTTGGCAAAAATTGAACAAAAACAAATGTAACGGATTCTTCTGTGCAGCTTTGGTTCTGGTTTTGTTGCTGTCTTATTGCTAATACTGTTTATGAAATAGCAATTGTTGGAAGATGAGGATTTAATTCCTGCCTGCAGTTGTGTTAGTTTGATGTGTATTTGCATGAGAACTCAAGCAGGTCTTTAAACGGTTTCTGAAGATATGCAAGGGAGACACATTTTTATTTGTACCCAAGTAGAAACACTGTCAAATATATACCTATGTGAAGTTTTCTAGTGTTCTTTTTTCTTTCTGTTGACAGCTATAGGCTCTTAGAAAGCATTTTTGTTGCATACTCTTGTGAAGCCTGACAGATTTAATTTTCAGTTGAAGGGCAATAACACAAGCCATTCAGCTTTTCCCCCAAACGCTGTGATCTAAAATCAGATAGGATAACTGCTGAAGGATGCCAAAAGGTCAGCTATCGTGAGGGAAAAGAAACAGCCAAAATACATGGCTTAGCAGCTAATAGGGTTACAGTGGTGGTAGGAAGCTCATATATGTTTCCGCCAAAATGTATGCATTTTTTAAATAATGCCCTGCCCTTTTCTAATATTTCTGCTTTAATATTTACCTTACTACCCACATAACTTTTATAGCAGATTTGTGAGATGACAAAACTGCCTGTGTGATCTGTTTTGATCTCCATTCTTAGATTATAAACTGAACCACATTACAGTACAGTTGCTTATTGTGGAATTTACTCCCAAACTTCAATGTTGTAAATAAAATATATCCAACATATGAGGATGTTATTAAAATGTCTTGAAAGAGCAGAGTCAAACTGTGTCTACACTATCTAAATGTGAAAGGTGGAAGAAAACAGTTTGAGCTGATGACCTTTCATCCACACTATCTACAGTATAGGGTGTGCTTTTGGGGTTTTTTGGTGTGGGTTTTTTGTGTGCTCCTGCACACAACTCCCAGTTCACTTCCATGCAAAAAGAATACTGATTTTGGTATTCCAGGACAGCTCCACAACACAAACCTAAGCATTCACTTCTAAAGTACATGCCTGGTGTAAACTCAAACATACTAATGTAGACATACCTGGAGATTCCTACTTTTCTTGACTTTTGTGAAGGTTTTGAGGAACTAGAAGCTTCCCCTTAGACACCTCACCTGTTTTTAATAGTTTGATACTTGAGAATGAAGCTTATGTAACAACAAAACAGGGTGTTCTTGGCAAGTCACCAGTAGATTATCATGTAGCTTGGGTGTTAACTGATGTGGTGATATAGAATTATCTGTGATGTTATACCTACAGGCAAAGAAAACCTACAGACTTCTAGTCTTCATGAGAGAATAAAAACATGGTGTTTGAGATAAATATACTGCAATAAGTTTTAGTGTTGACTAAATGAAACTAGGTAGATGTCAGTAAGTCTGTTTATCAATGATATTATACCTCTGTAGTATCTAACTTTTTCCAGATGACTGAATGATGGTGTTATAGACTATTACCTATCTATGTAAAAGCCTACTTCTTACCTTTCATTATTTGTAGTAATTTAAGCTATCATGACAGAAGCTTTACTGGATTTGTTTTGATGTGAAGATTATCAATGTTTTATTGCATTCTTTTTTCAGCCTGATCTTGGTGCTTATGCTGCCATTTTTTTATATGCCGGTGGTACTATTAATAGATTCTCCATTTAGAGACAGTAAACCTAGGGAGCCCTCCCATTACACTTTTCCATTTGAGATGTAGGCTTAGCCAAGGATACTGGCAAAACAGAGGTGATCTTCAAGGGGCTTGCACCAGGCAGAGTAGACCTGGTCTGTGACAGGTGAGGGTTCAACCGTTATTTGTTTTATATTTCTACAGCTTTTGATGTAAAAAAATCCTCTGAATTTGCAATTATTACATTATTTTAGCAGCTCTTTTGTATCAGAATATTGATTTACTGTTATTTTTGGCAGAGTTTTCCTTTTGTCATGGGCTTCATGAATGAAAGAAAGGAGCCTTTCTATAAGGTTCTTTTTTCTGGTGAAGCTTCAGGAAGGATCACTTTGTGGCATGTTCCTGATGTCCCTGTGTCAACATTCGATGGTTCGCCAAAAGGTTTGGCAATTCTGTGCTCTTGATAGCGTCTTTTTAATTATGTCTTTAAGTCAATTTTCATGAAAGCTTAAATTCTCGTCAGTATACTTTCACACTAGAAAGTGATGCTCCTTCATTCATTGTATGATGATTGCCTGTAGTTAGAAGGAGCAAGACACTAGCAAAGATGAATATCTAGAAATTCTTCATGGAACTGAACAAATGAATGTTCCTATTTCCTTACCATCTGCCCATGAATGCTTCTCTACCAAATGTTATTAAAATTTACTTAGCTGGTCCTGCTTACGGTTGTTCATAGGGAGGTATAAAATAAAGGATTTAGTGAGATGTGATCTAGTGTTGGAATAGCAACTGCTGACTTTCCATTGCTAGGCTGCAGAAAGGATAAGTTAGGGGAAGTGATGAAGAGGTGAAAATGTATCTTTTGCTTTGTTTGGATTTTTATTTTGTTTTGAATTAAAAAAAATTTAAAATTCCTGGCTTTTCCCCCCTCCACCCTCTAGAGATCCCAATTACAGCAACATGGACTCTTCAGGATAATTTTGATAAACACCATTCAATGTCAGAGGGCATTATTGATCATCTTTGTGCATCTAAAGATGGTATCGAAAGTGCAGTTGTCAGTTCCTCTGTATACATACCCAGTCTCGATAAGCTCGTGTGTGGATGTGAAAATGGGAAAATATTTGTAACACTAGGTTTAAAAACTGCAAGAGCAAGACTTCTAGAAAACATATCTTTGCTGAAAGGTAAGTTTTAACAATTTTGTCCAAATTCATCTCAGTCAAGCACAGAAGACTGCGTACTTCTGACAGGGATCCCCTCCAGTGATCCCTGTCAAAATTCTCTGAAAAGTAGGGGTGATGGTCAGGGATTGAATGAGGAAAATGGAAGATTATTATCTTCTTTCTCCCTCTGTTAGCTGATCTATCAGATGACAGCTTAGTGCTACCAAGGTGCTTTGCACTGTTAGGAGTCCTGGAATGGCTGTGGGGTTGGAGTCACCTGGAAGTGAGATATGTGGCATGTCATGATATGGGCAGTAGTCATCTTTGTCATTTTCCCTCTAAAAGATCGTTCTGCTCAAGGAACAAAAAGGGTACATCTCAGCAGATGAAGCTCAGAGTGCAGACCTTTGTCCTCCCTTTTAGGAACATGTCCAGAATTCTTTGATCCCATGTAAATGATTGTTGTATTTAGTCTTTTGAATCTCCTGACTTTTAGCAAATCTCCTGTAAAATATGGAACATCTGTTCTTAAAGAACAGAAATAATTTATGTACCCTCTTGTTTCAGATAATCTACCTTATAAGGTTCTGAATGGTCATAGTAGCAGAGTCACTTGTTTACTTTATCCACATGATAAATCAGTAAGATTTAATCCAAGCTGGCTGTTATCAGGGGGCCAGGATTCTATCGTGATCTGCTGGGATATATTTACTGGAGGCATCTTGCACCGATTTAGTCTGCAATCTGGTCCAGTGACAGAGCTCTTGCGATCTCCAGAAAACTACAAAGTAAGTAAAAGCATAATAAATAATGTCTCAAAAAAAAAAAAAAATCTCTATATACATGTATGTATGTGTGCGTGTATATATACATGAGAGGAAAAAACTATCTGGCAGTACTTTCATCCTGCAGCACTTTATCCTTTATTTACATTCATTTAATCGTCTTGTTCGAAAGTTGCTTTTAATTTCAGGAGGTTGATTTCTTGTTAGTTTATAATTTCAGTGATTCAGGAAAAAATTATCCTAAACCAGTGACATATTAAACTCAAGCTCTTAACGTTCTAATCAGCATTTTTAATATCATGATTGTCAATCTATATGTTAATCTGATTATCTCCTAACTTCTGAAGTTAAAAAGTGTAGTCAGTAAGGCTAGGGGTTTGAACATAGTAAGAAAAGATTTGGACCAATAATATTTTAATCTAAAAGTGTATGCTTGATTTTGGTTCCTGACACATCCTTGTGGTCCTTTGCATGTATGCTTTTGTGTTTTATGAGCTTTAGAATAATTTCATATGTTTTTCTTTAAGTGAATTTTGAAGTAAAAATTTAGAAGACTTACTACACTGAATGCTCTATGAAACTTTGAGCAAATTCTGTCCCTATTGTATTCCGTGGGGCTGGGATTTTATCTTTTTCCTCTTAAAAAGCCTGTGAAGACATATTTGAATACTTATGGCTGACTCAGAGTTCACTTATGTGCCAACATTTAGTCCAAAAGATGTTTTGCAGTGGCATAAGTTCTCAATGCTTGTAAGGCGCTCTTTAGCCCTTTTTCTGGAAACTAGGTAGGATTTAATGCCTGCCTAGATGGTGTTTCATTTCTTTACAGGGCTGAATTTTTTCCATAGGGTGAATTCCTTCGTGCGTCACCAAAAATTACTTGCAGGAAGGGAAGGCTTTGCAGAATCAGATCCATACAGTGTGAAATGAAATTGTAACATAGCCAATTTTTCGTTAGAAATACATTGCCCTTGGCTTTTGTGTCATAAGACCTGACATAATTTTATATTGCATGAACAGCAGTTTGTTTTAAGGTAATTTTTTACTACTTTCTCTTCTAGGACAACTGCTACTGTATATTTGGTTATATAATCTCTGCTTTGATAGGCTATTGTGAATAAATGGTATTTATATTATTTTTTAAAAAATTGAAAAATGAGAGGAGATTATATGTTTTCCTGCCAGGAGATCAGTTGTACAGCTAGCCTGTTAAAAAGTTGGCGATGTAGGCTGAAATAAAACATCATTTTCTAAAATGAGGATGTTCTGGGAAAGAAATCACTGGACAACTTTTACCGGGCTTCTTAAAATGATGTGGTTATGACTGTGGTTAGAGAGTTGAAACTGAAGTTCTTCCTGTTTTGCAGTTAAAAGATCACAACATAGTGTGCTGTGTGTGCAGTGATCACTCAGTAGCAATTCTACACCTTCAGAAGAGAGTATGTCTCTTACATGCCAGAAAGCATCTGTTTCCTGTGAAGAAGATAAAATTTGACCCTGTTGAAAATCTGCTAATTGTTGGATGTGAAGACGATTCGGTTTATATTTGGGAAATTGAAACAGGTAATAAGAGAGGGGCTTTTTGTTCACTTTCCTTAAGTTTTGTTTGTCTGTCATGTGGTGTTATACAAACCTAACTGATAGAAGACCAAAGCAGAAATTACTAACACATTGAATATATTCATTAGAAAGTTTAAACATTTATATAAAACAAGCAAGAAATAAAATTTCCATATGGTTCAAGGTATGTCGCTAATAAAATACAATAGCTTAAGTCAGATCCTGACAATCAGATGATTAGCTGACATTGCAGTGAATTGAGCAGAATATTTCTGGAAGCTATAAATAAAAATGTAGTTATTCTCTTTAGTTATTAAAAAGAATGAAATTTTCAGTCCTAACAATCCCAAGTTAGAGCACGAAGTTCTGCTTTCTTCAGCAAAATCATAATCTGAGAAACCTTTTGAGTTAACTGATAATCAGTTAATAGTGGAAGACAATTGCAAGGCTCACATCTGTGTAGTCGGAAAACTAAAGCTGGGTGTTTCAGGTTAAACTGTAGATTCCCAGGTGATTTGAGAGTGTAATGCTGATTCACAAGGCTAATAAATGTAGTTATTTGAACTTTGACAGAACTATTAGAAGCTGTAATGGTACTAGACATTACAATACAGTGTTTCCATATGATTCAGAGCTATGTGTCCTGGGAAGGGGGAAGTGCACAATGAGTCTAGAACCACTGAAATGCACTGCATATTAATACTGTATGAAAACATAGTTTTACTGATGTAACACTGAGATCACAATTTGCTTTACAAATTATTACAACACACTGTCTAGGCTGTCTGCTTTGGACAAAAAAGTCCCTTGTTTTAAAGTACAAAATATTGGTGTTTAATGAAGGACTTGGCAAAATGAGTACAGCATAAATTACAAGCCCATTGTGTTAGTAAGCTATTTAATATCATTAAGCTCCTGGCATAGGAAATGCCTTCTAGTACTTATTCTTTTCCCAAATGTACCGAGTTGCTGCTTTAGAAAGGTTTAGAATAAAATTAAATTGAACTAACAATTATAGTCAGTTAAAACCCCTGGTTTTACACTGGTGTGTTTTTCCTACAGCTGCTCAAAAATATGAAGTTCTCTTATGAAGTTCTCATATTTTTGCACTGTATTTTGAGATTTAAAAATTATTTTAAATATTTTTGTTCCAAAATATCAATAAAAAATTAAGAAGAGAAGGTGTGACCTTAGACCATTAGACTATATATAATGTTGTACTTTTCTTTGGTGTCTTATTGTTGCTGAGTGACTATATGATGGTTTTGCTTAGAATTCTAACTTTCGTTGCACTGCTGGGAAAAAGAATACAAGGTCAAATTTTCGAAAGTAAATATTGGACTCTGACTTAGGATACTCTAAATTTGTTATCCTGCTTTTATTTGTTGTTGTTTCCTGCATAACTTTAAATTCTGTTTTGTGGTAAATATCTAAGATTCTTCTTATGTGTGTTCTGCTATTTATGTAGATGCATGATATTACAGTTTTCAGTGCATTTTCTCCAGTCAGGAGGGGGCATGGGTTCTACCCTCCTGCTCAATTCTTTCTGGAAGGTTTGTGGAACAGTACTGTCTTGGGATCCTTCTTCCTGTCTTCTCACTCCTCTAATCCCTTCATTTTACTAGTGTCTGTCAGCACATCTGCAATACTGCAAATTGTTACTTCCCTCTCCTCTTTTGTCTGCCCTGTAAAAGGAAGGAAAAAAAAAAAAAGCCATCAGTGTGCTCAGGTGGCAAAGATGGCTAACAGCATCCTGGCTTGTATCAAAAATAGTGTGGCCAGCAGGACTAGGGAAGTGATCGTGCCCCTGTACTCGGCACTGGTGAGGCCGCACCTCGAATACTGTGTGCAGTTTTGGGCCCCTCACTACAAGAGAGACACTGAGGTGCTGGAGCGTGTCCAGAGAAGGGCAGTGAAGCTGGTGAAGGGTCTGGAGCACAAGTCTGATGAGGAGCGGCTGAGGGAACTGGGGTCGTTTAGCCTGGAGAAAAGGAGGCTGAGGGGAGACCTTATTGCTCTCTACAGCTACCTGAAAGGAGGTTGTAGAGAGGTGGGGGTCGGTCTCTTCTCCCAGGTAACAAGTGATAGGACAAGAGGAAATGGCCTCAATTTGCACCAGGGGAGGTTTAGACTGGATATTAGGAAATTTTACTTCCCTGAAAGGGTGGTCAAGCATTGGAACAGGCTGCCCAGGGAAGTGGTTGAGTAACCATCCCTGCAAGTATTTAAAAGATGTGTAGATGTGGTGCTTAGGGACATGGTTTAGTGGTGGATTTCGCAGTGCTAGTTTAATGGTTGGACTTGATCTTAAAGGTCTTTTCCAACCTAAATGATTCTATGATTCTGTTTCCTCTCCAATGTCTTCTGTTCCTAAAGGTATTACTAGATCTCATGATTATTTCCCCCGTGTAATGGCAGCATGCAGTTTGTCTATGCAAATAGTATTTCTGTAAACAGTAAAAGCTGTAAACTATATTTGCCCCATACTTTAGTAAATGGGGCTAAAGTAAATAAAACAGTAAAAAAAAAAAGGGAAATTAATTTGATTCTTATCATTGCCTAACTGCTTGTTTTGTAGCAATTGCCCGAAAGTCACCTTTAATAGTGGTAAAGTATTAAAGTTAGAATGGAAAGATATTGTACTAGATCCCTGTTGTAATTAAGGGAAACTAGAACAGGCATCTAAATGTTCAGCAATCATTAATAAATACACACGTTTTTATGGAGAAGTTTGTAAAAATACTACTAGTCTCCAGCTGTTCTATCTGCATCTTCATTGCTCTTTTAAAACTAACATTGAAAACAGTCAAGAAATTTAGGTGTTGGAAATGTTGATATAGAATGTTTTCTTTTATTTCACAGCTAAAAAGGACATTTCTCAAAAACATGTAACTGTAGGTAGGCTGTTTCCTAAGTACATACCAACTTGAGAGACATCCTTGAAGGTCATTATGCCTAATTGTTTATTAGCATTTCTTGTTCAGTCATCTTTTAACTAAAGGATTAGTGTGCATTTGAAACTCTGCAATAAAATTGTGCAAATAAATGTAATAAAGGACCACAGAACGTTTTGTTTCCTTACAAATCTGTTGTCATAGATTTGCATCAGTTATTTTCTATCAGAACTTAATCACTTTGTTTAAAAAAAGAAATAGGTAAGATATTAAGCTCTAAAACACTGATGTTGAGCATGTAATGATTATTTTTCATACCTACTTTTACGATGCATTTGTTATGGATCCATCATAGTCTGTGCTGTTATATTTGTAGGATACAGTGTAACAGCTCCTCAGGTGCTCCTATGATGTGAATTAGGGTTAAGGCTCACAAGGTGGCAGGTCTTAATGTGCCTCTTGACAAGACTTAGGCTTGACAAGGCTTAGGCGGGTGTACTCTTTGCTGGGTAAAAAACTCTGGACTCGGCCATCCAGCCAGAGTTGCGGTGAATGGAGTTTACTCCAGTTGTCGGCCGGTCACAAGTGGTATTCCCCAGGGCTCAGTCTTGGAGTCAGTCTTGTTTAATGTCTTTATTAATGATCTGGATGAGGGGATCGAGTGCGCCCTCAGTAAGTTTGCAGGTGACACCAAGTTGTGCAGGAGCGTTGATCTGCTGGAGGGGAGGAAGGCTCTGCAGAGGGATCTGGACAGGCTGGACCGATGGGCTGAGGTCAATTGTATGAGGTTTAACAAGGCTGAGTGCAAGGTCCTGCACTTGGGCCACAACAACCCCATGCAACGCTACAGGCTTGGGGAAGAGTGGCTGGAAAGCTGCCCGGCAGAGAAGGACCTGGGGGTGTTGGTTGACAGCCAGCTGAACATGAGCCAGCAGTGTGCCCAGGTGGTCAAGAAAGCCAATGGCATCCTGGCTTGTATCAGGAATAGCATGGCCAGCAGGCATAGGGAGTGATTGTGCCCCTGTACTTGGCACTGGTGAGGTTGCACCTCGAATACTGTGTTCAGTTTTGGGCCCCTCACTACAAGAGACATGGAGGTGCTGGAGCATGTCCAGAGAAGGGCAATGAAGCTGATGAAGGGTCTGGAGAACAAGTCTTATGAGGAGCGGCTGAGGGAACTGGGGTTGTGTAGCCTGGAGAAAAGGAGGCTGAGGGGAGACCTTATTGCTCTCTACAGCTACCTGAAAGGAGGTTGTAGCGAGGTGGGGGTCGGTCTCTTCTCCCAGGTAAGAAGTGATAGGATGAGAGGAAATGGCCTCAAGTTGAGTCAGGAGAGGTTTAGATTGGATATTAGGAGAAATTTCTTTACTGAAAGGGTGGTCAAGCATTGGACCAGGCTGCCCAGAGAGGTGGTGGAGTCACCATCCCTGGAGGAGTTAAAAGAACGTGTAGATGTGGCACTTCAGGACATGGTTTAATAGGCATGGAGGTGTTGGGTTGACGGTTGGACTAGATGATCTTAGAGGTCTTTTCCAACCTTAATGATTCTATGATTATATAAAGACATTGGATTCTAAGGGGACTCAGACCCCATAGTATATCATTGCAACACTTAATTCCCTTCTTAAAAAAGAAACAAACAAAAACCAAAACCCAAACAAAAAAAACCCACTCAAGACAACCAACCAAAAAAACGCCAAAACTTTAAGCTGAAATAACTATGCTAATGACATGAGAAAGTACAATTTAATGTCATAGCACAAAAATTTAACTTAAAAGTTTAATTATTAACAAAGCTTATTTCTAGAGCTGTAGAGGCATTATGAAGAAATACACTAGTTCATATCAAGGCATATCTTTAGTAGGACTTGTGTCGCACACTAGTGTCTGCAGGAGGATAGTGTACAACAGAGTTCTTGTGTAGTGCACTAAGGGGGGTTATGTTTGTACTTTCACACTTTTAAGATAAACATAACATCTTTATTTTCTTTGGTTTAGGTTTTTCATGGAAAGAGTGTATTCTGGTAAAAATTTTGAAGATATAAGTATATCCCACATGTAAAAAAAAAAAAAGTTGTGCAAGTTCCCAGCTTTTTACTTTTTTAGCCTTTCAGTATTCTTATTACTTCATGGAACGTATACTGTTAACTAGAAATAGTGCTGACAGGGCATAGGTATTCGAAACTTCTGGGGCAAAGTAAATAATTGCTAAATAATTCACTCTGTCATTTTTAAATTTAAACTTTTGGCTGTTGATTTAAAGAAGTCATCTGTGTAGGCCTGAGAAAAGGCAATTCCATGTGTGGTGTTAGAGAAGGCCAGGTCTGCACTGCTCAGAAAGGTATCTTGCAGGATTGAGTGGTACTTAGGCAGTGTATGCCTTTGAATTAACTCCTGACAGTGGGGATACTTTTATCCCCACAGTGTGGTGCAATGAGGTTCTTCCTTCGTGTAAAAACAAAGAAAAACCAAAAAAACCCACAAAACCAACAATCACTTCTTTCCTAGAATTCTGGACAGTAAATATTGTGCAGTGAATTCAGTGCTGATGCTGTGTGTGCTAAACATGGAAAATTACTTTGACTCATTAATTCTATAGAGATCCTAGGCCAAAATGCAAATTGCTGTGCTCAACAATATAAGAACAAATAGTTTCTATCACCATACAATGCCCAAGGCAGCCCAAAGAAGTTAAGGGTCTGGAGATAGAATTACGTCTCAGATCCAACTTTATTTAATACAGCTAGATAACTTCACACTAAAATATAGTGAATTCTTTGTAAATACGTGAGATTTAATAGTGCAGGACTGTAATGGTACCATAGAGACAAAAATTGGAGTATGCTTTTAACTGTGTCTTATTTAGCTGTAAAAATGCTGCCTATTTCAAAATTAAAAATTGAAGTAAAATTGATGCCACTGCTCATGAAAGGGTGCAGATAGTTAAAAGTGTGGTTTTTAATTGCTGTTTCTGTATATTTTGTTACTAGTATCAAGCAAGAATGAAAGCTACAATCAGCACCTCTTATGGAATAGCTGGAACACAAGAAGGGATGTAGTTATTAGCTACATTAGCAATTAACAAATTTATTTTTTTGTTCCTGTTATGCATTGGTAATTAAAACATACCATCTAGGGTGAATACCTGGGAAAGCCTACTAGGATATACTGTAGTTGGTTTAATGTGAGTTATCTGTATTGCAGGAGAACACAAGAGGTCATGGCGTTGATCCTTGAAATTGGCCTGACCTAGATCAAGAGCTATGTAGGTACCTCAGTGCCACTCAGGCTGACAAAGCATTGTTCAGATATATGGGAAAGATGTATACAGCATCACAGACAAACCTCTGCAGAAACACAGCAGCCTTTCGTTATGATTTTCATCTGTTGGCAAATGAACAGGCAGCCATACATAGCACCACTTGCCTACACAGCTACCTATGAGCATGTTCCCTGACTCAGTTAAATAGGAAAAAGTTTAAGTGGTAGCTTTGCGCTTGGATTCCATTATGGAAATGGACATAAGATAAAGTTTTTGTTGTTTCTATAGTCAAAAAGTGTTCCTTTAATTTTTCCTCCAGCTATGCAGTTAGCTTCATGACTGAGGCTTTGCCTCTTTAAGTGAAAGTCAGTTGAGGACCTGATTTTGTGTCACTCATATATCACTGTTTGCAGTTTAAAAAAATCTGAACAGTGTTACTGTAGTAGAGTTAATGGATAACTGGGAAAACAGCCAGTCTGTTTATAATTTCAGGCTGTGGATTAAGGAATTTCCATGAATATTTCAATATTTACGCTGTTGTAGAGTCAGCAATAATTCTGTTGAATTTGACAGATGACCATACAAAAGTTTAGGGACATCTAGTACCTATGACTGTCAGTTATACCAATTTAGCTCCAAAACTGTCCTTCCACCAGGTAATTAAGAGGATGACCCCTTAAGCAGATGAAAGACTTCATTATGCATAACAGTTCATCATCCAATTTCCTATGACAGAGGCTGACACACTTTTTCAAAAAGCATTCTGAAGTTTTAAAAATATTTAAGTTGCCTTTTAGCAGGCTTTCACAATAGGTTTTTTACACTTTATGGGGTGGGAGAAACCTTGTCACACGGATTAAAATCTAAGCCGGTACTACTTCATGTACAACTTTACACCCTCTCTTCATGAGATTGCCAAAGATACCTTATTTTATGTGGTCAATAGGAAGTTGCCCGAGTACAATGGGCTGCCTTTATTCCAAATAAATAGGCATTTCAGCATAGTTTGTGCTGAAATGTGTTAAATACCAAGAGTATAGTTGACTTCAAGTGGAATTTACCTTATCTAACTTGAGACTCCTATCTATACTTAAGACCTCTACCTATGAGCTAGTAGTTGATGTTTTTGTAATTAGCAGGAGGAAGTAGGAATAAGTAAAAGTCTGTATTTTTTCCCCGTTGACTACAAGGGGAGTCTAAAGGAGGGGGGGGAAGCAAAGCTAATTGCCTGTTGCTATTACAGGCCTAGAATAAGATAAATTGAATCCCATCCTTTTAGTCCTTTTGGTTTACAGAACAAAGTAAAATTATTCTAAGTTTAAATGTTGTTATTGCACATGCATGTGGGTAGTGATATAGAAAACAATACAGAAGCCATGAACTAATATCTGTGTAGTTTAATGTATTTTGCCTAAATTTTAATATATGGATATGGCAACTTTCCATTACAGTGGAATATCTTTCCATGACAATAAATATTGATCTAATAATACATTTGGAATATTAATATAGCATGTGTACAGGATATGTTCCAAACTTATGTGTGCTAGAAGACAAATATGAAAATCAATATCAAATTTTATTCTAATTAAAGTGCAGAATATTTCTTCCAATAGCCACCACTTGAAATCCACTTCAATAAGGAAATTAGCTGTTATCTATATTGCTTTTACATTTTCCTAAGCAATTGATATCTTTGCTTTTTTTTAAAAAGGGCAAATATCAGTATGATAGGACGTAGTAATAAAAGGATCAGGTTTTTTTCTTGCTGTATACAGCATATGGCAGCACGTCTACCAAGCCACATTTCTATCTAATATGTGTTGAGAGTGAGGAAAGAGAGAGTGGACTTTAAAGAGCAATCTTCCTTGCTCAGAGGTAGCAATCTTCATTTATCAGACGTAGATTTAGTCTTTCAATTAGTACTAGTTTTATATGAATTTATTCCTTGAAGTTCATCATGCTTGCAGAATGAATCATCTACTAATTTCCTGTTATTTTTTCTGCCTTGCAAGTCTTGTTCTGTTTTATTGTTTTACAACGTGCTTAGTGTGATTTTAAAAGTAGAATAACATCACTTAATAAAACTTCTTGTTCAATTATCATAATAATATGTAGTTAACTTTACACTGGCTACATTATATTTTTCATACTCGCCCAGGGAGTGCAAATGTTGAGAATTTTCTTGCATGATGCTAGCCCCAACGCAGAAAAAATTTGAAACATATGCCTAAAGAGTATTTCTGCTGAGGTCAGATCTCCTGTATAGTCAAAATTAAGTGTATGCTTACAATTGCTACTAGAAAAGGTCAAAATCATCTATAAATAATAGTTTGGATTTGTGTAGTTAACCATGTTTTTGGAAGATTGTGTCCAGTTAAGTTGTTCAGATGGCAGATGAAATAGTTTGAATAGAGTATGTAAGATATTAAGGCAAAGAAGTAATGAGATGTGTTGGGGCATTAACTGCACTTCAGTTTGAGAAGATGTGGTGGCTTAGTCATCTTAGAGGCTTCTTATCTGAATACACTGGGGATTGTCTTGCATTGTTGTGTGTGACACTGTCGCTACTGTTATCGCTAATATGCTATAATAAATTCAAGTACAGATACAACTCACTTGCATTCATAGTATCAGTGTAAAGAGTACCCCATGTGACGAGGGAAATCTGTCCAAAATGCAGAAAACCTCCTCCTCCGGTCTTCTTCAGAGGACCACTAAGGATGCTTTCACATGTTATTGTAGTAGTGCCATTATAATTTTTCACTACTTGTTTAGAAGCTGTTTTTTAAAAATGGTTTGTGAGCTCTAAAACCAAAGTTCAAAAAACTTTGTATCATATTCTAAGCCCCTAGCCTGGGGGATCTTGCTTTCTACATACAAAGGGACAATTTTTTTTTTATACACAAAACCTAATTTCTTAATTTTACAAAAGCACTGAATAATCAGAAGGATGATCCAGTCCTTCAGGAACAAGAAACTCCATTAATTTTTCTGATTGAAAATGTCTAACACATTTTTACAAAATGCTTTAGATAAATTATTCATATATCAATTTCAAATTCAATACAGTTTTTTTTCACATTGTGCTTGCTATCTGTACAAGAGCTGTGATGATCATGGTGATTTTTAGTATGTAATCTGTGTTTCTGTTAATGGCAGTGGTGACTTCACTGTATCTGCTTGAAATGTGCACTGCTGGGAAATATAATTCATAAGATGATATTTGATTGCAATGTTATAATAAGCTTTTTATGAAGTTAAATACCTTCTTGACTCTTCTTTTTTTCATGACTATCCTCACATCTGAATTGTTTATGGATCCTTATCTTTTACTTGTTAATATTCTGTACCATTTAATTACAGAGAGGACAAATTAATTAAAAATAAAGGACATAACTAAAGTTTTCTACTTAAAATTGAATTGCTGTGATTATGACAAAATAAGGATAAAAACATAGAGATTATTGAAGTACAGTTATATAACTCTACACTTAAAATATATGTTTAAAGGAAAAGTTTATGAAGTTAAGCTTTGAAAAGCTCAGTGCTGTTAAGGTTAAGACCATTTGTGCAAATCTAACTGCACAAATCTAATTTGTGCAATTCTGCCTTTAGTTTTCTTTTCATGTACTTCTGAACTTGAGGACAATTACTAAATATCATATTTTGTTCTATCCATACTGTTTAATGTGTGTTGCTTTCCCTATTTGTGCCCTATTTGAATCCTTTTCTGAATATAATACTTTCTTGTATTTTGCCATATTGGTTGTCACAGTATCTCAGGGCTTAGTAACAATATTTCTGCCATTTTCCTGTCAAGTGCAGAAGCATTACGATTGTCTTGGCTTCTAACTTCTGCATCTAAGCAAAGCAAGAATCCTAAAAATGACAGTGCTTTCTAGAGAATTATTCTTAGAACACTCTAGGTGTTACATAATTTTAAAAAACATGTTTTAATGTATACAATGCACCAGAGACTTGCATAAAAGTGCCTGCTACCTCAATTCAGACTTTCTTTGCTATTACTACCTGTCTTTGCAAACTTAGCATTATGTTGAGAGTTATACATAATTTTCTATTTGTGTATAGCTTGGTTTTTCAATAGAGGTAAGTGAAAGGCTATCACTTCCATTCACTGTAATAAGATTGACTCTCGGTCATCATGTGGGATGGATTCTGTATAGACCTCTCTTGCTTGAGCAAGCAGAAAAGGTAATGGTGCTTCAATTAAAATTGTCATTGTGGTGGGAACAAGACACCAGCATTGACAGTGTATTTCACAGAAGTGTAATGTTCAGCTTTGAGTCCATACTTTAAGGCATGAAGATTTTATGAAACACCCAGAATCACAGAATCGTATAGGTTGGAAAAGACCTTTAATATCATCAAGTCCAACTGTAAACCTAACACTACCAAGACAACCACTATACCATGTCTTGGACAATAGTGGTCAGACAACCACTATACCTAAGCACCTCATCCAAACGTCTTTTAAATACTTGCAGGGATGGTTACTCAACCGCTTCCCTGGGCAGCCTGTTCCAATGCTTGACCACCCTTTCAGGGAAGTAAAATTTCCTAATATCCAGTCTAAACCTCCCCTGGTGCAACTTGAGGCCATTTCCTCTCATCCTATCACTTCTTACCTGGGAGAAGAGACTGATCCCCACCTCTCTATAACCTCCCTTCAGGTAGGTGTAGAGAGCAATAAGGTCTCCCCTGAGCCTCCTTTTCTCCAGGCTAAACAACCCCAGGTCCCTCAGCCGCTCCTCATCAGACTTGTTCTCCAGACCCTTCACCAGCTTCATTGCCCTTCTCTGGACACGCTCCAGCCCCTCAATGTCTCTCTTGTAGTGAGGGGCCCAAAACTGAACACAGTATATGAGGTGCAACCTCACCAGTGCCGAGTACAGGGGCATGATCACTTCCCTAGTCCTGCTGGCCACGCTATTTTTGATACAAGCCAGGATGCCATTGGCTTTCTTGGCCACCTGGGCACACTGCTGGCTCATGTTCAGCTGGCTGTCAGCCAACCCGCCCAGGTCCTTTTCTGCCAGGCAGCTTTCCAGCCACTCTTCCCCAAGCCTGTAGAGTTGCATGGGGTTGCTGTGGCCCAAGTGCAGGACCTTGCACTCAGCCTTGTTGAACCTCATACAATTGACCTCGGCCCATCAATCCAGCCTGTCCAGGTCCCTCTGCAGAGCCTTCCTCCCCTCCAGCAGATCAACACTCCTGCACAACTTGGTGTCACCTGCAAACTGACTGAGGGTGCACTCGATCCCTTCGTCCAGATCACTGATAAAGATATTAAACAAGGCTGGCCCCAGCACAGAGCCCTGGGGAACACCGCTTGTGACCGGCCGCCAACTGGAGTAAACTCCATTCACCACCACTCTTTGGGCCCGGCCATCCAGCCAGTTCTTTACCCAGCAAAGAGTACACCCGTCCGAGCCATGAGCAGCCAGTTTCTCCAGGAGAATGCTGTGGGAGACAGTGTCAAAGGCTTTACTGAAGTCTAGATAGACAACATCCACAGCCTTTCCCTCATCCATTAGGCGGGTCACCTTGTTGTAGAAGGAGATCAGGTTGGTCAAGCAGGAAGACACCCATGTGTTTCATGACTTTAACAGGAATGATAAATGGTTTGAAACACTTTTGCTGAGAAACAAAAAAAATCCCACCACCTTAAGGTAGCTGTCAAGCATAGAAAACTTAGTTCAAGCATTTAAAAACTACACAGGTATCAGTAAATGAAAACAAGCTTTTAATGAGATTGGCAGCCCCCATAAAATACGCAGTGTCTAACATTAGTCAAATCCATCTGTATTATCACTTCTATTGCAAAAAAAATCTTTATAAAGAACAGACAAGAGTTCAGAAATACTCTGAAAATATTTCTTGCAATGTTAATGTTACACTGAGTAATTTAAGCTGTTACATAAAACCTCTTCTATTTCAGAAGCATCCTTGCTGTGGAGAAAATGAAATTACTCTGTATAGTGGTGTTATAGATCAAACCTTTGATCATATTGATGGTCAAACGTGCTGGCACATTTTCAAACACTGTTTAAAGGTAATTTGTATGTAGTTATATATGCTCCAATATTTTTATAATTGGTGCCAGCAATAATAAGTCTTCTAAATCTCTGGTAAGCTGTATAAGTATCACATGAGATGCAGAATATGTGGGGTTTTGTTTTGTTTTGGGTTTTTCTAAGTAGACGCTCATTTAGTATGTCTGACAGCTTTTCTCATCTCAGAAAGAAATCAGTGATTAAACTGTTTAGAAGACTAAGGTTTCAGTTTCATCAGGTGGCTGTGAGGAAATAAGATTTACAGTTTTAATGAAACTCTTAGAACTATATCAAAATAAACTTGGTCATTAATTTACTATATGTTAATGCCTTGATAATTGTAGAAGCAACAATAATTATACTTCTGTACCCCTTTTGTCCTTGCAAAATGTAGTTATTTACAGTCTCTTTTGATATATCTTTCATTTTCCCTTTCTCTCCTTCTGTCTCTCCATCTCTCTCTCTTTCCTTTTCTCTTCAGGTCATTGGTCAGAATTAGATTTGAGTGGGTGAGTGTGGCCTAGCTGATAAATCCTGTGGTTGTGTTTCATATGCTGGAGGCTGTGGTGTAGTTAGGGTC
This sequence comes from Ciconia boyciana, assembly GCF_034638445.1. NCBI lineage: Eukaryota > Metazoa > Chordata > Aves > Ciconiiformes > Ciconiidae > Ciconia > Ciconia boyciana. Next base: position 14,893,938 of record NC_132941.1, on the reverse strand, counting down.
AAAGTCATAGCAGTCGCTACCTTTTTGGGTGGTTTTTTTTTTTTAATGAACTTTGTATAGCCTAAAGATCTGGGCTGATGCAAAACTCAGTTTGAGGCCTTGGTAACTACATCGGGTAAGTCTTCTGTGAAACACGCTATATGCATACTACATGTGTATTTTTTTACATGCTTGGGAGCAAAAAAGCCTGGCTATCAAAGTTTGCCTGTAGGGTCCTATGGCACTGGTCAGAAATCCAAGTCACTTATATATTTGCAGGAGTAAGATGCAGTAACTGTGAAATGGTTTTCTTGGGAAGGGGTACCAGGTCGATCTCTATGCAGTTTATCTGAGTAGGGCAATGAACTTCATCTTTAAATGATGATAAACCATAAATCTTCAAAAGTCCCAAATGGTCAAATTGTGATAAGTGTTACTTGATAGAAATGCCTATGAAGTTGTTTTAGTGAACTGTTGTTAGACACTTGGATAGTAAAATCAAACTTTTGATAAATTGCCATAATTTGTATGAATGAAAACATTCAAGGCTTTTGGAGAGATGCAAGTTTTTCAGGAAGTGATGGTATATGACCAATTGCTTCATTAATTTTTGTGTGTTTTTTCCAAGACTCTCTGAAGTTTGAATAAAATTTCTCTTGTTTCAGTCTAACCCTGTGCTCTAAAAACAGTCCTGTCATTCAGTCAGTCTTGTACACACACTCACAAATTCTACGCATACTCAATTCACACCCACACAGTATCTTTGCTTTCCTTCATCTTAGAATTACACAATATAATATTGGTAAGCAATTTGTTTAAATAACAGATTTATCTTAAGTCAGGTACATCTGTGAACTCACCCAGAATATGGGCCCTGAAGTCTGCTTGGCTATACAAAAAAACACTTTTGTGCAGACTCTTTCTGATATTAGGACAAATAGGTCTCACTTGATATTCCTAACAGTGATCTCTCAAACAGTTATATTGCACCTAATTTCATCATCCCTTGTGAAACTAAAAAATAGCCCTTACAAAACTATGGCTCAAATATTAAGTACCCTGTTGCATTACTAGGAGTTAATTGAAGACTGAAAGGCTCATACCTCCCCTGAAGGAGGCTTTTTGTATTTGGAAGAAGGCTCTAGTGATTTAGCTCTTCTGTTCTTAGATCATGGTCTGACCTTCAACATTAATAGTCAGGGCAGACACCATGTGGGTTGAGATCTTCTTGATTTCTCTCCCCCCTCCACCTTCATGCTTAAGAGCCATCCTTAGAGAAAGCAAGAACCTGCAGGGAGTGAGTTAACCCAGCTGTGCACTATTGAACTGAGAGAAGATAACTTCTTGGGCCAAGAGTACTGTAACATTAAACAATTTCTGGTTTAGACAATCTTTCTCTAAGAAAGCAGCTCTGAAGAAATTCAAGGTATGTTAAAGGTAACATATATGATGCAAATGATAACATGCAATAAGATGGAAGGTTGCCATTTTACTGTAGTTTCTCTGTACATCTTATGCTGTCACTTAAATCCCTTTCTAAAAGACATAAAGGATGAGGAAACATTGGTTAGCATTTTGAAAATGTGAATGGTTCAAAATAAGTCCTAAGCGTGAATATATATGCTATGTGGAAGTTTGGGGGGGGTGGTGTGGTGTTTGTTTTAATTTGTCAGCCTTAAGTTAAGTTTTAACTAATATTTTGCCTTTCTGTATGACCTCTTATAATTATATGTGTAAGCTTCAGGTCACTCTGTAGCTTGCACTTGAATATTACATAGTTATCTAAATTTGAGTCATTGTTCAGTAACCACTTAGTGGTGTAGAATAATAAAAGGTTGTGGAGCTTGGAAAAGCATCTCAAACAAAAAAGCAACGTCATCTTTTGCCCAGTCGGCAGAAGCTAAGGACACACTCCTTCATACTAAGAATAGTCAGGTAACTTTATATTCGCATGTATACTCACAGGCATACTTTTATGTACTTTATGTATACTAGGCGGAACATGTATGGAGTTTAGCTGTATGTGTCTGTGTTTAAAAGGATGCATTTCCTACAGTTGATAGTTGATCTTCATTCTTATTTTATTATTAATAATGAAGTAAGGTTATATATTTTAAAAAAACCCACAACAGTGGAAACGAGAACTGATTGATATGGTCAGTGCAGTTAGGCAGAAGAGTTCATATCAGGGAGGGTTTTCATTCCAGACATTAAGGGACAGATTCTCATCCTCATTCCATGTTTCAGATGGTAATAAAGAAATAGACAGAAACTGCTCACATCTCTTCCAAGTCCAGAGCTGGTCACTTCTTCCGTTCAGCCCAGTTTAGCCCATTTACTGTATCTCAACACTTCCTGTTACAGGATCATTGTCCTTTGCTGTTTAGAATAGTGTAGATGGAGTCAGGGAGAGAACAGGGGAGTTTTAGTGTCCCTTCTTTTGGGTGTTGTGCCTGCAGCAGAAATCCTGAGGTGAGGACTGGCTGCATTGGAGAACTGCTCTTTTTACCTATATATGTAAACCTGCATTATATATGATATTTCAGTAGTTTTCTCTGTTCTTCATTGCTTTCTTTAGCTGAAGGATATTCTGACAATAGTTTGCTAATGCTATTCTGGAAATGTGTATTCTGAAGAATGTCAGTAATGTACAGTAGTTGGACTACATGACAAATCTTCTAAATGCAAAAATCATTACGGAGTATCTGCCAAGACACCCTACATGCTCCTGTATACAGTGCTGTAGTCAGAGGGCATCTCCGCTGTTGATCTATTCCTATATGTAAAATATCCTTTTAAAGATTATTAGATTATTAATAGGCTGGGTTTTCTTTGGTCTATCCCATTTCTATTTGTTAGATTGCATTTACTTTTGTCTTGATATTGGTTGGAAATATACATGCTTACTTAATGCAATGTTTGTTCCATCTGTTTTGGGCCATTTGATATTAGAGTGGTAGCACTAGCAGTTAGGAGAAATTTTTCAAGCAAAGTGCTTGATCACTGTCTTGGAGCAGGACAATAAACTTGTAAAATTGAAGTGTTTTCTAGTGAGGAACATAAAATTTCTGTTTGCCTGACTCTAGCAGCATAGAAGAAAGTGGGTGGGAGTTTCTTTTCAGATGATAATAGGTATTTACAGGAAGGAAGATCTTGACAGAAAATAAAACAGATCTTGGCAGAAAATAAAACAGCTAATATTACAGATGATGCTTGTTCTGCAAAGTGAGTTTTTTGTTTTGGTTACTAGTAAAGAAAAGGATTTGTTCCTTGACCACGTGCTCTTTTTAAATAAAATCAATTCTGAAACCATTTTTCATTCACAGATCACTGTTATGCTGTAAGATTCAGCTGAGCTACTAGGTCACAGCAGCACTGCAATATTGAGGATTTTCAATATTTTAGCTGTGACAGCAAACAGAAAGCACTGGAGCCTGGTGATATGACAGGTCATGTGATGTCAGTGAATACCTTGTCTTGAGGCAGGATAATATGTGTGACCTCCCCAGTAAAATTACATCATTCAGTAAGAGCAGAACCTGGAGAACTGTGTGGACAGCGCTAACACCAAGAGACACAATTTGTAGTACTCGGTCCAGAAGAAGAATAAGATGTTGTAACAGTCTCTAGCCAGTCACATCTGGTGGTCCAAAGCTGCCCAGGAGAGTGAAATACTCCACTCTTCTCTGTTCCTAAGACTTGGTTGCCATGGTCACAGCTTTAGAGAGATAAAGACTTTCTTTTCCCGTATTTTGTATGTATAGTAGGGGGTCATAGTAGTGGTGTTTGCTGCTACATAGAAAACCCTATCTCTTCCCTTTCATCCATTGTTATTTTATGCTCCCCAATCCAAAGCTTTTGGGCTCGTTTGTGTTTAAAATACTTCAGATTTGAGAGTTGTCTTTATTTCTGTTCTCTTTCCTGTACTCCCATGTACAGGCAGTGTCTTTTCTTACTATTTTTATTTTCCTTTGAAATCAGAGACAACATATTCCTTACAAATAACTGTTTCTGGAACAATAACCACCCTGCCCCAGTATTCTTTTCACTGTTTGCAGTGGTCGGAGTGTCTTCGTCACATATAGAGGTTTCTCTGTCCTCCCCCTCCCTCCCCCCTGTTTGTTTCTCTTAAAGATGTATTCAGGAATCACAGAATACAGATCTCTCTATTTTGTTTCTGCTACCTACTCACTCTGCAAATGAGTGTTTTGGGCTCTTCACAAGTGTAAAGTACACTGGATAAAATAAATACTTTGTAATACTTTCATGATCATCCACCCACTTTGTGCCCTTATATTGCAGCTCCCAGATGGACACACAAATCTGGCCACATATATACACATGCACACAGAGATCCATGATTAAGAAGTATATGGAAGCAAGCATGTTTTTAAGAAAGGAACCATCTTCTAGAAGGTGCTACTTACAAGGGATTTGAGATAGCTGTTATGAATGATATATAAATTATTTAAAGATGGAACTCTCAAGTTTTTGAAATTGATTTTATGATATCATAGCCTTCTGTCAGTAAGAAACTAAGCTGGTTGTCCAGGGCATTGTTTTCTATTCAATGTTCCTATCTATGTGTGCTTTAAAAAAAAAAAAAAAGTAACTCTTCTATGTGAGAGGCCAAGTCATATTTCTTGCCTAGTACGAATCCAGAAGGGATTTTTTTGGTTGATGAGAAGTTAATTTTCTCTTCTCCAAACTACACATAACAAAATGGTATACTTGCTATGGCGTGATCCTGACACTGACGCTTAGAAAAGAGTTTGGTAGGTAGCAGAAGGGTTCAGTAACCCAGCAACCAGTTCCGTTGTTTCTCAGTTTGCATCCATAAGTCTATAATATGTAGAAGCACATCTGTCAGCAGTTGAAAATAAGACAGATATGTGTGTATGTGTATATAAAATATACAAAATACCAATTTGCTTTCATGTACATCAAGGCTACCTGTTTATTCCATTCAAGCCATGGTCTTCAAAGGTGAAATGCTGCTGTCCCCATCTTCTGTAACTTTTACCACTTCTTCTGGTCTGTTTCTTTTTCTTTCAACTAAAAATTTGTCCTTTAATCAGAAGTTGAAAACTTGACTCTGAAGCTGTTGCCGGGGAAGAAGCTCTGATATATGGAAAATAATGCAAGTCTTAAATATATTTTCGTTTTTAGTCCTGAGTGTACATGCATATATAGGAGGATAAGAAGTCAGGCAACTCAGATCTTGGTTTTTGTTGGAAACCTGGTTTTATCCTCTTTTGTAGTATCATAGCCTTAATTAAATGATTGTGTTCTATTATATATCCACAAGATTATTCCACAGAATAGTCTGGCTCTGAGGGATGACTGGTGGTAAGGCACTCGTAGATGCATCTGGAGCTAACAAAACCTGTTTTGAATTTTTGAAGTTCTGTCTAATGCTAAAGAGTAAATATAATCAGCTCTTTGAAATTTCAATACCATGACCCCAAAATTCCTGGATTTATTAAAAATTTATTCTAATGTCTGCCTTAGTTCCTTGTCCATAAAAATAACATGATACCCTGTAATTTCACAGGGATATTATAATAGTAATAGTCTTTCTGAAGCACTTGAATGCTCTAGTAGTGAATTGCACAGTCAAAAGTGATACAGAAAACAAGGGTGGATACATATGTGTGTGTACATACATATAAATATTCCCTGCATAGTGGACTTGCCACAGAAGTTAGTAGAGAAAGCTTAGTCCTTCACACTTAAGAATAAGGAAGAACAACTACTTCCTTGGTGACTTTTGTTCATCTTTTGCTCTGAATGATGCAGGGAGTTCTGTAGGGAAATAGGGCATGGTTATAGCTTGAAAGACTGCATTGCATATATAAAGAGACTAAAATATTAGCTAAGTGACTGCATTATTTCCAAACTTCTTAACTTTGCAAACACTGTAATACTTTTAAGAATGTGTGTTTACTTACATGTCTAGTATGAATTGTATAATCCTTCCTTGTAGGTATCTATTAATATAGTTTTATGTTCCTGAAATATGGAAATGTTGCAAGCTTTGTAGCCAGTATTGTTTTGAAGTGTTTGTAGCCAGTCCAACTGTAAAGATCTTTGGGCAATGTACTTTCTTTCCAGTAAATATTCAGTTCTGTAATGATACCTGACACTCCAAGTCCTGGGGAGGGATGAAGAAAATGACATATTAAAAACAACTGGGGCTGATCCTTGTTTTTCCAGTGCAATATTATAATAATCTATGGTATTCAATTGGTTTTGTAGGGGACAAATAATCGGTTGCATTACTTTCTTCTGCTCTGAATTCAAAGACTCTTGGCCGTATAAGGAACAGAGGTGATACTACAGTGAACAGAAATGGATGAGTTTCAGAGAAATAATTTCAGATAAAGAGATTTTATACACACATACACACAAACACTTATCGTGTGAGATCCCTCAATCCCAGTCCAATATTTTTAGCAAGTGTTACAGATAGAACTTCAATGTTACACATTTTTTCTGGTAGTAGTGAAAGGGAAAATTCATGTTGTATTACTTGAGGCTACAAAGAATACAAACTTAAGGGAAAAAAACATTTCGTGTTATAGCAGATATTTAATACTTTTAAAATCCTTCACATGTCTTTTACCTCTGATATTTATAGGAAACAGGCCATTTCAGCAATTTCTTAAGAATTTAATTCCTACAGGAAATGTGTGGAATATAATAGGAGCTCATCTTAAATACATTTAAGCTCAGTTTAGATATCTTTGATGTTAGTTATACATTAAGTACTATTACTAAAATTATTACTAAATAAAATTACTAAAATAATATAACTGGGTATAACAGTTAAGGAATCTGGTTGCCTAGAGCCACACAGGTGATCAAATAGTCTCTGAAACAGTGTATTCGTATTCCTCACTACTAAGCTACATGTAGTATATTCAGTTGTTTAAAAAGTGTCACAGGTAAAGGTGGTTTTTAGGAATGGAAGGAAAAATTTGAGCTTTCCCTTGCTATTTGTAATCTGGAACACTAGAGGACAGCACTAAAATATTACATAAATGTGTTATTGTTTACACTGTTAATGATGTAGATGCTCTGTGAGGGCTTTGTGAGAAGAAAACAAATTACACTGTTTTGAACAGAGTTAGGGTAAATGGTATTCTTCTGAATTTCCTTTACTCCTTTTGAGAACTGCATCTGACTTCACATAATATACAAAATACCTTAAGTTTCTTGCAGCCTGAATCTAAGGTATTTGCTGCAGTGATTTCTTCAGAAATTAAACTTTTTTTAACATAGCAATGCTGTAGAATAGATTCTTGTGAAAAATTACAATTTTAAGGTCCAGAAATGAGGAATTAGTTGGATCATCTGTAAATGTTTCGTGATTTATCTGCTAGTGTGAAATGTACTATGTTAATACTATGATACTTATGCTGAAATATGAAATAGTGTAGTTCCTTGAAAAAATCACAGCTTCTGTTGTGTTTCTCTAGGCACGCTGGAACGACATGAAACAGGTGAAACAGCAAAAGCAATTCTTACTTCCATTGAAGACTCAGAATACTTAGTGGCAGATGCTCTACTTCCTGTATCTCAAGAGTCAAAAAGAAATAAAAATGCTGGATACAAACCCTCTAGCTCTTATAAGTATGGCATGGTCTCTTACAATATTAGTTGTACAGAAAAACCTTCAGACAAGGTAAGAATGAGGAATAGAGCGTTTCTCAAGAGCAATGAGTTGTGATCCAAATTCTTTATCCTTTCAACTTCACTGATGTGTAGGCTTGTATAAGTGGCGTGGAGGCTTGGTTTTTAAGTTTATAAAGCCTTGTTCCAACTGGCTCAGTTTTTATGCCTTCAACCTCATTTCATAGAACAAATGGGGAAGATGGGGGGAGTGCCTTATGCAAGGTCACCAGTAGATCCTCTCAGAAGGATTTTCTCAGAGACTTTGCACCTGTAGTTAGACCCTATTACCTTATGGCTCTGGCTCATGACTGCACCTATTAGCAGTACCCTCAGAACAATTGAACCCACCAGTTCGGATGTATGTCTTGAGAAAAAGCATGTCATGGCACAGTGCTACTGGCCTTGCCGTTATTACTTTTCTATGAAACCACAGGTTCCTGTTGTCATTCAACACTAGTTTTTATTGGGTGTTTGTTTTCTGTTAACATCATTGCAGAAGAGAGTGCAAGTGCCTTATATTTACATTAGTCCAAATAAATTTGTCACCTTATTGGTCAAAAAGAGGATGGCAATGTTTCTTGTGAGATACTGGGCTGCAAATAGGTATGACAGTCTTCAGGAGAGATTTGGCCAGGCACTGTACTTAGCTTTATCTAACAATTTGTTTACAGAAGTCGTTAAACCAAATAATTGTGACTGATGGATAAGATGTGCTCTTTCTTTTTGTTTTAAAAAAATAATAGAAGGAAATACCATACTGAAACTAGTGTTAATGTGCTGTTAAAGCTGAGAAAATGAGTACAGAGGCACCATAAAATGAGAAGTAAGGTTGAAAATGCAATAGTCGTTCTATTTGCTTGTGGCCTAGATATACATATGTTTTTATCAGTTACTTGTAGATCTTTAAAAAGCCTTTCTTTCTTAAATGTAAAACCAATTATTAAAACTGTCAATCTTAAATTCAGTGAGGTAGGTATTACCTTATTCAGGTTGGAACGTAATGGTACATACATTCTTCTGAAAACCCTGTTTGTCCATCAGGAGTGAATATATTCACTGAGCTCTTGATACATACGAGTGTATCTTGAGAATAGGGCCTCAATGTTCTTTGTTCATGTTTACCACTTTTTAATTAATGGGTTTTGGGAATTCCATTCTCTGCAATAAATAGAGGAAGTCATGTCTGCTATTCCTCAAGCCTGAATGTAGATAAAAAATATCTTCCCACAAGTATGGGAAGATGAAAAATGCTTTAATTTTCCACTCACATGTGGAAACAGCCTTCAGAATGGTCTCTGGCCTTTTTCTGGCTTGATTAATTATGGTAAATGAAATACTGGATATTCCAAAATTATGTCTGATGAAGTACAGCTTAATCCAAGTCCTCATTCTTCTTGAATTTTCTTTTTTGGTCTTTTTCTTTATTGTACCTACAAATTTACATTTAACTTTGAGTTTATAGTGATTGTTGTTTAACTCTTAATATTTATCTTTGACCTTTTACTAACCTTTGTCTGACTTCTCAAGAAGTTCTTGATCCCATTTTCTGAAAAGTCTTGTTAGAGCATAATCCTGCTGAGCATGTTGTGGGGCAGATGGTGCACTAGTTGGCCATTGACACAGAATCTGATCTCACTGTTAGTTTATTAAAAGGAGTAGTTTCTTCTTGCCTTTTTAAAGAGGAACAACAGAAAAAGTTATAGTAATTGCGTTTGGAGTGTAGTTTTGGTCATACCTATTAAATAGAAAATTGCATGGATTTAACTAAGTGGCTGGGAAGAAAATGTGCTGTGGGAAAATTGGTTTTGGGAAATTTAAAGTGTGGAGTTCAACATGCTTTGGGGATTATCATGATTTTAAATTGGAAGTAATATAATAATAGGCAGCAGTAGAGTTGTAATAATTTCTAGTGCTTTTCTTGATCAGAGATACATCTTGGCTGCTCTGATTTCTCAACAAAATATTCAATTTTCTTGTTTAAACTTTGTTCATGAATTATCTTGTCCCAATGAAGACTTTTTATTGAGAGAATATTATTGATGTGTCTCAGACTTCCCTATGACTGTCAAAATGTCTTTTTTATTTCACCTTATTTTTGTCATTATAGTCATGTTATTTTAGTCTAATTTCCAAACAAATGAAGTTCTATACTTGGGGAAGCCACTTTTCATTCATCAAAAATCTGTCATCCATTACATTCAGTGCTTCTTTCCACCTCCATCCCCATTAGAGCAGGTTCTGTAGATTGATGTGGGAGATGCTGGAGGCTAAATGCATAGGGTGTAGCTGAACCTGGGAAGAATATAACAATGGAGGTCCCCTTAATGCTATTCCAGAATCCCAATGTGGATTACACAAAAGGAGTGTGGAGCTCTGTGGCTTTAACACTGTTTTGTTATTGCTGAAATGAAGGCTTGTTATGAAGTCCCCTGTTTTTCTTCATTCTTAAGCAGGAAACTTTTTTAGGCTTTTTGAAAAGTGCTGTATTGACTCGAGTCGTCGTGTTTTAGCATCTTGAAATAGTCTCCTGAAATACAGATCCGATTAAATTAGTGAGAGTTCTGTGGATATTGGAGAGTTCAATATTTCATACCCTATTAATATGTGTATAATGACCACACAGATAAAACTATGGTGAAACTTTCAGATTATCAAAAGGTTTTAGTATGCATGTATACAATGAGTATTTCATTATCAATTTGCTTCTTTGGCAAATTATGTATTAAAATTTAACAACACATTAAATTGTTAATAACATTTCTATTTAAAAAAAACCAACATGGCCAATTTTAGCCTCTTTTTTAAGAATTTAATTTCAGAAGATTTATGTAACAGAAAAAATGAGGGGTAGCTATTCTGTCCTGTGGGTATTAGACTTGTGAGTGATCCTTATTTTGGACACTAAGATGATCCACATGAAGATTGCAAGTAAGATTCAGCATTTTTTCTTAATATATGTTATTACATTGTTTTATCACTAATATTATATTTAAGACAAAAATAATGTTTGCAAAGTAATGGCCTCTTTACTCTATCCTAAGAAGAAAAATATTCTCACATAGCAGTCCAGCTTCAAAGGCTTTCTTTCAAAACATTTGTCATCATGTAAATCATAGATACAAAAGCAGAATGCTTTGATTTCATGGTGTTTTGACCATTTTAATTCTTTTATTGTGCTGCACGTGCCAGTGGGAGTACCAATAACAGATGAGTGTGACAAATGCGGTTAACACAAGATTCATATTAATGTTGTCAAATCCCCTTGATATATTTAAACAGATTTTAATTATTTTCAATGTCGAAAGACCCAAAATATATAGCTTAATAGTTCTTCAAGAAAGCTTTACTTAATATGTGAATGTAAAACCTCTCATAAAAATGAAACTTTTATATTGGCCTTAGTCATTGACATAGGGTATTCATCAAGTCAGCAATTTGTGTGGCAAAGTGCCATTTGAATAGTGTATTGTTAGAATACTTATGGTCCACTTGACAAGGGCTCTTGCTGTAAATAGTGCAATTTGACTCCAGCTGTTAAAGAGTGGCTTTGACAGCAGCCAAATAGAATGGAGATGCTTTACTGCACCACAGAAAAATCAATATTGGGTTCTTGTTCATAGTAACCTGTTTTTTCTTTTTTTGCAGATTTATACAAGACTATCTAGAGTTCATTTGTGGAAGTTTAAATATTATTTTAAAAGTGGGTCTGTGTTATTTTCAGATTAATGTTGGTGATGAATGATGCTTGTGTTTAAAAATAAAAACAGACAGTACTTTGTGAATATACATAAACAACGTGGTAATGCAGCATTATTTCAACTTTCAGCTTGTATGGGTGGATATTAGGATGTGGGTGCGTAAGTCATGCAACTGATGACAAAAAATGATCTTTCCTTCCTCTCTGTATTTTTTCCTTTTTCTAGTGCTACCATAGTATCCCTGTCAATTTTCTAAGCATGGGGATTTTAAGGCAGATTTTTGTTGTGCTCCCTGTAACACCCCTGCCAGATGTTGACAATCTGTAGTGCCATTGTAGATTTTCCTGAAACATAGTCTTGCTGGTGCTGAACAGTTTTCCAGCAGTATTCAGTGACAGAAGGTTGCTATGATACCTGGCCAGTAGCAATAGGTATTGAATCACTGGTCTTAATTACAATAGACTACACACTAGATTGTGTGCTCATGGTGTTTATATGGAACTAGCTCTCATTATACCTTGAAGTGATAGTTATATTTGAAAATTGGAGCTGTGTGAAAAGCTGGTTTAAAAAAAAAATTAAAATGCTTCAGTGCATCATATGAAGATTTTATTGATGCACATAAAAAGCTGGATATGTCTGGGAATTGTTTTCCTGATGTTCCAGAAACCTTTCATGTTAGAAAGTTTCCTAGCTTTTCAGCTTAAATAATTTGGATATAAATCTGGGTTTATCATGCACTGATATTTCCAGTGATTTCAATAATGTAACTAAAAGCTGCTTCTGGGTAAAAATGTTGCAGGAAGAGCAGCTTCTAAAATTTGTGCAATAATTGCTAAACCTTGGACTGCTGAATTATACTACTGAAGAGCTAGACCAGAAAAGGGAAATTTTTACTGTGTGTATAAGACAAGACAGCTGAGGGGGAAAAAATGTATTTATTTACATATGAACTTTTATAGGGATGTTAGGTGTATTTATTGCTTGATATATTCATTTGACAATTTCTTAAAATGCTGTTCTTTGAGCAGTAACGTATGGTGCAGAAAGTAGAGTCAAAATATCTAAATAAGGGTTTACACAAATCTGTAAAAATTCTTTTTGATTTATGCAGTTATTAGAAATAACTATGACCAGAGTAGTTAAATACCAGTTACTATAACACTTGTAAGTGCATTTTAAACATTTTAAATGGACATACCTACTATTAGTTGTTTTAAAGAACTCATTATTAATTTATGTAATAACATACTTATTCTATTATAAACAAAATATGTAAAGGCAAAATGCTTCTGAAACAGGTATTTTCTTAGTAGGAAAGCCAAAGTTTATGTTTTTATAGTTGCTTAAAACAAACAAGAATGTACAGAAATTATAAATAATAGAAGAAATATCTACTTTGTTATGTTGCTGCACAGACTAAGTAAAAGACAAATGAAGGCTGTAGGACAACAGCAGTTATTTGTTTTGGTATAGTAAAGGAGGCAATTTGAAAATAAAATTGTTATTGGAAGCCTGGAAAATAACTACTAGCTAAATCTTACTGATAGAAAAATGGAAATAAGTTACAAGCACAAATACCAAATAATACCTATCAAATACAAAATCAGGACTGGTACCATAAACAATGGTATGTTAGACATGAATTACTTTTATTTCTTTCCTTTTGTAATACTTAGAGTATTATTATGAGGAATTACAGATCTTGATCATTTGTATCAAGTGGATTATTAAGAACAAAGCAAATCAGAAAGTAGTAGAACATTTCTTCTGAAAGTTGGTAACCTTTATGTTGTTGCTGCCAGGGTATTTCTATTTTTTTTTTACTGGGACTGGTGTTCAGAAGCTGTGTTTAGTAGTATATTAACCGTAATAGGAAAATGAGTGAAGAAACAAAGGGGGGTGGGTGTATATATAAATTTCCTGTAACTCATATGCAAAGCATTTCAGTACTACATTCCATGCGGAATTTCACATCTAAGTATTTTATCAAAGGAACCAAGGTAGCAACGTAACTACAGTGAAGTAATAACTTTAGAGTTATGAGATTAAATTGGTACCAGTTAAATGGCATCATGATCCTGAGAGATATCGATAGCTTGCACCGCATGTCAGCTTTGCTGAAAGTTACTGCGGTTTTTGGAATTGGTCTACCAACTCAAGAATTTGTTGATTTCAGTGTTTTCTTCATTGATTACCTCAAAGCAAAATGAAAGCAAAAAGCTGCCATTGTGATATTGTAGCATGCTTTACTCTTGCAGATGTGGATAGTAAGTAACACAGGCTGACAGAAATCTGAGAGATAAGCCTTAACTATTTATTTCAACACTTCACACACTGTTTCTATATACTTCTACAAACTTCTTTCTCTATTATACTCAAGGTGACTGACTTAAAATTTTTGTTTTCCCTGCCTGGACAACTAATTGGACCCTGTGCTAAAGCTAGAGACGGTGCTACAGTGTTCTACTAGAAATAATTCTAAGGTCAATATCAATAGTCCTTCTGAAGTATTTCACATTGAAGGACCATTTATTGAAGCTAATGTAGCTGTTGCTGTCTTCCTCTTCTTCATCTTCTCCCGTACCTCAGCTGTCATGCTGCAGTTCCCTTCTTGGTCCCTTGGAAACTCTAGCAAAGTTTGTATTTTTTTTTAGGGACATATCTTTATGGATAGAAACTGTATGTTTCTGTCCTACTGAAGTGCTGCTCAGGATATCTTATTCTCCACTTATGATTGTTTCTTTTAGTTCTGGGTGTGGAGTCACATACAGTTTGAATTTTCCAATCTTACATTTTACCTTTACTACTTTCTAGTCCCTAAGATGCGATTTCTTCTGTAGATCAGCCTACCTGATTTTCCTTGTAAATGCTCTACCTAATTCTAATAATTCTAAAATAAATTACATCATCTTTGTTTATAAACTTTACATTTTCATGTCGTCCAGTGATGTTTTTGAGAATTCTTCACCATTCATGACAGGAGGATGGCGGAACCCTTACACTTGTGCTAATCATCTTTTCTATTCTAAACATTAAGTTCCTGGTCTCTTATAGTTTAATTAGTAGTATTTTAGTGAAGAAAAGTATCAACAGGAATTCAGATCTGTGAGATTTTCCTAGGTTTCCACCTCACCTATTAAAAAAAGAGCAGTGACTTTTTCAGAAATATATTGGCACCTTCAATGCAAATCTAGAACTAGGACTTGCAACACCAAATGTTACTCTGCAAAAGAAAGACTTGCTATCTGCTAGCTTCCTTCTGATAACTAATTGAATCTCTTGTCTCAGTTAAACAGCAGAAATAAAATACTAAGATAAACTGTGGTTCAATTTAAAACAAACAAAGCAACAGCAGTGGTTACACTTCCATTCTCTTGACATGTTTTTCTACATATTAATACTCAAACCTTAATTTGTTATGGTGGTCAGATTAGGTTCTTGCAATACTTATGGGAAAGGATGAATCAGCCAACCAGATATGTCTGAGAATGTTTGCAAATATTGTCCTCTTGGAAGCCTGTGCGGTTCCACTGCCTTCAGTAAGATTGAACAGCTCTCAAGGAAAGAACAGTATGAAATCTATGGGAACAGAGACTTAGCTGCTGTCCTGATACATCCTAGAATGATACAGGATCTGAAGAAAGCCCAGCTTGCCTATTCCTGAGTTTTCAAGAATGGCATTTTCTAGGATAGATAGGATTTTAATATTTAAGAATTTAATCCCACAATTTTTTTTGTTCTTTGGTAGAAAGTCACTTGCTTAGGATTTCATCTAGTACTTTTTATGTAGATAAATGTTATGGGTGGGACTCTTACAATCCAATATGGGAAATGCACTATCAGAGCAGCCCAGGGCAAATATGTTATTTCAGTCGGAGTCAGCAGCCAGCCATGGGTTGGTAACTTTATTTTTATATATATAAATCAGTCCTTCTTAGGACAAAACAATATTTTCATGCTTTTACCCTCCTTCTGAGGTCATGTTGGCAGTATCTCTGTGTTCAGCGTTATTCTCACAGATATTTGGATGTTCGTTCATCCAGTAAATTGTTCAGTATAATAATTCCTAGATCCATAAGTCCATAGTCTGTGTTTTGTGGATTGCTGTAGCATTGTTTGTCCAGTTGGTGATCTAGGAAACATGGGACATGTTCCATCTTATGGCTTTTCCTAAGTGCTGAGTAAGGCTGAAAATGTTTTGGCTACCACCCATTGCTGAGCCCTATATGTTTCTAAAGATATGGTTAGGGAATTTACTTCTACATTCAAGATAAGTTAATATATTAAGATATAGATGGAGTATTTCAATATTGAATATATAAATTAATAAGACTTCATTTAAAAACACCTTATCATTCCTTTCCATCTAAACTTTTCATGTTGTAGAGACTGTCCATGTCAAAGACGGATGTTGTTTTGAGATGAGTGGATCTCCAGTTCATTTTTATATTCTTTCTATAATAAAAATGTTAGAAGAGACTTTTTCAAAGGTATTGTGTTTAGAATTGCCTTTCTGATAGAGTGTGCCCAGACAGGTAGTGATATGAATTCTAGAGCAAAGCAAAAGTTGCCTGTATAAAGTTGTCTATATATCATATATATTTCTTCAAATATTTTCCTGAAAAACAAAATGTAGACTTTTTTTCCTGCTGTTGAAAACTAATGTGAAGAATATTCTGTATATTAGCTTTACTTACCAGTTATTCTTTGATATCATGTTATGATTTGTCTCCAGGATCACTTTTATATATACACTTGCATTAAAACCAATGAAAAATTTAAGTTCAGTATTTGTGATGGAGAGACAGACAGTGTAGACATGAAAATAAAGTAAGAAATGTTTATTCTTCATACCAAGTCTCTACATTGATCAATAGATGTGTTAGCAATTCTTCATGAGCAATTAAAAATTTCTTGTGCCCAGTAGATCCATCTGGCCAACAATCTGTCTGATGGTCTTCCATACATGATAAAAAGGGGGATTTATCCAGTTGCTTAGTCTATTCATCACACAGCTTGCGCTTGAAGACTCCTTGGCTTAATTACTTACATTGTGCCACAGACTCATCAGGAGTGATGCCAGAATTACTGTTCAAAGTGCTGCGAAGATAGTAACATTCTCCACTGGGATTTAAAAAAAAAAAGAGAAAGATTATGGTGTTAGAAGGAAAGAGGTTGACTCTGCTTATGTTGCAGTTAAATTGATAAACATTGGTGATGTAAGCTCAAAAAAATATGGTAGCCTTTTCTGAGTGGGAGATGGATTCTTAGGGACGATCTGGTTATCCTCAGTAATATGACCAGAGCTGTTGTAATAATACAATAAAAGTAATGTAAGGCAAGTTCAAAGCAGTTTCTTTAAACTAGTTCATATGGGAAAATTCATCACGAATTGACACCTTTGTTTGGGACAGCATTGTCCAAATGATGAAGCTTCAGGTCAAGCATAGATTACATATGAAAGCAAACTGAGGCACCACTATTGACTCCAGGCTTTTTACACTTGGTTCTTTATTATGTGAGTACTGAGGTTTAAAAAGAGTAAATGAATAAGAAAAAAGTTGTGAATGCCCCCCTCAAGAGGATCCTCTGTTCTATGGCTAAGTGAAGTGTCTGAAGGTAAGGAAGATGAATGACCTTGGTATAGTAATACCTTTACTCTGTATGATCCTCACCCTATGCATAAGGCCATCATTGCTTTGGAGAGGGTAGGCCTGACCTGTCTTCCCACTTTGGGAGGCTATGGATAATTTTAGTGACAGAAATTGTTCACGTGCTCCCTAAATTTGAAGCTCCAGGAGGTAGGCAGGGTTAGACATAGGAGAGTGTGCATGTCTGGATTGCCAATAGGAGCTATATTGGATTAGAAGGTGCATATGTTCTTTATGTGGAGATAAAAGTGTGGCTGGTAATTTGCATCCTTTCTTCCTATGCAGGTTCTTTTAGAGATGGTGTATGTTTAAGAGCTATTTCAATTATATACCTGCTGTTTGTAACTATTTTTAACTAAATGCGTCGTTGCACATATCTTGGATTGCTCATGCTTTCAACTGAGCCAGAAAATAAGACAGCTGTGTATTTGCAAATGACAGTGGGTTCATTGTTAGTAAGACTGGTTTGAATTGTTGGTTGAACTGGGACAATATTAGAATGAAGGACTAAAAAAATGTTTTGGGGCAGTATCCCTATGAAACATCCACAACATCCTGCAGAAAGATGCAGATCAGAATTTTATCTCTTGGGAATTTACTCTTCTGAAACCAAGCCAGGCTTAAAAAAAAAATCCCATGGTTTTATCCAATTTAAGAAATTTTCAACACTAAATCAAGTTAAGCCTGTATAACCTTTGTTACTTAAGGTTATGAACTTAACAAGGCAGGTTTGCTGATGTGATTTAGCTCAAACAAAAGACTATTCAATGTTATTGTTGAACAATAGATTATTTTTCTGTTACAAATACATAAATATGATTGCAAGACCACATTTATGTCTAAATATTACCAGTTCTTCAAGCATCACCTAGGCATCACCATTTATCTTGTGCTGTATTACTAAAATTTTGGTGCAGTAATTTAAAGAGTAAGGGCTTTTAAGAAACTTAAGATAGGGAAATTTGAAATGAAGGTTCAAGCCTTCTCTGAATGCTGTGTAGTATCCAACTGTGTTAGTATTCTTCCACTGAATGATCTGATTTATCATGTGCTGTGTGCTGCTCTAACTGACTGTCATGGTGAAAGGCTATATTAAATTCTCTTATTGCTTGTCTTTTAATGATTAAAGTAATTAAATTAGGCTTTCTAAATTCAGAAGTGACTTTGTACTAACTAGACATGTAGGTTATATCAAGTTTTTAGTTTTATCTGTAGAAGCTCCAACAAAAAAATACAGTTTCCTAGTAAATAAAGGTGTTGTGTTTATGGTATAGGTTTAAGATGTGCTATTTGAAATCTGCGATTTTTGTGGAACTTGCTAACAATATTTTATGCTCATAAACCAGTTTGAAGCCCCAAACACAATTTCATTTATCTTTATATTCTAAGCTTTATAGAGTCTGCAAAAGTGTCCATCTGTTCAGCTGAGATTGCCTCAAATAGTGAGTGGTCAGAGAGACTTAGCTGATAAAGGTCAAAGGAGCCTCTTGACCCTGTGATACTTGCCAAAGCAATTGGAGCATAGGGACTGATATACAGTTAGATATAGCTTGCTAACGCGATCTCCACTTTAATTGGTAATGATAGCAGGAATACACAGTAAAGTCATTGCTGAAAGAAAACAAAAAGTATCCAATATAGTAATTTATTACCAGTCAGTGGGTTTCACGCACTAGGTTGTTTTACCCCTGCAGTGGTCAGAGAAAGCAAAAAGGTACTCTAACACTTAACTGAAAATGGATGCCCTGCTGCTATCAGAGATGCATGGTGGTCAAATGATTGCCTGTGCCATTAGCTTGGTAATGTTTTCTCTATTGTAAACTCAGCTCCCCATGTTCTTCCTGTGCATCAGCTGCAGATTGAAGGCTTTCTCGTTTGTCTTCTATTTGTGCTGCCAATCATCAAGCTGCTGTCCACCAAGCACATTTCAAGGAGGCAATTTTTTTACTACTATCGACTACCATCTCTAGCAACGGAGGGCTCAGAGGATTTAGAAATTAATTTAATGCTTTAATTTACACTATGCCAGCCATTTTGTGCATTGTTTATGTATTTGTTTTCTGAGACAATTACAGGTTTCCTGTTTTGCAAAACTGTGTGAGATAGCACCTGCAAACATGTCCCCAAAACATAACTCTGTCTCTTACATATATTAATGCTACTATTTTCTTTAAAAAGGTTAAAGAGAAAAAATGTCTGTGCAGGTAAAGACATTTACTAAGCTATTCTGTATTTAAAAAAAAAAGCAAGCCCAAACCAAACACACTTATTGCTTCCTACAATCAAAGATGGAGAATAGAATAGAGCTGTCACTGGCAATATAAGTTAATGTTTAAGACCCCTAGGTGTGGTAGCCATGCTTCAGTTAAAACAGTTCTCCCAGCTCCATGAAGTACAAATGTAAGAGGGTAGGAGTAGCTAAATAACTTTACGAGCAGCTGTGACATGCTTATTTTTTGTAAGCCTAGAGCCAGACCAATGATGAGATGTGATTCTGAGAAAAGTTAGGAGCTCTGAACTTCTGTTGACATTCCAGTGACTGGCATGATCAAGATACAGAAATTCTTAGCCTTCAATACGTTTTGGTTGGAAAATTCTACTGCCCCACCCTCCTCTTTCATTTCTGTAATTGAGGTTCTTCACATTTTAGGGGTTTTTTAAAAAATAATCCTATTTATTGTCAATGTTATTGATTGCCATAGAAGTAATGAACAGTAAGTGATTCAAACATGTAAATGCTCTTTAAAATTTCTATTGTCTTTGTAGTATAATTAAAGGTCAGATTACAGCAAAGACAGATGAGAAAGTGTTAATTTCATTGAAATAAGCATATTGTTACTGTATTCTCAAGCTTCATTGTGATATTTCGGAAATTATTGTGTCGAGAAACTTCTTAAAGACTGTAAGATGCAGTGGTTTTAATGATTCCATATTGGGTTTTGCTTAAAAATACTTGTTTGAAAGGGTGAACTACATGTACTTTGTTCACATGATGTCTTAATTGAATACACAAGAGCAGACAGTAGGATGGTGGTATTTTACTGATTAAATTAGCAGATTTCTTTATAGTAAATATATTTAATAATGAACTAATTACTCTTTTAAAGAGGAAGTCTTGCTTATCTGACAGACTTTTATCATGTACATAAGTGTGCTGTTGTTTTCGTGCTGTGAACGGACGAATTAGTCTATAGTCTAATTCCAATAGTCTAATGACTGTCAAAATAGAAAAGTATAAATTTGCCAAAAAATCTCAGACATAAGAGAGAGAAAATCCCCCACCCCCAAAAAATTATAAGCAGTGCAGCTTCTGTTAATAAAAGAATCTTCCAGTCTCCTTTGACAATACTTCCATTAAGCTCATCCCCACTACCCCAAATCTAACTAAAATTTCACCCAAAACTAAGCTGTTCAATTTTTGTCTGATATTTTCTTGAGCCTTTGCAGGTGGCAAGTAGTGGATAAAGGAGGGAACTGATCTCTTTCTTCTGACTTGTTTAATGTTAATGGATCAAAATATACTCTTTCTCAAGAGAAAGCTCAAAGGAACACAATTAAACCCCTTGAATACTACATCATTAAAAAAAACCTGATTAGAATCAACAGAATAACTCACATTTGTGCTTTATAGAGCATGATTCATCCTGCAGGCACTGGGAACTTTGGGACCAATTTTCTGTCACTTTTATCCTGTTATGTTTGGGATAAAGTGAGAGCACAAAGGAGAAAGAAAGTCAAAAGTCTGTAAGAAAAAAATCATGTTTAATACTTCAGGATTTGTTTTACGTAGAAGTTGATACTACCCATGCTGTGAGAACTGAGAAATTTCTTTTCAGTGATATCAGTGCGATGTCTAAGTAGATTTTGAGTCTGGTTTGCCTTCTAAAAATCTACCATGTGATTTTGCCACATTATTTCATTTATGTAGAATGAATGTCAAGGCCATTTTTTGTCAAATCTGATTTTAGCACAAAACCCACAATAGAATGCATCTGGTAAAGAAAGCTGGTGTGTAGAGAAAGTATGTGTATATGAGGAGCTGAAACAGTATAGGAATCCCTGCCAGCTAATGGAAGTGTGTATTTTAAGTGGAATAGTGTTCCTAGAACAAGTTGGATCCCAGTGGAAAAAGGCCTTTAGAGAAGAGAAAGCAGCTAGGTAAAATAACACTTGGATTGTACTTCCCATGAAATTTTTATGTGGTATATCTGTCTTAAACCTGTTAAAGATAATGGCATGTATTTTTTTATTTGGGGGCCACAGTAAGGATAGCCCCCTGCCTCCACCCTTCTCATAGACATGGGCAAATTTTTCTTTGGGTGCTAAGGTGGTTTGGTAAAGATGTGTAGAGGGAGAAGAAAAGAGGTAGAACAGGCTTGTAGGTTGTGGAGCAGGAATGGTTTCCATGCCAGAAGAAATAAATTGAAGTCAGTCTTCAAAGTTTGTTGTGCCATCCTTTAAGAGGGACGTGAAGGTCCTTGAATGCATCCAGAGAGCAACAAAGCTGGTGAAAGGGCTGGAAGGCATGTCCTATGAGGAGTGGATAAGGGCTTTGGGCTTGTCTAGTTTGGAGAAAAGGAGGCTGAGGGGTGTCCTCATTACTCTCTACAGCTTCCTCGGGAGGGGAAGTGGAGAGGGAGGTGCTGAGCTCTTCTGCCTGGTATCCACTGATAGGACGTGTGGGAATGGTTCAAAGCTGTGTCAGGGGAGGTTTAGACTGGACATTAGGAAGCACTTCTTTACCGAGAGGGTGTCAAACAGTGGAACGGGCTTCCTAGAGAGGTGGTCAATGCCCCAAGCCTGTCAGTGTTTATGAGGCATTTGGACAATGGCCTTAACAACGTGCTTTAACTTTTGGTCAGTCCTGAATTGGTCAGCCAGTTGGGCTAGATGATGGTTGTAGGTCCCTTCCAACTGAAATAGTTTATTCGCTCCCTTGTCCTGGCTCAGACATCTTCAGTGGCAAACTAGGAAGCTATTACAGAGGTGATAGTTGCCATGTGTGGAATATAGCTTGCCATTTCAGAGCCTCCCTGAATCTGTCTCTTTCCTGGATGTTGAAACCTTGTTCTGCTGTGGGTCAGTCAGAGATGATGCAGAAGAGGTTCATGAGTCTCAGGATATAGTTTTGATCTGTAGCCAGGCTTCTTGCTTCTTTAAAGCTTACAGGTGAAGGCCTCATAGGGAGCCTTATCAAGCAATGCAGATCTCTTCAAGCAGTAAAAATGTTCCAAGTTCCAGTTGTTAAGCAGGAATGTTATCAGCACATAAATGGCTTTATTTTCAACAAAGGAGGCCTAGCCTTATTACTAAAGTATTCAGGTTCAGTGACTTGTTAATTCTAAAAAAAAAAAAGTAGGCTATTTTAGTTTGGGATTTGGAAATGTTTAAATTAAGATCTAATAGTTAATTATAGAAGCTTCATGAGCTACTTATTCACCAGTTTTTGTTAGGGACTAGCCAACATTTTAAGTTAAATGGCTGATGGTACTATTAGATTAATTTTGAGATAATGCATGCACACACAAAATAAAATAAAGTGCTTCCTACTTCTCAGTTTCCAACAAAAATAAGTGGTAAAGCTGTATCATGATGATAAACACCTGGTTTTAGCCCTGAGCATGACAATTTTTACACTTTATGAAAACATGACTTTTCTTATTACTGAAGTTTTCTTTGACTAACATACACCTCCTTTGGAGTAACTCCTTGTTAGACTTACCGCTAGTGATGCACAAAAAAGAAGTAGCACATTCTGCTGATTTCCACAACTGAACTACAGCAGAGGACCTTAACATTTATAGTTATTTTAGATTCATACACTTGGACAACAACAAAGAGGACAAAGATCAGCTTTCAAAATCTGGATAAAATTACTGAAGCTATGAAAAGTCATACAGTTTGCCCTCTCTGTAATAGCTTCCAGAAGATTTTTAAAATAAATAATTAGAAAAAATCTTCCCAATTTTTCAGCTAAATAATAAAAGTAGATGGACCATTGATGGTCATGAGAGACCTGTAAATAGGGAATCAGAAAGTTGGCCATGTCAAAAATAAAATTTAAAACTAGCAATGGTAGACTAGAAAAGATGCCTCTGTACTGTCTTTCAAAATTATGATTATCAAAATCTGTAGGTTCTGTTCAGTACATCATAGTGTGGTGGTCATTTAACTTGCAGAATTGAAGGAAGCCTCTGTATTACTAAATTAACTCTTTCTTGACATGATCATTTGAAATTCACTGGGAGAATAGTAAGACTTGAATAGCTTGATATTTGGATATATGCAATACTATCTGCTTAAGCAGTTTGGGTTTGAAAGACGGTCCTGTGATAATTGAGTCTGAGTTGAGCAAAAGTAGTCAGAAAGGAAAGAAAAAGGGATCTTTTCTTTACTGAAGCCTGTGTGTTGGCAACAGGGAGGCCTCAAAGTTGGACTGTATGGTTCAGAGACAAGTCATGCTTTGTTGTTAGCCTATTTTTTGACACAAAGTTACTAAACTCTTAATGTGTACATTTAAAAAAAAAAATTAAAGATAATGGCAATATTTATCTGAATGTAGTAGGATTTATTTTTGCGAAATACTTTTGGAACTTCAGGAAAGGCGCAGTACAAAATGTAAATATATGTTAATCTGATTTTCAATATCCATCATCAAATGCTATTCCCAGCTTTCTAGTTCATAGTTAGTTTTATGGGTTTCCTTCCATTTTCTGTCATCTTCTGGTACAGAGAATAGCTTGTCCATATTTCCTAAATAGTGTTTTATGTATAAAGCTTTAAATGTCCACCTCCTTTCATTGGAATGAAATGCCTATGGCAGAGAGCTAACATGACTTGGTAGATGCTTTTAGGATCAATATCAATAAGCTTTCATATTGCCAATAAACATTTATTGTGACTTCACACACAGTAGCATCACCAGATGCCTCAATAGATAGACGTGGTCACAGTATTTTCCTTTGGATGGTGATCTTCCTAAAGGTTTCTAAATGTTAATCAACCAAATATGAATGTGTAGAACAGAGAAAATGAAAATGATGGGCCAAATAATAGCTTCTATAAATGTCCAAGCTAGCTTGTGAATTCCAGTGTTTGCATTCCATGGGGTTCTCTCTACTATGTGTTAGGAAACAGTTCTCTCTATGTGTTAGGAAACAGTTCTCTCTATGTGTTAGGAAACAGCATAATTAAAGATTAAAATAATCCTAGTGCTTAACTGCAATGTATTATTTTTTAAAAAGGAAAAAGGAAAGGGATAAGAAGAAAACCTGAACAAGCAGTTATAATCTCTTACTTATGACTCCCTATGGAGATCTTTAAATAAGATTATGTATTTAGAGTGCATCCTCATCTGGTGGGAGCATCATTCTCTAAATAACAGAAAGCCAAATTATATTGTTACCCAAAACTAAATAGTCAAATAACTTATAGGTTATAGAGTCAAATTTTTTCCTTGTCTTATTTGTAAGAACAATATTAACAGTTTAAAAATAGCTAATCCTATAAAATCATAGTTTGTAATGTAAAAGGAATTAGGTAAGGAGTGGTCTTGAGAAAGATGAGTTAGTCAACACTGCATTCAAGATAAGGCCAGCTGTTGCCCTGTTTACTAACACTTGATGGTTTCTTTTAAGATTCAGCTATTTTCAACAGAAACTGTTCTCTGCATTACTGGGATATTTCTAATTATCACAAGAAAATTAAAACTAACAGTGATCTACAAAAGTCTATATCACTTGTGATACGGAAGCTGGCATGATTGTTTGCAAAAGTATCACTGGGCTGAAAAGTTGCTTCTTGATGCTATCTTTCTGCTTGCACGTGCTTGCTTGTAGTGAAATAGACTGAACACAGTGCTGAGAGCATAGTCTTGGGCAGGACAATAAAAGCATACAAGTCAAAGAGCTTAAAGAAAAGTGGAAAAGCATCAATGAGGAATTTATACTCCCTCATGTCTGCTGTTCCTCCAAAGGTAAAAGATATCTCTTGAATAGATACAGCAGGATTCTGATTTGAGATGATGTGTCACAATCTCATAACTTAACTTTACCATTGGATGATCCTTCCAGTATGTTCTTGGAATGCTGGTTGGTAGTGCAGCATAATGATTCCTGCCAAAGAAAGTAGTTGCTCTTCTACAAACTCATCTGAAGTATCTCAGACAAAAGTTTAGAGTTTTGTCTTTCTAATGGAAATTTATTGGAGTATTCTTAAAGATTCAACTCTATCATTTAGTTCAGTTTCTGATGGTTTTTAGTTGCATGCAGAACTAATAGGATTTTTGTTGCAAATTACAATTGGATATTTGTCATGGGTTTTTTCCTCAGAAAATGAATTCTGAAATACCAGCAGTTTCGTAAAAATCAGTGACATGAAAGTCTGTAGAGCAGGAGGGTTGAGATGACCTACAGACATTCCTTCCATTAAACATTTCTGTGAGTTCTGTGATTCTATGTAATATTGTATTTCCTATGAAAAAATATATTTTGAAAAATTAATGATACCCAGAGTCAATATTTAAAAATTATTTCATTTTTTTGCTTAAAAGGAATTATTGTTTCAGACTTTATGTTTTTTAAATGCAGCGAAAAACTAAAATTAAGGAGGAAAATAGGTTTTATTGAAACATTAAGAGCATCCTTTTAAAATGTGAATATTTGTCATTAACTGTCACTGGGAGATGGGTGTCAGGCTCTTCTCCCAAGTAACTAGTGATAGAACAAGAGGAAATGGCCTCAAGTTGAGTCAGGAGAGGTTTAGATTGGATATTAGGAGAAATTTCTTTACTGAAAGGGTGGTCAAGCATTGGAACAGGCTGCCCAGAGAGGTGGTGGAGTCACCATCCCTGGAGGAGTTCAAAAAACATGTAGACGTGGCACTTCAGGACATGGTTTAGTAGGCATGGAGGTGTTGGGTTGACGGTTAGACTAGATGATCTTAGAGGTCTTTTCCAACCTTAATGATTCCATGATTCTATGATTTGTGTTTCCCTGGCTTAATTTTTTGGAAAAAAAAAAAAACAACCCACCACACAAAAAACAGAAAACTGCCTGTATTTAACACTTTCCTAAAGGCTTTTCAGCTTGAAATGGGACCTAGTAGAAGAAACACCAGCCTAGAGTTTTGGCAAAGGCGTATGCAATCTACAGCATGGCTGTGTAATTGAAGATGTTAGGGAGCCTGTATTATAGTATTTACATGCATATGTCTCTGTGTACCTTAAGCTATTTAGAAGAAAATCCTTTTTGCTTAGTAAGAAATGAATAAATATAATTAAGTTGAGCTTAATGGAGTTAATAGATTTGTTCTATTCCATATGTAATTCTATGATGATATCTTGAAAATTGCAAAATACTATGGATTTGTGTTTGGACACTCAATATTTTTCTTTCAGTTAACTGATACCAGCTGCATCCAACAGCCATTTACTATGTTACCAGTTAAGACAAAATGGAACAATGCAAACTTTCATATTCTCTTATTTGATCTGGAAAAACTTGAAGAACTTCTGCTGTCCTCTCAACTCAATGGATTAAAGTCATCGAATTCATTTCATGCCTGTGACACTCTAGAAAGAGCCAAAAGTACTACTGAGAAAAGGCCACTGACATTAAAAAGAAATAAAACTGCTGGGTCTGTATCTCCAGTGGATGGGCAAGTAGATACTGTTTGTTCAAACCAGGTCTGTAGGGATAACAATGCAGCTAGGCCTTTAGAAGAAAGTGGTGGCATGAAAAGACAGAAAAAAATGAAGAGTTCACGAAAGATCAGAATGCAGCCATCAGGAAACGTTGATGTGAATGTCACCACTGATGCAGCTAAACTGCTTTTGTCATGTCTCTTACCGTGGGGCGTAGATAAAGAAGTAGACAATCTTTGTGTTAGACAGTTAGATATCTTGAGGCTTCAGTGTCCTGTTTCTTTTGGACTTCTGTCAAATGAAAACCACCTATCACTAATGTTGCCAGGAAGGAAATGTACTGATTGTGGTGTGCTAGAAGAACATGCAGTAGTCAACTTCTTTTCAGAAAGAGTGCTTGATTTATCAAACAAGTACCTTGCTGCAACTGAAGGACAAACTGGAAAGAAGGATGGACCTGAGAATAATGTTTATGGAACAAAGGGATTGGAAACAGTATTCTTCTTATTTAGCAGAATAGCTTTAATCAACAGGATAATTAACATCCCTTCAGCAGTTACAGGTGAAATTGAAAGGTAAGAACCTTTTTATTATGAGTCTATTCTTCCTTTATAGCAGTTAAAAAGTGAAAAATATGAAACACTTAAATAAGGACTTTTGCAATAACGTTTACATTCTTTCTCTAGAGCTTTTTTATAGGACATTCTTTAAACAAAAGGACATTGGATTAAAGTTAAGTATCTTTATATTCTATTTAGCAGATGAGAAAACTGATGCAAGAAACTTTTTTCAACAGAACAAGAACTTGAATTATCCAGCTTCACACCCTGTTTTTCTAGAGATGTCTCTCTTCCTCGCAGTTTAAACTAAGTAGAATAATGAGGTCTCTTCAGGCACACTTTGAGATGTGCATTAGCACATTTGTGCTGCTTTAACTTCCACTCTCTGTGAGCAATATACTTCCTTTACTGTGAAACCCTTGGCTCCACAGATAAATAAAACATGAGAGACAAGAACAGTCTGTCCTAGTTACACTATCTGAAATACAACCCCCCCAGTAATAATGGCAGCTACTGGGAATGAATGCCTCATCAGCCCTTATGTTGTGAGAACCATCCCAAATAACATTTATGTTACTCAAAACAAATGTATTGACTAAATGCTTTTTCAGCATTAAAGGAAAAATAGCATGCTCAACATTATTTGACTAAGCCAAATAGAGCATACTAATCAGGCAATGGATATTGTCCACAGACTTTTGTTGTTCAGCAAACCTAGGTTGGTCTGTATTAAGTGTTTTAGGGACAATTAACTTCAGTGTTGGTGATGCTACGGCCCAGAGGCAAGAAGGAGGACAAAAATTATTGATCCTGATGCTGCAAATATCTGTGCATCTTCCACAAAGCTCTAGGCATTCAGCATATCTCAAGAGATATGCACCGCCCTGCAGGACAAACATACAGTTCTCAGTTACTTTTACTGCTCATCACATTGCCTACTGGCCCGTATTCAACACGAGCTCTTATATGAAAGGTTGTTTCCAGGATTTCAGCTTGAAGATGAATTCCTTTCCATGCAAGAAAGGACTTTATGCTTGCATTGTGTCTTACAGTACTCTGTTGGAAAGACGTTGTGTAATTGAAGTTAGTCATCATACCAGGATCAGATGTTTTTCTGAGACGTACACATCCTGGCTTTGGAATATATCTCCCATAAAATTGCAAGAAAAAATGCACAATTATTTTTTTAGTGAAAACTGTACTGTATAATTTAAAGTTTTCTCTGGGAAATGTAAAGCCGTAAAAGCTAGCATCTCTTGCAGAAATAGGTGAATTTTTGTGCAAAACAGAGGAAGAAAAAATTGCCATAAATTTTGGTTACAAAAGTTATGAATTTTATTCAGACTCTGAAATGTTTTATTTGGGATTTCAACATGGTTTGGTTTGTATTACCTCTTTTTCCAGAGCTGAATAGTGTATCTATTTATAGCTGTCTTGTAGCTAAGTTTTAGTTTGGTGCCATTTGTGATGCTCTAACATGGGCTGTTGCCTCCCAATGGCCTCATCTGGATATGAGCACTTGAATTGTATATATGCAATTCTTTTCTTGGATTGGGGGGGGGGGGATTGTGGGTTTTGGTGGGGTTTTTTTGGGGGGGTGTTGTTTTTGTGTGTTGGTGGTTGTTGTTTTTTTTTTCCCCCTGAGCTCCATGTTTTCCTCTTGAGTTCCTAAGTAGCAACTGCAAGTGCTATGGGTCTGTACAGAGACAACACACAATTCTTTTTCCTGGCTGCACTTGCACACTCTTGCCTACTTTTGAGGCTGTGCTTTCTTTGTTCTTCATCTCTTACACATTCAGAAAATAAACAGACAGGTAGCCACAATTTTTCTGTGTTATCAAAGGATAAACTGTTCTCTCTTAGGGAGCTTGATCTGAACTAGACTGTATTTGCTGCATTTTTATCAACACAGACCTCAGAGGTTTTAGTCACCCGGACATTTTCCTCTTTACTGCTGGTGACAGGAAATTTTTTTTCTCATCATGGCTCTGTCCCATAAGAGCACAGAGTTTATCTTTTCCCCTACCTTCCAAGAACTGTTTCAGAAATTTAGACATGTCAGTCATAATTCACTTTTATTTTTTCCCCCAATAAATAAAGATAAGAACAGTTGACATATGTAAAGGATTTTGTACTGTTTCCTACTCTCCATAAAACTGCAAATGATGTCCCACTGCAGTCAAAACCCATCATTTTCACATAGAATCAAAGTTGTGTGAGTAGAACCAATGCGATTGTTACTGCGTCAGCATTAGTGGGAGAAGTGGATTAAAGCCATGGGAAAGAACCTCATACTTCAGGCACTTCTTTTAAAAAACAGACAAACAAACCAACCTTATTCCATACATTATGTACTTCCATGAGATAGTTATCTTTGTGTCTGAGTATTAAAGGCATAGTTTTGCTATCTGAAACTGCTATCTGAATGTATCTATACTTTCTGTATTGCTTCAAAACCAGTTACATGTATGCAAAGTTATCTCCCTCTCTCCACCTAGGGAAAAAGCCCCTTTCTTGTGAAGTTCCCATTCCCTCTTCCCTCCTCCCCCCTCCCCAGTAATAAGCATAGCATGAGTAGGACTTGGACTATTTGCCATCATCTTAGGATTCAGCCTTCATTTCACCTCTTCCTCTTGCAAATAATTGGGGTCTGAATGAACTATTATAATCTGTGTTTATTCATTCAATAAATCTTCTTATATGATTTATCCTTATTCATCATTTACTCTGTATTCAGGGTTGGAATGAGTTTTGTTTGTTATGATGAGCTGTTAAAATAATGTACTTTTGCGTAATTAAAAGTTTGAAAGAAACCAAGCAAATGCTATTTTGTCCAGTTTGCCTTCTAAAAGTACAGTATGTAGCCACACCTGTTTGGGCAGTTGGTTTAGCTAAAACTACGGCATGCTCAAGGGAAAAAACTATGTATTGAAATCTACTTCACCACACTATTTGCAGAAGGAGTTAGTAGGACAGCTTTCACAGCTTGTAAGGGTCCTGGTCTCCTAAGTATTACTGCAGTACAAACAACTCTAATTCAGTTACTAATATGAAAGAGAAAATGCACTCTGATCTCCTTTCAGTGGCTTATCTGTCAGCAGAGCCATGAATGTTTCTCCATCCTGTGAAAGTTTCCTTTCTATTAGCACACTTGTACAAACTCCAAAGCTTTTAAACTTTAAATTAAAAACAAGAGAAAGAATATCTGAACAGATTATCCAGTGAGTAGGACACTTGCTTAATGTGTATTCAGCTGATATTCTTAGTTCTGCCTACTTTGATGCTGAAGAATGGACTTGTATGCAGTCCATTCCTTGCAATGCAGCACAGTGTCTAACTACTGGTTTAGTAATAATTTTGGGATTCCAGCTTTCTTCTGCTAATGCTGGCCCACTTTGCATATAGCAATGAAAAATTCATTGGGCTGTAAAGAGAATTATTTTAGTGTCAGTCAACTATGGTCTTGATCTGGGGAATGCGATAATAGAGTTTAAATCCCTGTTCTTTGGCATATCTGATTTTGCTGTTATGGGAGAGTGAAAGGAATTTCTTTTTTGTTAAATAAAATACACACACATATATACATTTAATCTGTAGAGTCAGTACTGGAAAAACGCATTTGGTCAATTCATAGACTATTGGGTATTCTTGGATGAGTCTGGTATTCTCATTTTGAGTAGAAATTCTGTCTTTGCTATCATGTGTGTGTATATATATGTTTCTGCTTAAACCCTGGGCTTGACAGATCATCATTCCCCAATGAAAAACATTTGGTTGAAAAACTCTTGACTAGTTGCTATCATAAGTTTTCAGCTTGTGCTTTGGATCAGTCAGTTTCAGGTTATAGTATTTCTGTGAACTATTAGCTGTTTGATTGGATAAATGAAATTTGTGGAATGTGAAAATAGTGAACAGTGAATGACATGCTTTAAGCACGTGTTATCAGACCAGTACTAATCTGTTTGGTTCTTTTTTTTAAAAAAAAAAAAAAGAAAAGAAAAAAAATCAGTATTTTTTTACCATAACTTGAATGTTTCACAAAAAAAAGTTCATGATACAAGAAAGAATGAAGTATGAAAAATGTGGCTTTGGAAAAACTTGGACCTGAGTCTATAAACTGTTGTTCATAAATGTGTTTAGTTTTTTGCAACTTGACCCAGCCTGTGAAAATAAAGGAACCTGCAGTAAAATGTGTCAGATTATAAAAGTGGGACAGAGAGAGGAAGAAGCTAGTAAGAAAAGATCTTCAAAGAATTTTTCTCCTGCCTTTTGAGATTTGTATCTGTAACAAAGCTCTCAAGGTGGAAGCTTTCAGAGTTGTTTAGTATTGCAAAGCTTTTGAAATACTATGACTTACTGTTGATTGTAGTGAATTTGAAGGTGAAATATATTATTTTTAAACAACGCCTAAATATAGTTTGTGCAGGGTCACTACAGCAACATACTTAAAAGAAATAGTTTAAAATAGTGCAAGGGTTTGGAGAGGTTTTTCACTTCCTTTCCCCTTCGTCCTTTGTTTTCGAGGGTTAAGTTGCTGAGTTAGTCAGTGATAAAGTACTGAAGAGCAGTTAGGTATACACACTAGTCTCCAAAATTTAGCCATCTACTGAAATCCCAAGTATTGCAATAATATTCTAAATTATTTAACACAGTGAAAAAATGGAAACCTAGAAAATAAAGCTGCTAGTTTCCCTTGAACTTTTTTCCTATATAATAGAAAAAACAGCACAAATCCTTTGTGAAAATGATATTTTGATTCAGTTCTTCACATATGACTTTGTTTCTTTAATACAACATAAAAGTTACCTATAATAAGTTTTGAGCCAAATGTAAAGTTCCTGCATATGGATGGTACTCTTTAGTATTTGTGTACATGTGAATGTTTCAATACCAAGTTGTGGGCAAAAGAATGCAAGTGACTTCTGAGGAGAAACTAAATTGTGGTTGATAGTAACTGATAGCAGAGCACCTACCTTAAAAAAAAAAAGCTACCTTAAGACATAAGATTTTTGTAAGTGTGTTCAGGTTTTGTTTAATAGTTTCATATTCTTTTAGTCCACAGAAATCAGAATCTGTACATGACAAATGGCGAAATATAGAAGCAGTAACACCTTCATTCCCCGGTTCTTATGGAGAGTTACCAAGTAGTAAGTATACGGAGGGGTGGCAATATTAGCTTCTAAGTGTTATTTTTTGCATACTTTTTGTTGCTAAAATACATCATTTAACTTCAATAATGAAAAAAAATTATATTGTTTAGCTTCAAGCAGGTCCAGTTTGCAAATACAGAAATGGGATTATTCTGTTGTTTTCTTCTGTGAATATCACAAAAGCATGTAAACAAAATGTTGACTGTTAAGTAATACTGGAATCAAGGATATTTTTTGTGATGGCAAAACATTCAGCTGAGTTTCTAAAGACATTTTCTAGCAATCTGAAAAACAGAAATGTAATAAGACAAACACTGTCGTCTCCCCCCTCCCCCATCTCCCTCATCACCATTACGTGCCCGATAATATATACAGCCCTTCAAGCAAACTGTTGCCTTAGTAATACAAGAGTCATCTTGACTGTTCGATAATGCCCTTAGACTTTTGGCTTAGGGCGGAATAAAGTAATCTCTTCATGTTAATGTCCCACAGGCAGTTGTTCACTAATCTTGGCTTTGCAAGCCAGTCTAAGTTTATTTTTACAGTATGCAACTAACCAAAGAATGTTTAAATAAAACTCTAAACAGAATCTGGATATTTGCCAGTATACACTACCTAACAAATATAGCGTTCCTGTTAGAGACTAAGTCCTGTCTAGACTGATAACACAAATGCTTTCAAGTCAAATCTTGACCCTCTGCTATGTAAATAAGCCTTAATATCCCCACCTAAAATCAGTTTTTAGTGTACCTTCCCTTCTCTGACTCTTATATGTGTCATAACTGTAGAACTTGTGATGACAGCAGAAATGCCTGTTGGAAGAAAGAGACAGAACATAAAATGAAGTGACAATAGTAAATAAGTAGATGAAAGGCATGGAAATGGTGTAGAAATGAGTAAAATGTTCATGGACATAAAAATAGTTTTACAGAGTGACCTAAAACTTCAAAGGTAATCTAACTCGTATCCCATCTCTCCTAGTTCACACAATTGTTTGGATTTGCAAATTAAAATCTTATCTGAGACTTGCAGATCTCAGACATTTTAGGAATGACCAGTTCTTTAGCATCAAGGACACACTGGACAGCAGAATGGGCAATGTTAAGTCTTGATTCTGCTGACATTTCTGGACTTTCTGTATACATTTACATGTGTGCAAACAGATAGGAACAAAACCAAATTAAAGCAGGAGTCTTTAATGCTTCTTTGCATAAATGGATATGAAACTGAAGTACTGCAACATAGAACAAGGCTGGATGATAGGTACCATGTTGGCTGTACTATTCTTGATCAGTGGGGACACTTGCTGAAAGACTGTTTTGTGTTTAGACCAGAGTAGCCTCAGGTTAGCTCTTGAGTCAGTAAGAACTATAAAAGCTATTAACTCAAATCGGCATTGCTTGAGTCTTTCCTCACATCCAAGATTCTGGAGAGCTGGGTTCTATCCCACAGGATTTCCCCACAGGGGGAACTCAACTGCAGACTCATTAGGTTCGTACTAAAGAAGTTAGTTGTAAACTGGGGGGAAGGGCTTGAAATAATAACATTGAGCTTTGACACAGCAACGTTTCCAAAATGGCAGAAAAAAAAAAGAAAAATTCAAAATTCATCCTGATATAAAAAGAAATCACATAAAATTCAAATTAAAACATGAGGAGGAGAGGTTTACCTTTGTATGATCGGCTCTGCCTCTCATTTTGTCATACTTTTTTATGTTTTCATGTTAGCCTTTACATTTTGTATTATGGTACATGCCATGTCAGCTATCAGATAGAGGATAAAATATTTGCTCTTACCCCGTCTTTCTGTAAAATTATATTAAATGCACTAGTTTTCTTTTTTCATCTTTCCTTTTTCATTTTTCTTTTGATCGTACCTGCATGTATGTTTGTACATATGTTTATATATTATATTAGATATTGACATATTTACATTATATGGTCATGTACTGAATAGCATACTGCTTGCATTGAGACTACACTAGTGTACCCTATTCACATTGCAATATGCAGGTACTTAAATGATTTTTTCAAACTTCGGTCTTTGCTGCAGGAATCCAGCATTTAGGTGAATGACTATGCATTGTGTGATCAGGATACTTGTGAACTTTGGTGTTACTGCAACACAGTTGCTACTTACAGTTCAGTTTCCTCTTCTCAAGACATTATATGGTACTGGCAATTGGAGATTCTTGTGCAGATTCAAAGGATTGTACAACCAATTTACCCAACTTACATGTCTGGCAACAAACATTGTAGCAAAATACTGAGATGTCACATTTGTCTATTGAAGTCCAAATGAGAAAGAAGTGGACTAAACCAGCACAGCTGCCAGTTCAAACTGTGGCTTGCTTTGAAAATAATCTGAAAAATCGGGATGGGTAGTAATAAAACTCACATGCAAATCCGTAAACATAACATCTTTCTTAACTGCAAGCATAACTGGTGAGCCACTGGCTATGTGACATCTTGACCACACACCAGTATCCTTGCCCTGTAGCAGAAAAGTAAATCAGGCAGAACTGTAACTATACAAAATGTTGTTGAATGTATTTTTGCATAAACTGTACTACTGTTTTAAAGGTAAAGAAACACATATTCAAGTAGTCTTAGAATTTACATAGTAAAATCCATAGTTATGTAGTCCAAATTGGAAAGTATTCTCAATATCTTTAGAAAATTGATGAAAACATACTCTGTGGGGTATCAGACCTCCATTTTAAAAAAAAAAAAACAAACCAAACCACAACAACACAAACCCAAACCTAATCTGATTTAGGATAAGAAAAAATGTTCAAACAATATCTTGTCTGAACACTTTCTGCTTATTGCATCAGATGAAAGCATATTCTAAGAAATAATGCTTTTTCACATCTTTTCAGGTATGTTGCTGAAGAGAAAAAATAAAAATGTTAAATCTTCCTATTTGTGTTGTTCTATCTATGTTGTCAGTTCATAAGTTATGTACCTGTTTTTTCAGGTAAAAGTAGATATCATTCCCC
This sequence comes from Ciconia boyciana, assembly GCF_034638445.1. NCBI lineage: Eukaryota > Metazoa > Chordata > Aves > Ciconiiformes > Ciconiidae > Ciconia > Ciconia boyciana. The sequence continues at coordinate 14,858,576 of NC_132941.1, read as the reverse complement.
GGACTTTGGGAGTGTTTCATTGCTGAAACTCATTTGTTGTTGGAGGGACCAATCTGTAAAGGTAGGAGATAGCCCGTGTCAGCTGCTGCAATGTAATCCTTAAGTAATAATCCTTAAGTAACATTGGCTGTAATTTAGTATTTGGAATCTGTAATGTGACGTAGTAGTTATCAATTTATGGTGGAAATTATTACATAAATCATGCCATTTGGATCTATGGAAAGCAGATTATTATTTCAGTATGAAGTATGCTACTCATGAAACTATTTTGCCTTAAAGTACGTGTTTAGATATGGGAAAGTAACTGTCCTGCTAATCTTTAATCTAGGTGGTCTTATTCATAGCATGTGTTCAAAAAATGAGTTATCTGTTCTCTAACAACCAGATGTAACTTACATTACAAATGCCATTTTATGCTCCAGGAAAATAAAGGCCAAAACAAGGGCAGTGACATATACCAATCTATTATTATAGAAGAAACATAAAATGCCGCCTTAAAGGGATAAATAATTAATCCTAGGTCCTTACTTATTAGAACACTCTTCAAGAATGACTTAGAAAAGTAAATTATGGGTTTCCAGGTCAGAGGAAGCTCATGCCTATTGTTAGTGAAGAATCTGATGTTTTGAGAGATAAATTGCTGTTTCTTGAGAGATGACAGGTAACTGAAATAATCTGAACAGTGAAATCTAGAGACCATTTTTTATATTGGAAATATGTATATTTAAATAAAGTTGTGTGGTTACTTGAGTGAGTTAATGTTCAGGAGTACAAAACTCAAGACAGTATACTATGACCACAAGGGGTTTTACTCCAGAAAAGGGAAATACCTGTTACAAGTTTATTTTATGATGTTCCTTTTAAAATTCAATAGAACTCTGTGCTGTTTCAAGTGCAAAGAATATCTTCTAGAGCTGAGGTGTGCAGGGGTACTGCAGTGATAGTCCCATGTTCTATTAGACAGACTGTAATGATTTCTGCAAATACTCACATTCAATTGAATTTAACATTTTATTTTGAGCTTATCAGTTGTTATATCCTCACTGTCTGCACATCTTCCATATTATTTCAGCATTATTCTTCCCTCACAAACTTTCCCCCTTTCTCTTACAATAAGATTTTTTCTTTTTTGAATCCTTTTAATAAAAAAATTGAATACAGGACCTCAGTTTCAACAGCTGTAATTGTCATGTGAAATCCATATAATCTCTTGCTGACCTGGTCAGCCACTGAAACTCTATAAAGAGTAGAGTTTTATAGCCATGAAACTTGTATTTGTAGCATAGCTGATTATGTGAGATCTATGTATTTATATTTTCAATTAATTTAGTGAATGATCAGTTTATACAATGATAATGGTCTTATCTACCACAGCAGGTTAGTGTGGAGGAAGATAAGGCATGGAATAAGCTGCCTCACACTTTTTTCATCTGAAAAGACTAAATTTAAGACACTGAAATTGTCAAATACTGCAACTACGATGCTATCAATGCTTCTCAAATTTTAACATTATTCAGACACAGCTTTGTAGTTGCAATAAGCTTTGTTAACCTGCTTTGTAGTGCAGATTTTGTGTTGTTTGCAGCCAAACTTCCATAAACGTTTTAACATTCAAAATAATTTGTGATGTTGGCAATAGGTGTGGGTATTCAGCAACTAATGATTTATACAAAATTACAGGTTTTGTGGATAGTAGGGTGGCTCTGTTAAACCTTTCTTTATACAGACACAGATTTATGGCCAACTTATTAATCCTGAGCAGCCTGATTAAGTGCTCATGTACACTTACCCAAAACATCACTAGTTACCCTGCTTTTAAAAACTTTTTTTATTGTTATCTTCAGTGGAGGATACTGACTCTCAGACATGACCCAAAGGACTTGCCATTTATTGATTCCTCATCTCCTTACAGTACTGTAACAGATTCTGTGCAAACAACGAAACTGAAAAAAACCTGCTGCAAATGATTGATCAGGGGTCTGCTGACTTGTTGAAGTTGAAGGGCTGAGGGAGGTCTTTTTCTATCTTAAATTTTAAAAATGTGTATATTTAAAAAATATTTTTCTAGGATTTTTTTCCCCAGGCGATTTTAAAGGAAAGGTCATTTTCATGCATTTTGCTGTTCTTTCAGATAAAATATAGCTTGTTGCCACACTCCCATCTTGCCCAGAAATTACTTAAGTGTGCTCGTCTTTTCAGACAGATTAAAAAAAAAGCTTGCCCTGAAACATTTAATATGAGGAAACAGTGGTTGCATTTCTGCCCTTAATTGTCCTTACTCTGTATTTAAAATAGCCTGTTCTTCAGTTATATTTGTGATAGGTATTTGGTTATATTTTAATTTTTTTTAATACTACTACTATGTTACTGCAGCTTTATGGAACCTTTTTGGCTGAAAAGGTGAACATTAAAATAAAACTTAAAAATAAAAGTTATCAGAATAGTCAAACTGCAGTGCAGTCAAAACATTTTGCCTGTTGTTGACTCTAGGAGATATAAGGATATTTTTTTCCACCAGAAGGATTTCTTTAATATCCTTCCTCTTCCTAGCTCCTTAGTCTTCAAATGGTAAGATGCTGAAATGCCTTCTCCCTGTACCTTTATTCAGGCATATCAAGAGGAAGAATACAGTAGGAAATTTACTTCCTTTTTTCCTGCTCTAAGATCTCTTTAAGTCTCGTTGAGTGAAGTTAGTTCTTGTTAGGTTGACTTTTCTGAAGACTGAAGTCTTTATCTCTTCACAAAATGATTATAGAGCAAGTAAGCTTCCTTCTACGATATGTCTTACTCCCTGAGCTGGACAACCATTTGTAAAACAGAGTAAACGACCCTGTCTCCATAGCCACCCTCCCCTTTTCAGTGCTAATCTCAGCAAAGAAATTCAATACTGAACATGGCAGTGAGTTTTGCATGAAACTTTAATAGGTCATAGTTCCACTAACAAAATGTTAAGTGTACAGTCTTCACATCTATGGCCAAGGATTTTAGTTACGTGACAACATGTGGGCAGTGTGTCATACAGACTCATCAGTTTATGGGGCTTCAGCAGTTTGCCTTTGTTACGTACAGCAGTATCAGGGCTCTGTGGTGTGACATACCTGTATAGAAATAACTGAGCTTTATCATACTCATTACTAATGCCTTTGTGATCAGTAGGAGTCATACATCTGTTTCTCCTAGTTCTGAGCTACCTGGACATGAGTCAGCTCTAACCTTGAAATGGTCCTGTTGTATAGGCCCAAGTAATAAGACCTTGTTAGAACTTGGATGTATTAATTCAGGAGCATCATGAGAAATACAGTTTATACAGCTTCAGCGTACAACGTTTATGTCCTGGTTTAGAAGTCCTCTACTGCCATCCTGATGTTGCAGTATTCCTTTTCTGTACAAGAAAATTTGTATCCTCTATTATCAGCTAGCTACTTAGCACAGTCTCCCCTTAGGGAAACTGTACATGCCATATTTAGATCTCTGACATAATCACCTGCATGAGGAATGTAGTTGCTTTAGCCTCCCTCTTTCACCAGTGGAAAAAGGTAGACACTGTGGAGAGGGACTGCTGAGATTTTAGGAAGAATGAAACATCTCAGGACTTTATCATCTCTTTCTATTGATTCCTGCAGTGCACCTGTATTTTTTTTCACTTCAGTTACTTCATTTCCATTAATATCTAAAGTAAGGTGGAATGAATCTGATATATATTACAAAGGACTTTACTTTCAAAGAATAAACCATTTCATGTTAAGGCCATTGCAGAGAGTAGTACTGATAAGCTAGTACATTCTTTACCAGTGCCCAAGTTTACAGTAACTTCTCTAACATGCTCTGAATGCATTTTTTTACAGTGTTTGACTCTACCTGAAGCCAACTGATTTCAGTCTAAGTGTCTAGACAACTCTCCTGACAGTTACTATCCAGAATTAGAGGAAAGTAGACTGGATAATACAAGTCTGATGTTTTGATCTGTATTTTTGTTCCCTGATGTGACTGTGTTATGGAGGCATCTGGGAGGCACTTTCTGCAAGGCTCAGCCCTGTAGAGGTTATGGCCTGAGCAATAACCAGGAGTGATGTCTATTGACTTCTCTCCTTAGACCCACTCATTATAAAGAGAATAGTAATCCTTGGAAGTAATTGATAAAGTGTAGAAAGGAAAGCCAGTATAACTTAGTATGGATGTAATACTGCAGCTTGCCTCAACTTTTGTTTACTTGTCGTCTTGAATTGTTCTCTAGTATTGCTGCTGCAGAGTCAAACAATTACCTTTCACTCCTTAATATCTGTATTTATAGCTGGACATACACTGTTTATACTTTCTCAGGCATAGAAGAAGCATAAGTTCTGTCATATTTCACAACCCCAAGTAAAAAGCAGCTAGTATTTACAAGAGTGGTTACAATTATGGGGAAAAAAAAATGAACACATATATTAGCGGCCAACAAGATAGACAATGTATATGTAATCCAGAAGGACGCTAAAGATAAAGTGGAAACTATCAGAGAAAATGAAAGGTGCTCATGTAGATTTGTTTTTAGTTAAATGGGCAAGGCTTCTGGAGATTTTTAAATTTGGTGGTAATGATAGATGAGGTATGTGAATTCTTGGGGAAGATGCAGCGAGAGGACAAAACTAAGCATGTGAAACCACACTGAGCACTGTGGAAATGCAGATTCAACAAAGTGATAGACCAGTAGCGTGCAGAGATATGTGTGCCTCTACAATATCATGTTGTGCCATTTGCTACAGTTTTTTATTTCACTTTAAGATGTTAGAGGAAATTACGAGTTACAAATGCTGCCTGGCTGGCATACACAGCAATGGTACAGGTCATGAATATCTGATCCAGATTAGTGACAGGTTCTTAGCAGATCAGAACACCATGAAAAACGTAAGGTGTGCAATTCTTCTGTCTACCTCTAAGAATTTTTTTTTGTAAAAAATTTTCCCAGGACAACAACAACATGTCTGTATTTCCTTCTCTTTCTTAATTATTGTAGATATATTGTAAGAGTCTGCTGTAAAGTCAGGATCTCTAATCCCCAAAGCTCACGGTTGTATGGATGTGAGCAATTGGAAACTGCCTTTAGTTTCCCCTGTAAAATAAAGTGCTATTATAACAAGATGAAGGTTTGTGCTATGTTAAAACACACAAGGCTGGGTTCACTTGCTGTGAACTTTCATGCTGTGGACCTGACTATGGTATACTTGGCTACAATAAAGGATTTTGTCACAAAGGACACCTACAGCCTTTGTTCTGCTTAATGATTTGAATCTACAAGGGCAGCTAGAAATGTGATTGAGGACAGCCCACAAATTCACTGTACTTGATTAGTGAGATGAAACTCTCTCTCTTCCAGACAGTTTAAGGGAGCCTGCATATCAACTTCAATTCATATTAAACTTAAATAATTTTTAATAGATTGTTTATAATATAAATATCATATAAACATAAAATGTTTATAATATAAAAATTTAACTTAAAATTTTCATAGTCAGTTTAAATTCATATTTAAGTGGAGGTGGAGTACACTGTCCTGGAAACTTTAGATTCTCTCTGTCTTTCAGGAAATTTCTTGTACTTGAGAATGAATACCTTCCTGAGGGGGAAAAATTGTATTTCTTTTCTGAAGGAAATAACAAGAGAAGGTACGCATGCTGCCATTCTGCACCATGCTGAAATTTAGACTGAGTAAGGATTGTAAAAATTTGAGTCCATTGTGCGAGGTCTCCATGTGCTTTATAAATGTCTTAGGTCTTTAAACTTTCTCGGTTCTCCTGGGGCTTCTCTGCTAAAGTAAAGAGAAGGAAAGTAATAACTCTATCATACAGTCTCCACACTGCATTGTCTTAACACCCATGTGTGGTGCATCAGCTATTGCAAGTGCCATTTATAGGCTGTTCATAATTCCAGCTTCCATAATTCCAGTTCCATTTGAATAAAAGGAGTTTGAGGAATGGTATTTCTCTTTGTGTTAGACAAAAAATACAATATTATCATGTTTGAGCTAGAGGAATAGAGGATCACCACTAATAACAAAACATTCTTTAAGCTTTTCAGAGAGACACTAGAAACCAAAAATTCTAAAAAAGTCAAAATACAAGGTCTTTATTCAGTCTATGAAGCATTTTTGCACACATCATAGAAAAAAAAAGAAGATATTTCTTATTAGCTGTTATTACCATGTGCTTTAACATATATTGTCGTGACCCCTTAAAATCAAGGAGGCAGTAGACGACTGATTCTAGTTTTGAGATTAAAGAAAATGAATGTTTAATTAGTGGGAAGCAGTCATGATTAACAACTTGCACCATTTTATTGCTATCCAGTTAACATTTATTTTTTCAATATGTATGTAGAGACACATGATTATTACTGTCTGAAAGACTGATAAGTGACTTTCTAATGACATTCACTGGAACAGTTTTAAAATTTTGTAGTAGTTATTTAAAATTGTCAAATGCTTAGATAAATAATTGAAGTACTGATATAATCCAATAATAATTTGCATTTATGGCAGATTACTGAGGCAATGCAGGCGGTGCTGCTGGCAGAAGTTCAAAGGACTACAAATACCTTGAGAAAGACGGCAATATGCAGAGAGCCATTGGCCATAGTAGAGAATGGAAATGGTAAGTTGCAGACACTGCCAAAGACTGAGGAGAGGGATTTTCAATATATTAAAAATGTTTCTTTGCCATGCAGGTGGAAAATTTATTGGTATATTCTTTTAGAAGAACTTTCTCTAGTGCTTAGAACAAGTTAGGAGTATGAGTTCATAATACATTATTTCTGTGTAAGACAAGCCAAATGGCCTATTTCTGACCTTATCAGGCTATGAGTTTTCTCATGTGATTGTCAAGGAGTTAAAGGACTTTCACACTCTCTCATCATCTCTGAACATTAAAGAAGAAAAGGTAAAGTTTCTCTGATTGTATTATAGTTCTGGTATTGTAAATACCTTTGCAAAAAAAGGAAGCAATGTGTTTGAAATAGAATCAGTAAATCATATTGAAAAGAAGTTCTACAAATTTATCTTTTCAATGACATCAGAACTTATATGGCACTAAAAATTAATTGCTTAAATTTTATAACTTCATAATGTAATACAGAATATTTTATTTTTCTTTTAGAAGTAACCTCCATGCAAGGAGATATCAAATGCATTTTACAATTAGATCATTTCATTTTACAGGAAGCTTACTCTTTGCAACTTTACAATGGTGCTAATGTTTATGGTAAAAAAGATTGAACCTGAATTTATGTTATGAAGTTATATCATTTTTTTTTTTTAGCCCATTAGCTGAGTCTTAAAATTAAGTGACCTAAATTTTAGATCCAATCTTATTAGTGAGCCTTCTCTTGGGGAAACTAATTTATAATCTCATTGAGTGTGTGTGTCTGTCATGAAAATTTGTTACCAATCTGCTTGTTCCAGGATACTAAAAATGATCAGTGATACTTGCTTCAGGCCATGAAACAAAACGGTGTCTCTATAATTTGGACTGTTGGAATATAGTGAACCTCAAAACACTCTGAATAATTGTCATATATGAGTTCATACTTCGCTTACACTGAAGATTGCTTTGAATCATTTTATTTTTATGTGGTTTGGGACAAGATGCATTGTAACTAAAACATCCCCAGCTGTAAAGTTCATATATGGATTTGATTTCACATTTCCTGAATTTTCTGGGTGTATTTCAATGTGGTGTTTTGACATGGGTTACAGCAAAAATGGGACTAACTGAAAGTTGCATATGCAGATATCTGCAAAATCCAGATGTGTTTAGATCTTTGGGTTTGTTTCAAAACCTTCTATACTAGCTAAAAAACCATTTCTGTTATGTAAAGAGTGCTGGAATGATTACAAGAGTCTTGTAATCAATTGTTGTTTAATTCCAATTAAGTATTAAGGCTCACACAAGTTATGAATTCAGAGGAGTTACTTCAGCTTTCCACTCTCTGAAAGGGGGATTTGGTTGTTTGTATGTCTGGTAAAAGATTTTTACTGTAATTTAGTTCTTAACCCCATTATTTGAAGGTTATTCAACAAACAACTAGAAAATTGCTTTGCTAGAATGAGTGGAGTATTCATACGCATTTATACTGGCTAGGACTTTTTTTTTTTTCATACTTCATGTCTGAACTACATAAATATACCCTGTAAAGCAGAGTGGATTTTTTTGATATATCATTGTTCAACGATTTAATGTATTCTGGAATAGACAGAAAACATACAGAAGACTGGGAAAGAGATGTTACACTATGAGTATTTAATATCATATTAGCTTACTTTTTATTCTCATTTCCATTCATGTTTTAGCTTGTTGCATTATTTATCACAGTATGTAAATAGTGCAAATATTCTTGGTTTGGTTTGTATGGTTTTCTAATAGGCACTGCAAAACTTTATGGGTTTATTCAGAATTGAACAAATTTTTGGGGGCGTATTTCTAATATGTTAAAGAGTAAAACTATTTGTGCCATGTAATGATATGCAGAAATTATTAAAATCTCATCCAGGAGTAAGTCCACAACCAGTGTAATTACTAAGACAAGTAATTATGTCTGGTTTTAGTTATTCATCTGATAGGTATGTCGTCTTATATCTTATTAAATACTCTGTATTTATGGGTTGTATACTAGCTGCCATCTTGTGCAATATCAAGGTAAAGGTTAAATATTGTTTCAGGTTTTTAAGTCATAATTCAAGACTGGGATCATGCACTCTGACCCAAAGTGAAAGTATCTGAATCTTGGCTGCCATCATCATTGTAGTGTATTGCATTTTTGTTTAATTGGAATTAATAGATTTGATCTGGAGATGTTTAACCTTGTTTAACTCAACAAATTTCCACTGAAGCCAATAGAAGTTTTCTTTTAAAAGACAAACAGACCTTTCAGGATTTGACCTTCAGTTTTTATTATCTTTAAAGTTTATAATGTATTATATAGTTGTTGTTTCAGAAAGCTCCTTACTCCTTAGGAAGCTCCTGCATCCTTACTTCATGGTTAAGGGTGATAGCATTTAGACAACAGCTTCACTTGCTGAATAATTTAAAATGCCATATTTTTTTCTGTGGTTCCATACAGACAGAATTGTTTGTTAATTGAATAATAAAAAAAGAAAAAACAACCCCCAAACAAACAACAAAACCAAACAAAACAAAACCATAATATATTTTTCCAGAAACAAAGATGAGGAATTAAAAAAGCTATTCATGTAAAGCATGCCAGACAAATGGTTAACTGTGTTCTGTCCTAGTACATTCTCCCATTGTTGCTAAAAGGAAATATAAATGCAAATAGCTGCAATTTCTTTATGTTAATGTCAGAGATGATAATTTTGGACCTGTTCCAAACATATTGATAGCAATCTTACCATTGATTTCTGCAAGCTTTGCTGCAGTTCTTCAAAGAAGCTGAGGTTTTCCCTAATTTTTTTGACACTTGTCATAATTCTGAAAAAGTACATTGCACTTTATCCCTTCTTGCCTTTTTCCTAAACACTGATAATCTCAGCTTAATGGTACTATATAACAGGTTGTCAGTGTGGTATTGTTTTCCACTGCCACGTGAAGTCAGAGCCAGTGATTTTAAAATCTTAAGAATCTATTTATCCACTTTTATTTGCATAAACTAAGAGGAACTAAGTTTGCTGGCATTCTTCATTCATTTTTCATTTGTAGTATTTGATCTTATGACATACATACCTAGTCCATACCCAGCCATGTGCAAAACTTCTTTGATCGGAGGAAAAATGGTGGTAAATACTACTGTTCCAATTCAATAGCCCAGTGATTGGATACAAAGAAATTGGATAGTCCCTCCTCTAGTTGATTTGAACCCATGTCTTTCTCAACAGTAATTCAGAGCTTATCCTCAAGGCATTCTGCAGATTTCATGGAAATCTCAAAATCTTTGCAAGGGTAAGAGTTAGAAATGAGATTCCCTCACCTCCAGGTGTGTGCTGTGTGTCGGACTGGGATCTCCTTTTAGCTACTGCACTGAAGCAATTTCCTATATGCCATCCTTGGATGCCTATTTCTTCTAATGCATAGGGAGCCAAAACTATCTTACCTGAAACAGCGTTATAGCATAAAAGTTCTTCTGGAATTGTGTGCCTCAATTTTTTTTAAAATGTGAAGAACTAGATTTATTTACCTTTTAAGAAAATTGTGAGGATAAATGTGTTTTAAGATGTTCATGCCCAGATATCAAATTGAGGAACTGATGTCTGTGATATTCCAGGAATGCCAAAAACTGTAAAAGTGAAAGGAAAGCATAAAGTACAGGCTTTATTCCTAAATACAGAATATTCTTTTAACTACCTCTTAGATTTGTGAAAAACTTAAATGTGAAAAATCACACCACTAAGACTAGCTTGCAATAAATTCTAGTTTGCACTTACAAATTCCTAGTTTAAGAAACTGCTAATGATTCAAGCTTTTAAGTATATTTGAAAGCTATTAGCTATAACCTCATCTTTTGTATGTGGTTTTGGAGCTCTTTAAACTATTCAATTAAATAAATTGGTTATTGCAGGAAAAAAGCTTCTGCTGATAAATACCAGAGTGAAATTAATGGTGGCAATTGAATTCCATGGGTTAGTGTAAAGAATTGTCAAAGACTTATCTGGAATATAACAATATGTTTTGTTAAAATGAGGAATCCATTCAGTAATGGTAAATCAATGAAAGGAGGGATAGAACAGATTTTGTTCTCTAGAAAAGTGTAGTGACCTGCAGCAGAGGGTTTCAAGCACTTCTATTGTCTGGCTTTCAGAAATCTGTACAGTTGCAGACAACTTTTTTATGTCAACTCTTAGGAAGTCATTCTGTGACTGTGTCTTTCTGTATAGCAAATGAATCTCCTTGCCTGCCTGCAAGGTCTTAAGGTTTTGTCAAGGAAGTGCAGATAAGGAGAAGGGTTGTTCTGTCTCTGATATTTTCTTTCTTATTGTCATCTTGTTACAACCTACTGCCTTTTCATATTAGTCCAAATATATTTTCTGACTCTGTATTTAAACAAACAAAAAAGACCCAAAAGACAACACTGAATCTGAGTGTTAGTCTTTGGACCATTGATATCACAAAGATTACACAGGATTTCAATGAAAACTTGTCTTTGGCTGATTGCTGGGGAAATAACTTTTAGGGGTGCAAAATGCATTGATAACTCTTATTTACTGTAACCATGTTAATGTAATTTGTATTGTTTGTGTTCTGGTGAAATAGTACGTGCCCAGAAAACTTGAACGACATCTGAAGAATCAATTTCTGGCTTAATGTTTTACATTCAGATAAACATACATCTGTCCTCATATCCTTACATATCCCTTACTGTGTTAGTTTCAAGTTTGGATTTGGGCTTGTGAGGTCTGTAATGTATTCAGTCTTTGAAACTGCTTGCCTTGCTGTGGCTGGGTTCCATATCCAACGTGAATCAAGTAATCAAGCAAAATCTGGAAAAAGGTGTCCAGACAAAGGTGTGGTGGAGTCCTAGAAATGCACATAACCAGAAAATGAAAGCTATCGGTGCAGCTCTTGGGAAATCTCTCTTCTCTTGTGGATTGACTACTTGTACAATCAGGGATTAAGTCGGGGGGGGAGGGCAGGGATGTGGAACTGATGGGAGGATTTCTGATAAACAAAAGGCTAAAGCAAAAAGGGAGAATGGGATACAAAGGACCTGGAGGTAACAAGAAAAAAGTCCAGGAAAATGGAGAAGAAAAAAATTATAATAGAAGCATGGCAATGTGAACATGTACAAAAGGTTACCAGTTTTCCAATGGAAATTACAACCAGGAAACTGATTGCTGATTTAAAAAAATTCAAGAATAGAATTTGATCCCATTTCTGGTATGATAAACGTTTTGATAAAGTTGGAACTAGGAAATGAGGAAATCTTGACAGTGTGCATGATTTTGGATTGAAAGAAATTGAGAAAAGAGATCATTAAATGCACAAGCAGTTAAGAATCCATGTATCCCAGCAGCATGAGTTTTGAAGAGCATAAGAGAAAATGCTCATTTTCTAGCACATTCAAATCACATGAAAGAAAAAAAACAATTAGTTGTTTGGAAGAAAACCAAAGACAATAAGAAGCATCTTTCATTATCACAGATATCCTAAAGGAAAGCAAGTGAAGGGTTTGTGTTAGTTCTTACAACCTATTTGTTAAACTCACGAATTTTACTGATTTTTTTTTATATATGCAGATATTTGAAGGAACCTAAGGTGATTTACCCTATTTAGGCTGTTTAAAGATTTTATTGCTTTAGAGGAACCAATAGTACTTCCTGCTGCTTTCTCAGACTAGTTCAATTTTTCAAGGGTATTGAGATTAAGTATCTTCAGTTTGGCATATGAAGATCTAGAATATGTCTCCGAAGCTTATGTTTCCACTGGCAAAAAAGTAAGTGCAACAGGACTAATAGATTGCACTTAGTAGTGATGAAATTACATTTGCATGAAATCACCCTAAATTCTTTTCAAGAACAACATTTCTACATTATATCAAAATTCTGTTTACAAAATATAGTGAGAGCTGATCTGGTTAGGTCAAAGTAGAGTCCTGTTCATACAAGTTGAAATCTGAATCAGGCCACTGTTGTCATGAGGTAAGCATAGGTTTTGGTAAAAATGAGTGAGAATGTTGTCATGAAGAAATCTTTACACTTCAGGAATTCTTTTCATACATGGATCCTCCAAAATGCATAAACTGAAATGTCTTTCTGAGCCTCACAGTATCTGTAATTAAAACATGTAGTTTTTCAAATTAAATTGATCAAAACTGTTCCTCTTCCTATGTAGTCTCTTTGTGCTTTGAAGTATTTCCAAGCTTTAGTTTTAGAGCAGCACCTGAACAAAACACTATGATTGTATTTTTTTGCAGCTGTTACTTTTCAACTGGTTTGACTTGGCTTCAGATTTTTCCAGTTTAACCCTCTTCTCCTGTTGCATGTTACATCTTCCACCTGGATTCTTCCAGGCTGTCTTACTCCTTTACATTCCCGTCTTCCACTTCCTCTTTTTCCTGAGGAACAAGAATGTTAAAAATTATCTGCAAAGTGAAATTTCCTTTCACTGTCCACTCCGTTCTTATTAGTGCAAACATTTCAGCCAATAAGAACAAAGTTTTTTAGATGGAACTGAAGTTTTGTGCTCTTGGACAAGTTCATGCACATAACAAGTCATTAAACTATTAGACTTACTGCAGGCTGTTTTAAAAAATTCTCTGGCAGGCCAATTTTGTGTATGTGCATGCATTAGCAATAAGCAGTGTAAGAAATGATTGTATAATCAACATTTAATCACTATTAATGAGAATTAGATTCACCTGTAATCTCCTTTTAGTCTGTGAAACAGCTAACCAGTTAATCTAGCATTTGTTTGATGAATGGACTTCGAGTATAAGCTGGTGACAGCAGTAGCTTTCCTCTGTACTGAATATGCATTAAAAATGAGTGTATTATATCCTAGTTTCATATTACAAATATTTCCAGTAAAAGAATACAAATCAATGTTATATTTTAGCATCTAACCTGCGGTTTAACTATACCACTGTATCATGTCCTATATATCCAATTAAAACTGTATTTTGATCCAGTAGTCTTTAATATTAGTGGTCAAGTACTAAAGGAAGTAAGCTTAAAGACTCGTTCTAGAACTACAGGTTATTTCATTCCATGCGTCATATTTTACCAGAGAACTCCTTAATGTACCAGAAATCAGATTTGGTGTGTATTTTTACACAAAATCAAATTGTACAGGCGCCATCTCAGACTCCTCCAAAACATTAGGAAGGATAGGATTCACTGGTCAAGGAGGCAGTAAGGATGACATGTATTCTAAATTCAAATGCACAATATAGCTTGGACAATTTTGTTTTCTATGTGCTTTTTTCAGTGTTTACTGAATGGGAAGAATCTCTAATATACTTTCTATTTAGATCTTTAAAAGCAAACACTTTTTTTGGGCTGTTAATACAGACATGTAAAATTATCATTGGTTCATTTTTAGTCCCTGCTCTTTTTTTAGAAGTTCATTTGGTACAGGCAAAGTACAACAGAAGTCTTTCAAAGATTTGAAAGCTGGTTCTGAGTTGGGGCTTCAAAATAACAAGTGAAGGAACTGCAAGTACTCCACGTTTAAAGCAGTGTCCCCAGCTTTTTCGGAGCAAGCCTCGTCTCCTCTGTCTTCTACTGTTTTTTTGAAGAGCCACTCCTTGTCACATCTTGCTTGCTTATTCTGAACGTCTCCTTGCCATTATTGTTGTTCTTAGTCAATCAGTGTCCAGACTTGCTAATAGCATATAACTTCTAATCCTTATAGTTTAGTTGGAACCCTGCTTTTTAATGACTAATTTACTATACAGAACCAGGGGTCAAATAAGCCTTCTGATCTTCCCTTAGAGCTGGAAGAGATGTAAACATACCATGGAAAATAAGTGTGTAAGTTACAATGTACTGTTTTAATTTCTTGTGTTATACTTTCTTTTCATCAAGCTGTGTCTGTATAACATGAGTCTTAATTTCATCCAAGAAGGCAGAGAGAACAAAACCTATTGTTTTTCACCCTGGTTAGGTTATGTTTTGAAGTTTGTCCTACTATTTTAAGTTGGCAATACTCAGAATCTTTAACTGCTCAGATTTTCTCCTGTCCGTTGTCCATGCTGTTAAGTAACTCACAGGCCCTAATGGTGTTTCCCTGCTTCACTCTTTATTTGTCCTTCTTCCACTCACCAAGCTTCTGTAAAAGCTCGTGAATAAAACAGCAAAAAAAGAATACTTTAGTTCTAAGCATAACGCTTCCTGTAGAATTTGTTGTGCTAATAATTCTTGCAAAGCTGGAGATTTTCTACTATGGGTCTGTTACGAGCGGGCAGGGGGAAAGTACTTCTATGTTATAGTCCATTATTAGTACTGAAACTTAGCCCTGTGCTAATAGCCATAGAGCAGAACAACACGATATCAGAACACCTTGTTTGTATTTATAACACTCCATCTAGAATTTTTCTGGGCTGTATTGATGTTCTGTAATCTCCAGCCTCATGATACTATTTTTATTAATTTCTTCCTGTAAAATTGCTTTGCTGTTTGACGTTCATGTACAGTGTTACAGGTACATAAAGGTCAGGAAAGACTTAAATAGGTCCTACCCTAGAAGGATTGGAGAGCTGGATGCCTTACTGAGAAAGGAGTGGTTCAGAAAAGGATGGATAAGATCCCCAGGTGGAAGAGTGTTGATCTCCATATTATGTGATTACGCTGCTGCCCTGCTTGAAAAAGGTTTGCAAGAACTTGGCGGTATTTTTTTTTCCTTTGGGCTCTGTTGCCTGGCTTTTGCTTATTGTGGGTAATAAAATCTTGCTGAGAGGTTTTGCTTGCAGTTAGCTATGGCTTGTACTGTCTTGGGTTGTTGGAAAGCCAGACCAATCTGCAGTGTGCAGTTAACAATTTTTCCCATGCTTTGGTTAGTCTTCTCTTATGTGATTGGAATAGCATTTATTTAAAACTTCTTTATGATATGTGAAGCAAGTGACTACATACTTCCCAATTTTGAATCTTGTATTTTTGAATCTTTTAGAAGATACAAAATTGGTTCCTGAGCCTAGTGTATAACTGTATTTTAAATGTTCCTGTCCTTGAATTTCAGAATATCTGACTCTCCTAACTTATATGAAAGGAAATTATAAAATTAAATCAGCTCAAATATTGAACTAAATGGTTGTACAATAATTATCTGGCAGTAAGACAAGTTAAATGCTTAATAGTATTGTTTGTTTAAAAACAAATCCTTGCAGAAAGAGAGAAATTACTTCAAACTACTGCTAATAGTTTTCAGTAAGATGGAAATTTTCCATTATGCTTTTTGTGAAAAATACACTGAAAGGTGGAACTACTTTATACAAGTCTTCATTACTAGTATGGAAGTTGAGAGTCTAGCTAACACTCACCCAGCAGAGCACACAACTGAACAGTGCTTGTCCCTAATAAGAGCACGACATCCGCCTCAGCAAACAAAAAATGGAAATAACTCAGGCAAGAAAGGCTTCTTTTATCAAGCTTATCAAGAAAATATTGAACCAGTTGGGGAGGTATGTATATATCCATCACTGTGTAGAACATATATCAACAGAACTGTTAAATTTCAGGTTGGAGAATGTGTTCATCTGTGTGCACTTCTGCACCTTCACACATTTTTAGAAGTCTTAGTATATCCATTTGTATTTCATGTCTCTTATGTAATCCAGAATTTATTTCACTTTTTATATAAAGATGAGCTCACTGTTATTTCAAAGCAGATAAACATTATTAATAGAAATAATATTTCATGTTTGGATGGTACATAGAACTAATCAGCACAAGATGACTTCCAAATTCTGAAATTTCATAAGTATACTGTTCAGTATTTTCTACTCCCATGCCTGGTTCATATTTAGTGTTTCAGCATATGCTTTATTTTAAGGCCCAAAGTTAGATCCACCAAGTATCTCTTGCTTCAGCACTATATTTTAGTTCTTCAGTTGTACTTACTAATAAAGATAGCAATTCAAATGTTAATGAATACAGAAACCTTTCCAGTACATCTGATGAAATTTTTTTCTCAAATTCAAAGTGTATCAACAGAAGATTCCCCCCCCCTCCCCTACTCTTGGAAAAATTCAGCTTGTATCACACTATCACTAATTCCCTAAAGACCAGGAGCCTGTATTGTTCTCATATGATGGATGTTAGTCACATCACCTGCTGCACTACTAGAAGATGCTCAGATAGCCTAGTGAAGAGGGTGAAGTAGGAACCTGAAGCTAGGAGGTATTTTCTGTAGAATAATTAATAGCTGGTCTGTGTATTCTTTTCTTCTGTACCACCCTTATAGCAGGATAGGTTTTGGATTTCCTTTTTCCTTTCCTTTTTTCCTTAAGGTCCAGAAGTAAATTTAAAAAGAAAGAAACAATGTATCTGACATAAGTAAAGCACGCTTGCTCAGTTTTATGTACTGATCACGTTCTCTTGCTAAATTCTCTGTTTCCCTTGGAAGCAGAGTGCTGTCAAGGTTTTGCATCTCACCACACTGGAGAGTTTAATGCTGATAATGAACATAAATCTTTGTCTTGACTGAAAAGACAATCTATTTTTTTTTATTCTGTAAGTTAAGCAGGCACTGGTTTTAATTTGTGTTTTCAGGAGAGAGTAGCATTTTCGTGTAAATTAGGAAGATCTTTCAAATAGGTGTGCCCCAGATAATCTTAGCAGATTAAGGCCATCCTCAACCCACAGGAAAGAATTTGTTATTTAATTAGCATGTGCCTCTTGGAAGGTTCAAAAGGAGTGAGCCTTCACTAGTGACCATTGTTATCCATGTCACCATGTCATCATGCCAAGGTATGATATATATGGTATATTATATGAATTACACTGCTGGCAATAGACTATGTTAAGGAATAGTAAAAAAAGATTGTGAGTGTAAACCTGTGCTTTTCTGTAATGAAATTTAATGCTTTAGTTGCATGGTTAGGAATGTTTTAAAATATGACTTGTATGTGGTTAAGGACTTACATCAGTGACAAGCACACTAGAAATAAAGCTAAAGCATCAGTAGAAGGTCTAATCTAACAGGCATAGCAAGCAGATCTACCTCACGTGTACGGGGACAGCAAGGCATGTCACAAAAACGGATAGACTGACAGATAGGGCAGAGAACCGTTGCTTCCAATCTTCTCATGATAATTGTATGTAGCAGCCATACTTGCAAAACAATTTCTCTAATGTTCTATACCTTATAAGGGAGTAATTTCCCTCAGCCTGGAGTAAGCTGTTTTTTGTGAAGGGTCTTGAATGGTCAGCACAAGTGTATGCTGGTTTTTAGTTATGCTCTAATATAGCACATAGATATTATAAGTCAGTGTTCTTTTTCACTCTTTGACTGTGCCTCTTAAAATGTGCCTTTCACCATTTGTGTTCTACTACCTAAAAAGGATTTAAGGGGTAGGGCTACTCTGGAATGATAACCCCCTGCTTCCCTCACTGCCCTCCCCCCCGCCAAGTCCCACCGAAGTTGATACTGCAGTTTGAACCTTAACTGTGTGATGTGGATGCATTTTTCCTGAATTGATGAATGAATAACATGATGAGCATAATCTGCTTTATGGAGAAGCAAGATTGATAATTTTGGGGTCAGTGGTCAGACATATGACAGTATATTTTCTATCTTAAAAATAGATACTTAATATTGTATTATATGTATAGATGATTAGATAGGAATATAATAATACAAAATGAAGAATTTTCAGTACTTTTCCAGCTGTCTTGGTGTGATATTTGCAATTATATATGATATTTTAGAGTAGAATGTGAGGGGGAGCTGTCCCTCTTATAAAAAGATATTGTTGTAGTGCTCAGTGCTTTTAGGAGTCAAGCAGTAAAAGCCTTGCAACAAAACAAAAACCTTTAAAAACCTTGTTTATTGAATTCTGTTGGCTAAAACTGCCAAAAATAAATTAATAGCTGTTACCACTGCAGTGCTTTTTTTGTTCACAAGAAAAATATCTTGACATATTTTTTCATTTTGTGATTGGTGCACATTTCAAGGGTATAAATTAATCTTCAAAGGATCCTAGGGAATATCTTTCCTGGACACTTCACTTATACATCAAGTTGGCCATGTTAGCAATCTAATCACAAACCTGTAATTCAGTGGACAACAATTTCTTATTGTGAACAGCGTAGCAGCTTTTACTATCATTTAGGTCAGCCTAAGATTGCTGATGCACCATATGTTTCAGGCCATGGATGATGGATGGTATCCTCTGGTGCCCATCCCTAAGTGATTGGAAAGATTGAAGACACACAGTTCACTTAAGCTTGCTTACTATTACATCAAGTAATCAGCGTGATAGGCAAACCTGTGCTCTTTATGTCACACTGCCCAACTTTCTGCAGGGACATTGTGTCAAAAAAACAATCTAAGAACATTTCCAGATGACAGGCCAGTTACTAGAACAACCATTTAACAACTGGATTCATCTAAAAAGCTTAATAACATGGAAAAGTCAATACAGGTTTTTAAAACACCTTTGTTTATATGAACCAGACATAGTGTTTTGTTTTTAAAGGGTTTTTATTCCAAGATTTAACCTATGCAACAGAAAGATGTAATAATGCAATCCTTCTCATAGTTCAGCCTTTAGGATGTCAAAACATAGTGTTTCCAATATTAATCAGAGAGAAATGCTACTTTGAAATAATTTTAAATGCTATAGAAGTTTGTTAAAAATTTTGTGGTTAGAAACACACAACATCAGTTTAAGGTTTAAGACAGAAATCTTTATTTCCTAATGCCTGTCTCTACTAATGGCAGTCAATGTTATTTTCATTTTCCCCAACTCCATTGGACCAGTATCTAACCCAGGCAATCGAGAGCATCTTCCTTTCTGTCAGGTTGTACTGTAGTGAGGAGTCTCTTATATGATACAGGTGGAAAATCCTACATGATACTCTAAATCTCATTTTGCATAAAAACTCTGCAAGTGTGTATGCCATCAGTCAGAATAGATCCAACTAAATAATAAGTGAGGTGTTTAAAATGTTATAATTTAAAACTGCTACTGGTGTATGTTATTGTATAAATGAGTATTTTTTTGTTGTTGTAAAACAAATGAGTTGAAAGCTGAGTGCATAGGCCAAAGTATCTATATCATCAACCATGAAAAAGGAGCTAGGCAGTTCTGTGAATTCAAACTCTGTAAAATGCTCATATAGCTTGTCATTAATGAACATATTTAATCAATCATACTTTGATTAAATGGCTCATAGAATTACAGAATGTTTTCCTGATGTAACATACACTGTTTATTGTGAACACTAAATTCTGGCAGTTATTCTGCTGTTATTTTTAAATTTTGTCTCAACTTCTTTGCCTTGACCAGTTACCAGTTTCACAGTTATTATATTGACCTGGTTAGGTGACTGTGGCCTAACACCAAAATAAATACATTTTTCATATTTGAAGTGCGCAGTTAGTGAGAAGTGCTAGTAAAAATAGTTTAAAAAGCATTTGAAAACTAGCCACTCCAAAGTCAGAATTTCAAGGCAGGCTGCTTCTTGTCAGTCCTTTGATAGCTGAGACACTGAATTCCATAACCAGAGACAATTTAGGCAGCAACCTCTAAAGTAAATATTAAACTAAGGTAATGGAAAGAAAAAGCTATTCTGAGGAAGAGAGTTTTGGGAGCAGTGATTAACACTGACTTTAAAACCAATGCCATCGAAGTGGTGGAGAGGAAATGTGTTGATATTAGTAAGGCTCATCACTTAACTGCAGAGAGGAATTGTTAGAAAGCTGAGTAAGAATAATTCCTTTAGACGTTGCCTGAATACATTAACCTGTCCATGTTAGAACTGTGCTTTTTGCAGTCTCTGACACTTTGCTTACTGAGATACCTCCTGGGGAGAGATAAGTTTACTGGGCTTTACTGTAACTTGTTCCGATATGAGGATGCTACCACTTAAACCCTTGCACTCACACTAGAGCACTAGAGCTGAGAGAGTAACACAAATTAAAGTATACAAATGCAAGGATGAATTAAAGCATTTCAAATATAAAATGCACTAGACTAGAATAGCTCAGTTGGAAGGGACCTACAACGATTGTCTAGTCCAGGCCACTACTTTGGCCTTGTCAATGAGAGACCAACCTGTAGTTAAAGAAAAAGAACTTTAATTGTCTGAAAACACGTTTTTCTTCAAAGGAGAGTTAATGAGAGTGACTAGCAACCCCATGAGCCAGGTATGCAATAGGAACTTTAACTAAAATAGGGCACCATCAGAGTCAAACTGAAAAATTCTTTGTGGAATTCTGTGTGTTTCTAAAATCAGAAGTGTCAGTCAATGTGAAAATGTCTACAGGATAAACAGTTGTCCCCCCAGCATCTTTTCTTCTTTCCAACTATTCTGACTTGGATAACAGTGAAAACATACTGGTCATCTTCATTTGGAAGTGCCCTGTAGAAGTTAAAATCAGCACCTAAAACTGCATTGAGGTATCCAGAGTGAAGTTTGTGGAGAGAGAGGGCCAGAATCCTGCAAACAGGGTTTAGGTATTTAAGCAGTGAAGAAAATCTCATTAGCCTCCTATACTTGTGTTAATATCGGAGAATAACATGGGGCTCAAGCCCATGCTTTGATCTTAAACGTTGTGGTCTATGCTTGCTTCACATAGTGACAAGGATGAGCTGGAGCGGGAGAACCCATGCCCTGCACGTACGAAGTCTGGTCATAGCATTTGGCTCTAAGTTGAGACTTTCAAACTAAAAAGGCAGTACAGCCTCTGCCAGTGTGAATCACAGGCAGCTAAATACCTTTTAAAATCTGAACAAAATATCTTCAATTCCTAATGTAAAGAGAAGTCACTACTCTCACCTGAATTTAATAGTGCCCCACAAGTCAGGAGAGTTTAGATGACTGTAAATGCTTTATATTGGTCAGGCAGTGTTGGCTCTTCTGCTTGAAAGGAATGTTTCCTAGACATCACAAGCATGGAGATAAGCATTCAATTTCTGCTAAAAGCAAATGGTGTGTAGTAATCCTCAGGTTTTGCAAGTATGTATTCTATGAAATCAGTAGCACCATGCTAGTGAAGAATGGAACCACACCTAAGTCATTAGGGAGATAGAGATTACATTTTGGGAAAAGTAAATAACTTCATTTCTGAGGGAAGCAGCACAGCAGGTAGATTTTGGCTGTTAAGCACAATGGGTTTTTTCTGTATCTCTTAAATGAAGCACTTCTCCCTGAACAATCAGCCCTATCATTGCAATAAGAAGCCTGTGATAAAACTGATCATATTTTTTGCAGTCACTGCAGTTAAACAGAAAGGAAGGAGGCGAAGCTTTTAACTACTGCAATCTGCTGTCCCTTTTAAAATCCTGTAAAGATGGCAGACACTTATGTTAAACACAGTGGACTGTTGGTAAAGTTAACCGTGTGCATCCAAAAGTGGCAGAATATGGACTAAGGTGCAACCTCAATCTGTGCTGTAATAAAGTAGCTGTTCATCTGTGGTCAGAGATCGTCATGAAAGACCTTGAGTTCCTTCACTTTATTTTGCAGAAAGGCCATCAGACAGCTTTGCATCATCTAACTCTATCAATCAAGGACCTCAAACACTGCTTTCTGCTGAAAGCTTTCCTGTTTGGCTCTGTTCTTCACAGACAGCTCAATAACTTGTCTGTGGAGCTGTGATAAATGTACCATGTGCTTCTAAACTGTCTCTTTAACACTGAACTGAATTTCCACTTGTAATGCTTGTGACTAATTGTTTTTATCAAACATTTTCTTTATTTCCAATTCTTATTCCATACTCCCTGATTATCTTTTTTTCATTTATTCTCTGGCAGTGCTAACATTTGAAGGCTGCCCTGCATACAATGAACTGCTAGAAAACTAGATTTTACTCAGCGGATAAGCTGCATAGTAAAAAGAATAAAATTAAAGTGAACCTGTATGAACAAGAAGTATAAATTTCTAATACTGTTTTTAGCAAAGTACATATTAAGCCCATTTTTAAATCTAAATTTTCTTGCTTCTGATTTGTGAGCTAGTCCTAAGTGAAACATTCTTGTGGGGTTTTTTCAGTATATATAAAATAGGGCTAGTATCACAAAACCTCATGCTATTTGGGCACAATTGTCTGTTTTTGCTGAGGAGATCCAAAATAGAGCTATTACAGCAAATGAATAACTTCTCACTCTGGAAGAAGGTGGTTCTTTTAGATCAGGTTGTAGGTCAATGGCAGGGCAGGGTGAGGAAACTCATATTGCAGCTGTCTGCAAATGAGCTTCATTCCTGATACAATATAAAAAGGACTTCAAGGTTGGTAAAGGTTAAAAATTGGATAGCGGGACAAATATGTAAAATATAGGGAGGCAGAAGAGTTTTCATAGTTGGACACAAACTCCACAGGCAATTGCATAGCTCATACATTTTTAGCACTTATAACTTACGGTCTTAAAAAATCTGAAAGAGTGAAATTAAGTGCAGTTTAATGGTTGAGAAAGTATGATGATTTTTGACAAAAAAGCATGTAAAATGTGTTGTAGTAAAGCATGTGTTGTAGTAAATTAGGGTCCTAATAAGGAATGCAAGTAAACACCTTATGTTTTGGGTTGTTAGACATCTTGGAGCTTATGTGCAGAGAAACTGTTCCTTTGAAATTAAAAAAAAAGTTTATCACTGTGATAATGTGCAAGTTCTACTTAGAAAATGCTCAGCTGATTAGTTCATACAACTTGCAAAACTGTAGTACACATTCAGCATCAAAGTAAAACATAATCTTTTCAGGGGAAAAATGGCATATGAAATAACTTCTTAATAGAAAATAAAAGCCACAGATGGCAGGGTCTCTTCTGGGAGATGTGAATGTGGCTCCTATCAAGCATAATTGCACTAAAAACTGGCAACTAGGACTTCAATTTGGCCCAAAGTTAGATAAAACATACCAAAATGAAGAACTAGTTTTCTACTTTTCTCTGTAGAGGTTTTAGGAGAAGAAGAAGAAAGAGCATAAGGCATGTTAATTGCTTTTGGGAATACACTATTCCAGGTTAAGAAGAATAAATATTGTACACTCTGGAAAGCATGTTGATTTTTAGTGGACAGTACTAATTTACACATTCCTCATTTAGAGCACAGAGGTAATACTAAAAATGGATCCTTTGGTGGGTGTAGTAAAAAAATACATATAGTGGGACAATTCTCATTGTCCATGTCACTGCATAAATGTGCAGAATAAAAAATAAAATGGAATGGCATTGTTGTACTGCATGAAAAGCAGGACAAATGGTGGAAAGCAGCAGCCCACTATGCATTAGCCGTCACTACAGTGGCACAGGGGCAGAGGGTACATCAGAGCACAGCTAGGGGATTTGTTTAACAAATTTAGTGTGTAGGACATATCCAGAATGATTTTCTATAAGAGAATTGTTTCCTGTTATTGCAGTGCCAATTGGGTGCAGTAACCTTTCTGACTACTTCTTCGCGTACTTCCATATCCTTGCAAGCCCATAGTGAGATCCACTCTGTAGTATGCATTTTTTTGCTCCTGCTGAGCAAAGCCAAATAGAATTCCTGCTTATAGGTGATCCCACTAGGTGAATCTCTTGAGCTCCTCCTCTCTCTCTGATTAAAGCATTTTCAGATGTTGGTTAAGAGGTGTATCTCAAAACTGTGAATCTAATTCCAGACTGCACTGTTCTGCTTCACACTGTTTTACCAGTAAACAATTAACATAAGCCCAGCTGATTTATGTAATGGAAGATTTACTCTGCTAGGCAGAAGCTTCTGCTGGTGCACAGCCTTGTAGGGTATTGTCGGGGAAAACGGGTATGAAGCTATTGTGAACAACTCTTTGTTGACTTACAAAATTACTTGTACTCTCGTAGCTATAAAATAGAGCAGCCATAAAATGATCTGGCTGGTTTTTTTTTCCTTTTATATTTTCCAAAGTTCCCAGATATATTCCTTTCTAGAGAGAGATGTGCCTTTGGAATACCAAGGCACTGTTCAGGAGGGGGGAGCAGGGAAGGGGTTAAATTAGGAGCACAACTGTATATTAGACACTGGTTGCCCACTATAGAGCTCATGCCGATCGTAAACCAGAGCGAATGTAATGTTTTTAAGGAAATCTAGCAGACTCACAAAAATACACATATTATCTAGTGGCAGGAAAGAAATCAAAGCAAGACTAAGTACATTTTACTGATGCACTGGATGCAATAAGAAATTCTTTCCCTTGTGGAGGCTACTGCTATCTTAAATAAATGAAGCAAAGCTACAGGCAGATTTTTGAGCAACTTTTATAATCTAATCTATTTCTAATCAAATTTTATTTCAATTGCATGCAGGCTGGGAGCAGAGGACCTGGTTACTGTTACTGGTTCCCTAAATGAATGCACTAAGATTTAGAAGCTGGGTTCACTAACAATGAGTTTAATTGGTATCTACACACAGTACTGAAGTCCCAAAATTGTATTCTGGGCACACACTTGACTCAGTGAAAAATTGGGATAGATTATGTAGAGACAGTGTGTAATTCCCCTCGCAAAGTCCTCACAAGTGCAGAGGGAGGACATGTGGTCAAGACAATCCCTTGCGCTAGCTACCCTAGCTATTGGCTGCTACAAGGTCTTTAGAGGCAGTGATAAATTTGAGGGTAGTCATCTGACTTGCCTTAATCAGTACTGATTAAAAAGATCTAAATGGCTCCTGGCAGCCTCTGGATCAGAAGGATACAGATGCTCTCTCCCTAGTGGTATGCCAGTCACCACTGTGAAGGTAAATTCCATCTATAAATGTCAGGGGTAACATTTCAGTCAAAAGTTGTACAGTGGCACTCAGAAGAGCTGATACACTGTGACGGTATAAGAAGAATGTAAATAACACTGCAAATATTAGAAAGTTATTATGTACATTGATTGTGGGGCCTTTTGGGGAGGTCATGTTCTCTTCTGTTGACTCTCTGAAAAGATATGGCGTAAGTAGAGGTGAGCTTAAAGATAGGCAAGAAAAATTAACAGGCTTCTGCATAAGTGTAATTTTAAAAGCTGATTAGTTTAAAGAGGTGATAAATAGGAAAGAATGTTGTATAAGTATACAAAATTACAAATTGTGTGGCAAAAGTAAATCAACTACTTGTTCTTCTTTATCCTTTCTCATAATTCAAGAACATGCAGACATGCAGTCAAACTGAAAGGTTGAAGCTTTAAAAAGCTTAAAAGAAAATGTTTCTTCATGATACCTACCACCCTTCTGTGAAATGGGGCAGCATTTTTTCTCCATCTCCACCAAATGTTGAAAGTCTCAGAGTTCTTAAACACCAGTTGCTATGTAAGTTAAAATTAGCTTATGCAAAGTAATACAGAATTGAATAGAGCACAATATCTTTTCTGTGGAGTTTTTAATGTAGTCTCTAGACTTCAGTGTCTAAAGGACATCCTCCATAAAAGTAATTATGGTTGACTTTAAAAAGACATAGGAAAGCTCCTATAGCTTTTGTAGTTCCTGTAGCTAATTGTATTCATGGTGAAGTATTTAGACACCAGGAGAACCCAAGCAGTTATCTTTCTTACAAATCAGATCTCAAAAAACCTCCAACAATGGTATTTAGAAATTTGGCCTAACGTATTGCTAATTCATGCAGAACATAAGCAAACATGTAGATGTATTCCTGCAAATTCATACAAGCAGCTGTAACATACCTGAGGAATGAGATGGCAGTTTGTGGAGCTCAGACCCAGCACCCAGGGTGAAGTAAAAACTCAGGGTTTCCAAGGTCTGGAATGGAGTAGTGACCCTAGACCATTTGCACAGTGAAATCTAACAGTGGGTGAGAGAATGAATTCTAGTATACTGCCCTCTCTTCTTCATGAACCATCTACTTTGTAAACTCTTTCTGAGCAGAACTGTTGATGAAGTGATCAGGAGAAAATCATTCTTGGCCTTGCATGCTCTAGGCTTGTCTTTTACTCACTGAGGAACAAATACATTAGCTTGAATTTAAGTAAAATAAATTTAAACTTATCTTAAAAGTAGTTTTTGTTGACTTGTATTAAATGAGGTGCCAAACAAATGTACTATCAAAGTATGTCTCTTCAAAGTACATCCACTGAATGGGAACCATATAAACATGAAGAGAAAAGACCTTAAAGGAAATATTAGTCAGGTATTATATTTTGTGGTTAAAGGCCATCTAGGAGAAACAGTAAAATAATTGCTGTAGTGAGGATTACAAAGTTTGTCATATTACATCTCCCTGTAAATATCACTTTAATTTTTTATGGCACAGATTATTCGTAAGTTTGTTTTATATACTGCATAGCACTTAAATGTCACTGGATCTAAAATCCTCATCCAGGAAGCTCATTAGTTGAGCTGTCTGCGTCTGTATATCTGCCATCAGCATCTGGTGAGAGGGCTGCTGCTGACCCTGCCAGACTTGGGTCATGAGGTCAGCAGGTCTCATTTATTATTCAAAATTGCTTTCTGACCTTTTATCAGCTAGGTCAAAGAATGCTGCATTCTCCTTGGTCGAATTTTATACTGAAATCAGTATCATGCACAGATAATATAATTACCAATTCATGTGAATCTCATCCCTCTCTCTCCAAAAATGTACTCACTTTGAGGTTGATGAAGTTCAAAGAGTTGCCTATACAAATGCACATATGCTTCAAGACCACGTGTATACCTTGTCATCCTTGTGAAATAACACATGTAGCTTCACACCTAATTCACGCTTCAAATTGTGCATCTACTTTCCACTGTTGTGCTACTGAGACTTATTTTTACTGCTCCTATTCTTTTGAATAGATTCCCTCTCACTATTTATGTATTCAATATACATATTCAATATATTTTCAGTAGTAACTATACCTCCCCCTTCAGCTGCACGCATGTATCAGTTGAATATAGGAGAACTTAGAAGAACTGTAAAGCAAGAAAAGCCAATAAATATGACGACAGTTTTCTTTGAGATTATAACAGATTCTGGAAAGAAAGACCACTGAGAGTTCAAAATATTTTTAAAATATTTTCTCATTACAGATGCGTTCTAGTTCTAGGATATCACTGGCCAGCATGATTTGAGTCCCAAACAGAATCAAGAAGGACCGTGGCAAAATTAACGAAGAACTGATGATTTGAAATTTTCATTCTATGGTGAACAAATAGGAAGCATAAATGGTATTATAATAAGAAAAATGTTTTTGGAATTTTAACACACTAAACTTTGAAGACAAAATTAGCCACCAGATCTTAACAAGCCATACTACAGTATGGAAAATTGGAAACCATAAATGGCAGATTAATTCTTAAAGGGAGCTGTGCAGTCCAGCATTATTCCTCTGGAATGATTTCATCCTTTCTAAAAGAAGGAGCCAAAGGTCACATTGGTCTTGCCCTTGAAGCAGACAATATGAGATGTCAGCTTGTGCTTTCTGACACTGCATATGATGAATAACCTTGACATAGTAATAAACAAATAACCTATATTAATGTTTATAAGCACAGTGAAGTATTAATGCAATATATACTTCAACAGCGTATTGTGAATATACAGTTTTCATAGAAATGGATTTCCTCTAATAATACTGTAGTAAATTTATGGTTTGTTAAATATTGCTGTAAAATACATATTCTTTAAGTTACTGAATGTATACATATCTGAAATATGGCCAACCATATATATATATAAACTAAGAGAAGTACTTTAAACAAGCAGGCACTGAATTAAAATTATGCAAAAAATGTGAACATCTGTATTCACTGAGATACTCAAATTGTTGGGAATAGTTGATTTTTAGTGTTTCAAATACCTGTAGTCAATTGTCTTTGTAAGTGCAGCTCTATCATAAATAAGTATTCAGTAAGGTTATCTGCTCTTCTCTTTTGGTATTCCCAGTAGAAGAGAAAAATAATTGTGTACTGGTAAGATGTTAAGGTTTACATAACATTTGGTTGGAATGAGTATGGGAAGCTGGGAGTCCAGTTGTTGTGAGGAGAGTTATAACATGGTGTAGTAGTCACAGAATCGTATAGGTTGGAAAAGACCTTTAATATCATCAAGTCCAACCGTAAACCTAACGCTACCAAGACCACCACTATACCATGTCCCGAAGCACCTCATCCAAACGGCTTTTAAATACCCCCAGGGATGGCAACTCAACCACTTCCCTGGGCAGCCTGTTCCAATGCTTGACAATCCTTTCAGTGAAGTAACATTTCCTAATATCCAGCCTAAACCTCCCCTGGCGCAACTTGAGGCCATTTCCTCTCGTCCTATCACTTGTTACTTGGGAGAAGAGACCGACCCCCACCTCTCTACAACCTCCTTTCAGGTAGCTGTAGAGAGCAAGAAGGTCTCCCCTCAGCCTCCTTTTCTCCAGGCTAAACAACCCCAGTTCCCTCAGCTGCTCCTCATCAGACTTGTGCTCCAGACCCTTCACCAGCTTCATTGCCCTTCTCTGGACACGCTCCAGCCCCTCAATGTCTCTCTTGTAGCGGGGGCCCCAAAACTGAGCACAGTATTCGAGGTGCGACCTCACCAGTGCCGAGTCCAGGGGCACAATCACTTCCCTAGTCCTGCTGGCCACACTATTTTTGATACAAGCCAGGATGCCATTGGCTTTCTTGGCCACCTGGGCACACTGCTGGCTCATGTTCAGCTGGCTGTCAACCAACACCCCCAGGTCCTTTTCTGCCAGGCAGCTTTCCAGCCACTCTTCCCCAAGCCTGTAGCGTTGCATGGGGTTGCTGTGGCCCAAGTGCAGGACCTTGCACTCAGCCTTGTTGAACCTCATACAATTGACCTCGGCCCATTGGTCCAGCCTGTCCAGGTCCCTCTGTAGAGCCTTCCTACCCTCAAGCAGATCAGTGCTCCCACACAACTTGGTGTCGTCTGCAAACTTACTGAGGGTAAGTCGTCATCTGCAAACTTACTGAGTCCTTTTAATAAATTCCTTAGCTTTAAGAACAAACAGTCTTGTACTCTTTATAGCTGTCTTGATGGCACATTAAGGTTTTTTGTGTTTTGTTTTTTTTAACTGAAAATTAAACAAAGCTATTGGATAGTAATGAAATGCAGGCTAACATTATAGGATAGTACTTAGCCCTGTGCAGAATTTGAAGTACAGCGTTTCTCTTGTTCATAAGTAATATCTGTATCTTGCAGGTATTCTGTAATTTCATACATAATTTTTGTTTGCTTTTAACTATGCACCATGTTCCCAAACAAGTAATCTATTTGTAGTATAGACGAGCTGTGTTGAGATTTCTCGGTATTCTTTCTGAATCTTTTAGAGACATCTCCATGTACTGTTACATGTGAGTTAACCCCAGGTCCTACTCTAGCCTTTATTATTACTACGCAAACTCTGTTATAATCGTGGTACAATAAATATTTCACCGTATGTGACAGTTTGAGAAACACCTTCTATCTTAACACTTGCAAAACACCGTAGCACATATCCCAGTGTACTTCATGAAGTGAAAAAAGGCATTCGTCATTCCTTCTTCAGCACATTATGAATGTCCCATGTCCATGAAAGATACTTTGTAGGAGGTGTGTGTACAGAAGATTTCAAGGATACATTTCATAGTATCATAAATATGTTTCAAAGGTTCTAAAATTTAGATTGGACAAATGTGGAGAATGGCATGCTATTGCTGTAGATGAAAGAAACCAAGACTGTTAATTAGAAGTTAAAAGCAATTGTACAATAATACTGCAGAAATTTTAAATGAGAAGAAAAATG
The DNA here is from genome assembly GCF_034638445.1 of Ciconia boyciana. Taxonomy (NCBI): domain Eukaryota; kingdom Metazoa; phylum Chordata; class Aves; order Ciconiiformes; family Ciconiidae; genus Ciconia; species Ciconia boyciana. The sequence continues at coordinate 14,828,264 of NC_132941.1, read as the reverse complement.
TATAGAAAACAGTAGCGAGTAGATTAGTGAAAAAAGTTTCATCTTTCTCTTTTAACAAATATTTAACTGCTCAGAGATTGCCACGTTTTTGTATGTATCCGTCATTAGTCCTGTCGTTAAGTAGGGTTAAGGGCTAGAACTAAATGAACAAAGAGAAAGGACAATCCCTCTATTGTCTTTACATTGAGTGTTAAGTGAAACTTCTTAAGAAGTGAAAAGTAAAGGAAAGAAAATTAATATACATCCCAAAGAGCGTGCAGTCCCAAAGAAACTAATAAAAAAAAAATAAAAATCTGCTTTTTAGTGGGTGGCAATGTAAGAATAAAAAATAAGACAACAAGGAAAGTAAGCCCTGACTATTCATTTGCGTTCAATAGCTGTCTTCATGAACTAAACCAAACCAAGTGGTTGGTTCTTCTAAACCACATTTTCACTTTCCTTTAGCTCCGAATGACTGAGTGATTCCCTTGGAATGGAGCCTGAAGTGGCAGCTGTGAATGCAACTATAAAAGTGTCAGATAGATACAGATAATGTGTTTTATAATAATACAATATAGTAATGCTTCTGTGATCCCAGTTTTCTAAATCTGAATTTAACTTTTCACGTTGATAGAATTATTTTAATCTGTTCATCAGCCTTTCAATTTTTCCTAGGCACAAGGAGTGTCTCTAAGTGAATTAGCAAACCTAGGTACTAAACACCTTACACAAACAGCAAATCTGTTTGCATACTCTTCAAGTCCAGTAACGCATGCACTGTAGATATTCTTTCATACACTGCCACAAGAATTCCTGCAATTCTGTAGCAATGTAAAAATGTCAAGTGGAGCTCTCTTGGTGCAGGTAGGCTATTCCCCTCTGGAAAAAGCATTGGGCTATGCGAGCAGTTTATAGCTAGAAGCTCACCTGCATTTGTCATTTGGCTGTGGTAAAGGATGTGCAAAGACTGGAGTGCCTATGAGCTTCCGTGGGCTTTGTGTATTTAATTAATCATTGAAATCGGGTATACTGCTGTGCTACACCTGTGTAGTCTCAAATCATTGGACTAAGAAGGCTGAGGCTTTATTTTGAAGCTGAGAGCTTATTTGGGTTATTTTGGAAAAGATTAGGCAGATTCCAGAGTGCCAGTTATATTGTGGTGAAAGTGAACTTGTCTTCTGCTCTTTTGAACGTAGTTATGGAAAGTAGTCTTACTTCTGCAATATCTGTTCTAATCTTTTTTACATACCCATTAGAATTTCTATATTGCTTGCTTCATCTTCAGCCACCTTGGCCAAACTCGGGTTGTGGTAAATCAAGAGCAGCTCTATTTCTTTTTATAGAAGTGCACCTAGTTAACACAGAGATGAACTCAGCGCCCTGAGCAGGGAGTGAGCATTCTGTGATTTATTTTACAAGAATGCTGTGTTCTCTGTTAATTATGCTACAGCCATTGCATTGTGCTTTTGAAACTGCAGTCAAGGTCCTGCTGCACATTTGTACCTTTTTTGTGCAGGAGCCCTTTTGGCATTTCCACTTCACTCACCTTACAAGCTGGAGTGCAACCTTTAGTGATCTCTTGAACTGGCAGTTTTGTTTCCTGAAACACTAAATTTGTTCTTATCCTTCCATATGTAGAGGGATATATATGACTGTCCCTAGATTCACCTCTGATCGTGCAGACAAGCTGGTAGTTGAAAGCATATAGGAACAGAAACAAATCAACCAGTAAAAGAGAAGAATACCAGTAATACAATTTGAAGTACCTGCAGGAGACAGGTAGGACACTTCCATATGGAATTCCTTGTTGAGGACTGGATCATTTCCAAATAGTCAGTGTATGCCTACCTTTTCTACGTGTGAATTGGAATATAGATGTGCACAAATAAACACCCTGGAACAGATAGATTTTAGAATACCTAAATAAAGATATTCGAGATACTTTTGACTAGGTATATTGCAAAAAGCAATAGAAATCTTTTCTTTCAGAATTAACAAGAAACCCATGATCAAACATCAAGGAAAATCAAATTCTAACCAGTGACTTGGCTACCACGATAATACAGCCAGTGAATGTAATGTTGTTTCACCAACCTTCATAATTTTATGGCAAATCTTATGGTACCTTGTGTGTTTCTTTTTTGAAAGTCCCAGTTCTTATAGCAAAGTGATAATATTGAAAGTATTAACTTTTACTAAAAGCAAAAGAAACCCAGAGAAAATGACATCTTCCTGAGGAATAAAGGCTCAACACCTAAAAAAACAAGTGAAAAAGAACCTAAATAAAACTTTTTTTTTTAAACCTCATACCTCTGAAGACTTGAGTCTTATGCTGAAAGTGGGCAGTACCAAAACTGATTGCAAACTTTTTAAGTTTGGCTTCATTGATCAGCATGCTCCTGTTATATTTGACCAACGTTATTTAAACGAAATGCAACGAATTTGACATTTTAAAAAGTCCTGCCACTTCTTCATCCAGATTGTTTCTGCCTCACACTCTTATGTAGCACTTGAATGCACCAAAGAGAGCATGGAAGAGCTCACATTTGTGTTACTCCTTGGCTCTTCATCCCCCTGTGGTGCTTAACTCTTGTACCATGGTCTTGTACCGTGTTTCACTTATCAACAGCAGATCATCTGCATTTATTGGAACCATGCTTTTTAGTTCCTCACACGTGTGGCTGTGGTTTCACACAGCCTCTGAACCACAGAGATACTTGTCAGATAGCTCCTTAGATGCCCATCTTCTTGGAAGTCCCTGTAGTGTCTCTCTTACCTGTTTATTACCTATCTCAAAGTGGAGGATCCAGGCTCTTTTGTCCACTTACAGATGCATCTTGCTGATGGCCTGAAGAATAAAGTTGAGCACAGGTGAATGGAGCAAAGGTGCAGTATTAGACAGGGGTCATCTTTTACCCATTAAGTAATTCACAGCTCCTTGCTTATCTACTCATTTGAGGGAGTGCCACATTCGTTTTCTGGAGATATATCCTGTGGTGCTTAAAGGGGAGGGTCTCTTTCCCAAACCTGTGTCTGTTTCGTGGTAACTGAAGCAGATGGTCCACATTCATTACAATATAATTATGTATCATCCATCAGTTCCACAGTGCACCTTTCTGATACTTACACATATCAACAAATATTGCTTATTAATTCACAGAATAGCAAAGTCCAGCTTTTGTTCTCAATTACATCAGGAGCGTAGCTACCTTAAAATTAACCTAGATTTATGCTTCTGTAACAGCCCAGAATCATTGTCCATAGATTTCCAGCTACACAAAAAAGGGAAAGCATCTCCTAGTAGCTAGCGTTTGGGAAAAAATACAAAATTATATAAATTTGTCAGATGCTAGTTTGCTGCCCTAAACACCAGTTCACTACAAATCTTAACCATGTAACTGAAAATCATTAATTAAATCCTGTGCAGTCAAGAATCATGCATAATGTAACACAGCTACTGCAAACAGTTCACTCCTAATCATTTAAATTTCCTTCTTGCTCTTACAGACATGAGGAGCCTGTATTTGAAGTAGTCCCTGATGAGATTTTGCTTTTACATCCTTGGAGAATGTCCTTGTGCATATTTATAGGACAAAGTAGAAGGATTACATACGTGGATTTTTGCTTTTATGGTATTAACTGTAATCATTTAAAAAATACATACCTTGGCACAATGTGATCACATATGCACACCTCAAAAATCTTTTGACTGTATGGAAAATAAGTGCCCTAATGCTCTAAGCCTTTAAGTAATAATACTATGATTGGGCCATGTGCGTGAGATAGCCACTTTGAAATTTAAATTTAAATTTCATCTGAAAAATAGGATTTCCATATCTTCTATTAATTTTTATGAAGAGGATTTTAGTAAGCAGCCCACTCTGTAGGGCAGTGTTGTTTCTATAGTGCTGTTGTGTTAGCGGTGAGAATAGATAGGTTACCAGATCAGCACTGCTAATGTTCAAAAAGGCAATTTGTTTAAAGGACAGGGACAGAAGAAGAAGTAAGTGGACTTCACAAATTCAAAACTGCACAGCAGTTTCACTGCAAACCATCTACTAGTCATACAGTACTATCCAATTAATCCATTACTCTTAGAAGAGGAATCCCTGTATATCCAGGTACAATCCTTGCCAAATATCTGGACACAATCATGGGCTTTTAGGATTACAAGTAACATAATAAAGGATAATGATCAAAAATTAAGCACACCAATACAAAATGCTTGGGTTAACTGGGCCTGCCATGTGCACTATAAGGCAGCAGTCTGTTAGGTTTAAAGTGAGATTAAGGAGTTGTGTAACCTGCAATTATGCTGTTTTTCATTAAAAAAATAAGATGATTGGGCTCAGTAGGGCCCTTCCTTATATTTACCTCTGTTTAATTGGATTGGGAACTGCTTAAACATCTTTGAGTTGGAGCTTATAAGAAGATGATCCCAGCTGTTTTTCGAAGCTTAAGACAGCAGGCAGACAACATGATCATGTCAAGACTCATACTAAAGCCTTAATCCTACTTTTTCATCAACTAGCACTACAGCTGAGTCTTTAACCTCCTAAGTACTAAATGTGCTTTGGATCTCTCACGATACATTTGCTGTCAAATGTTATTGTCTAATAATATTAATTTTTGCTTTCTTTCTGAGAAGGACTTTAAAGAATAGCCTCTGTCTATCAGAATTTGGAGAGCTATGGTGTAAGCCTGTATTTTCAATCCTTTTAAAAATACAATTTATAAGCTTGCACCTATTGAAGTCTGTTGTTCTCTATGGAGGAGAGGAATTGCATTGACCTCACCTTGTTATAACGTAAAACCCAGTATATTGGTAACTATTTTTCATTGTACATGTATTACTAGATTGAATATAGTTTTATTTTCAATGGGAAAGAAACAGCAACAGCTTTAGATTTATTCAGGTCTTTTTCCTAGGAACTGTTAGCATGACCAAAAGAAATTTTCCAGATTCCTAGCCTCAAAACTTGCTAACCAGAGCATTTTTTAGTTCGATAATCCTGGAGTTGCATAAAGATTAAATGTTCTAATGAGTTTTTCCTGCGTCTGTTAATAGTATCCATGCAATGCAATAATTCCTCAGCCTCCTCTCCTCAGCCTCTTTTCTCTTTTCTTTTCTTTTCCTTTCCTTTCCTTTTCTTTTCTTTTCTTTTCTTTTCTTTTCTTTTCTTTTCTTTTCTTTTCTTTTCTTTTCTTTTCTTTTCTTTTCTTTTCTTTTCTTTTCTTTTCTTTTCTTTTCTTTTCTTTTCTTTTCTTTTCTTTTCTTTTCTTTTCTTTTCTTTTCTTTTCTTTTCTTTTCTTTTCTTTTCTTTTTTTTCTCTTTTCCTCTGTCGGGTAGTGCTCCGATTTGTCCTAGTGACACAGGGCTGCCAGCAGGAAAGCAAGCGTAGTTAATGCTCAGCTGCTCAAACCAGTCAAGCAAGCTAGCAAGTCCCAGCTGTGCTACTTGATGTTTTTTGATTGCACCTAGTCCTCAATCTGCGAACTGTTTTCTGGACTTAGATTCATCAAGCTCTGCCGCTTTAAAAACTCATGCAGGCAGGCATCCTAGGATATGCCATTATAAGCTGCTGCCAGGGGATCTTCTAGGAGATAAATGGAATCTGTGTGAAGTAAATTAGTGTGAACCAGTCAATCTGTGTGTCAGCCTTGAGCCACATCCATGGGTAACTAGCTTGCTGACTGAAAAGTCCACTGTCTTTTGCCAATCAGAGGTCTCAGCCACCAGGAAGCAGTCCTATACAACATTAGTTTCTTGGAATAATGCCTGTTTGACCAGCTAGTGAAGCTCTTCAGTGTACAGTACTGTACTGCCTGAGTTTACTTATTGCTTAAATTGAACTGAAAATCTTTTAAAGTCAGATAACATTTTAACAGTAGGGAGCATCACAGAAATGTCTTGGAAATAAGTACTGCCACTTTCATACAGCAGCCATTCAGCAGAGTCATGCTGTGCTGCAGTTGGCTTTACCTCCCTATCAGTAATACATCTTCAAGGCCGTAATGCAAAATAATAACAATAATCTGGCCAGAAAAGGTTAATAAAGAGGCTCTGTGTATATTTTTTTCCCATGGATTAAGCTATTTGGACAGCTTTGATCGAGAGAAGGGAAGAGTATGCAAGCTATAACATTGACATTATGCACAGGGATATGTCAGTGTCATAACTGTGCTGCACACTTTTGTTTCATTTTGGCTTTAAAAGCAAATTGAGGCAATCTACAGCTGGAATTCCTCTGTAGAAAAGGACTGAACCTGAATCCTCTGAAAATTCCCTGATTAATGATTTTAGATTTGAATGCCAAATCCATCTACTGTCATGAAAATAATAATGTCAATACTGTCAACAATGCAATATTAAAAATAAGAAGTATTTATTTGTTTGTTGTTTTTATAGAAGCTACTGATACACTGATAGCCAGTCATATCTGCAGTATGTACTCCCCAACAGCATTGATCTAACGTGCAGAAACAGGGGGAATTTTGCTGTATATTTTTAGAAAATTGAACAGGCGAGGAGATGCTATATACTTTAATTAAAAAAAGAAACTAATTATCTAATAACTACCAGAACTGAAATTTGGCCTTCTTTACTAATTCCTGTAAAAATTGTTTTTCTGTTGCCTCCCAGTTAGTCGTTGAAAAAAAAATGAGATAGGGATAAATAATGTTGATCAAATATGATCAAATAATTCAGTCTTACACCATGTTTGGTTAAAATATGCAGTACCACACATTTAGGGAAATTGGAAAAAAGGAGTTTGGGCTTTCTAGCCAGAAAGGACATTGAGAAGAAAAAGCAGTGTGTAATGATAGAAGAATTAATTAAAGACAGTTTGGGGTTACATTTTCCTTTTTAAAATCCGCCGAAGTTTTACAGAAGCATATGCTTCAGAGCTGTGCAGTAACCATTGTGTGGGATGTTATGGGAAAGTATTTTATTTCTTGCGGCAGAACCTACTGAGACAAATGTAACTAGTTAGGTGTTTTATTATATATACTACACAGAATACATGGACAGATTCTGGTATAAATCACAACTAAGATCAAGACAACTGCTTTAAAATTGAGTGAATGTTTCATTGCACTAATGAAACAAAAATGGGATGTCCTTTGAGAGCATAATTTGTTACATGCCATTATATTTTAGTTGAGAGAAGTAGGGAAGTCCCTCTGGGTGAATAAAACTTCAAGGTATATTGGGAAAAGAATCACTGAAAATTTCAGTTTTCCTGTCTGGAGTAATGCTGTCCTCGTAGATATGGGGAGGTAGGAAAATGGAGTTTCAGAAGGTTTCTAATTTAAAATATATAAGAACCTTAAAAGAAATTTCACGCTTGCAGAAGGAAGAATGTTCTTTAGTTGCAATTCACTTAGCAAGTGGAATGAGCTTCGTTTGCATGTGACTTCACAGAGTGCAAGAGCAAGCTCAGGCTTCCCCAGGTGTATGGGTTAGTATTGCTGCAAACTGAGCTCTGCAATGTAATATTAGGTCCTACTTCTGTATTCAATGGAATGGATTTAAATTACTGTAGCTTCCAGTTTGACTTGTTCCATACTGGCTTATTTCAAGCACAGTTCCAACTTCCATATGCTGCAGCATTCACTTTAGAATAATAATGTTTTTCTTCAGGTTAGTTTCTTAATCTTCTTTTTAAAATTAAAATGTAATGAAAACTGGGCCAGTGTGATATTTAATCATGGGAAGATAACAACCAGCCATTCTCAATTAAATGACAACTACATACATCAGTGCAGGTTTTTTTAAATGACACTAAAAATTATGAAATGACTAGCAACTGATGTCTTCTGTCAGTGAGATGAATTAGTGGTTTATATGGCCTGAGAAATGGTCTGGAAAAAAAATAGGGTTGAATTCAATAAGGACGAGAGCAAGGATCTAGACTGAGGTAGGATTAATCTTCTGCAAAGAGACAGGATGGGGAAGAAATAGCAAGGTAACAGTTTCTCAGGAAAGAATCTGGATCACAAGCTGAGCGTGAGTCAACAGTGTTCATGCGGTGGCAACAAAGGCAAACACCATCCCAGGCTCTGGAAATGGGAGTATCACCTGTAAACCCTGTGAAGTACTCCTTGTGCTGTCCTCAGCACTGGTGCCACCAAGGGCACATCGCCAGCCTCTCTGAGGCCCTGCCTGCTGGCACACTGCTCAGCAGAGAGTGCCGTCACCGTCGTGGCAGCGTGGGTGCTCATACTGGCTGCTGTAACTTCGCTAGCTGCTTTTTCAGTTTCTGGATGATTGTGGTGAGCGCTGCTAATATTTCACTTGCTATTTCATGAATGTTTTCTGCATTTCTCATAATATGAGTGAACTAATCGTATCCTTTTAGGTTAGCATCAAAATATGTGGAAACAGCTAAGTAGGATAGCAATCCTCAAAGAGATGGTTGAAAGAGGATAAAACAAAGGACCGTTCAGTCACGAGCGTCAAGGAGAGAGCGTGCAGGGCTCGTACACATGCCTTTTCTCATACAAGAATAAGTTTCACATTAAGCTAATAGGGACATGTGCAAACAAACAAAAGGAGATGTCTACCTATGTGGTAAAACTGTGGAGCTTGCCATATTAAGGCAAGTTGGGGTGTAGGATGTTAAGGATGCAAAAATCCTACATGTTTAAGGGAAAACTGGAGAAGTTTGTGGAACAGAAATCTACTGTGTGTTATTAAATGTAAAAAAAAAAAAGTTTTGGAATTCTCCAAGTTTCAAATTGGAGTTTAGGAGAAATTTCTGGTAGAGTATTGCTGTACGGTTGTTGGACTCTTACACTGATGATATCTGGTCTCAGCAAGTACAGCTGTTCTTATGCTGTTTATGATATCTATGAAATATGCTTTTTAAAATAGTACTCAAAGAAAGCATTTATTGCCTAGCTCTCCATCAAGCTTCTTAGGTATAATACGGTAAGTGCCTGTAGATCCCATACATCCCAGAAGCGGCATTGCAGCATGATTGTTTTATCCATTTACAAAAATAAAAACATACCAGCATTTTGTTTTCCTTTACAGCTTTTTCATACAGCTTTTTATTTAGATTCAGGTTGCTTTGTGTTCTGTATTGGACCTTAAATATATTTATCACCTGTAGCCTATCTTGCCTAATATTTTTGATTGAAAAATCATTTTTGTTGCCCTATCTGCTTGTTTTGAATGACAAATAAGTTCTTGTTTTCTCTACAGACAGACTGTCTTTAAGTTACTAATCTACCTTACCAATAACAAAGGCATCTTACCAGAAAATGCTAACTGGTTTATTCACCTGTGTTATGCAAACTCCTTTCTCCAGTGCGTCTGCCCTCTGAAAATTGGTATGCAGAGCAGGTTATTTAGACTTTAGTATGTGGTATTTCCAGAGTGGAACAAGGCTTTTCAGAGTTTAAATAGAATGTGTAGAAATAAATGATAGTGATGAGTTGTTGCTGTAATTAGTGATTAGTATATATTCACAAAGAACACCTTATCATTTAACAGGTCGTTCACACAAAGACTGTTCTTTCATAGACTGATCACAGATCAGTCTGTGATCTCTTTTTGGAAATAATTTGTTTTTATTTTATGGAATTTGAAATATTTTGAACCTATTTACAAAAATGTTTCATTGAATACTATGATCTTATGATATTCTTTTGCTATTCTAAATTCCATACCTATTATTTTTAATGTCTTTTTCTGTTTCAATAATGTAAAAGAATGGGTATCAAGTTCAGTATACAACTCTTAAGAGCTTATTAAGATATATCAGAAAAAATTACCACAATTCTCATGATTGATCCTGTACAATGAAGATTTATGTCGGTTTTATATGCTAAGTTCAAGGTCATTTGCCTCAATGAAATCTGTCCTTTTACCATGCTAACAAAGGTAATTTCTACTGTTCATGTAATAACTGAAATTACATTGCACTGAATAGAGAGAAAATATCATTAGAGTTGTTATATCAGAATTTTTTTTTTCTTAACTTTTTCTCTGACTTGTAGATTTGGGGCTCATTTATACTCCAGACATTTACATCACTTTGGCTACACAAGTTAGCTTTCAAACGGAAGCAAAAGTAATTTTAAGGTCCATTTAAACCCAAAGTAGGACAGAGTATCCTCAGAATGAATAAAGATCACACTGTTTATGTTTAACTAACTTAAATTCCATCAGCATCCTAGGTATAAGCAATTCAGAACAGTATTTCCCATATTGACATTTGAACGTAAGATCCTATTCCCCTAAGGGAAAATACAGTAAAGTAAGTGTCAGTGTTAAGATTTTTTTTATATATTTTTTCCAAGATTACATAATGCCAGTTTTTACTTTCACTCTTTATTTGGGCCAGGCTGTTCTTTCCTTATTTTTAACTTTTCAATTCCCTTTGTTCTTTTATGATATTTTTAAGGAACCTTCCTCGTCAAATTGAGCATATAACACGTAATGTTTTAAAAAAGAAAGATCTGAAGGTCTCTGCCTAGGTCCCTTTCTTGCTCACTGCATACACACATTATGTAACTTCTTAACCTAGGGTGTTGTGAGGTTTATTGGCCTGACTTTTGTCTAGGGAGGTATGCGTACTTCCGATTAAGTGACAAGGCTAAGATACACATCCCTCACTCGCACCAGTGACCCGATCCTAGCATGTCCCAGCCTGTCTCCTGGTTTTCTGAAACCCTTCACTCTTTCCTGCTGAACCTCATTCTCTGACAGCTCTTTTTACACAAGTTGTCTAGAGGTCTGCTGCTCTGTCCCTGTGAAAACCCTTTCCATCTGTGCTTTGCACTCCCTTTAAACTGTTCCTAATGACTCCTTGCCACCAACTATTAGTGCGAGCGTTTCATCATTGTTTGTTGTCATTTGTCAGCCATATCAGCTCTGCCTGTGATCCCTTTTTTCTCACTTTTGTCTTTCTTGGCTTTCAATGATTCATCCTCTCCTGAATCTCCCCAAATCTCTGCAATCTCTACTCAAGCATATCAGCTGGAGATCCTCCTGCTTTGTCCAAGGATCTTGCCGGCCTGTCTTGGTTTCTTTCTTATTCTCTTCACACCTTCCTTCTGATGTATCTCATCTATGTATGGACCTGCTTCTAGCTGTCCTTTATTCATTATGTTCTGAGTTAATTCAGTTCTCAGCTGAATCTGGTACCTTCCCTAGAAACAGTGCTCAGCTCTGCTTTGTTGTAAAATCGAGCAGGTTAGTTTAAATGATACGACTTATGCTGGCACGGTCTGGGACAGAGGGAGAGCACTTGAACAGGCTTGTCCTAGTCCCATTCAAGAGCAATTCCAGCACAGACTTCCCGCAAGGGGAGTACCTGCCATCTCCTAACTGGGACTGAGGCTTGGTGCTGTGAATGCATCTCCCCTCCGTGGTTCACGGTGGGAGTTCTTCACTGGGTGAAAATACACCATTCATTTTGAAAGGCTGATTCTGAATTTTTGGTCACTGCTGTGTCTTTTAGAGAGGACAGCTCTTGTGATTTTTCTCTTTCTCTGCAGAGGCATAGCCATACTTTTTGTTTTCTCCCTTTTATCACAGTATACTCTGCTGGAAATTTTCCTATTGCTCTACTTCAGAGTAGTTCTGACTTTTAAATTCATGCAGCTGTAATGACCCAATCTATCACTCAGCACAGTGGAGCTGACTGCTTAATGGGAAGAACTGTTTTAGAAAGAATGTTCTAATAAATTTGGCACAGAACAATGCTTTTGAAAACATAATATGCACACTTTTATTTTCCAATTTTTCTTTTTTGAAGTGGGAATCCTGGCCTTCAGTTAGTGTACTTGAAAATTATTTAAATGTTGTAAAAATCAGAGAAAAGTACAGATATCTTTGAAGACATTTCTTCCTGCACATATCATAGCATTCTCATGTGTGAACAAGAACATTTGTTATTTATTGTAAGTTGTTCTTCAGTGTCAACGCACCTCATGTGGATTATCATGTCAACACTTCCATGGCAGAGACAAGAACTAAAATTCCTCTTCATGTGGATAAATTGACCATTGATACAAGTCTACTGGCTTTTTGTAAGCTTAGAAATGTAACCAGTGTTCCTGTTCTGCCTGGGCAGGGTTTTATATACTGGTTAGCTGCCATCCAAGGCAGATTTTTTAAGCAAATTTACTGGCTTTTTTTTTTTCAGGTGAAATGCACAGTGTCACTATCATAGGTTTCATTATTTATTATGTTTTAATATTGAATTTTCAAGGATCTAATTCCACAATTGTATTGAAGCCCTGATTGCTTCAAATGGACTCTGTGTAGAAGCAGGAGTTGAGAATGATGGAACCTGTTGGCGACGTGGGATCAATATCTGCAAACCGATGGAAAGCACACAGCATTGAAGTGGAATACTTGTCTTTTGAGCTCTTCCTGTCTGAATAATGCCCTGAGGCCTTGTTGAGTTACTCATAATTTTGGAAAATTTAAATGAGTGTTTAAATTAAGGAATCCTTCAGCAAATATTCATTTCGTAAAAAAAAAAAAAATCCATCAAAAGTTATAAGGGAACAAATTTCTTGTTTTTAAAACAGCACAAAACTACACTGAGATTGTGTATAGCCAATGGTATCCCCATTCCACATGGAAGTTTGGAACCTTGCTTAGTTTTCTAGATATTAGAAAAAAATTAGTATTTTCTAGTCACCACTATTTTCCTAAGAAATGGGATCAGCTAAGGGGATCAGTTGTAATGGGACTGAAAAATTGAGATCTAGTCTTTACTGTGCTACTCTATAGTATATTGTTTAATAATTGTACTTTATCTTCAAGCTATATTTGTGGCTCCACATGGAGCAGAAGAGAGGGAAATGGACATTAACAAGGGAAATAGCTCTCTTCTGTTCAGGAAAACTTATGTGGGATTTGTTCAAAAGCCAAGTGAATTAAAAAGTCAGATACAGACAAATAATTGTTTCCATGAAAATATTTTCCTGCTCTGAAATGAAAATGTTTTTAGCAATTAAGTAAAAGAAGAAATGAAATTTGGTAATCTCTAAACTGCAACTCAGTCTGGTTTTTACTGTGCTTTGGAATTATCACTAATTTTATTACAAATTCTAGCTTGTTGTATACAACATATTTTCATCTTAAAACAAACACCATTTCTCTCCCTGGTGAATGACTCCAGTAATTACAAAACCACCTAATTGATCTTTTCTATTGTTTACTGGCTTCTTTGGTGAAACAGACAAGCACTTTTATGGCTTCTAAATTATTTTGTTATTTTAGGATTCTATAAAAAAAACTATTTTTTTACTTCAAAGGGATCACATTTAAGCCAATGCCTGAAACTTCTCCCTGAATGAATTCCTGTCTATAGATTTTTCAACTGTGCTATGGTTGCATATAAGTACTTTGAGTTTCTGTTTTATTTCAGTCTGTTATTCGTGTTTACAAATTATGTCTTCAGCATTGAAAGCTCTGCAGAAAATCAGGAAGTGTTTGTTTCTGAATACATTACATTTCTCCCCCCCCTGTTTTTATTCTTTCTTGCTCCAGTCAGTCCACTGAAGCATGACAAGAGCTCAAACTCGGCAAACTTCCAAGATGTGGAGGATACGCCTGACAGATGTGTCTTGGAAGAGTCTGAGAGTCCAGGTGAGAGGCATTTAAAGACAGCCACCAAGTATCAAGTGATAAATCTGACACAGCTTTTGGGTCTGTAAAAAAAGCACATTGTAATGCTGTTTCCTTTTTAGCAGCTGCAATGTCAAATTAATGGTCACCTCCAGGGGTCACAGTGTGGAGCTGTTATCCTTTCCTCTTTCATCAAGAATTCAGGTCTTAGAAAGGATAAAGGCTTTATGACCAAAAAGAAAGCTGACACTACTAGTTCATTATAATTAGTTTTGGACTACACTGCTTACTTAATATATGTACAATGTCTGACCCTTTGAAGGTAGCATGAGATTATGAAAAATTAGAAGGACTGTATATACTGCGGTTGAATGTAGTGGCGGACATGCAAACATGGTATCTCTGGAGGAAAGCAAATTGGTAGTGTTAAATAGCTTGATTCTTTTCTTTAAATCAGGTCACAATCATTATTTCATTTTAATGGCTCTTAACATTGATTCAGCTAAATACAGGAACATCCATAAAGTGCATTCTTTTTGGTGACTAAAAGATTTATCTTCAGGTAGTTTCATTATCTTTCTCGTTATGGAACATCTACAAAATTTATTAAATGAATCCCAAAGGGAAACAATTAAATATAAAGTGTATCGAGTCACAGCTGATTAAAAACATTCTGTGTGACTAAATACTAAGATCTTTTAGGCAAACTGTGAGCTTGACCCACATACACCATATACGTAACCTGCACGTAGTCCTTATTAGTGAAAGAGTTAAATGTCTTTCTTCACTCGATATTTTCCTTCCCTGCTTTATCTGGTTTCTGTGTACCCTCTTGCATCTTTGTGTGCTGATCCGTGTATCATATTTTTGATTCATCGTCTCTGCGGCCTGTCAGCTTAGTTAAGAGATTTCCAAATCTTGCAGCCTGTGCTGACAGGGGGCAGCTGCCAACAGTCCCCTGATCCTTCCCCAAGGAACACTGCTGAGATTTAATTTTCAGTCAAAGGGTGCAGTCTGAAATCCATGTCAGGTCCCCTAAGTCATCTCAGAACCCAGATAGGACCCATGTCTGGGGGATTATATTTCAGCACACTCCACTCCTCCAAGATTCCTTGGGAGTTCAACCGCTGTCATATACCTGATTTGAACTACATTCCCTTTTCATCTTTTCCACAGAAATGAACACCAGTATATGTTAGAATAATTGAAACCAATGAATTGTAAATCCATATTCATTTTAAAGCCACATAGGCTTGGACTCAATGCTGTATGGCAGAAACCAGCATGAGATGTAGAAAGAAATAATCTACTCAGGAAGGAGCCAAGTTTAATTCCTTACTGCACCTACAATCTGCGGTGCATGACACCTCCTTCAGAAACTGTCTATAGTCCCTTCAACAATGATTATGGGCAAAAATGTAGATTGTCCAAGTTCTGATCTGTTCTGAAGTGAGAAGGAATTAAAACAAGGTGGCACTAAAGTGTTCAGGTGAGAATTAATGTACCTTAAAGGTAACGTTAATTTTAACCTTAAATTAATTCCGTGCGGCAGAGAGTACATGTTTGGATGGGAACTTGAATATCCAATTCTGTGCTCTGCATATCTATATGAAGTAATGGAAAGAATAAAAGCCTGTCAGGAGGTGAATATTGACCGGCAAAAATACATGTTGATAAAGCATCTAAACTTAAAAACTGAGTTCCATTCGGTCCATCTGACATCATTAAACTAGTAATAAACAATGAATTACTCTGGCTTTTGTTTCTGGCCATTCCTGCATTTTAAGACATCTTGTCTTATAGGTCTGAAAACCTCAGGAGATTTCACTACTGGTCTCACTGCTTTCCACTGAGAATTTGTGGCTTGGTTGTCATGGAGACATCGTATTTCTCCAAGAATTGCTCATATTGATCCGTGGACAGGCGTAAATGGCCAGGCGAATGTGAGGAGTAAAGGGGGTTGGGCAGTACTATAAAATGACCAGAGGTTATGGGTCGGAAATAAGCTCATAGCAAACACTTAGGTAAAGAGAAAGAAACAGTTTCATTTTGTTTCAGGATTTCGTTTTTGCACTTTATGCCATTGTCTTCTTTTACTATAGACTGAAAGAAACTTGTTAGTTACTTGTCATGTCAGATCTTTGGTGCTTGTCCTGACACAGCTGTCAGCCTTCCAGCTCTGTGCAGTTCAGGGACACACAACAAAGAGCTAGGAACATGAATTATTTATTGCTCCTTGTGCGGATGAAATTCTGTGATAAGAAATTAAGACACTTCTGACAGAAGTGCTTGTTTGAAAGGAAAGATTTGGTAACACAATACATTTACTTAAAACTTACCACTTACTTTTAGTAGCAAACATCGAAACAATGATATGACATTCAGTTGGCTATGATTTTCTCTAGTATTTCTCAGGTGCTTTAACTTTGAATCATATCTTGGAATTTGAGAGTGCCTGGGAGGTCAGCATTTGGTTTGGTGAAACCTGTGACTTTAGAATCTCTCTCACACATATGCAAAGTCTGGGCAAACTTCCAAACTTCATTTATAAGTTTTTATTAAGAAGTCTATGTATGTGTTTTGCAGAGTCTTTTGCGCTTCACTTACAATATGTTGTCATATGTGCAAAAATGATGTTGAGAAATATATTGATTGTATTATCTCTTCTGATGAGGAGAAGGTGAAAATATGACAATATACCTGCAAGGAATTCCAACTATTCCTAGAAAGGGTTCTTTATGACAACTTCTACCAGAATCAGGAAGGCTACAGAGCAGCCGTTAACAGACATACCTGTGCATGGTGTTTTCTAATGGTGAAAGGTGCAGTCTCTAACCTTGACATTAGACTGAGAGTTATTTTCAAAGTGATCTTAATTTTCCAAAATCACATAGATCTTATTCTGCTTATTTTACTTCCACATTTTCTGTGTGTCTGCACATGTTCTCACTGCCCTGTTTGTGGGCTTCCAGCAGTTGTAGAAAAAGGCATATACTCAGATGAATAGCAGGAATCCATTTGACTACCCAAGACACCAATCTGAGATTTACCTGTGATTTCTTGTGTTCAGTGTGTGATCTGAACTACTCTCAGATAGGTAATGAAACCCCTCAACCTGCACTTTTCTCTTGGATAATTCACAGCAAACACTTTCCACATGTGATGGACACAGGTAAATATCAGACTACAGTTTCTTGTCTAAGTGAAATGGATTTTAGTTGCTCCCTTCATGTGCCTGCAAGCTGCCATTATCTGTGATAGTGGCTCATGTCTGTTTTAGCCCACACACAGAGGAGATGCTGGGCTCCTCTCCCAGATGCCTAATAGTAGGTTTATCACTGCCATTTTTCCCCACATGCTGAGGACTACTTCTGTTTGACATGCAAAGCCTTGGCTTTTCAAACTTGTCTCTGCTCTGGCCTTGAACATAATAATCAGATAAGAATTACAACAGCTTTTTGTAGAACTTGACTTTTAGTCATATCAACCCCCTGTAAAGAATTCACCTTCCCTTAGAGAGCTTCTTTAATATAAATGAATATTCCCAGCCGTGTTTTCCATTTTATCAGACAAATTTTCCACATTTAGAGAAACTGAGAAAAAGGCTGAAACTGAGTGAACATGGATGTATAAGTTAGACTTCTAGGTCTGAGCTATTCACCCAAGTTTTCTTGTACAAACAATGGTGGAAAATTCACACCTCCAGAGGGCATATCATCTTGTCCAAAGGGAGTTCCTTGAGATGGGTTTTAAGGGGATTGAAAATGCTCTGAATTTTGTCAGTCAAAATCTAAGAGGAACGTAGCAGGACCTGGCACAGCTTGAGGTGTCTTAGCTTTCATATGTGGTGCAATGCCACTAAGGAGAGTTCTGCAAGTATATGAGAAAAAGGCTCTCTTATGAGAAAAAGGAATGGATTTGGGCTGAAGTCACGAGAAACAACGTAGGCATGCATGCCCCTTGCCTCTTATTTCCCCCAACAGAAATATTGTAGTGGACTAGGCAATAGACTATTGCCACCTATATGGCTGTTGATCAGTACGCAGGCAGAATGTAGAAGTAAATATTCAGTAAATTTCCAAGTATGAAGCACCATACAAAAGCACGATTTTCTTTTTCTGTATTCTCATCGTCATGAAAAGTAGGTAGCAGTAAATGAGGACTGATTCAGGAATGGAGTGCTGTAGGTTGTTGATGGTGATGATGCATGAAGCAGGAAGAGGATGCAATGTAGGGGCAGCCCACTGATCACAGGCACTGATAGCCCATACTGCTCAGCGACTGTGTGTAAGGTGGTAGTGCCTAGGAATTATTCCAGAAAGATTTTCTGGAATTTCCAATTAGGCACAGATGAATCCATAAGAATTTCACTGCCATAGAGGTAGTGTCACATCCTATCAGCATTCTGGGTTACTAGTATCATGACTCATAGGTTTTGGTTTGGTTTTTTTTTAAATAGTAAATCAAACTATAAAAACCAGAAGACTACATAGTGGACATCAAGAAAATGTGTATCTCTCTGTCTGTCTGTGTCATAGACCCAGAAAGATGATAGATAATGTGATAAATATACAAGATATCCATTAGACTGGGAAAAAATAGTGTGTGCTTCTTTCTTGATGTTCATGTACTCACGAAAGGTGTTGTATCTGTTTAAGCAGTGTTTCTAATACAAGTAATATTTAAAATTCAGGTTGCAAATATTACCATCCATCAAATAAGAAGAAATCGTGAACCTAAAAACTGATGATTGAGAGTGCTTTTCTGTGGAATTCTAATAAGCCATGACAGAATTAAAATATAATGCCTTATTCGTGTAACTTCCTATTACTTCTGTTTACAGCTATTGTAGGATTAGTTCTGCTGAAAGGAAATATATATAATTTGAAAATTGTATTTGCAGAGGAAACATGAACAATTGATTAATTTAAAACAGAAATTATCTTTCTGCTGATCCACTGGAATGTTTTGCTTTAAAACAAAGAAAGAAGAAGAAGGAGAAGGCTGTTCAGGAGAAAAGTTTTGAGGAATGCCATACCTTCTCTTGAGCTGTTTTGGGTTCCATATTGCTTCTTGTAGTGTAGCAATTACAACATAAAAAGTCTTCTGGAGGTAGATTTGTGCTATTTTTTAACACTAGCATGTTGGTGCTGAAAGTTTTCATTCCATTACAAAAATTACAGAGTTTATTACTCTATAAAAAGATTGTAAAATAACTTATTTTTTAAAAACAAAATCTTGCCTATTACCTCAAACTGTAAAACCACTAAGCCAGATGAATACATTTCTTTTCCAGATGACATGAAGCCACATCCCTGGATATCTAAAGTGTGCTCCTGTAAGGTGTGTTAATAAACCCTGCTTAGCAGAAAGAATTAGAAGATGCACAAGAACGGCCAAGAACTAGGACATATGTGGCATGGGCATGAAATGGCTTGTTGTCTTTATTATTGTATACCCTTAACATTTGCAGAAGAAATACCTTCCATCAGATCAGCTTCTTTTTGCTGATTTACTGACTTTGATTCACACTTCCATCACTAATAGATTTACATTTATTCAATTAAATTTAGATAGTTCTAACATAGAAAATATCAACTCTTTATTTTTAGATGTTCTTCACTAGTTTAAGTAGTGATCCCAAACCTTACAACTTTGATTGACCATAAAACATTTGCATCAATTTTAATATTCTTTTACATACACCAGATTTAAATTTTTCTCTCTCCTTGCTTCTGACTTTTATTACCAATAACATTTTAACTCTGAGCAAAACTAAATGCATTTGAAATAATTAGAAAATCTGTTTGCATTTAAAGGAAAATGCACCACTTGAATTAAACATAGAATATTTAGAAACAACTAAAATATAAATAATGTTGTGTGCACAGGACAGCATGGGAAATTGATTATAAATCTGGTCATGTCTAGGATGTAAATTTTCCTTTTCTATAAATACTGCCATCACCATCATCTGTGGAAATGTCGTACCAATATGAAGTGGGAGAAGTCCATTGGAGTCCTCTTCTGAAATGATACACTTCATTGAATTTCTGTTTGTGCTCATTGGAAAAAGCAACTATACAATTTTGTCTTTTGAAAAATATATCATTATGTTTGGGGAATATTTGCAGCTTATTAGACTCATTGATCACCTAACGTTCTGGGGGATTTATGCTGGTTTGACAAAGAATGGCCACTCAGAGCAGAAGCTCACCTTATGTATTGCCAATAGTCGGAGTGCTAATGAAGTCACAGGGACCTGAGGATGTGCTTTTCTGGATCTGTATCTTAAGGCGGAAATCATGGTCTGATGTCACCCTTCCTAATCGTCACATGAGCTGTAAGCTGCCTTAACTAGGAGAGTGAAGATTTCTTCAGTGTGGAAAGATTTGCTGGCAATGAATAAGAGATTCTTACTTGTGGGGAAATGTCGTGGGTGCAGGAGTAACAAAGCCAGGTTTCTGTTGCCATACTATGGCTTGAATGTGGTTAAACATGAAACAGACATGAAACCTTTCTTCTGCTTTTTTATATCCCATGAGTCCATATCTCTAAGTGCAGTGTATGGCAGCGAGGTCTTCAGAAACACTGAGTGGAAGTGCCTTCTGAGAAGCAGTATTTCAGTCTTTATGCAGCTACAGAACATGTCATTAAAACAGGCTGCAATCTAGAGAAGATAAAGGTATTTAATGTTTTTCTGTAACTGTACATACCATGCAGAAAAAAAATGACATCTTTTAACAGAAAAGTCACCGGTTTTTACACATTTGGTATTTTTCAGAAACAACTTTCCATATTCTTAGAAGGCATTTTCCTATGTAAAACATATCTTTTGTTTATATAAGCTTGTATTTGAATTATGGTGACTAAACAATCTGGATGTTGAGTGTTATGGCTTCATTCTTTCACTTATTGTGCTGGATGTCTGGAATATTTTCATTGACTTATTTATACTTGTACAACACAACTGAGAGCAGAACATGTCTTCAGCTGAAATATATCCTCTTTTATGGTTAAATCAGAGTTGCAAACATCAAGAAGGTAAAAATAAAATTGCAGATATAGCTACAGGAACTTAGTAACACTACAGGAACCTTGCAGACAGTAAAACAAATGGAAAATAAAGGATGGACCTTGCTATCTCCTTTGCCACACATCCTTGTCAACAGTCACCTCTAGTTTGCTGCAGTAGTCTTCCATTGGCATTGAAAGGTCCATTTCCCTTCACAACAAACATTACTGCTTTGCATCAGCACCTGCTCACTTGGGCCAGCTCTGTTCTTCGTGCCAGGGTAACAAATCTCCATAAAACTATTTCTTCTAGATATTTTAAAAACTGATGTGTTCAAAGAGGTGTCATAGCTCAAGGAATTGGCATTGTCTGTAACACCCAGTACTGCTGTAGTAGCAATTACATTTGTGCAACACAATATTTGATTGCTTGTCTTTAATTCTGCAAAGCAGTGCACATCAGCACACTGCCAATACAGACAGCCCTTTGGAATGGTTTGTGCAGTGATGATTGGTGTTTGGCACATGCTTATGCGTGCTTTGTGCTAATTATAATTACAGTATCAGTAAGGTAAGGCAGGAACTTTTTTTATTAGGTACATTTATTTCCCAGTAAAGCAAATGTATTTTCCATGTGGTCTGGATGTCTTTCAAACAACCAACTTTACAGTATATGCTCAAGATGAACTCTTGCTTAGAACAATCTTTTTGCATCAAAGTGACAATTTTAGAGCTATATACAAAAATACATATTAACCTCCTGCAATTGTTTCTTGTAAGCCATAACTGAAGAAACATTTCTATACTAATGCAGTCTGATGTAGCACTGTATTCATGCTTATGGAGACTGATTTTACAATGAAGTTGCAAGGTAATTAAGAATATATTTTTCTTTTCTGTTACACTAAGGAATCCTGTCAAAAGGAGTAATATGCTAATATTTTAGAGTAGTTGTCTAAATTTTAGATATGGGGTAAAAAATTCGTGAATACTTAAACTGCTTAAGGAGCAAGGTCTTTTTTTTTCTTTTTAATCCAGAAGTCACAGGGGCCAATAAACTGTATGGCTCAAGTTGTGGTTTCATAGTCAGTTTTAAGCAGTATTGGGACAGCCTGCTGCTAAACAGGGCGATTTCTCCCCACTCGAGCCCTGTGCGTCTATGTCTCCTCACTTACGTTTGCACTAGTGCTTGTATGACCAGGCCGTGTCAAGTCAAGCACTGGCCTCGGTGCAAAGAGCAGAGGAGGAACAAGCAAGCCAGGGCTGGAGGAAGGCAGAGATATCATGTAAGTGTGGGACAACCCACACATACATCAGCATTATCTCCACACGAAACTGGAGGTTTAGGGTGCTATATGCAGGGGTCTTTCCTGCAAATAGATTTGCAGCTTTCAAATCCTATAGGCATTTTTTTTACATTATGTGCATAATTCATTATATTATTAAAAAAAATTAAAAGTAAGTTACTGGTCCTTTAGTGTAAGCCCAGACCAAAACTCATTGACGTCTCTTTGATTTGTGGGATTTTGAGTTTTCCAAATGATTCATACTTGCTAAATGGTCACTGACCTAGATTCCTGCCTGGAAACATCCCTGAACTTTGAACTGTTCATTTATGGCTCCAAATCCAAACATTCTATTTTGAAATCTCTTGTGCTATTTACATATTTTAAATTTGATCATTGAAAACAACTGCTTCCATTTCTGGGTTGTATTTTGTTGAGCGATGCTCTTCCCCAATCCAGTGAAAGATGTTCTGAAAGCAAATTGGCATAGAACTTGAAACATAGATATGAGATTCGGTGTTTCTTTAAAAAAAGAGACATTTTAACAAAACCACTATATAACAGGGCTACAAGCTCCAGACAACACCAGAAATCTAGCAAAGGAAACGATTTTGCAAGTCTGACTGAGCTGAAGTGTTGAAGATTTGGAAAAGAATGGGACAGGTGCAATAAGCAGCATTACCTCTCTCCAGATTTTTACTCCTTTTGAAAGAGCATGTTCTCTGAAGGCAGACTAGGGCAGTGAGCTGGAGCACAAATCTCAGAGTTGTTGTGCCAATGCTGACTAGCTAGCAAGCATGCACATTCTTGATGGGGGATCTGCGAAGACAAAGTCCTGCTTCTCGCAATGGATATTTCTGCTGAATTTTGCAGGCCATTCTTCTTGCATGAGAAAAGGATGCAGAGGAATTTCAAGAGCTGGTTTTCCCCTTTTTCCTTCCTCATAGGATATGCAGTCTGAACTGCTAGGCAAAGCTCTTAGAATTATTGCTAGAGCTTGAGTTGGGTAACAATTTTGAATTCATAGATCCCCAAAGTGAAAATTCAGCAGTCTTATATTTGAAGAAGTAATACTGAACTTGGATGCAACATAAAATTCGCACAATAACACAGGATTGTCTTATTGGGGACCATGGGAAGTTTGTTTCTTGAATGACACCTGCTGGAAAGTCTAAAGCGTGTCCGAGAGCTGTGCTGCAGGACAGAGGCCTGTCACATGAAGACTACCTTCCCCGTCTTCCAGTGAATCTGAGTGTCCTGGATACAGTGTGATGGGTAAGTACAAGTGTAGCTGTCGAGGTGAAGCAGTGCAAGTTGCTAAACAATATTAAACATTATGAAACTTAACAAACATCTGCAGAGGTTTTTAGAGTGGACTGTGCATTTGATAAAATTGTTACACAGTACCAATTGAATTGCACTTATCTTTTTCTTTCATGTATTTCTAGAAACCTTAGCTTCAGAAGACAGAGTTTTGCAGCCTGAATTTACATTGTGTCTTGCAAACATAGGGATAAAGACTGTTTTTCGTCCTCTGGCAACACTCTCAATAAGATAGCTGTGAAAAATAGCATCGCTGGAGTAAGTAGTATATGTCGTTTCATTAAGTACATTACTCTCTCCGTTTTTACAGCATGTGGGAGATTTTCTTTTTTTTTTTTTTTTAAAGTATGTGAAAGCTTAATACTCAGCAGAAAAATATTAACAATATCCAGCACTAGAAAAATAATAATATTTTCCTTATTTATTCTCAAATTTTAGCTAAATAACATGTAAACATCTTGATAATAAGGGCCTGGGGAAATTGTACTTCAAACCATTTTGAATTTTCCACACAGAAACTCAGGGGAATACAAGATTCTGTTCAGTTTCAGAACTTTATTTTCTATAACCACACTGGCACAGACTTACAGCTCTGCCCAGTAAATGCAACATACATATTTTTGTTGTTTGTTTTGGTTTATAGTCTTCCTGCCATGTAGATGGCAGCAGCACTCAAGCCTTGAAATTCACTCCAGCTTTTTCTTGAGTTTATTCCGAAACACCATGTTTAAGAATATTATTGTCGAGAATGAACTGAAAGCATGATTACTTTAAAGATGAATCTCAGCTTAGTTATATATACCTTTAAAGAAGCCTGTAACTTTGTAATATCAGTGTTTAAAAGGCAATGTGTCATATCTGTATGAATATAGATGCCACTATTTGGTTTTTTTTTTTACATTATGACATATTTTCTATCTGTAAATTAAATTGCTAGTATTTTTTCTACTTCACTAGGTTTCAGGACACAGAGGGTGTTTCTGAAAGTTAAAAAATGTTAACATTTACTAGGATAATCCCCACATTTATTTCCTTGCAGAATGAGAAGCAGCTAGCAGGTGCTTGGGCAGGAAAGCTCTTGGCTGTGGGCATCCTTGTCGACGATACAAAGAGGAAGGACAGAGAAAGGTAGTGGGATACACAGTGTAGGATTTTGTGCTATGGGCTCTACTAATCATAGTGCTTTATAAAAAATACCGTGAATTATCCTGGAAAAAAAACATTTTAAAGGTCCTAATATCTTTAGCTTGGCATAGAATGGAATTGTTGGCACTCTGACATTTACTTTGGCTAAGAAATAGAGAGAGGTTTTGAAAGAGAAGCCACAAAACTGAGACCCAGAATCAAAGCTGTCTGGCAGCCTCAGTGTCTGCAGCATCAGCTGAAACCTCAGGGAGGCTTTGTGGGATCATCTCCAGGCCCTGGGAGATAAAAGCAGGTGTTACACACGTGACTGTGCACAGAGGAAAAAACTAGCACAAAAGAGCATAATGATGGTAGTTCCTTGAAGTAGGAAACACTGTTTAAATGCTGGAGGCAAATGGTAGTGTTTTAGTAAGCTGTCGTACGAAGCAGATCAGCACTAACTCCCTCAATGCTTGTTAACCAGTAGCAGCTGAAGTAACAGGGAGATTAAATATCCAATGGACAGCATTTCTCATTCCATAGGATCCTGCCTGGGGATGCATTTGGTGGAGGTTTAATCCACACTGAGCATGGAATCAGCTAAGGTAACTGGGAAAGTGGGCAGACTGTGGCACTTAACCATCCTCACCCAACTGCCACAGCTGCAGATTTGGACAGGTCTGTTCTAGCCTTGTGCGGAAGCTGGGAGAGAAACAGGAACCAAGATCCCTCTGATGCCCTTGTTATGTGGTATGAAGTAGAAACCCTTGGCCCAGTATATCATCCAGCCATTTGTAGTCAGGCAGACAGTCTTCAGAGGACAGAATTTCTCACTGGACGGTCCATTACAGCTTCAGGCTGCACTCAGTGGATGATCTGTGACCAAACAGGCTCCTCATGCCTAACGGGACTGTGACCAAAAAGCTGTTACAGATGTCGCGATACATGTCCTGGAGTGATAGCATTCCTCCTGCTTAACTAGTGCTTCAGGTAAAGGACTAACAAAGGGAAGGTATGAATTTGTGGCTGATAAAATTTGTGACAACAGTAAAAGTAGAATTAACAATGGTGAGAAAATAGCGGCAACAGGATACGCATCCCATCAAAACACTGGGATAGCCAGCTTTTGTCTCTCCTGCATACCGTTGAGTACGATGCTACAGCTGCTACATCGGACAGTGCTAATGGGAAGAGCAGTTCCCTTCTTAAATCTCTTCCAGATAAATACATGCCTAGAGCAAATATATTTTAACTGCTTATAGGGTATGTTTTGGAG
The DNA here is from genome assembly GCF_034638445.1 of Ciconia boyciana. Taxonomy (NCBI): domain Eukaryota; kingdom Metazoa; phylum Chordata; class Aves; order Ciconiiformes; family Ciconiidae; genus Ciconia; species Ciconia boyciana. The sequence goes on along the minus strand of NC_132941.1, from coordinate 14,802,664 downwards.
ATTTGGTGGCTTTTACTCTCCACTTCATAACATCCATTAAATCAATCTTAGATTCTATTCCAGTGAGCAGATATTTGTCAGAAAGCTGCTTCAAGGTCTCCCAAATCCACAAGGGGTTTTTTCTGATATTTTCAAAATGATGCTACTGCTTAAGTAATAAAAATACCTTTTCACCTTTCCTCTATCACACTGGTAGTACACTTAATGTAGTTACGGGAGAGTTCTGTGCCTTGCAACCAAAAATGCATTTAAATTCAAACAGAGTTCATATTAGTGCTGATCGTTCATGGCCTATAAAGAATACATATTTAAAAAGCTCTTGGAAACTTAAAACAACTTTCTGTGTGTTAGTATTTCGTCTGTGGAATGGAAATACTTGCAAGGCCCTACCTCGGAGAAGATTTGTAAGGATATAGTAAGGGCTGTGTGGGTGGTCACAGCATTTTGTAAGTAAAATGCACAACCAAAATTACGTAATAAAAAGCTTGATAGATTTTTGTTATCCCTGCCCAAACTTGTTAGGCTGAATCAACAAAACTACCTGAGCAATATGATATAGAAACTCTGAGAACTACCAAACACAGCTTTCCTTAGAGGTATTTTTGCAGAATCACCTTGGATTATAACTGCTCCTTAGGAACTTGAGATTTGCAGCAATAAGATTTCAAGCTTTTAAAGAAGTTGATGAACAATTTTAATGGATTGGATACTGAGAAAAACATCAGAGAAGACATCACAAGCAAAGACTCATTCCAGGCACTGTATCTTTTATTTGTTGCTTTAGTTATATGGAGTGACAGCCCAATGAATCACTGGGTGGTCTTTTGGTCTGACAATTTGGGTATTGTCCGAGCAATTAACAGACAGGCAGCCAGTTGCAGTGGCTAGTGATTAAATTAGAGGTTCTTTGGTGGTTTCCATAAAGTCTCTGGGAAGAGTTAGGTGGATCCACCATCTATCATATGATGAACACGTGTCTTGTTACGTTTACATGTTTATTCAACTAAATACTTAAGAATATTACATCACTTGAGAAGAGCTGATATTTGAAAGACATTTCATGCTTTTGGTTTCTGCTGTGCTAACCCTGTGCGTGAGGAGAATTTATGATACTGTTGGGATAAACCTTTAGCTTTAATTTTTTTTTTTTTTGGTAGATTTCAGAAATGTCTTTCCTCATGTCTTAAGTCACATCTCTGACTAACTGCATGAGTACTTCACCGGTTTCATTCTAGATTTTTTATTAAAAGTTGCCTTCTCTGTTACTTAAGTCCTTTAAGCAGATATTATTGGTGTTAACTTTTTGCTTAGCCCACGAAATATGTAGCACCCTGTGTTACTCCACTTTTTTACAATGCCTAAATCTATAGATGCTCGTCTGTGTTTCTGCTATTTGGCTGTTTCTTTTCTTCCTCGTGTGTGGGACATATCTATCACACTCTTCCCAGAATTTTGAGTTTTTTCTTCCTCCCATGATAGGCAGTGGTTAAAATTCCACAGGGAGAGAGCAAGGGAAAAGCAGCAATAAGGAAAAATAAAAAGAAGTAAACCCTATTAGCAAGAGTAAATATACTAGCATGGCCAAATTATGATCACACTGACCTCCAAGCTGCACTCTGATCTTTTGTGGTAATTCTGAACAGAGCTGCTGAAGGTAGATGTAAATGTCAATACTCTAGGAAGACTGGGAATTTCTGGGAATTTGCATAGGATACATATAGCCATAGCCACAATCCTGCAGGTGTTAAGTACAGTACCCAGTGCACTGAGCTCACATGTGGCATTCTTGAAAGGGGGATGGGACTATAAAATGAACGTCAGCAACATTAAATTTTCTTAAGCATTTAGCCCTTTTTCCTGGGGGTAATCTTTCTGGATTAGCCAGGAAAGTGCCCTTGTTGGCTAGCAGGGAGGGGAGGAGGTAGTTCTGTATATTTTAATGCTTTTACAGCTTCTGTACTAAAAGACACTGGGAATAAGAGGGAAGCTTGCATGGCTTCCTTAGAGATAGATTCAGCTCCCTTGCACACAAAGGTTTTGCCAAGGTTTTGCCAAATGAATCCCCACAGTAGATTACTCCTATTTTCTTATCCAGTATTCAGTCCTGGACCACATCTTCCAGCAGCTTTTATTCAGCCAAAGCTGCTTCCAGAAGGGCTCAGGGGCACCACTTGGTCAGCAGCAATCAGTGGGTTAATACAGCCTGGCTTCTGCCTCTCTCAGATGTTCAGGAGAAGATAATGAGGCAGGGATAGAGCCTGCAGGTTAATGAGATACCCCAACTGGAAGGCAGAAATCTGAGAGGAGAGACTTGGGAAGCAGAAGAGGAAGGGGGAATATGAGGGTCTTTACAGTCAGGTGTTACTCAGTTGAGAGAATTGCTGGGGCAGGATTGTTTTCCAGTATTATAAAGACCATTTGATTTGTTAGAGCATAGCTGAAATTACTCACCTACCTGGCAACAATAGTCTGCCTTTTACACTCCTATTAAAATCAATGCTGGACTACATTTGGAACTTTGTTACGCTAAAAAAAAGTGCCCCCCCCTCTGCGAACCCGAAACAAAACACCAAAATCCAAAGGCACTCATGTTAGGATAAACAGTGGAATCTAACAAATTCTAACTAGTGCTTGGGTAAGCATTGTTAGAAATATCCGTCATGCATTTGAACAAAATCTATTAGTAAGATGAATGAGTAGAACTTAGACAAATACGGAGAGGTAATACAGTAAAACAAGTGGCCCTATTACAGGAAGCTGTTGTATTATGCTGTTTTGAATATCATCATGAAAGCAGCTTACCTTTTTGCTGAATCTTTTCAATAATCCTGGCTGTAAATGATGCAGCCATGTAAATAACTCTGGCAGTTGCCCTTTGACCATATAATATGAAAAATAGCTAGTTCTCCATAATTGCATTGTCAAAAAATTCCTCCTACTTATCAGTATGCGACCTCCTGTTACAGACAAGCAGAATACAGAACAATCTACACAGTGTGCAGTGTTCAAGCTGCTATTCTTACTGTTATTATCAGCAATGACCATTATCTCTAAATGTTCAACAGTAAATCCAGAGGAATAAATGGAAACATTTCTCCTAAGTGGTGTATAACAATACCTGACATTTATATAGCACCTTTCATCTGTAAGAATCCCAAAGTGCTTTACAAAGTCTGCTGGGATCACTTCTCCCACCACTGAAATGTAGCTATCTCTATGGTGAAATTCAACTTCTATTCCACACCAATGCCATTGCACAACAGTGTTTTTGAAAAAAGTGACAACTAAATGAAATGCATTGAACTGTTCTTGTGAAAGCTATCACAGGATCCTCAGTGACAGCCAGTGGTTAGAGCTTTGGTTTGGCATCTAGAACAAAAACCAGCAGATACTTCATTCTCCTCTGCCCTCATACACTTCTTTCTTAGCAAACACACTCCTATTCTCTTTCTGTTCTTCTCAGAGCACTGTGCTCACGGTGAGAAGAGCAGCTGCAAATACACTGACAGTGCCTGGGTTTGACTTTGCTTATCTTACCTTTTACCAGTTGAAATACTACTAATGGATGAAGTTCTACTAATGAAATCACACTAGTAAGCCTGGGTGCCTGGAGTTATCCTTAGAAAGTAAGTAATAATGAAAATAGAATGCTTAAAAGTTTATAGGAAAAAAATGGGCATAACTAATCCACGATTATGCTTCTCTGACAACTTTGGTCTGTTTGAGCCCAACTCTGTGAAATTAAGTACTAATCTGTTTTTGCTTATGAGGTATTTATATTCTTTTTCACAGTCTTAGTACTATATCTGTGTATTTAGATGAGCAGGTATGCCAGAGCCCTCACTGTAAGGTGACTGTAGAAACAGATGCTGTATCTGTACTGGTAAATTAGAGTAAGGGAACATTCTCGGGTATGGGTACTCATATGTATTGATAAAATGATGGAACAATTTCCATGTTCTTGATCTACAACAACTAATACACTCCTGATGATCATACCTGCTAGGAAGTGTTTGAACATGTCCACGCTCTTCTGTAGAGTAAAAGAGTTTTTCACTCAACCTTTCTTTCACATCTTCCTCTAGCAGTTGGCTTTATTGCCATAAAATAGTGCTAGGCACATTTAATTTGCTCTTACAGATATATATACAAAGGGTATGTACACAATAATAGAGTGTATGTTAAGTGTAATATTTGTGCATTCCTGGATGTGACAAAAGTTAGTATAAAAGTGGATTGAATCCTTTTCAAGAGAAACACATGGTATGCTGTATGAGTCATCTTGAAAGTGTTCTACCAATATTAATCAAATCATGGAGCTGAAAATACATGTTCTTACTAGAGTTTCCTATTACATTTTCATCTCGTAGAAGGATGGGAGCAAGCCCAGGCAGGAGATCTGAACCCTGCTGAATTTTGGAGAGCTTAGCTCTTGCTGCTGATACAGATTTGATCCCTCCAACTCAGGTTTATGTCTGTAATCTGTCACTTTAAAAAATCAAGGTCCCATATGGGTTCATTCCACTGCAGTGTTACTACTTTATCTTATATTTCATCTCCTCTATGGTCTTGGCTGTTCTTTGGCAGAATGTGAGTTCCTTCTTTTAAGCCTGGGGAAACATTGGACATATGTCACCACTGAGCTACACAGTGTGGGGGGAAATTAGCTAAGTAGAGAGAACCATTTCACCACTGAGAGTATGGTGGTCTCGGCTCTTCCACAGCTACAGACGAGGAAGAGAATCAAAAGTGTTGTTTCAGAAGTTACTGACCTTTCTAAATCAAGCTGTTATATTTCTTTAATAGAACAAATGCAGATAAACCAATTCATATAAGTTCTCATTCTGTACATAAATGTAGACAAAATATAAGTACTGTATTTGATAGGACACACTGCATAACTTGATAAAGGTAGCTTTTATTCTTGATATTGTTATGTAAATAACAGATGAGAAAGTTATTTGTGTTTCATTACAGCTTTTACTTGGTACTATATAGCAATAAAAGGGACAAAACTGAAGTGAATGTAATATACTGTAGCAAGTCACTTTAAATGTAACCCGACCATAAGAACAGTTTATAAAGACATGCTGCTCTTCTGAACTGAAATTTAGAAGACTTGAGTTTGATTTAAGTTCAAACTTCTCATCTGCTCTTGGGCAAGCCATGTGAATCTCTTTAAGTCTCTGTTCCCACATAAATTGAGGAATAATTTCTAGCTTCATGGGAGTTTTGTGAGTGTAAGTTCATTAAGGTTTGTGAATCAGTTAGATACTGGGGGGGGAGGGGGGCGGCTAGGTAAGTATGTAGATAAATAAAATATCGGAGTTAGATGCTATCAACCACTTATTACTGTAAAAGTAAGAGAAACATATCAAGTGCTTAAATGTAATTTTTCTTCTCTCAAGAAGCTTCATTGTACTTTTAAAATAGAGACGAACTGTAGAGCGAAGCCTAAAGTAACAGCAATAACTCTGAATCCACCATGAGATATTCTGAGTGGTGTCTTAAGAAAGCACAGTGTGAATACACTATCAGAATTTATCTTGCACATAAATCCAAAAAATTCTACTGCCAGAGAGACAAAATTATATATGCTTATGATGAATGTTTGGTTTCTGAAACATATATGTTAGGACGTAAAATATCTCCTAACAGAGATGCTAAATTAAAATGTTTAATATGTTTTAAAATGCATTAAAATTTAAGGTTGTAAATTTATATTGAAAACATCACATTTATTTGCTGTGACCCCACTGAAACAGGCTCACTGATTCTAAAGTATTTTGAGTCGTCTTGTATGTATGTGTATATTTATGTGTATGTATATGTATTTATTTATATCCGCTATTGGATATTCCATATTGAGCCCTATTTTAAAAGTGAATGTGAAGATTGCAGTTACATTATGAAATGTCAGCTATAGGACTGCAGAAAGAATGGATGTGGCAACGCTTAACTCTTCCCACTACACGTATGTATTACACACCAATCTTTATGTGTATTCCATTGCCCATGCCCATGTCCATTCATAATCAATAATACTGCCTTATCAAACTCTTCTATACTTTTATATCCACATATGTTTAGTACTCTTAAAGATATTTTAAAGATAAACAGGTCTAATTTTGGTCCTGACAATCAGACCAGAACAATAAAATTGATAGATTTGGCTCCACATTTGAAATGTTAACCCGTTACAAGGCAGGTCTTAGCAAACATGCCAACAAACAAAAAGTAGGAGAATCTTACCACTTATTTTCCTCGTCTTCAAAGACTTCATCTTTGAGGCAGAAATTTATAGTTCTGCTTTTTATATTTAATTATTGTTTGACTACTGCATCTTCAGTAAAAGCCATATCCTCCTTAAATTTTCCAAGTTTTTTTCCCTTTAGTTGACAGACAGTTGCTAATCACATGTATAATACCCTGAGCAAATTTCAGGCCATATGGGGATAGAATAGCTTCCCGCATATTTTACTCCCTTCCATCCTTATTTTTACCACTTTATATGAGAGACTGGTTTGCATTTGTGAATGAATGCTATGGTGTGTATTGTCTGTGATAAGAAGAGGGATCATGTGAATGTTAAGCCTTTAAACGTAGATGGTGAAGTTTAACAGAGACTTTCAAATTCACACATACAAAGACAACATTTACTGCTCTCTCTGCCTGCTTTGAAGCACTCTGCAAAGAATCTGCTGAGTACACACAATAAAATATTCTTTATACCAATCCTGGACAGATATTTTGCCTGGCAGACAGGACAGGGTGGCATGCTATCCTCTGAATGCTACACTGGGCTTTGCTGGCGAAGTCTCTGCTGTTGTGAGCACAGGGGTATCAGAGTCTTTAGCCAATATGTAGCAATGACATGAGAGCTCCAGAGAGATTCTTTTGAGAAGAATCATCCGCTCCTGAGGTTGGATTCAGAGTTGTAAAGATTTGGCATATGGATTTTGATCTCTGAGTTGCCTTAACAAAAAGCAAATTCCATAACTTCCTCTGCAAGGTCTGTGGTCTGTTTGACTTCGCTGGAGGAAGAACACTTGTTCAAAGCTAGCCCGGCAATCATCATTCATCACACTGTCAATCACAATCAGATACCAAGGTACCTTCAACAAACGTTTTGTATTGTAACTTCTTGGTTGGTTATTAAATTAGTGTTTCCCACAAAGTTCCAGTAGTCATAGGACATTTTGTTAACTTTATGGGATTTATATTAACTCATAGCAGTCTTTACAAGGTTGCCAGAAGGTGTAAAGCAACTAATGATTAGCTAGATTCTTCTTGGTAATTTAGAAATATTGATGAGTGCTAGTTCAAGTTGCTGTTACCAGCAGAGTATTACCTGCAATGCTTGACTCCTGCTAAGAAGGAAGTCTACACTCAACACAGTCTTACTTTTCCTTATTTCATATTTCTTAATGTGCAAAATACTATTGTTGTTATTATATCTCTGTCAAAATTAATTTTCAGCAGCTGCTGAAATCTTCAAGTCCTGCCAAAGAGAGTCATCAACTATAAAGTGAGTCCTGAGTCTAAAGCAGATGCAGTATTCTCCTCAAAAATTATTGTAAGTAAAAATAGTTACAATAATTATCACTAATATTGAAAAAGTCTTTTTCTTTTAATCTAGTATCATATGAACTAATTTCTGAAGCAGTTAATATCACCTCATAACATGTATGTAGGTTATCCTAAACTATACATTTAGTTTTACTTTAGCATATGAATAAAAGTTTAAAAACATTTAGACTTTGTTCAAACACTGTCTTGTGTACAGTTCAGGAAAATGTACATATCTGATAACATAATGACAGTACCACATGCACCTGTTCCCAGAGAAGGCTGTTTACTTAAGGCCTGAAGCAAGGTTCAATTTTGAAGAAAGCTTGACAAGGACAATTTCTTACTTACCTTTACTAGCTGACAAAGCACAATAATAATAATGATGGGTGGTTGCATTCCAAGCTTTCACTCACTTGAAACACCACGGAGCAATTTATATGTATTTGTTCTTTGCTTTCACCATGGTATTACAAAGCTAGGTGGGATTTCCAAAGAAGCCCAAGAAATAAAGCATTCAGCTCTCAGAAGGAGTTACTGAACTGCATGAAGCTATACTTACTCATCCACAGTAATGCTCAGTTTTTCTGAGACCCTGTGCTTCGGAGTGGGAAGACACACTCCTGGCACTTCTTGCATCACTCCTCTCTCTGCAATATTGTCACATGCATCAGGCACTTTCTGGAACTATACATGGATTTCTTTTTTCTCCCTACCTGGAAAGGCTTAGCCAATCCTCTAGAGCGGTTTTGCTCTTTAATCCATCCCACTCCTCCTCTTTTCCCAAGATCTAAACCCTCATCTCCTTCTGCCTTTTGCTGCATTCACTTAGCTGCAGATGTCCGAGGGATATGAGACGTGCTTTACCTTCTGCTCTCTGAGAGGTACCAACACAGAATTGCTCCCTTAGAACCTCATCGCTGGCAAGAGAGTGATTTTCTTCTGATATCTGGCCCTGATCTGTATACGGTATTGGGAACAAACACTTCATCCTTCCCCACGCACTCTCTCTGTGCCAAATTAGTTCTGAACTACAAATACAAAAGATTGATGTTTCCTGGTCAGCTTTTTCATGGATAGTCAAAATATCTAACAAATAAAAGGGACATTTATTTAGCTCTAGAAAATCTGTTCGTAGGTGTTTGGGGTTGAAGCAAAGTATTTTCTACTTGGTTGTAGAGTGCTCTAACCAGGACCACATACTAATCCAAAATACTGAAGTAACATCATTGCAAGATCTGGCATTTCTGCATTTTTGTCCCATAATCTTCTACAGAAAACAGTTCTGTGTCATAAGTTTAGACCTTTATCCTTTAGCTGGACAAACAGCCCTGGAGAGCAGTTGGTTGCTTTTGTGAAGGAACAAAGATTGTCTGAGCTCCCTAACTCACCTCTTGTCACATTCAGGCAGTAAGGTGCAGGATTTTAATGTACTTACCCATACTTTTCAGTATGTGTGTTTGTGGTTTCCTACATCAGATGCTAAAATCTTTCCATGGATTGAAATTTTTGTATGGCAAGGTTGTGTGCCCGTCTGACTCACCCTCTGGTTTTGAGCTGTGGATCAGTTTTTCCATGATGCCTTTTGAAAGATGGAGGTATCAGTTGAGCAGACCAGAGCAGGCAGTTTCCTGTAATCATCTATGCCATCATCTGTGCCGGATCATGGCAGCGGCTGATCAATAGAGGAGTATTTAAATATGTTAGAGCCTGAATCTGATATTCTACATGTTTAACTGCATAAACAGATCAATGGGACAGGATTGATCTCCATTGATATTTGGCAGTTTTCAAATACAATTAAACCACATTTGGAGTACTGAAAGCACTTGAAATAAACAACTGGGCACTATTTATAATTTAAAGAGCTACTCAAAAAATTTAATAGATCAAGTGGTTGTTTCAACAATGCCAGTGTCAAGGGAAAAGTTGAAATCCATATGCTGTATATAAATAGCAAACTGAAATTAATGGCAAACTGAAATTCAATGTGTTCTTTAGCACATATTATTATATACAAATAGTTCAGTATTTATGATTATAAGGATATGCAATTAAATTGTCGTTAACTGATGTATATGAATGATTATGCCTGAGCAGAATCTAGGATTGGAATTATTTGTACAGTACCAGCACAGATTCTTCAAAAGTATAAATGATGTCATTAATAATTGGCTTAAAGTGAGTAAATTGCCAGTTTATAAATAAGACACTGTTGATAAAATGGCAACTTTAGCTTTCTCACATCACAGTGAGAAAGTTTTCCACAAAACAGTGGAATGCAAGAGTTACCCAGCTGGTTTTTGGTTTCGCTGATCCCTGTTGGCTGTATTCCCACTGTGTCTGACAGGGCTCCAGCAATTCCCTGTATTCCAGAGCACCTCCTAGAGCTGACACCTGGCATCTCTGTTGTTCCTTCTGAGAGCCTGGCACCAGCATGTGTTTAAGGCTACCATCAAAACCTATTTGCTCAACTAGTGACAATCTAGGAATGTCCTAGGGTTGCCTTTGGGGGTAATGTCATTGTCACCACAAAGGCATATCAGATAGCCAAAGGCTGCTCAGAGTGTTTGACTCATTGACATGCCAAGGAGATAGATACTGGAGGTCATAAAAAGGACCAGTGCCCACAAGTTTTCTCCCTTGCCACTTCAACTGAGTCACACCAAAGCTGGCCAGAAGGATATTCATTTTGGGAAATAAGATTTATTGGCCATTCTGGTCTCCCTCTGGGCAGTTTTACACAGCAACACAGATGCAGTCATAATGAAACCTAGTGTGAGAGCTGAGGAGCTGATCGAGAACACACAAGGCAATTAGGAAGTTTACTTTCTAAAGAATTCTTTGCAAAGAAAGGCTTATGGTTTAAAGCAATTTGAAATACATAAAGGAAACATGGATCTGTGAGACTACTCTCTGCTATAAACCCAGAGCACACCACCGTAAACCCCAATTTCTGTAAAGACATAGACTTGATTCATTACAAGGACACTGAATGTCAGCTCAGTAGTGCATTTACCAGCCAACTTCAGTGTGAGCACGGGGAGATGTACTTTTGCACTTTACGCTGACAACATTCTGAAACATATCTAAACAGTATCAGTGTGTTTTCCTTTCCCAGACACTTTGAAAATAATCCCACATGTTTGTGCTAAGGTCCATATCCTGAAAAGCTAGGAAAGTGATTTCTGTGTGTACCATTTGCTTAATCCAATGCCAATGTAAAAAAATAAGGCTTTTCTTGTGATACGGATTGAGAAGAGGAAAATATAGCAAGCTCCTTTTGCCCAGGAAGGAGGACTAGTTAAGCAGCATAGAGACAGTAGGGATTCCCAGTGTATGTTTATCAGAGTTGGGATACTGCAATCCTTGACTCTTCAAACCTTCCCAAACCCTTCCTAGCTTCTGGAGGGTTCAGAACATGCATATGAGTGTGTACCCTTCTACTAAAAGTACATACATATCATTCCCAAGGGAACTGCTTTTTCTGTTAATGATATCAGAAATACTTTTACCTGAGAGGCTATTACAGGGTAACATTAAGAGGATACGTTCAGTATTAAACTCTGCACTGTTCCAATGGCCATGAGTACATCCCGCTACCAATCTGTGTTGCACAGAGCAGCACAGTGAAAACTGTACAACAGAAATACTTTGGCATTTTACCTGAAGAGACATGGTGATGACTTATAGTATACCCTGAATAATATTTCTTCTCTGTGCTTTATCTGGACCAATAAATGCTTATGCTTCTGGATGCAGGAAGAGCTGTTTGTTCTCCTCAGCTGACAACCCATTAAAAAGAAAATAAAGTAAACATATCAGAATTAGTCCCCTAAAGCTTCCATCAAGCCTTCTGCCATGAGCACTTTGCTGTTGTTTTTGGTTTTTTCCTTTGCCAGCTTTTGGCACTCAGGGGCAATCTATCTTTGGGAGAGAGAATAGTATCGCTCTTTTTCCCCAGGATGTACAATGCAAGAACTAAAAACAGAGGCTATCCAGAACAGTATCAGAGGGCTGCGTAACAAATAAGTAGCCAGAATTGTTGAAGAAATCTTCTTTAGGTGGTGAGCAGTACAATATACTTATGAAAAAATACAAAACCTTACAATGAGCAATTATAACTAATAAAAAGAAAAAGTTATTTCCTTACCCCACCCAGTACTGGTCAGTTTAAATCCTGAACCTGGGGCAGTTTTCCTAGGATAACTCTGAGGAATTATCTGACTTGTGATTATATTTTCTAAAAATAACATTCCAGTTTTATTGTTCATCATCAGAAGGTAAAGAAAGAAAGAAGCATCACCAGCAGAAAAAAACACAAGGAGCTGTTTCACCTGATTTTTTCTGTAATGACTGTCAAGCAATGGGCTTTAGGACCTACTAGAAATGCAAACCCTCTAACAGCTTTCAGGCAAGCCCTTGTTTTCAGCTGATCATTACTAGTTCTGACCTTTTAAATCCTCTGCTGCTAAGGGAGAACCTGGTCTTTACAGAAAAGCTGTTCTGTATTCCATTCATAGACAATGGAGAACTAACTATATTTACTGGTATTTAACATATGGAGCATATTTGCCTGGAAGGTAGATGAAATCTCCTGCATTTAAGATCAAATCAATTTGAATTTAAGGTCACATTTGCAGAAGTCAATGTTCCGTAAAATCAAAGAAGAGCTTAATTCTACTATTTTTTTCTCTGCCAATCAACTGTGTAGTTTCACACAGCGCAGTTCTGCGAGCCTTCCTCCCTGAAGGAATCCTTGCGCGCACAACCATTCAGACGGGAGGCAGCGGCATGACTTGGATCTTACTCACCTGAGTGGAGCTACGAGTGTTGAGGTCCAAGACAAACATAAACTGCATTCTGTAAACTTCATATTCCTAATTCTCACTCCCACAAATAGTCTCAGTCATATTGCTGAGACTACTCACACAAGTATGTTGCCTGCTGAAAGTGAAGCTCTCAGGATCAAACCTCTTTTCTTAAGATGAGATGTATCCAATTTGGAATATCTAATTCATGTGCTTCCAGGACTAAATAGAGAAAATAGGTCCATGTGATTTCAAGGTGAAAGTGTGTGTATCTTCATTCATAAGCAAGTGCTGCTACTTCAAAGGAGAGGAGATTTGCAGGAATCAATGATCTGCAATATCTTTTTGCTTAAGGTGTAATTGCCATCTAACAACACTTAGGGACTTTGCTATTGCAAAGGTCTGGGAAACACAAGCCCAAAATACAACTTTCTGCTTGGGAGATTTCTAATATTGGAACATTGTCTTTGCACGCTACTAACCCACAGCCTTTTTCCCTAGAAGTCTAAACAGGAGAGGAGAGAATAGGAGCTGCTGTTGATTTCCCCTTCCACTTCCCCTGTGAAAGTGCGATACAGCAGGTCTGCAAATGACTTTTTTTTGTTGTTAATAATAATATTTTTGTCTTTATTTTTAAATGAAAATATTGATTACTTAGCTTGATGAAATAATGAAAATATATAGTGAAAATGCAGTGGAAAAAAGAAAATGCAGTATTAATTGCTTCCCCATGGTCTAAAAGAAGAAGGATTTTTTTTTTAACACAATGGAAACAAGAACATAGAAATAGTGCAGAAAAGTGGGGAAAATTTGCAAATTCTTATTTAATGGATTTTTAAGTGACAATTATTCATACTGCATATGGGATAGCCAACTGAAATGCATCTAGCAGCATTTTCTGTTCTGATGAAAATTTGTCAGCTACTTGAGCAAATGATTTTGAACGATAAAATAGAACAGGACAAAACACTATTATCACCAGCACATTATTACAGATTCCGGAAAAAGTTAACAGAAGCATCTTGCTGGCTGCTACTATTTAGATCTTAGGTAACCACATGGCAAACTGTAAACTTCTCTTTCTATTTCATGTTGTTTAGTTGTTCGGGTTTTTTACTAGATGAAATAACTTTTTAGTTAAAGAAAACAACTGTTTGAGCATATTTCGGTAAGATGTCTGATGAGCATTTTTGAAAACCAGTGATGTCTTCAAATAATATTTGGAGGAAATAAGCAGAGAAATGAGAATTTTTGAAAGGAAAGGGGGAGGGATTTTTTTTTTTCTGTATGAAATGCCATATATTTGCAAACACATTTCTGAGCCAAGCCGTCTTCATTTCTGGGTGTGCCGTATCTTTCAGGAAAATAAGGATTCCACTTTTCTTCACAATAGCTCTTCCTAACTTAGCATGCGTAAGAAACCTTGTCTTATAGTGCTGAGTTGACAAACCACTCTTAACTCGTCCCTGGCTGCTGGATTTGAACCTGTGTTTCCATGCAGTCTTGTGGGACAGATTCACCTCTGATGTAAATGAGCACAGTTCCATTGAAGTCAGCCAAGTTGCCTTCTTTTGCACCAAGGCTTAATTTGATCCTAGATGTTTAGATCACTAAGCTATCCCCTCTGGCTTAGCAATTCTCCAGTTGAAAGATTACTTTCTGACTGTGAATGCCAATAGTCTTTTTACTCTGGTAGCTGAAGAAGTAATAAGTGCATATAAGTGTTTCATGAAGTGCTTCACAGGTGAAGGGAGACAGCCCATTGCATTCTGGAAGTGTCTCTTACTCTTCAAATGAAGAAGAGGAAGTCTGAATGAATGAGAGGTTAGTGTATTTTTGTGACTTCTACATCAAAACCAAAAGAGTTTGGACCTTTAGAGAAAAGGAGGACCATTGTAACTCGTTTCCCTACAGCACTCATTCAGCTCTGAATCAACAGAGCTTGTAAGCTTCTGACATATAGATCGACCTGAGGGGGAAGAGGGAAAGAAGGATGTAATTGTGCCAATTAATCTGGAAAGGCATCTGTGAGAACAATGTCTCTGAAGAAAGCCTGATAATGATCTTGGTTAGACTAGAGTAAATCTAGAGCAATGGCACTGAAATCAAAAGATCGTTCTATACTTGTTGGTTATAACCTGGATCAGAATGTGGCCTGGAATTCGTTATTCATCTTGGACTAGCCTTGGTAATTCTAATCACAGCTCTCTAAGGAGAACATCAATAGTTGTAATTAATATCAAATATTACATAAAATAGCAAATATTTTCAAGTGCATAATTAAAAAACCCCAATGAGTTAACAATGCTGTTTCGCTACTTTTGCATTTTGCTACAAAACCCACAACATATTTTGAGAAGGGATTTGTGTAGTGCTTATCAGGAAGGGAAGCAGAATCAGTAATGGGTACAGATCTGATTAGCAGGTTTATTCTAAGACCTGTTATATTCTACAGAGGAGTCAGGACATCAGAAAGCAAAGTAACGTGATCTCCAAAGCAGAATGAAGACAATGAGCCATCTATCATTTTGATCTATTTTACATTAAGAGATTAGCAAGTCTGGGAAAGAAGAAAAATGTAGAACACAAGTACATTCTCCTTCCTGAGAAATGGGGGCATTTGTGAGTCCTAGGGAGCTCCACAGCTAGAAGTAAGAGGAGCTCTCCTATGCTGCTCCCTTTGTCCATGCCTCCTGTCCCATTGACGCAGAAGCAAAGCCAGCCTGTCTGCCCACTCCTCCCATAAGTGGAGCTGCAAGCCAAGGAGAGAGGTGCAGAATCCAGTCTGTGGCCTTTGTATGTACCTACAACACAGAGGAATGCGAGCAGGTGTCTCTCATCCTTCCAGTCCCACTTCCTGATGCAGGATTTACTGGACTTAATGGAAGACACAATGACAGCAAAGCCATAGCTAACACATAATTTAAATAATCCCTGATTAACTAGTGAAATGATAATTTTAGGAAGTACTGAGTGAATTGGAAAGTGTGGAGTCCCACTGAAACATAATATTGATTTGATGCCTTTTAATTTGTTAGAGATTGTAACTAGCAATTCTATTCACCTATTTACTCTTCCCAAGGTATTTATTATTGACCAGAAAGAGGTCCGGATGAGAGCTGTTAATACAGATGTGCCAGATACTGCCTAGATCTGAATGGGGGAAGGAATGTTTGGAGGTGAACCTAAAACAGATCTGGGTTGTAGTTGAGGTTGATTAGTTCCATGTTTTCCAAGCCTCTCCATTTTCTAACTTGCACGTTGCAGTTTCTTGGAATAGTCTCCACATAAGTATAATTGCTCAAATGTAAATCAGAAGACAATGTCTTAGCCCCAGGCCCTGGCAGTAATGATAGCCGTTGCTGGAAATGTTAGAAAGAGTACTTATTTTGAAATGATAGTAAGCTTTTCAATCAGAGGTTATGCTGTTTGGTGTAGAGGAAAGGTTTGGGAATCCTAGCTTCTTGGCTGCCTTTAGCATGGTCACTTGTGTGGATTCACTTGCTTCATGAGCAAGGGATCTAACATCAAGTGCTACAACCAAAAATCAAAAATTTTCCACTCACTGCACTGAGGATTAGTCCTAGCTGATCAAATTGGATCCTACTGGAACGGTATGAGTCTTTTAGACTCAGTGGTTGCTGCCATTGTTTCTCTGACATTGCCAGACACAATGAGACATTAGGTCTGGATTTTAATCCACCTCTTTTCTTAGGAAAAATGCAGTTGGGAGATTTAAGATCTGATCCTGTAAATTCTGTTTCACATGAGCAATCTCACTGCAGATTAAAGACTAATCATAGAAGGATTTGGAGGATTGGGCCCTTTGATTTCTCTTCATGCTAAGGCTCTCTTTTATCTGGATCATCCCATTGATTATCCTTCTCCATCTTTTGCATAGGGCTTTAGGAATAATTAGAAGGAAATAAAATTTTCTGATGTTAACTTAATCAGTAACATGTGTACTTTGAAAAGTTACATTTTTACATGACAAAGAATGCATCATCCAAAAGCAAATATCTCCAAGGTATTTGGACTTGCTTCTAACTGACAGCTTGGACGTTATCACAACTGTGTGGCTGCTCTTTGTTCTGACTCACAGACACTGTGAATGTTTGATAAATGTTACCTTTTTAATTCTTGATAACATTATGAAAATGTTAAGAAATGTTACAGCAGATAACCTTTCCAGACCAAACAGCCTCATTAACCATGTGAAGTTAATAACTGACTACAGGACATTTACTTAATTTAGCTTTAAAAAAAGTTTTGCTCACACTACTCAAACTTTCCCTTCATTTTTATCTCCTTTTCTCCAAGGCCACAGATAAGATTTTCCTCTTACTTACTTGCAGGTCAGCTTTCCTTGACACTCAGGTCTGTCTACAACCAAAACCAAATATTTATGGGTATGTGGGTATGAAACACCATAATGATAAATGCATGATAATATACCAGAATGAAAGATTTCAAGACAACAGTGTTTGCTGTCTGAGCTGGACATTTACTTAGTCTGTGTAGCCAGGAGCAGGTACTTTGATATAAATCAAATGAAGTGTTTTTGAATGAGTAAGTCTATACTCTGAAGTATGACTTCAGGGATCAGGACATATGGGTGCACAGGTGTCATTTTGCAATGAAAGCTGCTAATGCTTTCTGTGCATGTCTAAAAACACTTTGTTTCAAGGTTGTGCTTCTGAGGATATAGCTCTGCAGGTTTCTTTTAAAGAATGAAGTGCTAAATAATGGATTAAAGGCTAAAAAAAGGATTTGAAAGGTCTTCGCTGTATTTTTTGCACATTTCAGTTATACTTTTTACTCCTTAGAAGCACACTTCCAGACTGTATTTAAATTTGAAGCATGTCATGGCATTGCATATTCTTAGAATGATCAGATAGGCTTAGAAAATTTAATGTTTAACCTTCATCAATTATTACACAGAGTTCCTCATCTAATAAAGCAGATGCTTGCTTTTAAGCATGTCAGTAGCCACGCTAGTTTTATTCTTAAACACTGTGCCAAAATGAGGACATAGTGGACTTCCATGAAATTCACAATAAATCTTGCAAAAAATATAAACATATTCTTTGGTTTATGCAGATTAGTAATGAATGTGACTACCAGATTAGTAATGAATGTTTAAATTAGATGCTTTTGCTGCCTGACAACCTAAGTAGAAAGTCTCTTCCTCACTTTCGTCATTACTAAGAACACAAATGAGATCCTTTCTCTCACTATCTCTCACAGGAATTCTCATGGGAATCTGACAGTCAAAGCACAAGTTTCACTTGTGTTGAGTGTTTGTGAATGGGGCCTTGTTACTATGAAGTGCTCTGCACATGGAACATGGGGTTGTTTTATACAGGGGGAGGCTAGTTCTGAGGCTTTAAAAAAAATAATCACTCTTCAGCTAAAAAAAAAATAATGAGGTTTTGCAGTGTTTATCTGCTTCTACTTCTTATACTATGGGAAACCTCAGTAGTACAGCAAGAAGGAAGTGACAGTTCTGTTGTTAATTGAATTTGTTAATACTGGCTGTCTTCTGTCATCCTCATCAGCAATGTACTGACTTCTTGCTCAAAGTCCTCATACTGCAATAGCAATGATTAAAAATGTCAGTAATTGCTAATTGTCCTACCAAATTGTTACCATTTTATCCTGCTGTCTGAAAATGGCTTAACTTACCAAGGAAGCATTTTATTTCCAGGCATGATTAGCTGATTTCCATAATTAAATATATGATGAGAAATATGCTTGACCATTGTTGCTCAAGCTGTATTTTGAAGAACTGATAAACTTCCATCCTATTTTTCAAGCAAATATTAGAGTCACAGTGTCTATAATTGGTGGCTGAGCTCAGCTCCTATGTTTTTCTAAACTACTAATATTCAAATAAGTGTTCTTACCTTTAGATTTGACCAAGATATATTTGATATGATTTGTTATAATGCATGTCAATCCAATAACACTAGGGCTCTGGTCCCAAAAATGTGCTGATTCAGAAACCTTACTTTCAGAAAAGGTTATTTCCTTTAACAACATAATGTAGAATTTATAATTTACTTGCCAAGAATCACCATGTCTGTTTGAATTGTATTTATGGTAATTGTACTACAGATCCTCAGGGAATCTCCAGTATACTCTTGTATTACAGAAGCTCAAAGACATAAAATGCCTGTCACCTCATAGAGTTAGTTTTATGGAAGTTTTTTGGTTTGTTGCGGGTTTTTTTTAAATTATAAAGCATATAAAAGAATGGCTGTTTGGTAATGTAGTACTTGGAGTTACACTGATGGCATTATTCCCCAGGCCTGCAGATCACTGGTTTTCGACAGTGATCCAAAGTAGTATTCCATTTGCAGAAACAATGGAGGCTTCTCCAAAAGAAATTATAGACACAGACATGTCAGGCAAAGCTATACTTTTAAGTGACCACAGTCTGGTGCTGCCATTTCTTTTTCATATCCTGTTATACAATCATGCCAGTTTACATCACCTTACATAATCATGTCACTTGGGACATATTTGGAAGGGGTAGTTTGAGGGTATGGGTCAAGCACAGCCAAGGAAAATATCTCCTTATTATTCATCCATGTACTATACCAAACAGTGCCTAACTGGTTCTGAAAACCTAGCCCTGAAAATCTGGGGCCAGTTTGATGACATCTTCCTTCAAACAGTCTAATTCATTTGATGATCTGATACCACTGATTTTGCTCTTGGATCTTGCTCTTGTAGGAATGCACAACCTACTAGATTTGCAAGGGTAAAACCAGTTATTTCCAGGTGTGGCTGTAATGGCAACTGGTTAATAAGAATGATCTGTCAGGATTTAGGAGTTAGGAACAGTAGCAAAGTCCAAAAGCATCAGCAAAAACTATGGGAGATTGAGCAGCCCTAATTTTCTTTTTTGTCCCCTCTCTGTCTTAAGACAAACCTTATAATAATTTCTCAGCTTGTTCTGTAAGCCCATGCCATTCTTGCAGCATGATATGAATGACACCATCTCCTCTTTAAATTTTTGTAAAGTTCAAAGTACAACAGAGATAGAAGAGCTGGAGAAGATGAGTTTTATTTCCTAGAAACTATTTACGATCAGTTACCACCAGGGCTTGAAGGGTTCTATCCCATTTAGGTTTCTTTAATTAATTAAAATTGGCATTGGTATCTGTTCTCATTTCCAGTGTTGCAGTCCTTAGCCTTTTCAACTGTAGTTTCTTGATTTTTACTTGGCACCATTTAAATTTTAACCTGAAAAACTAAAAGGTTTCCTTTTGTTTAACAGAGTTCTGATTTACCTTGTATATACTACTATGGCATCACTGGAGATGTGCTTAACTGTGGTGACGTATTATGTCTGTTGAAGTGAACATCAAAAGACCATTTAATCACTTGTAATGTTTTCTCCTTGTCTGGGCCAGGGTTTTGTAAGGGTAGAGTTCTGCTAATGCACACTTCTGCCGGGAAGCTTCCCAAGGTGGGGCACAAGAGATGCTAAGTGGCAGAAGGAGGATGAGTAGAATCCATTAACATTTCCCCAGCAAGGTCAGATTTGATGTTTCCTTTGTTTATAGTATCCAAATTAAGAAGATGCTTCTGTGTTCTGAGTGTTGCCTCTACATAAACATACTCCTGGGTAATCTCAGGCTGGTCACATCTCCTTATTATTAGCCACCCATTAACAAGCTGATTGAAAAGGACCCAGCACAGCTTACACAAAGCGCTGACTATTTTCCAGGAAGACCAAATTTCTCATCAGCTTCATCAACACTTCAGACCATCAATATACAAAATAAAACACTCTTGTTCTGAAAGGCTATGATCACAGGAGAAACCTTTGCATTCTTTCTTTTTTTATTGCAAACATGTTTGGGAAAAAAAAGGTGTTATCTTGCTCTTTTTTTTTTTTTTCCTGAAGCCAGTATTACCAGCCATTTTACTTGTACTTTACTATTATTATCTAGGTGATGGCTGTGACATGTTGATCATAAATGGCAGTGAGAAAATTGATTTCCCTCAACAGAAATGCTTCCAATTTTCCCTGGGCCATAATTTTATGTCCACAACAAAATAAAAGGGTCATTTTCCTTAAGATGAGGGAATTGAAATCTTTGATAAAAGCCATAGTAAATGTTGTACTTTTGATTGCGGAAACTGCAGTTTTCACAAACATCTCTCCTGTCTGTTCTCTGTGTATGTGTGTTTCTGGGGAGTACGTGAGGGTGAGAAAAGGAGAGAAAAGAAGCAAAAAACCATTCTTGGAAAGACTGAAGTTGCTTTACGAAGTTCTGCAAATCTACAAATTCTTCCTGGACACAAACATTTGTTTTCTCAGGGAAAATTTAGGACTCCATTGGTAGCTTTCAGTCAAGCTTCTCCTCTTCAAAAGTGACTCTAGTTAAAGAGATACTTCTCAATCACCTATTTTTAGATATGACTGCCTAACTTTCTGGTATGGTTTTAAACAATAGTTTTGGAATTTTTTTATATAAATAAAATTGTAAAAGAATATATTTCTTAAGAGACTGTAATCACAGTACACCAATAAAAAAGAAAATTAAATAAACTTTTTTTCTTTTTCCCTGAAGGAGGATCTCTTCTATCCTTAAACAATCCTGTAGCTATATTTATTAAATTACAATTTCTGGGAAAATGCAGGAGCTATTGGCTGATGAGACTAAAAGCTACTTAAGGCTGATTTTTCTCTTAAAAAATTCTTTATTTTTGTATTATTTTTAAATAATATTAAATATTTAATTTAATTTAATAAATTTACTAGATTAATAATAATTAATAATTATTATTAATTTAATAAATTTTAATAAATTTTAATTTTTTTAATTATTATTCTTAAAAAATGTTTGTTTCTTCTTTGACTCTCTACATTGGCAAGTACAGAAGGTCTGGGAAGTTGACCAGGCAGTCCGAAGGCAGGGTTTTTTTCATTTAAATTGGATTTGTTCAGCAGTCTGAACAAAATATATGCTGAATCCTTGAATATTCAGGAAATCCTGAAAACTGACCTTTTGGTACTCTTCTACATTGATCTTTTATGTCCATAGTCCCATGTGTGAGTGTAATGCATGTGATAATGTCTCACTAGAAGTTTTTGCCTCTATAAAACTACACTCTTTGATACCTCACTTCTACGAGATGAAAGATTCCCATAATTGGCCTCATCTCAGTTTGGTTTGTGGAGTGGCAAGGGAATTGTGCCCAATCAAAGTTGTGTTTCCAGAATTTACAGTGAAGGAGTGTTTGAACAAGAGACAAAGCGTGAACAATCCTTTCCCTATGAGTCTGATCTAGGTCTAGTTCCTAGAGCCAGATAGAAAGAATAGCCATTATTTTGACTGAAACACAGTATCAAGTAAATATGAAGTTTTCTCTTGCTTTCATATAAGTGAGACAGAGTTTCCTCAGTTTGATGGCTTGATGGTTTTTACTTGGCTGCATTTCTTCATAAATTTATGATACTCCATGTTTTCAAAAGCTGGTGGAAAGTGAAGTGGTTGATATCCTTTAAATCAGACTTTTTTCAGACTTTCCTCTGCTTATAGATAGGGACAATATATGCAAAGAATCCAGCATATAAGGAACACATGAGTGCAAAGGTTAATTAAGATGCTGAGGTGCTGCTAACGTCTAAAGAGAATAGCAGTTTGAAAGTCTAGCCCGACCTTGCAGGTTATATATGTATTATTCGCAACATCCAGAAGATGTGTATTTGACAGAAGAATTAGTCTTGTGATCTCTTTGCTTATTTCATAGGTACTCAGAGGGAAGAGAGATGGACGTCAGTTCAGATGGGTAGGTTGTGATTGTTTCACCACAGCCATAAACAGGAGGCAGTAAGTCATGAAACAAAAGTAATGTTGAAAAAAATTTCACAATAGCTTTTTTTGAGACAGTAATTTTCACAGAGCCAAGAAAAGTAATTCTTTCTTTTTGACTTGGAAGGTACTTTTTGATTAATATCATGTTAATAAAATCATAGTTCTCATAATTTTCTTTAACATCAGTGGATTAGATTGCAGCAAGCACTGAAAAAGAAGGCCATATCTTTTACATAGCTAGTGTTGGGAGGGCTTAGTTATAAGAGGACTTTTGCATTTTGTATTCACTGCATGGTATATGAGAGAATAGATGAGACCAATTGTCTGAGTTGCTGCTGATTTTTGCTTCTTTATTGAGGTACAACACACAGGTTCCCCTGTGCATGATTTTCACATGCTGAACTAGTGGAGAATATACAGAGTCAAGGGAAGTACATCTTAAGGACAAAAGGAATTCTGTACTGTGTTTAGAAGTGTTGGGAGAGAGTGACCAATAAAAATGGAAAGAGTATGTGCAATCAAAAGCAAGAACCACTTTCTGGTGGAGTGAGCGAAAGAGAGGTAGATGGGTTTAATATGACATTATGTCTCATCAGATAGAGCAAGCTCTGTAGCATAAAAAAAGGTACTTGAGAGGCAGAAACAGATGCTAGAATGAGGGTTTTCCTTTTCTTCCTAGAATAGAAACACTCTTGAGCTCTCCTCTTAACTATTACTTCAGAAAATAGTACAAGAAGGAAAAAGTTTGGCTCTGAGGTGACATTGATACCAGCAGTGACAATATTGGTGAATTTTGCTGTCCTCCCTCAGAGAAAGGAAGGACTCAAACACGCTGAAATGTTCCTGGATAGCCAACAGCAGCCTAATTTGATCTTGAACTGACAAACGTGTTTTACGTGGACTGTATTTTGCCACTGTTGTTAACTGTTTGGAAATGTGAATTGGAGTTTATGGTACACTGGGAGAAATCACCCATTACAGCTGAGAGTGGATGATGGAAAATGAGATGGCAAAAGGGAGCAGACAGTGTTTGCTAGGATGCTGAAATCAGCCAGAAAAAAAGAGTACACAGGAGCCAGGGATGCTTGGAAATCTTAGGGTTACATGGTTATGCATAGTCTGCACTCCCTATCCTCCTATTGCCCAAACTTTTTAAGGGAGACTCCTGCAGCATCTTTTCTTGTTGTGTAAATGCAAAACCATTTTGCGATAGTGTATAGCATTGTGAAATGCTTATCAGTACTGAGAAGGCCAGGTTCTACTATCAGTTGCATCTGAGCAATTCTGTTCACTTCAGTGAGCTCACACACATGTAATGGAACCTGGACCAGCTCGTGTATGGAAATCGATAAACATGTTTGTGATCCAGTTGGACTCTGGCTCTTTAACAGATCATTTTAACAGATATATCCCTGGATCTCTACAGATTTAGAATTTGGTAGATCCCACTTTCTCTCTCAGACATTTTTCGATCATCAAAATAAAAAATGCTATTTATTAAGGATCAAATCCACACCTACATGGTGATAGTTTGAGAATCCCATGAGCAGGCACAGTGGATACTGCCTTACTAATGTCTGCAGAGATTTTCAAGTTTTCAAGAATGGCAGAAAATGGCAGATCTTAACTGCTTTTCACTAAAAACCTAGCTAGACAGCACCCCAAATAGAAACAATTCTATTTGGGATGCAAGTAATTCTTAGGCCCTTGCAGTTGTTCATACAGAGGTGGATTTTACCCAGAAAGTTATGATAAGTGAGGGTTAATCATAAACAAAGAGATTAGTAAAAACCACCCGTTTATCATATAAATTTGATAACATGAAAGTTTTGTGTATTAGATCATTGTTTTGCAAATAGCACAGATTTTCAGGGACACATTTACAATAAAAATTTCAGCTAGTATGATACAATTTTTTCCCAAAGTCTTTTTATTTGCAAGACTTACTTCCCTAAATGAAACTTATATAATGATAAATAATATATTTAGAAAAAAGAGAGCAGTATATCATTTCCAGACATGTAACTGTGGCTGTTGCCAAGGCACTCTCTCCTTTTGGAAATTAAGTCCTGAAAATCAAACATAGCATATGCAAAAATAAGTCCCACCCAACAGGGTTCCTTCTGAAAGTTTGGGTCTGACTAAAACATAGATCATCCAAGCCAGAATCAAGGAACAGAATTTCCTAGTTCCCTGTTTTATGTTCAGTTCTTCCAGATATATTTCTTGGTGGGCAGTTTGCCAGCATGGGATAATGTTACCAGAAAATATTATTTCTCTTAGTAGCCAAGTGAATCACTGAAACAAAATACATTGGGAAATGAGAAACAAACCATCAGGCAACACAACAGCTACCCTGAACAACGGTGGGGAAGTGGTTGGCACAGCCAAGGTAAGAATCAACAAAAAGCATCAGCAAATATTCGAAAGACTAGGGCAAAGCTTTTTCCAGATCTCTTGCAGGGATGTACTTTACTGCAGTAGAGTACTCCATCTGTGACACAGGTCCCCTCCCTCTCATCCTTCTGTTGGAAGTCGTGGAACATCATGGGGCTATATAGTAAGTGTGGACCAATGCAGTAGACTGCGTTGCACATCCACATAAATGATTTCCTTTGTATCTCAGCTAATCGTATCTATTAGGTTACTAAGCCCTTTCTGCTGATGGAGCAGTGTAAATGGGACATAATGGAAGAGAAAATTTAACCCCATAGCAGTAATAATGTTATACCTATGCCTTTATATCCTGCTATAGTACTACAGACTGCATACTGTTTCTTGTTTATCTGTTTTAAACAGTGCAGAATTTGGTACCTTTTTTAAGAATAAGGCTTTGTTTCTTTCATTATTTTTAACTGATTCCTCTCTGTTTCTCCTCAGTCATCTCATCCAGCCGTATCTCATAATTCTGTAGCATTAGATTTGGTGAACTATTATTGCATATTTTTCCTACAGATTGCAGATAGACACAGTGTATTTGGTGCAAGTAAAATGTGAAATTATTGCTTAGGGAGCTTAGAGTGGTGGTCCTACCATCAGGTATGCAGGTACAAATTTTTACAGAAGAGAGGAGTCTGATGGCTTGGTTGTCGCCATATAGAAGAGAAATACCTAAATTCAAAGCTGGAGGTTGGAACCAAAAGGACAACTCCAAAGCTAAAGCAAAGTCCTCTACCTTTCCTTTTTAATGGATAACAGGGCTCAGTGACTATTATTAGAAGTGATTTGGTACCTCAACATGCAATAGGCATAGAGTGAGATTTTTCAAAACCACTACACATCTAATTTACATTGACTGAAGATCCCATGAGACACCTAAATACCTCTGGACAACCTTACTGTGTCAATTTATAAAGCTCAGTTATCTTCCTCTTTCTCACATTGTGCACACTCCTGATTTTTACCATGTGAAACACTAAAAATTCCTGTTCCCTTGATTAGGAGGCCAATTTTACATGTAAACAACTTTCAGCTATGATGGGAAACCTTTGGAAGCAATGCTTTCTTTTTCTTTTAATATTTGTTGCAGTTCTCTGCAGCCATCCCGCTGCTGAGCATGCGGATCAGATTCAGATCAAGACAGTGTGATGCAACAAGCTGAATTTCTTGACTGACCTTCAGCTCTCTCCCTCCGTTGCGATATACAGCTTTCTGTTCTGCTAAGTGAAAGTCAGAAACAGGGGCCAAGTGAAAAGTGATTTTTTTCACTCTTTTGCAGAAACAACAAACTGGTTGCTTCTTTATGTGAGAAATTCTTTTGCTCATCTCTACTGGAGACTGAATTGTTTATTGTATTGACTGCACATCATTGTGGGCTGGGTTTTAACAGATATCTGTAACAAGGATTGGGGGGGCTGTTTTGATACATTAAATACCTTTGCAATCATTTTTTTTCTTTCTTTCTTTTTTTTAAGCAGTAAATCTCAGCATGACTGTATCCTGCAGTGGAAAATTACTACCCATTCAGAAATGTGCCTTGTTGCATTACAGTCGTATATTTGAAGACTCAAAGCTCTATCTGCAGCACAAAGGCAGGCTCAACAAATGACTTAGCATCTTTGTTCCTTTATCACAACACTTTATGGCAGCATTTTCTACTTGTTATAATCAAGGTATACTTGTGAAATGAATATTTTTTGCTCTTTAGCTTATATAACAATTACGCATCTTCATTAAAATGGGATATTGTGGTTAATATCTATCTGAAATTGTTCCTAGTAGTGTCTGAATTACTCTCTGAATGAATGAATGAATGTTTTTACAGCATCAGATGACAAAATTTACCGTGTCCTATCTTTTTATCAAAAAGGTTGCCCTGGACAATGTTTAAAATAAGTTATTTTTTTAGACCAAATGCAGAGAGGCACATTCCTTGTCAGCTCTGTATGTAAGATGCAAAAGGTAAGAGGATCCAGCTACACCTACCCTTTTGGGGGGTTGATTGTTAAGAATTTCTCTCTCAATATGCACTTGGATCCACATTAGAAGCAGTCGGAGGCTTTTAAGGGGAGAAAATCTCAGGACAGTGTACAAAATCAGAGTCAGGGTCGTGACCTTGACTATTGATCCAGCCTCTCTTATTTCCACAGCTTGCTGAGGCTTGTTCTTCCAACCTGCTGGTGTACATTAGAGCAGAAATCCATAACATGGCCATGTTCATCCAAGCACAGGAAGAAACTAAATTAAATGTTAAAAAACAATCTGAGGCTAGAGTTGGAGACAATTCATCATGATCCTAGACGTCAGGCAGGTAGGATGACCAAGAGTTCCTCAGCCAATAGACCCCAAACAGAATATGGAGGGACCTCACTGCCTCATTTGTCAGGTACAGAGCAGATAGTCGGAAAAACACTGAGGAAAAAAAAGTCTACCGAAGGTCAGTGTTTTAATTCCCAACCATGCACAAATATTCATCTTTTGGAATGCAACCTGTAATTGAGTTTTAGGGGAGAAAGGGAGGGAGGTAAAAAATTATCTGACATTAATACATTAGCAGTCAAAATTAGGAGAAAATAAAACTTTGCATGGAAGAAGTGTACTAAAAATTGAGTCCAACTTAGGTCTTACAACTCTGGAACCCAAGTTTAGGTGAGAGAATTTGACTACAGACTTGAGTAACCTATTAAAATCAGCAGTCAGTCTCTTTCTCACTTGCAAAAGTTATCTCAGTGGACTGCTAACCTTTCTTCTTGATGAAAGGGGTTTAAAGGTATATAATCTGTGATGCATAGAATGAACTCAGCATGTTTAATAAGAGAGAGATTCTGTAGGCTGCTTGAACTGTAAAACTGCCCTTTGCTGCTTCTCAAGCTGATGTTATTTGTACTGGACACAGAACACATGTCCCTTATATACTCATCCAAAACATGTAACCTAAAGAATACTTCTCAAATGGCAGTTTTTTCTTCTGGGAACTACAAAACATGCATACCTTGAAAGTACTGTGCAAATATTATGGTGATTGAAAATAGTCACAAACCCCACTGCAGTCCGCACAGCTGCTGTTCTAATTTAGCTAGCTGGTAAAAAGAAGAACTTGCCAGTTTTGTGAACATGAATTACCTTTCCTGTTGTGGTTGAATTGTGTTCTCTCTCAAAACATTGATAAGCGGGTATCTGAGCTGAAAATAGTCTACTGTCCTTTAATTTTATTCCTAAGTTATGTTACACTATTTGTGCGTTATCAGCATGTGCTGTTAAACCTCATCATGCTGAATGCCAATCTGATGAAACATAATAAGACATAACACAGTTTGACAGCTAATATTTAAAGAAGAAATCTTATCTCTCGCTATCTAAATAGCAAAGGGCTCCCATTCAGACACTTACAGATTCTTAGTGGATATCTTGAGAGAACAGTTAACCTGAGCTTTCTTGGAATGGTTCCCCAGTATAGACAGCAGCTTTGTACGTGTGCAAGCTTAAAACAAAATGCACTCTTACAGATTGTTAAATTCATACTGAACAATTTCTGAACTGCCTTTTTAATTTGTAGTACTCTAAGCAAGATTATGTAGGAAACATGAGTGAACTCACCTGTTTTACTAGACCTGTTTTACCAAATACTCTGCAATATCCAAATCAAATAATGTATTTTAACAAGCCAATTAAAACTGAGGTAAATTCCAGTTAACAAAAGTGGGAAAGATTTGACATATCTTAGGTATAGGAGTTTGCTGAACATAAATTCCTGGATGCTGTGCATCACAATTTGCTCTGTTTTCTTGCCTGGCTCTTTCCAGTTAGGCCAGGGTGATTATAATTCCATTTTCCTGAATTATTATTACTTGCCATTCACAGAGGCTTAACAAAGTACTTGTCAGTCTACATATTGACAGATCTGTATTCTACTGTTAAGGGTTTATGCTTTCCCATATTTTTCAAAAGTGTCTCATTTTTTGGGTTCTTACTTTCATCCATCATTAACCTGATTTTTACCACCAAAAACTAACTTGCAGTTAATGCTGTTAACTTACAGTAATTTCAAAGTAAAGGAAAATTATGGATACTTATGGATAAATATCAGGGCAAAAATACCTTATGTTGAGCACTTGATATAGAAGCATCTCAGATTTCCTTATTTTGAAAGTGTGACTCGAATATATCCGAGTTTCATGATTAACTTTTTAAATTGTAAAACCGTTTGAAAGTAGTCAAGTTGAAAGGAAATTCAATAGTAGTGAAAAGATCCATCTGCTTCCCAAAGTGGTTTTTTCTTTTCTGAAAATATAGGATCAACTTCATACCTGGCACAATCAAGCATGTTGTGTCACTTGTATAACTACTGTCACTGAATTCCAGAAATACCCCCGATCCAGACTGAATAAATAACTTGCATGACAAGACTCTGTGATAATCTCTGTCCAGATGATAAACTGTAGCAAGGGCAGTGCCCATCCAGAACACCACTCTGAGAGAAGAGATGTCAGCATGCCACCTCCTTGCAATGCCTACTGCCCTCACCTCTGCTCACACCTGTCCTAGCCAGCATGCACACACAAGTACTCAGCATCAGATAAACTTGAGTCCTTTGAAAGAGTAAAAACAAAAAGCAAAGCCATTCTCAGTTCAGCCAGGTAGGATCTGGTTTTGTGGTGGTTTTGAAGCATGCAATGGGAAAGGGGTGCTTCCTACTTGTGGTAATAATGCTCTATGGCTGTTCCTTGCAAGCCTTTACTCACGACAGTATTTAACTTTCTAGTTTTCTAATGATCAAATAACAGAGAACCCTACCAGCAGGGTCTGGGATATTCTCTCAGGGAAATTCAGGCAAATTTGGACAAATTCAACAACCCTTTGAAATACTAATTTGCCATGGTACATTAGCAGCTTGAATCTACGTAGGTGTTTGGGTTGTGTTAATGATTATTTTTATTTTTATATATTACTACTGTATTTAAGAAATAAGATGCAGAATGAAGCAGAAATCTTTCAGAAATTGTGGCTCTGAGAAACCACTGAATAGCACAAGCTAATAAACTAATATTTAAAAAAAAAAATTGGAAACACATAACTCTTTCTGAGAAACTTGATGGTATATGCCAGCCCTAGACATCGGTTAGAGGAATAAAAACACCAATGGCACATGGCTGGCCATTTTGCACTGATTTTGCGGTTACTGTTAAACCATATAAATCTACATTTTAATAACCTTAATGTAGTGTTTATAACAGTTTAATCCAAAAGTTTTTGGGAAGTTATCTACACAGTCTTAGGGTACCTGCAGCTGTGCTTGCTTTCCGTAGGCTGAATGTGATCCTACAGGTTGTTTTACCCAGTCCTGAAATAAGAAAACAATGCACGAATGACACAAGCATTGGTTAGCTAAATGTAAGCTGAACTCTCAAAACTAGACTTTATCTTTTACTGCATCATATAAAGACTCTTGGACATTGTTAATTGATCATATAGATTTCTGAAATACCGTAAAAAACATTTTCCCATTTCATTTGGAATTGGTATTCCTAACTTTTATACCCTGTTAACATTTAAAAAAATAGATCTGAAAATAGTTTTGTGGCACAGTAGTTAGAATGAAAGTTTCCAAGGACATGTTATTTTAATTGTTTGCTTAACTTCGCTGCGAAATTTGACTCGCCTTTTTATCACACTTGAGCCCACACTTCCTCTTCCAAATACATCAGTGCAGTTCCCTACTGCTTAAGTAACAGGGAAGAGAGTATCTGATAATTTACTTCATTGGAGTCCTAGTATTTTATTTCTTGCATGAAGGAAAGTGGCACCAGTATTTAGGTGTGCTGCATTAGAAGCAGAACAGGGTTTAAAAGTAAGACCTTAATTCATTGTGGTCTCTTTCTGGACTATAATCCAATAGAACTCAATAATATTTTGCAGTGAAGAAAATACCATCAAAAGTAATGTTTGAATCTTTTTTTATAGTATTGCACAGTTTTGATTGTCTTTTTTAAGACATCACAGAGGACTTAAAGGACCATGACAGATAAATGCAGTCTTTAAAGCTACTCATGCATTCTTAATGGACAGCCCGTTAATTTGAGGTCTAGGTCATGAATTTGAATGCCATTCACTAAATACCTCTTTGTCAACAAAAGCTAGTTTTCCCTTAGGGTAAATTGTAACTCATTAATTGTAATTAAATTAAACATATGCGACAACTAGAAAACCCAGGGTGAATTCTGTGAGGAACATTGGTCTAGCAGTCCATGGTTGAGTTCTGGGATGTCCAGGAGTTTTGCAAGTGAGAAGAAAATATAAGTCTATAGTTTTAATAACAGGTTGAGTAAAGAGGGCAAGTAGTAAATATCTTGCCCATTTAATAATTTTTTAATTGATTTTCCATTTGGTACTAAATATAAA
Source organism: Ciconia boyciana (assembly GCF_034638445.1). Taxonomy (NCBI): domain Eukaryota; kingdom Metazoa; phylum Chordata; class Aves; order Ciconiiformes; family Ciconiidae; genus Ciconia; species Ciconia boyciana. The sequence goes on along the minus strand of NC_132941.1, from coordinate 14,771,610 downwards.
CAAAATTTTAACATTAAAAGTTTTTTTGCAAGTTTAAGCCAGTAGTCATGATATTCAAGATATTTTGCATCCTATATATCAACCCTAAGAAGATATAACCAATTTTGAGCCTGTATTTATGTTTATAGTAGCAATTAAACTGTGTTAACAGCAGAGGCCTTTGTATTTGGAAGCTCTGTATAATCCATCCTCAGGTCCTAAGTTAAATCAGTTTGGTTGTCAAGGATGAGTCCCTAATGGGCAATGGTCCACATCACAAAGCCATCATGTAATTGCCACTATTTGGCATATTTGGCAGTTCCTATTAGGAGAGGCCTGGGACTGAGCTAGCACACTGAAGCGTTACATCATTTCAGATTGGAGACAACAAAACAAGAATTGGGATGAAAAAGATATACTGGTTCAGACATTTTTTTTCAGTGAAAATGTGGAAGCACTTTTTTAAAGATATTTGCAGGCTTTTGCCACTTTTCTGCATGTTGAAGATTTCTTTTTTAATCTAAACTGAAGTATTTGGCTTTCAGGTTTTTTAACATTTTCATTTTTACAAAAACTATTTTTTTTCTTTCCAACTAATTTGGTAAAATTGTTATAAATTCATGAAATGCTTCACACATTTTGGGGGGAAAGAATGTTTTTATTAGAATGTTTAGTCCACTTTCATGTGGAAAGATGTAGCTGGCTGAGTATCAGTGTGCTGAAGCAATACACATGACGAGAGAGATAGCTATGGTGCATACAGATGCTGAAACTGCATTTGTGATCCGAACAGTAAGTGGTTAACTTGAAGACTGAGGACATTCAGAAACAGTAGATAACTGACCTTGTATTTTTTGTTCAGCTGAGATATGTGCTTATAAAAATTCAGTTAACATGCTCTCTGCAGTTTCCTAGCTGCAACTCTGTTGGGAGCACATGTCTCTATTTAAAACGTGTGTTGTTTAGCATCACTATTTGTATCAAAATCCCCACTGTGAATAGTCAAGTGACAAATATTAAAGTGGGTAACTGTGTATAAACAGGAGTGCTAGGCCCCTTTGAATGTGTTTGGAGAATGTTAAATGCAGTGTAGGGGGAAGATATACCTCATGGAGGGGAAGATATACCTCACCTCTCCCCTATGTTATTTACTCAGGGGAAACTTTATGTTTGTTATTAATGAACAACCCAGTATTGCAGATGCATGAGCTCTACAGGAAAAGTAATCCATGAACTCCTGTATCTAAGGCTTCTTTCACATTACTAACTTTACAATCCAAGGATCTCTCTCACCTTCATCATTGACCTAGTCGTGAGGAGTAGAGTGTCTCATCAGCAACAGACGTACCATTTCCAAAGTTCTGACTCAAAGAGGCAGTTTGACTAACAGACTGCCAGCACTGTAAAAAGAGTTTGAATCTCTTCCCACTGTACAAAATGCAAGCTACTGTGCAAGTGATATGCAAGGGAATGCAAACTCCCAAAGAAGGCTGCAAAGCAGAGGGAAACAGGAAGATAAGTATCAGGTTTGCTTCCTTCACTGGCATTAGAAACATAATCTTAAGAAAAAGCCATTGCCTGGGAGCTAAGCAAGCCTTGATGCAAATACTGGCTCTGTCACAACTTACTCCTGAGGTCTTGGAGTTAATAAACCTACCTACCACAGGGAGTTACTTTTTCCTGCTTCATGTTGCAATGTAGCAATGCTTAGATGGCCACAAGAGTAGGAATGATTCTTATAGCTGACAAAGCTTTGTCCAGCTTTCATTCAGCTCCTGTAATGGAGCTTGGCATGAAACCCTTTTTCTTCATATCTTCTATTTTCTGCTCACTTCCTTTGGAGAGCTTTTCATATCAAAAACCTTTCTGAGAACTAGCTGTTTAAGCTCTGGAAACCTCTGTTTTACTAATAGGTAAATGGAAGCTGAATGGGATTATATACATGCCAGTCTCAAAAACAACCTGTGAAATTCTTTGTTGTGCCCTCTCTGTGGTAGGCTCATCTTTCCCTTTCTCTATCAGTGGTCAGCGTCCTGTTGGCTCAAGTCACCTGTCCTACACATTGTATTTGTGTGACTGAGTGATGATCAGGAGGTGGCATACTTGTTTTGCTTTCCAAGGTGTTATGGGCTCCTCCTCATAAAATATGTTCTTGCTGTGGAGTACACTGCTGCTTGCTTTGCTCTCTGCTTTTTTTTCTCCCCTCTGGTTTACTGCATATGAAGAAAAATTGCTTTCTGAGTCCTGGAATTCATACTCCCTGTCACCTCTTCTCCTGCTACCAAAACCCAAGAGAGAATGCCCCCTTCATTGGACTTCTTGTATTCTCTTAACTAAACCCACAGTTTGGAAGCAGTGGTTGGGAATTTGTTAAATGCTAATGCAATATATAGTGTGAGGCTCTGCCATGATGCTTGGCCTTCTCTGGAAGGCAGATAAATGTCAAAAATGCTTGTCATAGTTCAGCAGGTACTGCTCCCCTGTAGAGTGGTTGAATGGAGAGCTTTACAGCATATTCTGATCTTAGGTGGATGCAGCCTTAAAGCTGCCCATTCCTTTTCCCAAACCTCAAGGTTTACCTTAACATTTAGCACTGTGGCAATGGCCCTTGGCCACAGCTTCTTATCTACCCAGGTGGCCACAGGCCACTCAATCACATTGGCCTTTGTTACTGAAAATGACCTTTACTCATTAAAACATGTCATTCAATTGGGTGACATTACAAAATTTAGCGTATTGGCTCTGGTTTTATTGATGTTGCAAAGAAAGAAAAAATACCTGACTGGTTTTAGCCTATCTGGTCATCTCAAGAAAACCCTTTCTTTACCTCTGCAAATACTAGACATCCCATAGCATGTATCATGCCATTTGTAATTACACCATGATGACAGTGATCATGGCTTTATCACTGTGGTCACAAGAAAATAATGGAGGTTCAGTAAGTGCAAACAAAATACCCCTTGCTGGCACCCTTGAGGGGCTGCTTGTGACCAGAATCTAAAGTCAGGAAAGACTGCAGTGGACTGATGAAGGAGTGGTCACAACCTCCACCCATCATCCCAGCCTAGTCAAAACCTCCCTCTCCTCCCAGACTGAACGTGGGGAGGGGACAGCAATGCCACTGCTGCTGATATCATTTAATATTCTGTAAAATCTTCCACAGATGTGAAGAACAGGAAGCCATGGTTAGAGCTAGTAAAAGAAAATGGTTCACACTGAGAGAAAGCGCTGATATAAGTAATACATCTTACTCACAGGTTGGTGTTAGCTTGCTTGGGGGTGTCAACTTTCTGGCTGTCTGGCTATATGATTGCCATTGTTAAGACCTGTCAACTATTTGTGATTTGATGAATTATGTGAGTGCTCTACTTCTCCATAAAATGAAGTTTTATGCAGATACATCAGTGCCATGGGAGATCATTGCAAGGCTGTTCCTCCAGTGCAAGCATCTCCTGTCCAAAACAACAGATCAGACGTTAGTGAAAACACATTTCAATTGGAAAAAAAATGTAGTAGGTGATTTCTATGTCTGTAATAAGTCTGAGAAGCTATTTGTAATCAACAGTGTTAATATTTCCTTTCCTGTGTCAAGAATTGATAACATTTTTCTATGGGGAGTGTGCGTGTATGTGTGTGACCATGTGTATGTGTGCATCTCTATTAGACTACTTCTAACGTCAAGAACCTCCATGTTTCTTGGCAATTTCTAACAAATCTAATGTTCTTTTCTAGTTGCTTAGTTTACTATTGAGTGATCCCAAATAAGAGACAGGAGGCTAGGGAAAACAAAATTATTTCTGAATGTGCAAAGAGAATATTAGCAGCCATCTTCAGCAATTTTTATAATGGTTTTGCAACAGCTGCTCATATTGTCCTATAACGATGACAAATGCTGCCTTAAAAAGATTCACACTCTCAAGGAAGGTGGGACAGAAAATTTTATATCATGAAAGCTATGTACGGGATAAAGTATGCCTTGCCGAGGCAGCCCACACTTGCTAAATGCTGATCGGCGTCACCTGTAGGTGCAGCTAGACCTCCCCCCATTAACACACTTCTACATGTCAAATATTTTGCACAGACTCATTTCTTAAAAGCAAAATTAAAAAAAAAAAAGGTAATTATTAAAGTTAGCTAAATATGTTGTCACTATTACAAATATGAAAATGTTTCCCTGATGAATGAACTGTGTTAATTTGATGAAATCTCCACTTCATCTAAGACAGAGCTTATGTGTTATACGGTACATGATACAAACATGCTGCTACAACAGCTTACTGGGGGACACAACCAAGACCCGGTGCTCACCCCGAGGCCCAGGTCCACCCCAGAACGTGACATGAGGTCCTGCGGGACACCTAGGGACTGGGGTTTGGGCACAGCAGGGTCAGGGCACTATCAGGCCTCAGTGGCACCAACTAGCCCCAGCCAGGGCCTCCCCACACCCTGAGCAGGGTGGTCCTGCAGCTCCACATGAGCCTGGCCCTGCCTCAGCCGTGCGGGACACCTGCCCAGCCCCAGCCCGCCAACCCCGGGCTTGCCTGCCCACCTCAGCCTCAGGCCGCCTTGTCACCACAACCTTGCCTGAGGGGGACAACATTTTCAACCCACTGCAGTAAAGTGTGTAGATCTGGAGCCTGCCTGGCATCTGTGTTGTGCAGGCCACAAACCACCTCAGATGTGGAGGGGGGAAGAAAAGGTATTCAAAATCCAAACGCCAGGGCCAGGCAGGCTTGCTCCAGCTGCTGATGTTAAGAAAGATTATGTAAGCACAGCATCAAATCCTGTCTGAACTGCAACAGAAAACCCCAAACATTCTCAGAGGCAGAACCTCTTCTTTCCCTCAGGTAGCACTGGGGTAATATCCTGCTTCTGCAAAAGTTGCTAGGAAGTGCAAACAAGCTAATAGGCCTCGTCAGGCCTCCCCCTCACCCCGAGCTCCTGGGGGAGGCTACAAGGAGGAGCCCTGTCAGGAGGCTGAGGCATAGGTCTGGTAGTGGGGTGAGGAGAGCTGTATGCCCCTGAGGTTGCTAAAACCTGTGAGGGTGGAGGTGCTGCTGTGCTGTCAGAGGATGGCTGACAGTGGCCTCAGGGAGCTGGTTTGTGCCATGGAAAAATGACTTGTGTCCACAGCATGCAGCAGTCTTGTGCTGCAGGGCTGCTGCTGCAACTGCATGGATCCTGCCTCGGTGGTTTCCCAGAGCAAGGGGTGGCTGTTGTGCCCTTATGTGAATAAGCTAAAGGGCTTGCTCTGGAGGGCTGTGCAAACCCAGCTTTTCCCGCTTGCTCCTGCCAGGCAGCGGGGCCCCACGATGGCCCAGGCTATTCATCTCCCTGCGAGGCCATCGTGACTGAAGTGAGCAGCAGCCTCTTGTCTCCTCTGTCCTACAGACAGAGCTCTCTCTATGTAACTTATGAGCTTGCAATAGTGGCCATAATGACTCTGGGACAGAAAAAGGAATACTTCAAGGAGCTGCACTGACAAAAGAGGACAGATAAAAGGCATCATATGCCTTTCCATGGCAGAATGCATAAGGACACTTGAAAGCTGGAGTGGTGTGCGGTACCTGCTGGGCTGTCTGAGGAAAGCGGTTGAGACACAGGTAAGAGACCTGTTGGGTGCTGTGGGCGCTCGCCTCTGCTTCACTTCATATAATCGAATCCACCTGGAATGAAGGAGTGTGCAACTCTGTGATGAAAAGCTATAAGCAGCAAGGCAACCGATGACAGAAAATATTTAAGATAACAGGGAATGTAGTGGAAATATAGGGAGCAGAACTTTGTTACCACATCTCTAGCTCCAGTACCATTCTTGTGCTTTGGTTTCTTCATTTTGCTTTCTTGGATGTTTGTTTATGAAAAGCAAAGGCTAGGAAATTCAGAAGCAGTGGGGTATAATTAAAGTAAGGCATTTCACCTGTTGCTAGAGTTCTTGTTTGCTGTAAAGTCAGGAGACAAAAATATTAAAAAAACCTGATCTTCTTAGGGGTTGATGCTATAGTACAGATTAAGAGTTAAGATATTAAACAGCAGAGATATTAACTGTTTTGCATCTGGTTTTACAAATGAAGATGGTGGAGATTTACTTAAACTGCATCAGATGTTTAAGGATAACAGATGAAGAATTAGTAAGTGTGCAGATTAACATGAGTGTTGATTAAGGAAGGCTTACAGGCTCTAAACCCTATTAATGTTTCTGACAAATAACAAGTGATACAAGAAAGATATGCACAAATATGGTTTGAAGGGGCATGGAAACAGGCAGAGCAAGGACTGCTTGGTTTGATTTTGAGCCCTGAACATCATTGCAAGGATAAAGTTAACAAACTCCCAGCTCTCTAGATGCCCTTCATCTATCCTCTTCTCTTCCCGTGACCTATTAGCTCTGAATTTGTTTATTATATGTCTACTGCTGGTTGCACAGTATTGAGAAGTACTCTGTGGCCTGCAGGGTATTACCTGGTTGCCTAAGACTGCATAAAGTCAGACTTGAAAGGGAAACCTGGGTCATCTGGTTTCTAAATAACAAATAGACCCTGTCCTGGCACTCCATTCTTATTTCAGCTGCAATAAAAAGGACTTATAATGTGGACATAATGTGATTTTTGAATAAATCATTGCTGTCAGTGTAAAATACAAAAGTATGGCAGAATTTTTACGGAACTAACAGAAACATAAGGATTTCTATGTTTGAAAATGGCACTTTTACCTATTAAGCTAGAAGCATCTTAGCATCTGAGAACTCTTACAACTAATATTTGGTAACAGTTATCCCATCTTTTTTCTGGGACCTGCTCTATCACTTCTGGAGAAAGCAAAAGGAGAATGCTCACCACACAGATGGTCTCAGGAGGTGGGGGGAATGCTAAGAGGAGCTTGTTTGAAATTTGACAAAAAATAGGGGCTGTAAGAAAAAAGAGTTTCTGAAGTTTTTGGGGAGGGAGATGGGCAAGCACATTGTTGTGGTTTAACCCCAGCTGGCAACTAAGCCTCACACAGCCACTCACTCACACCCCCCACCCACCCCACCGGGATGGGGGAGGGAATCGGAAGAGTTAAAAGTGAAAAAACTCGTGGGTTGAGATAAAGACAGTTTAATAAGGAAAGCAAAAGCCACGCAAGCAAAGCAAGGAATTCCTTCAGTCCTTCCCATCGGCAGGCAGGTGTTCAGCCATCTCCAGGAAAAAAGGGCACCATCACACGTAACGGTTACTTGGTAAGACAAATGCCATAACTCTGAATGTCCCCCCCTTTCCTTCTTCTTCCCCAGCTTTATATACTAAGCATGATGTCATATGGTATGGAATAGCCCTTTGGTCAGTTGGGGTCAGCTGTCCCAGCTGTGTCGCCCCCAACTTCTTGTGCACCTGGCAGAGCAGTCCTTGAAGCTGAAAAGTCCTTGATTTAGTAAAAGCACTACTTAGCAACAACTAAAACATGTCTGTATTATCAACACTGCCTTCAGCACAAATCCAAAATGTAGCCCCGTACTAGCTACTATAAAGAAAATTAACTCTAGCCCAGCCAAAAACAGCACACACATGTGCTTGGAGATAAAAAGCCTGAAATAAAGGAGAAAGATATAAGGTGTGTGGCAAGATGTATTTCATCTACTACCCACCAAGCCTTGAGATGAAGACTGAAGGTAAGAGAAGAAGGCACCTGCAAGTAGTGAGCTGGTAACTACTGTGAGGAAAGTGGGAAGGAGTTGGTGCCAGTGTAGTACTGGCACTGGTCTGGCAATGATGCTGAGAAGAGGGAAAGGGGGAAGCCCCATGGCAGGGCTGGGGTTGCAGTAAATTCTGGGCTATTGTATGAAACATATTGAGATATGATGGAGAGGGATATTTTGGTGAGAGAATAAACAATGCCAAGGCAGGGTGAAATGCTGAAGCAGGAGGAAAGGGGGGGGCGGGGGTGTCACCCTCCCCTATCCTCATGAGAGGGAAAGGAGTGTAAAATGGCAAACCCGGTTTTCCTGGTGCTTTCTCTTCCTCTTGTTCTTTCCAAGGCTGGATAGCCTGCCCTACTTGATAAGGGCCCAAGGGTTGCACTGACTTCTTTCCATCCTTTCTCTAGTCATAAGCCTGTTTCTTCTGACTCCTTTACTTTTGCTCAGTGCTCCCCCCCCTCCCCACCCCCAGTCCCTGAAGAGTCCTTTTGTCTCTGTGAAAATGCAAAGTGAATGAAATTTGTGTGAGCAGTCAAGGGTGTTGTCCTCTTGTAGCTCTCATGTGGAAACTTCTGCTTGCTTTTTCCTTTTTGCACTCAAAATACTACTATGGGATATAGCATACTGTAAAAATGTTATACAGCCTTATATACCCCTTGATTACAACAAATAAAAATTGAAAACCAGGGTGATTATTACAACTGAATTCACAAGCCTTTTTAAGGCAATGTTTAAAGAGTACTACAGTTACCAATGTATTCTAACAGTTATAGCCAGAAAAATAAAGGGCTGGTTTCTCTCCTGGTGTAATCTAACTTGAGCAGGGCCCCTGCAGTGACTGTCAGGGAGTCCTGGCTCACAGTGCTGATCAGAGGGTTTTTTCTCCTGCGACACCATTGGAAATGTTGCTTCATTTTTGTAGACTGTCAGTCATGAGTCAGAAGTGAAGTAACACTTTCCTTTTTTCTCCTTAAATTATATTTTTGGTAAATCTTTCCTTTTTCTACTGAAATTGTGGGTTTGGTTCTGTTAATCCAGCCTCTTCAGGTATTGCCTCTTCTCATGCCTGTGTGACACATTAGCTGAGGAACAGAATTGTTGTTACTGAGGTTCTTATACAGTCTTAAGCTACATATCCTGAAAAGTGACTCTGATGCTTTTGTTAATTTGCAGGGATAATAGTTTCAAGGGAGATTTTTGCTGAAATGGTGACTGAATTCTTTGTTGATATAAAGAGTTGGACTCTTATTCTAGATCTGATCTGAGAGCTAATACTCTGCATTTTGCCTAGGTATAGGTGACACTTTAGCTTGCTGCATTATACTCAAGTTACTTTTAAAACATTCAATGAGATTTAGTAACTACCACTTTATCAGAAACTGTGGTTTACCAGAAAACTACATAACAGTGAAGGGTTTTCACCCTAGGCCATATGTGCATATGCAGACCATATGTGTATCCAGTGATGGAGCACAGGATCTCAGTATTGCCTTTCATGCTTTGATAACCTTGGTATTCGCATTATTGACCATGCTAAGGGCTTTTTTGCCAAATATGCAGTGTGAGAGAGGACTGGGGGAAATGGAGTCCTGCTTTGTCTTTGCTGGATGCTGGTTTAGCTGGATACATGTGGGAGCTTGTGGGAAGCTGTGTCCCCACCTGTAAGGGGCACCACTTACCTATCCCTCCTGTTCTGGAGGCTAGAGGAAGGCAGAGGGTGGCTTCCAGGCTGAACAGCAGGAAGAGGACAAGATATCCCAGAGGGTATTGGGCTTCACTTTTTAACCTAGGGTTGGTACAGAATCTCTCTGCCTGCTGTTCAGAGTTATGATGTAGAGATCCTGGCAGTTCATAGAGCATGGAGATGGTCTGTGAAAGTGAATCTAAGGTTGTTCCTGTGAGAAAGTGAGTGTTACTTCAATTCATGTCAATGAATTGCTAACTTGGACTACAGTCTGCTTTAAGGCTATAAATGATTTTCGGTCTTGGAGAGGTAACGGAAAGTTCAGCTGCTGGGCCATGCTTTCAGAGTACAGCATTAGGAGGAGACATAGAGTTTGCAGTAAAAATCTTTCAAGAAAGAAGGTTTTAAATGACATTGTTTCCACAAAAGTTGATTTGAAGGGGGGGAAGAGAGGTTTAAAGAGAAAATGTAAATGAGTTTGACTATTCCATGGCTCAGGTTTGTTCCTTAAAACTGTTGCGGTAGTTGGAATGTGTTAAAAAGCTGAAGCAAAAATTCTGAAAGCTCCTCTAAAAAGGGCAATTAAAACTGAAAAGCAAATTACAATACAACTAAGTTTTTTTCTTTTAAGTTAACTACAATAAATCAGTACAGATACAACTTACCAACACGTTTAAATAAATTTGAGCAGAAAACACATATGGAAGCACCCCTGTTTTAACTTGAAGTCGCGTTCCCTTCTTGGTGCAGCGGTGATCGTAGCGTCACCAAAGACTAGTGACCAGTAATGAATGTGTCGGACTCGAAGATCCCTCCAGGGTTCTGATTCAATCTTTTGAGTTATAGGATCAGGACAAAATGAACTATTTTTCAGGCTTGTAAATATGTGACAAATGACAGTGCAGGAACTATTGATTCCAATCACACTGATACAATGCTTCATAGTCAGGACAGACCCGCTTTACAAATTACTTGCAAGTTGAACAGCAAAGCCATACATAACATGCTTCAAACCGTATCAATCTTCTAGGGTGTTTCTGTCACTAGTTGCCTTCAGATTTAAATAAAGTGTCCAAAATTGAAATGTGTGTTTTAAATATTTTTCTGGATGAAGTCAGTGCAGCAGTGCTTTGACTTAAAGCTGAATCAGACAGTGGGACTTGGGCCCCTTATGTAGGGTTGGGGCTCTTGTACAGCAGCAAGCACACACTGTCATTTATCTAATGTTGGCAATGTTTAAATAGCCTGTAGATGTGAATAACGGACTCTCCTCTCTGTTAATGCAATTATTGCAGTACAAGAAACATCTAATGATGAATCTAGGACACCTCAGCTGACTCTGAGGAGCCAGTTAAATTTTTGGGGAATTTCTTTAAAACAGTGGGCACGGTTGGAAAATGTGGTTGAATTTTCTGTGTGTTTCTAAAGCTAAGATTTTAATGTGATGTAATCTTGATAAAACACTTCATTATGAATATTTTAGACTGCAGGCTAATAGAAAATTGTTACCCTCTTTGAAAAGAGAGACAATAATGAACAAAGAAAAAATCATATTGCATACACATGTTGAATATACAATTTTCTTCTAGGAGATGCTCAGAGGAGCCAACTGTGTGTGGCAAGTCAGTAGTATCACTTAACATATTAATTAAGACTGCCTAGATGCTATGGTAATGAAGGCAATATAGTAACCTATACAAAATGGAAAAAACATCTCTAGTCCAGTGTCTGTTGTATAAAAATAGGGGTTTGGTGGTAGTTATCTGTTATAGCTAGGGCTCTACAGTATTCATAATGCTTGAAATCTCCCTCTGCTGTATAGAGAAGTCAAATGAAAGCTGAAAATAGAACACTTTTGGGTTTGTTTTTTTTTAGTTAGGGATAAAATTACAGGAGATTTAGAAAAGCTCCTTTGATTGACTGATAATAAATGGCCTGCAATGCTTTTCAGTGGGATAAGGATAAACAGCTTCACCTGAGAACAGCTCTTGGTTATTAGTAGTCATCTTCGAAGTTAGTTGCAGCAGGAAGACAATAAAAAGAAATATCCATGTTCCTAATGAATTATTATAGTGCACTTTCGGTTACAGAAAGGGATGCAATAATTTGAGCTACGTAACTATTATTTCTGTTGCCCGGCTTGCTACCGTTATCCAGAATTCAGCCTTAGTTCACCATACTTATCACATACTCACCTTAAAGGAGCCCTGTGTGATGATTTATTATAGACCTTTTTCCCTGCTGCTTGAAGGAACAAGCCATCTGTGTACCATAAAGGCATGATAAAAAGCTTTACAGTGTTGTCTGCGAGGCAGATCTAGACAGTTATTACAAAGAGCAGCTCTTGTTTTAGAAGGTACTTCTACCACTGTGAGCTCTGCTGGACCAGCTGGGATGTAGTCCCATCCTTTGCTTCTCACCCTTTCCCCTCCTTCCTTCTCATCTATTACTCTTCTCCATTAAAGTGTGATAAACCAAAAGGCAAGAGAGGTTAGGGAAACAGTAATGCTACAACCAACCTCTCATTAGAAAGTCAAGCTCCTAGCAAGGCTGTAATTAAGTAGGGTTTTGTTTGACCACATAACTATATCAAACCATGTCATTGGCTCAGTCTACTCAAGCCAGGTCAAGCTTCATGTACTGACCTCACTAAGTGAAATCTTGGTCTGGGAGCATTTTAACTGCAGCACGCTGCTAAATCTAGGCTGTAATTGCCTGGAGTTTATTTGCCTGTGCAGGCTGCAGTTATAACCCAGTCAAAGTCCAAAGAATTCAGCTTTGCCAAGCCAGGTCAAGCCAGGCTTGCAGCTTCCCAAGTGAATTTTTCCTCAAGCTGGAATCCATTTTTTTACTGCTTCACTTGGTTGATCAATGGGTCCCATTCAATGATAATATTGAGTTAGAAAACTAGCTCAGAATGTCAGATGAAGTTCATATCACTCCAGTCTACAGGAGGCAGCAGCACTTTATAGCAGCACAAAATGAAGAGAGGTTTTATTTAGTGCTTTCCCAAATCTACAGGAAGATGCTGTTCCAGTGCTTTGTCATGGGTTTAGGGAAGCACTTAATTGCAACTTTTCACTAGCCTCTGTTACTCCGTGGACCCCTGTGCTTGCTATTCTGTAAGTGGTTAGGCTCACAATTTCTGACCCGATGTTCACAGATAAATCTGTCTGTTTGGTGTTGTATGCAGCAGTTGGTTTTTAATCTGTTGCAATGTGACATTTCATGTTGGCATCCATACTTTGAAAGGGGAGGTTCACTTATGCCTTTTTGTTTCAAATGGCAAATGAGAATACAGTAGCACGTTCCAACTTCTCTTTGCAAAACACCTGAAAGGGTTAGAGTAAACCTCAGGAAAACCCAAGTTTAAGTATCACAGGTTCTTATCATTACCTCACTCAATTAGGATCCAAATTTGGCATTGTTATGGTAATCTTTGTGATGTTAGCTAGCAAAAAAACTTAAGGATGAGAATAACTTACATTCTCCCCTTTCCTTTGAGTTGTCTGCAGAAGTTTGACATTCCTGAGTTTCTTAGCCTTTGAGTGGTACAGTACACAGGGTAATACATACTGATGTAAAAGTGTAAGAAAACAGAAAATTTCTTCTTACTCCCTTACCATCCTCAACAGTGTTGCTGCTGTTGAAAAAAACAGCTGCTGTGACAGCTCCATAAGCAAAGTGGTAGACTTAGCTCTACTTTCCCACACTGCACTGGTCAGTTCAGCTGATGCACTGGCAAAGTTCACACTATATATAAACCAGGCGAAAAAATGTTTCCAGCATGTCTGGGGGAAATCTATGGGAAGGGGAAATAGGGCAAGGCTGCGACCGTTAGCTCTTATGTTCTTAGAAATACATACTGACTCCAGCTGAGAGCTTTCAGGAAAACCACAATTAAACCTTTTTTCTACTTATAGCCTATAGAGTGTGTGTGATCTGTTTGCTGTGTTTACTCAGGTTGGAAATGTTGGTATCAAAAAGCTCTAGGAGGTTGTATGCATAAACTTTCAATGCCTCATTGGATAAACAATTTCTGAATCTGGCATCCAGTGTGTAAGATTCAGTTCCTGAGAACTGAATTCCTAATGAATATAAACTTCAACTTGCTTAACAATTTGATATATTACTCTTAGAATCACAGAATGGTTGAGGTTGGAAGGGACCGCTGGAGGTCATCTGGTCCAACCTACTTGCTCAAGCAGGGCCACCTAGAGCCACTTGCCCAGGACAATGTCCAGACGGCTTTTGAATATGTCCAAGAATGAAGACTCCATAACCTCCCTGTGCAATCTGTGCCAGTGCTCAGTCACCCTCACAGTAAAAAAGTGTTTCCTGATGTTCAGACAGAACCTCCTGTGTTTCCATTTGTGCCCACTGCCTCTTGTCCTGTCACTGGGCACCTCTGGAAAGAGCCTGGCTCACTCCTGTTTTTACCATCCTTTCAGGTATTGATAAGATCCCCCCAAGCCTTCTCTTCTCCAGGCTAAACAATCCCAGCTCTCTCAGCCTTTCCTCATAGGAGAGATGCTCTAATCCCTCAGTCATCTTTGTGGCCCTTTGTTGGACTATCTCCAATACGTCCATGTTTCTCCACAGTGTTAACTTGTTGATTCCTGGACCCTTGGCCAAGATCCAGTGCCTGTACAGCATGTTTGGGCTTCCAGCCTGCCACCTCCTTTCCTTGTAGCGACCCATAAAACTGTAGGAAAACAGGTACATGTGTCTCCTGTAACATTCCATTCTCAGCTGTCATGCTAGGTGCTATGCCACATGGACGCTTACCTGCTAAACTTAAGGATGTAATAAGAACCTTTAATCTGTTAATTTATCTTTAAACTCATGGCATCAAAAAGAAAATCCAACTTATTCTGTCTTTTAAAATGTGAGATTACAGCCTGGATGCAGTCACACTAGTGAAGTGAACACTAGGGGTTCACAGCAGTGGTACCCAGAGTCCTACTGCTTCTTGAGCCTGTGCTGCTGGTGAGAAGGGATTATGTCCTGGCGGGGTTTTTTCACAGCCCTAGAAAGGATATCTTCTGCCTCTGAGCTGGCACAGAGGGTGATACAATTGCAAGGCTGCTCCATCTGCATGCAAACCTCAGGAAGAGCAGATGGCTGGCTACTGTTATTAAACTGTGCATCTTTCCCTGAAGAATTAAGGTTGTCCAAGTGTAATAACCTTTCCTTTTTATCTCAGGATTGTCTCAACAGTTAAAAGGGGGAAACTGCTAATAAAACATTATCCCTTCATCTTGGCTACTGTGTTTAGATGTTTTGTGAATTTTGTATGACATAGCCAAAGAAAAGTTTAAATATTTACTTGACACCAAAATTGGAGGAAAAGCAAGGAAGAAAATCTGTTCAGTTTAAATGGAGACCAGGTGAACTGCATGAATAAAGCTCTGGTGTGTAGCCTTTCTACAATTATTAAGAAAGAAGGGAACATGTATTACTTAGTATCACTTGGGTGCTGCCAGGATTTTATAACATCACTGAATGATCTTCCCGTAACCTCTGGCTCTTTAGTACTTTTCCCCACTCGGAGGGAATGTTCTTTATTATCCATGAAAACATAAAAAATTATGTCATTTAAAATTAGATATGTACATCCTCAGGTGTCTGTTATATTTCATTAATACTGAGTAATGTCACCTTTCTAAGTGATGAAATACATCTCTAATAGAGCAATATTTTTGAAAGATATAATAAAGTAGCCTTTGAAGTGTCCAGTACTTGTAAATTCATCAGACATTATTTTAATTTTAATGGCACGAAGTCCAGTAATACTCTGTTGCTCATTCACTCAAGAGTTTTCTACTGAGAGGAAAATAATATAGCATAACTTGTATTCTCAAAATTCAAATCTGGTTTTCAATTTAGTGTTTCCAGAATCTTGTAGTATGTGTATATATTGCTATTTTATTCCGTGCTAAAGGCAAGCTTGTGTGCATGATTTTGCACAAATAGGTAATGTGCCATTACTAATAGCCTACTTTTTAAACCATATCAAGCAACTTCTCCCAGCATGAAACAAATTAACTATTGGGGATCTAAACCAGAAATCATTGATAGATCATAGTCAGGTCTTCAGGGTTAGCTTGAATCATAGTGCTAGGGGTGAAAGGTCAGAACTTCAAATACTTCCCAGTTCGTTATTTCCTTTCCTAATAACATTCGCTTAGTTACAGCTGTTACTACTTCCAGGCCCAAATGTGTGGCCTTGTTTGATAAAGATAAGATTTCATTCAGGAAAACCTATGTGCAGTTTCTCCTTAACTTTGTAGCTGAAGCACTAAATGATCAAACCAATAGCCAGGTCACTTGTATGCACCATGTGTACACAGCCATCCGGTGCACCATCGCACACGTTAAATCCTGAGTAGGGCAGAGTAGAATAGGAAAAACTTCCTTTGCCCTTTGGTAATGAACTATTTTGAGTCTATTGAACTAAAATTAGCTGAAAGTTGAAGGACTTGGGATGAATCCTTGGCTGAAGTGAATTTTCTCATCCCACTCATGGGGACATCCTATTCCTGTGCAAAGACAAGTTCATGGACTGCAGGTTGTATTGGTACCCAAGCCCTTGTAGAGGTCTGCTCTTTAAAGGCATGTCCAGGAGTAGAAAAGACATTAGCAAAGTCCAATAATCCCTTCCTGGCAGAATGGGTCCCCAAGGGGCCAATCCAGTTGGTATATATTAGAGTAATCAGCTGGCTCATCTTGAGTTTTATGAGGTTGCGGAGCCCAGCCCTGCAACTGAGCTGGCTGGGGTGGTCTAGCTTGCTCTGCAGAGAAATGAAGTCTTAAAGGGCTACTTTTGTGAACACCTTGTCTTGGAGTATAGACCTTGTGTGGCTTCTTGCCTTGGAGTAACTTGCACAGTTTGTCAGAAGCGGTATGTTGGAACACTTTTATAATAGAGATGAGTGGCATTTGTAGGGTGTTTTCCCAAAAGAATGTAGTGCTAACCGTTGCCTTCAGGAAGCAAGGTTGGGTTTGTAACTAGTAGTCTCTTAAAGTAGTATTTTGTCATTTGCCTGTGTGTCAATGTTTTCAGAACCTTAATTTAATCAATAGTTTACAAATGGCTGGAATTAAATGTCAAGTGAAATTTCAAAATCTGGGTAAATGCATTAACTTTAAACAGAAGCTCTCCTTTCCATTTCAGGTAAGCAATTAGTGTTTGGCCTTCTCTAATTTTGTTTTTCTTTCAAGTGTGTTTATTCCCCCCTAAAATGTTTTGTTCCCCTTCTGACTGATAGGAAATATATCAAGTTTTGAAAAAAGACAGCCATGGTATTTTGGTGAAGTTTTATTTAATTTTGCTCACTTCACTCTCAATCCACCAGTCCCTAAGCTAGTAAGCCACTCCCCTGTGCTGCAGTGCACCCCCTGAGTGCAATGGCTATTGCTTTCTCCTTGTGAAATTTTAGAGGTTAGCTCTAACAGGTGAAAGCACACCTGGGTCCTGGCTGCAGCTTCCACCTGGAAATTCATTAGATGCCAACAAAACACTGTGTTCTCCAGAGATAACATGTTATTTACTTTCCCAAAAAGGACTTGTAATTCTGTCATTGGCTAACTGCTGCCATAGTATAATTTGTCTACTAAACAAAAATTTTTTTGCTATTAAAATCTTGGCCATGTCTTGCTGTTTCTAAAGTCCAGATGTGTCTTTAGCCCATAAGAACTGTGTTAGTAATCAGTTTAATGAGCTGTACGTATTCCTTCTCATTCTTCAGCACACTGAAAGAATAAAATATGTACCCAAGTAAAAAGAACTATTAACATACTTTGCAAGTGAATTTTTGGAGACACATCATACATTTTTTTTTCTCTCTGCTGAAGACTTTGTTCATTAAATGGTTTTTGTCAGATATACTTTTATGTGATCAGCTGAATGGATAGTTCCATGTCTGCTTCTACCTCTGAATTTGTTTTGCCTAGCATGGCACCCAGAATACTGTTGTTTTACAGTTCAACATTAATTCCAGGGAGTAGATAACATTGTTTTCTTGTCACAGTGCTATAATTCTTCCATTGTTTTTCCTCTGGTTTAGTATATTGACTCTAGAGATGCAGTGAATGAAATTTGCTTCTAGCTTTTCTAAGCAGAAACATATGAAGTGCCATTGGGCAGTGGTATTAGTAGATATGTTCACAGCTTCATAACTAAAAGTTGCATAATTTGAAAGAGAACAGAAGGCTATTAAAACATATGGTAGGTCATTCTGATTGACCTGACAACCATCCGAAGTGATTTCAGGGCCAAAAAACCTTAATCGATAAATACAGTTTCTCTGTAGAATAAGTTTATTTCTGTCATTGTCAGGAGGTAATCTGTGTGTATCTGAATTCTTATCAGTGCTTCCAGGTTTAAAATTTTGGATGCACATTGTGCTCTCAAGCTGAAACTTGGGATGTGACATTGCATTGCACACAACCAGAGTTAAGGTCAATAGACAGACAGAGCAAAGCTCATGTGCACATGATCAGTGTAAATTAAAACACCAACATGCTTCATTTATGTATAAACTATTCACACTTTCATTATGAGAAAAATATTAATTGGAGTATTAAAATGAATGTTCATATAAGTAAAGCCAAAATGTTCAAGATTAACAACCAATGAATGTTACAGGATAAAACTCTTGCATACTGCAGAGATCAGAATTTAATATTCTGATTCATTTAACTTCAGAGGGAGAATCAGATACTAGGTTCAGATCAGATACTTGATTCCTAGATATCTACTAGGAATCAAGTCCTATTTGAGTAAAGTAGAAATTATAAAATGAAACAAATAGCTTAAAAAATTATTTAAAATTGAGGTTAAACAAATCTGTAGGTTGTAACTAGTTGTAATCTGTAGGTTGTAATCCCGCTTCTGCAGAACAGCTAATGGTCTGAGATACTGAGGAAGCAATATCTGGCTTGAAAAGTTAAACCTTGAAAACAAATTAGTGGAGAAGTTAAAGCTACAAAATATTTCCATAAATTCGAATTTGTAAATACACACTAGTGCAAAGACTTTAAAGGAGTCTTTATTCATTCATTTATAATGGGATTATTCTAGTGTACACTATAGAAGGGATTTTCCATGCATCAGCTGCTATTGTATGACCATACATAATTGGGTCTAAGTGCTTACATCAGCTGCCTATTATGTGAAATTAATTTTTGGAACATATGCTGTTGTATTTATACCATTGTTGTTTCATGCTAGATTAATTCTTCAAGGGTTATAATCACATGACACTTATCATTTTAATTATGTCTCTTTAGTTGCAACATATGACAGCTTTTGACTTCTCACCCTCTCCTCCTGCATGTGTGACAGATAAAATTATTAATAAATGCCTGTTTATTATGTAGTTATGCTGTACATGTCCACAGGGTGTAGGTTGGCCTCATGTATTTTACCCAGAGTACAGTGTCAGCAGAGCCTTTGTGGTTTGCTAATGAGCTAAATCCCGCTAACATCACACACACTCTAAACTGCCAAAAGCCCTTTACACATTCAAACACATACAAAGACTCAGCTGGGTCCTTTGTATAAAAGATTAACTCTTTATTCCAATTAAAGATGAGCTGGCCTGGCTTGGTCCAAGCAATTAAGAACTGGAAGTAATGAACAAAATGATGGGCAAGGTGATTTCATAGCAGCATTCAACCTTGTGACAGTAAACAGGTATTTTTGCAGATTTTGAACCTGACAGGGAGAAAAAGTTAGGTTCCTGAGAACGCTTTTCCTCATGCTGGTCTCTGAGATGAGATCTGTCAGACATCCTGGTTTTGGCAAGTCTCATTTCTAGCAAGAAGCCAGTTTGGGCTGTAAGCACGTAGAAAGGGAAGTGTTCTGGGATACCTTAGGGTGGTTAAACCCTGATATTGTCTGCACCATCACTTCCTACTGAGGTCTGAGTTGCATGCTACTTGACTTTACATCTTCAATTAAGGGAAACTTTCATTAGTAATTTCAAAACAGTTTGGCTTTAAATAAAAAGTTTGAAACTGTTGTCTTCAGGGCCTGCTGGCCAAGTTTTCTTGTGTTATTTTTCATTTTCCTTTAATTTTCTTTCTGTCATTACTCTGAAACATCTGAAACTAGCCAAGTACATATTTTGTTGACCTGCTGTCTTGCTTAAAACTGGCTGAGTCATGGTCAAGGGCAGCTGACTATATGCAGTGGAAACAAGGAGCATGCACACAGTGCTGCTCAATATGTGAAGAAACTAAAATGCCTTCTGCAATCCTTTTCAGCAATAGTAATATTGGAGTGGCTGATGATAATAGACAATACTTTTCCAGGCAGAAGTATGATTTGCATGTTTTTAAGCGCATGTAGATAAGCAACATTACTTTCAAACAGTCTTGTCTTATTCTGTGCCCAGTGCCACAGGACCCTTCTAAACTCTTGTGCCTGAACTTCGTTGCAAGAAACAGGTAGTTGTATGCGACGGCTTCCAGGTACAAATTTATAGTCTAAAATAAACATAGATTTTTCTGATCTATTTAGACAGCCCTGACCTGTGTAGACAGAGGGATGCCCTGGCCCTGCTTGCCCTGAGTTCATCAGGGACATCAGTCCTGAGTGTCTACCTGCCTTCCAGCTGGGCATCCTGTGGCTCATATGTGGGGTGGCATGCTGGCTCTCCCATTCCCTTATGGCCCACTGTTAAGGGAAGAGCTTGTTCAGGTTTTAATAGCTGGCACAAAGTAGGAAAACCTTACAAATTTTATTTTTTTTTAAATAAGTAAATATCTGAACAAACAGAAAAATGTTTTAAAAGCTGCTTGGCCAAGATATTATGTCTTGTTAAAGCAAATTTTAAATCATTTGTCTCTCATCTATGTGTATTAATACAGTTCTTGACACAGACTGAACAAAATATTCATGTGCATTGCATACTCTTTTAAAAAGCATTAAAAGTATTAACAGAAAGTTCTATACAATAATATGTGATTTGGCGACCTTAGGAAAAAAGGTACCTTGTGAATTAAACACTACTTTCAGTGAGACATTTGTTATCTCAAAAGATAGAACAAGGTTTATTTGTTCTTTCTCAAGACCCAAAATGACTACTGTTCCAGTTAAATTTGACTTAGTAGGATAAAGGAAAGCAAAACTTGTCCTAGTGTGATAGCATTTCAATGAATGGAGTTACCTGATCTGAAGGAAAGCAGAAGTTCGTGTGTCCTGCTAGTATTTGAAACTGATTCTACTATTTTCCTTAAATGTAGCCATAAAGGCAGAAAAATCTCCAATCTGAGCCAGGTCTATGAAGTTACTTAAATGCCGAGAATGCCGATGAGATGACAGCAGGATTTTCAAAACTCTGTCACTAATGGGAATTAGATGTCTAGGCTCTTTTAAAAATCCCACTGGGCACAATCTACTGTGTTAAATATCTGAATAACTTCTTAAAAAATCTGGCCTTCTGTAGGTTACAATCAGTGGAAAATTCCTGTGAAATCTAAGATGTCTTAATACTTTCAGGACTGGACATAAACCTCCATTAACTTTAATGAGACTAAGGTTTTTTCGAAACTATTTTTTGTAACATTAATATGTTATTGTAACACTTGTTCATCTTATTTTATAATCACATAATCCAGTAGATTTCATTGTCACTTTGAAAGGTGGCACAGAATAACCTTCCCAATGCATCAGTTAAAGCATGTCACTGGCAGCTGGGGGGAGGGATGGTTTTCTTGTTCCTGCTCTGCTTTTTTTACGTGTTCTGTTTTTTCACCTCCATAACCTTGTCTGATGGGCATCCCTCACATTTACAATGCCTGATGTGCTTCCTGACATCTGTTCAATTTGATTTTCTATAATTTCCATTGATGCCCCTGTTTTCCTGCCATTAAACTAGTATATTGCCCAGCTGTATTCTGGGTCAAGAATGGGCAATCTTTTAAATCTAGTATAAGGTGAAATATGGCTGTGGAATGGGAAAGGGAGGAGGGGGAAGCCAAGGATTATAAAACTGACTGAAGGGCCGTCTGTCCTGGAAAGGGAAGGTGTGTGTTTTATCTGGGAGAGTGGAAGAGATTGAAGGTGCATGTATATTTAAAGGAAGAGTATAATATATTTGCCAGCACTGGGAGGCTGTGCATCACCAGCAGCTGAAATTCTGTGTCTGTAGTCAAGATGAATACAAGCAGACAATATCAGCCTTTCTACCCCACAGTGACTAGCCATTGACCTTAACCCTGAAGGAAAGGGGCACTCTCACTAGGGGAATTGCATGCTTACTCAGCCCTAAGCCACATCTGAGCCGAAGCTGCCAATTTTGCCAAATTATGTGTGATGCTTTTGAAATGTGGACTATTGTCCACCAGGGACTAGGCTGAAATGACCGAATTCATTTCACTTAAGTTTTCAGTGGCAATAACATTATTTAAAAAAAATACCAACTATAAAACATTCATCATTCTGATTTTATTCATCTTTGTCACTTACTTATGTTTCATGGTAGTTTGTAAAAGGCAGTGAAGTTAATGTCCCATTATTTCAAACCCCCAAGGTTAGATTTTCAGGCTTAAATTGAATTTAAAAACCACATGTATAGTTAATTTGTACATTAACAAAATTTCTATCAATCACAAGAGCCTTGAGCTCTTGCAGATTTTTTCATGTTTTACTGAACTCATTAATAGCTGAAAAAGAGCCTAGAGATACTGAGATAGGAACTCTGAAATGCCTCTGAGCAATAGACACAGAAATGCTTCCTTAGGTGAATCTTTAGCATTCCTCTGCTGTGCAGAATAGCAAAGACAAACTTAAGAGCTAAGGTACTTTTAGGTCATTGGTGCCAGTACTGTCAGAGCATCCTCTAATCGTGTTGCTAGCAAGTGTAATAACACTTACAGCATTGTGTTGGTAGTGTGATTTTTATTTTTATTTTTTTTAAACTAAGCCACAGAGCTTTTAACCGAACACTTTGAAGGAACTTTGCTAAATCAACTGGTAAATTTTAAAATAGTTGCTTTGTCAGGAAATCTATCATATTTTTCCTTCATTGAGAAATTTTTAGAACTGACTGTCATGTTTTCCTGGAGACAATGGAAATTGGTCACAGAACTCATTGGTCTTGGAGACAGAATGATAATGTGTTTTGTATTAGTGCTTTAAAAAAATCAGACTTTCTTTTTCAAAGGAATGGGGTTTTAGGGAAATCCTGCTGTTTATTCAGTTTTGAAAGGAAGTAGAAAATGCCCAGATAACAAAAGTTGTGCCACAAACTGTGTCCAAAACAGGTGGAGAATGACAGTACGGGGTATGTTCCTCAAGGCCTCAACTATGAGTCCCCACACGTTTGGCTGCTTGCAAAGCCATACATTTGTAAATGCCCATAAAGCTGCCTCTCATCTTGACTTGAGCTGCAGAATTAGGAACAGCCTTAGACTCTGTCTTGCTTCAGCACTCTCTAAACCTGTTTGAGGCCACACAAGCTCTGAGAAATCAATTATTTGATAGCCTATTCCTCTGTGGTCAGTTGCTTGCAGCACAAAACTAACTTTTGGCAGAGCTGAGGATGAACAGATGTAGAGGCAGGCATCCCAAACATGTTCCTTTTTGGACAAAGAACAGAGTATGGGAACTACCCTGAAATAACCAAAGGACCCAAGATGATCTATCAGTGCTTTAAAAAAAAAAAAGAAGGAAAAATTGGTCTTCTCCCCAAAACTTCCTTATGTTTTTCCCCTCTTACAAAAGGCCACACTGCTGTCATACTCTGGTTTTTCTGGAAACCTCACTTTGCTCTGAAGCAAAAAGCTAATAATGACCCATCTGACAACCAGGCAGTTGTAGCTGTTATTTGCTCAATTATTAATGGAAATGTTCACACCTTCACTGACCTATTGCCTGTATTCATATTTCCAGAAAATTGTACCTGAGTAAACTTGTTTCCATAACACCTTGCCTGTTTCCTCTTACCAGCTACATTCATTTCTTGCACTTGTGTTTATCGTGTTTTTTAGAATTTAACTTCTAAGGAGAAAGGTATATGGCTCCTTATGCTAGTCAGCTTATAGTACTGAGAACACTGCCCAGGAAAAAGGGTGCCCAGGCAAAGAAGCAAAAGCCACTAATTGTGGCAGGGACTTTCTGAGAATGGGTGGGTCATCTCCTTCTGTATGTTATGGTCTATGGTGCATCTCTTTTCTTTCCATATGAGGAGAAAAAGGATAGAATTTGTGGTTTTCAGATCTATGGAAATAAAATTTTCTGATTTGTATGTATAATTATTTTAGGCTTTGGAAGAGAACCGGAAATAAATTACCTGCCAAGGATTTTCACCTAAGTTCATTTCAAAGCCAACTTCTTCTGTAGCTTGGTAATGGTTAGAAGAAAATGAATTTGGCCTCTTGCTGATAATCATGTTTCTCCCCTGCATTACTTAACATTGTGGTAGGACTGAAAATTAATCTCCTTCCGCAGTTTTAAACCACCTTGACAATAAATATGTAGCTGGCCTTTGAGTCAGCTCTGCCTGAGGAAAGCAAGTGTGATGGTAGTGTCAGGCTGCTTATTCAGATGACTCCTTGCTAACATGAAGCATGTGTTGAGCTGATCTGACATTGCTCATCCTGATCTGTGTCAGTTGCTAGGGTACATCAAGATCCACCAGACCTTGACCAGAAACAGATCAGGCAGCAGCCAACACATGCTCTTCTCTGAAAAGTCCCCAAGTTTCATTGTGTGTGCTTCTCCTCTTTATCCACTGGGCAGTGATGGCACGTAAGACTTTGGGTATGTTAAGGGAGTTGTGTGAAACTCCAGGCAATGGAACACAACACCCTTTCATAAAATGAATTTTAGTAAAGTTTGGAGGGCAATCTTCCCATGTTATTGAGTGCTGCAAGTCCTATTGTTCAGATGGTCAATTTTTTCTGCTTGATACTACCCTAAGTAGTAATATAATCCTTATCTATAGCTTAAAAATAGAAGGTACAGAGATGCAGTAGAAGGAGCAGGAGAATTATATGAAGGAAATGTAATTTCATACCCATCATTTTTCATCATTGAATTATGCTGGCTGAAAAGCTTCTATCTATCGCCATCAGAATCTCATTACAGGTCAACTTGCAAAGTAAAGTAATACTCAGTAAAAGTAAAAGTGACAGAATTTCTCAGCTGGCAGATGGCCCAATTCCACAATTATTCACCTTGGATAATAGTCATGTGAATAATACCAAAGAGCTTGTTAGTGCTTTACCAGCAAAAGTGATTAATTTGCACAACTATGTGCTGAAGAAATGTTTCTTTGCAATTTGGAAGCGAAGAATGTACTGTTTTCTTGTGTATTTAATTTAGATTAACTGAGACACGGTGAGTATAAGCATGGCCATACCAAGATGGCCTTGAGGTGATTGAGTCTATTTTCTGGCCTCTAAGAGGAACCAAAAGCGGATACCTAAGAAATAGTACCAGAACAGGGCAAGCATGTAGTGATACTTCACCAAATTGATCTATCCTGCTGTGATTTGTAGCTTAGAGAGACTGATGGTGATACCTTTTCTATTCAGTAGCTCTCAATGGATTTTTCCTTCCATGAATTTGGCTTGTTGCGTTTTGACCCTGTGTACCTATTACTAGCTAATAATCAGACTTTCTTAATCTGTGTTCAATCCAGGTAAAACCTGCTTTATAATCAGTGAAATGAGTCTGCCTGAACATAAATGTCGATTTTTTTTTTTATTATTTTTTTTTTTTTAACAACTGAACTGTACCCTACTAGAAAGATTCATGGAGCAGATCAAGGGAAGTTGGTGAACCCTGATACTGTCTGCCTCTTGAATTGTTCTCCAGCACTGGGGAGACAGTACTATGCGAGCATAACTTTTGAACAATTTTTAAATGGGTAAATAAACCTTACATTTTTGTGTGCAATTGAATGCTAGCAAAGCATAGAAATAAGCAGGAGGCAGGGGACACCATAATTGGGAGGCATGGAACATTTCAATCTGTAATGCTCTTCATTCTGAGAAAACTTTGGTATAATATTTTAGAAACTAGAGAAGTAATCTTGAATTAATTGTTTCTAAGGAAAACATGCTTCCAAGGACAACAGAGGAAAGACAACTCCAGGAAAAGTTTGGGGTGTTTTTAAGCATCTAAGATCCTATTTCAAGGATTTTGGCTAATACTATTTTCTAATGAGTCCTTTTTACAGACTAAATTTTGTGTATGTGTGCTCATGTGTACACACTCGATTTTTGTTAGCTGACTAGAGAAGTTTCTGCCTTGGTAGAGTCTTGCTGATTCCCTCAGGTCCAGTTTCTTGTCTGAGGAGTGATGCTTCCCCAGAGCTCTGCTGTTGGTGTACAAAGCTGGTTGCTTCCCCAGAGCTCTCCAGCTTCCCCATAGGATTAAAGCCACTGGTCTTTAGGGTTTTGTCTGACTGAAGACATTGAAGGCTTTAATGTCTACTGCCTGTGAAAGTTCACTTTTATTCTAAGGATTACTGTTTGCCTTACTTGGCTTACTACTTTAGACGCAGACTGCTTTTCCTCACTACTTTAATTTTGGCTGTAGATGAATTGCCTCTTCCTAGAAAGAAATAAAGATGAAACAATAATAATCCTTCTGTCACAAAAGAATATAGTTTCTGGGGTTTATTCTTACAGACTGAATAGCCTATTTTTTTAAAAGAAAACAGATTGTCAGCCCAGTATATTAGCTTCACTTGAATCTTTACCATTCCATGGTATTTCTATAAAAGGCAGCAATGCTAACTTTTCTGATTTTTCAGTTCTTAGTGTGCTAAAATACTTTTTTGGGGATGGTTCTCTCTGGTTCTGGGGGTACTGGCTATTTGAGTCCACTGTTTGACAGGTGCTGTTCCTACAACCACTTGTGAACACTTTGCTGAAAATATTTTGTTTAATGTCCTAATTGTGAATTATAAAGAAATTTGAGATGCCTTGGTGGTTTCACTTTGTTAAATTTAAAACTGTGCTTTTCTACCTTTTCTGGAGTCTTGAGAAATGTGTCTAGTTGCTAACAGAACTGTTCTACTTCTCCAAAAAGCTTTCTGTCCCTGGAAAGCCAGTATAATGGGGAATGCTCTCCTTCATAGTGCCTGCTGTTTGAGCTCTGCACCCTAGCTGAGCTCATATCCTCCGTCATAATCTCCAGCCTCATGGGTAGGCCGGGGATATCTTCTGCATGATTCAAAGCACTAAGCAAAGAGTATTCTTCTTTCCCTCTTTAATGATCACATTACTATAAGAAAGATGAGATATTTTAATTGTCTTCATTTTTCAAGGTATGGCTCCTTCATCTGTTTTTATCATCTTCCTTGACAGTGGCAAACACCTCTCAATCAGGAAATGCAGTGCTTACATAGTCCCTTTTTTAATTTGGTAGTTTCAGACAATGATACCCCATTGTAGAGAGAGGGTTTTTAAAGAGGCAAGGGTGGCAATGTCTAGAAAACAGAGAGGTGCCTGAACCCAAGAAGATCCAGCCCAATTAGCAGATTCTGTAGGGCTGCCATTGCTTAAGGATACACTGTGAGAGAAGCAAAAATTTAGACAGGTGCATGGGCAGACCTGGTACCTCGTATGTCATTGGCTCCAATGATCTCCCTGCTTCTCGCTGGATGCTGTGTATCCATGTAACATCTCCCAGGAGAGAGAATTTTACAAGGAGAAAAG
The DNA here is from genome assembly GCF_034638445.1 of Ciconia boyciana. Classification (NCBI taxonomy): domain Eukaryota; kingdom Metazoa; phylum Chordata; class Aves; order Ciconiiformes; family Ciconiidae; genus Ciconia; species Ciconia boyciana. The sequence continues at coordinate 14,744,593 of NC_132941.1, read as the reverse complement.
CCCCACTCACACTGCAGGACCCTACCAAGCTTGTTCTCAAGAAGCCTTGCTTCAAAATCACAATCTGCAACTCTTGCAATGAATTCAAATACTGTACTGATGAAAACATGAACAGTAAAGTTCATCTCCATTTCTTCTTTGCATGTATTTCTTTGGGACATAGAATGTAAGGCATCTAAACATGTTCATTGTTGACCTCAATTTCAAATAAGTAAATATCTGCTGATACTATCCTGTCTGAGCTATTGGCTGCAAAAATGATGCAGTTTTCATTTTGTTGAGGTTATTTATCATAATAAGGGGAAATGCAGTATTTTTTCCTCAGTTCCAACTTCATAAGCACACACAAGTCCTTTTTCAGCTCCATTTGAAATCAATGTGAAGAAATTGATTTCAAAGCCCACTGAATTCAGTAGGAGTTACTCCATTGACTTTTAATGTGCTTTCAGGTGTGCTCTGTAATAGTGGTATGATCACATCTGAAACAGGAAAAATTCAGTTTTAAAATATGCAATAGGATGATGAAATTCTTATTCTAATAAGAACTATCCTGCAAGGTGTACTCTTGGGGGTAGTGTTTGCCACAATTTTAAGTGTACGCAGGCCCCACTGAGGAAATAGTCTTTTTCGATCAATTCAATGAGTGTAGAATCTGAATCCCCAAGGGCCATGGTAGGCCTACTATAAATTTAAAAAGCTAAAGAAAGTATTCCTGAACTTCAAAAGTGAAGGCAGTACTTTGGATTCTTTCAGCTTATTTTAACTCACTTTAAGTTAAATTATGTAGCCATAATTACTCCAGTACCTTTGAAGTGCCTGGGGATGCCTGTATGTGAAAGCAAGTATTGAAATTTAAAAAGTAAAAGAAAAACAAGATTGGGTTGGTTTTTTGTTGTCAAAGTGGGCTGTGCTGAATCCCATCTGTATTTGAGACAAAACATAAGAAAACATTCACTCTAAGCTATTTGGAGTATTTATTTTCAGATGAAAACTGAAATGTTAAAGCATTTTTTTGTGTGTGTGTGCTTATGCATTTAAGACCTTGAGCCGTTTGCAGAAACAGTATTACAGCACAGCTTTTAGGGAACTGGACCCATTCATACTAGCTTCACAATGACACAGTTGTTTGTGCTATTGCCTGTACTCAGTGCTTGGTGTTAACCACTTTTGATTTTTTTTTTTTTCCTGCACCAGGGTGTACATAACTGTATCTGCAGATTTATTCCAAAGCAACCATTAAATCAGTGCAGTAGGCAGTTGCTCCTTCAAACACTAAAGAGATGCTCCCTAGTGAACAGGGCAAATGTCACCTGTATTGGATCGGGCTATAGGTTATTGTTCCTTCTGCAATTAAACACAGACAGCCTTCAAATTCAAGCTTATAATAGCTGATGTGGAAATGGTTGTGAACATGAAGTGCTCAAATAACAGTACAAATAAATATCAGTGCCTGTTACTGGGTTCAACTTTGAAGACTTTCATTGGTTTCCTTTATCTCAGGCCTCCAGGTCTCTTAACAAGAGACCAGAAACTTGACTCCAAGCATACTTTCTATCTTCTGTATTACTGATCAGTTTTAAAATAAAGCAGCTAGTTCTTCAGACAAATGAATGAGATATTTGTGTTGATTTAACTGGAGAAACAGTAACAAAAACTAGTAAGGTTTTCTATAAGTAAAAATGATGAGCTAGTTCTTGTACACATGCAATCAACTTTAGTTTCCTTATGAGTCATGGAATCAGAATTTGACTTGATGCACATAAGCTACTATCACTTCTCTAAATCCTACAGGAGAAAATGAACTTTGAATGCCTCCTGTACTGTTCTTTAGCATACATAATTACATTTTGCTCTATTTTACCTCTAATGTGTACTAATATAAAATATTACAAGCATATAGCACACTGGAATAGAAAATGAAAATGAGTACTAAAATGAGCCTGAATAAACAGAAAGCAGGTTGGTTAAAAAAAATTATACCTCCAGGCAGTGTTTGCATAATGAAATATAGACTGCTTTTATTGTATTTCTGGCATTGCTTCTGTAAGTTTTCCATGAGCAAACTTAATAAATACGAGAGGTATGAGGGAATACCAGAATTTTTCCTGTTAAAATTAAATTTCAATTTCTAAAAACTGTTAGCCAGTGGCACTCGCAAAAGAAAGACTGGAAGTGTTCTATACCACCTGCCTCAGGGGGGGACAGAGCTTCCACTTGTTTTGTTGAAAAGGTTTGAATTCTAGGAAGTTTCTTAATGACAGTGAACTGGAAATATGCCTAGGTAGATGATACCTCTACACTTTCTATTCTTTCTTAAACGAAGTCTGTCCAAAGGCAGGAAATTAGGAAGGACCAATATACTATTTTAAACAAGTTCTAGCTTGAATTTTATTATGCTCAGATCTTCAGCCAATTTGTCATTCATCTCTTGAAGAATAAAAAAAATAAAGAATCTCTAAAGTGTGTAATATTTTCCAGTTAACAGTCCCTTAGAGTTCAAGGTCAATATTGTTGAAAACTCAACATAAGCACAAACTCAAGCACTTCTAACATGGGGCTTCTGGCAGAGCAGTATATAAAACTAACAATGTCTGAATTCATGTTGAAATAAATTATATTGCTCACATTCAAATGAAGAGGCCTTTAGGTGGAGTAAGGGTTTGCTTTTATCAGTTAAGTGGCAGCAAAGTCCATAAATGCAAAATAAATAGGGGCAAGGAGTAAAGTCTGGAATGAGAGCACAAAGAACTCCTCGGGGCGTTCTTGAACAGAACCTTGGAGAGGTTCTGTGTCACCACCCACTGGAAGCTCATTTTCCAGTTGGCGTATATGCTCTCAGAGCTGCTCTGGGAAAGGACAGGTTACTGCCCAGCTGCAGACCTGCCGAAGGGAAAGGAAGAAGCTTATTCTTGTAAACACAGCATTTCCATAATGCCACATGGGTCAGTGAGTGTTTGTCTAATACATAAGGGGAAGCTGCAAAATGCAGCCTGGAGGCAGCAATGCTTTAGTTACTCCACTAATGCAGTGTGGAAAAACAAACAAACAAACAAAAACAATTTAACTTAGCAATGATTAGTACTCATCTTTTTATAGTTGCTGCAGATGCTGTGATATTTATTTATTTTTGCAATTAATAAGCTTGAATCAATTCTTTAAGCATCTGTTATGATTTACAGGGGATATTGAGCCATCAAACCTATCAAAAGTATTAATCCTTAATACGAGGGCAATTCAGTTATCTTGCCAGAAAGTTTTAATTAGAAGGAAATTCTTCATCTCTATGATGCTTAGCTGTATTAATCTTTCTGCGTCAGTGTATCAAGTTTTGGCTGCAGGAACAATGTTCTAAGTTAATTAATTCTTAAGGAAAAAAAGTTGCTCAGAAGATTCAGCTTAACTCTCGTTTACTAGACAGCTACTCAGTGCCTCTTCTGCCCTTGAGTAGAAACTTACTTTTATAAATAGTACCAATTTGAAAAGTTGAACAAGGTTTTCTGAAAGCATGTGCTTATAACCTCAGAGCGTGCACGTGGCTCTGCATGTGCTAGCAGGATAGGGAAGGGGCCCTAACTTCCAAGTGAGCTCCATAACACTCCTTAATCAGCCTTCTCACAGCAAGAGGACTGTAATCATTACTGAGATAAGGAACTAGAGCCTCTAGAAAGTTGATGAAGGTAGAAGGCTTTCTCCAGAAGTCTATACAACTGTAACGGTCAGAAATGGTAGTGCAATTAAATCTTTTTTTGTCACATGATACATTATCAAAATGAGAATTTTCCTCTTTCATTCCAGGAAAACATTTCAGACATTATTATTGTCAATATATTAGTGGTAAACCCTGATTAAGATGACTTGCACAACAGAAAAGCATATTTCAAAGTTTCTAATTTATCCTAAATTACATTATATAGAAGCTACTATTTTTCTTTAGTAAACCAATCGCATAAACCAAGAGAGAACGCTTGCATTAAATGAAAAACAAGAAACTAATTCCAGGTATTTAAAAAAGTTCACAAGAAAAAAAATCCCCAGTCTAAGAATGATCTAATCCTGGCTATATATTTATCTGTTTCCCACAATAGTGGTTATTCATTGTAATTGCTGAGTTTACAGGAAATTGTTAGTGTATTCCTATCTAATATTAAATAACAGATGCATATTTCTTTCTAAATGTTTATACACATCTCTTTCAAGTTGCAAATTTAATTTAAATGTTATATCTTCCCTCTTTCTGACCACCTTCCAACAGTTAAGACATTAAAATAATACAAGAATTCACTGCAAATAAATTTTTGTTAAATACCATTTTAAATGTTTGATATGCAATCAGGAGTTTTGTAGTTAAAAAAAAAAAAAGCTTTCATTCTCTGAAGTTTGAAGTTTTCCTCTTCTTGAAGAACCACTATCCTGAGAAACAGATATCCCATGACATTTCTCTTCCAAAATCTGCCATATGAATATTCTTACTTCCTTATGTATTGTAAATCTGCTCTTAGCAGTCATCTGCTTGTACTTTACATTTTCCTGAACACACTGGTAAATTGTACCTGTATTGAAAAGTCCATCTGCAGTTAAGTTTTTGGTTTGCTTCCTTTGCCAGATTATCAGAAATATGCCTCATGTCTGTATCTCATCCTTTGTCCAAGCCCTTCCTAACTTGATTTGCCACAATAGAAAGATGGAGGTACATGCCTTTTTCTCAGTTGTGTAGTTCTTTGGAGAAACTGAATATTTTAGAGGTAAAGTTTTTGCTTTTCTCTTGTATCTTTGACTTGGAGTAATTTCTTGGCTATAGTCTCTTCATGCAGAATATGCTTATGCAAGCAAATACAGCTATTGTGGAACACCAAGCCAATCCTGCACCAGCAGAAATTATTTCACTATATCAAACGTAGCTGACACTGCCAACAAAAAAGCCTGATGTAAGTTTTCAAGCAAGTTGCTTGACAAGTGTCATTCCTACCCCCAAGGTATATTCAACTAAGTATAGTTTGTTCTGTTATGCAATATATGTACAATACCTTTTACTTAGATAGTGTATGCTGGAGTACTTATGCTTGGGAGGGAATCTTTCCTTTAGATATGAATGTGTACCTTTCTGAACACTGAGTTACAGCTGAATAAAAATAAGTTTGACAGGCAAGTATCCTTCAGGAACCATTAAGCATTCAGGAAAATATGAAGGATGACTAAAACTCAAGAGTTGTATCTAGTTTTCTTCATATGTTTTAGGATCTGTTTGGAAACCTTCATATATCAGTTAATGAATGTTTGCTCAGCTAACTGTTGCATTTCAGATTACTGTTCATCTGAGCAGTAAAAATGTCACTGAAAAGTGACAGTGGGGCCAAGACTGACTTACCTATATTGTCCTATGTTATGTCATTACTTCTGACATCAAGCTTTTCAAGAGCCACCGTATTTGTTTGTCCTTGAAGGATTAGTACTTGTTTCAGGCAATCCCATACAGCATCTGTTTCCAGAAATGGTATTATTTCAGAGTTGTGTCTCAGTAGTGCATTATTTAAAAGCTTGCTCAAGCTACTGACTGGATGTGGTGTATCTTCAACAAAAGGACTGCCATATTTCCAATTAAGGTCCAGTGTTTTGACTGTATACATCTTGCAAATGTAGTCCTCATGCCCTGGCTGCATCAAATGCCAAGACCTAACCAGGCTTCTTAATAATGAGCTGGGTACAGTGCTGCTGTTTTGAGAATTTGACTGTCAGAATAATACTAAAGTGTTGATTAAAGGCATTAGGAAGTGAAGTTCAGGTTTCAGGAAATCTGTGCTGGTGTTGTCTCTGCAGTTAAATATTTTCATCTAAACTTATCTCAGCTCCACTTGAGGCTAGATTTTTCTCTCCAATTTCATACAACTAATATTATGCTATGCCATAAACATGGTGTATGACTCTGTTCTACATATAATCAACATTTCCTTTAAATCCAATGGAATATTGCTACTAATGTGCTTTTTTTTTCTGGGGGAAAGGAATAATTGTAATATGCAGAAAGGTGTAAGTGTTTCAACTAGGATCGACCTCTGGACTTAGTCAGTTCAGTTGGTTTCTTAGGCCCTATGGGAAGTTTGTTATAAGGACAAACAACATAGATGGACCAGAACATTGTGCTTTGTGGCCAGTGAGGCGCTGACATGGTCTTGTACTGAACACTAGGCTCCAGTTTGATGTTTGAACATGTCACTTAGGAGACCTCCAAAATGGAGCAACGAAGCTAAAGGAAACAGGGCTTCACAGGGTGCATAGAAATCATTGTTCAGCAAGAGCTGTTGTATTTGATTGGCTTGTGCTTGTTAGACAAACCATGTCTAATGCAGATGAATAGACAGAAGAAAAACAGTCAAATAAGCTAAAATTTTCTTTGAACTACTCTATTTTTTCAGTGCTGAAAACTGAGTATCCAGCCTTCTTATTCAGTGTTCAGTGACTCTTGCTATCACAATTTTTGTTTTCAGGCTGTTTTGCATGCCTGAGTTGTTTGTTGTTTTTTTAAATGAGGTATGCTTTCAAGTAACTTACAACGTAGAAAAAGGGTAAACATGCTCTGTAATTTCTTAAACTGTTCTCTATCATCTTAAAAGTGAACCCACAAGTTATCAGTTTAAAAAAAGTCACATAAGTATATTCCTTTCTATCTGCACCTCATCTAAAAACTAGGTCCTAAACCCCCAATTTAAGACTTATTTTGTACCAGTACATTATTTGCAGAAACCCAAGTCTGTGAGCTATGAAGAAGCATTAACATATATGAGGTATTGTTTAATTGTTGAGAAATTAAGTTGTTCTGTAAGGAAGTAAGAACTGCTTTTCTATTAGTGGTGAAACCAATGAAGATTGGATTCTTGTGAAGTTTGGTCCCGTCCATCTCCCAACACTGGGTATCCCCACAGTCCCAGCTTTCTCTCCCTGTTTGGCTGTTGAAAGCTATTGCTATGTCTGATTCGGGATTGCATGCATACATATTGATTTAAAAAGCCAGTGTGTATATATGGGGATTAGCCAAGTGGCTGCTGATTCTCAGAATAGAAATAAGAACAGGATATTGAATGCCTCTTCTTCAGTGGGGAGCACTAATATAGGTTTCTCTCCTCTGTCTGCTCACTGACTTTCACAGAATTGCTAGTAACTTAGTATTTTTGATATTTCTACTGCCCTATCAGTTGTTGAAATTGGCCATTTTTTAAAAATTGGAGGACCAGCTAGATGGCATGATCACAAACATTTCCATTAGAAACTCTGTAAATAAGGGGTTTTATAGGGTTTTTTTTTTTTAGATTTTTAAATAAATTTTATAGATCCCCTTATTGTGAAATTCAGAAGTCTGAGCAATAGACTTGTATGGCATTTTAGTCATTTGAATGATGCTTAGGCTGCTAGTTGTTTTATAAAGGCTGTCAACCTTGTAGTGAAGTTCAGAAGAGGTGCGGAACTTCTCTTCCACAGATCATAGACTTGAAACCGGAGGACTGGTACAAACAGAAGTATGCTACGCTTTCAGTAATGTCAACATCACCATAGCAATATACGGTATTTGTACGTTTTCCGGTTCTGACTGAGAAGTTCAATGACTCAAGAAAACTTAACTTTCCTCCCTTCTAGAGGTGGGCCCCAGATCAGGGCTGAAACATGTTGAAATAGCTCTTCAATAAAGTAGCTACTGTATACTGCGAGCGTTCTCCACATAATGTATTTGCGCAGTGGATCAATGGCTTAGACTTTCAGTGTCATAAATCTGGAAGTTCAACAGCTTTCAAAAGCAATGCATGCACTTACAAAAAGTAACCTAATGGTTGAGTAGAGATTTCAGTAATGGGATCAACAGTACCCATGGAAAGCAAAACAACAGGGAAGGTATTTTCAAGCTGAAGAAATCCTAGCAAAACAAAGCATTAATCAGATAAGGCAGATTCATATAAATCCATTGCTTGGTTTCTAAATGCAGATATGAAAACCCAATACTAAATATTCAGATTTCATAAATGAATGTGCTGATAGGTACTTACCAAAATACATTGCAGTGCTTTTGCATGTGTCAAATACCCATAACCTTGAAGACATTTGTGTTAGCTGAATAGATGTTTAGCTGTTATACTTGTAAGTCCTTTGCATGAATACTTGTGATATGGGCCCAGGTGTTGGCTAGAGCAGTAGGGGATTTTAGGCACCCCAGATTGTATTTAGAACAGAGGTCCTAAACAGGTCTAGCAGCAGAAATATCAAACAATTACCCCCTGAAATATAAATTATGATCAGTTTGTACAAATTTTTTAATACATTCGCAGGAACTTAATGCTCCTGTCAGTTTTGGTGTACATCATGTTCATACTCCGTATTCATCTTTGTGGAGGGAAAATAGTGATAAAAGTGTATTAATTTGCTTGGCAAATTGTGTACTCTCTCCAAAGCCTGAATATGATACAGGTCAGTATGTTCATGGGTATGTCTGAAAATAGAATCCTTCTATGGATTTAATGCGCAAGAAATCTTCAAACTGCAATATGTATAGGATCCGCCTTTCTTATAAGGCACTTACGTTATTATCTTTGAAAATTTTCTGGCTCTCAAATACTGTGCATGAAGGCCTATTACATTCTCCTTTATTACAGCAACATCTCCTTGTGACATTCAAAATGCCTGTCTTTCAAGGATGCTGTTATAATAAGGTCTAGAGTGTTTGTAATAAATTCATAGAGATCAATGAGTAGTTCATGAAATAGCTTCACAGTCACTTGTGTGAAGCAGCAGTGCAGCACTATAAAAACTAAGAAAAAGCAGCTGCAGTTGCATACAAAATTAAATGCCTTGACACTTTTGACATGAAATTATAAAAGGTTATGCTTTTCTTTTAATCTACATATGAAAGCATTATATTTCTGTCTTGAAAAGAAACCCTCAACAAATTGCTGAAAATTTGGAGATACTGAATTCTACCCTTCTCTGGCTCTGGTATTTCAAGGATTCCCATATTTTCATGAAAATATGCCTAAAGGAATAATCATAGGACTATTAAACACTTGAAGACAGTTAGTTAATACAATAATAGGCTTGTAACACCTCCTGTAACTCTTGACTATATGTTGTTGCTACCAAGGAAAATTAGGTGACTTTTATACCAGGTAATTACTCTTTCACTGTTTCTGTATATCTAGCTTAAATGTGTTAAGAACCTGGTGATGACTGAGCAGTGTCCATGTAAGTAAGATGTCATAATAAGATTCAAATGCTGTTTTGAAGGAATATCTCTTTATAAACATACAGGAGCATTTTTACATCTTAGAACGTGCATTTGTGCTGTTACAATATACCAGTTATTTATTATTTAAACTTTTTTATAAAAGACATTCTAAAGTAATTTTATTGAAGCTACATGCTTTATAAATAAACCAAGCAGTTTGACACGTAATGTACTCTATGAGGACGTGGTCATGGATTATGGCAGTTAAGGATATTGTCATGCCAGAGCTGCACAATTAAGTCAGAAGATTATTCTAAATGCACAAACTTTGAACTGTGTTTATTCTTTAGAAAACAAATTTTAAATTGAATGCATGTAGATTAACTGTGCAAAAAGCCAATTTAAAAAAAAATAGTTTTAATTAGAAACAGCTAAAATTATTCATAGTTAAAACTTTATGAAAGAACCTTCTTCATACTTGGTCTAGAAAGCTAATATCAAAAGTGGATATTTTCATTAAATAGTACTGAAAAAGAAACACATCAGAAGTTGCTTTTCTCACTCATAGTCGAACCCATCACTGTTGCTCTCTAGAACAGCTAAGCTGCTCTTGATTTCCAAAGATGGAGTATCACTCTGCTTTACAATTGCTTTAAGCCAGTTTTGCTCTTTAGAAATCCAGGAGAAAGAAGAATGAGGCTGGGGGGGTTTTTTGTCTATCAGTCTGCATAATCAATAGGTGACACAAAAGGACTAATTGCTCTTAGCATTTAAAAAGAAGTGCTTATTAGCACAAAAGCTGTGTATCCTCTTATTGTAGTTAGTAACTCTACTACTCTGATACTTATCTACAGCCACAATCAGATAAAGAGTTAATTTCAGCCAGGATCTGGGGAACAACTAAGGACTATAGGAAGGTGGGAAGAACATAATGTTAGAAGTATAATCCAGTCTCTCAAGAAGTTTCTCTTCACTGTTATTGAAGGATTGGCCTGATGCCTTTCGATTTTACCTCTATTTTTAATATTGAAATAAAGATAAGCTAGGAGAGAGAGAGATTTTATATTCCTTGAAATTCAATTAAATAACACTTAGTTTCTAATGTTTTAAAGTATTCTGCCTCTTAAAATTTTGTAATCGTGTCTGTTCTGCATTTCTTTCCTTATCTGGAATCTAGAAGTGTAGTAGAATTATAGTGAAAAGCTAAGACCATTTTGAGATGCTTTATTTTGCAACAGTGAACAGGAATAGGCATAAACAAAATGTAAAGTGCCTTCCACTGCCTGACTACATCAGATAATGCTCCCGAAAATTGATTTTGTTGCTTGCGCTTATGTATGAAGCAATGTGTTGGCCTGATTCAGCACATATGTATCATGAGGTTATAGAAAAGGCTAATTCTGTTTACCAAAGGGGTGTGTGTATGTAAAACCAGATTGGTGCACGTGCACACAAAAAAGAGAAAATTAGATTCACTAAAATACTTGCAAATTATGCAAGGTTCCTCAACATTTCCCACTGACATTTATATCTTAGAAATTTACTGCACCCGATGCTTTTTGGAGTTGTCTCAATTTTAAAAGCTTTATGTAGAAAGATTCCTGAAATGTTAATTAGCAATGCAGTAACTTGAGTGCCTTCCACACCCAGTGTTTTCATGTTGCTCCACAAACACACGCTGAAGTCTAATTAAATGAATGAGAAGATTGTTGCTAATTTCTGTGATGGCTTGATCAGAGCCCGTGTTTCCTGCAGCTTGTGGCAGGGAAGCAGTGTACAGCTTGCTGAAAGTAGGACACTGTGCAAAAGAATGAGTGTCATCATCTTGTCTTAAAAACATAATTGAAGTATTGAGACGGCTTGCAAGGGTGCAGAACCTGGGTATTCTGTTTCCTATAGAAGCAAAGCATTTTTTTGTGCTCCAAAACTTTATTAAGCACTGACCCTTTGGCTCCCTGCTGTGCCACTCCCCAGCTTTCTGCTGTCTTCATTTCCAGGTGTCGTTTGCTGCGTGGCCACACAGCACCTTGTGCCGCCACGGCAAGGTGGGGAGCAAAGGGGTAGAAGGAAGAGGGTAAAGGGTGGGACTGTTAGCAGGATTTCTCCAGAAGGTTGAATTGCAGAGAAACTTCACTTTCAAATTGCATTTGCTTACCACTCGATGTCTAAAACCATATTTAGATATCTACATGGACATTATCTGGTAGCTCCCTGCTTCCCCAAGATCCATGAGAACTGCAAAGATACAGCATGTACAAAAATAAGCTTGCAGGTTGGAGGCCTAGATAGACTTCAATCCCAAATTTATCAGTGTTGATCAAACTCTCATTGAAAGGTATCTGAGCTGCTGTAACCAGATGTAACCAAAGTGATTAGTTTGTTCTTTTGTAACTAAGCAACATAGAGATAGGAGCGGGATAGACAATACTTTAATATTGTGTTTGTACACCTATGGCTATGGATATGCCGCTATGCCCAAAGACAATTGGATGAGGAGTAGTACGGATATGCTGCTATGTTCCCAGTACAGCCCCAGCCCATCTTGACAACGCGTCGAGGGTGGTTAGAATAATCGGTTTGTGTTAAGGGTGCCAAATCATTGTTAGGAACCACGCACCGTGAAGAAGGGAAGCAAGTTACATAAGCAAGGTGATATTGCACATGTCCAGAAGAAGGGGTCAACTAAAGGACACACCTGTACGACCACCAAGCACCACCAGAGACCCCCATGGAAGCCCCTCGGAGTTTAAGGACGCATGCGTAACGACCACGTGAATATGATAATTAGTTCTGGGAAATAGAGTGAATATGTATGATTATTCTGGGAAATTGGATGCATATGTATGTAATCAGACAATATAAGCTTTGGTTGATGTAACCTGCGGTATGCACGCTAGGTGGAATGATCCCCCGTGCATCCAGCGCCGCAATAAAGAATGCCTGCTTCTTAATACTATATTGGCATCAAGGAGTTTGATTCCCGATTTCGGTGACACTGCTATTGCAAAGGAAGAAACAGGACTGTAGCACAACAGGACTGTTTCTTCTGTTTATTGAGCTATTAAAACACAACAATGTGCTTTTAGCTGAGGGATGTTTTTAACTTGAGAGCCAGACCTTTTCTGTTGTAAAATGGCATAGTTTCATTTATTTCCAGATGAGGAGCAATCAGTCCTTATATTTAGGTATTTTTTCATAGATTGTTCTCTCAAAATTTCTTTCAAAAGACTTGGTTTCATCAATGTTTTCTTTACTGTACCGTAGCCCTGTACAACTGTATTTTTTTTTCCTCACTAAGGTTCTCTACCCTTTCATGTTCTCAGTTGTTGAGCATTTTGCTGGTATTTCAAACTTCTTCCTTGGGGTTTCAGGGCCTTAAGGGGTTTTTTTTGTGCGAATTCCCTGTGTATTTTTAAATTTTTTAACTGCTTTTTGTTTTTCCTTCTGAATTCCTTCTAAAATAATTTTGAGGTCCTTTAGGAGCTAGATAGAATGAATGCTTGATATATTTTCTCTGCCTTTGGTACACAGTATACCTGGTATACAGTTCTGCTGTCTCACACTGTACTTTGTGACAATGTTCTATCAGCACCTCTAACTCTAATAGGAAAGTTTCTGCTCTTTCTCCTTGATCTATTAGTTGAAAAATTTTGTGTAATAATTTATGTACTCTTCCTAAGATGCTTTAAAACATCCTTTAACTCGCATGGTTGGGAATGTTTTCCTAAGCAGCTACTGCTAACACAAACTCTCAATTTGCTCCAGACTTTATTACATGATTATACAAAAAATCAGAAGCCTTGCTATAGAAGTCTATGTAATACAGAATAAATGCAGCCTGGCTAATTCGGGACATGAAATGGAGAAGGCTCTGTTTCTTAGAGATAGCTTTTTCAGCAGTGCCCCTGCAAAAGTAGGCTTTTTCTCCCCTTCTTCCCTCTTACATTTATTCCTAAAGACTCTTTCCATCAATGTATGACTAAGTCATTCTTTTATCTTGATTTTTGTGAAAAACTGCTTTTCCCTTATGGCTTCTCTTGGCCTAAAGCTTGTGAACCTTCAGTCTTTGTCAGTATGGAGTGAAGGAATACAAAATTTTCTGCAAATTGCCCCAGTGTATTAGCACTAGAGCTATGTGAACCTTTCCAAGTGTGATTTGAAAGGGTTACTTTCAAATCATAACTTCTGTGGGAGATCCAGTTCATATGGGTTCACAGGCCAACCAGTTAAAGGAAAGGTTGCAGGCTGAGCCGCCCCCTCCCTTCTCCCTATGCGTTTTCCCATGGGTTGGATCTCATTACAAACCCACAGGCAAGGTACAGGGTCAATCACATCATGTTAATTCATACAGGTTGACTGGTTCACTGGGACTGGAAGCTGGATTAAAGGTGAGAAGTTTATCACAGCAACAGAACTCTGATCTTAGAAAAACAAACATCTCTAAAATAGGTCTCTAATTACCATATGAATCAAAACCTTAAATAAAAACAAGATCATTTTAAATAATTGAGGGAATCATACAGGGAATCAATCTTCCCCTGCCAGGAATACTCAGAGGTTGTCTTCACTTCTAACACAACAAGAACTCTGATCTCAAGGAACTATTCCTTTCTGAAACTCGGGTATAATTACATGAGCTGCAATATAAAATAATAATGAGTCGGTTCTATATACCTGGGAGAATTACAGTGTGAGACACACAAGGGAAGGAAACATTTTAATGACTTTTCTGGCTGGAGAGGTGAACTCAACTGAAATGCTTTATCTTTCTAGGGGGAGGAGAAAAGTAAAAATACCCTCAGCTGAGCGAAAATGACACTAGGCAGCTTTGATCCCATGCATTAATTTTAACTAATCAGGGAAATATAAGAAGCATGAAGTACTTTTCCCACATGAGCTCTCCTAAGGACTAAATCTGAAATACATTATGAACATCATAAGTTTTACTGTGGTTGGTCTGAAAGCAGCCAGTGGTATCCCAAACAGTTTTTGCTTGATTTCTCTTCACTTATTAGCATTGTATTATGATCAGGCTGTATTAAAAGATTATTGTATTTAAAGTGTTTTTATCTCTAGACCTAAGCAAAGCCAAGTACAATGTTTGGATTATTACCCCTTAGTGGATGTCCATGCAGATTTGTACACCTCCTTTTTCTTGTGCTTTCACTTGACTAGACTGTCCTCATCAAAAATGCAGTTCAGTTTGATTTGGATATGTGCTATGCACATGTAAGTTATCTTTGGCAACTGTGGGGTTATTTAACAATGGATGTGTAGTGTGTGTGTGTCTACTGTACCTAGCATATATGGTACATACTAGCAGCGATTGCTCTACTTTTGAAGGTAGTGCTGTACAGTAGATTTCAACCTAAAATGGCTGACTAGTTTCTAAATAATCCCCTAGGAAACAGTTTAGTCTAGGCCATTATCTTGATAGTTCATAATTAGGTTCAATAATAAAGCTTGTTTTGCTGACCTAGGTCAGATCATGGCGTCCACCGCATCTGTGCGCAGTGACCTTGCTCTGAGAGTGTATTGTTAGAAAATCCATTATTATCATCACATACACTTCGGAGAAGTGGCTGTTCTGTGAATTGATGGTGTGATGTTGCCACTTTAGATAAAAGAATCCATGAATTATTGACTTAATGAGTTAATGTTGCTTGATTTCACAACAAGGTCTTTTTAGTCTGGATGCTATTTACTGAACACATAATCACAACATAGGAAGGAAGGCACAGATAATAGTACAGTGCATTTACAACACCCTTCACTTCTAACAAAGCAAAGTGTTAGCTAAGAATTGTTCTGCTTCCTTTAGAAAACCATTAAAACTTAGGTAATTATAAGGAATTCCTTTAAACAATTACAAATAAAATGTTTATTTGTCACTGATTTCTTATCACTTCCTTCTGTTTGCTTTCAGGTCTGTCAACAAGTACTTACTAATTTTTTTAGAACCTAAACATATCTTTGTTCCTATGACTAAGCCTCATGCTGCTATCACATGGAGGTCCAGGAAAGGCTGTTAAAAGTCAATCCATGTCATCTAAAGTTCATCATACTAGTTTTTTTCTTTTAAAGTAGAGTTTTCTGGTAAACTTATGATATTCAGAAAGCTCGAGAATATAAATTTTTTATTACAGAATGTAACTTGTGAGAGGAAAGCAGGAAAACATACGGAGCATGTCCCAGAGCAGATATTTTAATGCTATAAGCATCGGGTTTCAAATACCTATGCTCCTTTGATCCCAAGGTGTGAATCCCAGCCCTGTTAACTGCTCACCCTTACAAGATAAATAAAATAAGGTCTGCGTGCAGTGTCTTATGGAAACGTGTGTCCTATGGAAATGTAACTCTCACTAAAAGTAAGGAAAATTTGTTTTCAGAGACCAAGGACTGTAGAATTCATCCACATACAGCTCCACTTACAGGTCTTTTGGAGGGGACCATATCAAACAATACCTTCACATTCTTCTGAGATTTACATTAGTTCTTAATTAACTCTATGCAAAAAACAAATAACTGTATAGCATTGTCCCAGTAGGTATTTATCTGTATGTAACTCCCACCCTTAGTTTCTGTAGAAACAGGTATGGTTCAAACAGGCTGGCCATGTATGACATAAAATACTGTCATGAGAAAACTTGATTCTGTCACTTAATGGTTTTTTTTATGTTTCAGTCTTTGAATAGTGTTAATTGCTTCATCCTTTCTACTGTTGTCCCAGTGGTCTAAGGAGCTGCCAGAAGGGATTTTGTCACCAGTGGCGAACAAGCTGATGCTTACATATATGCAAAATACACAGTTTAAGGACTGGATCTCATGTTTGCTTTCATGATGTCTTCATGTTCGGTTTAATATTTTCTATATACCACAAAGGACTTTGATCTACCTGGAAAATGGAAATTGTGGGGCCATAAGTCCAGAAGTACAAATGGCAATGGGGCATCACCCCTAGCACTGTGGTTGTGTGGAGGAACCTGGGAAGCAGCCATCCTGGGGTTTCTGGAAACTTCTTGGGGTGAAGATGCTATGAACTGCATCTATGCAAAGCCTAGTTGCTAAATCTGGAAGCTAATATTACACTGCAATCTTGTCACCTATGATCATTGAAACAAAGGAAGCTGAGGACAGTATCTGTGATGGTACCTAACAAGCATGACCTCTCTTTTTCTGAATCACTGAGTTAGAAAATCATCAAGATTTCAAATCATTTCAGAACATGTGGCTTGCAAATGGTTAAAAAAAAATCACAACTGCTCTGCAAGAATCCAAGGATTAAAAACCTGAGAGTTCACATGGGAGATTTCCTGGAAAAACTAATTGTGTACACCTGACCAGCTCTGGTCACAAACACACAGTTAGCTGGAAGCAGCCTTTGAAATTCACTGGAAAACAAGATTTTGACTGTTCATACATCATAACTTATTATAACATAACACTGATTTATTATAGATGATACTTACTAATTGTATTTATTTCAAAGGCGGCAACAATCTGCATAGAAGTTAACTGAAGTTCTTCAGTCATGGTGAAACTTTTTTAATGGAAAAAATATTTTTTTCCAGTCTTCAGTGCTAGTCTATTAATCTCATTCCTTGATCTTCAGTCTTTTAAAATTCTTTAGAAACCTGTCAGGATTACACTAGTGTCACATTAGTACACTCCGATTACTGTTGTTAAAATGGAAATGAGTTAATAATGATTACCTGATTATTTTGAAGTGTCATCATAACCATTTTGAAATATTACTGAGAAGGAAGAATAACTAATTTTCTTCACTTTTCACAAACCAAAACATAAAGGGGGGAAAACGTTAGGGCTTTAAGGAAACTCTCGAGCAAGAATCCTCACATTTTTGCAGTCACCAGTTCAGTATTACACAGCTATTCGGAGGACATTATTTGGATAGTTATCTAACTCTCGCAAAAGCGGCTAGATTATTTTGCTCTGCTTAACAGTATCCCTGGTTATATTAGGATTAAATAAACCAAAGCAAACCAAACCAAAAAAACCCAAACCACAAAAAAACCAATTCCCGTGACAGAAAAGGACAAGATGCAATACCTGCACAAACGATGAGTTTTCTAAGAGATGGTAAAGAGGAAGTACAAGTACGTGAGGCGCTTGTGAAGTGAGCTGCATCAGCAGGGACAGCAGGTGCAAATTTGCCTTTCCCTCCTCAGGTGCTGCAGAGGTTCCCTGCGGCTGCTTTGCTTTCCATTGGCAGGTGCGCTCGGCACTGACCCAAAGTCATGTTCCGCGGACTCCTGTTTCCTGCTGCATTAGGAGGAGGGGAGGGGTCAGGGCAGACCCTTGCCCGTTTGTCTTCCTTCGCAAGTGCTGCGCTCTTTGTAAATGAAAGAGGGCAATCAATAGGGCAATAAGGAAGGAGGACAAGTAGCCTGCTGGTCCGCACTGCATGGGAAGGTCTGCTTCTTCTCACAATTTGCTGGATCATGCTAATTCACCAGTCGTAGATCAGGGAAATGAGATGGACAGAGCTTTCCTTAGGAGTGTGTGTGAGCACTTTGGAATACATGAGGGCAGTTTGTTGCTTTACAGTGTCTTATATCCTTCCATCACAGTGCATTACACAGAGGTGGAAGGGAGGTGATGGTTTCATTGGTGTTTTGGTGGAATATTATCTCTGTGTGGGATGTGCCACAGTGGAGGGATGTGCTGCTTAGCCCAAATTCACAATGAGAAATTCCTACCTTCTGTTTAGGCAGAACACAGACCTTGACCTCACTGGTTCTCTATATATGCACCCAGCTACTGGAAATGTTGGCAGCGTCTCCTGGTATTTTGTTTATGCCATGGAAGAAAAAAAAATCCAAGGGTGTGACAGGTTGCATGGACTTAATCTCTACTTAGAGCTGATGTGATGTGAGTAAACTCAGACTGGTAAGGCGTATAGCCTCACAGCAGTGGATGTATTTTGCAATTTTTAAGGATCATGTATGTGTGCACATTTCTCTTTACTTCCTTTGTACCAATCTTCCTCAGTGCTGTGAAGTTAGTTTTACAGGCCTTTCAAGGCAGAGAACCTGAATAATTAACTTTAGAACATTTAAGTGTGAGTTGAGAGCCTTTCTGTGCCTCACAACGCTGCAATTTGGAAATTTGACATCTTATGATCTACCAGGACTAAAATAAAAATTTTTACATCTGGTAAAGCCTGTATTGAACAATTAGGGGGGTGAATTTGTAGCTCTTCCCCATTTATATAAAGTACTCATTTCTAACCTTCAAGTGTTCTGAGATGTTGGACTTTAAACTTGTCAGTGCTCTAAGAGTGCCCTGAACCTCAGACCAATACATTTTGGGGGCAAATTCCTCATTTGTAGGAAGGAAGAAAACATTTTTTTTAGCAGGTTATTATCTGAAAAAAAATGATGGTTGTCTGCAAGCAGATGATAGGTTTGGAAGGTTAGAGGTAGTCCTGGCAAAGATGGATTAGTGGGCAGAGTGTAGGTGAGGCGGTCAGAGGTACTGGAGAAATGCAATTTATCACTTGGTTTTGGGGTTTAGTACATGTATAACACTGCTGCATATATGGTGTGTGTAATTATTTTATATGAGGGATAATACTGTTTTTAACCTTGCTGTAAAGGGAAGTCATGTCTTTACTAGGAAGATGATATGAATTAGCAGAGGAATTGCAACGATATTAACTGGAAACCCTTTCTGGAAACTCTTTGACCAAGCAGTTCTCTATGCTTTGTTAAAAATGTGTGCCTTTTATTTGCTGTTTTGTGTATTCGCAAAGCAGAATCTTTATATTGAGATTTGGGTTTCATTCTGGCTTTGGGTTATATATTCCGAACAACTTCAATTACTTCATTAGCCACACTTTCAATTGACTCCTTGCTTGCTTCCCTGTTCTAGTGCCCTGCAACTATATGTACGTCCATTTAGCTACTACATTAAGCAGATTTGTTTTGGGCTATCCTGTCTTCTAGAAACTTCAAGTTCTTATAGTAGGTTATGTTGTATTACATATGTATGTATTCTTACAGAGAGTATTACTTACTTTCTCTGTAAGAATACATGTAAGAAATGTATTCTCTGTAAGAAATATCATTTTAAATTTAGATGCCCTTAGTGAAACTATTAGCTACTGTAAGCAAGAGTAGCAGAGCCTTGCTCATTGGATTTACTAGAAATAAGGATTTTTTTTCTTTTCCCCCATTAGTTCAATTGATACCTTCACAGCTGAGATACCTGTTGGGTATCAAGGAAGGTGCTAAGAGCATCAGATGATCTTTCTACTCTTTTCTAATAAAATAATAGTAATTGTTGAGAAATCTTCTGACAAGACTGGCTATACTGTTTCTTTGTAGTTTTCTGTAGTAAGTGGTCTGCTTTTATAATTGTGGGAAAAAATAGTAGATGACTGGCATCAGAAGAAATCTTGGTAGTACAGGCAGAAGTTATCAGAGAGGCAGTATTAATGAGAGCACATCTGCTTTTCAAAAGCATCAATAAATTATTCAAAATACTAGAATGCTTCCTGTTCATTCCTACCTATAGCAAAACAGCACAGTGTTTTGTTGCATTTCTCTACTGGTATAACTTTGATGACATCTGCACGTATTCTCTGCTGGAAAATGGGATCTAATGTAGTTTGTGGACACATTAAACTTATACGGCAGTGGAAGCAATAACATGTTCGGGGGAAAAAAGTATGTACTTCGGATATAATTGTGTATAAAGTACAGTCTCTATTTCAATTTTATAACTGAATTAATTTCTTATGTTGTATAACATACCTGTTTTATTTTTCAGACAGATGACCACTTTTCAGCCTGCTAGAAGTCACCTTGTTTGGATCTCCCAGGTTTTTTATGTTGCTCTTCAGGCAAAGCCTGTAGTGAGACACCTCTCACTCATCCTCAGAAAGGCTTTTTAAGCAGTATTTCACAGCAGGTATTTCTTTGCAGGGTATGCTCTATTGGGTATATATTACACCTCACTACACTATGAAACTGCCTTATAGGGGGCAAATGGGTAGGTAGTTGAGGGCATGAATTGCAACTTTGTGAGGGAATTAATACAGATGATCCATTATCCCAATGGATCACACATTATGAACAATCTATTACACATTATGAACAGTGTAATAGCAATCACAGCAAAATCTGATAAATTAATTTTTAGGAAAAAAAAGCTGTCTAAACTGTCTAAACACGTCTTCAACAAGATCTGTCACCTGAGACAAGACAGTACCAAGTGTAATACACAGTTAAGTTCTCAAGTGTAAATCAGAAGCAGCTCTATTCTGGTTTGTTATTTAAACCAGCACAAGCAGGAGAAGACTGTGACTTCTGACTCTTCTGGTAAGAGTGTGAATGGCTCCTGACACTGCTGTACCGGGAGCCAAATGTGGTCACTGCTCCAATTACATTTTGTATCATCAGACATGGCACATGCCTGCCTCTGCCGAGCAAAATAACTCTACAATTACTGTATTCCTCATCCTTTAGGGAAGCTCTTCTTCTCACAAGAAACTCGACCACGAGTTCAGACTGGACTACTGAATTGACTCGCCATAGTCAGGCTTGACTGTAGAATCTTTTTGCAGATGAAGATGTCAAAAGGCAATCTGTAGTGAGAATGACAGCATGATTAACCAGAATGAGGCCTAAGTCAGAAGTAGCATGGACCACTGGGAAATTAAGGCACCAATTTTCACCGTCAAGGTTGGCTGTGATAGGGCAGTATATCCTAGCAACAGCAGAAAACTTAAGCTCACCATCACAGCAAAACCTAATTTTGCTGTGTTATCTGTTCCAATATCTTTAATCAAAAAAGTCTTTAAACAGAAAGTAAATACTCACATGTCACTTTTCCCAGAACTTGCTTTCTTCTCTAACTGGGAAATCCCTAATTCAGTGAATTAAAGGTTACAGAAGCTTTAACACAAATTTCATTTACCTTACCTTCTTGAAAAAGTGTTGTGGGAAAGGCTCAGAATGTCTCTTTGCAGCTGCAACAGGTTAAGAAAAGTTTTAATGGGTAACATGGTTTTAATCATGCTTAGGATAAAATCTGTGTCTCAATCCATGTTATAAAAATGCATGATATAGGTTGGACCCATCATGCAAACACTATTTAGAAAAATTACTAGTGTAATACTAGTAAGGACAACTTTCATAAGAAAGAAACTGTAGGATTAAACACTATATCTTTATGAAGGGCATATACTTCACATATGGTGGGGAGTATAGCTTGAAAACCCTTTTATTTAAAGGATAATGTAGCTGTCTTCAAAGAACATGTGTTAGTTTGCTTTTTTTACTTAGTAAAGGCTTTCACAATCAAATAGTCATTAAAGTGGATTACTTTGTATATTTTAAAATAAGTACTGTCATGGTTTCAGTGGTACAGTTTGCTATGTTAGCTTTGAGTGACACTGGTAAATCTTTGGGCAGGGCTTAAATCATTTTGGGTGGACCTCCATGATCCTAAAATTGGGTGGACATAGATTTTTCTATGCAAAGTATCTCTATTTTCACACCATATTTTTCTGATGTGCGTGTGTCTGTGTACA
The DNA here is from genome assembly GCF_034638445.1 of Ciconia boyciana. NCBI lineage: Eukaryota > Metazoa > Chordata > Aves > Ciconiiformes > Ciconiidae > Ciconia > Ciconia boyciana. Next base: position 14,722,832 of record NC_132941.1, on the reverse strand, counting down.
TATATATATATAAAGGCACATATATATGTGTGTATTTAAGAGGAGTAAGAGCAGACTCCTCTTCCATGTCCTGCCAGTTCCGGAGTCGGTTCTGCAATGAGAGTGTGTGAGGCCAGGACTGGAGCAGCAGGTCTGAAACTCATTTGATTCCATTTGGGGAAATTCCATATCACAATTTGAAAAGTGGGCAAACTTTCAAGTATAAGGAGAGTTCTCTGGGGTTACTGTTTAAGCAGCTTTGAAAACCTTTAGAATGTAATTTATTTTTTTTGTCTGATTTTAAAGGAGATATGCCAATATGTCTTGGTATTTCTGAAAATCAGGCTTTCTGTAGACTTGATGTTAAAAAGGCTGCCCATGGATTACACTGGTATGTACACGGTAACATCAATGATATAAACTTTTTTAAAAATGGGTACCTAAATGTAGATTCTAACCCATATTCCTACATCTAGGTAGAAGAAGCTATATTTTCCACGCTGTCAAGTGCCTGTGGTGCTCTCTAATTGCAATGGGATTCATGGGCATGTATCACTCCTGAAATTGAAGTCACTTCTATCAGGAACCCAAATTAGGTTCAGAGTGTAATGTGTATTCATTAAGATTTCCAAATTTTGGCCAGACTCCAAGAATATAGTATTTTTTTAGCACACAATCCAAACATAATAGCTTTGATAGTAGTGGTTATTGCAAGTCCTATACTAATAAAAAATAAACCAGATCCTCCTTTTCAGTCTACCAGTACTGGGAGATCAGAGCCACCATTTTGTAAATTTTGCAAGAAAACAAAACAGAGCCAGAGAAGTATTCCACTATTGTCCTGCTATACTGGTTGATTTACATGTGGAATATGTATTCCCATTAGTTGCCAGGAAAAGTTTGAAAATCTAGATGTGAAAGTTTGTCATGCTGTGAGCCAACTGTCCCATATTGATGCAAAAGGGAGAGAGGAAAAGCCAAGAAAATGCTTTAATTGATTCATCAATGCACCAAAGTGTGAACAGGCGTGATGAAGTGTAAAGAGGGATGTGACACCAGTGTGGCAGAGCTGTCACAGTGGAAAGGATTTTCTGTAAAAGTGATGGCACTTAAATGTTATCTAGGCCTCCTGTCTGAGCTTTCATATTCCCTGGAAACTTATGTCTTGGGGGAAGTGTCTGACCAACTTGTGAGCAGCCAGGCGTCATGCCATCTCAACAGGTAAATATACACAGGCTGTGAAGAACCCCTGGTTGTATCAAGTTTGGGAGTTATGGGGAGTAAGTAATCTCTGACAGATCCAAACAGTAACCCATCAACGGATATAATCTTGGCGGAGAGGTGGTGATCATTAGCAGTGATTCTATGTGGTATCTTTTGTCCTAAAGCATCAATTTAAACAAAGTTGAAATTGGAATCAATATCCTCAGTGTTAAAATGATGCCGCCTCCAAGGTATAATGCAGCAGTTCCTAGGCATTTTATATTAGACTATATTTTAGGATGGTAGGGTAAGACTGTGAAGGAGAGGCTATTGATAGTGAAATATAATTGTAGGAGATGGATTTGAGCCAGAGTATTGTACCGAAGAGTTGTTGCAAAGTTCTCCAAGGGATTTTTACTAAAGAGATTGTAGCATGCATCTCATCCAAAGAATAGGAAATCAAAGAGGGTGGAAGCCCTTAGAGTCACTCTGAGGTTTTGGCTCTGGATTCATTTGATTAACTGGGTATGAATGTTACTGATTTAATATTGATGCTTCTTACAATACCTAAAATCACTGCTGTGGATATATTCAGTGTGTTAAGCTTGCTTGTAGGGGATTAGGCATGTGAATTACGCTGAAAGGGTTTTTGCCACCTTTGGAGAAATATGTTTGGGAAAGAGCCCCTACCATTATGGCTTAGGCCATTTGCTTTTGCATTCAGAGATGCACCAGTTCCTATCTTGCTCTGGGAAACCAGATTCAAATATGGTCTTGAACGGAAAACATTGGCAGAAGTACAAATGCAAGCAAGTGTGTGTTACTACTACTACAGTTACTCTGCCACTTTGAAAATCACTAGTCAGACTCCATTTGGAATGTCTGCAATTCTGCAATGTATTATAGGAAGGACATTGCTGACTGAGCTTGTAAAAGTGCAGTGGAAGGCAAACAAATGCATGATTTAGGGTTTTGAAAGTATGACTTATAAAGAAAGATTGTCCTAACCTCTATTCTGTAAGTTAGAGAAAAAAGATTTGAATGAGTGAGGAATACTGGTATAGGCAAAAAAACCTGAAGTAATCTGGAGATAGATATATGTTCTAGTTCCACACAGATCATATAGCATCACGAAATCAATGGCATGTCTGAGGCAAATTTAGACCACTATTAACATATTACCATAACGTGGATGACTGCTGATCTAAGACCCTATGCTTGGTGCTGTGCCCAGCCAGGGAGCAGGCAGGAGAATGGGGGGCTGCGAGGTACCTTGGGCCAGAACATCAGGCAGTAGCTCAGCATGGGCCTGAACTCATTTTATCAAGGGCTCAGCTGGAATCATAGGGAATGGGACTTTTAAAATTACATTTACGTGAGGGTGATGAAATCCCTCTGTAGCTTTACAGAGGTTCCTGGGAAAGCCCAACCCAACTGAGAGGGAAAACACAGGAGAGGACGTGCTCTTTTATAAAAAGACAAAAAGAAGGTGATGGGATGAGATGAAGAGAGGCAGGAACTGACCTCTGGCAATGAGAGTCAGCAGGTGTACGGAAAATAAGATGTGCCTTGTAAATATGAAAGGAAAATTTTTTTTTCTATTTCAGAGAAGGTGGAGCCAAACCAAGGGTGTTAGAGGAGGTTGGAGAACATGGAGAATTATCTTGAAGTAGGATCCCAAATAGATACAGTTAGAAAGTATGGCATTATTTGACTGTTGCTGTAAAGAAACATAATGCTGGCTAAGAATCTAAGAGTTCAAAGCAATTCCTTTGGTTACTGCTTGTACTCCAGCTAAATGGAAAGGAGAGCAGAGTCTGAACCGATGGGTTTGTATGTTCAGCTCCCTAATTTCTTGTGCAATTGTAAAGACTGGTGCAGCAGTGGAGGATAGGTGTGTGATACACACCAGCCAACTACACATTTTATATCTTGAAAGATATGTGTGTGATATTGGCATTGCTTTTCTCAGAGTGAGATTACAAAGTTTATTTGTTGTGTTGCAGCTGTACATTACCTGTAGTGGGAAAGATTTTGAAACAATTCCATTTGTGATTTTTTTGTTGTTCTGTTTTCACAAATCTACAACAGGATAGATGCTAAACAAGCTTTGAATGATTGGACATTTGCATCAATATTTCACTTTTGATTATTCTGAAGTTTTAAAGTCTGAATCTTTATGTATATGGAGACAAATGCTCCTGTCCTGTAACATGGTTGTGATCCAGGTCTTTAAGAATGAGTTTGTGAGATGCTTAAAAACATTTTTTGCTGGTAAAAATTGATTTCCAATCAGTATGATATCACATGAAATTGAGTCTTTCACTTAAAGTGAATTTGTACAAAGACCAATTACCATTGATTTCTAAGTTCCAAATTGTACCTTTCTTTCAACTGCAAACATAGCAAAGACAGTGATAGGGGCATAACCCAGAACTGAGGTTTCTCATTCTGTCAGTAGTAAGAAGATGTCTTGGGTTTCCCCACTGTACAAGGAACTGCTGGGTGGAGATACAGTTCCTCACCCAGCCATATGCTACCTGCTCTCTGTCAGAAATGAGAGACATTGGTAGAAAAAAGCACGAAGACAGGTACTGGGAATGAAAATGGGAGGAGATCAAACAAAAGGTGTAAAAGGTCTTTAAAATTTAAGGACTGATGCTTAAAGTAAGATCACTGCTTTAAAGAGATGAACAGCATTTTCATTACATGTGAGAAGCTGGAACTTCAGGACTTTATACAGATACTCGCATTCATCTGAGGAACGAAATCAGTATAGACAATCTGAATATCTGCCTTTTTCTTGATTTGATATTCATCAGTCTTAGGAATAAAATGGTCCCATTCCAGTAATATCTGAATGTTCTAGAAACATGAATACCCAGCTCTGGGAAGTATTGATAGGCTATTTTTCCTTATTTGCTGTCTGGAAAAGTGGATGAGAAAAGGAAATGGTGTGACCACAATCACACAAAAAATTGTGACAGATGGTACAGCTTACTCAGAGTAATACCCTGTCTTTCTTCACCATCACCTTATGAAAGATGCTGATGTATCAATTTTGGGCTAAGGATTTCATGACTGGTAAAGCACAAGTATAGGTTTAATGCTGATAACATCAAAGAACTGTATTCTGCTTTTTCTGTCATGTGTTCCTATCCATCTATCAAACAAAGCAGGCGAGGACCAACTGGCTTATAGGCAAGAAACTTAACATACATCACCAAACTTGGAAGACACTGAGAGAATAAATGGCATTCATAACTTGAAAACACTTCAGCAGCTGAGGTATGGTTTCAGTTCATGAAACCATCTGTAGTGTAGAATTTGTAACAGGGAGCAATCATCTGAATGCATTGCAGGTAGCAAGAGCACAAAGAGGAAATTGAAAGAAGGTCTATATTGCCAACAAAGTGCAACATCATGTCAGCTTTTGCCAGTGAACTGGCCTATATTAAAGTGGTGTTTTATCTTCTATATTCAACTGATATTCCTTATACTGCATTAATAAAGGAGATGGTTGGGGTTAATGCAATGTCTGAATCTCCTGAAGCCACAAACTCCCCCCGATAGCTCACTACTTCTGCATGGCAGAGCTTCATGAGCTGCAGGCACAGCGTGGACTCCTTGCCACAGTATGAGTTATGGGACTTCTACCTCTTCCCTCCCACCCACAGAGGAGGGTCATCTTCCCATGATAAGAAAGTCCTGCACTGTCCTGGAGAGTCCCTGGCTATAGAGCCTCTCCCAGGCAAGTCTGAGCTGACTTGGGATGGAGAGGGCAGCCAGGAAAGAGCTGGGGTGAATGTGAGCTTCAGGGATCTATGGCCATGGACAAACTAGGCAAATACAGAGTGGGGCAGCTCTTCACATGGTGCCTTGTGCCAGGGACAAACCAGGCTCAGCCACTCTAGAATAAAGGATTGGCAAATCCAGTGCTGCTTAGCTCCTATGTTGGGCTCTCCATCAGTGCTGGATTCCTTCTGTGTATTTTTTTTAATCTACAGTAAGCATCATCATTGTTGAACTCAAGATGTGTTAAGTCACTGTTTTCTGCAAGACAGTTCCTCTAAGGACACTTATTTGTCCTCTTTTTTTTTTTTTTTTCCTTTTGCATCACATGTTTACACAAAGGGAAAGCATCTACAGCTTTTTAAAAACCTTCAGGAATGTCTCTGCTCTGTCGTCATGAAGAACCCCAATCTGTGAGCTAGAAAACAGGTGACATTTTTTCCCAGGAGGTCAATAAAATGATAAATGGATTTGAGTAGAACTGCAGTAGAGGGCACACACTTCATTCTCTGTAGAAATAGCTGAAAAGACAAGTTTATACTGAAGTGGATAGTACTGGACTGTCTTGCAATGCACCAAAATAAACTAGAGAAGATTGCCAGAAGTATGCATATTCACTTGCATCATCTTTCACATCTCTCTATAATACACATTAAGGTGAGTGGCAGATTTGGATACAACCTCCGGTGGGTAAAAAGTAATGGTAGCTAGGTTTTGGTAAATGTAGTACATGTTGGGTTTATATTTAGATACATCAAAGTCTGATTTTCCTCTCTCTGTGATCGACCTCTCTTGATTTCAGAAGAGTTATTCCTGATTTATACTTGTGGTGAGAAGGGAATCCCACTCCTGAGACTGAAATTTTTTTTCCCATTATCCACATGCTGAACATTGTTGTTGTTCCTGCCAGGTGCTGAGCCCCTCTGGGGGTGTCTCAGCTCTCTCTGCAGTACCCAGCCCATTACAAATCCTGCATTTCAGCCCTGCCTAATCCTGCAGTCCTATGAAAATGTACAAGTGGTAGAAGATTAGCAGGCAGTATTTTAATTCAGTAGTTTGTATTCTGCTTGGTTGTAAAATAAAGAATTAATATTGCTGACGTTTCCGTACGCTGTTTTGAAACTCCTAAATATCTTTGCACATAACAGATTCTATTACAACATTACATCAACAGCAAAGAGAGCTGACTTTAAAGATTAAGGACTTCTATGAAGACTTTTCTCAGGCACGATCAGTGCTGACCAGTGATGAGCTCCACTCTCCAGGGCAGGTTTACAAAAGAACATAGTCATTTTAAGATGTCAGGGAAAATCCATGGTAGATTGGCACAACAGTCTAAGCAGACACCTATCTGCCCTCTTAGGCACTTACATACCTTTGATTAGTGTGGCTAGTCTACAAATACATTAACTAAGATAACTAAAGGAAGCATATTTGAAATATGTCAGTATAAATCCTCAATTGAATATGCTGGATATAAATATTTTTTAAAAAAGTTTAAGACAGTAGCATAAACTAAAATTACAATTACAACCCATATATGTCTTTCACTAAATATTTCTATTTAAAAATGTCTTAAAACTGAAAACTAAACCCCTAAGCACTGAAAACCTAAAAAACCTTGTGCTGATCCACTGGAAAAGTCTGAAAAGTATTCAGTAGCTCTCAGAACTCTTTCATTTCTTGCCCTTAGAGGGCTGCTTTGGCCATTAGGCAGAGCTGCAGATTAAAACAAGTAGATTCTTGTACAACCTCTGAAACGGCAAAAAGTAACCTCAGAGGCTGTGGTGGTTAGTGGAGCTGGTTTCACCTGGGTGAGAACATTACTCCAAAGGGAATTTCAGCTACCACATGCCCCGGCTGCTCAGGTGAGAGCTGCCTACCTTGAGTACAGAGAAGATACTGTAGTAGCAGGGCTGCAGCATCACTGTCTGGGACCCAGGATGCAATGTAAATACATAACAAAAAGGCAATCTCTTTCCCAAAGAGCCTCTAGAGCCTTCACAGCACAGTTCGTGTGCTGTGACTTCAAGCTGTGAAAAAAGCTCTCAGGTGTTGTAGACATCTTGACTGGCATTTGCTTCACTTAATGGGCTGACAAATGCTCCACTTCTTATGATAATGATCATGACTGAGAGACAGAAAGAGAGTCCTGGGACAGCTGCTGCAATGTGGGATGGGGGTTTGCTTGTTCAGTGTGACTCCTCTGAGAGATAGATAGAATTAAGTGGTGGGTGCATTCTAAAAACCTCAAGCAGATGGAAGCATTTGTTGTTCCATTTTAAATTTGCAGATTGCATTTCCTGAAAAATTGACAACTGCAGCTCTACCACTTAAAGGGCAAACCAAAAGAAAGGAGCTGTTTCTGTACAGCTGCAGACTCACACGTAGATATTAGAGTTCCATTTCCATGAAATGTCTCCCCAAGTCTTTGGGGTAATGGAGCTTATGGGGGGTTTTTTCCCCCATTTTGTCTGTTCTGAATATCTCTGCTCTTGATAACCTCTATCTGCGACCTTATGTGAAGGCTCATTGCCTTTAAAGGTTGTGCATCTTGTCTTGGATAGTGTCTTTAACTTGGAGATTCTTTGCTCTATCACCAGTGTATTGCAAAACGTCGCCTGTTTAAGGCGTTAAGGTAATCAAGAATAAAATGTATGATGTTGGCCAGATTCCCTGTTAGAATGAGCAGGTAGAGCTCCACTGACTGTAATGGTTTCTGACAGTTGTGAATTTGATCCCATACCTTCCTTGAATAATAAGATTTAAAATAATGTGAGTTTAGGGTAGGGCAGGAAGCCCTGGATAAAATATCTTATTGCATTGATTTGTCTCTTATTTTCTGTCTTATGAGAATACCCAAGTTGCAAATAAAGGGTCAAGAAGGACATTTAACAATATATGGTCTATACAGTATTAAAAGACCATCTCACAGTTAATCATATGATTAATTTCTACAACAAGGCTCCACTAAGTCTGCAATAAAAAGAAGTAATGAGGTTTTATAATAAAATTGAAAAGCTTCTGTGATGCACACAGAAGTCTTTTAAATAGAAAGGTAAGAAAAATCAGCTGTCGTCTTTTCAGTCCATAGATTGCTGCAATAGCTTTCTCTGTGAGGGCTCTTGGGCTCTGGAATGACATCTAGCCCTGGCTTGAAATGGTCAAGTTATAGGGCATGTTTTAGGACCCTTTTCCTTTTGCAAGATGTATTTAAAGAGTGAGAGGAAGTTCATAAACTGTGTAAGGTACTGTTACTAGGTTACTGGCATCTTATAGTAACAGTTGCTGATCTACAGGAGGGTTGACACTGAGGTGTATAGGATGGCACTGTAATTGTATAAGAACTGCCTGGTTCCTCAGAGACAGTGTAGAGGCACACATTCACATTACAAATGGCAAGCGATAAATCTTACTGTAATGCTACATCAGCCATTGTTGTAGTGACTTGGCACTTATGCTCTGTATTACAAGGATTTTCAGCAAGCACGTTAAATTCCACTGAAAAACTCAAGATGCACATAAGGACACCTGCTTTCCTAAGGACTAGAAAGATCAAGAATCTGTGAAAAATGCATAGTTGAAGCAGAGAACCCAGAATAAAGCAGCTGAATACTAATCCACTGGCAAACCATGCTGTAAACTGGATTTACTTGAGTGCTGCGGCACACTGACGGGAGCTCACTTGTATGGAATCCAAATCATGAGGCTGTAGGGAGAAAAACCTGCAGCTTGTGAACCTGGCACTCAGTCAGTTCTCTGCTCACCAGAGAAGATGGCCACTGTTGAAAATGTCAGAGAGGTCTTGTGCTTTCTGTTGGGGATCCATCTAATACGGTATTTTAGAACAGCACATTCTCACGATGTGCTGTAGTTGGTATTTCAGCTCATAGGAAGCAATTTTTCTGCCAAGTCACATTTGCTGTCTCCCCATTGAGGTTAGTAATAGGCTTGACAATGCACTAGTAGTCCAGGTGAACCAGACTTTAAGGTCTATTAAGTGGATTTCAGTAGCAGAGTACATTTAATGTGTATGGATATACGTTTTGGTAGATTTACCATGTCAATCTAGTCACCAGTGATTAGTCAGTATGTAATATTTCCAGGACAGCAGTTACTGTCCTGTTTGATTCTTAATGTTCCTTTTCATAGGTAGTTAAGCTATATTCTAGATAGTACATCAGTCTACCTCATTGTAGGTAATCAAAACAAAAGTATATCTGGTTTGTGCCTTTGGCCAGTATTTGCACAGAGACTACTACATAGAACATATTATCCAAAGTTATCAGATTCTCTCAGGCTCTAGAAGACCAGGCATTCCTGACTGGAGTAAGCCACTAATTCAGTGGCATCCTGCTTGACTGTAAATGCAATAGTGAAAAATCAGCAGAGACTTCCAGTCTGGTCCTCAGGGAGCAGATGTTCAGTTAAGTTCCTGCATTCCTCTGTTCCTCACCATGACCACTGGAAACAATCATTGCAATGATACTCAGCGTGATCTAGGACCTGTGTTGTAACATCTCTAAGAAAAATCATAATGATATGATTGTGCATTTTGCCCTTGTCATGGGAGGACATTCATAACAAATATGAAAGAGCAAACTGACCTGCATAATAATAAATGACTTCCAGTGGACAAATAGCAGATACAGACAAATTTGGATCTAAAGTCTGGGAGTCCTATGTTCTAGTTTCCTGCTTTAAATTTAAGGCTGCACAGATGAACATGAATGAGAGCATAAGGAAGGTGGAAAAACAAAGAAAGTGCAGTGATATGTTAAATTAGCAATTAAAGTTAAAACTCAGATACTAAGGAAGACCAAAAGAATAGTCGTAAGGCCAATGTGACAGTCCCACTCATTCTGACTTTGCAATTCTTTTGGTTTATGGACATGAAGGAATGAGGCATTTCTAAAGAGTCAAATATTGCTCAAGAATTAGCAATGTTGTGCACAGGAAGCAATTTTCACTACTTGGAATTTTTTCTGATTATTTCCCTCAGCATAACTTTGAACACAGCCCCTTGAGATGAGGTTATCATAGGGTTCTGACTCTTTATAAACAGAATATGCTGTTAAAATTAAAAGGACAGTTTCTCACCTTTTATAATAAGTTGCATAATTTTCTGATTTCACTCATGTAATGTCTTTAGTGTAAACTTGCTAATTTTAAGCATCTAATATAGGAATAACTATTTCAAAATGCGTTAGTTTTCCTTGTTTGAAAAAAAAAGCAACAATGATTTTGACCTATCTCTATGTGCAAGAAGTATTTTGAATTTGACCAATGTGTGTGTTTTCTAGCAAAACTCCTACACTACTCCAGTTCTAAACCCAAAGATCCTACTTAAGTTTACAGAGTCTCTTTTAGGGTCAGAACCTCGCTTGGAGTTGAAATGGGCCTTATTTTGTCTTTTGGTAGGAGTTCAGGAGTAGAAAGAGTGTCATGTTTTTTGCAAGTAGAAAGGTCTTTAGGGAATTCTGTGATAACTCTTCTTCAAAAAGACTATCAGATTCTGACTGATTCACATAGAAAAATGTCTTCAGGCAGATAAAGCTCTTTGAGAACCTCTACGAACTTCCATACAAAGTTTCTCCCTTTAGTTTACCATAAAACCTTTTTTCCTCTTAAAAGAAAAAGCAAGACATACAGGCAGGATGAAGGAATGGTAGGTCTACAGAGTTGGGCATGCTAGAATGAAAGCATTGGAAATGTGCAACCGATAAAACCAGTTTGAGTGGACTAGCCATACAGCTGCATGCAATTCCAAAGATTTACAATGAAACTAAGCTAAATAATATTTTAGAAGCAACCAAAGAATTGGTTGCACAGAATGTCAGTGTCTGCAGGTCTCAGGAAACACTTATGATTGAATATCAGGCGGAAACTGATCTCTGGATTTGTAGTTTTGTTTGCCATTATGATTTTTACAGCATGCTGAGATAAATTGATGTTTCTGCTAAAAGAATTACATACCTTGGAAATCTCCTCCACTGCAGAATCTGCTTTTAAGAAAGCATTTCTTATGAGATCTACCCTAATGCACTGAATACCCTTTTAGACTGAGGGCAAACTGGAAGTACTGTATGGTCCCTCTTCTGCATTGCTTAATAACAGTACGACAAATCCCGGAGTCCTTAAAAATCATTACTGAAATCATTAGGCATTTTGTCTGATTAGGGATCGACTGTAAACTGACCAGAGGCCTCATGACTTTTCCTCATGGGACTCTGAAGGCTGATCAAAGTTAGATTACTAATGCTGTGTGACTTATTACCTTATGACTAAAATTTAAAGGGCACAAAAATAGGTTGAAACAGGAGACAGTCATCAATTCTAAAATATTGGAAAACCTGTTAATCTAAGAGGCACAACTGAAACATATGCATATGTATTCTATTTTCATGTATTTCATACATGAGTAAACATGCACACATTTTCATTCTCATCTTTCATGTGTCACTGTGAACACATAAACATGTGAAAATATGGAAAACAGACCTAGTATTATGTTATCTGCAATACTGATTGCAGATATCTGCAATACTGATTAAATACTAATACTGAAATACATAACAGTCACTGCCACAAAAGCATCAGGCGTACAGTGTTACATACACCACTTCAAACTATAGAAAAACAGTTCACATGGGTCAAAAATTATGGAAATTTTCTTCTATGTATATATGAACTCTTTAAATTGTGGTATAAAGGATGTAGGCAGTGTGTAGGATAATAGCTTTTGTGGGTGAAATCTTTGTCCATTGCTGTCAAAGGGAAAATTCCAATTTGCCATGGGCATAAAACTTTATTATTTGTCATTGCATCTGCCCTGCTAATATTAACATTGGCTGCTTTTCCCAAACTACATGAAGATGTAAGCAGTTGGCAGTCCTGGTGACAATATGTAAATTACTCAGAGTGAACCTAATCTTGTATAATAAATGCCAATTTGACTCTAAATTTGTTAACAATATTTTAATGTGGTAATTGAGGTCAAGGGAGACTCCAGTTAAATGCTAAGCTATCTATAACTGTCAATGTTAAATAGTACTTAGGTATCCTTGCTGAAAATCAGATCTCCAGGTTAACATATATCATTGGGTTTTTGCAGCCAGAAATCAAATAAAGTGTATTAGTCTTGGCAGCATGTAAGTATATTAGTTTATAAATGTGCAGCTGCAACTATCCATAGCTTTTTGGACTTGTTTTGTATTACAACAATACAGTAATTGCACTTTTTCCTGTTCTGTATATAATTTTGATTAGAAATCAAGTAATAAATACATGCCTAAAGGCTTCTGGAAATTAGCTGGCATGTTTCTGTTCTGTCAGCTGATTGACAAGGTTCAATCTTAACCAATTTTATTCACGGTTTCACTTATCATTGCTTCTTTAAAAAGCTTTCCAACATTGTGATAGACATGCAAGTGATGAAATTCTATAGCAACTACACTGGACTGAAAAGATTTTGTCTATTAAAATGTTCTGATTTTCCCTGAAGGTGTTGGCATTCATCAAAAACATGTAGGTAATTGTGAGTCAATGTGTGTCCATTCTCTTGTTACAGCTTGGATGTAACTGCAGCAGATATGGGGGAAGTTTTATGCAATATCCTGCCTCATTCCCCCTCCATTTAGCATGGACTGTAAACATGAAGGGTCTTACCTTTCCCTTACACCCAGGAGCAAATTTATAATAGGTAATATGAACTACTTTTTTTAGGCTCAAGGATACCTAAAAATTTATTTTTTAAAAACGTGGAAAAGGTTGGGGTTTTTGTTTCAGTTTGGTGCATTTTTTTTGTGAATGTTCCACCTGAGTGTCATGTCAGCCAAAGCCGACTTGTACCAATTTCCTTAACCTAGTTTTGTCCCTTGTTAAATGGTCACTATGTTCAGCATAAGAGAAAACATCTTCTCCAATGGAAATCAGCCTCCTTCAGTGTCATTAGCCCCCCTATTTGCAAGGGAAATCATTAATTGAGAATAATAGCCTGTCTTCTTGCACTACACATGGTAGCATACAGCAGCTCTGGGTCTATCAGTGCATCCTCCTGTGCAATGTGTGTGGAAGAGATTATGTAAAAAACGCAGCACGAGTCCCTCACTTTCCTTGGTCCCACATAAGGAGAATGGTCTCATTATGACAAAAAGGCCTGGGAAATTCCCATGCAGCCCTTTGCACTGGCAGGGACTTTCTGTGTGCTGTGGGCCAAGGTACAAAATTCCTTCCCACCATCCTCAGCAGTGAGAAAATGCAGAGCTATCTATCATATTTTACATGCACAGATACTACTCTTTAAAATAAGTCCTCAGATATTTCACACAGTCAGATGCAGAGAGCTACTGATGAAGTGGACACAAGGCTATTGTGGATGAGAAAGAGATGGTTTTAAAGTACTACAGAATGGCAAGGAGTTTAGTAATGGAAATAATTTTGAAGTAATAGATGTGGAAAATGTGGTGGTTCTAGCTCATTTGCTTCCAACAGCACCTGCATGGGACAGACAACAGCTTCTTCTCCAGCACTCCCTACAACTTGGAACCCTGTTCTTAGTGGAGGACTGCATGTGTTAATAGCCTAATAATAATTATTTCCAGTAGGTTTAGAGGAATTACTGTTTAATCCAGGATTTCAAACCTTAATAAACAATTCCTATTCAATTTTGAACCCAGGAAAGAAGGGCAAAATCTTTATTTTATCTGACCCTCTAAATATAAAACATTGTCTTCCATTCTGAACACTCAGGACTCATACTTTGTAGATGGCATTATCGCATATAATAATAACCTGAAATCTATCCCAGTTAACCTGGTTGGTTTGGGGTTTTTTTAGCACCTTGTAAACTTTGCAGATCTTATAGGTCTGCACTGACTGAATCACCAGATAAGTAATAGCTTCAATAAAATCTCCTCTGGTGGAAACACTTCATGATCAAATTTACAGAACAAGTAAAAAAGTTCTGTATATAATGCTTTCCCTCCTTGTTAATGCTCATATGGGATAATAGTACTGCAAAGCATGTTTATCCAGTGAATAAAGGTACTGCATGATAAACCAGTTAACAAAAAGCTGATGTTAAATTTAAGCTGATTGGATCATTTCTACTTCCACTGATTTCAGCCTCCCACTGTAGGCAGTAGGGATGTTTGTCTGGGGGAAGAAGGGAAGGGCTGTGCAAGGACTTTAGGATTTAGCCCCTGGGCTTCAAAATGGATTTAATAAAAACGAGTAATAACCTGCAATACTGCATAAACCCTGCAAGGTATAAGGAGAGAGAAGGTTGGCTGAAAACAACTGTACTTTTCAGTACCAGTGTAGTGTGGGCAATTCATGCTTAACTCATTAAACCTGGATAGACTGATTCAAATCCCACTGAAGTCAGTGCTTGTTACACAGACTTTGAATCAGGTGGGAGGTTTGTGCATTCACTGGTCAGCATAAGGTTTCTACAATTGTCAGTCATTCTGTCTTAGTGTGGTTATAATTTCACTGATTCCCAAATACATTAAAAATGTAGCATCACAAATGTTAACTGTTAGTTAGTCCTCATCTGCCTGTTTGCAAATTACACTCCTTCAAGTATTACTGTGGCACCTGAACAAAAGATTGTGTTATAATCTGGAGAAGTAGTACTACCAAAATCCTCACAAAAATACACCAGGACTGAATGCAGTGTCTTGATTATCACACTTTCATATGTCGTTTAAGAATAATGTCCTTGTCTTTATTGGGAGCCAGGGCTGACATACAAAAACATTATTAGTAGCTAGGTTAGAGCAGCTGGAGCAGTGCAATGGCACTGAATGCAGAAGAAGCAGTTCAGGCACAGAGCATCTTTTGTCTAGTGGTATTTCCTGCTCATCCTCAGGGGAATCCAACTAAACCCTGGACATTCAAACCCAGAAAATTGTTCTGGCCTTGCTAGACTAATAGAAGTCAAAACTTCAATCAGGCACTTATTAGTTACTTTGCACACGTGACATAAGGTGCCTTTGTTGGTGGCAAACAAGTGCAATTGCAGCTTGGAATTGACAATGAATTTTTTTGCTATCTTTGCTCAATATAAGGTTAGGATTGGGTCATGTACCAGGGCTTTTACCAAATTAATGCTATCAGGGGAATTACACTTAAATGGAATTCTTTCTATCGAAACAATTTCATCTAGTTTTTTCTCTGATTTTTCTCTTTGTCAGTTGGTATGTGCATATAAAATAATTTAGACAAGTCAACAAATGAAACAATACGTAAAATATCATGTTTTGAAAGAGAGACAATGGTGTTTGCATCAGATCTTGTGCTGTTGCTTCAGCCTGAAAGTTCTAAGCAGCTTCTGCTTTTTATCCATCTTTGAATAAGATTTTCCAACTTGCTTCTTGATAAGACATCCTAGTTTAGGTTAAATCTAGGATGTTTCCCTGAATTTAAAAATGATAATTTGCAGTCTTATTGAGCCCTAAGCAACATCGTGAAATACTTACCATGAGCAATTCTGTAGTGCTATCATGAGAAATTATTCACACACAGCTCAGATAAATGCTACTGCAAAGTTGTAGCCACATAAAGACTGTTTCTTTGTAAATGAAATCTGCAAGAATGCAACCAAAGCTGCACCTTGTGCACTTGCCCTTCAAGATGATACTTGATCACATGAAATGACAAAGCTGTTCTTGCCCCAAAGGTTATTCCAGAAGTAGATCATTCCCAGAAATAGGAGAGAAAAATAGCATACAAGCAATACAAGTATTTAGTGAAGTTCCATGACAATAACTGACTTCAGATTCCCAGATTAGAAGAACAGACAAATTTGAGCACAGACTTTCTAACTTCATAGTTTGTGGACTGATGAATGCAGAGCTTGTATTTGACTGATGATTCCAAATGTCATTGGAAGTAATCGAGGATCAGTATCCCTTCAGATCTGCCTGAGATAGAAAGAAAACCTTTTGAAACCACCTTATCAAATACTTCATGCTGACCACAGAAGTCATGGTCAATGCTATCAAAAGGAACCTGTTGGAGTTGTGTAGGTCCTCAAAGGTTGTTTATCTCAGGTGGAAGTTATAACTGATATTCATGTTTCCTTAGCTGCATCTCTGCCATCTGAGCTGAGACTGCCAGGAATCTGCAGTATTCAAACAGAAATAGGTTTTGCTCACAATTACATGTTTATAATTTTCTTGGATTTGGTGTTTGCTTTGTATCATCCCCTTCTTTTTTTGCTAACACTTAAATTGACAATATATAAAGATAACTCTAAGCAATAGCATAAGTGAAGAATATTTCTAATAGAAAAGGAGAATAATATTCATTTAATAACATGGCACTATCAGCAACAGGGAGGGAGGTAATGTTATGGAGGCAAATCATATGCTCTGAAAGTTTAAAATGAAAGGAAATTGAAGAATAAAGAGAAGTCTGTGTGATAAGGTTGATAGTGGTTTTCCTACAGATATAGCATAAAGCTAGCTTTCAAAGGCAACAATAGATAATAAAAGGTATAAATGCTCTATCATCAGAAGCTCACATGCCCTAAATGGCAACATATGGGTTTTCTATAAGTGACAATGTTTCTTCTTTATTATATTAACATTTTGCATGTGTTTAATCAATGGACTTTTAATCAGTTAACTTTGATTGTATTTGTGTGCTTATTTTGATAAATTATTTTAATATACTTTAATTTTAACTATGCAAGTATAGGCTGGCAGTCAATGATCTTTAATTTGAAAAGAGTGCTTTCACCACTGACAAGAATTTAATTAAGTTTTTATATTCTTCATGACTAGGAAATAATCCTTTGTTGTCCTACCACCTGAATGAATTGTGCCTAATTCTGGAACATAGCTAAGACTGTTCTCTCAAAATATCTGATGATTAAACCCAATCAAGAAGTTAAAGTACATCTTTATACTGGTTGTTGATTGATAGCTGTTCATAGATTGCTAAAGATTTCTGTGAAGTTGACACTATGTAAATAATACTCTTCATTAGAATATCATACCACTTGATTATTTTGTTAAATCTTACTTGATCTTCTTTGAAATAAAAAAAAAATCATTTTTACTAACAACATTTATGCATCTTCTCCCAGATTGTGTGAAATAATTTTAAAATGCTTTTAGAATATTGCCTTTAGAACAAGCACTTCTGTACAAGTAAATGTGAACATTTGCAACCTAAGAAGTGAAAAAATGCTAGAAAATGCAGGGAAAGAGTTGGAATCAGTTGCAAGTAATTTCCCTCTAGGTATATTTTCACACTGCATACATAAAAACAAGGTGATGAAGCTGTTCCTCAGCCCACCTTTAAATGCTGAACTTCCTCCATGCATCACACCACAGAAGAGGTAGTGCAGACAGTACTATGTGCTCTTATCTCCTGGCACTTATCGCAGACTTTCTCACCCTATTGGTCTCCATTTCTCAGTAGTACAAGGATTCCTGGGGAGCTTCATCTAAGTCCTTAATGCGTACCACTTCGTGGTTTAGAAAACAGAGATGATCTGCTGGGGTGACACGCTGGGTCTTCACTGCAGGTTTGAAGTCTTGTTCTTCCATGTGCTCTAAGAGGTTCTCATATGCTTCTTGATTGTCATCTGCGAATTCTTCAGGAAAGAAAAGGAAAGGCTGACTTCTCAGACTCCACACATCTGCAGTCCAGTCTCTTGGTCCTTTTCACAGCCAATTCTTAATCTTTCTGTTGCTGTGTCTCTTATCTGGACCAACCATAGAAGGATCTTTAGCACTTCTTGTCACTTGTCAAAATGAATTTTATAGAGGTTGTCCTCATCCTGGATATCTATAAGATCCTCAGGGACTAATTTCCTTTTTTGTGTTTCGAAGTTGATGTTCCCTAGTTTGATGTGGTTAAACCATGACAAAAGTCTATCAAACTAGGATGCATTGGTTGACTGATTTCTATTCCCTTTAAAAGCCAGTCTCCTAAAGTATTTCAAAGAGGATATGCCTAGAATAAAACCTACTGTGAAAGAATGCTCGGAATTGAATATAAGGCTGGCATTTAGCAACACAGAGGATGTTAAGGTTATATAGTGAGAAACAAGTGTGTTTTTAATATTAGTTTGTGATATGGGAGTAGGAAAGAAACCCAAGAAGAGACTACAGTACCTAATTTTGAGGTTTTGATAGTTTTCCTTAGACTTTATTCCTTTCAAGGTTTTGGGAATTTTTTGCATTTTTGCTGCCTCTTCTTCAAGCAATAGATGAAGTTTATAATCCTTTGTAGGTTTTGACAAAAATCACTATGCAAAGGAGCTATACTGCATATTTACAATATTTACATATTTACTTTGGGCACCTCTGCACTAGTGCAGGTGAGATAGGTACACATTTTCAGATCAGAGTGAGGATATGTCTATTATTGGCTATTAATTATGGCAATAATATGGCAGGACCTATAAAACTCTGACATCAAATTCTTTTTGCATGGACACTTGATGGGCTTGATAAAATTTCCAAGGCCATTATTTTTCACAGTACTTTTCTGTATTTCCTTCTCTAATTTCCCTTTGTATGTATCCCAGGAAATAGATGTGTTTGGAAGTAAAGGCGTTAGTTATGACAATTTGTACAGATTTATTGACTTTCAAAATGTAAAATGGCTTAAAATGTTGATTTGAAATATCAATTTGAAATATCAATAATGGGTGTTATCTTGCAATTATCAGAGCTGGCAAAGTATAAAAAGAACTCTCTTTTACACTAGTAATAAAATTCTGCAAATTTGTAATTAACAGCTGCACCTTGAGCAGTCACATTTTAAATTACTTGAAAATTTGCCAATTTGTTTCCATGCATGTGGAAAGGAAAAAAACTACCACAGAACAACCCACCTCCAAATGCTTGCCTTGAAATCTAGTCCTATACAATGTGATCTACAGACATTATGTCCAAGTTTGTAATATTTGCTTCTTTGATAAAACTTGAAAAAAGTCAAGTTTCATCCAATATTGAATTTTTATGACTGCTTAGAAATGCCTGAAAGTTTGTTTCAGAATTGCTGCTGACAGAACTTTTAACTACAGAAGTGCATTAAATTCACTATAATCAGAATACAATTATTAGATTTATATTATAAAACAACTATGTTACTGCCTACAAATAATATGAAAGAAAAAAGGAAATAAAAATTGCCTATCTTAAATATTAGGAAAACGGTGATTAATCATCCTGTTCATGTAAACAGGGTTATTTTTCTTTTTATAACATGACATCGAGCCAAAAGTATGTGATTGATTTTATAAATCAGTCACTACCCTGTTCATACCATCATTTTTTTTCTTTTAATGCACTCTGCATTAATATCCTGCCTCTGGCTTGTTTCATTTAATTTCTTCCTTGCCAGTAGAAAGTACAGCTATGTATGTTTGAAGGCAGTAAGCACTTCTCTGCAAAAAAAAAATCACTAAAAAAAAAAGAAAAAAAAAACCACAAGAGAAGGTAGAATTTGGGGAGCTTCCAGTGGGAATTCAACGATAAGTATGATAAGCTTGTTTTGTGTTTGGAACTAAAGAGTTAGATTTTCTGTTAGGCTTTCAGAAATTGCTCCTGCAATAATAGCTTTACTGCTGTTAAACCTCTCACATAACATGCAACACCTTTCTGACTCTTTATAAGGATTTCCAATACCTAGCAATGGTAGATAACACTCAAGACCGCATCCTGACCTTCAGCTCTATGACTGACTAGGCCATTTTTTCACTGTCCTTGCATCCTTGTGAAGCACTAAGCTTTTTCTCAGCCTTTGTTTTTATTCTTATTGCTAACCAGGCAATAATTCAGCTAGCTTCTTTCTTGGTCATAGAAACAGGGAATTTCAGCAAGGCATAAAGCCAGAAATCCAACCAGAGGGGATTTGAACTACAGTTTGAATTCTGTTTTATTTGTGTTAAACTATTTATTGACCCCCATGTGCTGGAGCTCTTCATAATCCATTTGATAAATTCATAATAATTATCATAAATACTTAAATTACAGATTTGTTTGTTGTCACGGGCCCCTTTTTACTCAACGTAATTTTTCTCAATCCATTAGTAAAATGTTCTTTCTAGTTTATGTCACTGTACCCCTGGTCTTGTAAGAATGAAGGTACAGGGAGCTTTAGTATACATTTTAATAGGCACAGGATCAAGAATATACTGATGAGAGTCTCAAATCATTTTCTAGTATAGTCTGTAAAGATCTTTTAACACCTGTCATCTACTGAGAATACCTACCTTGGTCTGTCTTGTACTGTTGATATGGATTGCACTGTTATATTTAAGTTGCTTCTAAAGGTTCTCTGGGAAGTCCTCTTTTCCTCACAGTTGTTGTTTTGCATTTGATAACTTCTAACTCTTTCTACCAGAATCCAGTGTCCACATCCTAAACACACTCAACATGTCCTCCTAATTCTGGAGGAGACAAGTTGTTGGCTAAGATTTATTGAATTTCTTCTTTCACGGTGAAGTCTCTCCATTTAACATCCAGTATCTTTCATAAATGCATATATTTTAGAAGATGTCTTGTTTCCTGCCTAATGTTTTTGTAGATCTCCACGTCTAACCAGGTATGTGTTAACATTTGTGGGGTCAATAATATAGATTGGTCTTGGCACTTGGCCCTTTCAGATGTCCTCATACTGGTCTGTCAAGTCACGATGCCTTGGATTAGTTTGTTGTTGAGACTGCAGGAAACATATGGAATTATACTGAAGTAAACCTGAAGACATGCAGTATAAATTCAGCTTGCAATTCTTTTACTGTATATTTCTAAAAACACCATGGTAAGTGTATTGCATCAAGAATCTCTCATTCCATTTTAGTAACAGTATGGTATAGTGTTTATCTATATATTTGTGTATTTTTAGAATTTTCTACTCTCTGTGTCAGGAAATTAGTCTTGTTATCTGCCAAGAAATCTTCTTAATTTCACATTTCTTACAGTTGGTTAAAAGGTGGTGCTTCTTATAGTTGGGGGGGGGGGGTTGTGTCCTTTTAATTCTTCTGTCATCAGTTCCTGGGCTTCACTCTAAAAGCCTACCAATCTCTGCTCCACATGATGGTTATATAAAAGCTATTCTTCCTCATTATCTTGTGCTACTTTATACTTCTATTATACCTCTGGATCTTGTGAAAATTATTCATTTTAGACCAGTGCCTTTTTCACATTGTTCCTTTTCCTACACCTGAGTTTCATACGTTGTAGTGCTTCCAGAACATTAGTTTTGCTCTTAAGACTCAAAATTTATTTGGAAATAATTTCAGTACCAATTTGCCTGTATATGTACTCATTTATTCTTTTTTCCTAGAGTATAGGACACAATGTGCATATGCCTTTCCTTACGTTGTAGATCCCTAGCATGTTCTCTCCAGGAAAATATGAGCCTGTTTCTCCATTAGTCCAGATGCTTCATTGTCAGGGCTGTTGGACAACATCTGGTGTGTGTGTGTGTACATCCAGTGAGACTAAGATGACTGCAGTATCCCAGATGAGCCAAGAACATTGTCACCACCTGGAAAAGCCCTTAGACCTCTGTCACTCACACAGTATGCAAAATGCCAATCACTTTTAATGCAGTGCAGTGTATGTGCTCACATCCAGAAAAACTAGCCTATTCTTCAGTTAGGTATTATTCTATTTCATGGGCTTATTTCACATCTGCTGGCAAATAGTTTTTACATACCAAAAAGCAGGAGGTGGCATGGTCGTGTTAGAGTAGCATGCTCTTTGGAATGGAAAAAAGACCAACAGCTTACTACTAACCACATGATCAGAGTAGTTAAATGGACAGCCCTGGACCACATATTTAAAGCTGTGGCAGTAGATGTGGGGCTGTTTGTTCAGTGCTATCCCATCACAGAATTACACAGCTCGCTGTGGTTGCAGTCTGATAATTATTATTGATTCGCTCTCAGGCTGTCAATCTGGGGACAGCGCTAAAGCAGTCAATGATGGACAGAAAGAGGATTGGACAGCCACCATCCAACGAGGAAACTTCATCTTGAAAATGAACTTAGATGAGATGGTGCTAGTGGATAAGGGTAATTGATGATTGTTTCAGAGTGGAAGAAGGGAAAAAGGAGAGATAAAAAATTCCTCTTTGGCATTCATTCTTAGTGTCCTGTAACACTCCAGGGACTGTCTGCAAACTCTATAAAGTTTAAAGTTTCTATTTTCAATGGTTAGCCAAATATACTGCTCTTACTGTAAGTAGTGATTAGCTTAGGGTCACCAGGATCCATGACAAAGACAGAACAGTACCTCAAGGAAATAACTTTTCCCAACCCAGACATATTATCTTGATCGACTTTTAAGTTCCTAAACATAAGCAAACCTTAGCACTTTAAAAGGTTTAATACTTAAGATGTAGGTATTAGCACTATGGATCACTATACTAAAGACTTGCACCTGCAGTAATGAGACAGTTACAAATTATATTTTGAAGCATCCATACTTGTTATATATTTCTTTACAAATCTGCTCTAATTAATTGTCAACTCACGAGAGAGTAAACAGTCATAATAGAAGTGCTGGACAGTATAAGCTAGCCAGATTCTCATTTTATGATGTGGTCAGCCTTTGTATTTTTAAAACACCATACAAAATGTTTGAGATGGAGAAATCAGTGCAGATGAAATAAAAACCTACCTACACATCTTGATCTATCTTTTTATCTGAATTCTGCCCAAGCCTTTATTTCAGCACTAATAATGCTGGTTGCAATCTCCTCTGCTCTTTTGCTAACTTAAGTTGACCCATTGTGTTTCAATTGGGGGTTTTCCTTGTTGGTCATCTTGCCTGTGCAGCACATCTGGGACCCCAAATCTCCTATAAACTCCAGAAACCACAGTGTGTGAATTCAAAAGTGCCAGCTGAAAGCAAGCACTACTGATGTGGCTGCCAGCTGGAAGGGAGTACCTCTGAGTCTCTCCTGAAAAATAAACCTCTGGGCAGAGAGGAGCAAATGAGGGCCCTTCCCTCTTCAGAAACACCAGATTTACTCCGATATAAGTGCTGCGGAGGGAAAATGGGATAAGTAGTGTCTTTTGCCAGCTCTGATGTCTTCAGCAGGCAGGGAGTGCTCAAACCTTCTCCTCCTCTGTGGCAGGACAGCAAGGAGGTTGCTCACAGCCCCAGGGTTTGGGGTGAACACTGCTGGCGTGCTCGTAGGGGTGACTTCTTATTGGCTCTTGTGTACAAATATTTTCTTTATGTTACATTTCAACCTAGCAGCCACTGCATTAACATAAATATTTTCCCTGGTATTTCTTTGTCATTTGACTGCTGTAATATTAAACATCAGCTGTAACTGAAAGGCATCATGTATTAGGGAAAATGCACTTAGATTTTCATATAAGCCCTCATAGGGACCTATCTTAAGTGTCTACGCTATGAGGCCAGTCTCCCAAGGTTTTTATAGAGGAAGAGATGGGGTCCTGCAGAGGACAAGTCTGAGAGTGTGTAATTTATGTGACCTGACTAAATTCCTTGAAGAGCTTTTCTCTCCTCTCACTACGTGATCAGAGATTGTCAGTAAGAGCAGAGATCTTAAGGCAGCTCAGATGAACAGCAAAAGCAACCCTTCCTTTGTGGTGTCTGTCTTTGTTTTCAACCAGTGATATCATCCTCCACAAAACAGTACGGAAGAGTGAAATGCAACCAAGAGTGTGCATTCCCCTTCCTGCTCCATCCAGTAGACATGAGGAAGGGTATGTCCACTCTTAGTGATGGTGGAAGGGGAAAAAAAGGATTACCTCTGTGGGCTTTCCAGGGCCACAGGGCTGCCTAAAGGAGTGTCAGCAGAATGGAAGGTGTAAACCTGGTGTGAAGGATTTATAATCTTCTTTGCAGGTAGCCAGGAAGGTTTATACTCTGGGTTATAGCTAGAAAATGGTTAATCCTGCTTTCCTTTTACATTCCTTCTCTTTAGATGAACTTTCAGGTAAAGCAAAATTGTACAAAACTTTTCATTACTGTACCTCAGAAATAGCGGAAGCAGAATATTTCAAACCTGATAAACATTTGCTGTCAATCTGGGACTAATTGTACCAGCCATCAGCCAAGAAGACTAAGTTTATCCTCAAATTCTATGATAGAGCAGATAGAGCTTTGAAATGAAATTACCTGGATTTACATAGGAAAAATGAGGACTGTGATGGAAAAGACATCATTCTTTCATTTGTGACTCTTCAGCATTTCCAGGGTTTACCTGGATCACCTGAAGAATTAACTAGGGCAGATGATAAGGCAAGATCTTCCGTGTGGCCACTTTTTTCGGGTATCTCAAAGGCTTTTAAATCCAGTTGTTTTCTTAACTTGGCTCCACGATCCCCTACTGTCCACAGTGCGGATTAATGTTTGGATTATTCCTGCCCTTCTGATTAACATCATCCTTGGGAAATTAATACTGTCCACAGAGGAACACTGTGCAAAGGTTCTCTCCTGTCTTATCGCTTTGAATACAGTCCCTACAAAGGCTGAGGATGAGACCAAGAGAGATTTTCCTGTGTGCATCCAGGGAGAGTTGCATAATGCTTGCTCTGGTGCAGCACCTTGGTTGCTGTCAGATCTGCCACGGCTTTGCCAGAGTCCCCAAAGCAACAGAGTTTCAGCCTTCAGCAGCAGAGGAGGGCCTGAGCAGGGTGTAAGAGGAGCCTTGTTGTCACAGCGGATGCGGTAATGCTGTAGCCCATCGTGATCCCTGTGTGCAAAGTGAACTTGCCTTTTCTAAAAGGGATTACTGAAATGTCATGTTGGAGTGAACAAATCAAGCCAAGCTTCCCAAGGACTGACTCCTTTAAAGCTGTTGTAATCAACATGCATTTTAGGCAAGATCTGGAGATTATAGTGCTGTTTGTATTTGGATCTTCTGTTTCATTGGCCCTAGGTGGTGCGGTTTTACTTCCTTGCTTTCTAGTTAAAGGCAGAGCTAGATGCAGCGTTAGCAAGAATATCAGACTGCACACAACAGGACACAACTGCAGTGTGCATGGACTCCATGATCGGAGAGGCTGTCCAAATTTTGATACTCTTTTTACAAGGTTTTTTTAGTGTGGGTCAGGTGGTATTTTGAACTCTACCAGGCTGCCCAATTGTGTTTGTGTATACAACTGCTTGTATTTAATGGCCCTGATCCCTTGTGTCTTAGAAGTCCCCCTTTTACTCAGATTTGCTGACTTTCACGGTCATGGCAAGGTCTGTCTAATCTTCCATCCTTTCCCAGAAATTGTGAATTGAATAAGGCTGTGTAAGTTGAAGAATTGTTTCTCTGATAAGATTGTGGTTTTTCACTGCTGGTATTAATTTGTATCTTTATTATTTATATTAACTAGCTTTCTTGGCTATCTCTGCTTGCGGCAACAATAACTGCTAGTCCTGGTCCTAAGCCAAGCTGTGTAAATGCCAGGAGAAAGCAGTCAGCTGTCCACAGACTATTTGTGTACCACTCAGAAATGGCTTCAATATCACTTTAGGTGCTGCAACCTTGGAAACCTTGGCTTCGATAGCTTGTCTTATGACTGGGTTGCCTTGTGATACAGGTTATTGGTTTGCAGCCCCCTGTCCCAGCCAGGCTGCACACCAAGGAACTGAGCTATCCTGAGGGCACATCAGAGGGAGGGTTGTGGCTCAGAGAAATGCAATTCCTCCCATCTTTTATCTACTGGGCAGCAGAAAGAATCTGTGACTCTATAGATGTTCATTTCTAGGAAATAACATCCCATCCTGTGAGCTTGTCAGCCTAGCTCTGCCCTAGTCTCTCAAATCCCTCCCAAAATGAGAGAGCTGAGGGTCTCTCAGGCCACGTGAGGCTTACATGCTGTGAGGAGCAGGTACAGGGGGCTAGAGCAACACATGTTTTACTCTCCTGCATAAGTTTATAGCACAGTCGCGCTTTGACATTAGGGGCCATTTGCTCAAGTTACAAGCTGTGTCTTGAGGACTTCAGCAGGAGCTAATCCCATGTCCTGGTAAATTCCTCCAAAGGCAAAATAGGGAAGTAGAGGTGAAGGCATGGCAATAGCAGCCATGGCCGTACTCCCAGTGCTGTGCCAGAGTAGAGAAATAATTGACTATATTGGGCAAATGATGGGAGATTGTTGTGCTCTGACAGGGAAGCATGTGCCCCTCTCACTCATAACCACTGGAAATGGAAAATGGTGGGTACTCACTGAAATGAGTAATATGAGGAAGAGGCTGTTCCATCAGTTCCTTTGAAGAGCACCAGTGATTAGTGGGTGTCAGCACCAGGATTTTCTTCTAGCACAAAGAGTGCCTGCGTGCTCTTAGCTGTGAGGGGCACAGGGTTACAAACTGGTGTGTGGGGTGCATTTTCGGGAAGCTAGAGGCCTGCAATTGCTGGGAAGAAAGCTGCAGCTGAAAATATTGAATTTCTTTAGATCCCTAAGCAGCCCTGCAGGTGTAATAATTGATCACAGAACATTGTAGGCTGGTCTGAGATGTGCAGAGATGAGGCAGAAAAAGGAGCCATTCCTCAGCTGCCTCATTCTGCTTCTCTCTCCATCACACTGCTTGTGTCACATCTGCTGCCCTGGGTTTTTCAAGCATCTCCCACGCCTCTGACCATCATGTGACAGCTGTTGCCAGATGATGGCCATCACCAGAGGCTGGCCTTTATATCTGTGTGCATATGCATTTTGTTAATACTGTAGTGTTTTAGAAGAGTCATTTGAGACTGACACACCACTATTTTTCTCTTACAGTACCAATATAATATTCTGTGCACTCATTAGGAAGCAGGAATTTTTTAGGAATTAGGAAGCTTTTGGCCTAAGGCTCAGTGGCCTAAAAGTAATATTCTGCACTGAGTAGTTTAAGAAGTTTCAGCAGTTTTCTAGGAAGCAGCATTGCTGCTCTCCTAGTAACAGGGTAATAATTCAAAATAAGACTCCTATGCCACTGTAGGTATAGAAACCAGTGTGATATTTATTCTTTACATGTTGCAACTCTGAGTAGTCAGACCTTCCACAGAAGCACCGCCTCCTGATTTCTGACCTGAGTCGTGGTGGGGGGTGGGTACTAGCCTCATGGAAGAAGAGCACGATAATCCTATAAATGGTTGGGACACACTTGTACATCATTTGAATGAGACTGTGTCAATCAGCAGGTAAGCAGTTTTGTAATAGAAAAGAAGCTGGTTTGTGGGAGCTACCCTGCAGTCCCACCACTTGGAGCAGGTGTTACGATAAGATAATGGTCTCTTGTAGTAACCCTTGTGAAATCACAATCCTTGAGGAAAAAGTAGGGACAAGCCCTTCAAATTGGGTTTCAAAAGCATATAAAGAGTTGACCTTACAGAGGTAGTTCAAGGAATAACCTAATCTTTCTGTCCCATATCCCCCCATGTACAAAAGCTTGCCTGAAATTGAAAGGAGGCGGGGAAGCTTGTAAAGGCGATGTTGATACCAAATAAAGAGACCGGTGTCCCCACAAAATCATTTTACAGCCTCTCTCTGCAATCTGCAGAGGATTACAGGTTTGCAGCATGTTTATGTCTGGCTGAGACCAAGGAGGGTTTGCTGCAAAATGGTTATCAGTGTAGAATCAAGGCATAAACAACAGCACCGAAGTAGAAAGCATGACAATTCAAATTAATTGAGTGGAAGAAATGATGCATCTTAAAGACAATGTTGCTTGAAGAAAATATTTTTTCTGCTGTGTTTTTTTTCCATTATTAAGCTATAGTAAACTCATGTACACTCACAGACTTGCCTTCTGCAAAACCAACATAATTTTAACAATTAAAGATTGAAGTGTGGACTTCTGAGATGATCCCTTATGACCTACACTTTATTAGATTTATGTTACCTTTTGATATGTTCTATTTGCTGGAAGCCCCAGCATCCTATCATTATGATTCAAACAGGCTTTGCTCTCTGCTCACAAATAATTGATGCTCCCTTTGCACAAAGCATAGTTTTCAGCTGATAAGCAGCAGGGTAATTGGCACCTTCACAGGATATTAGGCAGAAAAAAAAGCATCACACTTAGCAGACAGGAAGCAGACAGGAGAAGGTAACCAAATAATCGTGGTAGCGTAAGCGGGGCTAAATGCTACTTGACAAGTTCTGTATGTTTGCACTTCCTGTAGTAAATATTAAGATTTCTATTTATCAGCAGAGGGGTGAGGGTGTGGGGGGGGAGCCTTTGCAACATGAACATTTGTAAGAGCGGTGCATTGTTAGCAGTACCTGTATTGAATATGGTTTATTAATTTAAAGCCAATGTGCAGTTTTAAACACTGCTACATGAAGCATCTCTGTGGTCCCACGTTAGCTAGTGGGTGTGACATAATTAACAGCACTGTCATGTCAGATAGGTGGTTATGAATAATGTTAAATTGCAATGGATTCCTGTGCAGCAGCATGTTATATGTTGTGTGTTCAGGCTTGCAGCCTTAAAAAAAAAATTAGGTGTATTTGAGGGAGCCAAGAAATGCTTTCAAGTCTAAAATCTTACTCTATCCGAAGCAGATAAAAAGCTGCTTGGCTGCAGTTGCTGGAAGTGTCACTGTGTCTCTCGAAATATTTTTAGTTTGTTTGATTTTGCAATGCTATTCTGGTATGACTTTTGTGGGGTCCAGAAGCTAATAGCTGTACATTTATTTTGGAATTATCCTTTCAGGTTCAGCCATGTACCTGTTAAGACTAAAACCATCAAACAAATGAGTCATATCAAATGTGAAATCCCATCAAATTTAGCTTCTTAAGCTTTGGCTGGTATTTTTAACAAGTGTGGCATTTCTCACCAGTAATTGCTTTTTCTTTCTTTTTTTTGTATAGATTATGGACTTCATAGTAAACGTATTGGTGCATCTTTAATCTTGCAAGTCACTCGGATACTTCACTGAGTACACTGGACATGTATAAATAGAAAGGTTAAAAATAAGTGTAACTATGTAATGCCATGCACTATTTCTAGCAAAATCATTTCTGTTTACTAAGATCCACTTTTATTAGCTGCTACTTACAACTTCCTTATGGACTGTGTAAGTGTGTGAGGGGAGGAGAACGTTATATTAACAAAATAATTTGATGATAAACTAGATTCTATTTTCCAGGCATAGGCCAATTCTTAACATTTAATAGTTATTAAAATATCCCTTTGAAATCTGTATGGAGCACCAATATACATGTATGAGGTTTAATTATTACTATAGGGTTGCAAAGGCTGTGGCACTGTATTTTATTAGATAAGAATAAAGAGTGTCAGTGGAAATAAGACCTATCACATTATACAACAGCTCATTCCCAAGACAAGCACTTGTGTCTGTCCTGATGATGGTGTCGCTGTATTTGTTTTCCAATTACATCTTGAGTGAACTCAATAGAGCACAAGGCGTGATGGGAGAAATCACCTTTCACTGCAATTACTGTTTATGGTCTGCCCAGAAATAGGTGAAGAAACATTCTTACTTACCTTCCTTACTTGATTTCTGAGTACATTCCTTAGTACTTGCACCGAAATCTGAACCTGCAGCAAAAGGAGCCACCTAGCAGAGCTCTCTCGGGTTCAGTCCTATTTCTCACTCGCATGCACAACAATTACACCAGAGAAGAGGATTGATTTCTCCAACCAATTATGCTTAAACATGCTAAGCTTGTTATCGAGCTACGTTGTTGTTATGTAGAACACTGTGCTTATGTGGTACAGCGCTTTCCACTGATACTAATTATGAAATGAGTTCTTGCTGTCTTCACAATGCACAGATGGTGACAGTCTAGGTCTGAGTAACACACATAGGGAGGCAGTGTGTGATAACTCTTCATATAGCATATAGTTCAGGTAATTATGGCAGTGCGTGTCTCACTGTAGTGCTTATCAAACAGAATTAGTGTTTTAGGAGCCCATAAATTTGTTATTAAATTTCACTGAGTTTTTTTCTGTGCATTTAACATCTCCAGAAATAACAGTCTGTTTTGAATGAGGAAACAAACATTTAATTTTTCTCCTCTGGGCAGAAAAATAAATACCAGTTTTGTTGGAGAATACTCTCAGTTGCTTTTTTAATATTATGACAATTAAGTTTTTTCTCAGAGTTGTGGAGGGTCTAGTGTAATTATAGACCCTTCTATTCAATTTTTTAAGTTTCATTTAACCATTTCATTGTGATCAGTATTGTTGGTCTGTTATGGCTTGTTATACATGGCCCATTTGTAGACATGTTTATCTTGTTTATGTGTGCAGAAGGGCCTTTAGTTCATAGCATTTTCCAGCATTCCCTAGGTACTACACTGTATTGGTATCACTGGTACTCGACAACTCAGCTGCTGAATAACAATATTTCTGCAGCTCTGATTTCACAGAGCTTTTTTTATCAGCCCGTGGAAAGCCTTGCTGCTGTAGATCATCAAGCCAGAGCATGAGGATCTGGAGCTGAGCTCCTGTTGAAACCGTACCCATGTTTCACTGTGGGCTGCTCTTGCAGAGCCTGCTGTTAGCCCCACTGTGCTCTGAGGAATATGAGGCTCTTATAATATTCCTTGAATATCCCTGGAGTCTGGAGGGGTAACCATAGCATTTAGAGAAATAAACCCTTCCTGGATTAATCTCAATCTGCTCTACTCTTCCGGAGCAACAGTCTGTTACTTAGTGACATTTCTTCCCACTTACTCTGTCCTCCTCCTGGGGCTCTGCTTGACAAAAGTAAAGTGTACACAGAAAGAAAAAAACTTTCAGCATCTACTTTGATGAGGAATCCTGCCTCACAGGACAGAGCACCTCCCCTCCAGCTGGAAAAGGGTTGAGGAAACAAAGCATCCAAGTCATCAGATCCAGAGTGAGATGAGTTTCCCTCAGTCCCTGCAGCCACTACTTACCTGTTGCTACCAGATGCTTTTTAGCAATGTAAGCCAGTGCTAGAGTAACACCAGGCTGAACACATGCAATGTTGTCTTCTCTGTCTTGTTGAACTGACCATTTGGAAGGAGAAACAAAGCCATGGGGGTTACACCTAGATTTTTGCCTCTAATTTGCAGCATGTTGATGCCTGTGGCAACCTGAGAAGTATCTTTTAAAATATATGCTCTGATGTGTTAAATTAGGAGGAGGACTTAAAATACAACCCTGTGGTGTTGATCGTTGCCACAGATGTAACTCTACATTAAGAGACTGTGCTAATAAAGGAAATATCACTTTTCCTCACACAGGACATTAACCCTGCGTTGGTCAGACAAATAAAGCCATAAACTAAGGTGTAGTTTTAGTTATAATGAGAAACCTACCCTAGCCTAAGGAAGAAAAATCTGCTTGAGACACGATCACAGCATCTGCCTTGGATGACTGAGGTTGAAGTTACAGCCCCTAGTAATGTCCAGCCTTGCAGCACTCCTCATTGCTGTTGGCACAGCAGGGCCCTCTTGCCTTGAGGTATCAAGGGCTACAAGACCCACAGCTCTAGAGGGTCCCTGTGCTTTGTCATCCTTTTCCTGCTGCAGCTGCTGTTTTAGGCAATCTTTTGCAGTATTTCTCTGTTGCTGGCAGGAATCTGAGTCAAGATATATATTGTGGCTATACTCCACAAGCAGCCTACTAATCCAGAAAAAGTGACAGAATACTTAACAGTTTTACAAACATTCATTCATATGTTGTGCTTTTTTTTTTCCTACATCCTGACTGTGAATTAGGATGATACTTTCAATGCGAGGACAACAATTTGACGTCATTGGTATGATATGTATTATTGGAACAAGGGAAGGCACAGCCTGCCTGTTTAGATCAAGAGAACACTTAAGAGGATATTTACTGTTCTTCCAAAGTCATCATTAGGCTCAATTACTATTTGTTAAGTGGTTTGAGATTTTTAGGCAAGTAGTATGTTATTTACCTACTATTACCATTTATATGGTATTAACATTTATATGGTAATAGAGAGGAGGGCTGGTCTGGTGGTTAAAGCAGAAGCTGTAGAATCAGGAGATGTGGCTCCATGTCACAACTCTGCCAAAGATTTTTTTTTTTTCTTTTTTTTGTGACAAGTCATTTAATCTCAGTGTCTCGGTTCTCCAGCTATAAAATGGGAATAATAATGGTGCCTTGTTCCCAGCTTTTGCTTGTCTTATTATTGATGACTGCATTCTCTTTGGGGGTTAGACTTTCCCTTGCTTAAAGGCTTAACACAAAGAGATCCTAATCTCAGCTACTTTAATACAAATAACAGCTACAAAAAATAGCGCTATTACTACCTGGGCATCAGCATGACTTGTGACATCAATATCATGCTGACAAGCTCCTTACCTCTCAGGATTTGCTTTGCCCATCTCTGCTCCTAATCCTAATGCATTCAGTCCTGCTGGTGTGGAAAAACATCTTCATGGTTAATACTCCTTCCTCATGAAAGGAACATTACTCTGGTTTTCTGCCTATCTGTACTTGTAAGGATGAGCTGCTGGCATTATATCCTGCATACATCATTGCTTAGTTGTTATACTCAAGAAACCTTTAGTTAGTCCTGGCATTTATTTCTCCAATGTATGTTCATTTTTAGAGGTTTGCTTCTCTTGAAAACTGCAACCACCTCTTCTTACTTTTAAGCATTTGCTGCAACACCTTTTATTAAAGTGGCACAATACTACCAGCTCCTTCTTCTCCCCTTTCACTAGTCATCTTTAGTAAGTTTACACAAGCCTTTCCTCTAACAGCAGAATGAAAATAGTAAAAATATCAGCGTTGAGCTTATCTATTTTTTCAGGGCTGAGTTCCTGAAGCTCTCAGTTGAGAAGACTGCAAGATCTTTCCTGGAGGTTCTTGAGGATCATATACCCTATTATCAGCCCCACAAATGCCTCCACCATCTCCTGGGCAGAGCCAGGCCTCTGAATAGTTCCCATGGTTGCAAACCTGCTCTCATTTCTGGACTAGTGACCTGCAGGATTTCAGAAGGGTCTGTTTGGTCTACAGCATCCTCTGTAGACAATGTGTATCCTGCCCTAATACAGTGACACAGATGGTAATAATCATGTCTAGTAACAGGATAGTTCTCTGCTATTATCCTCGTTAGCAAGAGAATGAAACACACATTTATTCAGGAGTGGATTTGGCTAGCAAGGCTAATGCCCTAAATGATAGTGAAGTCTACCTACCAGAACATGTATTACAGAGTCTTAAAACATCTGAAATAATAGAAATGAAAGCTACTGCTAAAGAAAATTTAGGGCCAGGTTAAATGCTTTTATGATGGGTAGAAATATAATAAATTAAAGTATTTCATAGTGTTTATTACAGTTTCAGCCAAAGGAAATAATAAATGCAATGACTGGCTGATTAAAAAGAATGCTATTATTGGCTAAATTATTAGTGGGCAGTGACCCTAATTAAGAGGGTAATAAACCTGAAGATTTGCTTATGATGCAGCTGTTGAGACACCATATGCTCCAGGTAGAGTTTGCCCTGAAAATGAGAAGGAGCCCAAGGTTCCTGGAACAAACCAAACAAAAAATTGGTTGATGAGAGTCCCTGGGTTACTGACACTGCATTGTAGATTGCAGACCATAATTGTCCTGTAAATTTATGGCTTGGGTAATAAGAAAATGCTACAACATAGTTCTCATGTAACGCACCGAGCAAATGTGGAGGTCAGATAACAAAGTTCCTATCCAAGCGTAGGTTCACTTGCTGTTCTGGAAACAAGAGTGTCTTCTCCTATTTTCTTCATTCCACCTTGCAATTAAGCAGATGAGTAATCATGAAGTCTTAGCTGTCGCCTTGATAAAATACCTAATACAAGGCATTTTTGAAGGGGAGGGAAAGAAACAACTGTAATAACACAATTCAGTGGATCTGATCTGCTTTGCACCCAGTCTCCCCTTTTGAGGATGTCTCCCTTGCAGTCTCCCTTTTTCTTGTCATTAGTTGCCTAGGTCTTTCTTTTTAGTTCATAAACTGATCTAGGTGATCATTGCATGGTTTGTGCAGTGCCTAGAACAACTGGACCCTATCTAATCAATGCCTTCTTCAGGTATTTTTCAGTAACTCATCCTGAAAAACCCAGAGGAATCTTAAGTTTCCTTGCTTCTCTGATAAGCTATAAACATACATTCTGGGAATTTTAGAAGAGCCCAAAAGCGGTCTCTGAATTTGTTGATGCATTTTATCTTTAGAAATAATGGCAAACTTTAAAATTAATTATTTGTGCAGGCTTATAGATTCAAGTAAGGGATGATTAATTTAATCATGCTTAGATGTCCAACTATCTGATTTGCATGTTTAATCTGGTCATCAGATGTCTAAGGGCTATGAAGTGCTCCTGTACTTACTCTGGGTACAAAACGGATGGATAAAATTAAGGTCATTTTCCAACATCAGGCCTAATTATGTGCAGGGTGGCCTTCAGGCAGCAAAATTAATCTTGTACGTTCAGTGGGGCAAAATGAAGAGCACCAAACCGGAGGGCCATCTTGCTGTTTAAATTATTTGTTTCACCACAAACTAATGTACAAATAGGAAATTTCCTCGTTCTCTTTGCCTTCTCAGCTGCTCAGGGAAAAAACAGTTATCAGACGAGCCTACTGTATGGATAGCTATATGTTTTTAATTTTTTTAGCCATTTTGTTGTTTGGAATTCTTCCTATTTGAAAACAATGCAGAAAAATACAGACTTTTTAATTTGAGCATTCTCTGTAGTTGGGGATGGAGCGATCCCCCACATCTCTGGGACCTGAACCAAATTCCACTGATGCTTTTGGGAGTTTCCTAACTGCTTGCAAGTGGTTTTGGAATAAGCTATCAGTGGACTATAACGAAAGCACAAAATTCCTTAGCCAAAAGTTAGACTTGGGGATAGAAATTTACAATTTTACTGTTGTTCATGAATTTACTGATAAATGTAGAGGTTTTTAAGGCAAAGTCTTTGGAATATGGGTGATGCCTTATCTGTAAAGTAATCGCATGGTGTTTTTCCTCATAAACATACCCTATCAAAAAAGATCAAAGGCAAACCAATATTTTCATTGTATCTCTTCCTTGGCAAAAACCCCTTCTTCCCATAATGCCATCTGACATGGCTTGTCCTGGGAAATTTTTAGTGCTACTGTGATTATTCAGAGGAATTGCCATAAAATATGCATGAATCATGGTCAGCAGTCACCCTTAGTATTTGGGGCTGTGATCAAACATGAAGGCTGTGTGTAATACATTTTATTGGTTTCAGGACCTTGCATAAGGAGGGGTGTACCTGCTGCATCCTCCATTAACAATATGGGCATGGTGAAATCTTGTACCATATTTCCCACACCTGGTAGCTAAGGCTCTGCTTCCTGCTAAAATTTAGAGGCAACAGAGCATCATCTTCTCCATCATCTGTGTGCATATGTGTATATAAGTATAATAATGTTTGCAAAGCTTTCATGCACTTCCTCCCTCTGCTACCTCCTTCCCCAGTGATTCAGTCACTTCATATTGTAATACTTTGTTGACTATTGATTTTTGGTTAAGGTTGGAGCCCAGTACAACTGTATGAGCATTCGTTGGCTTTAATTTGATGTTATGCTGCTGCCTTCCATTCCATATTGACAGGCATCCTCTTATTTTCAGATTGGTGTCCATTCACTGATGAACGCGCACTAGGGGGATCATGACCTTTTCTCTTATCTGGACAGCTCTTGGCTTCATGAACATTTTTTGCTGCAGGGTGTTATTAACAACAGGGTGATAGAACAAAGAAATGAAGCAATGGGAAGCACATCAATGTATGAAATTTGCTTTATTAGGATTCCCCTGAGGCCAGAGCAGTCCCTAATTACAGAGGTGTTACATCCCTTCTTGGAATAACAAACTATATTTTTAGCAGTAATGAGAGCATGATTTTGAAATCACTGTGTGGTCATCCTCCCATTGTACAGATGCTTGTTAATTCACATTTTCTCAGATACTGATTTTGAGAGAAACATACAACAAAAGAAAAGATAAACATCTGTGAAATTGCCTACTACAAATTGAACAAAGCATCACACATTTCAATATATGTATTTTGAATTTTGAGCTTTCCTGCCATTCTGTTTCACTATGTAGGAATGCAGTGTAATTTGTAAAATAATCCAGTTTGTTAATATGCTTATGCAGAGACAAGGCCACAATGTATTAGTGATGTGAGTCTGAATCTCTTGTAGCATCTGGATGCTCTGTTTAGATAAATACTGGGAAGTTTTTTTGGTTATAGAAATCTTGTCTGAGCATGCCTGGGTGATGACCTGGCATACTGAGTTCCCAAGAATAGGCTTTGGTTGATAATTCCCAGATTCTTCGTTCCATCTTGATGTGAATTGTTTCCAGAATATCCTATTTAATCTTCATTTGGTCCTCCTGCTGCCAGACTTCTGAGACAGACCAAAGGTAAAATGAAAAGCAACCAAAATATGTTTATTCTGCATACACATGCTTATTGTAACCCATACAGCTCTTAAAAATAGTGTAAGCTCAGCAGAGCTTATCTTAGCCTGCACGAGCTGAACATGCTCCCAAGACAGAGAACACTAAGAGGCCCCATTGCAAAACGTGTAACCTGCTGATTACCCAAATAAGTGGCCCTTATACTGCTGCCACAGCTTCTGACCTCTCATGTCAGATGTGCCTGGCAGATTGGCCTTTCTCAAGACTCGTAGTTTACAGATCTAAAAACAAATGCAAGCAATCAAAAACAAGCAACCAAAAAACAAACCCAGCCAAAACACAGGAGCCAACATTAGCAATTCAACTATGTGAGTACTCCTTGAAGCTTTCTAACTGCACTCTTCTTGCTCAGTCCTGATTTGTCCCTTCCTTCTTACTTTGTGTTAGGCAGAACTGTGTGTAATAGAGGCGTGTCACTGCAAATAGTGGTGGTGGTTTTTAACTGAATGGGCTATGACCAGCTTTACCATCTTTGATGGGGTATGGAGCAGTTTCACATCAATGTGTCCCGTTGCCCTCTGTTGGGCTGATCCAGCCCATTCATTCAACCAGAAGCATTCATTCAACCAGAGAAGGGGAGAGAATAATTTTTGGAGCCTGATAAGTAGGATCTTCAGTTGGGTTAGGGGACAGGAATTCCTCTGCCTGGCTTAATGTATGCTTATTTATACAAGAGAAAAAAGGTTTTGAAAGGTGAGATCATAGCGGCCTCACTTCAAAAGGCCCTGATCCAGCCCAACTCTCTTCCTGTATCAAGCAACTTCATCTGTTGGTGAAACATTCTTGTTCAGAGCAGGGCCTTGTGGGCCAGATTTCAGGGCTAGATGGGCATAATAGGTGGTAAAATGGAAGCTCTGGTTTAATCTGATTTTAGAGATATTTCTTTGTTTAAAATTGAAAAATTAGAAATTTTTCTGGCAAGGACCTTTTAAAGTTCTTCATTACATCAGGATGTACTGAAATATTCCATTTTCCTGCCACTCTCAAACTCATTGGCTGTTAATTAACAATGTTAAAAAACCAACAACAACAACAAAACCCAAACCTTGAATTGATTAAAAGTTTTATAAGTGTTCCTAACTGCATTGTAAATTGAGGCTTATACTGTGTCTTCTTCAGCCCATAAATGCTTAATCTCAATAATAAACAGTTCGTAAAGAATGGAAGTCCTCTCACGTGTTTCAAAACTTTGATGGCAATGCTGGTCACTGCTTTGTAAAAATAATCAAGCATTCATTCAACCAGAGAAGGGGAGAGAATAATTTTTGGAGCCTGATAAGTAGGATCTTCAGTTGGGTTAGGGGACAGGAATTCCTCTGCCTGGCTTAATGTATGCTTATTTATACAAGAGAAAAAAGGTTTTGAAAGGTGAGATCATAGCGGCCTCACTTCAAAAGGCCCTACAAGAACAGGGTGAGCCACTCTCCTGGGAAGTGAGGACAAGTCTTTGTCCTTGCCCTGGAGCAGCCCCAGGGACTGGTCCCTGGGCTTTAGCCCTGTGGTGCTGCTTTCACCCAGCTCCCCAGGGAGCTGCCTCTGTGTTGCCATCACACCTTCCTCACTGTTAGAACAGGTTTCTTTTCTTTTATTTCCTGGCATTTTGAACAAAAATTACTTCGGAAAAAAAGTTTTGCTCAGCTTGAAATTTTTGAAAATGGGAGAAAAAGATGCAATGTAAAAAGAATCTCAATGTTGTTTTTGTTAGATGATTCAACTTACTCAGAGTGTCAGAGGGATTCACATATACAAGCATGCTCTGTGCTCGTTATCCTTTTTAAGGACCCTGGTATTTTTTCATATGTGCTGTGTACTTCACCACTCAGGATTGCATTACAGGCATTTCCCTCTCTCTCACA
Source organism: Ciconia boyciana (assembly GCF_034638445.1). Taxonomy (NCBI): domain Eukaryota; kingdom Metazoa; phylum Chordata; class Aves; order Ciconiiformes; family Ciconiidae; genus Ciconia; species Ciconia boyciana. The sequence goes on along the minus strand of NC_132941.1, from coordinate 14,684,593 downwards.
ATAACTCAGTCAGCCAAATACAAATCAAAGGAAACACTTAAGTGGCTTGTTCCCTTTTAAAAGAAAAATGATACCAATAAAAATATTTGGCTTCAGCCCTCCTCTGCCCCAGAAGCTTCTTTTAGTGTCTTTTGCCTCTCCCCAGATAGTTGTTTATTCAATATTAAGCTCCCCTTTCCCAGAAGACTGAAGCATCCACATTCACACTTCACCAGCATCGTTGTGATTCAGTAATGAGGATGAAATGCTTTCGGGATCCTATGCTCATTGAAAGGCTGAAGCTAACCAATCTTCTTGGTAAGAAGATGACTTTGTTCAGCCGAGAAATATCTCTTTATTGGGCTCCTAAAGCCCACCCTAACTACTAGAGAGAATGCTAATTGAAAGATGAGGGTGTAATTGCACCAGACAAGTAATTTTTATTGAGTAATTTTTCAGTGTTAGGTGGGCAGAAACAGCAGAGTCTCCTATTAGCGTTAAGGAAAGATGCACAGCTGAATCCCAGAACCTGATAATGAAAGTTTTCCTCTTTATTGTAACAGTTAAAATACATGAAATACCTCTGCAGTTAAATTATAATTAAATGCTTTCCTTTTTTAGATGGGTGACAGATTTACAGAGCGTTTTTTCCCTCAAATAGGTATCTTTGCACTCTGTGTACCCGTGAACACAGCATTCACTGGCGTCCTTCAAAGTAGGGGAGAGAAAACTACACATACTCATGAGCTGAAAAAGAGCCTTAGGTGGCTGATCTTTCAGATAAAAGAAGTGGTTCTAGCATTAAAAGGGAAGGAGGCAGAGGATGTACAGCATCTTCTGTTGTACTATGCCTGTATTGTGTCATGAAAGGAAAATGGAGAAAGGAAGGGAAAGATAGCAACACTTCAGTCAGGTGGTTTTCTCTATTTTGGGGGGATAGTCAGACTTAAAAGCCCAATCTGAAGGCCCTTGTGTTTAAAACTATTTGGTAGCAAGACTATATTGGAGCCAAGGGTATGCTCAAATCTATAATCTATTTTACTGTAATGCAGTATAGCTTATTAAAGCAACAATGTCCAAGATAGCAGGCTCAAAATTTTATCTTAAAATGCCATATGACATTTACATTGTCTCCTAATAAGCACACAAACATGGGAAGTTTCTACTTTCTAATGTAATAGTTAGCTCAAACATCAGGGGTATATTTAATTTTGAGGGCTCAGGTCTGCGTTTGATGAAACAAAAGCCCTCATAAGCACAGGAGAGAATTGCCGTGTTCTGGTAGGCAGTGGGCACTCAGCAAAGGCAAAGAGCTGAAAAGAATACATTGTTCTTTTCCGAGTGCTGGCAATGTGTGCAGCGGTGGACCGGGTGCATGAGGAGATGTGATTGCTTTCCCAAGGAGTTCATAATTTAAATAGGCAGAGGGGACCAGGCGGGACTCTTCTTGGAATCTGTCTGCAATAACACCATGGGCCAGCAGGGCTTCTGGAGTACAGAAATGCTGCGATATGCAGCAGTATCCCCACCTGGGTGGGTCCCACTGGCAGAATATATCAAATGAAATCACCACCATGGGCAGCACTCACCTGTGGAAGAAAGGTATATCAGCTTTTCATGAAGTGTCATATTGCTGTGTGCTACTGAAGAAGGAACAGAAACATGTTTATTCTATAGACATTATGCAAGTTGTTTCAGCAGGGAGGATGAAATTGCTAGAATAAGAATTTGGCCAGGTAACTAGAGATAATGTTCCCACTCTGTCAAAAATAGCCACAGGAACTACAATGAGTACAGCTGGCAGAGGGGCTAAAAATAGCACCAAGCCCACTAACATTATATTGAAATATTGGCTCAGCACTGATTAACTCTCTCTGCTCCTTACCACCAAGTATTGAGCCGTTGCAGCTCCGGTGTCTTCCTCGGCCTCACAGCAATATAAAATGTGTCTTGTTAAAATGAAAAACTTTGCTTTGGGTAGCTAAAAAATAATTTGTTTTCTATGCAAGAAAACATGTACAAAAATGAAGTATTGTGGAATTTCAGATGTGGACAGAGGAAAATCCCCCCTCGCCCTCCTGACAGGGTGATGCTGGGAATTGTGCCTGTGACCACTGAACATCTGCAGCGCCAGGCGTGGTTAGTCAAAGCTGAGAGAGCTCAGTGTCTGGCAAGGTGGGACTTGTCTTGAAGGCCAGGGATGAAGGGGAAATAGGCTTCTGTAGCAACTGTCTTGTCATCTTATAAACAGCCTTAAAGCTGTTTTTCACTCAAAATGGACAAGAGGGATATCTTCTGTAGTTACCTGAGTGTGATTATGGAAAGCTCCTTGATATGGAGCAAAGTGCAGTAAGAAGAAATACTGTGTGCTATTTTTAAACCACGGCCAAATGAATCGCTGGTGCAATCAGTTTAGGTGTCATGTGAAAAAAAAAGAAATTAATTTGGTCCAGTATTTAGTATTGACAAAACCAAGAATCATTTGGTGCCAGATACATACAAACAATATCTGGTTTTCAAAGGCAAGCTTTTGCTTACTTTTTTTATCCTGTATTGACATATTACAGTAAAATGCATGGGATACTTGGAACTTGTGGAAGATTCACTCTATCCAAATTAAAATGGGATCTTCAAGACCATTATTATTCTTGGAGCTCCTGAAACTGCTCAGTGCTGGGACTGTTGCAAAGCACAGTTTGTGATGAACAGAGGCAACCCCAAAAGCATCTGTTCACTACAGAGGAAAGACATTCACTGCTTTAGGGGAGGGAGGGGTTGGTATTTTACTCTGTGTGTGTTGTTTTCAGCTAGGACCATGTAAAGGTTTTGTAATAAAGTCTGAATACGGTTTGCATTCATTTTGGCTTCCATTACAAATGGCAAACTTTCACAAGGACTGAAAAGTGGTCAACATGAATATGGGGTTAGTGGCCCGTGACCAGAGGATGAGAGCATTTGTGATGCGGGGAGAGGGGAAAAAATTAAAGCTAACTCAGTAATATCCAGGCCAAAAACTTCCTGCTGAAGTCTGAGATAAAGACATTTGTGTAAATTGGCAGTGAACTTACACTGTTACGAGGGTGGCCAAAAAATGTTTGCAGTAATGCAGATTTCTAAAGTGCCTGAAACAGGGCCCAGTTATTTTTCTTCGGTTTGTGAGTCGAACCCTTCAGTTTTCTAGGCACCTCCTACAGGATGCTAAATCCTTCCAGATTTTGTTGACATCAGAGAAACTCAAGGACAGGCAACTCTCTCAGGATATATTTTTTTCAAAGCACTCAGCATTGAATTAAATGGTTGCCAGGCTGGCTAATATTGGGTATCTTGAAAAATCTATCTGCAGCTACAACTTATAAATATCAGCTATTTTGTAATAATTATTGAAAACACAGAGCTTTTCCACTATTCTTCAGCTGAATATGATCAAAGACAACTTCAGACAAGGTAGCTGTACTACCAGGACGTTGATTTTGGTGCTGCAACTTCCATTGCTGCAGTGAGAAAGGCCGTTCAGATCGGGCAGCAGAGGTCCACGCTGTGGGCAGAGGTGCCAGGGCCCAGGAGCAATCAGGCAGGGAGAGAGGTCAGGAGCCTGCCTCCCACATACTGCAACCCCTTCTCTACACACGCATACTTGGCAAAATTAGGCTGCTATGGTCAAAGCAGCACAGAAAGCATCCTTTGAAATCATTATTACAAACGCCATTTTAAAGCTTATTTTCAAAACCAGATGCTATGTTTTCATGACAAGCTTTGAAACTTAGCCATGACAAAGCTTGGAAGGGTTTGGCTCAGATAATTTATGTACAATATGCCACACTCCGATAAAACTCAAGTATACATACCAAATATTCAGTCTGTCTTCCCAGCATTAAATTAATCATATCCATCATTTATATCAGCTAACGTTTGACAGTCTTAATTTTGCTTTACTGCTAATTCCACATGAAAGTTGTGGCAGGGAGCACAGGGTAGCATGATTATGCATAGTTATGTTTATGTACACAGCAGTATCTACAACTCCTCATCAGAACTGAGATCAGTAGAGGAAGCCATACAAAGGTGCACAAATAGATTGACGCTGTGCTGAAAAGGATTTTTTTGCAATTGAGATGCTTGCAGCTTGTTCCTCTACAGAAACCACTGCAAAATTGCTACTTTTGAACCAAGTGATTAAATACCAGGTTTGAGGTCTGACATTCATGTGACATCTGTAACATTTTGTTGAGCTTGACTGAAACCATTGAAGTTCTTTACTGCACTGTGTTTTACAGAGAAAATATGTAACAAAACATGCTACCTAGGGCTTCCCCGGCATTTGTCCTGCATCTGTAAAACCTCGCCAAAGAAGTCCGCTGACATGGCTGTAAAACAAAATTAAATACAAGCGTATGAGGGTTAAAAGTAAAATACTCCCTAATATCTCAGGTAATTTACACGTTAAAGAGCACTGTGGAATGAATTACGATGTCATGTCAGAAGCCATGCTTCAACCCCAAATCTGCCAATCATTATAAAGCTGAGTTTGTTGGGCCTTAGATACAGGGACCTAGCCAACTGCCTCAGGCAACATCCATACTTATTAGACAACATGGACCCCAGGGAGCTTTTCAGAGCGTGGCCCTCACCACCTGGCTAAAGCAGAGAGTAATGAAAGGCAGCAGTACAACAAAGCACTAAGTGACTACAGCCCTGGCTGCAGAGCGTGAATCCAGTGCCTACCAGGGCAAGTAGACTCGGTCTCAGGGGACAGACAGACATGTTAGATTTGTTTTTCACATCCTCTATTTGTAGCACTTTTGTCAGAAGATATGCCAAAATATTTGTGACATCCCTGTTTCATACAGTGGTGAGCCTGTGGTCTTTGCTTGGCTTTGCAATTCCTGCAAAGAAGCAGCAATTTCCCTTTAGCTGGGTGGATCTTCTTGGGGGTTTGTTGTTGCTTTGTGATTTGGACATGGGCAGATGTAGGGTCGGATTATCGATCCGCCGGCGTTTCCTCCTGCTGTGCTGGGTAGCAAAGCCTAGAGGGAGCCATCTACGCGGGCTGCGCTCCGAGGAGGAGGAGAGATTTCAGCAGGGCGAAGCATAATGACAGAGCTGAGATTTTTCTGAGCGTTTTCTTTGCTCTTTTAGTAGAGTCAAGTGTGAATATTTTCAAGAAGAAATGCCTGCTTGATGCAGGTTTTGCAGATAATTCTATACTCTGCTCAGGCAAAGGATTGGAAATAAATCAGAAAAGCAATTTTAAAAGCTGAAAGAAATATCCAAAATTGTCACCAATGTCATAGGCAATGGGGATACTTTCTTTCTATGTCTTTATTCATTGTAGGGTAGGGTACAATAATATTTACAGATTTTTCTACCCTGGTTAAAGCAGTTGGTCAGTACATTCTACCTTTATTTTTTTTTCTCCTGCAACCTGCTTTGTAATACAATGACTAGCTTTAAATCCTTCAGAGTGGAGGACTTAAAGGTAAAGCCTAGTACAAAGTCATATTTCAGCAGTTCAGACAGGGAAATCAAGTAAATTTTATTTTCTATTCCGAGTGGGCTGGGGAAGAGGAGCATCCGTAAGGCAGGAAGATACCATGCTGAGCACAGGGGTTGTCAGTTCTGCTTCCTTTAACAGATCACCTTAGATTTTCCATTCTCCTTTGAAATACTGTGGGAAGCACTTGCTCCGTCTCTGTTTGATTTTTACACATAGGTATTTATAAAACCCAAATCCAGTGAGCTGTTTGTTTATCTGTTATCAGATTGTAGCAGCAAGGTATATTCAAAGCACTGCTGGATTTAATCTTAGGGAGAGTGTGAAAATAACGATGATTGCTTAAAACACTTATTTCCACATTTAGCCATATCTATATGTATTTTAAAGTACGTATCAACAAGGGGGTGAGTAACCAGAGATAGTTAACACTTCCTATCTTCTTTTTAAACCTTCCCATTGCTGTTCATCAGCCTTTCAGAAGCAGAAAGAGCGTGAGCAGGATAGTGTGTGTGTGTCTGCATGTGTGTGTGAGAACAATTCCATAAAAGATTATCTTGCACACAAAGCAAATGGCCCTGCCCCCATTGTGAAGGCAGAGATTCCCCCGAGATTAGGCGAGAAGGAATTGCTTGTGGTCAGCAGAGGCGGGAGAACAATAGAGCCCAAAATGGGCAGCAGCAGCAGCAGTCACTGAGGTGGGTGGGAGACTGGCCAAATGGCCATTGCAGGCTACGTGACATTGTCACTGACACCAGAAATGGCTAAAAGGTCTCAAATTAGCAATTGTTATGATTAGCAGGTGGTTTGAGAGATAGGAGGTCTAGGGAAGTGATTGGTGGTTTAGACATCACATGCTATTTAGTCCGAAACACTCTTCACTTGCTCATTAACAGAGAATTATGAAATTACTTAAAGGAAAACAATTCTAATGAAATAGAGAGGGCTATAGAAATCAATTCTTTAAAGGGGACGTGACTTTTTATAAAAATCATTACAATTTCTACAGATTTTATTTTTGTGAAGGAATTCTGTCAGAAAATCTGTCAGGGAAACCAATGTTATTCAACAATATTTCATTTGACTAGGAAAAGCTGAAAAAATTACTCTGTAACATAGACATTCCTCTCATTAATAACTTGTGTACGTAGATTGTGAATCAGCTCTAAAGAGAGGTCCAAAGACACAAGATTCAAAAACAAATTTGATAAGAATCAAAGCTCAGAAGTGTTTTGGTCCAGAGGTCGGTTCAGTTTAACCCACTGCACTCAAGGAAGATCATATAAACAAAATGTGAATCCCCCTCTATTTCTTGACTTTGAAAATAAGTTCAAGGATGTCAGGGCCATATTATCACTGGCTCTTTTAAAAGCTAGGACTGGATTCTCCAATTTCATGGATGTGCAGATACCAATACTCTCCTGAGGACTGTCTCTGTTCCAGACCCAAAATCTGGAGCACAGCAAGTCCAAAGACGCTCTTGGAGTGATATCCATTTACACATTAACAGTCTGCTCTTCTCTTTCTTAAGACTTATACTACCTACTCCTCACAGCAGAGAGAGTAATGACTTGTACCCAGCTTCAATGTCATGAGCACTTGCTGAGTGATCTGCAAAATCCTGTCCTGGACATGCTAGAGGAGTTAATTCTGCCAAAACATCTCTAATTAGGGACCCAGACCAAAATTAAATTTTGGTACGGTATTTTATGTTTTGTTGGAATTTTGCTGTTCCTGAAATGTTGCAGAAAATACCAAGCTGACTGCATTAGTGCTGGGCTATATCACTGCTACTTATTTTATGTGCTGTAGGCCACTAGACAACTACAAGATCTTTTTTGCATTTGCCAGAACTGGGTTTAAAAGTATACTCTGAAGGCAAAAACTTCAGTATCCTGTCCCTAATTCCAAGGAGCCTGACAGTAATTGAGCTGGCATTATCTCAAGATACAAATGAGACTAACATATCCAATACAGGTGGTTGTTTTGGAAAATGCTAGCCCTACTGTCAAGAAAGTCACAGCACACACTGCTCCCAGGTCCTTCTGGGTACAACCATCAGGAGTGTAAGAAAAGCTCTGTGGCCTTTAAGTTTTAAAATAATTGTGTAAAATAGAAGTACAATTTCATGAGATGACAATTTCTCTGACCTTGCAACAAGGGCAAAAAAAAACCCCCCACAACCCATAGTCTCTATTTGAATCTGCAGGCATATGGCATTTCAATAGCTCTTCAGCTGCCATCACAGGGGGCTGGATTCAGGGTAGCTGAGACCTGATTATAGACACAGCTTAGGGCAGCTGGGGTCCTGAAGTTGGCACTCAGGCATCTAAAATTTGGCAGGATGAATCTGGAAAGGGAAAGATTTCAAGGCAGAGGAGAAAAGGACAGTTTGGCAAAGGAAGGGTTGGTTCCGGGCTCATTGAATAAGCATAAATAAACATTTGGTCCAGGCTCATTGAATAAGCTGAATAAGCAGTCCAGCTGCCCATGCCACAGAAAGTAAATGGAATGGGTTAAAAATGGAGAAAATAAACAATGTGAAGGAAGATGAAGAAATGCCAGCTTTTACAATCTTTGTTCTCATAATTATAGCTTTGCCAACATAAACAGTGCAAAAGTAGTTGTGTATGGCTTTTAAAATTATGATATGGATATTATAATTGTGAAGGTTTTTAAAAACATCTTAGAATTAAATATTACAGAATTTGCAGCAACCCTACCATTAAAGATACTGTGTTTCCTAAGGATGCCTTTTGGTGAAGCCACTGTGACAAACCCTTTGTTTTATATTCAGTGAAGCCAGAGGTGTTATTTCTCACAAATGAGATCATTTCTAACTCGGAATGATATGTGCATAATCATATATATTCTAAATAAAATCTTGTCAAAACCCTGCAATCTCCCCATCTTTCTGTCATGTAATTTATACTTGCAGCTCGAAGACAGAAAATTACACTGCAGGTGCATGTCTGAGTATTTTTTCCTTTGCTGAGAAGTTGGGTGTGAAGGTATCTGGATTTGTACCTGTGAATGAAGGGCAAGAACAGAAAATCCAAGGCAAGTAAAGTGAAAAAAGCCACCGACCCTTTTGTACATCTGAAATAATATACTATAAAATAAAGCTGTAAGCAAATGCTACTAATAAAATCTTTCATGTCAAATGATTTTTATCCTTGCTGTTCATTTCTGAAATAATTGTTCCAGCTTCTGTTTTATTTTCACTTAGAGAAAAAAATACTGTAATGGTTGTGGTATATCTATATGAAATTTGTTCCCAATTTCTTTCTGCTAAATACCAGGAAGCACTATCACAGATTTCCAGTGCATGCTCCTGTTTCCCTTCCAGTCGGGGTGGCCACAGAATAGCTATCTGCCTCCATTCCCATCCCATAACTGCCCAGGTGTCCTCAGGTGCAAAGCTGAGAACTTGGTCTTCTTCCTGATCCTCCACTTTTCCTTCTTGGGGTTTATTTGCTTGTTTTATCAACTTACATACTGAAAGTAGGAAAGCATTCAGTACTTTTTTCGAGCTGTTGTAATTTAAATGTAGTTTTTGTGTTGTACATACCAGAGACAACTGATAACAAGGAATGAGGCAGAAGGCTTCCTTGTTGCTGTTGCACTTCCCTAAGTCAGATGAAGTGCAGCAAAATCTGTCAGCTTGATTTTAAAATATATGTGTTCCGGTGGTCATTTGTAAAAAAAAAAAGCCATGGAATTTCCCACCCACCCTGCATTCATAGAAGTTCCCAAACCTTGCAAAAAACAAGCTGTGCACAATACTCACCTTTTCTTCTGTGGTGAAAGAGAGCAAACCTCACCTGAGAGGTGATACCAAGGGCAGCCAGGCTGCACAGCATGAATGAGAAAGATGCCTCAGTGACCCGGAAACTGGTGCTTTAAACTCTTGTCTCTGCGTTTAGTTGGGCACCTTTATTCTGTTCCTCTATTTCACCATGTTTTATTTTGAGGTTTGGCTGGGTAGAAATCTGCAGATTAAGCATCTATCTTGTTGCAGAAAATATCAACCAAGCCTGGGAAGATGTCTACCCTAGAATACAAAACTTGTATCTGATGATTTGGAAAATACAAATTTTTATGAAGTATCTGAATGGTCATATTATGCCCTTCTGTGGGAAAGAATAACAAGGATTTTCCTTAAAAACAGAAGAAGTAGATTTTAACTCCTGATTCAAAAAAGGAATAAGTTTTAAATCTCCTATTTAAAATTTATTTACAGGCACTAGAAATTTCAGCCCAAAAGGATGACCTTTTCAGAAAGCTGTGGAAAAAGTTAAAAGGGAAACTGCTTTGCACAGCTCCAGTGCTGCAGCTGCTGATATGGGCATCCAGTGAAGTGTATAGAATGAAACAGCACTGATAATCCTCATAAAAAATTTAGCATGGATGCAGAGTTTGAAACTTTTGTATCCTGAGTGGATTTTTTTGGTCCACATTGGAATAACTGGCTGAGGGCTCATTAAATGACTGAGAATAATAAATAAGGAAGTAAGAGGAATTACAGTTTTTCATTAGTCTTTAGATTGTTGAAATTATTTAGCTCTTGTTGTAACTCTTCGCCACTACTTTGTGTTGTATTTAATTCTATTTCTGTCAAAAGAAGCATACGAAAAAGGAGAATGATTAGAAAACTCAGCTTGCTAAAGATAATTTGCTGCCATCTATGGCTTTTCAAGTGGAACTCAAATGAGTGTTGCAAAGAATTAAGACAAATATTTTCCTTGTAAGAAATCTGGATGAGGATGAGATATTTGAAAATAATTAATAGACTTTAAGTAAGGCATCAGGCTTTACATGCTTTTTTCCCCCAGACCTCCAGAAATTTTACATACCACTTCTTGTGTTACTGTCATTAGAAAACAGCTAAAAATTAGATGGCTTTGTGCTTTTTGTGGCAGATCCCTCTTTGCTTTCTCAGGATGCTGTGACAATACAGAGAAGTGGTAAATTTTGTTCAGATACACCTGGAATTTTCCCCTTTTGAAGGAGGTAGAAGCAAAATTGGAATGAAAATAGGAGCTTGTAGAGGGGCTCCCAGTCCTGTAAACTGGGGGGAATCTGGGCAGCAAGATTGTGCCTGAGCTTTTCTGTATTGAGAAGTTAAAATACATACAGAATTTAAAAGCAAATAAAGAACATTTTAAATATGAACAAGGCTCTATTGACTTCAGCAGCTTCTGTCAAAACATAAGAGGAGTAAAAGTTTTCGATATGGGAGGAGAGAGGGAAATCAGGAAGGAAATGGGTGCAGGAATGTATCTGGAGTGCTGCAGGGGAAATAGGAAGCTCTGGGGGTGCTCAGCTCAGGAGCAGCATGGAGAAAGCAGGAAGAGAAAATGCAAGAGGACTTTATATTTTAATGGCAGGGAGAGGATTTAGAAGACCACTGAGGTCTAAAGAAGCTGGGGAAATAAAGTTTTTCGTTAATGGAAGGGATATAGAAGGTGAAATGGAGGCATAATGTAGAACCAGAATGTTTAAACGTGAAGATTAATCCAGAAGGATTAAAATGCATAACACTGGAGTTCAGTCAATACCCAAAGAACAGTGGATCTGATTAGGATCTCTGTTATTCTCCATTTACACATGCAGAAGTGCACTGACTTAATGCAGCAGGTTTGGTTCAAATCTCTGCTGCTGAGAGCAGAACACCACTAATACCTGCATAGGAAATTCTTCAGCTTTTTCAGAACTCCAGCATTAGGAAGGCTGAACACCAGCCGATCAGAAGCTTTTCAGGTCCCATTTTCAGACATTTCACTCTTTTCAGTGAAGTAGGACCTTGCTTCAAAAACTGTGAGATAATACACAAATGGTCAAAACAGGAGGGGGGAAAAAAAAGCATGACAGTAAGCAAAAACTGGACTTTATTCAAAGCACCCAGTTCCAGTTAGTATTCATGGAGTTACACACGTGCTATAGGTGCACATACATAAAAGACACATTTATCTACCCATGCGGCTAGTGATGCTTTGGTTTGAAAAAAATATGTACTTTTCCTCTCTTTTTTAACCTTATCTGTGCATTCTTGGGTCATGTAGCCTTTGTGCTGACTCTGGACAAAAATCCCCCTTTGATGGAGGATACATGCTGAAAGGTAGAATTCTGAATTATGTTCTCTAAATTATCCCGTGCTCAAAGAGCAAGTATTGATTTTAAAAATGACTGAGCCAGACCTCGCACTGCAGTCCCCCCAAAGCACAACAAACAGCAGTCATGTGTTCAGCTACCAAGAGGCCACTGTGCTGGCATTGTTTCAAAAAATCAGAAAGTCATCAATCAACCAAATAGTAATCGGAATAAGTACATGGTATCTAAAGACACATTTTATCCAGTTACATGCTCCAATTCAGTTAGCTACGAGGAGAATTAGAACAATATTGGACCGATTAACAAGTCTACCTTGGGAACTGTGAGCTGTTAAGTTATTTATTTTGCTGCCTTGTATAAAAGAATGAGCAGAATTTCATCTGCATAGTTAAGCATTCAGTAACTTCCCACAATAAATAACCCAGCATCTCTTTGTGCTACAGTGTTTTTTATGGAGCCTGATTGAGAACACAGAATTTTACTGTAATTGGTTTCTGTAGCTTTCAAATGGTTTGGGCACAGTTGTGTTTCACAGGAAGATTTTTATTTTTTTCTTGAGGAGCCGTTAGTCGTCGGTGCTGCAATGGAACTTCAGAAGCAGTAAAATTATTAGGATCAGTGTATTCAAAACATCATTGAGTATTATTTTAATGATACGATTTAAGGATCAATGCAAAAAGCACAGTTTAGAATTTCAGTCTTGCACAATTCAATTGAATCAATAATCTACAGTGTTGCTATGCAGGATGCGCTTCACAATAATACAAAATATACCATTTCTAAAGACATATGTGGCTGAAAAATACACCGTTCAAGTGAATACATCCAGCTCTGTATATTTTAGCTGTCTTTTGGGAGATACAATACAGGAACAGACAGACTGTATGAAATGCTTTGTAAGTTAAGGTAATAGCTCATACAATTAAGGTGGTTGAATTTTTCAGTACTGCTATATAGCACTTCCCATAATGAAATCTCTGATTTTTAGGTTTAGTGGTTTAGAACTCCCAGGCTCAGAATGCTATTAAACATAGCACATGGTTTTCAGTATAGAGGAAATTAATTTAAAAATATTTTAATTAAATAAATCTAGAGTTTACTAATGAAACAAAAAGAAGGTACATGTGTACTTAGGAGACAATACTATAGCATCTTAAGACCTAAGCTGATTTTTACATTTAAATTTTACATACATTTTCAGTGTCTGGAGGAGAGGACGTTTTTCTGTATTCTTACTAATGATAAATACAAATGAGTTAATGTTTTCTTTTCTTAGAGCACCCCACCTGTCTGTGTGGTGTAATTATATATGAAGCCTGCAAGACACCATTTACATTAATTTGTAGGCGTTTGCTGTAACTCAGATTTAGTACAAGTTTGTATCACACAGCCACTCCCTGCTCTTTGTTTCCTTAGCTTTCAAGAGATGGCAAGGTTGAAGGTGTGGAGCTTTAATTACCTTCTCACCACAGAAAAGGGTGGCTTTTCTAGGTCTGAGGTTACAAAACAGAGCTGGAAGGATCAGAATTAATCTGTACGATACCTGGCCGATGTATTCAGCTGCTTGAGGGTCACCATATTAAAATGCTGTCAAGTCCCATCCCTCTCAAAAGCACTTACTTCTGTCCTTTCTCCTTGGGAAAAAAACAGCTTCTGGGCAGAAGTGCGTTACTCAAGCCAGGTGAATAAGCTTGACAAAGGCCACGGTGATAGGAAACATTTGAATCTTTGCTTTCCCATGCAATGATCACTGTAGGGCACTGAAAAATATGCAAAGGGAGCATTGCTGATTCGTTCAATAGGCCTATAGGTTTGGGAAACAACATTCAGAAAGGAGACAGGTTCTAGTTCTTCCTCACTATTTTCAGTGTAAAGCATTTTTGAGAACCTGTCTAAGGTGAAGTATAGGTAAATTGTTCAAGTCTGCTCAGGAGTTTTTCATTGTTCTCTCCTTTTCCAGATATTTAAGTACAGTGGAAAACCCAGGCCTCTGTGACTCAGAAGCTCAATCCCTTTGTAAGTGGGATCTGTTTTTTCAGTTACTATAGTGCTCTTCAAAGTTCAAATACGCATCAATAATGAAAACTAAATGAGGTTTACTTTAATAGTTTTGTAGAGGCATAAAGTATTTTCTATCTTTGCTAATTAGCTAATAGGTCTCGTTTCAGGGGCTTTTCCTACTCTGATGTGTCAGTCTGTCTCTTTGCGTATGTTTTTCTGTCTTCATGGAGATACTGTCAGAATCCTCTGCCCTGTTGAAAAAAAAAGAAAATTCTACTACACCTGTAGGACACTTGAAGTATGGAAATCAGAGCTCTTTTTGGCAGTTAACTGTTATTAATACTGTCTTTACAACAATGAATGAAAGAATATTCAAGCTCATTTGGGCCACATCATAATTATCCAGACATTTTACTCTACGTCTGCTGTTTGATCATATGAATAATGATTAACTGGAGAGACAGCTGTTTTGATGTGTGTTTTTTGGCAGCGGGAGCTATCACAGGGAAGGACGTGTTGCTCAGCTTACAGATATGAGAGCTAGAAATCATTACAGGGAGTGTCAGTTGCAACATTGAGCTCATCTTACTTCTAGCAAAAAAAAAATATCTTTATTTTGCAAAAAAGAAATACAGAATTTTAAAGATTCACCTTTGCTTTCCATGGAAGTAGATTTCTACAGTATGTTCCACGTTCCTGTTTTCCCCCTTCTCCAGTTTGAAGAATTAGCCATGAGAAAAATTAGTCGCCACATATAGTGATTAACCTGTATGAAAAATAAAGTTAAGAAAGCCTTAGAAAATCCTGAATAATAGTGCAGAAGCTGTTCACCATGTGCGTGTGGGGCTTGTCCCAAAAAAAGCAGTGTGAGACCCGCTTTTTAAAGGACAACTGGCTGATAGTCACAGTTTTTCTTCTTTCTACTTCACAGCAGACATTTTTTCTCTTCCTACAGTGTTAAGCTGGCAGGTTTTTCTCTGAAGAAGTAGGTTTGTAAGAGGTTTGAGTTTTTCATGCACGAATGTTTGTAATTTTGGAGTAAGGAGGGCACGAACAACAGAAGGAAAAAAAGGAGACAGTGTAATTCTTACCTGTTTTGAAGTCCCATATGCCTACCTAAAAATAGCTCTTTGTGGAAACTAGCTGCTTTTCAAATACCCTTAAATTGCAAACAAAACTTACGTGAAATCCAGGGTTAAACACGGATGCAGTGTTGGGTAAAATAGGTATTTTCCATTAAAGCAGAACTCTTAAAAGTTGATGACATAAATTTAGCCAAACAGAGGAGGGCAAAAGTGAGTCCCTGACCAGTTACTGTGACCTGCAACTGCCTCGTCTGCCTAGGCCCATTGGCAAGTATCAAATAGCCATTAAATCCCCAAAAATTCTCTGATAGCTTGATCCAGGTTTTTTTGTCAGGAGAGCAGAAGGAGGTAGGACCTGACCACACTCCCATACTGAGCCGCCGTTCCAGGTGGATGGCCTTGAATGGATTCATGTGGCAGAGAAAAGGCCAAAACATGTCAGTTCCATGTATGCATGGTTTCTGTTAGTTATTTTTATTTTTATGATAAAATTGGGACCTGAAGGTTGAAGGAAAGAGGAAAAGGAATGCAGAGAAAGAAATCTGGGTTCTTTTCCTGTTCTGCCAATATTTTACTGCAGCCTAAAGATAAGTTCATAAAATGACTTGCTCTGTTTCTTCATCTGCAAAATGGGAAGCAGAGAAGTTGCCTGTGATATTACGAAAGTACAAACAGAAAGCCCTAACCCTCAAACTGTTCTTCTTGTATGTTGCAAGAGGTTTTTCAGGTGCTAAAAATTATGTGCTGCAAAAGACATTTATCAGAAATAAACCAATTTACTTAATACTTTGGTTTTTTCAGGAAAAAAAAAAAACACATTAAATTATCCTAGGTCTGTTAGCCACTTTGTTTGTTTACTATTGCTGAGAGCCTGTACAAATTAGAAAACATAAATGAAGCAGTAAGAAACATGTGGCTGTAGCCAGCTGTGGCAAACCTCTGTTGGGAGTGAAAGTTTGGTTCATGTTCACATTCCCAGTGGACTAGAATAACATTAAGTGAAATTCACATACTTCAGAAAGGTTCCTCATTTGCAATTTATGAGATGGAAGTGCATCAAAGGCATAAAAGCCAGCAAATGGTCAGAAGTTAAAAGGGAGGGGTAGCCAGGCTTCAGAAAACTTAGTTAACTGGTGGTGCCATTTTAGGAATAAAATAACTTACCTCAAGAAATCCATAGGTAGACCATCTCCCTTCAGATGAATATCTCTATTCTAATGCAGTACCCTGCACTGAAAAGTGTTTTCAATGTAGTTTGCTCTCTTCTCTAGCCAGGTGCAGGAGTCATAGGTTTGTGGAGTGGCTGAGTGTGGACCAAGGGCTGGCTTCCAGGTCATCCGAGGAGCAACTCCAGGCCAGGCAGCAGCTGTCCTGAGTAATCCTAGATCGCTAGATTGAATCCTGGTTTTGCTTCCACTTCCTTGACTTGGAAGCCAAAACCAGTGGAGTGAAAGGGTATGCAATAGATATGATATGTCCCTGATTTCCATTCCAAGGTGTCCACTGAGATCTGACATCATTTAAAGCTTTTTGTGTTCCAGTTTTTGCGATAGGAGTAGATGCTATCTTTGTTGCTTTTGCTGTACAGCATGGATTTCAGCTGCTATGATCCTTGGTTCAACCTACTGTCTCTCCTTCTACTATAATTTAAAACTATTATTGTGGTTGATGAGTTCAAGTTCATATTGACTTCATATTTCAGTTGGGGATTTTTTTTGCGTAAATATTTACCAATATTTTATAGTGCAAAGAGGAAAACACTGTTTAAGGGGGTAACAGCACTTACTCACAATGTCTCTTGCACCTGTTTATGCAGGGGTCCAGAGTTCAGGTCATGTCTGTTTTGCTCTCTCTAGGAAGTGTCTAATGGCAGTTACTTAGGTCACAAACTCTCTGAGACAGGACGGTCGTCTTGACCTTAGTTTTAATGAAGCTGTCACTGTGGGGTCCCTGCCTCTGAGTTGACACAGCAGTGGAGATCTCTGTCCTACATGGTACCACCATTCCTAGAAGTTTGCAACTGCAGACTGTCCAGCCTGCCTGATGCTCCACTAGTCTCTCATGGAGAATTATCCCATCAGCCATCTATGATATTCACTTTCTAGTCTTATTTTCATGCTTCTCAGTGTACCTACTAGATATTCTCAGAATATGCCCAGAGGAAGAACACTTTTTTCTCATTTTAAGACCATATTTGCTAAGAGAAAGCTTAGGTTTAGCTCAACTACTGTCTCTACAGATGTTATTTGGTCAGAATATGAAGGAAAAAATTATCCTGTAAAAGGTCTTTACTTATTCACTAGGCTGTTTATTCAATAGCCACTCCGTAATTACTTCTAACACTGTTTTTGTCAGTCTTTTGTTAGCCTTTTCTGTCCCCATTATTAGTGTTGAGATCAGTGCTACTGGGCATTTTTTGTTCTAAATAAAAGCCTTGTACAGAAAGGGTCATCCAAGTCTCCCAGCGACATTCACAGTCAATAGTGGGATTGCATCAGGACTCCGGGAGCTGACTGTCTCGACCTAGCTTACCTGTTTCTGCATATTTAGACGAAGACTGCTACAATCTGATTCATTCAAATCAACATTAATTCCCTCTGCACAATCAGATGCCCTAGATTTTTCATGGGTTTCATATATGGTTTTTTAGGGATTCTGCCCTTAAAATTCACGGCAGATGCTTGAGAGGTTACGTCCTTTTCATGACTCACTTCAGGGAGTTTCACAGATGTCTTCAGTTTGTTCAGGCAAGATTTCTACCTCTTGCTCTCCAAGCAGAAGTGAATTTCCATTAGCCTTTTATACTAGGCTTAATTGCCAATTACCAGCAAGTAAACAGCCTCATAACACTGCATTGCTCCAAGCTTATTACACTTTGCAAAGGAGTCCTATGCAGAGAAACCTCTGCAGAAAGAGGGCTAAAGGGCATTGAAGGACCTCCCTGTTTCTTCCAAAGTTTCCAATACCTCCTTGTAGGTTTGAGAGCTCCTCATATATTTAGCTGGAGTATCACAGTTTTTTCCTGTTAAAAAACTTGTAATGTCACCATCCAACCATAAGGGCAAAAAGCACTTAAAATAATTGTCTTTCACAAAATAAAACAAATGTATTTTGAAAATTGTATCAACACAAGCAAACATAATTTTCCAGGTGATTTTTGAAAAATAAGAAATTGCATATGCAAAATGAAGTAAAGAAAGGAGCATCTGTTTTGTTCTGGTTTGTTTAATCCCATTTCTCCATATTTTAAGCAGAGCAGGTCACAAGCACAGTCCAGTGGGGGAAGTTCAGTATATTAAATGCACCAGCAGTTTTCTCTTGCAAATTGATTATTTAAATTGAGCTACTCTGAGGTAATGGACAATACCCATGCTTACAAATATGAGTTTGTGCGGAGATTTGCATTCCAATCCATTGTTCTTTCTCTCTGTGCTACCAGAGACATCCAACTTAATTTATTTGTGCTTATCTCAACACTTACATCTTAAAATTGAAACTTACTGGGAGTTCATAAATTACTGTAAGGAATTAATTTTTTTACTGCTTTTCTCTCTTTTCTGCATTTTTTTTCTCTCAAGACCCCAAGCCATAGTGACACATACATATGGCTGGATGCAAGAATTTTTTTGCTGATGAAAATAATGCAGAAATTTGGGAATGTTAAACAAAAAATTGCTTTGACATTTTGGCTTAGCTACAATATCTGTAGCGCAGGATGGAAAGTAGGGAGTAGTGATGACTCCTCCTCCAGGAACTAGCCCAAAGTGGGAGAGGCCTTTTTAAGAGGAGATAAAGGAATCACTGGGAGTGGGAATTCATCCAAAGATTCTTGAAAGGATACCCAGGCTCTAGTGGTTTTGCTGCTCTGCTTTCCGGATAATTCACAAGCCAAATTAAGTTGTTCTCATATTTCTTGCAGTATCCACTGCTGTCAACAGCATCATCACAAATAAAAAGTAATTCTCTCATTTTAATTAACCACAGACATTCCTGATCGCTCTAGCTGGACAGAGCTCTGTACATTCAAACCTGCCTGTCACTGTTTCACTGAGGAGTTTGAATGTGAATCTCCTTCTCTATAAACAGTAGAACAATCCTGTTGGATGTAAACAGAGTTCCCATATTCTTCAGTGTCAGCCCACAAAAGGCTCTTCTGCAGATCTAACTAAATTTCACTGGCAGATCTTGTCTCAGTTATGCTTCATTCCATCGAGGCTGCTTGGCAACTTGGCCATACCTCATAAGCCTTTGCTTTTGGAGGTAGACTTGCCAGAGCAGCTTTAAACTAAATGGGGCTGTAAATCAAAATGTCCTCATCTACAATTCTTCCCTGAGCATCTGATTACAATCATGCTGCATGCTATTTGTACAGGGATGTTTAAAACTGCCTATAAAACAACAGCTAATTGCTGATCTGCTTAATTAAAGAGAGCCTTTTGTTGTCACATATACAAAGATAAATGAAATAATCAGCTTTGGACTAATGAGAGATAATTAGATTATGCAGTCTGATAAATAAAGACAAAAATCCTGCAGATTGCCACTGTGATCTGGGCAGCTGAGATCACAACAGGGTTTAGAGGTGCACTTTCCTCTCCTTTCTACTTTAGCTATAGTGGTTTGGATTTTTCCCATCCCAGAGATAACATGGGGATCAGAGCTTCCAGGCATTAATGACTGTTGTTATGTACTATAATTTAGGATTTGTTGTTTATACAGCAGTGTGATTTGCATGGACACAGTTTAATTTACTCAGAATTTAAGCTCCCATTTAAAAAAAAAATTACTAGATCTGACTGTTCACTGATGAACTTCCAGCCTGAACAGATGCATGATGCTGACAGCCTTCTTCAGGGAGGGAGGTAAAATCAAATGGCCATGTTTGTTCTTCTTGTTACTCTATTTAGATTGATAAACAAAGGATCATTTTTGTCCAGAAGGTCTAAAATGTATATGCTCAGTGGCTGTTAACACTGAAGTCTAGTAATAGCAGTTTACCTGTCTTTACGCTTATTTAGTGGAATCATAGAGTTTCTCCAAGACTGGTGTCCAGAGCTTCGGGGGAATGCCTGACCAGCTTTCTTCATTCTTCCTTTCATTTGTGGTCTCTGAAGAAATAACTTTAGCTCACCAAAAGATGCTCTTCAGGCATGCACCTAATGCATGCAGACTATAGGATCAGACTATAGCTTGCAGAAAATTAACTCATCACACAGCTGTGTAGCGTGGACATCATCAGCACCAACTGTTTTATTCTTCAGATCCACTTCTGTTATGCTGCACTACTTGGTAATGTTGACAGATCCTAAGATTCGTTGAACAAATTGGCAAAAAAATAAATGAATTTTCCTTTAATTATCATTTTCTGTGCCACAGTTTTATAGCAGCTCTGCTTTTCACACAACATACGTGTTAGACTCAGCAAAACCTTTGTTAGAATGGGGGTATCAATAGATGACAACTTTCCCAAGCAAGCATAAATGAGATGTTTCTCCTGAACATGGTGTTTCCCTGGCAAGTCTCTGTTTACAGCTGGATTCTTTGTTTTCTTCATGGGATTGGGTTTTGGTGTCAGGGGCCAACACATAGAAAAAGCAATGGTTGTTTCCTAAGTGACAGGGATATGAACTTCTTGGAGCCCTCACCCACATCATGTGATTGTCAGCAAGTAAAGATCAGTCGTTTATCAGCATTTTTGTCTTATTTACAAGGTCAGAACAAAATATCATTTTGACAATATGTCTTCCTACATTTATGGCTAAAGCCCAGCTTAAAGAGGGTCCTAAATCTGTAATCAGAGCCTTATGCTTCTGCTATGATACGTGAACAACATTCTAGTGATTTTAATAATTTTCACCATGTTTGCTAGTTAGATTAATCAAATATATGATTAAACAGCTGCCGCTTTCTTCTATCTCAGTGCTCACCATCCTGGTGCCATAGCCTCGACTGAGCAATGTGTGCTAGGGACATTCACAGGGCTTCGTGCACCCCCCAAGGGGTCTGATCGTGATAAGCTTCCCTGCATATGGAAATGCATGCATCAGCCTACAGGGAGAGCTAGACATTTGTCCCATTTACATGATGGTCTGAAGAATGTTACTTAGCATATGGAGAGAGAGTTATAGACATTTTTTAGTATCTTTTCTGATCCTGAATCATCTCTGTGAGGAAAAAAAAAACAAACAAACAAAAAAAAAGAGAAGAACTTTGGAATTAGACTTTTTGCTAAGAAGAGGTTTAGTTTATAATTTTTAAAGGGCTTGGTTCACTCTGACCTGTAGGTTTGAACACTCCCAATGAAAACCTCCAGGAATCCATGCCAGGCTGAGACCTTTTCTTGTATTTGTGATAGCTTTAGTCCCATCGTGCACTTCTGAGACAAAGTTAAACACTAGTGAATGAGGTGCTGTAGTTGCTTCCCACTATTGCCACTGCTGAACTGGAAACGGCACTGGAAATCTCTGGAAATCTCTCCTGTTTCACCTCCACGAGAGCTCTCCCCTGCTAGAAAACACACATGCTTTCTGCTGCCATTAGTGGTAAAGCATTTCACTGCTTTGCTGGTCTCAGACACATCTTGATGACAAAAAAGATCCATTGCTTCCTTCTTTCTTGCTATTCATGAGCTTAGATACTCTGCCTCCTCTTCTTTCTATGGTCACAGAAAGCTTCAGTCAAGGGGGCTGGCTGGATATTCACTCCTCTCTGTAGCACATTTACAAGACTGTAAATGCTGCTCTGGGTCCTGTGGCTGCCCTTGGTTTGCTTCTTGTAGGGACCAGAAGACAGTTCCAAATATGTTCTGACTGTGTGGAGTCTAATTGTTTCTAGGCTGTTTCCTATTGTCTTGCTTAGGTCTGAGAAGTGAAGCAGAGGTGTGATGCTATGTGCAGTGTAAGACTGAAAGGACAGGAGGTACTCATATGTCCACAGTATGTGCCTGGGTGCTTCTTCTATGTCTAGTATTAAGGTCACCTTCACAGGGATATACTGTCACACTGGCACCTATTTTCAACCTATTTTTCAAGCCTCTTAAACCTAGATTAGACCAGTTAATTATTTTAATGCCTTCACATTCAGAGTTAGGATGTTGCATGGTATTAATGCCCATTTAATTAAAGACAACCAGCCAAATCTTCCATTTAAGCTTCATAAGTTTTGCTTCTTAACAACACTGTATTTTGTCTGTCCTCACATGGATCACGACACAGATGCAAAGAAAAAAGGTGGAGAAGTGCATTTAATTAAATAGCAGGCATAGGTCAAGTGTCTGCCTCATATGTCACTGTATAGCAAAGATGACTGTAGGAAAATCTCAGGAAAATCAGCTACCCAGTAAACCAGGTCTGCTGGAGAGCCCTGTGGTCTCTCTCCCTTGGAGAAACCGTCCACAGAGCCTCCTGCCCTGCCTCATACCTTCATCCACATTATGTCATGTTTATTTACTCAGGTAAGAGAAAGGAAGCAGCAGGACCACCTGAAAGGGTGGATGTTGCTCATCATCAGCAAAAGAAGCTGATCTGGACCCTTTGTTACTGGGCAACAGCCTTTTTTCATGGATTTTCGGGAAGATCTATATACAACACACATCCTCCCTCATTAAAGGCAGCTCGAACACTTAGCAAAGGTCAACTCCTACCTGGGGTAGAGCTGTGGGGAGACAAGAGGTTAAGGCTGGTAAAATTCCCATATCTTATATGGAGGTGAAGAGATAGCATATGAGAAAAAATCAGAAGAAATACCATGTCCAGCTACTTAAGAGGAATGAGCTTTTAACTCTTGGAACTTCTGCAGTAAATATTTGTCAGCTGATATCTGAACTGCTCATCGCTAGCTACTCAAAAACAATCCTCTAGCAGTTAGTTTTTGAGAAGCCTTTTTCCTATTCTCTTTATCTACTGAAAAGCTGCTGTGCTGCTGCGGGAAGCCGGCCAGTGCTCATTCATATTATCTGGAGGCCTCAGTCCTGGATCAGGACTCTCTACTGACAGGTGCTGCCTAAACACAGAGCAAAAAATGATCCTTGCATCAATAGTTTGTGAACAAGTTATTCTTACACAGATTCTTCTTTGTCTGTGGATTATGGTAAAGGGTTGTATTATATTTTATTTTCCTTAGAGATGGGCCAAAACTGGAATCCCTTTGAATTGCAGATTTAAAATAAAATTGCAGAAAGCAAGTGCTCCCTTACATCTTTATTTAGATCAAGATTTGGGATAAGCAACTGCAAATTTGTAGAGGGCAAAAATGTGAGGAGAGCTCCATCAAAACCAGCTTTTGCCCTTGCTTGGGAAAGGCAATTTCTTTTTTCTTCGCTAATTCCTCAGGGGTTTTGCTGGTGTTTCTGATCATTGCAGAATGACTCCCATTCTATGTACAGCTGAGGGGAACTAATGGTGTTTGGTGCTAGTGGAGTCACCAGCACTTTGCACTGCCAGAATCTAACCTTTCTCCCTCGGGGCTCAGCTGGGCATGTCAGAGAGTCATGGTGTAGCCAGCAGACATGTCCACCGCCAAATTAACAGAGAGCACTGCTATAGCTTTGTTGAAAGCAATGGCAATGCCCCAATTAATAGGACCATCCTATGTAGATTGAGAACTTGATCCTAAAACCTAGGAAGAGCCAAAAACCTGAAGTCAAATCATCTCTGTAAATTAAAGGTCCTTCAAAGGCTTCTCTTTGTTTTGGAAGTTCAAAACTTGGTACCCATGTTCCCTTCTTGATTTTCTGTTTTTCCTTTTCCCTGGTTTAGCTGTATAGTTGGACTCTTCATGCAGCAGTTCAGAGATAATAAATGTTTAGTGGCAATTTGCCAGCTTGAACTCACAAGTGCTGAGCTTATTCATTACTAGGAAATAGTGGTTCTCTGTGGGGAAATATCTCGAAACATGATTAGCAAAAAAAAAAAAAAAAAACCCTCATGAAAATTGCGTGCACTGCTAATCAATGGCAAATAGTTTCTTTGTACATTTCCTGACACATTTAAAATGCTGCTGAATATGAAGCATGAGGTGGGAGAAGTGGGGAGGTGACACTGTTTCTCACAATAGGCTTTTGTGCAGATCAGCCTGGAGTGGGTGAGGAGAGCGCTGGGCCTCTGCAGGAGGTTGTGTGTGTTCAACTGTTCCCATCCCCAGTTTGTCTTTTCCCACACACCAGTGAAGCCACTTGTGTTGCAATGTTGACTTCTTCATTTTGGACACGCTCATCCCAGTAGGATGAGAAGGTGTACTGGTTAGAGGTGGGAAGTCTTTTTTCACCTTCCTGCATGCTTCAAACTTTAGTCTAACCTAGTCTCGAGGACCCAACAGCTACATCCCATTAGTAGAAGTAACCCTTGGCCTCTTCTCCCAGCAACATTGGAAAGTGTTGACACAACAGGAGATCCAAAGCATGGGGAAGAGCCACAGAGCAGGTGTCTGATGCAGGCGTGCAGAATTAGACCCAGGCCGTTGGTGTAAAGATGAAGGATATTTATAGTGAGCTAAAGTGAACTTGTAAATGTACTTGCGTTTGAGATTAAAAAACTAAGATGAATACGCTTTTCATTATCTTAAAAGCACGTTACTAAATGTTTACAGTGGTATTGTAATTTCGATCTCTCCACAAATTCTCATGTAGGACTAGGTGTCATATTACCTGCCTTCCCACCAAAGCTTTCCTAGAAGCAGCTGAATGGGGTTTTTTTGTTTTTGACAGAAAACAAAATCCATTAGAGTTAACACGGAAACCTCAGGGGAACTTTAAAATTATTCTTGAATAATTTTAAAATCTAATTGTATTTACACTCCCAACTGCTATAAGCCCTTTTTCAAATTCATTGGCAAACAAGTGAAACACGTCTGAGGTGTATGACTTATCACATGAGATTTCATCAAGGATAGCACAGCTGAGATGAACGGCATATTATCAAAAGCTTACAGGCAGATCCTGCCCCTTTTGGGCATGCTGGAGTTTTTGACAGTGACTTTTTAGGGGGGGAGAGTCTTATTTGTTAAAAAAAAGTACACTCCTCTAAAGAACATTTAATATCATGACTTCTAACATTTGCTGCTGGGGACGTTTTGCAAGATACTGATGAGAAAGCAGGATTTAAATTATTAGACTCACAATTTCAATATTAATAATTCTTTGCATTCTCCCAGCACTTTTCAACCTAGAAACTCAGTGCACCACTATGCATAGAAACGTATGTGATGGTAAGCTAACAGGGCAATCATGTAATGTAGCGTTTGTTCCTCGGAGGCCAGCTGCTATTTAGCAAGGTGAAGCCACAGCTCACATCCCTTGGAAGGGGATGATGACAGCGAGAGGCAGCATCCTGCTATGTTGCCTCCTCGTAGGAGGGTAAAGCACTATCAGCTCTCAGTGCCTCCTCGGTGATGGGGCTGTCAGCTATCCTCCAGTTCTTGGTAGCTCTCAATTTTCAGGTCCCTAACGAGGGCCCTTCACTCTCAGTAACCAGGGAATATTCTCTGGAGACAGAGAATCCTGGCAGTTCATATAATAAAAGACTGCCCCTTTCTGTTTTGTTCCCAAAGCATTGCATTCAGGATCTGCTTTTTAAGCACTTAGTTACAGGATTTTGCTCTTATTTGGGTGTGTACAGCTGTAGATGGGAATGCAGACACAAGGAGGATTTGTATCTGATGTGCAGAATCAATTGCGTGTGTACAGAGACCCAGAAACAACCTGGCCCTTCACAGATTCAGCAACACACCTTCAACAGATCTGGGTTGTAAGCACTACATCCAACACAGTATTTATGACACTGAGTGCTCTCTATTTTTCAGTAATATTCAGTAGAATAATTTCTGGCACAATTTTAATGTACATTGTGGTAAACAATGATTTTTCTGTCTTGCAGCATTGAGTTGTGCTGCTTTAGCTTTAAGGGGTAAAGAAATCAGTATACATTCATTGGACCAGATGAAACTTGCAATTAGCGGATATTAAAAAGCTTAATTATTACATTAAGCACATGCAAAAGTCACAATTAACTGTGTTGTTACAATGTTATGGCTGTACTGATATAACAAAAGGAAAAAGCTAATACAAAAGTGAAGGTTTTAATGCAAAAGTTAATTCAGCTACATTGCGTATTCCCCCTTTTTTACAGGGCACAGGATAGAAGCTAAGCTGCAGTATTCATTGTACTGCTCCTTAATCAAAAACACAGGAGCACTGCACACACGGGACGGCCACAGTAACCAAGACTCTCACAGCTTTGCAGTTCTCACATTTGGTGATTGATTGTGCAATTGTATTAACACTACATTAGCCTGGTATTATTGGCATTTAATTTTCTTGTTTATTTTAAAGTCTGAGTGAAAAAGAAACTGATGGTATTGAATTTTATTCACTTACTACTACCATTTGCTTTCCCAAAAGTTTGCTCTGGCAAATACATACAAATATATATCATGTAACTTACCCACCAAAGACCATTGAATGCAGCAGAACTAGCCACAATATTAACTATAAATGCCTGCAGACATTTTTATGGGATCAGACCCTTAACGTTGAAAAGGAATCAATTAAAATTCACATCTTATTTGGTTGAAGGTGGGTGCTGAGTCACCGTTTGGATGGAGATGCTTTTCATTTTGCAGCATGATGTCTCTCAGTAACAGACAGGAAACAACTTTGTAAAGAGTAAAATCTTAGCAGCTAAGCAACAGTAAAGTAAAACCTTGTAAAGTTGTCGTGGAGCGGGGAAGACTCCCTATAGCTATGTAATGAATGTGTAATAAATAAGAAATAAATATTTTGACTATAGGAACTCTCTGAACATGCTATATTTTTCAGAGCCCACATAGTGACTCAAAAAAGAAGACAGAGAGAAATCTAGGCTTATTTCATAAACAAAATCAGAGATGCTGAGGCAGTGGCCCAAAAAAATTTCTGGGTATTTACTGGTCTTTATTTGCTGTGTTTCCTGTAAACCAAAGTCCACATTAGAAATATAACAATGGCAGATAAAAAAATATTTTTATGGTGGTATTGTCTTTTCAGCACATATTGCAGCCACTTCTTGGTCTACTTTGAATCACATAACAGTCATAAAAAGAGCATGTTTTCTGTGCCCACCTGCTAATGTACCACTACAGGAGGGCAGCCCACGGGACCTCCTGGAATCAAGGACCAGGATTTTTTGTTGCTTTATTTACTGGTTTACTCTTCCGTAGGAACAAAGCACTATTTGATCCCCCTTTTTTTTCCCACTAAATCTCATTTGCTCAGTAGTTTACCCCCATCCATGTGTTCAGCAGAGGTATTTACAGCACTAATAAAAGCATTTTTCCATGAAGGGTCAAAAATCATTGCTCTTAATACGTTTGTGGATCTGCTTTTGAACATCATCCATTAGTCGTAGCAGATAGATTACAGCGGACACTGAAAAATACCTTTTTTAGTGTCAGAATTAATTAATAATTCACACGTGTTAGAAAACAGTCTTTTTCTTATATCAATAATGATACAAGTGACCTGAGAACTATTGTCTTTATACATCTTATTTTAGCCATCTACCTGCAGAGGGGAAAGCTACCATGTTCTCACTGCTTAGCATGTGGGAATTTAGTGGTCTTCCAATATGTTATGTCTGCAGATTAGAAGAGACACAGACTCATCCCTGGCCAGGAAGCTGCTGGCTCCATTCTCATTATGGCAGATTGATCAGTTTATACTGATTACAGGAAATGGCTGTTAACTGGGTGAATAAATAACACATCTGTGAGCAGGGATTATCTTAAAATTTATTATTCCTTTCTCCAAAAACGATCATGTAGAAAATCAGAGGAGGGGCAACAGTGTTCCATTCAATCACAGAAAGATTTTCTTAATTTCCAATAATGGCAGATGTTCATTTCCCAATTTACACAGAGAAAAAAGTAAGCATAATTTTCTGTCCCTTCAAAGTTTCCCTCACAAACATGCTGTATCCCAGCTAATACTAACAGCTATTAGCACATAGTGCGCTTGAGTAACTATTATGTCATTTCGAGAAGGAGTGGTAGGTTGACACTAAAAACACAGAAGAGTTGCACATTAGCTGGGCTGCAGGCTGACAAAATGTCCTGTACCGTGCATGTCCCTGGGACACTGGTCAGTACTTTCTGAGCAGGCTGTTTTGATTTGGGGAATGCTTCCCACATCGTGTAGTGTGGCACAGTTCTTGCACTCACTTCCCCAAGAGATGGGGAAAGGCTGGTTGGAAATGGAAGTGCAAGTTCACACACTGTAGTTGGTCTGTCTTGAAAGCAATCTATTACACTGACCACACTATCTGTGCTCATTTGGGGAAGAATGTTTAGTGGCCTGCACTGGGCAAGAATATTTTATTCCTTTCATTTTTTCTCACTTGTAAAAAAAATTATGTAAGTAAACTTTTTACACCTGAGCCATTCTTGCCTATCTCTATTTTAGCATTATTGTGCTCCTTATATCCACTTCCATTCTCATTCATAAGAAACCAGTTTTTTTCATCATATTACAGAGTTATTTGCTTTACCAAGAGCATGATTAAAGTTTAAAATAAAAATAAATTCAATTTTAATATCACTGTGACAGTAGAGTAAACATGTTGTTTGCAGTAAAGTTTTCACCTCCATTTGCTTTTGGTGCTTATTATAACTTAATAAGTTTTTTATTCAGTTTGTAAAGTGCCCCTTTTTAGCCTCTAGCTGCTGGGTGACACCATCTGTGATTTCCAATGAAATTAAATTAAGTGAAAATTCAATCAACAAAAAGATTGTTGCTTCCACAACTCCACTGAGTGGCTTGGGATCATATGTAAGTGACATGTCTTTCACATGGGAAGCACAACCACTGTGTGAGCCAATTTAACTTAAAGGAGGAGATTTCCCAGAGAATGGAGTAGTTAACATACTATTTCCAGTGTATCATGCCCAGTTTAATTAATGATTAATTATAATTAATGACCCTGGCTCAGCCCTTCTTGGCAATAGGCATTCAGAGTGACCTCTCCATTATTCTTCAACAAGAAGCCCGTCTCCAGGTACATCTTTATTATGTCCCCCGTCCTCTGAGAGCACAGGTTTCGTTACCTGAGCAGTCCCCCTGCACGCAAGCAGGGACTTCTCCAGCTGAGGTAGGCTATGCAGAATAAAGCGCTGAGTAGAGGGCACAAGTGTTTTGCTTAGAGACTGAAGCATGGACAACATGACACATTTGTTAGTCTTAATATTCCTGAAATGACTGGTAGGATCTGAGGTTGGTGTAAGAGCAAGCAAATCAGGGAATTAAAAAAAAAGTTGGTGTAATTAAAGAAAAGAAAGAGATCTTTTTGCACCTGCCATTCTCTCATTTTCCTTTCTGCTGAGATGCACTTCATTACTTTATTTTCTCCTTTCCCATAACCATGTTATAATCTTCTCTTTAACCAGTTCATAACAGGAAGCATAACAACTGAGAGTTCAACAAAATACCAGTAAAAACATCCCTTGGGAAACAGTTAAGTGGTCAAAGCTTGGAAATGTGGTTTATATTATTGTATCTGCACTGACGTTTTGCTCGCCTCCCCATACTCTTTTGTGAACATATCTAAATAAAAGATATAAACTAATTCCCCTTCCACCATACTCCCTTTTGAGTCAGAAAGACGTGTTTATTTTTCACCACCTAATTTTTACAGGATTTTCCAATAGGACTTTACACAGTCCATGGCCTAGATGACCAAAGAATAGAAGTAGTGATTTCCACCGCAGTGGTGAGCTAATTTAATAATGGACACAAATGATAACTTACAGAACCAGAACATAACAGTATATGACGATAATCCCTGCACTTCCCAGCAAACACTTTGAGAAAGTGGGGATCAATGTCTAATAGTATCAGTTATTATTAGTATCCTCCTGACACATCTAGCTTTTTTTCATCTTATTTAATACAAAAATGAGGTCACTTTGAGAATACATTGGCAGAGAAACTCTACAAGAAATCTTGGAGGCTTGGGTGTTTGGGTTTTTTAAACCAGAATAATTTTCTATCTTCTAACATTGTTTGCAGAATCCCTTCCAAAGAACATGGAGTCCTTAGCTCAGGGAATATGGACTACAGAAAAAGGACTTAACTAATGGCAGCATAATTCATTTTTCATTTTATATTAGTTTCTAGCTACAAATTTCTTTTCTAGGTGGACCATGTGGTCTCTGGTACATCTCTTTGAATGTGACAGTACAGTGGGTAAACCATTTGATGAAGGTTAGCAGTGTCAAAAAGAGAGACAAAAGCAAAGAATAAGACATCAATCCAAATTCTTTATACTTGAATGTTCAGTTTTATCGTTCTACCCCTGATCACTTAGCATAGGTTGGGAGTTTTCAGTGAAACCTAGTATATTTGGAAAAAGAGGCGTGTGTGTGGGTAAGCAAAACAATAGGTGTCACCAGGTGTCACTATTACACAGGTTTTTTCTTTATGTGTGAGCAAATGGCCAGTTTGGGGAAGATATATCATAGTATCAGTTCATGCTTAAGCATTTGGTATAGAGCCATCGATGTAGGTAGAAAAGGCTCTGCAAGTGCAGGAGAACTTGCTCTCTTCTCTGGGCTGGTGTCTTGCACATCATTGATGACTGGGAACAGGGAGAGCCACTGGGCTGAGGTTCCTGCTAGGGGGAATTGCCCCAGGTACTGTTGTAGCACCTCTGTTCTGGAATTAATACGAATATGCATAAATAAAACAAAATGCATTGTAATATCTCCTGTAAACACATCACTGCATCTTCTTCACTGACAAATTGCCCGCAGAGGTCTGATCATCTGCTGCTATCTAGCAGAAGGTAGACGGAGTACTAAAACAAGGTGCACCACTCGTGTGTTTGCTTTACAGTGTTGGTGTATTATATATCAAACAAAGAAAACAAGTGTAAATATTTGGAGAAGAAATGGTAGACCATAAGGACAATGGTGACTACAGACTTACTTTTACTATAAAATTGCAGACATGGACTTACCTTAACAAAGAATAAATAAGTGCTATATTTGAAACAGGGGTGTATCTTTCTCAGAGGATACCATGTGACTTCCCACAGTATCTTGCATTTCAGAAATCCTGATTGATGTGCAGGTAGTGACTCTCAGACTCAACCCAGGCTAAAGCTTTGTGACAAATCCCACTTGCATTCACAAGGAGCATGCAAAGAGCCCCGCTTCTATCTTGCCACAGGTGGGAAATGCATAGGCAAGCACAGAAGAGAGAGTTTGGATGTTTGCTGAAGGAAGCAATTTTGCCCAGCTATTGCATGAGAGAGGCAGTTGTCTAGGTTGGTATTTGTATACTACCATTGAAGCAGCTGGCATAGCTGCAAACATTTGATATGAAGTGAGGTCGATTAGTTTTGAGGAAGCTTGAGACTCAGCCTGCCTGATGGCCACAGGATGCTAAGGAAGTGTGCCTCTGCTGACACCAGGGGCTGAGCTGGGTGGGGAGCTCTGCAGAGAAAGCACTGAAATACTCCAAGGTGTAAGTATTTGTTGCTTCAGTCTTAGTAATCCACCAGAGAATGCCATCTTCAGCAAAAGGAATTTCTGGCTCATAAAACTGTTTTCAATAGCCACCTTTCTCCAAAGCTCACTGGAAGCAATAGGAATCTTTAAGCTGATTGAATAGACTTTGCATCATTCCCTGTTTTGAAAGGTTCTTGCTTCCTACCTAATATTGTGGCTTGTGATGTGCTGCATTGCAGCTCTCTCTCTGGAAGAAGCAGTGTTGGAATTGATGAATCACTCTCCTTCTTGAGATATTGCCATATAGGCCTATAACTGTCATAAATAATATTGCAGTGATTGAACTTAAAAGTCACGATCTGTGGAAGAATCTAATCCCCTTTGAACATTCACAGCTGCCTGCCTTTCACTCTTTACCAGTAACTTTCACCTGATTCACTTCAAGGGGTAAACCTCTTTCAAGATATTTTCTTTCCTTTGCTTAAGGAAACACTATCCTTTTCTCTGCATGCTCTGACATTGCTTCTTCCCCTGAAAGCTGGTGCCCTTGGACATTTGAACCTCATTAAATTTAGAAAGCCCGGTGACTTGGTTCTGTTCCCATAGTAATGTTGCAAATCTCATATTTGCAAGGGAATTGCATGGGAATCTTTTTAAACAGATTCATTTTCTCTTGTGGTTGCTGCCACTAAGTATAATACCACATCCTCTTTTATTTAAAAAACATGAATCTGAGACCTTTCCATGAAACATGGAGCTTTATAGCAATGTAGGGAAAAGGACACAATGCAGCACAGAAGTAACTGCTCGGTACATTGAATAGTGGGGAAACTGCAGAAGGTAAAAAGAACAAAAAAAGTTTGAGGCAAAAAACCTGACAGATATGATATGTACCAATGTAAATTGAGGACAAATTTTAGATACATGGGAAAGCATTCACAGTCCTCTCACCTATCTCAGGATAAGGCATGCGACAGGGGACTTACCTGCGCCAGAGTAACAGACCTTTAATGAGCACCAATTCCTTCTTGTGGCTCAGCAAGCACTGTCCTGATCATGACTGGCACAGCCTGCAGGTGCTGACCAGCATGCCTCCATCTTAAGCACTTGCTCCCAGGCACTCAAAGGAGGACTGGTTTTATTAAGCCAGTTTGAGGCCATCAAAAAGATGATACTCCTGATAGCTCAGGACTAAAATAAGGTAGTGCATTACACATTGTGTAATAAAGATAGCTGGAAGCATTACAAAATGGCTGCAGAAATCTCCAGCATTAATATTTGATTCAAGATCTTTTAGTTGTCTGTGGCATATTTTGATTGAGGAGGCTTGTGAGTATATTTATTTATTTTTAGATTTATGTAAATGTGCACAGTCAACATCTCTTGAGGCACCACTATGGCATCCAGTAATATATACTGCATAGCGTAAACCCATTTCCATGAGAGCAAAGAAGCAATCCTGCTCACCCCACCCAAATTTAAAAAAAAAAGAACCTGCTAAATTCCCTGAGGGAGCCCTTGACAAAGCAGGTAACAGCTCATAGTGCTTCCACTGGGCTGGCAGCGGAGCCAGTGTGATGCTGGGAAGGAATTTGTGTTTCAGAGTCACAGATGCTGGTCCAAAGCAGCTTGGCCAGGCTCAGTGACCCAGAGGGTGTTTGCACGGCACCCCAGCCAGCCTGCCAGAGCTTTGGAGGAGAGGCAGCTCTTCTGCTGCTCCTGCTCCTGCTCTGCAGCGTGCTTCGGTCTTTCAACCAGAAACCATCTGCAGGGGAAGCCAGGAGCCCCAGTAGTATGCAAATGGCCTCAGGCAGTGGTGCACAGCCTGGCCCAGTCCCCCCCAGGGCAGGCAGTCTGTGGGCACTGGTGTGAGCTCCACAGGGACACCCACTCAGCCAGCCCCGGTGGAGAGCAGCCGTGAGCCCGAGGCTGAGCTATTCCTGAGCCTACCTAAAGGCAGAGCTTGTTCATGCAGAAAGGCGCATGCCTGCAGCCCGTGCTCCCTCCCCGGACTGTGTAGCCTTGCCGATGTAAATTTTGGATTGAGGTAGATACGTTTGATTTTCTTTTTTAGTTCTAGTTCTAACGTCCTGTCTGACAATGAAATGACGCATGATTATCCTTTAAAAACAAAATCTATCTTGCCAAGCCCTGGTAAAGCAGCTTTCTAAATAGGTTTTTCTGAGGGGGGATTTGTTGTAACGAAGAGTCTTACGAAAACTATATGCAGTTTGCAATGATTCAGGAAGCCAGCATATGACTACGTGGTGGCTGTTGCCCTAAAGCAGCGCAGCTGAGGGAAGGGCTGCCCAGGTCCTGTGTTGAGGGGTGGTGTCTGGGCACCGCGGGGCGTGCTGTGGGGGAGGCTGGCTGGCTCCTACCTGCCCTGGCCCCGGCATTTTCCCTTCCGAGAAATGGCTCATGAAACTGTCTGATCTCTGGGCTTCCCCTGGAGAGCTCCACTCCCCGCAGCCCGTATGGGTCTCTGCTGGACTTGCTCCGACAGGGAGACTGTGTGCTGTGCTGCAGCAGGCAGTCCAAGGATGCGCGGCGCTTGGTGTCAAGGAGGGGACATCCAACATGTCTCAGGGGGGCTACGGTGGGCAGCTCCTGTCTGTTCCCGTGGACTGAGCACTCATTCAGGGCTGAAGCACAACTCAAGAGTGGTTTGATTTAACCACTTTGCTCTTCCCCAAGCCTGAGCAGGTCAAACTGTGTAATGAGGGCGGGGTTTACAATATCTTTGGCCACGATACTTTTTCAGGTAGAAATACGACTGTTATCAGAGATTGAACTACAAAATGTCATCTTGTATTTTTTAAAAAGAGAAAGATTTCTGACAAACACTTGTGAATTTTCTATTGCTTTGAAAGCATAGGGAAACATCTGTCCTTTTGCAAAATCTTTTAATTTTCTGTTTCCTTAAGAAAAGTGGGGTGACATAGAATTTTTTTTCAAAAAATAGTTTCAAGATGAGAGAAATTAGGCCCTCAACTTTTATGTTTTTTTCCAACATCAACATTTCAATACTCTTAAAATTATTTTACACTTTTAACTCCTTTTTTAGTTAACTAAAATAACATTTAATCAGGTTTTTTATGCCTCAGTTTTCTCTCAAGTGAGGACGATTAGCAAAACACTTTCTTAAAGGAAAAAACTGAAGATAAATTAGAAGGTGGTGTCCCCACTCACATGCTCTTATTTATTTTGCAGAATCGTCTTCTCTATTTTGCAGCATGAGTTGAGTGAAAATGAGGGCTAAAATCTTCCTCTGACCCTATTTGCTCTCCTAAATTTTCCTCTACTCAAACACAATCATTTTCTCACTTTCATCTCCATTTCATGTAAAGAAATGTGAGGTAAGAAAGCAAGTTTCTTGCTCCATCTCATTCAAGGAGAAGTTTTGAAAAGAAAAATAAAGAGAAAACGGTCAACTGAAAATCTGATTTTCCAGAAATATTTCAGGACAGAAGTCCTGCTTGTCCCACCAGGACACTAGCCCTCCTCACCTTGAGATGTCCCTGTTACCTGCTCCCGTGGACGTCCCACCCACAGAAGGTCTCTCTCTCCTTTCTCCTGGCTCCTCTAAGTTAAGAAATAAACACAGTTTTAGACTTGCCACTGTTTTCCGCTGGTTGGCAGCTTCCAGCTTTCTGAGGATTGCTTTTGTCTAATCGTTTTGGTAAGTAACTCAGCTGCAGCCTGCAAGAGAAGAGTGATTCCTCGTGGCTGACACGGGCTGCTTTGTGCTCATGTCACAATGTCTTTGGAAAATTGTTAGCTCACACTGTGGTAATTCAATTTTGATGAATACCCCGTAACTTAATTTACTCTGTAGCAAAACACAATTGTATAAACAAATTGGTTCTGTCCACACCCATCGTACCTTCACAGGGCATCATTTTAATATTAACCGCTTTGAGCTATGATAGATTATAGTGTAGACCCTGAAGCAGGAATGTGCCTGTAAGCACGCAGCAGATGGTTTTAGTTTCACAGTACAGCTTTTACAGAGATTGTTCACTAAATGTAAGAATAACATCAAAAAAAAAAAGGAATTGCCATAATATATCAGAAAAGGTGAGTTGTGATAGCAGCTGAG
Source organism: Ciconia boyciana (assembly GCF_034638445.1). Taxonomy (NCBI): domain Eukaryota; kingdom Metazoa; phylum Chordata; class Aves; order Ciconiiformes; family Ciconiidae; genus Ciconia; species Ciconia boyciana. The sequence goes on along the minus strand of NC_132941.1, from coordinate 14,649,345 downwards.
AGACCCCGGCATGGACCGGGACACCGCTGCGTGAGGTCCCACACAGGATCAAATGCAGCGACAGTCTCTGTTCCAAGGAGTGCATAGCACAAATACTACAGAAATAAATTTTAGTTCAGCAATTATGTTAAAAACGTGTGAAATATTCCCCATCATTAGCACAGGAAATAATGCCAAGTAGTTAAAGAAAATTAAAAGATCCTTTCTGTGATAGCAGGAACAACCCACAGCTTGTTGGACGGCTCAGGCTGTATCTGCGCCGCACAGCCAGTGCACGTGGCTGCTGCTGGGCCTGCGTCTGGGTCAGCATGTGCCGCTGAACTATAGCTGCGCCCAGGGCCCCACAATACCTCCTGGTGAGTAAAGCAGCCTGGTCTTAAACTGCTGCTGGAATCTGAAATATGATTTGTAGCCCTAAAACCTGGATAACTGCCTTACTTAAGTTTGATGCAGGCATACCTGTGGTCATTGACTGTGGGGTTGCGTTGCGGTGAGGAACACCATTTTAGTTTTTGGATAACAGATTATTGAAGGCAAAATCAATAGGGATTTGCTGTATTATGTTTGCTTTAAATTATGGCAGTGTTGTACACAAATATTATCAAAATTGTAATATTTGAGCCTAATAAAAGAGGAAAAGCAACATCAGGGAAGTGTTAACAACAGCAAGGCAATTCTGGTCCCTTCATTTCCTTCAGAGCCACCCTGTGAGTTTGACTTTCACTTACACAATGGCTGCTTTGTGGAGGCATAGCTTTACCTGGGGAAAAGGGTGATGGAAGACGTTTTAAAAGAGACCAAAGTAATTGACTCCCTTTGCACCACTACAAAAGTGCAGTGTGAAGCTGGCCAGGCTCGCCTCTTAAAAAATCCTGATAACCCTATTGATCAGAGTGGGATTATATCAAGGGTCAGATCAGCCCAGTGTTACTTCCAGAATCGCCATTATCACCACCAGTCCCTGCCCCATGCTCTCCAAATGTCCAGTTTGAACCCACACATGTTTCCAGGCACTCTCAAGGTAAACATGTGGCACAACCTCTTTGCAGCTTTTCCTTTAATGGATCAAGATGGTCTTAAGAAGGTGTTTAGCATATGCTTCCCATTTGCCCCCTCTCTGATACACAAAGGGGTCTAGTAAGTCTGCAGATACTTCCCGCTGCCCAGGTGCCTGGCAATGGAGGCTAGGTGCTATTTTAAAACCTCACTAGCATTAATGCTGCATCTTTTGACACTTAAACGCATGTAAAAGTTTGGCTCTTACCTCTCACCAAACCCTCTGCGCATGCCAGGCTGCACCGTATTCAGTCCCTTCGTAATGCGAGGCGAGCCGGGGGTGGCTGGCACCCCGCGGCAGGAGGGGGCTGTGCGTTCCCAGCGCAGCACCGGCTCGGCAGGCGGCTATGGCCAGCTCGCCAGTGAATCAGTCATGCTCGTTTGAAATCTTACGTGTAGGTTTCAGCAAGTGGTAAAGACTAATGTAGGTGCAAATAAACATCTAAGAAATGTACTTTTACTTTCAGAAATCAGTTATGATCTTGTCTTGGGCCCAGGCTGTTCATCACAAATAATATTTGTTGTTTGCAGCATCTGCCGAAGGATCTCCTTTTCTAATCTGTGGATCTGTTATTAAAGGAGAAAGCTGGAAACTTAAAAACTACTGGTCTGAACCATGTAAAGGCTATGGATTTAAGCTAAGGATGCTTTGCACAGCAGCCAGAAGCCATAGGAAGAGCATGTTACTAGTTCTTCCCGATGCAGTGACCCGATGCTGTTTCTGCTCTCTGATTGCAGTAAGCTTTGTTTTTTAACAGGGAGCTTTGGTCGATGCTGTCTTGGACAAATTCAGGTTTCCCTAACACTGTTGTGAATATTTGTGGCTAATAGAGAACATGATCGTACGGACAATAGCAAATAGCATTTAAATTGCTTATTCACAGGCAGCTTCAAAACTGCTTTTGTGTCTTGAAGTAGTTTTGCGGGACTAAGAGAAATTTTTAGCCCTAGACTGCATTGGCCTTCAAGAACTAGAACTGTTCAACAGTGTCATGGGTTATAAACTCTTACCTTGCACTCCAAACGCTACGTATGGATCTGGCATTTACCAGCAAGTAAAGCACATGCCTGAATGTTGCCCTGATCAGAACTGGATATAACAATGTACTCAAATGCTTTGCTGGCTTGGGACTTGGTGTATGAACGTAAGCATGTGCATAAATATTTGCAGTATTGGGGCTATAACAGTTGTTCCATTTTACAAAAATGGATACAAAATGGCATAAAAAATGGAATCAAAATGTTCTCCCTTAATGTAGAGCAGATAGCTTTTAACCAACATTTGGAGTTTGATCTTTTGAATTTTATTGTTGGTTTCAGGATTTGCTCAATCCTTCTCTGATCTGCCATGAAATGTTAGGTTATTTCCACTGAAGGTGGTCTTTGTATTAAGATGCAAGCTGCTTTAACAGTAGGTTAACCATTGTGATTAATGATGATAATGGATGAATGCTTTTGTCACTAACAAAGCTGCATGACCACATATAAGCTTTAAAAACAGAATAAAAAAATAGCATTGTTTAATCTGTTTCAAGAAGATTGTAAATGCCTTGAGATATTGATCCAGCTTGCGAGCCTGCTTATAAGGATACTCTCTGCCTGCTGCAGTGTGCTTAGATACAATCTAATAAGAGCTCATTGAATAATAAACAATGGTAGCCACCCAATCCTAAAAATTTAGATTGACGGAATTCCCTCCCCAGTGAAGAGAAAAAATCTAGAGCTGTCCATAAACCCATTACTGTCCACTCACCCATAAGCCAGTAGAAGATCTTGGATTATTGGAACTCTTAGCTTTAAGAGAAATTGCTTTCCTAAATTTGACCTCCCACACTAAATATAAAATATGGACCATCTGTAATGAGGGGATTGCAGTCCAAATAGCTATCATCTCTCGGTGGCAAAGGTTAGAAGGTTGATGCACATTGGTTCCATGGGGATGGGGATGTTGGTGACCTTTTGGCATGAAAATGGTCACTTGGAGCTGTAATGTGAGAGAAAGGGGTCGGGTATTAGCCACTAAAGACTCTCTGATGCTGTGTCCTTGTTAAGCTTTTACAGAGAAAGCCATGGAGGCATTATGGGAAACAGCATCAAATCCCATCTACCAGATCTGAATATGATACAGAGGAAAAGTGAAACTGGATATATGCTCCATTTAGGTAACATTTCTTCACTCCTTAAAAGGACAAATGTCATCTGAGCTTATATAGAGCGTTCATTTCAAAGGAAAAAAAGGTAAAAAGGCAATTTAGGTGTTTGGAGGCTAATCTTTTGCTGCTTCTGGACTCAACGTTATATTTGACTGCTCGTGATGGGCCAAGTGTATGAGTACAAAGATGCGTTCCCTTTTCTTATTTACTTAAGGAATTAAGTATTGTAGAAAGCAAAACAAAAATACAGTATGTGGTTAAATGAAATTGCCGCTGTCCATACCCTGTGTTTTAGTGTAATTCCTGTAAATGATTGTGAGGGGCTATAGAGGGAAACACAGTGAACACAATGTTCCTTTTTGATCAGCAGCTTTTAACAAAGGAAGGATGTTGAACATCTGAAAGTAGGGAGTGCAGAGTTCACTGCAGGTCACCATTAAGGACAAGAACAAGGTAATGTAAGAGGCTGTGTGATTCCAGGTTGACAGGAGGATTTTAAAAGATCAAAAGTGTTTTATATATATGTTATAGAGAACCAGAAGTGCTTTCAGTCAACAGATGAAAATGCTAATGTTTAGAAATGATGAAAGCAAGACAAATGTGGTGGTGAATTCCATCTGACTCATCAAAACAACAAGTATTCTTAGTCTGTGGTTTTTAAAAGATTATTGCAAATTGTCCATCAGTGCAGGTGTGGTAAAAATGGTTATTCTCTTGCTATATGAACAGTTCGCTGCGTTTGTTATTTTGGGATGGCAGAGCTGACAGCGAGTTGCGGCTTGCAATATTCGTTCTTTTAGATCTAGCCATATTTGAGTACGTCTGTTAATTTTTTAAGCTTCACATTCTGCTCTCTTCCTTTCAGTAACAGCAATAGAAATGTTTCTACTGTATAATTAAGGAGCTGGAGAGAAAAGAAAGAAACAATTAATAGCTGTTTCTGATAGAACCTCCATCAGTTTAGTGTGAAAAAGAAAAATGATGGAGTAATATTGCCACCAGCAATTCCTCAGTCAGGTGACTTTTTTGCTAGATCAATTCTGGTTGCTAAGCAACAAGCAAAAAGGCACGGTTATGTTTTGGTAAATCTTTTATTTTTGAATATTCCGTGCTGGAGTTTCATGTACTGTATCTATTACTAATGCTGTTGATTCAAGACTCGCGGTATCTTCCGAGCCAGAGCCATAAAAGCCCATCTTTTCTTATTTAAAAGGGACAATGTTATTTAGTTTTCAGAAAAACTTTTGTGGCTAATACACATTTGAAAATACAAAACTGATCCAGTGATTAGAGAATTTGTTAAAAGAAAGCAACGGAAAAATCATTAAGACAACTCTGACATTTTTGGTTAATGATATCTACATTAATGAGTTAATTGCCAATGCATCACATTTTATGCCACTATCAAATATTAATGTTATCAATGTTATAATAATAGCATCTATTGATATAATTGAAGCTTGCTTTCCAATAGGTGTCACCATGAATAATGCTATTGCAGTATTAAAATCAATAATAAGAATATTAGGAGGGCATTATAAAATGTCAATACAATGAAAACCACTTAAATAAATGCTTGATATAAAACAAACTGACTAAATATACTAAGCTATAATTTAAAGGAATAAATTCACAACCCTATGTATAACAGCTTGGACATTGCAACTTTACCATTCTTAAAAGCATCAGGCTGAAAGTAATGATACAATAAAGCTATGAAGAGAAGAAAATCCTTGTACATTCAGTGAGAAAATATTTAAAGATTATAGGATATATCTGAGGAAATTATAAATGTTGGAAGTGGTTTCATGTTACATTTAAGATAAAGCCTTTGTTTTGGACTGTTGCAACAGTCCAAAATCTGCTAGCAAATGTCAATGCCTGTCTTCCTTTGAGGTCAGTTCAAGCCAGGCACACAGCTGACTCTTGGAAGGATGCGTGCCTGGCTAGCTTACACTCTGTATAAAGAAATCAGCAGCCCAGCCCTGGAAGAGGTCTAGGAAGACAAAATTCCAATATTCCAATGTGAAACATCTTGTCAATCTGTGGCCATTGCTGTTCCATTTCAACAGTGGCAAATTGGCACAAGGATAAGGGTCTGAGGGTAATTCTCCATGCCTCTGGGCAACTGACAATGATGCTAAAAGAGAAAGGTTGCAAGAAGGAGTCTTTGAAAATTTAGCACATGGGTAAAGCCAGTGCTGTTTGTGTGGAATAGCAAGCAGGACAAATATTTCGGAAAAAAAGGCACAATTAAGGTGCTTATTGCCATCCAGCGGACAGGGTGAAACGACCACAGAGTCTGGACTGTTGTTGGCACCAGCCTTCATCTTGACAGCCACAAAGAGCTAGGTGGTCACTAGCAGCTGCGCGGTGTGGGGGCATTTGTTCCTCCGCTGAGGCTTTCTTTGTCATGCCTGTGCCCTGAAACAAGGAGGAGGATTGCCTCTCCTACAGCTGCATAGCTCATCAAAGGAGAGGAGGGCTGGGAAAGCAACCTCCAGAAACTGCAAGGATGGCCCACCCTAAGAAACACTGATCCACAAAGGCATGCTTTGCCACTGGGGAGTAGTAATTTACTGCAGAAAACCAATTTTACATTACTTTCCGTCCCGCGTGGTATGCTGAGCTGGGTGGGAGGCAACAGGGTGTGCACACGGCAGCCAGGTGCAAGCACCTCTTCCTGCGGCTGGAGGTGGGCAGCAGCCTCAGTGGCTCTTTCCAGGGCACCATAGCATAAGTTACAATTAAACCAACAGAGGCCAAGGTACTTTGAACAAGCATCCAAGCTATTAGCTCTGGCTGTCTTGCCATTTTTGACTGTCCATTGTACCGATCTCCATTCCCCACCAAGCTGCTGGTTTGCTGCTGGCCATGCAGTGCATTTGAAAGTTTACCTGGGAACTCCGTAAATCAAAATTGTTAATCTGAAGGCTTTTTATTACCAGTGTTGTCTTCAGCTATATCTGCCAAAAAAGTTTTAAGACAACTCAGATTTATTTGCCCAAAACCATTTGACATTTACTTCATTACTCAGTGGACTGCATTCTCTTTAAATAAATTTTCCAGTGATCTGGACTTTCACCATGAAAATCTGTACAGTGAACTCCTAGTTTATTATGCCTACTTGAAAAGGGTAATTTAATAAGGCATCAGTACAAATACTTAATTGTGCAATGGCTATTGACAATGCCTTTAAACAGTTGCATATTTGCCAGATTTAGCTAATGGAAGTAGAATTGCCACTTAATGTCTCAGTTTGCACTGGCTGAAAATAAATTGTATCTGACATTCCTTTGGCTTTTAAAGGACATATTTAGATATTTACAGTCAGATTGATCTATTGTTGCATTTATGTTTCTTGTGTGAAAAAGTATGAAGTAATTTAGATGGAGATACTTATTTACACATTCAGTATTTGTAATAGCTTCACACGGTCTGATGTTTCACAGACTTGAGATATTGATATCAGAGAGAGTTGACTGAAAATAACTTAACAAAATCTATTTTTTCCAAAATGTGTGGATTTGTCAAGTGTGAAATAATTTCCTGGAACAGGCTACCTTTAACAACATTTCCATTTATAAGAAGTTTTGAAAAATAAGTTACAAATCGTTCATACAAGATTTTGCATCATTTTCTAAAAGTTCAGTTTCATTACATTTTGTTTGTAAATGTAATTTATAACAAAAATAAGTCAAAGAAAAAGTGTGAAAGCAAAATGATGGCATTTTGAACATGTGAAAGCAAAATATTCTGACTGGGATAAGCTGAAATTTTTCTCAAGTTTTTGGTTCAAAAAACTTTTACAGTGTTTCATTCTGATTTAGGATGCACATGAGATCTGCAATATTGAAAATGTTCATAAGATGGGAAAACTATTTCATATTGAGTTCTAGTGCAGATACATTTAACTCCTTTTATATTCTCTATTAGAAATATAATTACTTATCTCTGTACTTCCCCTTTCCTCACACCTCATTTAAGAAGCAAAAAACTTTTTCTAATGAAGCAACTTATCATCACATTAAGAGGCTCAGTAGCAATTGAATTATGAGTGTTGTGATACTGCAATCTTTTTCAATGGCCAGAGCATTTTTAAATTTTGTAGTGAATGCAGGGTAAAGTGTGAATCTACTTAATTCTGATTAAAGAATTTTTTACATTTAACAATTCCCTGTAAATGTTCAGGTTGGTTTGTAGATTGATATGTAAAAAAGTTTCTACTTTAGATTTCTGAATTGTTAAGACATAGCACTGAAAACATGTAAACAACTGAGGGGTGCAATTTATTTGAGTTAGGTTTCACATCATTGTTCTATTGGAAGAGCAATGCTTTGTTGAACACAAGGCTTGGTTTTCAAAAATTGAGCTGGTGTCTGCTTGGACAACATATACAGATCCTTTTGCCATTTTAATTTCCATTGCTCATACAAATCCAGGAATGACTTTATGCCTTGCACTGCTCAAGTCACAGGGCAGGACCAGGGTTGGCAGCAAAAGGAAGACCTCTACAATTTGGGATCAGGTTTTGCTACATTTCTGTGGTCCCTGGGAGCAAGGGTGAGTGCTGAAAAAGCTTCTCCTGGCTGAGCTGGTGACCACAGCTTCCTTGTTTCCACTCTTCCTTTGGATCTCAGGACTGAGGAGTGTCGTGCCTGAGAGCAATAGCTATTTCCATGCACAAGGTTTAATGTTGGAAGGGAAGTTAAGTGTTTTCTACCTTGTTTCCTGTTGCCTGCGAGCAAGGATAAATTCATGTCTCTTAAGCTTCCCCTTTGTTTGTGGCTACTGATTTGTGGATGACTTGAAATCAGCCCTTGAATCTACATTTTCCAGACTCCAGAGAAATTCAGACAGACTTTGCTGCCTAGTCCAATTGCACCATGCATAAACAATAAGTAGTGGTAAATACCCATATTTTTAGTCCTAAATGCTTAGTCAGAGACTTCTGAACAGGCATAAATACAGGAAATTGTTACTCTAAGCTCTGTCTCCCCAGACTGGAGATGGCCTCCAGCAGGCTGCCAATTCTGAGCCTGGAGAATGGCTGAGGGTAAATGGTGACAAAAGTTCTATCAAGTGTGCAGGGCTGGAGCCATTAAGTGCTTTTAAGGGAATAAAACCACTTCAAATTTAACATGGGAATTTTATGGACAGTCAGCGTACAGAATGTATTCTAATGGTGTAGCGATGTGTTTGAATAACTTGGTGACAGATTCTTATAAAACTGGAGGTCAATCAGCTCTGAAAATATTAATTTTAGACAAAATAGTAAGAAGCACCTAGATTAAAATATATGCATTAATCAGATGAGGATTAACCTCTAAGATTGATGCTGTGCACTTTGTACCATCCAGTCTTTTGCATTGGCCACACTTAAGTTTAAATTAAAAGGCTGCATTAGTTTACCTTGTTAATTAGCAGTTCAATTCCATTCAGGAAGCCTTTCTGCAGCCCTTCCAGCTGCTGACCACATCCGTTGTCTTGCATCTGCATTATCATCATGTGTCAGTGAGCCAAGAAACATGGCCCCATGGTTTGGGTGCTAGAACTCAACCTGGACATGTCGTGATACTTGTTGAATAACAGAGCTGGGTCAATACATTGAGGCTTAAAGGAGGATCAAGCATAATGAGAGAAGGGACCATATAGGTAATGTTTCCTTTACTCCTGCCGCCACTGTATTCCCCAAGAAGATACATCGACACTCTTGTGGACTAAAGTACTGCTGAACAAGGTGCCACTTCTTTTGATGTGAACCAGCAAGGCTGATGATTAATTTTGGGGTTTTTTTCAGTTCAGGGATAAAGTTTGGCACTTGTTACAAGTCCACTCTATTTAAATCCTCAGGCAATTGCTTTTGAGGCATTTAAGGTGCTCTTTTTTTTCCTGTACATTTGGTGGGTTCATTTTGCTGATGCATATGCACAGACGGAAATAACCATTGGCACGAGAAATAGTAGTAGGAAGCTTAATACCTAGATTCTCAGCTTCTGATGTGACATAGAGAGGAACTGACTTTCCAGTTCGTAACATGATGTCCTTTTGTACCTCCTCTTTCTTGGGCAGCAACATGCAAGCTATGTAAATTCAGTCAGCTCACTATTCTTTTGATTCTAAAACAGTGGTTAAGAATTGCTGTAGTTTCCCTCCCTTAACTCTGTTTTTCCTGGCTGATTTTATTTCTGTCATCTTTGAAATGCTCAGTTGGTTGCATGTCAGTTGACTTCTCCCTGAGAAGAGCTTTACATTTCTGGGCATTTCTGTGGGCTCATGCTGCATTGTACTGCATCTTTCTGCACATTTCTTCATTATGATCTCAAAGACATGTCAGATAGAGAAATGTCAGAAAATTCATTCTTTTTTGTCATCAGTCTATGCTGAACCATTCCTTAATTCTGTGTGTTCTTGAAATGCAGATACTGTACTTCAATAAGGAATTATGCTTGGTTTAGAAGATATCAAATCTTTCCCCTGGAGAAGACCACTGCCTGCAATGTTATAATGAGTCATGCAGTAATATACGGAGAGTGTCAGAACACAAAATGATAGTACCAAGTGATGAAAAAAGGATAAAGGGGGAAGCAGTAGAGAAACTAGATTATCACCCTTGAGTCCAGCAGGATTTGTCCCTCTGTACTCACTGGTCTAAGGACGGCTTAGCTCCAATGATGCAATCACACAAAGTGCCACCTAAGCTACAGGTTCTCATATTTGGAGTTTGCTCTCAGCTGATTTAGATTTGCCAAAGTTCATTATTTCAACATTAAGCAGCACTGGAAAATTCCACTCACTGCTGGAGACAGAACAGACTTTTGCTGCTAAAAGGAGTGAGTAAAAAGCCACTGCCTATGGTTTGTGTATGAAACAGTGCACATGGGACCTCCTATGTAGGAATATGTATTTGTGTTTGTGTGTACATTCATTCTTTGGTATTTTTGCAGCAGTGAAGCAGATACTCCAAACACTCAGACGTTTACCTAATTCTGTTGAATAGCGGTTGTCAGATCATTGGGAAAGTTTTTCTGTTGAGATATGGGGCACACCAGCTATGTAAGGGAAAACTATTTCATGCTTCCACAGAGTACAAATCTGTAACCAAACTTTCATTCAAAAGCCTGTAAATGTCCACAGGGAAGATAACAATTTTCTCCTCTTGCCACTGTTTTGTTAAAAAAACTAATAATAGAGAAAAAAAAAACTTACAACAAGGAGTAATAAAAAGGTAATCCATAGTCTGGGGCCTTGTGTAAACGCAGTAAACGTGAAGAATTTATTACATTTTTCTTATTCCAGGTGGAGATTGTTAAAGGCAGGCTTACTTCTCCTGAACTGTTCAAAATTAACTTTCTTGGAGTAAAAAGTTTCCCTAAGTGTCTTAAAATCAACCTCAAGCTGGATGGTCTGAAAACATGATAGCTGAAGCAATACAAGCAGGGTGAAAATAAGGGGAAAGTAAGCATGGGGGGAAGCTCTGGGGGTGCCTTCCTGGGGCTTGTCCCTGGCAGGCTCCCGGGAGAGGCCAGGGAGGTCAGGCTGGTGCCCTCCCAGAGGGGTCAGCACCTCCAGAGAAGGGAAAGGGCTCAGCTGCATTGGGGGAAACCGAACCAACATCTGGAAAATAGTCCTCAGAAAGAAAAGGAAAAAAATGCAGAGAGGAGCCAGCCAGAGGCCCAAAGGAGCCAGAGGAGCAGTGCCCTGGGCGCGCTTCAGCTCAGGTGTTTCCTGCCCTCTTCGCCGACCGCTGCTTTGCCACTATGTGAGTCGTGAGTCACGTCCAGTTCCCTCCACTTAACTTGCTGTCTCCATTTAACCTACACCCTCACAACTAACCTCACACCTCGCCCAATTCCTGTACAGGTAACCACTGTTTGGCGCTGGGACGTGGTTGGGATGTGCATTCAGCACCTTATTCCTATTGTCTGTGCTTTCTATTAAGATTACAAGCTTCTTGGGGCAGACTTTGTAGTTTGTTTTTACAGGCTGTAAAAACAGGATCTAATTTTATGGTCTCCACATAATGGCTATCATTATGCACTCCACTATAAGCCCAGTTCCTCATAATTAATGAAAACTACTCAGGTAGCAAGGTCAAGGTGAAAAACTCTTCCTGTTGGTTTGAAGCACTTTTTCCATTTACTTATTAATATTCTAACTGATGTTGAATTGTTGTGTCTGTGAGCTCTTTCTATCTGACATTTTGGATCACAGCAGTTCACCAGGAGAGGACCTGATTCTGAAAACCTTAACAATTTGTGCAGTCTCAGCTAATGGAAGTCTTCCTATGGAAGACCCTTAGCCTCTCCATGCAAATGCATGCCCTGCTCAATGCATGTTCAGTGAGACCTGTGTCACAGTTATAGTGATTCTTGCTACTAATAAAATTACTATTATGTTATCTATTATAGTTGAGATAAACTCTAATCTTTTTGGAAACGTTATATTTGGTTCAGGAAATCAAAAATAAAATATTTGAAAGCTCACTTCTATCTTTCTAAGCAACCAAAAACCTGCAAAGTTGTGTATGTTTGTTTCCAAACATAATGTGAGTCTCTTTATAACTGAGATATAAATATCTTCATTTCCACACTATATCAAATTTTGAACTTAACGAGACTTTCAGATAAAAGAACCCATCAGCTACAGGTCAGCAGCAAGAACCATTATTTTTCTTCTGCAGGCAAAGTTAAGATTCTTGCTCCAATTTCATAATGTTGTTAAGGTAGACTGTTAAGGTGTATTAGGCGTGCTATGAAAAGCTACACAGAATACCAATATGTAACACCAGGGTGAATCCTCTTTCTTTTATAAATCCTCCACAAAGCCTTATAGGTGCATAGTCTGTGCAGGACTCATCGTTAAGAGTCTAAAACCACATGAAGGCTTACCAACATCAAATGAGTTTATATTTCAGACATGAACAAAGGGAAATGGCTTCTTTTGATTGTACACATCTGATCTTGCAGCAAAATATCTAGGCTTACTCCCTATATATTACCTATTTTATTATTCTTATTATTGATACTATTACATGTGCTAATAGATCTTACTGAGTTCACAAGTTACCCTGATAACAAAAATGACTGTGCACATTGTTCTGCATCCGACAAAGTTGAGTTTGTTGCTCAGCCCCAGCATCCAGCATACTCCTCTCTTGTTCCTACCTGTAGCCCAGAGAATTTATATACACATGGATGAGGTAAAGGTGATCGGCATCAAACCTGAGAGAGTATGTCTTTGAATGTCACCATCATGCAGTAGCTGGGAAATTTTAAAATATTTGATCAGTTCTGAAATTAATAGAAAAAATAGCCACAGTCAAATTGCACAGTGACTGGATCTGCAGACACGCTGCAGCACAGACAAGGCAGAGCCCGACTGCTTGGCAGCGTGGCATGGCACGGCACAGCCTCCATGCTCTGAGCTCTAACCCTGGCACGCCAGCAGCCAGCTCCTCCTGAGCGCAGGTTTGGTGTTTGCCTGTGCACTGAAGTTGTCTGCAGTCACACGTGCATAGTTCAGTAAAATCAATGGAAGCATTTCCATGGAGCTCAGTAGGTTTTGAACTGAGTTTGCTTTGTGCACCATAAATGACAGCTGTAACACTCTGCGTGTGTGGATGTTAGTGCACATTTCAACATTTCATGAGGATGTGGTAGAAAGAGGTCAGTGTCATAAAAGTATACCAGAATACAGTTACTGTATGTAAAATAGAGTTCTAATTCGCCCTGCACCGTATGTGCTATAAAAGAGATGCTGACCGCTTAGTAGATTCCCCGATTTTTCACACAAATTTAGTGGCAGAATTCAGTTCTTAGTTACAGACGGATTGCTGAAAAGGAAATTGCTACTCAAAGACAAATTCTGACCTCACTTGCCAGATTATAAATGCAGAGTGATCCCTCTGACTTTGGTGAAGTCATCTGTGCTTGGAACAGTGTAAATGAGAGAGAATTGGGAACTATATTATAAAAATTCAACACTTGGGATACTTTATGGGATAATGCATTAGGGCATTAAAGCATGAGCTAAGGTACGTACACGTTTTATCCCATGAAAAGTCTACTTTTGATCTAAGTTAAGATTATTTGTAGTATTCTCTCTTTATCCTAGATTCCCCATTTACGATAATAGCATTAACACTGCAGTCCCCTTCCAATGTGGTGTCAGTTACGCTCTTCACTTTCAGGGAGTAACGCTTTGAAATTTCAAAATACTTAAAGATACTGTAACAGCCAGTGCTGCCAATACAGCATGGAACTGCTACTTCACAATTCAAGTAGTCAGCTATTGACTCGTGGCAATCTATATCTGCATTAAAATGGTGAGTTTTGGATTAATGTGGAGCTGAAAGCCCAACTGAGGCTCTTTGCTGCCAGCCTGTCTCTGTAATTGCAGCATGGATTTCACCAACCACAAAGGGCAAAATGAATGTGATCATCCCCAGCAGTCGATAGCACATTGATTTTTTTCACTCTATGATTCGCACAAATATTGAAGCTCATTTTTTAAGCAAGGAGGATTATTAATCTACATTTCTTAAAAATAAGTCCATTTTGAAGCATGGTACCTTGCAGGGCTTATTTAATGTGCAATATGTAAATGAGATAAGCAACGTATTCTTTTTTTCTTTTTAACCAAAAATTGGCATTCTCAGCAGGCTGTGAAACCTCATCCTCACCGTTGTGCTGTCATGTGTCGTATTGTTTGGTTAAGAGATTAAAGAAGGAAATGTTGGCAGGTCTCCTTCTGGTCAATGGTCTGCGTTTTCTTAGTTTGGTTTCATTTTCACTAACCCCTGAGGTTGTAAACAGACTGTGTACAACATCACCTGTGGTTCCTAAGATGAAACAATGATTCAAGACCATTTCTTCCCTAAATGGATGCAGTTAATCTGTGGTATAACAAATATACTTTAAGTCAGGGAAACAAAGAAAGTTCCTGCCGAGTAGTGGTAATGTTTCTGAGAACTGCAACGTTTCTTTTCGTCATTGGCATCAGCTGTTTCTTGGACAAGGGCTTTCTGGAATTATGTCTTCAACTGTATGGCTGTGAGAAAGTTTCAGTACTGAGGACCAGATTTAATGCTCTTCCCTCTGTGTGTACGCAAACTGACAGTGGTTGTTAATATGTGCCAGCTGCAAAATGGGCAGCTGACCTGTGGGAACAAAGTAGATTCATTCAGTCCTTGATAAGCTGCAATCACTTGTATGTGAATGTCATATGAGCCATATACCGGCTACGGGTTGAGCTGTTTGACTGTAGACTTTCCTGGTTCTGACTTTACCTTCCTAATTTTGCAGGTCAGATCACAGAAGATTTCTTCAAGCCTGCATTTCCACATCACTTTAAGGAGTGCAGTTGCTGGGCCAGCTCTGTGCTGGATTTGGTCTATTTGTTAAAACTTTTCTCAAGGGAAGCGCAACTCGTGATAAGAAACATTCCAGGAGTGGCTTTAATGAAAAAGTAGCAAACGAGCACAAATTAGATTACCTTTATAAATGTCCAAGGTCAATCAGGGCTCTCCTGTTCCTTCCTTCATCCCAAGGCAATATTAATGAATGCAAAACCCCTCTTTGCCGAGGGGCAGCCTTGAATATCAAGTCTTCATTTGGATGGATTTAATTCAAACCCCTGGTAAACCTTGAAACAAATGCAGGGTGGTAAACTACAATGTAGAAAAAAAGACTGGGAGACACTATTTACCCTTTGCTTTGGTCTTTTCACAGGCGCTGCATTACACACTCCCAGAAACAAACCCTTATTCAAGACAGTATTTCTTATTTCCCTCCACGTTCCTAGTTAAGTTGATGAGGCACCTCTCATGAGTCAGAAATGCTCTTTTAGGTGAGTGTGACAGAATAAGATGCATTTGAAGCTGATCAGGCTCCTCACTGTCATAAACTCTGCTTCTGATTTTAACTGTTTGTCCCAGTAAATCCTCAAAGTAGAGCAGTTGCTGTGTGTCATTAGCTGTGTGTTTGCTTTCCTCAGGGTATTGAGCTACTTGCTCTGCAGCTTTTATTGCACTTAGCAGTACAATAACATCTCAAAATGCCCTACCTTCAGTTCCAGAGAACAGTCAAATGAACAAATATTAGTCATACAAAAAGATAATTCCCTGAAATAAAATACCATTCATATTGTGATCTGAAGAAGTTCAAACTTCAATTTCCCTTACTTTCCTAAATGTAAGAACAGCCTCAAATATGAAACATTTAAGGCATGAACTGTGCTTTCTGCTTTTAGTGTGCAGGATAACGGGACTGTAGTTCTCGGCTCAAATCCCTTGTAACAAACCCTGCTCCTGTAAGTGCAGTTCCGGACCAAGTAGCTGGTGACTGGTTGAGTTGTTCTGAGAACCCTTTTTTCTTTCTTTCATGATAGTCACCTGCAACAGAGGATGAATTATGATGAAAGGTAGCGAGTCATGCAGAGCCTTCCGGGCATGATAAGTAACATAGCATAGCAGGTGTATATAAAACAATCTCTTAACTATATTCTGAGGTCACTACTTGATTACACTGTGAAATGCCTTGGTTGGACTTTAGACTTTATCTACTATTCTGGACATTTGCAAGTAGGAGGAAGTTTTCCTGAGGTACTCAAGGAAAGGTGTTGTGATCTTCCCCAAAGGCTCTCTTTTATCTCCTAATTACGCCTTTTTATCTCCAGCTGTTTTTTACCTAACTTCCCACTGTCCCACACATGGGGAAGTCCTTTGCATCCTCCTGCTTCCACTGATAGTGGGGATTTCAGGTGACATAAAGTCACTTCAGTGGACTGACTCCAATGATACAGACCAACAGAAAAAATGGCCTGAGAGCATAAATCAGGAAGGTGTGGAATTACAATAATGTGTCTGCAACACAGCAAAGCAGCTCACCTGTTTTTTATCTACCCATAAAATGAATAGTAGAGTTCCCCAGTGTGCAGAAGCTCTGCTCTTGTTTTGCCAGAGTCCTTCTGAACAGTGTGGTTAGTTTTTGCAATGTTTGTCTGTGACACTGATGACAAGGTAGAGAATAACTTCATGTGTTTCCAGAACCATTTCTGCTGCATGACTATGTAACTTCTGATGTCAGTGACCTTTGCTTTTGCCCTTTTATCAGGTCTTTAGTGATGGACAGATTTATCACAGGGAAAGAGGGAATATCTTTAAGGGAAAAATTTATTCTTATTTCCATCACATTTTCCCTATAAGATCATGGACATAGATCACATTCAAAATAGTCAGTGCTCACAAAAGAGAATCATGCACCACTGGGTATTAAAGAGCACTCATCTATGTTTTCAGGAATATTTTAGTCCACTGACTAATGAACTAGTAGTTGTAAAATAGATATAAATGCATTACATTAGAATGTCCTGTCCAAATTTAGTTCAAACTGATCTGACTTTATATGTTTGCTCTTCTATGGTTCCAAAGTATCTGCAGTCACTGGAATGCTGAGTTTGTTTATGCCTTCTGTTTTTGTTCCATCTGAGTCTCTGTATGCTTGAATGTAATAGTAAAGCTTTTAAGAAAGGCAAGATGGTCTTGGGGTTAGAGCATAGTAATAGGATTCGGGAGACCTCAGGTCTCAGTGTGATGCTGCCACAGCTTTCGTCTGTGATCTTAGGCAGATTACTTAGTCTTTGACTGATTCTCCTGCCCTGTAAAAGGGACATTAGGATATTAAGCCCTTGGAGAGTTGTGCATCAGAAGTACAAAAAAGAAAAGTACAAAGAAATAGATTTTGTAAGGGCAAAAAAATACCCCACTGTCCTGCAGCTGTGAGGAAAAGGCTGTTGAAATCTTTCCCTGAACAGTGTTGCGTCATAAGCTCTCAATTAAAACCGTAATGGGAACAGAGAATACCTGCATTTTGCAGTGCTAGATAGCCAATGAACTGTGCAGAAAAAACTACTTGAGAACAGCTGCAGAAGTATGCTCTGTGCTGTTTAGCTCATTTACTCGTAGACATATCTGCTCTGTTTTAACTAAGCACTGAGAAGGCTGTCATCAGTTACCATACTGAGATTATCAGTGTGCAGTTTAATATAAAGAACATTATTTGAACAAGGTCCAAAGACATTTGTATACAAAGCATCATTGGAAGCACCTCCCAATTCCTTTGCAAGTGAATAAATATGTTTTCACTCTGGTTAGAGAATCTTCTTTACTTAGTTATTGATTAGCTGAGTCAAGCAAACTTGTAAGCTTACCTAATGCATTCTCACCCTCCATTTGCCCCAGCCATAGATTAAAATTTGTACTTAAATGAAAGGACTCTTCCTTCTTCCACCAGTGACTCCACAGTCTGCAGCTCTGGATGGCATTCACCCATGTTCAGCTCTCTTTAAAACCACCTTAGATATTTCTGTGGAGACGCGGCTGTCTGAAGAAGGGGGTGGGTTGTCCCAAGTCCATTTTCTGAGAGGGCATAGAAGGCAGGACTCATTACTTTATGACACCATCTATAGCAAGAATGATGGTCCCAGCTCTTAGCATTGCTGCATGCTCCTGTGTACAGCTCCATGAGGCCAAGCTTTCCCCCCAGCCCACAGGAAGAAATGTGAGGCCTGGCCTCAGCCTGCTGCAAAATCAGTGTCTGATCGATGCTCTCCTTTGACGGACCCAGGGACAAGCAGAGGAGTGCGCGCCCTTGGTTATTGAGGAAGCTGTGTGGGGAGGCAGAGGTAGCTGCACTGCTGAGTTGCTACTCCACAAAAGAACTGGCAAAGCTGAATAAGGGCTTAGAGGAATGTAAAAGGTAGAGGAATCCAGATATCAACGTAAAAGTTGTCATTCCTAAAGTGTGCAGGAATAAAAGACAAATGGTAATAGGTCATTCTGGAATCAGAAGCATGAATGACAGAAAGAGAGCTGGGAATGAAAGAAAGGGCAGGTAAATGTCAACAGGTAGGGAACAGAGATCATGAACTCTCTCAGCTGGAAGAAAGTGCTCAGAATATTCAGCAAAAGCAAGTTCGATTGTAAAATAAACTTAATATCTTCAGTCTGACTGCCTGGCTAGCAATGTTTTCCAAGGTATTGTGACAGACGAGCTGAATGAAAGAGAAAACCCAACAAGAGATGAGACGTCCAGCCCACACATGGAGTAAATGATTGTGATACACAGACACAGATACTTCTGTAAGATGTTGATGGCAGAATATGTTGTGTCACCTGAAAGGGAGGCAATAGTCCATCTCACACAAGAGTAGGTGCTAGCAGAAAGGGAAAAGATGTAAATTAAGAAGGAAAAGTAAACAGGCATGAGAAGTGAAATGTAAAGCAGGTAGTTGGAAAGAGGGTACTGCACTTCCCTTATGGTGAAACAACTTCCACTTTTTTGGAGTCTAGAGAGATGAACAAATGTCCACCAGCTGTGAATCTTACCTATGAACATGTTTATTGTGTAATATCATTGAAGAAGGACAAGTTGCCCATAGGAAGCTGGTATTTGTCCAGTGTTAACATTTGGCTTTTTTTTAAAGTATCGTTGAAGAGGACCAAAAGGTTTCATGATTGGCATTAGGATGTGGAACTTTATGGGTTGACACTAACCTAGATAAGCAAAGTACAGAAGTTGATTGCTCCCATGACAGTTTGATGGCTTATGTGAAATAAATAGTGTCTGGATCCAGTTTCTCATGCTCACTAACCACTGTATTGTTTGCATTAGTTGTTGGTGGTGTTGGCACTAGACTAGTGGCAGGTGCTGATGCACCAGGTGAGCCAAAGTTGGTGTCCTCAGCAGGATATTTGCACCTTGGGAAAACCAAGGCACTATACAGTCTGTGTGAACAGCCCATACTGACATGCTTGAGATAATCCATTTTTTTCTGTGGATAAAAAAGACTGTTCTAAAGATTCTCAATCCAAAACATTTCAAGTACATTACTTTAAAAAAAAAAAATAAATCCATAACATTCACAGCAAATATGCAGTATTTGGCAGATAACAAATCACATTACCTCAGCTCTGAGGCTGTTTGTCAGACACATTTGATATGGAAGTGCTTGGTTTTATTTGGCTTTAGAAATTAGAGGGCACAAACTTCATAGCAAATGATGGGGTACAGTTATTTGCTCTTTTTCTCTTTGTCAGCTATCTGCAAATAGTCCTGTTTTGACAAGTGTGCTAGTTATTTTAGTCTACAAGTTGATCTTTTCTCTTTGACTAAACACTGAATATTCATTGTTTGCTAAGTTGTTAACAGTGTATGTTTGCTCTGCTCTGCCATAGAATATCCTTCTTGATCTCTGATCAGATATCTGAAAATATCCAGCAGAAAGCAGGGGCGGGGAAGGTTTTCAAGATGGGTGCACAAATACTTTTATCTTGAAGTTCCAATGAAGTGCATTCGCATGATTATTAACAATTTTATTTTCCATTAACACAGAAAGAAAATATCCCTTGAGCAATTCAGAAGATGACTGCACAAGATAAAATGCATGGTGCAGCCAAAATGAACTTCTTTTTTAATTTGAACAACTGTTGTCAAACTACTTTTTTGTAGCAATTGCCCAGCTCCATCCAGAGCCTTGCAAACCACAATAATAAAAAGAATATCCAATGCCCCAGCTGGAGAGATAATCAAATGCTTCTTACCTTTCTGACAAACTATTTGTCACTATTTTTCCTCTCCCACTGTGACATTGCCTTGTCATGGGTGTAATTTTTTGGCATTTCAAAAGCCTGTTGTTGATCTTCATACAGAGATTATAGATCTCTGCAATACTTCTCCTTCGTTATTTGTAATTTACATCTTTCCCTACAATCTAAATACTCTAATAGTCCCTCTCTCAATTCTTGTCCTGCTGTTACTTTATACTCTCTCTTCGGGTCTTGCTGGTTAAATTAGTATGATTGGATTCTGATTTTTAATTACTATAAAAGCTATGTGGCATGGATTGGTCTCTACTAAATGTAAAGTTCAAACATTTGTGCACGCACCTGATCAGAACTCTGTTGCCCTATTACATCTGAGATGAATTATTTAGTGGCTGTGACCAGGATAGAGGATGGTTTCGCTCTTTGCATCCCTCTGTCCTGGGGGGCACCGAGGTGGTGGCGTGGCGTGGGTCGGGCTCCATGCAGAGAAGAACAGGAGGTGCTGCAGGGAGCAGGCGCGTGTGGAGGAGCACAGCCTTTACCAGCTCCTCAGGAACTCCTACCATAGGGTTGGTCTGAGCTGACTTGCAGCTCCAAGATCTGCATTTGAAAGTGTGACTTTTTACATAGATAATTTTCAACACAGAGTAAGCTTTGGAATAATTCTGAATTGGTATTGCATCTTTTTAATCTTATATTGTTAATCCTTAAATAATAAATAGAATTGCTCTGGTCAGATGCTTTTCTCTGCAGATGTATAGTATTTCTGAGGCTTCCTTCTGCCCAGAAAGGGCTTCAGGGTTAATTTTTATCCATTTAGCTAACTGGTGCAATTTTTCTGCTTGTACTCTTTTATGTCAGCCTAAGACTGATTATGCAAATTTAGTTCATGCCTGTAAATTCATCAACACAAATTAAACCAATGTATGAATACTCCCATACAAAAGTTGCTCCGATTTAATTAAATCAGTATCAAACAACACTCTCCGTGCCTTTGTGTATAGGCCAGGCCTTAATGGCTTAGGTCACATAACAAAAAGTGGACAAGTCACCTGCTGCAGCCTTAAATTCTTTGGGAGAAGCTCCTTCTTTTGCAATATGCAATTCTACAGTGCCAGGCACAGCAGGAGACTACTCTTTACACACTACCTCACTGCAAATCCTATATAGCAATGCAAACATTCATTTTATAAATAAATAGAAGCTATGCTGATTATTACAGCAGTTACATAGCATCCTAATTAGGTTTCTTGGTTTAGGGGGTTTTGTTGTCTTTGCTGTAAAGAAAATCAGATTCAAACAGTGGAACTGATTTCTAAAATCATCTAAGAAAAAATTCATTCCTGGGCTAAGAGCCAAACCGAGCTATCAGATGCACGTGAATGCAGCTCCCATTTTCCTAAGCAGAAACTGCTGTATTCATCTCAGAACAGAATTTGTCTCTTCCAGAAGCCTGGCAGAATGTTTAAGGGCAACAAGGAAAATGGTATTTATAAAAGCAGACATCACTGGAAATAAGAGTGCTCACACTGCTGTGATTTCAAAAGTTGATCCTGAATACTTAGCAGCAGGTGAAGCACACAGTGTTTAATTTCTCACCATCAAAGAAGAGTTCTAGCACAATTTCGTAGTGCATTAGAGAGAGAGAAAGCAGCTTAGGGGATCACACTGTTTTCCTTATTCTAATGAACTTCTTTGTCGATGATGAGAAGTTGCTTTTCCTGTGTTCCTTTCTGTTGTCACAGATCAAGCGGTGCTGCTGCAGAGTTTCACCCACATAGCATAATTGGTGCGATTCTTTTTTTGTGTTTTAGTGTTTTAATATTTGATGCACCCTTCTTTCTCCTCTTCTCTGTTCCTTCGCTTTTGCTGAAGATGGAGAACTGGAGGACTTGAATCCTAAGGGGGTTAGAAACAAGAAAGCACATAAAAAGATTCCCCATAGGGATTCATTTTAAGAACCTCATATTCTTCCAACGCAGCTCATTATTTTGTTAGGGCACTCCTTCCTGCTGAATGTTAACAGTACTGGAAGTTAGAAGGTACTTGCAACCTCTACACACTCTGTTGGTGGAAGGAAGACAATTTTTACTTGAAACAAAAGAAGTTGCATACAGTATTCAGTGTCCTTTATGTACCACTTCTTCCTAATATTTGACCTTGGCTGTGAAACTAAAATCCAGATTGTAGTAGTAGTAGCCTTGTGTGAACACAAAAGTAAATCAAAATACTTTTTAGGGTAGTGCTTACAGTGTTTATTGGTTACTTGTCTTTTTTTTAAAAACATAATGGTTCTTCCAAAATTAACTGCAGCTGATAATGAAACCAGTGAAGGCCTAAGCCAACAACTGTTTCTGAAGTAGGGAGTACCCTGGGAGCCCTACAGTGAGGTCAGAAGTCATATCCCAAATTATCCTTTGATATATTGCAAGATATGGCAAGATGCCCTATATTAATTCCATTTTAATTAATGCAGTTATATTGTGTGACATCTTCCGAAATATGTATAATCACTCCGTAATAAATTGCCAGGTGATTTATGTTACCATTTTAGCTCTTCTAAACTTCTGTTTGGGTGCCAAACTCCCAGGGTGGATGTGTGAAACTCACCATGGCAAGATATTTGCTCTGTTTTCTTTCTTCCCTTGTGAATGCTTCTCTCCTCTTATCGGGAATTCAGTTTTATGAAATCAGTTGCAAGATTCCTGTGCTTACAAAACAACTATATATTCAACAAGGTTCCTATTTTGTCTTGATGAAAAATGAACATTGTATTTCTGACCAGCAGGATTTGAACCCAAGTGCTGGATGCTGGGTGTCATCATTACAATAACTGGTAAAAAAAAAAAAAGATGAGCTGGCTTTATATACTGCTCCAGCTAAGTGTCTGGGCTGAGATTTCTGGGAGGGATCTAAGGGAAAGATGCGGAGGAACAGGGTATAAGAAGTGGAAAAAAGCCCCCCTCGGCCTCTATCCAAAATAAGGAAGAGCCCCTGAGGCTCCTGAAGAGTCAAGGCACATAGCTGGAAACCGTCAAACCCAGCCATGTATTCCTAGGGAGGACGGGCAGGAGAAGAGAGCCATGAAAGGCAGCTGGCCAAGCGAAATAACTCGGACTTCCAGTGGGTTCCTGGGAGAGGCAACCTTTCCTTTGTTGGCGTGGGAATTTAGCAGAGATGTCCTAAGTTTCAAGAAGGAAAAAATAGCCCGTGAAGTCAAAGACCACTTCAGGGTCCTGCTATCTACTAGAAATATCAGTAAGTTCTTAGGTAGATACTTATTGGTTTCACGGCTATGAGAACATAAAATGAGCCAGTTTTCTGTGAATAAGCCTGGTTTCTACGTAATTTGTAATAAAACTTCCATCCCATGATACTGAATTGTTTTCTCCATGTTTTCTCATGCTGTCTGTATGACAGTTCAGTGTTACTATTTCAACTGATGGAAAATATTCTGATTGGGACTGGGTTTTGAAGAGAAATTGTGGTTTTTTGAGACGTATTTTCTTGGAGGCAAACGTTTCAGATTTTTATTCAGGATGTCTTGTTGGACATTTCCTGCTGCAGTCAACTGGTTTCATCCTCATTTCATATCTACATACAGTCAGAAACTGAATGTATAAAACTGTGTCTGTCCCATAGCCACATGGCTGTGTAGGCATAGGGTTGGTAAAGGAACTCAGATGGAGTAAAGGAATGCAGTCTAGTAACTTAGCCATAAGATTTTCTTTGGTGTATTAATGCTTTCAGGGTACTCTCACAGCCTTTCTCTCTCGTCTTTTCTTTTTCTTTGTAATTTGTTTCTCTTCTCCCCATTTCTCTCATTTTTACTGACCCTCTTTTTGACTGAAGTCAATCTCTGCTTTTATTCATTCTCTTCCTGTTTTTCCCTATATAATTTCTTGTCTTGTCACCTCCTTGTTGTGTGCACACATGGGAAGATTGCTCTGTGTCTTGGGAATAAGAAATCAGTTGTGTCTGACTTCAGTCTTTATGAAGCTGACTCTGAGGGTCCACCAAGCATAGCAAGGGCATGAGCATCTTGGTCATGTGCCCGTAGCACAGCTTGTAGTAGCTGAGATGAGACGCTGAAGGGAAATCTTGTTGAATCCTAGGTGAGGGCTTGGTGGGCCTTGGTGAAAAATTAGAGTGAAGTTCTAACAGCAAAGTACAAAACAAGACTGCTACTTTGAAGTTTGCATTGTGGGAGGTCATGGCTACTATTTTGTGTCTGAGTAGTACAAACAGTTCAGCTACACAGTCACAGGTAATTGTTTCTAAGGCCAGTGTTTGGAATTGAATGGCAAGTGCTTTATGCCTGATTCTTCAGCTGCATTCCTGCAGTCAAAATGTTCTGGGACTCACATACGGAGCACTTGTTGCATAAAATTTATTATGTTAGTATTTGCATGAACTTTAGGTACAATGACCAAAGTACCATCTGTAATCCAGTGCTACCTAAGCAGCCTTTAGATCCTAAACTAATTGGTTGCATACAGCACTTTAAAAAAAAACTAATTTAAAAACTTCCCTTTGGGAAATGGCTTGTCTCAGAATTGGTAATGGGATCTTCTATCTACACCATTGATAGTGCTTAACTGTTATTAACATTTAACGGTTTCTTGCACCATGTGACATGGTTGATCTGAGCACCTGTCCCTTCCCAGTAAGATGTGCATTTGGGCAAGTTCCTCGTCATGCTATGTCTAGGATTACCTTGGTTTGGCCCAGGCTTCTCCCTCCAGATTTGGCTCCTGGCAGCCTCATGGAAGCTGAAGTACGTATGACCTACACAGCAAGTGATGCAGTGAAATAGGAACAGATCTGTAGCTAGTGCTGAGGACCTGATGTCCTCACTCCTTGCCTTTCAGGGGATTTATGTCATATTGGCTCTAGTGTGGTCCCATTGATTTAACACCCATCAGTGCCTGGAGCTGATCATGCACTTCTCCAGCACATCTTTTGGCTTAGCTCTGTCTGCTGAATGAGGTGAACCAAAACTTAGTAAGTGGGAAAAAACTGGAAATTTGCTTCAAAAGTGCACTGTGCTCCCAACTAAAACATTAGCATAAATGCAAACATAGTGAATTGAAGAAACAAAATATTAGCTCTATTCTCACATCAGTAGATTAAATCAAGATTACATTATTTTCTATCAAGACTCTTGCTGCCTGACATGCATAGGTTACTCCTGTTAGTTTAGCTTCTCTTCTGCATTTCCAGTCATTATTGCTTTTCCTCTGGCCTGATTCCACAGCTATGAACCTTTGGAAACCACTGGAAACCAGTATACCACAATTAGTTAAAAAGACAGATGCTACTTCTTCATTTTCCATTTTATCCTTCCTATCTCTTTTCAGTGAAGAAAATCCAAACCTATGTCGTTATAATATGTACGGTATATTTAAAAGAAAAGTTTAAATTTTTCACGTATTACTCCAGGACAGTAAGTGGAAAAGTGCCTTCCTTACATCTATCTAGTGAATGTGTCATTGTCAGCTTTGATTGCAGAGATATTGGGACTCTGACCTTCAATGACATTGCTAGCAAATTTTGACTGACAGCATGCAACACTGCAAACCCCCACTGCACATGCCCATCCTCCTAGAAAAAAACCTTTTAACAGTGTTCTTGTGCTCCTGACTGTAGACTATCCTAGATGCAAGGTAAACCCAGCAATGCAAGGTAAACCCCCAGATGTTATGAAATACAATCTGGAAAGATATTTGCAGTTCTTATGTAACCAGCTACCCCTTCTATAGTATATTTTAGTGAGGCTGTAAAAGATATCCTCAATCTCCAAATTTAGAGTTTGTATCAATAACATCTGAGAGT
This sequence comes from Ciconia boyciana, assembly GCF_034638445.1. Classification (NCBI taxonomy): domain Eukaryota; kingdom Metazoa; phylum Chordata; class Aves; order Ciconiiformes; family Ciconiidae; genus Ciconia; species Ciconia boyciana. The sequence continues at coordinate 14,623,695 of NC_132941.1, read as the reverse complement.
GGGTGCTGATGCCATGTGCCGTGAACACTGCTCACATTTACTTGTTCATGCTTTACTGTGTGGAAAGGATGTTATTTTCATGAAACCATTGTATATGAACGTGTGATAGATATGTGGCTGAGGCATACACAGGCTCTGAGGATCAGGACCAGACTGAAGACTGGTAAGTCAGAATGCAGTTTGTGTTGGTAGCTCTGCAAGCAACTTAAAGCAATTAAAAAAACCATCAGATTTTGCTTTCCATCACCTAATGTCCCCAGAGGAACAGTGTTTAGTTTATTAATACCTCAGTACAGCAGCCACAACACGTCAATCCCCCCAAGCTTCAGGAAAAGGATCTGCTGCCAAAGACACAGAGTACACAAAAACCACCAACATTCCACCCAAATAGACTATAAATAATACCAATGACACAAAAGAAACCCCCAAACTCAACAACCATCCACACCCCATAACAGATGCCATCACCAAACCAACCAGCCATGCTTAGAAAGGCATAGGTTTTCAGAAGCTATGCCTCATGCATGGTTTCTGCAGGTTACATCCTGATCATTTTGTCGGGCCACACAGCAGCAGCATGTGCTCTCACGACCGTAAGGCTCAGTCGCTGTGGTTTCCATTTAGGGCACTTTTCAGGCAGCTTTCTCTGCTACTTGCAGGTTGTGCTGAATACAACAAATTGTTTGCTTACAAGCTCCCCTCTGCACCATGCCCAGCTCCCTGGGGACGGTGCCTGGTCTAACCTGAAAGTCTGACCAACTAATGGCAAAAACAGTCTAATCCTTGCACTTCTCAGTCCTGGAGCAGTATAAACCCTGCCTGAATCCAAACTCTTCCTCAGTGGTAAACCAGATAGAGAGGCGACAGCCCCCTGGATAGGGCACTCCTACTTATGTCCTGCCTTGTGTCCTAGGCTTGTGTCCTTGACTGCCAACAGGACGCTGACCAGGGCAAAAGTCAGTGCCACGGGGCATTGGCGAGCCCCAGCCCTGTGGAAGCAGCACACATGCCCCCGCACCAGCCTGGGTGGGAAGAGGAGGATTAGGGCCCCTAAGAGCACCGCCCAGTGCATGTTGCATCCTGCCGTGCCACAGTGAGGACCCCTTGCTCCTGTCCAGATGCAGCCTGCATCTCTCCCTGCTGCCCCTCTTCTGGCCAAAGCCATTTCACTAGGTGGGCCCAATATGCCTCTTCCTTTCTACGTCTCCCTCAGCCTCTGTCTCCTTGTCTTAAAAATATTCAAAACATTTTAACTGTGTTTTCAGTTTGATTGTTATTGACCCCATATGAATAACATCTCTCGCCCTCTCCCCCTGACACCCTTGATCAGTTTTTTATTAAAACTTTCAGGCTGTGGTCCTTTAATATAATTTTTAATGCATTTTAAATTATTTCTGGAATTTTGTATGGTGTCCCAAATGCTTGGAAAGAGTGAGGAGATTTATAAATAAAATTATTTTTATTACACTATAAAAGAAACTGTAACATTAATGCTGCAATGATAAGATAAAGTATGTGTGGAATCCCGTTTCCTACATGCCGTGTGCTCCAAGAAATTCTGCTTATATGCAGTATTACAAATGAGCTAGACTAACCCAGAACAGTATTCCCAGTACCAATCAATAGACTATGAACACATTAGTATATTAGCAGTTTATGACAGTATTTAGGATCATATAGTACAATAATGGAATACACTGTCTTCTGAGATACCAGGCAGGCGCATTGTCTGGCATGGTATGAGTCGTCATGTCCAGCTCCTGCTGTTGCCTAGGCAAAGCAAACAGCTTTTGCAGGTACTGATTGTTTTCGCAGTAGCAGTACCCTGTGCAAAGGTCTCTGATACAGTATGTTTGAACAATCATTGCTGTATCTTATCTACTCTAGGTAACAAAGAGATTCAAATTTAGGGGCACCTAGCAGGACCATGGTCACAACTGCTAAACAGAATAGTGTCTGTTGTGTCAAGTTACTTGAATTTTAGAAATGAATTTTCAGAGCCAGAAAATGCCCTGTAACTCATTCCTTTAGTCTTGACAGTACTTCCTTTGACAGCATGTGTTCCAGTCCTGCAAAGACTTAATCAGGCTCTTACTTACTGAAATTGCTTCTGTGGTGAGCAACGGAAGAAAGGAAAATGTAAAATTTGTTAATGGGTATGTTTCTGTCATGGAGAGGGGCTTTATTATATGTCACCTGGGGATCCCAGTATGGCTACCTAATGAAGACTTACTGAAAATGGAGATAGATTATGCAATATTGATATGATTCCCCCACTCATAGAAAAAAATGCCTTTTCCAGCTGTTCCCTTTGTATGCAAGAAGAAAAAAAACACCAGAAAGTAAGCACATAGCAAGTCATGGTAGCAAGTGGCACAGAAGGAAGCCCAGTCTGTGGTTCCAACCATCGTGTGTTGTGTCATGTAGAGAAGCCTGTAGCGAATGGGACAGGACAATATTCAGGCATCCTGCTGTTCTTGTGAGCCCAAGGGGAGACAGAGAGTGGGAAAAGGCAGTCTGCATACTTGTTTGGAGTGTGGAGCAAAGTCAAATTCAAGAACACAGCACTGTTAGCAAAAGTAAAACCTAAAATAAAACTGACACCACAGATTTGGAGCATTTGATGCCAGAGCTAGAAACCATCCAGAATGCAGGAAGCTGGTTTGCAATGGGAAATGCATTTTGTCTGAGAGAGCCCTCCAGGATGTTTCCAGCCACAAAGAGGATGGGGAACTGACATTGCTCACTGCATGAGCATTTACTTGTCATCCGCAAGGTCACAGTGCTCTCTTCATTCAAATCCTTCCCGGAAAGCTCCTTTTGCTTCACTGCCTCTGAGAAGGTGATGGCTGGGTAGAGGAAAATACCCCTCCCCACTTCTCCCTCTCCCCAAAAGACATCTGTAGCAAAATAAACTTCCACATGCAGTAGCCCTAAGCCTGCACATACATGCTTTCTACAGCAAAGGGAAGCTTCCTTGTCCCTTCCCTGTCCCTCACCCGGCACGCAGGCAGGCTAAAAGCACCTGGCAAGCTGACAGAGGGAGGCTGCTATTGAAGAGCAAAAGAAAGACCATTTGGCCCTTAAAGGATTAGGACTTCTGACTTCGTGCCTGTGACAGAGATTCACTTCAAATGGAGAATGAAGCCCCTTGATTAAGTAGGTATCCACAGAAAAGGCTGTCCACAGCTGCTGAGCGATGATATCCACAGGTTGTTTGAGAGAAGGTGGAGAGGCAGCGTGGATGGCCAAGGGAAAGGGCACTCAGAGCTGTAGAAATTGCTTCAGAGCTGTAGTAATTGTGGTCAAGTCAACCCTGGACCAAAGGACTGGTGGCCAAAGGATTGTTTCTTCCTGAAAGAACAAGTATTTGGAAGACGCACCAAACCCAGTGAGCTTCCAGAAGCAATTGGCATTGCAGTAATTTAGACCTTCTTTAGAGTTACCTTATGTATATTTTATACACCTAATGACTTTGAATTTGTCTAAGAAATCTAGAAATCATCTAAGTTACATTTGAATCTATGCACCTATTTGCAGCACTCATTCATCAGATAGTGTTTAGGGAGCCTGCTAAATGTCCTCACTTGGTGTTTGCAGTTTCAGCATGCCAGACTTGCCTGAAAGCTGTAGTTTAATAATTTTAGTCAGACATATTTTCCACAAGTGCAGGAAAAGCTTTTCTTCAGAGGAGAATGATTCCACCACATTTTCCCTTCCCACCTCCTTCTTCTCTCACTGGCTCTGCTAGCAGGGCTTCCCCAGGATCTGAAGTAGCAGGACTCACTGTGACGTAGAAATACTGGCTACGTACAAGAGCTTTGCTAATGACATCTTCCAAAAATCATTTTCTAGGACAAGAATTTTCCCTTGTATGTATTTATATACCAGCTACCTATGTAACAGGTATTATATGAAAAGATTCAAGCAAACAAGTCTTGTCAGACAAGGGCTTAGCACATTCAATTCATCCTACAGGCAGAATAGAAAAAGATAAATATTTTGCACTATATCGTACAGTTTATGTTTCATAACGAAATTGTAATTTCATAATTATCTTTTTATAATAGTTTATTTTTAAATTGCTCAAAAATAAGTTAGCAGAAATTCTACCGTGAGTCTTGAAGATTTAGACAAACATTTGTTTGCAATAACCATTTTTTTGAGTATGAAAAAATTAACACTAGATATATCCATGTCCTATTCGATAACAGCACCGTGAGATATACCATTCTATTCCACTTTTCTCTGCATTTGTTTATTAATCCGTATATATGAGTCTTGTGGACTTAGTGAATGATTGAAATGTATACCATCACATGTCAGACTTTTTTCAAAGCTCATAAATGATCAATATATCTTTGAGAGGGAATCTGATTTCTGATACATTTATGTTAATAAGAATGGAAACACGGGCCACTGGAAATTGAGAGATAAATCAATAGAGAGGTTGGACCTTCAAGAAGTTCAGTGTACAATAAAATAGACAACAAAATATGCTTGCTGCTTGTCTGCAGTGCTTGGAGTGACTACAGCTGACCAACAAGGTAAATCAAATCTGCTGCCAATACATTCTTCTGCTGTCCAGATAAAACAGCGGACTAAGCCGGTGAACTTTCACCCTTCACCCGAGCTCTCTAAGCCAAAGTACAGATTAAAAAAAATCAATAACCCCAATCGATGGGAGAATATTTTTAGTCTCTAACTGAACGATATGTTTTGACAAGGCCAAAGAGGCGCACAAAAGAATGGGAAAAGATAAAAGACAGAAAATTAGGATTTTGTTTTATTGGTTGAGGTAGGATCACTATTCATTCCCCCTTCCTACAAATCCCATTGACACTGGCTAAAATTATCTCACAGGAAGGAAATAAAATGAAAGGTTATGAATACATTAAATTGTCTGATTTACTGTGTATCCTTGTAACATGTTATCTTTACTGGGTTTTGTTGCCATTATTGGACACTTAACATTGAGAAGACAGTTTGGAATGTATTAACATGGAAATGGGCATTATAAGCATTTTGCAAGGTAAAAAACCAACAAATATTAACAACTTGTGCCTTTTCCTCATGCTGCTTTTCAGCTCTGAATCCAGTGTACCTAACATATAAACCACAGAGTACCAGAAGCCCCAAAGCAAAGCAAGAAGCCTGTGGTACACCACTTGCAGAGCACTGTAGAGTTAGTAGAGGTGAGTTAGGACTTGCTAACATAGACATGAGGGTCTTAAAGACTGACAGAGGAAGGTTTGGGGAGTGTTTTTGCTCAACAGCTCAGCAGCTGCAACGCTGTGTTGTGCGGTGCATTAAATGCCACCCCAGAGTCCCGGCTGGGCGGCGAGGCAGTGCTGTGCCGCAGGCTGGCACACAGGCACAAAGTGGGGAACTGGGACTTTCCTCGCCATTCCTCCTCCCCTGCTCCCCTCCCACACACCTCACGGGATGCAGCCCTGCTGCTGGGAATGACGGGGGACCGGTGGGACTGGGGCTTCTGGGGGCTGCCGGGTGACTGGCGTGGTTCAAGGCACTATGCATGGGGAGAATTTCCACTTACTTGCAATTAATAAGGTTTAATGCAGCACTTGGACATTTTCTCCCAAAAGGGTGTCAGCAAACTCTTTTATTCATTAACGTGTTATCACCTAAGTGGTCTTTGTTGTTCTGTTCACAAAACATACAAGGGGTGATTACAGGCAAGCAAAAGGTGATGTTGAAAGGTATACTCTTCAGAGAACAGCATCGGATTTTTTATGAATGCTGATTTTTATGTTGTTTTTGCAGTTAAAGTGATTATTGTTGCCTGTGGCAGGGCCCGCAGTTTGCTGGCAATCCCAGGTCACTGGGAACCTCCGGGCTGCAAGAACACAATGGCAAATGGTAGGCAGGCGTGTGGGTGGAAATAAGGGGACAAAAAACAAATCCACTGTGCAAAAATGAGAGCCGGGATGGGTCTGATCAGCACTGACACAGGCACACCCTTTGACACTTGCTTTTCTGGAGCGGTTTCTCATCTCAGGGTATGATGGCCATAGTGCAGTTTGCGGGGGGGGCATAGGAATACATAGGGATTATGTTATTGCCTTCTCATTTCCTTGTGCTCTTGCATCTGTAACTACCTTTTGCTTTGAATTTACATTAGGGCAGAACTTTTTTTGTTTCATAGTTTCACAGGAAAGAGTGCTGGTCCAGGCCCTTTATTCCTAACTATTGCCTCATTTTAATCCAGAATATAATTGCAATAAAATCAAAAGCCAGCATTTTGAAATACTTCTCCCTAATTTATTTGGTCATTATTTTCACATTCAGCAGGTGTTTCATCTTGGTTTTCTCTCACTGACTTTTCAGAATGAACTATCCTGAAGCTTTCATGGAGTAGTGTTTACAATACAAACTCCCATGATTGAAATGCTGTAGGTAGCTCTTATCATCCTTGAAAGCTTTCAACATATGCAGTGAAGTATGATGACTGCTAGAATTAATTAGAGAAAACAGATGTCAAGCATTTGCCAAGAGTTATTTAAAGAAAATCTATTGTGTACGGATAGTTGATGGTAGGGTTTGAAATGCTACTAGCAGCTGAGAAATAGCTAAACATTTTTCCGCTTTGTAGAAAGCGTACCTAAAATACATTGAAAAGAACACTTTGGTCACCCGTAAAAATAAAAGTAGAATAGCATGATGGTGGCCATATTTTTCTTCTTATTAATGCTTCTGTGAGACCCTTAAAGATGATGGGCTTGCCTGGGCTGTGAGCAGGAGAGGAATTTGACCCCTGGGACAGCTCCTGATACATTCATGGACAAGGTGAGACCCGGGATACGGAGCCCATTTCTCCAGCAGAGGCATCGGGAAATGAATCTTTCAGAAACGACAGGAAGAATTAGGAGGGTGACTTGGCCCTGGCTCACACACCAGCTCCAACAAGAAAATATCTTGCTCCTGTTCCTATGCAGATTATACCTATGTTTCCATCATCAGCATCCACCGGCTCTCTGACAGAATGAGTTTGAATGCTCTTCTCTCTGCAGCAGCCAGTGCACCCCGTGGCCTGTTCAATCCTTTCTGCTTAAATGACTTATGTCCTGGCCTTCATAATTCTGTCAAAGAAAATATACAGCCTTCATCTTTGTTATCTTTCATTGTGCCTAAAGAGGTCAGAAGTTCAGAGCAGTTCGTGTAGATAGCCTGGCTGAATGTAAATATGGCCATCAGTTTTGGTGCAAAAAGCCTGTGAGAGAAAATTGACAATCTTCTTCACACAAGTTTTGTGTGTGCAAGCATGAAACTTGCCTTCCACTAGCATTTGCACTGTCATACAGCATTAACGGAAAGCACAAATACATGAGAATGCAGCCAAAGCCAGTTCAGAGAAAGAGTGGATGAATGTTTGGAGGAAATTCAATGCTTCTCTCATCCATCACTATTCACATTCCCTTCCTTCCCTGCAGGTAGAGGCACAGAGACTTATTGGATGGGATTCATCTTACCTGACTTTAGATGTATATAGTGTGGATATCTCTATCTCACCTTGCTCTCTAGACTCTTGTGAAATTCAATAGAGAGAAGCAGGCAGTTGTAAGCCCAATTCATCTGCCCTGTTTTAGACACCTTCTTTAGGAAAAGATGAAGCTTTCCCTAAAACTGCCTATTTCTCTCTAGTGACTTAAGGACAATTTAGGCCATTAAATCAGGTGCAGACATGTACACTGCGCTATCTACATGTGGTGAATCCCACCCCTCTAGCACATTTGACAGTATTTTTCCCACAGTTGGATGAGCTTAATGGGACCTTTTTGGCCCCCAAATTGCCCAATATTCTCCTGGGCTTTTCCCCCTTCCCAAAAGTGAAATCAGTTCTATAAAATGGTTATTTCTTTGGTCTAAACCTGTTTGCCTGACACAGGCAGAGGCAATATTTCAGGTCAGGGTTTCCAGACCAGCCTGCCCAGTGGCTCCGGGACGCAGGAAGCGCTGCCTCTGCTCACACCCGGACACTCCCTTTCTCCCTGCTGCTCTCCATGTGCTTGCCTGCTGCTGCCCGCCTTTCTGAGCCAGTCCCACGGCACCTCTGCCCGTCTCTCTTCTGCTGAGGATTATGGTGCTTCAGCCCACACACTTCTGCTCAGGCTTTGGATAATGGCTTTTGCTGCTCCTGCTATCACTATGAGAGCCATTTAATTGCATCTTCCATTCAGCCTGAATAAAGGGTGAGTAGGACATCTATTTGCTTTGACCAGGCTTGTGATTGATGCAACCGTTAATACTTTCCAGCGTAACACAATCTTCCCTCACCTCCCAAGGATGCTCTGTTGGTAACATGTCCCTGCATAACTTTTTCAAGGACAGACAGAAAGTGGCATAAAAGGCAAGAGATGGCAGTGGAAATGCCAGTGAGCCTCTGCCCTGTTGCTGAAGGGCATGCTCTTTCCAGCATCTGCCCCACCTTTCACTGCTGCCCTTGGTGTCAGCAGAAAAAGTGCTGTTTCCTTGCTCAGCAATCATTTCTAACGGACCACTGGCAACTTCTCTGTGCAGATCTGCCTGCAGTGTCCTAGGGTCAACTTGCCCCCTGGGAGAAAGCCAGGAGAGACTCCTTCTGCCGTTAGACATATAATGATCTTTCATTCTTCCAGGTAAAGCCAAGGAAAGTCATCTTCTCAACAGGGCTGTACTGAGCAGTCACCCGTCACTTGCCCTGACATGGTGAAGTTGTCAGGGATGGCAGGTCCCTCTGCCATACCAGCAAAGTGCACTGGTGATTCTCACCCCAGTCAGGCACCATGCCACATGCTCTCCCCCAAGATGGCCAGGGGGAGCAGCCCCCTCTCAGACCTAGAGGTACACCATGTGTCTTTGGAGGTAACAATTACACCCAGAGAACAGAAAGCATAGCACAATAAAAAATTACTACGCACAGAGCTCCTCAGTAAAACAAGTCCAACTTGTATGATATTCATGGTGCTACGTAACAGAATTTAAGCCATCCTTCAGGTTACTGTAAGTCCCAGGAAAAATACAGCAGCACGTAAGGAGGCAGGAAGGGAAGGAAGGGAGAGAGAGAAAGCGACCACGACTGTAGCCATCAGGAGAATAACCACAGGGCTGTCAGGGAGGCTCCTGGGATCAAACCACTTTACTTCCCGTTATGCACAAATCCACCCCTAGCCCCCCAGAGCATATATAACTCTGTTTCCCTTTTTAGCAGCCTCAGTAGAATTGGTTGCATTCAGAGATTTTCGGCTGAAGACCACCATAGAGTTACAGCAGTTTACACAAGCTGCGCAGTTGTTCTCCTAATGCAGCACACAACTAGGCGTGGTTCATAAATAGCAGTCAAGCAGTCAAGCCACAACTACCTGCAAATGTAGGGGTGCTGCAACAAGGTAAACTGAGCATGGCAATGACAACATATGCAGGAGATATCCTACACTATCAGAGTGCTGCTGGGGCAAAACATGGCCAGTGTGCTGCAGATGTTGGTTGTAATATGGCCAAGATGCCTTGTTCAAAACAGCAGGGGAGGCAAAAAACCTCCCAACATTTGCACACAGGGATTCAATGGCATTACCTTCAGCATGGAAACAATCTCATTACCTCTGCGCAGTCAACAAGAACTCCTATCAATAGGAACATACCTCAAATACCCTAAAGTGTCATTAGTCATTCAAGAAACAGCAATAGGTGGTAAGTAGGATTGGACAGTTACATACCGTTGCAGTCAGTGCCATTGACTGTGTAGGACAGGATAGAGACAAGCTTCCTGAATACTTGTGCTTATTTTCTTGTTAGCATTTGATTTCTGACAAACATCAATGCTGGTGATGGTATGTGTCTTCTGGCTTTGCTTTGGGATGCACTGCCCAGTACTTTTTTTCTCTGAGCACTGTGCTTTTTTCCCACCAACAAGCTGGAGTGTGAGTCAGCCTTTGCTATGGGGCTGTTTCTACCCTAACACAACAACAAGAGACCGGGATCAGGCCAAGTAGACTGGTCTGTGACTTATCGCCAGAGGTAGGACAAGTATCTGTCCTCACCTGCCTTCTTCATGGTCCTCAGTACCTCTCTGTCTTCTGCCACTTGCTCCCTGCTACCTATTGCAAACGCTCACCAGTCTGTGCTGTATTATCTGGAGCAGATCATGCTACTCTTTTGGACCCCTCCTGAGCATTACTATCCACAATAAGATGAGATTGGAAAACACTGAAAAATTTCTTAGGACAAAATATTTATTTTTAGTAGGAAATAACATAAGAAATAGACTAAACATTTTGAAAGCTTTTTAAAAATTATTAAAAGAGCTATAGGCCTAAGTGGAGTCCTTGCAGGAAAATAGGAAATACAATAGCAGTGGGAGACCCAAGGGAGATGAAGTTTTGAAACTTAGAGAATAATTGTAAAACTATCAATCCTGGGATATAGAAAGATAATTTAGATACTGTAGAGCCTCATAGTGGCTTTCTGCTATTTCTGTCATAATTTTCTGCCATGTTATTTTCTGTCGAGCCTTACAATATTTCTATAATGACTAACCCATTTGTTTCCCCAAAACTTATCTTTGAAAATTATACACAAGGTCAGAGTTACACAACTGAACACTCCATTTATTATCAGGAACAAGAAAATCTGTCTGGGCCACATCACCAATTGTAGCTGTCCACCTAATAGGATGAAATAGGTTGCAGGGAGAGTAACTGAGCGGTAAAGAGAGGCACTGCAGGTGACAGAACAAGAGTGATAGGAGAAAGATCAGCAAAACTAAAAGCAAGAGAAGATACATCATGGGCAACAAAGCCAAATCAAGCTAATGTCTTCTCAAAGCAAGATGGGTAAAATAGAGTGACTCAGTAAACGAGCCAAAGTCATTTGACAAAAGATCTATATAGCAGATCACTTTATTCATAGAAGGATCTGACTGGCATCCTTTGCGACTGGAGTTTATTCCAATACACGAGTATTTTCGAAGTGACAATGGTAAAATTCTGCCTATCTAGTAAATACTTTCATTCCTAAAATGTGCTGATACTACAGATTGCAACTTTTATTTTTAGTGCTTTCCTACAAGTTTGTGCTGCAGCTTCCAGTCTGGGGTGAAAAAGCATCGCCAAAGCAAGCTGAACCACTTACTACAGCTTGTCACAAAATAGAGCTGAGCTCTGACACCCTGAGTCATGAGGCAGTCCCACTGAGGTTGACAAGAATCACAGTGCTGGAATACCTGAATTTTCTACAGGTCATGAATTCTGCCTTTTTATGAACCATACCAGTGCCGTGCATTGGCTCATACTGAGGGCTGGATCGCACACACATAAAACCTAAAAAAGTTGGTGCCTCATAAAAGCAGCAATGGTGAAAATGTGATGAAGGACAGGCTTCAGGGCTCATTTAAGTGATGTGATGCGCTATGAATCTCATCTCGATAGAGGGCCTGTCTTCGGAAGGGGTGTAATCGATAAATCATGTGCCAATTGTATTTATTCAATATGTCAACTTGTACTCCACTCTGGAGTGCCCGGGCCAGTGCCGAGGGCTGGTGGTGTCTTTGCTGCACCTCTCACATTCCTGATGCTGAGTTAGGGTTCGCTGTTTGGTGCTCATGGCAGCTCAGAGAAATGCAGCTCCATCGCTTCCTTCCAGGGGAAGAGGGGATCCGGAAGGAAAGCAGCAATGGGAAATCCCACACATGGGAGGCAGGGGTCCATGAAACGCCAATGCAGGGTGCAGCGTGCTGCTTGCCAGGGACAAATGGAGGAAGTCATGCCCCAGTGCCCAAAGAAAACAGACAGGCTCTCGGGCTGGGGGTCTCCTGGAGCTGTTGGTTAGGTCTGTTGAATGGTCTGAAACTCTGAAGCCACTACTGACAGTGCAGTGCTGGTACTTTTGGTTGGCTCATGGCAGGCACACAGGCAGAGCGGGAGATCCAGGCACCTTAGAGCATACCCAGAAATAAGAACTGTGCTGTTGAGAGATTTCTTCACCTTGTACTGACGAATTATGTTATTAAAGACCTGATACAAGATACACTGAAGTCCAGGGGGGACTTAATGCTGCACTCAGTGTGCTTTGGATCGAGCTTTAACATCCCGGTTACTAATTCACAGCTATCACATTCCCTTGCCACACCAAACACACACTAACATCAGCCCATATTGCCTGCAACAGCCCGCTGCCCCTGCTGCCCCCCCGAGCTCGCAGCGGCGGGGCTGCTCCCCTGCCTGCTGCAGGTGCAACCCATTTCTCAGAGCGCCCGGAAAAATTCACCCTGTCTCCATGCACAGTTTGAAACAGCAGCAGATCAACCAGAAAACCAGCAAGGCTTGGAAATAGCTTTCTGCAAATTTAAGAGGTCTGAGAGACTTTTTTGTTTAAAAAAAGAGAAATCAAGTGAAATAAGCCTGAGAGACTTACCTTGCATTTAGACCTGGATTATGGTTTGTGCTGTTTTTCCTCTCCATTCTCCTGCACACATATGGTGGCGGGGGGGGGGGGGGGAAATAAGAGCTGTAGGAAGTGTAATTGATGGCAAAAGAGGTCCAAATGTGTGCACCAGATCCAGACACTCTCCAAAATGTAATCCTTGTTTGTCTATATGATGGGAATAATAGCCTTCCTCACAGGGGTACTGGGAAGATCAATAAATAGTTAATGTTGGTCTAGGGAAATGCACGATGCCTGCAGTGTAAATCAGAAGTAACCCATTGAAATGCATGTAGTTACATATGGATAGACCCAATGTAAAAATGAGCAGATGCAATTTCCTAAAAGAACACTGTTAGTTACCCTGTAAACATTTTCTCCTGTGTGTGGGGCAGAGAGTTGACTTTAGACAAGATTCTGTGCTGGTGTAAATCTGCATCATTTCATTGACGCTACTGGAAATAGATCAGTTTAAACGAGCAGGCTCCAGCCCCTGATATCTGCCAGTCACGCAGCCTTTAACTACGCCTGTAGCTTTCCCTTTGCACACTCTCCCAATTCAGGCTTGAAAAATCTATGTTTTAGAGTCCCCTGTATCTCATCAGTGATATATTTTCAACAAATTTGAATTGGCAACACAAATGTGGGGGTTAATTTTTAAATGTTCACATATTTTTCAATTCTCATGCCCACAAGGTCTCATACTAAGTATTGCATAGTTATCCTGGAGAAAATACCAGCTCCCTACCCACAAGGCCAGCTTCTTCAAAGGAAAGCATGTACAGCTTCAGTGCAGACACCTCTCACCATCTCTCTGAAGAACGTCCATGATGCACTATACCAGCTCATAATATTAGAGAATAATATAGCAATTTCTGTGGTGCAATAAATTCTAGTCAAGAAATCAAATGCTAAGGGATAGTAATTAAACTGGAGCAGCTGTGAAGGGTGCGCAGCGGAGATGAAGTGTGAAGGCAGCGTTTCGCTTGGGGCCAGCCAGCAGGGCTGAGTCCATGCATCCTCTGGATACTCAGAGGCAGGTTAGAGCCCACAAAAGGCATTTTTGCCACAAGGGGCCAGTCTCTAAGGAGATAAAGGAGCAAAAATTCCTGTGAATCCAAGCTGAGCTAAAGGAGTGTTGTAAAAGGGGGATAAGGAGAATATAAACAAATTGCAGTTTCCCGGTCCGAGCAGAGCCGGTGAGCCCCTGCGCTTGGGTCAGCCCCCACAGTCCCCACAGCCTGGAAGCATGATTAACCCCCACAGATCTTCTACAGGAAGAGAGAGGAGCGATTTCCAATGGGCTTCTCCTTCTCCCCTTTATGTCTGAGCAGGAATTTGCCTGTAGGTATTTCCTCAGGGAGTGGCAAAGGGGAGGTTTGCACACGTGAGTGCAGAGGTACGGATTTGAGATGTGATCTCCTGAAAGGAGAGCAAGGCTGCACATCTTGCTTGCCAGCTCTATAGGCTGCTGTTTGATTTTGTCTCTCCTGCTCAGGTGCGTGCACTCTGAGGGGAGGCTGGGAAGCAGGTATCAAATAACTTAAAGGTGTTTTTCACAAAAGTTGCCTGCAGTGAAACTTCTGTGAGTCTTATGCATGAAAAAGTGAGACTGTGTTTAAGAAGGTCAGCCCCTTACCTGCTAATGTCCTTTTTTCCCTGCTGTGCCATTGTGTTTACTCTCTGACCAAGTGTCACTGCTGCTCTGGCAGCCTGAGGTATGAGGAGGATGAAGAAGAGTGAGAAGGTGAACCCAAACTCACTTAAAGTATGGGTCAAGGTGTCCAACCAGGACAAAGCATCAGCATCACTCCATGCTGGGGCTGGCCCTGGATCCAGGATGAGGTGGCCCATGGGACATTGCTCCCCAGTTGAGGAAGAGTGTGGCCACCAGCAGCAAAAGTTTCCCACCATCACGGCTGAGACGGAGCTTAGCCGTGATGGACCACATCACCACCTCCAAGGACCACCACCTTGGAGGCCGGGGAGAAAGAGCAGCCTCTCCCTCACTCGGTGCTCACCTCTCTGTGAAGAACGGTAAGCCAGGCTGCTTTTTCGTGATGTGGACATCCGTCTGCTGGGAGCTGTCTTGCAACCGCCCTGATTTCATGTACTGAACTGCCTCTGAACCGCCAGGATCATCCAGGAACAACTTGCATTCACTGCTGACCTGGGCTGCATTTGGACTGGCATCTAGGAGGTGGAAAGCAGTCTATGTCCCTTCCCCGATTCAAATCTTTGGAGCTATCCAGTCCCCCACGGGGCTCTGAAGTTCATAAAACGTGTCTTAAAACATGCAGAGGTTTGCACTCACGCAGATAAGTGTGCAGACAGAAAGCGTGCCCTTTTGTCGATTGACTCAGAAAAGAAGAAATTTCTCTGACCCAGTAGAAATCAAGGAATCACAGTTACAAGCAGTGTTTACATGCACATCAGACACCTGTTAATGATAGGGAAAAGATCTGAAGGGAATCAGCAGAGGTTTTTAGCTAAGATGAACCGGTCGGATAGGCAGGGATCTGCCGGCTTTCCTGGAGGAAAAGGAGATGGGAGGCAGAGAGTGGGAGTGGAGGTGTGCATGCCGGGTAGGGAGAGGAAGAAAAACCTGGCACATTTGCCAGTAGCAAATTGGGCTCCCGCATGGTCTCATTCCTGCTTCACTGCAGACTGCTAACACGGCTTGGATAAAAAGGGAAAAAGGGAGAAAAAAAATCTATGCAGGAGGCTGCAAGAGCACATAGAGTCTGTTCTGAGCTCCTTCCACAGGCAGACAGAAATCAATAAATCAATAGGAAATGTTCGCTGGCTGTAAAATGGGTAGAGAAGCCAGTGTCAAGCTGCTTTAAGATGGATGGACAGTAGGTTTGCAGTTTGCAGAAAGGCTAGAGGTGACTATCACCTTGAGATGGGATCAGCGGCCAGCAGCCCAGCAAGGCTTTGAACCTCGAGTTTATGATTAAGGGCTGGGGCACAGACTGAAATACTCCTGTGTCCCCTGCACAGCCCTCCCCGGACATTGCTGGCTCTCCTCCTCGGCGGCACCGGTGCGCTGGCAGCCAGGGCCCAGCAGCTGCCGGCACTGGCCCTGCTGTGCCACTTCATTGAAGTCGAGGCTACAGAAGACTGAATAAAAATTGACTAGATGCCTGGTGGTAGGGAGGATTGATTGAAGACGGGCAGGGGTTTTCTACCCCACAGTTGGATTTTTTCCTTTCTATGAAGGATTTGACATAATGTAGGCAACGATTCCTATTCAGAGTATCACACCTTCATTCTCCCCTTAATGAGACAAGCACAGGGACACGAAGCAGTGCCAAAGACGCTTAGGGAAAGCTGGCATGAGTGGCATCCTTCTTTTCTTTTAAAGGCAAAGTGTTTGCAAAGGGTGGGACAGCTGTACTTGCAGCAGGCTCGCTGTGTGTCTCCATGTGCCTATTCAGGTCCAGAGGGTGGCTACTCTTCAATCGGTATTTTTCAAATGCAGAGATGATCTTCACTGTGGTGTGGCTCCTGCAGAGACAGACAAGCAATCTAGCTTCAGGCTTCCCCACTTCCACAGCCTCCCCTCCAGGACTTGCGTTTCTTTCAGTCTCCATGAACTGCTGCTTATCCCCCTCTTTGAGGATAGACAGGCCCTCTTAACCTCTTGTAACCGAGACTCTCCTTCTCTCTCTCTCATAGCTCTCAGAAGCAATAGGTTTGGGGCCAGCTCCTTGCTCTCACCAAATAAGACTCTTTGCAATGCCGTCATTGCTGCACATGTGTTAGGCATTACTAATTGCTTAGGTACTGGTCTGCTTAAAGGTGTGCCTGCTGCCAGGCTGCCGCAGGGAGGCTGCCGCGCTGGGCGGTGCCTTCAGCAATGCAGCAGGGGGGATTTCCGCCCAAAGTTAGTTAGCACTGTACAAGCTTGCTTCCTTTCGTTTATCAGGAGGTTGTCCAAGATAGCATTCAGCCTCATGCAGCATACACAGATGAAGTATAAAGGGTAGAAAGACTCCCAGTTTCTTTACTTGCATTCGGTTGCTTAAGTTCACACACTACGGTATTGACAACTAAATATGCATATTGAAGTAGTATACTTTGGTGTTAACAGGCTGACTTCAAGGAACTGCACCCAAGAAATGTAAAATTTAGTTTATAAGGTTTTTCTTTCATTCACTTTGGTAGGCCAACAGTCTGCTCGCTTTTAAATAGAATTTAGGCAAGAAAATACCAGGGTTTAGTGCATACATTATAATAGAATCAAAATTTAAGTCTAATCTGGCAAAATGGGACCTGGTATATTCTCTAAATGCTCCCTTGTAGTCACATTTTTCCTAATGCTGGTCAAGTAATCAAGTATTCAGTTTTCTGAAGTGTTTTCTGAATCTTCATTTCACTCAGACTTACTGTCTTACAGTGAAACTCCCACCGGCAAACCTGACCAGGTACCTAGTCTGACAGCAGCCTGGAAATGGGCACTCAGAGTGCAAGAAATAGTCTAGGGAGTGATTCTGCATAGAAGAGTCACAAAGGTGCTGTTTTGGGAGATCGGCAGGGGCCAAAATGGGGCTTGCTTTGTACAGTGGAAACTAACTGTGAAGAGATTTTGTCTATTTGCCTACATGGTGAAAAACAAGAAATTCTGGAAAATCTGTATCATAGCTTTGGACTTAAATATCTGCCATCTTAGGCTGTATTGACCAGTAAAGCCTTCATCACAGAGCCTTGCTTTCAAGGAGAGACTAGGAGCATCCCAACACTGGACAAAAGAAAGGGAAAAGATTGTGAAGAGCCAGGTGCTCTGGCACTACCCCCTGCTACAGGTTACGCATACAGGCGGACGAGCTGGCTCCACAAATGCTCTGATTTATTCCAGGAGTGTTTACGGTAAGCTGCATGTATGCCACACCCAGAAGCACAGCTTGGCATGTGGTGTCCAAAAAGGCAGACCTAGATGCACTACTTATGGTTATCAGAAAACAATCAAAATAAAAAAGCCTCATCTTGGTAGTACAGCAAAATAATTTTTTAAAAAAGAGCTAAAAAAAACCCAATAAAGTAAATTAGCTAATATATAGTGCTTACAGTGGTGACAGGGAAGAAGGTTTGCTCTCCTTTAATTTCCTGTTAGTTTTCAGATTTAGGCTGTGTGATTCACTGCAAAATACCCACTTGCTGTAAGAAATTTAAGAAATGAGAAAATATCTTAAGTCAAGGGAAAAAATTCTGCTTAATCTCTGTTGGATGGCCCAGTGCTGCCGTCAAAGTTGGCGATGACAAAGATGTGAAGAGTATTGGAAATGGAAACAGGCCTTGTCAATACTTACCTGTTGCAGCAAAGAGGGGGTTACCCAGATGAACCTCTGGAGAAATCATAGGCAATATTTGGACCATAATCAAACCCCACTGAAGTTAACAGGAGTTTTAGCTTTGAATGGACTTTGACTCAGTCTCTTCAGAATAAAACCTCGGGATTGTCCTTTTTTACTACTCATGTATTAGTGCTCAGAACAACAGATGCACTTTATTACAAACATATTTTATGCTTCTGGGCTAGGCACATCAGTGATGAGAAAAGCCAGAATTTTCTATCTGAACACTCTCCCTTTGCTGCCACCAGTGTATGGTGCAATCCACACAGACTCTTCAATGCCAATCCCATTCATCTGGAGCAACAGCAGATGCACCAGCAATTAGTGATACCTTAGTCAAGCACTGAGCTTCAGAGTCCTTCATTTTACATGAGCTCATTCTGTACTCATCCCATGAACACTTGGATATTATATTGAGAAGCAGAGAAGGTTTTGTTCAAAAAAAATATTTGGTGAAGTGGACCATGACACAGATTATATGTGTACTGCTAAGACCTAATATCAGTTTGGGGTTTTTTTTTCAAATATGCCCATTTCCACCAAAACCTCCTGAAAAAAACGCCAGCTAGAGTATGAGAACCAATGTACAGAAAGAAAAATTTAGACTTCTACAGTTAAACTTCTTAGCAAAGTTATAAACCATGGAATAAAGGCTCTTCTAGGGGAAACGGCAGGCACCTTAAAGTTCAGGTGCAACCATTAGCAGACACACACACCTGCACAGGCAGCATAAAATAAGCAGAGGCTTAACAAGGAGTTTTCAGCCTGAGCACATTGCTGAGGTTTAACCTAGTTCAGATCAGCTGGTAGCAGTTGTCTCTAAGGTAAGGAGAATTTTGTCTCTCAAGTACTGCATGATTGTTTTGTAGATTTTTTAGTTCATCTGTGGTAGAGTGGAGGACTTGTAATGAAAAATTCATTAAATTAGTTACTTTTGTTCTGTTTTCAAATCACTTGGAAATAGATGTTGACTTTGATTGATTTGTTTGTGGCTTGAAGTGGTGCTATGCTCTCTGTGCAAACATGGTTTATCCTGTAGTAGGCTTTACTATGTATCTTCACTGCATCTGCTGTCCTTGTTATTAATTATGCTTGGTAAACTCACAGTGCAAACTGTAGAGCATACTTTCTGGATGGCTTGCAAGAACTTCAGTTCCATAGGTGCTTTCCAAAGCAAAATATTTAATTTATAGGAAACTAAAAAAACAAATTTCAACATAGAAATTATTCAAATGACTAGTTGTAGAGTCTTACTTTTTCTGTGCTATGCTCGCTCACACATGAGAGTTCCTCAGGTTTAGCAGAAATATTTGCAGATTTAGACACTGATCTTGAAATGAGCCTGTTAAGTAGAGTACCACTGGGAGTAAATAGTTCCATGTTGGTGTTGGAGTACACCTGCAAAATCTCATTAGAAGGTCAGGGCCTTAATTTTTCTGGTCATCAAAAAATAGCTGCAAATCCCACAATAAATACTGTAGGGCACCTTTTGTCTCAATTTGATTAGAGCCTGCTTTTTTTTTTTAATCGTTGTTTTTAAGTTAAGAAATCAGAGACAGTGGAACCCCTTTCACTAACCTCTCTTTCCTAAATCTCATCAGGAAATTGTTTTTTCTCCCCAAACATTAAGAAATATTGAAGTCAAGTGAAAACTGTGGGGCTTATTTTAAATTATGGTTTACATTTTGGAGGTTCTTTTTTAAAATGCTACCAATGTTTTCAGTAAAACTCAATTTCTGTCAAATGCTTCCATTCTGTTTTTTAAAAAAACACTCTTTTCAATGCCAGAAATGCCTGATAAAACATATCAGTTGCTAGTTTTAATAGACAAATAATTATTAGGAAAGGAAGTAATTTCCTTGCAAAAGTAATGAAAGACATTTTGTGTCACTTGGTATAAAGAGGAAACAATACAGCAGGAGCAAATATTTCATATATTGAGTAACAACAAGTTGGCACACAGTTACCTGGTGTATAACAAGAAGGCATTTGTAATTCACTCATCCCACTTAATCTTTCTTTCCTCCCCTGCTGCAGTTCCACACCGGCTTCATACAAACAGCAAATCACCCTATTTCTCTTAACTGGCTGCTCTCCTTTTATTGTTGTTGTTCGTGTTTTTATTTTTCCCGTTATTTTATTGGTGAGTGGTGCCTAGAAGTCCAGCAAGGGATTTGTTGTGCTAGGATCCCGCATGATATTTCTCCCTGCTTAACATGAGAAAACCAAGGCATATCTCTAACTGTGCAGCGGTGGGGGGCATCCCCGATGCACACCTCACCAGTGCTTTCAAAATCAAGCCAGGAGTCGTTCAGGCTGAGACAATGGTTTCCTTTTGAGATTACTCAGCTTCATAATGGGTGTCAATAATTTCCCTCTCCAGCTTCTCCTACAAGATTAATCGGTTTAGTACCTGAGCCCCTGTAAATAGCAGGTCCAAAGTATTACACCAGAGCCCAGGGCTGGCTCTGCATTTTGCACGGGGAGAGCCTGCTTCCCACAGCCCCGTGCCAGAGTGGCACAAGGGACAGGCGGGCAGCGCCCATCGCAGGATGTCGGAGCCGGCCTGATGGCTTGCCGTTGCTAGAGCTGTATTTGGAAAGCAATGGCATTGCAGCTTGCGCTGCCCTTGCCCGGCTCTGTGCCATGCGTACACATGTGTAGGCAGAAGCGGGAAACTGGCTGAACACTGATGTAATCATAAAAAATGTGATCTTATCAGGGTATATCTTGCTGATAAGGACCTACTTTTGACTTACAAATGGTTCAGCATTGCTGGTAACACAAAAGCCAGAAATACAGCAGCCTTTCTGCACAATGGGGGTGCCATGCTTGTGGCTAATAACATTTAATGCTTAGACAAGCAGACGGGAGCGCAAGGACTCTCCCCTCCGCGTTTCCCTCCACCTCCCCTCCCCCAGACCCCTCCTGCCACTTGCTGACGCCGTTTGCCTGGGACTGGAGGTGTCTGTGAGCTCTGAAAATTGGATCACAGGGATAGCTCTTTGCCGGCCCTGGTCATGCTGACGGCAAGACTTGATCGATCAATACTCTGTGTGACACTTTCAGAATTCATTGGAAATTATGTCCTTTTCGAATGACACCCACATTTTATCGAGGGCAGCTCCAACAGAAAAGCACCAAGTGTGTTTTTGCAAGATATGTTTTGTTAGTAGTAAACTTCACTTTATTTGTAAGGTTCTCTGTATTTGGGATTTCTCCATCCCTCCCTTCAACCTCCCTTTTGAAGAGGGCAGAGATTTTAATCTTTAAAGGTAGCTTTGTAGCCTGACATTTAGAGTGTGAGCCGTTCCTAAGCCTGATGTTTATTATGACATATGGCCTCTTCATGTAAAAAACAGTAAGCTTTGGGGGAGAATTTAAAAAGTAGCCTGAGGCTCATAGCATGCAGCTGAAAACTGATTCACAATTTTATCCAAAATATTGTGACCTCTGGGTAAAACTATTACTCTGCTATGGATTCCCATGAAACTACTTGGCGCTGCTATCTCGGAGCCCGTTCCTGTGGGTGGGACTACACGGGTCATTCAAAGCAACTCTTCAGAGCCATTAATTGCTCATGTTGACAGGCAGCAAAGAAGAATGGTGCTTGCAGCTGGAGGCTTCAGGGGTGAGATATGTAGAGAAGGAGAAATGGGGGAATCGTTGGGAATCTGTTTTGAAGGACTTGCAGAGAAATAGGTAACATTTCTGTTGAATGTCAATATTGAAAAGGAATCTTTAGCCCTTATATTTTTTGTGACTCCAAAGTAAATAGCTCTGGTTGCTAGAGGGGTTCAAAGGTGCTGCATACCTGGCATCCTTTGGGGACTGCACAGCTGGGACTCGGAGGATCCAGACTGGGTTTTAATTCTGCCCTTATCAAAACTAAAGCCAGATGTATCAGTTGGGCCTAGACTCAAACCCACCCAAAATGCACAGGAGGTTCAGCCTTGATCAACTCGGTGAGAAAAAAGGGAAAAGCAATTTCTCAAAATATAATCCTGTGTAATTTGGGGTTTACAACATTCATTGAGCTGCACAGTGTCTACAGCGTGGCGAGTCTGTGACCGGTTTAGCATGTGAGTAGTCCTAAAAAGAAGTGGAAAAAAGAACAAGGCATCATTTGTGGACTCAAGACACACCCATGGAGTACAGGTGGGGAAGCTCATGGCACAAAAGCAGTCATGTGGGAAGATTCTTTCCAAAGAGATTTTTGTCTTTTCACTCTATGCGCATGTCAGGCAGAGGAACTCGCTCTGCACTTCACTGCTGTGCTGCTGTAACACACGGGTTTCACCTAACTCTGGGGTAAAATCTTTCCTGGACTGTAACTGGTGCACCATCGCCTGTCCTGCACTGACTCTGTGCTACAGTGAATTTCACCAAAGTGAAAATGAACGTTGCAAGGTCCAAAAGTTGGTGATAGAGGGAAAGAGAATATCAGAGGCGGACTATGGACTTATTAATCTGTTTGTCTGGTTGCCAGGAAACATCAAAACTCCCATAAATTATTAGGTAGCAGTTTATAGGGAAGTTTTCAGTTGCTAATTCTGCCCTTGTAATAACACCTAGTAGTTTAATTTACTTTTTTCTTAAGGAACATGACCTGGCAAATTGGATAACTACTATCCTGAATTATAACATGTGGTTTGAATGGGAGAAGCTAGATATAGAGATCAGAGTGACTATTGCCTGACTTTAAAAGTTAATTCCTGTAGCTCTGTATGCGGAAGTAACACAGCTTACTGGAAAATGTATCATCTGAGCCCTGCACGAGGGATAGCAGGCTAAGCTAAAATGTCTGGGCTTTTAGCGCAAGGCATAGAGGCCAATGCTTCTAGTTCTGGTTGCTGGCAAGTAAATGGAAGTTTGTCCAGGTGAGGATTTTGCTTGCTCTGGACAAGAATCCTTAGGCTAGAGTCAGCATCAAATTTCCCAGTCAGAGAGTGTTGTAGCTTGTCCTTCAATGCAGCCGCAAAAGATGCAAGTTTGGTGTGTCCCCATGCCTTAGTTTAACCTCAGTAAACTTTACTTCTAGCTCCAAAGATCTCTGATTCAACTCTTGCTGTTAGGGACCACAATAAATATATGCTGAGTGGAGACTTGTGAGCTATTAGAGCTTCTTCTCAGGAACAGTTGTTTCTGTTGTGACTGAAACTCGTGCATCTCCCTTATTTGGATGCTCTGTTTGTGGTATGAGTTCCTTACTCGTTTTGCCTTAGTTGATTTCTTACCAAGTTAACTTAAAGCAATCTAAAACCCTGAAAAATAAAAGTGTAAGAGTATTTTCATGCCAGGAGTCTGTACTGCAAATCAGTTTCTGAACCAGTGTAACAGACTAAAATTCTCCTAGACAAATGGATGGTACTTCCCCATGTGAACGCTTGGGATTGAAGTTCTGCTGGAGTCCAATTTTGCAATGCCTTGCCTAGGACCTGGTGGGAAAATTGGTAGGGTGGAGTGATTGTGCTGTGGCTTCACTATTAGAGTAGGCTGTCAGAGTTGCAGGTTTATAGTCAAACTTTTCTTTATAGAGAATTAGGAGCGATCTGTGGTATTTCTCTCTAATTGCTCAAATGGTCTGAATGCTGGTCATGGAGGCACCTGATACCCGAGCCTTTTATGAGGGGATTAATGAGCATAAGTCTACAAACGTCCCAAACGGGCTATAAAAACATGGGAGAGAGAGATGCTTGCATCTTGCAAGCATCCTGAAACCTCCAGCTCACACATAATTATTGGGCAAGAGGCACCACAGCGCTTGTGGGAAACGAATGGGCTTTGCTACTATTCTGGCATCAATTTTTTACTAATTCTCATTTATGGTTTTTTCATAATGTTCTTCTACCTGAACCATTCTTAAACTGCAAACAAGTACTTATTTTGTGACAGAGTCATTTGGTAATGGTTCTCATTGCTGTCTCAGGTGATCAGTTTGTGAGAAAGTTGGGTCAGATTTTGTGAGTCTTTGAGCTTTTAGTCCAGGAGTATTGATAGTAGCACAAATCAAATAGAGCGAATACAATGTAGAGTAGAAGAACAGCAAGAGATTGAAGATGCTATTGTAGGTGGGGTCTTTTAAAAATATCCAGGAGTCTTGGAAGAGTCTGGTTTCTCGACACAAGCTGGAGCATACAGGCAGATGGGTGTCACGTTGCATCTCCTCCACCCCTCAATGGCATGGCCATCATTTCTCATACTTAAGGATCAGGAATTTCATTCCCAACCTATATCCAATGAAGCAACAGAAAGAAAACCTGACTTAACTAGCATATTCCTAAAACAGATGTAAGAATGCCACATTTTGTTGCCAAACTAGCTAATCTCATAAAAAATAATTAATTTGGTGCAAGGTTGAGGTGAACTGGAACACACCACAGAGATACCATTGTGGTCCCTGCTTCTGAGCAGACTGAGAGAAATGGGTTCAAAGAAATTCCGTGGATCTGCAACTCCTATTGACTTCAGCTTCTATTAAAATCAAGAACAGTTTTACTATTAGCTTTAACAGATTCAAGGGAAGGTTCAGCATAACAAAACAGGTTCTGCAAATATTTTCTTTATCATGACAGCTATATGCATTTTAGGTACTTTTAAATATTTAGACAGTTGTGTGCACTAGAATCCTTAGAAGCTCCAAAGATCCTCTCAGTGAAAAATATCTTAAATCTCCTGATGGTGTGTCCTGTATAACTGACCAAAATGTTGTCAGTGAGGTGAAGCTTTTAGCCTTAAAGTGCAAGGAATCTTTTAGTCCTGCTGAGGTTTAATGAGTTGGGATTCTAAGCTGATTCAGCTCTTAAACAGTCTGATCATTAGTGCTGTATCATCTGTCACCTTTGGGTGATAATTAGAAAAAGAAAGTCAATAACAATAGTACATAACACTACTTTACCAAGATTTAAACAAGTTGTAATATTGTTGAACATCTATTGATGAGTCCAAATGTGCCACAGGCTATTGAGCACAAAGAGTGCTTTGATGTGATGTTTTCCATTATTAATTTGATGTGGTGGAGTTTGTAGAAGTGAGAACATTTGTTTTCATTTTATTACACGTGGGAAGAGACTGAGATATTTTACATATTCAATTTTTTTCTATTGTTTATTCCACTAAAGCTTTTGAGGAACAAGCACAGAAGAAGAAAAAAAATAGGAGAATA
Source organism: Ciconia boyciana (assembly GCF_034638445.1). NCBI lineage: Eukaryota > Metazoa > Chordata > Aves > Ciconiiformes > Ciconiidae > Ciconia > Ciconia boyciana. Next base: position 14,598,756 of record NC_132941.1, on the reverse strand, counting down.
ATTGTTCTGACTCAGTTAATATCATCAGACTGTTCATTTACCCTATCCCTGATTTGTTTTTATTTTTATTGATTTATTTGACCTCCAAAATTTATATCCTACATGCATGTTAGCAGCCCCTAGATGATGGGCAAAAATTTAAGCGGAACTGTTTTTCCCCAGAATAGAATAAGATCTCAGGAACTCACCACAATGGTACAAACACGGGTCAGGATTCATTATTGCATTACTTTAGCAATCCGGATATTGGGCCTGATGTGTGTGAGATACCCCAGTAATGCAGTGGTCAGTTATTGTTTCATATTGACCACTTCCTCATCTGCCTGTTGGTTCTTCCTTTGGGTGATTAAACTCATTTGTAAAGAGCACAATTATGGAAATCTCTAAAGAGTGAGCCTTTTGGAGTCTCTTTTATTGCCTTGTTTTGTCTAATTAATCTCTTAATGAAAATTCTTTCCCTTCCTCTAGTCTGTCCTTTTTATACTTTCTGCAACCACAATATGTTAACACATTGGTCATGGATCTGCAAAATGCAGTTTTGCTTAGCTGATGTTTTGCAGTGATTTAAACACAAAAGTTGTTAAGCCAAAAACAGAACAATGTATACAAAATATCTGAGCGTAAGAGAAATGCTGTTGCAGATTGACTAGGTCCTTTCAAAGAAACACAACTGAGACAAGCTGTTTTCTTCTCATGTCTGGAAATATCCATATGCAGCACACTTGAAAGAAGGTCTAAATCTCTCAAACCTGTGAGGCATGTTTTTCCTTAGCAGTTAAATGAAGATATTCCACTCCTCCTCCCTCCTGTTTGGAAAGAATAATATCAGACCTGCTTGGGACCCTGCAAAGCATCAGATAGTCCTGGCTAAATCACACAGATGTTTTGTGCGATGGAATCAACAGCTGGAGCATGGGCTTCATCTTAGGGGTGATGGCATCTAACAGCCATATCGCTGATTTAAATTCTAAGACGTGAAACAAAACTCAAAGGGTTCAGTTTTGAAATCCAGTTGTATTTTGGACAATAACCACCCCATACTTTATCTCTTTTTCAAGGCTGTTCCGTACAGGAGCAACTGCAGCTAAGCAATTAAATAGTAACACATGATGTCTCAGGCTAACATTAATAAAACATTAAAAACAGGAATTGTTCATATAAAATATTGAGGCACTACATGCTGCCATTCTCAGTATGAGGTAGAAGCACTTTACACAGATCAATTACTTTCCTATAAAATGTAAAGGGGAGCCCAAGATGCAAACGTAAACCCAAGTTCAGCCTGGGTTTTAAATTCTCCAAATATTTTGGGATGTTTAAAATAGGGGCTCCTTTTCAGTTTCATCACTACTTTAAAACAAAACAATCCATTTCATAGGCACTGGAGAGAGGTGAAAGATGGAGTTAAAAGCTACTTGGTTCTTTCCAGTAGCCAAATGTCCAGATTTAGTGAATGAAGATCAATGAAAAGCAGGAACTTGCATCACTAAAATATAAACTATATGGTTTCAAGCTTTGGTTATCAACAAATCTCTGTGACACTCAGCCCGTTCACGTATGCCTCTACACACAGTAGCAAGGCAGCACAATTGCTTCCCAGCACTCAGCTCTAGCAAGTCCCATTTATTATACATCGCGCTGAGACATTTCCCAGACAAGGTATCCACTGCTAAATGTGGCTGCAAAGTCCACTTCTTAGACAAGGGACAGAGAAAGGTGATTGGGTTCTCCTCCTGATAAGTAAACTCTACATAATCCTCAGGGATGATAAAATTTGTCTAAAGTCCAGAATCTGGGTCAGATTATTGGTTACCTCTATGGCAGTTACACCAATAATGAATTTGGACCTCAGACTTGAAAACTTATATATGTCAAAGAATATTTTAACTTTATTTTGACATACATTTTGACATATTTTGACAAAAATCAACTAGGTCTGTGAAAATGCACAGCAAACCCTTCACAAACCTGAAGCGTCTCCACTCCCATACAAGCCAGACTTAACCATCTCAAAATAAATAAGAACATACTTTAAAATAATATTACTGTAAGAAGTATTAACCTGTCAGGGTACCTAGCATTAGAGTATATAACATAGTAGCCTTCCTAATTATTGTTAAAAAAAAAATCTTTACTCTTACATATCTCAAATTTGTATACACTGTGTCAGTCAGCCATACAAAACTGATGACCCATTATTCTGAGCTCTAGACAAATGATTCAGGATTACTGTTTGTACCAGCCAAATGTTTTGCAGCTGGAAAGCTTAGCCGAGCACCAGGCTCAGCCAGCTGCAGGACGAGGAGCTGCCCTGGATGCGAGGCAGAGGCAAAGCACAGAAGCAGGAGGGCAGCTGCACACACCGCGCTGTGCTGACCTCCTTCCTCCCCGCAGCTCCGGCAATAAAGAACCAAGTTCACCAGCAACTGCTTTACAGCTCTCTGTTTCACAGCTCTTTCTGCAATGGCTAAAGCTAAGCCTGAATTTAAAACTGCTGTACCCAAGTGAAACTAGGCAAAACATCGCTTATCGGGCTGGATATAGGCCAGAACCCTTGGAAACCTGTTGCAGGATCTGTAATGAGCTCAGCAAGTTAATTCCCTTCATATCGGTCACCCCCGACCCCCTCCCTGGGGTAGCACTCAGACTCGGTGCCAGTTAGCAGTGCTGTGGAGGGAAGAGCAGAGAAATGCTGTCTCAGGGACCTGCGAGTAGTTTACCCCAGCACATTGGGTTTTCTTGCATGGCTGAGCACCTGATGATTAATCCTCTGCCTCTCTACTTTGTTTGTGGACCTGTAATGTTGGCTGGCAAAGCAGCAATACCAAGGTAGCATTAAGTAGCTTTCCAGATAAATGATAGTTTATCTTATGAAGCAAATGTCTCACACATGTATTTAGCATTATTAAGATAAGAGTTGTTTTGTTTGTGGTTTTTGCCACTTACCACTTTTCCCCTCTGAAAACCCAGTGAAGGTGGTGCTCAGAGCCTGCTCTGTCTCAAACTTGCCACCCAGATGCTCTCAAAGGATGAGGTGGCTCCAGGCACGTGCGATGCACGCTGCTGGTAGGGAGGAAAGGTTTTGATGCTGCTTGCTGAGTTTCCGTGCAGGGGGCAGAGCCCTGTGGGCATGCGGGGCCCCTCCAGGGCAGTGCCGCTCCAGCGGAGTGCTCGCCTTATTCCGTTGTTGATTTGGGATCTTGAATCATTAATTAGATCATTGATTAGTTAATGCTTGTACAGGGCTCTCTGTTTTCAGTGTTGCATAAGAAGTAGGAATCATTATCATTAGTAATAAACATTTGTTTATTGTTGTTTGTACTCTAGCTATTCAAGTCACCTTCATGTTTTTCTATTCTGCCCCCTCCCTTCCTTAGCCCTCCATGGGGCAGGGTTGGTCACATGTGAATTAAATGTAATTAGGCTGAAAGACTGATGATGAAAACTAATTGAAATTTCATCTGCATATTCCTACTCACACTTTACCTCACCTGGGAATTGCTCAGGCCATCCTCTTCTTCTGGGGCCAGCACAAGTGTGGGTCACAAGCCAACTTTAAAAACTATAGTTTCTGTAAGTTCCATTACAAATTATTTGGCAGCTTTATTGAGGGACTGAAACAGCCTAAAAGTGACTCTCAACAAGTCTTTATTCAGAATAGATGTGTGTCAGTATGCAATAAGCAGCAACCCACTGTCAGAGTGTTTTGTGGTTTTGCACAGATCTGTGTACTGTAGGAGGAACTTCCCTTGTCTTGCTCCTGGTGTCCTTTTTGTTAGAGATTTTTTTCTTTTAAAGCTATGTGGATTTGCAGGTAACATTCAGAAACCATTTCTTTTGTTGTTGTTTTTGTAGTTTTCCTTGTAGTTCATTGATTTGTTCAAACCAAAAACTCAAAGCCAATCTCTGAGGCTGTCAGCCGATTTAGCTGAGGAGGAAAGTCCACCAACTTCTGTAAATAGAGATGATAGTATGTGGCCCAGCAGTCTGTTGTAACTTGGGGCCGGCCTGGCGAGGCTTTGCACTCAGCCCCGGCTCCAAATAGCTGGGGAGGGCTGCTGATGGGACCCCTTCCCTGCAGCCACCTGCGGCAGCGTGAGCGGTGCCGAGCAGCCATCTGCAAATCGTAGTGCAATTGTCCTCACACCTCCTCTTTTATTGCTATATATTAAAATGACTAGTGCCAGCAACACTTTGTAAAGCAATAAACACACTGCAAGCTCTGAAGACTTTCTTTTTTGATCCACCTTAAAATCTGTCCACTTAAAAAAAAAAAAAAAGGTTGCCAGTATTTGTACTCTGATTTTTTTTTTTTTTTAAGGAGTTGTGGTTAAAAATGCCAAAACAAAGTTTGATGAAGGGGTCATACCAAGGGGTTATTCTGTCAGCCCTGGGCAAAGGGGAAGGCAAGAAAGCTGCTCTGCATAGTGGATGTTCATCATAGCAATTGGTTTTGCTTTATGGTTAAGGCTGTATGTGATATGAAGGAAAGCAGCTGGTGGAATGTCTTGCTTTTTGTGTTCATTTTCACTGGCTGGCCTTTACAAAAGACTTCCATCACAGAAATGCAACCTTAGCACAGGTCTGGGGGCTGCAAGCATAGCGACATCAGCATGATTCGTTTCCCACTTCTGCCACTTCAGAGCCTTTCTTCTTGCCATTAGCAAACTCACAAACCCTAACAACTGCCAAAACCCTCGAGGCAGATGAAAGGAAGTGGATCCATTTTCTCTAAACCAGCTCTGTGACATTTTATGGAGAGCCTCTTAACAGATCCAACACTAGGAATATTTTCATCTCTTCAGCTCAAGAATACAGTTTGAAGGCCAGCGGGGTCTGTAAGTGGGACGGGGATTAATGTAATCCCTTCCCCTGCCCCGTCTAGAACCTCTCCTGGAGGGAGCCTTATCTGCCTCCGTCCTCTGCTGTCAGCCCGACACCCTTACTCCCCGCACAGGTTCTGAACAGCTTCGCTTTTTCCCTGAGGATTACATTTTTTCTGTTACAATCAACACACCGAAAGGTCTGCAAGAGCAACATAGAGCTTTATGCTCTTGTTTTAGAGAAACAATGCGTTATGATAAATCTTAAGTAAAGAGTGGCATATAACTCAACAAACTTTTATACTTACTTTCAAACCTTTACATTGATAACTGTGGTTTCTATGACTACCACATAGTGGTATTCTGCATTATTCCTCTGTACTGGTGATTCACAGGGCAGAGAATGAAGATGTTTGTGATTCCTTCAGTTATACATCAGCTGTAGCTATTAAAACTCAAGGAAGACCATCAGTTAGTTTATAAAGCCATAGATGATGCTGCTGTCTAATCCCCATCTCCAAACAGACAGGTTCTAGTGGTAACCAAGTGTATAGGCTTTTTACACATTATAAATAATGTACAACCCTGGGCTTTGGACATAACTGTTTTTCTTAGAATGCCTTTTTCCTGGACTGCCTCTTCTTCTGCCTTTGCTGCAGATGAATAAAAAAAAAAAGGGGAATTTCTTGAGATCTCACTATAGTTCTTATAGTGGACTTATTTTTCTTCATTTATAGAAGTAGAATAAAAACCCTTGATATATATTTTCTAATACCATATATGAAAAGTTTGTCAACAACTTCACTCTTTTCTTGGCAGTGTGTATGTGCTTGGAAATGTTTTTGTTTATTCCAGTTACAGCATGTATGCTGCCCCTTAGAGTCACTCTGTGGGAAAGGGGCTCCGAAAAAGGTATTTCTGTGAGCACAGACTGCATTAGGCAGGGAAGTTCTGTTGAAAAAGGGTGAAACTCAGTCCAGGCAATTGTAAGATAGGCCACTCAATTTAACTTGCACAGAAACAACTAGCAAGTGAAAAAAGAAGACTGGGTCTAAACACCCAGAAACAGGTAGAGAAAAGTAAGAAGCCTGGGCAGCTGTCAGCCACCTTGCTGGGCTGCATATTGCCTAGGACTGACTTCTTAGAAACTCTGTTCTGAGAAAGACTGAAGAAACTCAAATATGCAGTGCAAAAAAGGCAGAGGTTTGTCATGGAGGGAAATTTCAGCTGAAATACGCAGGTTTCTGTGTCGCACCAGTGACTGATGCCAGTGATACCCAGATTCTCATCAGTATAGTCAGGGCAAAGGCTGGTGTGCCATTTTCCAACCTTCCTACCAAAACGAGAGTTCAGGTTCCCTGGCCGAGATCATTGTTTCATTCACCTGTTCACCTCCCACTTGCACGCAGAAGCCACTGGGACTAGCTGGGAACTCTGTGCCCTACACACCGCACAGACACAGTGTACAAGTATCGCTGTCTTCAAAACTTCTCAGCCCAGCTCTCATATTTGAGCACAGCTAACAGGACAATATGAAAGAGAGCACCATTTTTCTATGTCCTCATCTTTTGACTGGTGGTTTGGCCATTTTAAATGGAAAAGGTGTTTATCCCACAGACAATTTTTATGTAGCAGACTGAATACAAATACTTTGCCTTCACTACATCTTTGTAGGAAGAAAGGGAATCTGTAGTGTCAGAAAAGGCTGTACAATACATTCATTCATTGGGGGGTGAAGGGGGAATCATATTTCTGGCCCTTTAGGGTGCATGCACCCAAACACTTAGGCCTGATCTTAATGCCCCCTTCAGGTATCTCAACTTGCCCAAGAAACTTATCCAAAAAATTCAGGAGGCTACATCAAGATGGTCCATGTTGAGAATGTCAAATCTCAAACACAACTTCGTATTTAATGTAGACCAACACAGCCATGTTTCTGGCTTTATCAGAAATTACTTGGCTTCGAGGGATCAGTTAGAATTGAAGTTCTCGATATTCCTACTCCAAGATGAAACAGGTGGGGGTGTTTTTCTTTGCATCTCATAAAGAAGTTAAAATCTGTGCAGACCCTTTTTCAGCAATCCTTGAAATCACATCTGCAACAGCTGAGGAGTAAAGTTCAGTGAAAATTCACACAGTGAATTAAAAGCATATGTTACAATCTTAAGAGAAAGCGGATGTGTACCTATGTCCATAGTGAAGTGGAGAAATGCTGAGGTGTGTCTCTGGAGGTTGATTCTCACCTGTCAGTGGCTGGTAAATCAAAGCAGCTCCACCGAGGTCAGAGGCATAAAGGCACAGTGCTGTCAGTGAAAGCTGGGCCCATGTAGCCCATTGACTGACTTGGATAACAGAAAGTCCAAACTCAGAAAAACTCTCTAGTTTCTCTTTTTTTCCCTGATGTGAACTTATTGATATACCTCAAAACCAAAACATATTCAAAGAGCTGCTTTACAGAACAAGCACAGGGAGCTTCTGAAACTTGCAGCATTTTGGCTTTCTTGGAAGGAAATGAAAATAGTCTTTCCTGGCTAGGAGTGACCCCAAACCAGCAACGACCATTCCTGCGATGTTTCATTTCTGTTGCACAACTTGGAGGCGTGGAGGCTGCTTGAGGAGGCAGGTCCCCAGCCCCAAGGGGCAGGTGCAGCCTCTGGGCAGTCTGTTGCCCTGATGTGGCTGAGGGACCTCTCCAGAAGAAACTTGGCACCTGCAGCCTTCTGCAAACTGGGCTTGCCCTGGCCTGAGGGGCTATAGCCATTTCCCAGCCATGCCTCTGCCTGTCCCACCCTGCATCCTTTGGGAAAGTGCTTCACTGAGACTTTAGCATTTCTTAGCTAAATGCACCAAACCCCACCACCAGCTCCCCAGGTGTTTATTCAATGTTTATTTGGGAGGGACAAGTAGGAGAGAAAGAATAAGAAGAAAGTGCTGACTCCTTCTGAAATCTGGAATTGCTATCTTATAACAACTGTCTTCATTTAAAACTAAATGGTTGTAATTTTTATGGATATACATCTGTGCTATATTGCTCTCCATTTATGTTTTGTGTTAATACACTCAATCTTGCCCACGTTTGCATTCTGCAAACTATGCTGCCAGAACGTGTGTTTTTGATTGGACTCCTGTTCATCCTATTTTGTATTTAATATAACAGACTGTGGTATCCAGGAATATTCTCAATTCCACATGAATACTAATGAGTGTTTGTGTTTACTTGGGGTGAAATATTTCCTAGGAGCATCGCACTAAACAATATATCTAAATGTCCAAGAAGCTACTTTCAGGACCATTCAGATATTGTTTCACTGTGGCTTCCTTCACCGGGAAAAACCCAAGAGCCAAATGATGGGTGCTATCACCGCAAAAGCAAGCAGAGAGGCGAGCTGGAGTGGGCAACAGTTGTCTCCTGCTTCCCTCTGCTCTTTTCCCAGTGGGTTGTGATGCATGACATTGCATTTCTATGTGGCTACATCCGCTGCACAAATATGCTCATTGGTTGGCACAGCAGGGCAAGGAGTCAAGGCTTCAGTTACCTGTTGCCCCAAACTTACCTGCCCTCGCAGGTAGCCACATGGCAGCCCTGGAGAGATGCTCTTGCTCCCTTGCACAGCAACTGCCCTTCCTTGGTGCATCTCCATGCCCTCCTCCTCTGAATAATGATCTTGTTTCTAAAATGGAATGTTTAATAGGGAAAAGGAGGTGGCCAGAACTCAAATGAAGGAGAAAAAAGAGCAGATGAATCAATTTGGGATGTTCTTTTGATGCTCTTGCCCTCTATTTCCCTATGCTTCTTCCAAGCTCTCTGCAGTTATTTCGGTGTGAGTGCTGCTAGCCACATGGTTAAGATTCAGCTTGCAAAAATGTATGCTTGCAGCAAGGAAGACTTACCCTTTAACCTTTAGCAGCCATTTCCTCTGAAAAGCACAAGTTTCATTTTCGCTTACAGTGAAAAACGTGTGGAGGGGGAAGGGGAAGAGAACCTCATCTGTTTGTAAAACAGCCAAACGGTCCTATTTTCATCCTCTGCACCAAACTTTTCACATAGTTCTTTTTTGCATTATGCAGTGTGCCCTCAGGAAAGAGATCTGGCAGAAAAAGTGAATGCAAACTCTCTCGTTAGTCTTGGTTAGTCTTGAAAGACCTGTTCTTGAGCTTTTGGGGTCAATCCCCTTCAGCGGGTTCATTTTTCTTCATTGCACTTTCCTCAATTTGGCCATAAGCAAAAAGCCGTCTTTAGTTAAAAAAAAAAAAGTATTCGTTAAACAAAACTGAAAACTGCATGCCACATGGAAAAGTCAGGAAGGTAGAAGGAATTCCACATCCCTGCAATATATCCAAACGTTTTACAAATAACATACTGTAGCACCAGCAGCCAGTCACCTGGGGTAAATCCATGTAACTCATGCTAGGAGTTCTAAACCAGGACAAAGAAGAGATATTTTCACTTGAATGTCTTTCAAGTGCCTTTCTGCCTAGAAAATATGCGCTCCCCCCCCCCCCCAGGTCTGACATGACTTGAAAGATGGGTAATAACATACCAGAACTATCAGCTTTACCACAAGTCAGTGATTTTGAATTCAGCTCATCTTTCTAATGGTCAAAAATTGTTACCGAGAGAGAAAAGTTTAGTTGCCTGTTTGTTGTAAGTGCAAGAGGAGGCCAAAACCCCCATCCCTTCTGCCTCCTGAGCTCCGTTGTTCCTCCGTGGAGGTTACCCAGGCCAAGTGTTGTGTATGGTGATGGTGCGCGTGATGAACTTCCACATCACCCTCATCTTTGCTGCAGTGTTTTTGTGAGTAAAAGTGAGTGGTTTCTAGTTTTCAGTCTGCGTTCTTCCACAATGATCAAAATGGTTTAGATAAACTAACGTCTTTTCTTCCCTTAGCAAATTGTCCACTTTCAACTTGCCAAGTGCCAAGGCCTGATCCTCTAGCTCAAAAGCCTACAGGCTTCTCCTCTCCTGCAGCCTGCCTGGTCTCAGTGCTGCCTGGAGAAGGGCTGGCAGGACTGCCCTGCCCCACCGCAGGGCTGTGGCAAAGGAGGGTGCCCTGTGCAGAAGCCCTCACCCCCTGAGCCCCAGGAGCCCTCTTCCTGGGGCACTGCAGCCCCGAGCCTGGCACCCCTGAGCCACCATCTGCCTTCCCTGGGGTGCCTCCTGCTCCGCAATGGCATTTCTGAAACTTTGGTACATTTTTAAGATGAGTTGTTAGGTGCCTGCCTTCCTGTAAAAGCTTTTTAAATTATTTTTGAATGAAAAGTCCATGATCTTATGAGAAATTTCAAACTTTTTGTTTAAACAAGTATTGTCACATTTTTCTCATTCTTGCTAAATGATGATGCAAACGGAGCCCCTGGTCCCCTGACTGTAAGGACACTGCTCAGTCACCAGCCTCCTGTCACATACACATTTTAGGGACAGCAGCTCTTGTGACCTTTGTCAGCCCCCTTCAGCCCTGCTAAACCTCTGCTGTCTTTGTGGAGGTGAGCAGAGAGGAGAGCGTCCCCTCCCAGACAACAAAGGGTGCTGAAAACAATGCTGTTGCTGGTACCTTTCACGAGGGGTCATTGTATACCAATATGCATATAAACCACAAAATACCAGAAGAAATAATAAGATATCACAGTACGCAAGATGAAGAGATTTGACTGAAAATGAAAAGGTTACTGGTGAAATATGAATATGTGAGAAATTCCCTCAATGTATTGTGAAGTGAGAGAGAAGTATTAATTCTTGCAACCTTTTTTTTAAAAGGAAAATGCAATGAGTTAATTCTTTAATCGAGGTAAGCGTAAATGAGGCGGTCGTATGGGATAAAGGTGTAAAGGAGGGAGTCAAGTGTGTGGGAACGGAGAGTGCATAATGTATTAGCATCAGCAACACAGCCTGATGGGTGAAGGCTTTTATACTGCCTCTCTATTGATAGGTATTTCAACCAGCAGTAAAAAACTGCTCTTGACACTCATCTGTAGGGAAAAATATCCACGTAGTCTTTGCTGTAGGACCAATTAGCCTGTGAAAGCAGTTGAGGGGAGGGGGGAGGCACGGGATATAAATGCGGGATGCATCCACACTTGATTACTCTAATGAAATGTCCATTGATTCCTATAGATTAATGTGAGAAGAACGGCAGCTGCGGAGTGGCTAACACCTCTAGGTCAGCAGCTCTCTGTGTGTGTGTGGACGTGTGTAATGGAGGGGGTAGTGCACAGCCAGACCAAGGTAGACAAGAGAGGGTTAGTCTGGCTGCGGAGGGAGAGGTGGCCGAGGTGTGTGGACGTGACAGCCAGCGATGGAGGGAGATCCGTGGGAGGCCACGGTGAGGGGCTGCAGGGACGGCGCAGTTCCTCCCCGCCTCGCTCACCGCCGCTGCCCCTCGCTCCCGTTTGACTTTGCTGTAAGGCAGGCTGAGCTCACAGGTCATCTGTTTTTGTTAGATTAATTTGATTCAGCATGTAGGAATAGAGGGCTGAGCGGGCTAATGGCTCTCTGCAGGTGACATTGGGAATGGTCAGCGCTTGCATCCTCCTCCCCCATCCCTGTGGCTGAAAAAGAAAAGTCATCAGCGAGGGGCTCCCTCTGTGCCAGGGCTGCCGGCAGCACCGCGCGAACCGGGGCATCCCTGCGCCGCGGCCCCGCGCCCAGCACCGCCTCGCTCCAGCAACTCCTTCATGTCTCAAACACAAATCCCTTATCTCTTGCGCCATGTCATGTAGAAGGACTTAATTACAATAAGGGGCGACGGATTTGCTGAGTGACTGCAGTGCTTGGCGCGAGGCTGTTTTTATTGTGCAGGGAATAGAGTTACTGGGGACTCTGCCGTAATTGTCACAAAAAATGCACCGTATCCTCTCGCACAGTAATTCTGGTGGTTTGTCGTCGAAGGTGATGTGCAGGTGGCAACCTGCCTCCCATGCAAGGGAAACCCAGAGGAGCGACGCCACGGTGCAAGATTGGAGCCGTGAATTGCACTGAGGGAAGAGGCTGATGTGAAAATATGAAGGGGTAAAATATTTAGGCTGGGATTCTAGAAATGAAATTTCAGATAAAACAAAAATATCTCTGGGCCAGATTCTCGCTGGGATAGCATCCAGCAGTTATACAGGTTGTCTGGTTCCTCTGGTCACAATATGGGAAAATCCAGCTCTGTTACTTATTACTGAGGATGATGCTGTATTGCATTGTGAGGAGAATTTGATGTCTTCAATTGAGAACACAAAATAATTAGACACATTGTGGCTGTTATTTTGGCTGTTCTCAATGCATGCTTTACCACATCATTGTAGTACTTAGGAATTCAATGTCAGCCAAAAATTTAAGAGACAATGTTTCTTAGCAATAGGCACAAAGGAGTGAGGCAATTGCAAGACCCTCATGGCACTGCAAAGACCAGGATCCCCTGGGAAGTGCAGGATCTGACAGTTGGGTATTAAAATTCCTGCTGTATTTTACTAACTCCGGGGGAAAGCTGGATCCTAACTCTAAATCATGGCTTTGAGTAACCTGCTACTGTTTTGGCAGCAGTTATGTCAAATGCTCAAAACTGATGCTAAGAGATAATCTGTTCTCTGGTAAATGTGCATTTATGCAAACATGGGCAGAAAAAGTCAGAATCTGGTATCATGCAGAGGTTTCTCCAAGGCAAGCTCTGCCCCAGCCACACCAAGGGCTCTCTAAGCTCCCTAAGTGGGTGCTGCTGCCACTTCTTCCCAAAGGCTGTCAAGCTCTCGCAGCTGGGCCCAGCCCTGCCAGCACCAGGGCTTCAGCAGAGCAATACTTGGCACCTCTGGCTGTAGGACTAGTCCTGTCTTTGTGCAATCAAGTGACAAAACTTTTCATCACCATCTACAGAGCATAACTTATCCCTGAAAGCACAAATAAATATAAGCACGTGGTGTGCAGGTTGCAGTATTTCCCCAAGACCGCTCTATAACCGCTTACACCTAACAAACCCTGCTCCTTCTTGGTGGGTGCACAAACCCCAGTGGAGCTGGTGCCCAGGGCTGAGGCTGTGCCCCACCTGCGGGCAGTGGCCGCGGTGTCCCCAGCCGTGCTGCCTGGCAAAGGGCATCGCGGGTGGGCAGGAGGCAGTCAGCCTCAGTTTGCAGCCCTGACCTTCACTACTGCAGCCAGACCTACCTGAAAATGCCACCACCTCCTTTGATCGCTGTAAAACACTGGCTTTTAGTTGAAAGTGTTCATTTCTGTTTGTTTAAGAACGTGCTTATCAATGATTCCTCTTTTTAGTTCAAGATTTTTACTGCTGTTTTACAAGTATTTTAATTTTATGCTTTCTCCTGCAGAAACACCTTGCTTCTCTCAGATAAATAACTGTATCCAAGCAAAGATTTTTGTCATGCCACTTTTCCCCGTTTTCCAGAATGGCAGGACATGCAGCGTGCTGTTGGTGTAGATGCAGTACGTATAAGGAATTAAAATGCAGTGCCTAGTTATGTTTGTCTGCTCCAGCACGCATGCATGTGTGCAGGCGTCCGTAGCGGCAGCCGGGGCACTGGCAGCCCGGGCTGTCCCTTTAAGCCTGGCTGGTGTATTTTTAGAAAGCATAAATAGGCTACATTCTCCCACTTGCTCACTATCCAAGACATAAAAAGGAAGGGCTTTCTGTTTTCTTCAAGTCTCCTTCCCCTGCTGGCACCATATAAGTCTGTCTTTTAAGCAGTACAGGTCCACAGCTCTTTTTTTTTATTGAGAAGCTGCAGAACTCTAACCGGTGGTTCAATAAATTGTATTACATCCCTTTCGTACTGAATGCCCTACAAGCTTTGGCTTTCCATGTGTAATTGCAAGCTGTTATTAGCCCAGAGCTTTGTCCGTTACTGTGCCACACTATTGCTGAGCGGTCAATTTTTTTCCCCTGCCATTTCCTTTGCTCACACCATGCTGACCACGTTGGCCAGGGGCTGCCCGAGGTTTATAGTGCAGCATTGATTTTTCTTTTCTCTCAATACTGACAGAATCATAGATCCAAGGCAAATAAAGAAATGCATTCTGTGGTGATGAAATGTCTTTCGTTCAGCCTGGATTGAATCAAAGGCCATCACAGAAATGTTCTACTCTAAAATGCTAGTGAAGCTTAAGGCATTGTTGGAAAATGAACTTTCCATTTTCTTAGCTGTAATTTGGATTCTCAAATCACTGTGCTAAAAATAATCAGATAAAATTGAATATAGACTACAAGCCTATGTAAAATGTTATTTGTTAGGTTTTGCAAGCTGCTGCAGCTGATATGAAAGGAATCTGGCAATAGATCAGAAAAGTAATTGCTTAGGTGGATTTCTAGTAAGTATGTTGCATTACTCTGAATACCAAGGTATAAGATGACTGCTCTATAATCCATACAAACCATGGTAAATAACCAAACCATAAAGATACATTTTGCATATCTACTGGAGGGAAATATTTCTAGTAAAAAAATTATCACCTTACATCAGCTACATCTCAATGATTAGTATTTTTGCTTTTTGTTTGGGGATGTCGAAGGACTTTTTTAGATGAGCAAGTGTCATTGTCCCTGTTATACAGGTGGAGAAATAGAGGCAAAAAGAGTGTGGGGACAGACAAAAATCACACAGTGAATCTCTGGCAGGGCCTGGGAGAGAACTTTGATCCTCAGAAGCTTAACCCTATTTTCAATGCAAAATAAAAATAGCCATGATTTTCATGACATATGTGGGAAGAGGTCACTCCCTATGGTACTGTTGCCACCCCAGGCTGTTAGGGACCAGAGGTGGCCCCAGTCTGCATGGTTGGCTGTGCTGGCACAGAACTTCAGCTGTCCATGGAAAGGGAGCACCTTTACTAATTTTTAGGCAAATGTCATTTCTCATAACGCAGAGCCAGCTTAGTAACCCAGACCTGTCATCTTGGAAGACAGAAGACAGAACAACATGTTAAATATTTTCCCATATTCTGGGTTCCCCCCTGCCCCCCCGTTGTATTATCAAGACTCATGACTTAACACCTGGTGTATGTGGCCATTAGAAATTTAACCCAACTCAACATCAAGGACATCAATGCTTTCCTCCATGAAAAGAACAAATAAATTGTGCAGAAAGACTGAGCAGAGGATCCTTACGTCCTCTCCCTCGCAGGACATGGCGCAGTTCCCTCTGTGGCCCTGCAAAGGTAAAGCCCCAACTTCTACAGGGTCCCAGGGTAAATGTTACCTTACCTGGCAATCCAAAATGTCTTCTGACTCCACACCTCAGGGAGATCCCACATGTTTTAGTGAGAAGCTGGGGGGGGGGGGAAGACGGGGAAGGGTACCCAGAGGGTAGAAAGAGGGGAGTATTTATAAATGAAAATAACAGATGGATTCAGCAAAGTTAAAACTACAAATTGAAAAAATAAATGTATTTGAGTGTAGCCCTTGGGCAACGTTGCATTAATTCCCTAGCTTTGTACCTTCCTTTTTCTCCTTTCTTAATGACTACACATCTGATATCAATATGCACTGTTTACAGCTATTCCTTCAGCATCACATTCCTAGCAATGCGCAATAGGTCTTTACACTGCATAACAAGTCAGATTATTTTTCTTCACTGATGATACAAAAAAATTCTAAAAAAAATTAACTTTTTGGTGTCTTCACCACTTCACCAAATTCAGTGTCTTATTCAACCTGAAATGCTTCTGAACCTTTTTTTTAATCAAAAGACCACTAAAACTAAATAAGTTAAAATAGAAAATCTGTCAAATTTTAAAATCTGTCCTCCGCCCCAAATTGCACAGGAATCTTCCCCACAAAATTTCTCAAAAGGTTACAGTGTGACTGAATCTGTGTTATTCACCGTAAAAGACTTTGTTGTACTAAGTGTTATGTGGCTTTCATTTGTAATTTTTAAGAATGCTCCAAAGTGGAAACAAAATCAGGGTTAGCTCCCTCCTATTTTTCTTCCCAATTTGATTCTCCCCACAGGTTCAGAAACACTTGAAAAATCCATTACTTTCTCTTCCTCCCATTTTGTCCCACTCCAGCCTTGTGGTGCTCAGTAATATGTAAAACTATAGCAAAGAAGGCTCTGCAAGTTGACCTGAAATCAGCTGCAAACTGGCTCAAATCCTGGAAAATGTAGATCTGTCTAATGATTCTCTATATTGGACCTGCAATGATTTTCAGGTCTTGCACCCGCCATGGATATCATTATACAGTCATCATAACCGTTCCCTTTTAGGTAAACCTTTTTCAGACCAATTAACTCACATCTTTTGCTTGCTGGTGTTCCTGATGCAGATAAAGGATAGACTCGGCAGTAACCAAAATGAGGGACTGCTATTTAGGTGTGTTGAAACCTTCAAAATTCACTTGCCAGGATTTTTGACTGTAGCAGGTTTGGGTTGAGATTTAAATTCAGATTCAGGGCTTGTATTTGGACAGTATCTCCATTAGGAGTTGGACCAAATAAGGAGTGGAGGTTTCCAAGTGTTGGTAAACTGTCCACCAAGGATGGAGAGTGACACTTGGCAATTGTGGGTACGGGTGTACAAGGTAGGGATGAAACTAAGATGTGTGTAAAGCTGGGAACACAGCTGCCCTTCTGCCTCTGTGGCTTTATGGATTTGCAACATCGCTTACGGCTAAAATCCAGCCATTGCTCTGTACAGGCTACAGTCAGGAATCTCCACTCTAAATCCTAGGAGGGGGAAAGTGAGGAGAATCTACAAACAGGATTAGTGTCAGGGAGCGCAAGCGTGATGAATACTTCCACATATTACCAAATTGTATATAATAGCCTAAGTATGTAGGAAATCATTGTCGGAGAAAAAAGCTGTTAATTGGATCATATACGAAATGCAATGTTTTCTTAATGTCTCAGCTGGTGAATAAGTGCTTGTTGACTGGTGCATGATCTCTGTGTTTTTATAAAATGCCCATACTAGCAAGCAGCTATGATGATTAATTTTTAAGGGGGATGAAAAAGATCAGCTATACTTGCAGTCCCAAATGGACGTCTTTTCTCTGATCCACTGGTTCACAGCTTTAAGTGTAACAAGCAAAAATGGTTGAACGAGCAAAGAGCTAAGGAAACTAGAGTGGCATCAAAATGCAAAGCAGCTCCATCATACTCAGCAGTTCAGTGCGGAAGCATCATTCTGCACTCCTTGCTCTGCTCAGCAAGGAGCAGCTTTTGGTTTAAAACATAAAGAAGGCAAAAAAGTTAAAATTTGTGTGGCAGTAAGAAAAGAAGATTAGTAATAATGATTCCAGCTCTACTGTGAAAGTAACGGAGATCTTACAGGACCTGTCAGCTTGGTTGGTCTGAGGGCCAAGTGTGTGACTGAGTTTGCAGCTGGTTTCTGCAGGAGGTACCTAAGCAGGAGCACAGGGCCAGGGCAGTGTTGCAGCCGAGCGCAGGCTCAGTTTGACCATATAGTTCACATCCTTGGTTAAAGACGTGTAACTGCGGACTTGATTTTTGAGATCCCCCTGTCCCCTGAAATCTGCTAAAGCGAAGGCAGTCAGGTACCAGCTGCTTTCAGAGGCTGTAGGCCATGCTGCTCGCCAGGCAAGGGGCGTCTGGTTGTGTCTTGCCCTGCTCTGTCACAGAGTCCTTTGTGCTGGAATCTGCCTTAGGTGATTTCATGATCCTCTGCAAATTTGGCCTGCAAAAACAGTGGCAGCAGCAGAAAGTCTTTATGTGCATGGCAAAACAGAAAGTTGTTTGTTTTGTGAAGCAGTTTGGGGAAGAACATCGTCTGTATAAAGCCCAGCTCCCTTTTGAGGAGCTCATCTTCCTCAACCTCTTTGAATGTCATCTTTCAGCAAAAGATCAATGAGAATTCCTTGGCATATTCGTGTTGTTTAGCGGTCATCACCCTACGAATATTGAACCTGTCTGGGGGACCTGATCCTTTTCTGTGTAAAGGTCCCCTGCAAAGATGCTCAGTGCCTTCAACCCTCCCTGGGTTGAAGCATCCCTCGGCACCTTGAGCAGCCCAATAGGTGCACGCTTCTAAACAGCTGCCAATACACGTGAATTTGCATAAGACATACAGAAAACTAGCGAAAGTATGATGTTCATTGGGATGTTCTGTCTAAATTGAGACTTTTAAGCACTAATAATAATTAACTACTTTCTTAGCAACAAAAAACTCTTAAATGCCTATTTACTTAACAGTCCCCTAGGGTGCCTTTGTTCTGAATGGGCTAAAAAAATCTTAGCTGCAAAATAAGCAGGCAATTCCAATCAATAGAGCCAGAGGACTATATTGATTACCAGAACTCCATTCTTTAGTCATTAACCCTGTGAATTCTTTACAAAAGCTGTACAGGACAATTCCTAACCACTACACCGTTTGAGGAGTCATTCAGATATTTGAATGTCATTAAACTTTCATAGCCTGTTTACAGCCCCTTCAGCCTCGCCTGAAGGATTGTGCTCCAAGACTCCCTGCCACACAGCCACGCTCTGCCCAGCTGAACTGACAAACAGCATTAATCAAGCCCGGAAATTTCTTCTGCAGATGTGTTTTTCTTGTTAGTTATTGCTAATATTGCTACAGAGCAGGGAGGCAGATCATGGAAGCAGTGAAATAATAGTCTTAGTTTTTCCACATTTCGGCTCCACGCCAGAATGCTCTAGCTGGTGATAAACATGCCTTTTACTCATCCTTGTATGGAAAACCACCCGCACGCCCTGTAGGTCCCTACGTCTGTACTGGATGCCACAGGGCTCCATATGTGGATGGGAGGGGAATGACACAAAGTGGGGCAGTGGGGAGGGAAGGAAACGGTGAGGTGGGAGGAGGAGGAAGAGGAGGTAGCGTTGCTGGGAGAGCTCATCAGGTCTCTCCACCTCCTTCCCCTCGCTGGGTCCTGCGGGACCTGCCCCCACAACACCTCCCTCTCAGCAGCCCTGTATTTAAGAGAAGATTCTCGCATTTCAGATTAAGAAAGTTCATGACACACAGTAATGGCTCTAAATGATAAATTGAATCACGCAGACAACAATGGAATAGAAGCAGCACAAATGAGCCAAACACCAGCAATTTAAGGGGATGCCGAAGGAACTCCCAGCAATCACAGGTCCACTGCGAAGACAGGTGCTCTTCCTCTTCAAAGTTCAGGTGGCTCTGATGGTATAAAACACGTAATGTTCTATAATGTAGTGTTTCTTTGCTATGGAAACTGTGAGCTGACCAGCATGTTTGTAAATACACAGAATGGGAATGGTTATTCCTAGATATTTCCATAATGTCTTATATACATTTCAGCCACGGCTTGTCCCTGGGTTGCTTGCACCAACTGTTCTTTTACTGGTTATGGCTTTGACCCGATGCCCGGTGGATATGGGGTTTTGGCTGAGGCTGTGTTTGTGCCGGTTACACAACGCAAACATGGTATTGTTCCTTGCCTCCCACTGTACCATGAAGATTCTAGCCACAACATAGCAAGCAATCATTTGAACACCAAGCAATCACTTGAGCTGAAACTGAGGATATTTTGAAATTAAGGAACAGTTTGAGAAATACACAAGAATCTGCCTAAACACTGGCAAACAGGGAATGTAATTTCAGAGTCATAACTGAGCAATATTCCTACATTTAGTCGTGAAAATTGTCCTGCATCTTTTTTACAATTAGTACTTGATCCACTCCAGTTTCAGTGTTCCGCCATTATCCTTATCTATTTGAAAACTCCCCAAGAGACCTATAATGAGCCAGGGCCATTTTCATGACTATTGATTTCATGGTTAAAATTATAGTATTTGATTGTTATTTGACCAAACTGAGATTATTGTTTGTTTTGAAAACAAGAGCAACACTAGCAAAAGTCGTGTCCCTAGAAAAGTACAAAGTTAGGAGCTGCAAAACAGCACCGCTTCTCCTTTGATCCCGCGGTGCTCTGTGAAAGCCCTCCTCAGTGCTGCTGCTTTACAGACAGCAAGCAGAAGGCACGCAGAGCTTCAGTGACCTTTCCAATGTCACCTCGTGCATCGTGGCAAAGCATGGGATAGATCTCAAGTCTCCTTCCTCCCACCCCACACCCTCACCACTGGCACACATTTTCCTGCATGGGAAATGCTCATACCTGCTTGCAGAGCTGCTTGTAGTCAGTGGGTGTGTTTTGCGGTGAAGGCTCTTTTAGGACTGAAAGGAATGAATTTCATTATAACTTGTGGCTACATAAATAGACACTGGACAACCATTTATGAAGTTTATTTTTCACTGTCACAATGCATTTAGAAAATGTTGCTAAATCCAAAGACTTTCTGCAGGCTCCAGTTCCTGCTTTTCAACAAAATAAACCAATCACAATTAGTAATGGATTTCAGATACATCCAGAAATGTTTTAAGCAAGTTCCTAAATGTGATAAGAACTCCAAATACCTTTTTGAATAGGGTATTTCAAAGGACTGTTAGGACTAAATGGCCCTAGGGTGTCACATGGACAGAATCACCATTTCTTTGCACTCTGTTTTATTTTTTCAGTTTGAGACCAGTGTTTTATGACACTGAGGGCAGATCTCCCCATCCTTTCTTTTCTGTCTTGGCGTTTCGAGCTGTGTGAAATCCAATAAGTTTGGATTTCATACAAGTATTTCCTAGCAAAATTGTGGGCACCATCAGGGACTGGCAGAGGAGTGAAGCAGGAGGGTCCCCCTCCAGCAGGCAGGACCTACCTGAGCTGTTGCCCAATAACTCCACAAGAAATGGGGCAAATGTAGGTGCAGTTGCCACATTTTTGCCTTTTTCTATCAATGCCATGGAAATCACCACTAGTTTAACAAGTGAATTTAAACATCTTGGCTCCAGTAGCTGCTGCTGTCTGCATCTTCAGAGCAGGAGCATTTTGACATCCCGTTTTCTTCAGGCCGAGTCACAGGTCAAAGGGCAGTGGACACCTTTACCCCAGCTGCCAGCAATGTGCCTCCTTTAAATAAATTAAACACCCCTGTCCCCAGAGAAGCAGGTGGGGACTGTGTTTGTGTCCATGTGGGCAGGACAGCTTGGCTGTGCCCTTGCAGGGGGCTCCCATAAAGCTGTTCAGCGCATGGGTGATCCCCGTGCTCAGGGCTCTCCTGAGCATCACTGTGCCAAGCCTGACCTCCCATGATGCGGCCCCCAGCCAGGGCTGAGCTTCCAGGACACGTGAGACAGCCCTGAGAAATGCACACAGCTAAAACTGCTCACCAGTAAATATACCCTGCTGCATTTAGAGGCTCCTCCAGCTCAGACTAATGTGCCTTGGGGAGGAGTGCAGTATCCTGGGGGACACAGGGGAGAGCAGATGGAGGTGATGGAGCCCTCCTGCACCCAGCCAAGGAGGGAGGGGAGCACTCCTCACCCACTCTGAGAAACACCTTCCTCTACATTTAACAGAGGAGGGTTGGCTGCTTTTCTGTCCTCTGCTGCCCTTTTACTTAAAAGTCTGACTCCTGGGAATCCGTTTTGAAGTGAGGCTACAGGCAGACCCTGATTGCACGTGCCAGTGCTGTATCCATGCGCACCTGAGGAGAAGAGCAAGCTTTAAACATGCAAAGCTGTTGTACAGGTGATCCCCTTGCAGCTCGTGGGCAGAAATGCCCGCGATGGTTTAGTTAGGAGGGGAGGAGGAACGTGTGCCTAGTGCTATGTATGCGGCTCAGCAAATCCCTGTGGCACTCAGGGCTCTCTCTGCATCACCCACCCACAAAATATCTGCGCCAGCAACCCAAGAAAGCATTCCCCTCCAAAAGTGCCGTGTGCTGCTGCTTTCATCTCTGAAAAAGCTGCGCCATTTAGCAACAGGTCTCTGCTCACTGATCCTGAGAGATGCTCGTACTACCACCCTGCTGTCCATGTGAGCCAGAGGCAGAAGACACTTCTGCAGAAGAAATAGGTGCTTAAAGCCTTATTCTGATTACATCTACTCCACATAAAGCACAGTAACTTAATTCAAGCCAACAGTCACCCCAGTGTGAAACGGGATCGTGGCAGATCAGAAGCTGGGTTGTAATCCTCTCATTGCCCCAAAATAAATTTTCTTCTTGGTAGCAGGGCTTAACGATAAATGTTCAATCCTGACTCGTACACGGCTTAGGAGCGCAAGACGGGTAGCCTTGCAAGGGCTGCTCAGCATTCGGCAGCTGTGCGGGCAGCAGCCATCACCGGGGGCTGCAGAGGGAGCAGGCTGGGCTTCTGCATGTGCCCTGGCTGTGAGGGACTCGCAGGAAGCAGCCCCAGCAGCCATAACTGCTGCCAATGATGACATTTCAGAAGGTTTTGCCTTGTAGAGGCTTCGTAGATGTCGTCCTCAGCGCTCCCTGCTGAAGCTCCTGGTGGTGGCTGCACTGAAGGGAGCAGGAGCCAAGTCATTCCCCTGGAAGGGACGGCTCCATGTCGGGTTTCTCCATCACTGTCACATGTATCTCTGATAATATTTACTTACTGTTTGAAAGGAAAATGGCTTTCTAAAGCCATTATTTCTTTCACCCGTCTGCTGTCATAAAGGTCTTTGTGATGGAATGATAGAGGATTCATGCACAAAAATGGACAGAGCAGGGAGAGGTACCAAAATATAAGGGCACCTCTAGGTAGGGCAATGTAAGATCACTGTGTCTATCAGTGGCAGTCACACCCATTGTATATGTAAAGGCAAAAAATATGAACTATAAATAAATAGGTAAGATGAGCACTGATATTTGAAGGACTTGGAAACTAGATTTTGGCTTAAAGGTTTTTTTTTTAAGGTGATATTTAATCCCATCTCATCCCATCTCATGTTTTCCTGTATTCCTTTCTGTCTAGTTTGAACCCCAGCCTCGACACAGTACAGTCTGTTTATCATTAGTAAGATGTAGTGTATATTAAAGCAGCAATAACAGTAAGTCATTTAGAGCGTACGTCACAGGTTACAGAGAAAATAGGGATGCTATTTTATTATGCTGAAGCTGTAAAGCTTACGCTAATACAAAATATTGCTGGCAGTCACCTTGTTTTATTCTTCTTTTAACAACTTACTAACAGTGTGTAAATATAAAAGCAAACTTTGATTTTTCCATCTGGATACACTGAAAACTCTTTCAATAAAAATGCTAGGGTGCATTTAACACTGTGACCAGAAATATTGAAATTTGACAGTTAGGAGGTTAAAGGTTTCAAATTTATACACAGAGGTGTTTTGCTCCTGTCATGGTCATAGCAGCTTGCTCAGGATAACCCCTTTTGCTTACTGAACCTTTGAAAAGCAGAGAACATTAAGCAATATGTCTTGGCAGATGCCCTGGGATTTCATACCACCAGCAGAAGCCCATATGCACACAAAAAGTGAACCTCTTAGGTGAAAAGTGGTGAAGCCTTTCTTTCTCTCTGCTCCTGCACCATGTGCTGGCAAGCAGCTGTCTTGCACTGCTGCCACCACTGTCCTTTCCGCTAGAATTAAGGCAGAGTTTCTGTAATATTTCTCAGGTATAAGGTGCTACTGCTTTTAATTTCCACGTAGATTGCTCGAAACAGTGGCATCAAGAGAACATGTACAGAAGCTATTACTGTGAGGAAATGGCACCAAATAAATAGGTCTTTTATGTTCCTGCCATGAAATACCTGCATAAAAGATAAAATAAAATGTACTTTGCACCCCCAAATGTTAAGATTTTATATTTCTTCTAGTTGTTATTTTAGGAATTTCAGCCTGTGGCATATATGTGTAGTACAGTATTGGCCTCTTTACTGCCATCTGAGAGAATAAGTGCAGCTGAGAACAGACAAGGTACCACGATGCCTCCAAATTTTTAAAAAAATTGTATTTTTCAAGGTCTAAAAAAAAACAAAACCAACACTATGTGTTGACTTACTGAGAAACCATCACCACATAGACCTGCTTGAAACATTACAGCCTTGGCAAACCAGCAAGTAAAATGATCGACTTTCCTTTTTTGATCTTCATATTGTAGCATGTAAGAGAATCGCTATGGGCACTTCTTTTCATATTCGCCATAAAACTGTCCTCATAAATATTACTACAAATATACAATGGCTTTTTGGCTGATGTTCTCAAAACAATTACAGTGAGAACACGTTTTTACACATCAGCATCTCTGCAACATTAACGTACCCACCTTAGAGCAGAGTAGAGCCACGTCCCACGCGGGTAGGCACGGTGGGGCTGGCAGAGGGGATGCTGCGAGGCAGGCAGCCCTGCTTGTTAAATGCTTCCCCGCTGTTGCTCCAGGGGCTTGAGGAATTTAGGGTTGGGTCTAAACTCAGGTTATAGCCCCTATTCACTTCAAACCGAGGAGCATGCAGCCTCTGCCTTTGTTGCTCGTAGGACCCACACCAGCGGGAGCACCAAGCACGGGGCAAAGCCCATCTGTTTGCTCAGGGCTTTGCCTGGGGCGGGCGACGGCGGGACGTGGGGCAGAGGCCGAGGGGCAGCTGGTAGGAGATCCTACTGTGGACTTCGTGCTCTTACAGTGAAACAACAGCAGGCAGGAGTGCGGAAGCCAGGTGCACACAGGATTTTAGCAGTTTAGTGACGGTCTGTGAGAGTAATTTGTTCTCAGGTCCTGGAAAAGAGCACGTGGCAGTGCTGAGGCTGCACAGCACTGTCCCCTTTGTAGTGTGTGTCAAGGCCAGGTGTATCTGAGGAGAGGGACTCTGTCATGCTTCTCAGACATATATTGTGCTCCAGGAGCAGAGGCAGGAAATGTTGCGTGGGAAGCATGCAGAAGGGACCGTGCTGTACCCGTAAGTGGTTTGGGGCTCCCAGTGTGCTGGAAAGTATGCAGAGATCACCACACCTCCTGCGATTCCCCAGGGAGTCCAGCTCTCCTGTGCCCTGGCAGTGATGAGGCGGGAGGTTTGGCTTTACATGTTCTTACAGGTGTAAATACCTGCCCAGGTTCAGGCATCTGAGAGCTCAGGTTTCGGTACAGTTAGGAGAAATCGCGTGTCTTGCGCACAGCAGAATGTCCTTCAGGACTCCAGTTTTTCGGCTATTGGAGCAGCTGTCAAATTACAGCACTTGTACCAGTCGTAATAGCTGAGCCGTTTTTATTTCGAATTACTTCCCTACGTAACGGCCCATTCCTCCCACCGCTCCCTGGCAGACAGTTCGGGGTACTGTGTATCACTAAGATCCAGCTTAAAGCTGATTGTCTGAAGTACGTGGCAGAGGGGCACTCTAGGCAATGGAGAGAGAGGCTGGATTAGAAAACAACCAAATCAGAATTGTCAGTTAATGCCATTGAAAACATTAAACTCCTCTATTAAGGGCTTCATTGGTCCCCAAGGCTTTCACTGTGCCATCTAAGTACTGGAAGGAGCCTATTGTAAGCTCCTTGCATTGGGTGAATCTCCCCTGTGCTGTCTTCAAGACATATACCATCCAGCCTTCAGAAATTCAGATTAAATACTGTGAGGTAAATATATTCTCCTGTCTCTAGTCCTGCTATAGTTGGTTTGTTTGTTTTCCCCAAATACTTCTTTATCAGTCTATTTTCCTCTCTAGTGCTGAGACCACTCTGCGCGAGCCAGCAGCCTTCCGGGGTCCTGGCTCACCTCCGGTACAATCATGCAAAAGAAGCAATTTTTCATTATTGATAAAATGTAATGTCATAATGTCATGGCCTTTCAGGTCATCATCTTTGTAAGTCAGCCATGACATTATCACAATTTATAATGATAACAAATGACCATAATGTTTGCATGTAATTTTCATTGGCTATTGCAGAATTCTAAAATCACTCCATCGAAGGATGGATTTCATTAACAAGCGACTGCTATTGCACGGTACTAACTGCTTCTACTGGGGGCTTTTTGCTAACCCGAAGCCTATTCTGTCTGATATACAAGATTTATGTACTTAGTAGAAATCTAAGGTTTGGTGGTTCTTTGTTAGTTAAGTACTGATGCAAATTGAGAGAATATTTTTGGCTTTTTGTAGTAAAAAGTGCTTTGTAATATGCCTAAATACTAATAATTTCTAAATGCTTATGTAAATGTGCACCCCATGAAGATCGCTGGCTGGCAGGTCTGACATGAGTGTCAAATTCATTCTTGACTGTAGTGTTGGCTTTACTTATTTAATATTTCATGATAAACTTAAAAGATTTACAGCTTCAGGGGCTGGTGAGAATCATAGGACATTTATTTTCATGTGATATTTAGAGGTTGGAGCTCCAGACCCCAAACACTTTAAATATATTCTTAGCTTTAACGCCTGGACTGAGAACATCACTGGGACTGGTTCCCCTTGCTCTGCAGGATCAGGACCTCAGTGTAAGTGCACCAAATTCAATAGAGCTGAATCCGGAGCACTTGTAGGGAGCACTCTGTCAATCTAATCCATAAATAAATACTCCTCTACTTCTGAAGCACTCTGAAGCTAATGCATGAAAAACAATGAAATGCCTGGGCACTCTAGGCCTCTTGAAAAAGCAGTGCCAGGCTTTTGTATATGTGTGTGTCTGCGCGCGCACACATGCGTGTGTAGGAAATAAATTAAAACAACTAAACAAAAATAAAGGTTTCTGAAATAGCAGCTGTGAGTTATAGTCCAACAGACTCCATGACAGGCCACCAGGCAAAAGGACTCTCTGAGCTGCACAATTGGTCCCCAAGGGACATGGCGCCTCGGAGAGGACAAAGCAAGAGCCGGGGACTCTCGGCTGTGCTTTGTTTTGACCTACGAGGCTTATCAGACCCGTGTTGTGATTCATTTTTCATCTGCAGCAAGAAGCTTGCAGGAAAATTTTACCTTTTTTTTTTTTTCTTCTGGTTCTTGGGGCTGCTACTTTTTTTACTGGAAATTGTAAAATTACTGCCCTTTGCCAGATTTGCAAATTCACAAAGGAGGAAATACCTAATCTCACTTGCTAATGTTTTTAAGGGAAACAAGGATACCTCTGCATCTGTATTCATACCACGGAGTCTACGGAAGTCAGAAGGAAGTGATGATCGGCCATGTGTGTGTTCTGAGTTCATGGGAGTTTTTCTACGGAAGAACTATTAGAACTTTCTATTAGACTAAGTTTTGTCCTTTGTCAGTGTGACACCAAGGCTACCTGGTTATTATTGCATTGTCCAGTAGGTCACGCAAACATGTAAACACAAGGCTCTCTTTCCTTTAGAGTGAATTGTATATAAAATACCTCATTGTCTGGGGGATCACACTTTATGTGGGATATTGCCCAATTATATTCATGGCCATTCATTTTGTAGGGCTTGAACATCACTCATATGGGGATCTCCTTGTTACTGTCTTTGAAATCTCTACCATGAAGACTAGTTTCATCAATTTTCCAAGCCTACTGGTCTACAAATGACCCAATAAGGTCATCCATGGCAGTTCAGTCTCCATACTGTAATTGCTCAAACAGACCATAGACGGTTGTTTTGAATGCTTAAAAGAGTATCTTCCTTCTCAGCAGCAAAGGGGGCTGAACTCCATTGCTGTATGCAGGCACACTTGCATCAAGATAAATTCTTTTAAGTCACTTTAGCGGAAAACTGCTTGAGCTATCAAAGTTGGGATGTGCTGCGAGCAATGAACATTAACCAGAGTCTTGGGAGATACCAAAAGAAACCTAAGTGTCTGTGTTTAATTGTCCTTCCTGAAATACCTTTTTATTACACATCCCTGTTGTTCACTTAATTTCCTCAGTCTAACTCAAGTTTTACTTTCTTTCTTGGATGCGTTGACAGCCCAGGGGCTTGGTTGTATCAGGATACATTTTGCAAACTCTTAGTGAGATGGGTCAGGTCAATTTTAGCACAGCTCCAGCTCTTCTTGTACAGTTAGTGTCCTCAAAGATCAGATGCAAAGAAGTATGGGGGACTTGAGTGGATTTGCCTCAGTTTCTGTTAAATTATGTTATCCCAAAACACTGTTCCCTGAATTTTAAAGATTATGGCTCCATCACACTGCTTAATTGGTGTTTTAATGATGTTTTATTTGGTGACATGCATAAAGAGATGTCTGCGAGATTGCATGATACCATTGCAATAGTCTGTGTAACTTCCCAGGTGATTTTTACTCCACCATCGCTTCGTTGCTTTTCAGCACCCCAGACCCAGCTCAGCACTGCCCATTTAATCAGCTGCCCTGCTCAGATGAGTCCTCCTGCTTAACTTGATCTGAGCAGAGGCTCAGAGCAGAATCAGAGGCTGTTCTTCCACAGAAAGAGAGAAGAATCTACAACATTGCAGAAAGGCACGAAGAAAAGACTCCTTTGCATTCTCTGACCAAGCCTCCTTAAGCAATTGTTTGCAAAGATGCTTTCACCCCTTGGTTTCATCTCGGTGTTGTTCTAGCCGGCCCGTATAGGCTTCCTCCCACCAGATGCTCATGCCTATGTCTGAGCTCAGTAACAAGGTGTTATCCAGCTGTGAGTACCGATCTGCTTTGCTACAGGTTGCCGGGTTGTTCCCCACCACCTGAGAAATATCCACAGAGAACAGGCAAAGGCTGGTTTCAGCTTGGCATGACCTGGTTGTGCTGTGCCGCTTCTCTTCGCAGAGCGCAGTGGCACCTGCTGGGGCTCAGGGTGGTGGAGGATTTTACAAGGTGCAGGGAACAGCAAGGCATGAGTTTCGGTGGAAGGGAGGTGGAGGTGGGCATTGCTGCCGGAGCAAAGCCAGAGCCACTTGATACTTCCAAAGCACACAATTCTGTTTTTCTGAAGGCTAAATAAGAAGTAGCATAACGTGTAGAATTAGCACAGATTTGCTGCTTTGTCATTAAAAATGGGTTTGCTGCTGAGGGAATGTCTGTTTGTACTGTCAGGCCTCGGCTCAGCGAGAGCGTGTACTGCACTAAAGCAAACGAAAGGGGAATTATACAATATTGAATGTGGACCTGTCTCTAAATGCATTGAAAATGCAGGTTATTGTCTTTTGGCATTTCCTAAAAAGCCTCTTGAGCTCCTGTTGGCAACCGCTGATATTGAGGGTACTTTTAGCTGTTTAAGTCTTCCTGTTCTAACAGGGGTCAAAGGGCTATAAAGATCTTCTCAAAAGGATATAGAAGGAATCATTAAAAGGGAGGAGGAAGAAAGTGACAGAAGGTCAGCCTTTTTTTTTTTAATGGGTGCATCCCCGAGGGGGTCAGACACAGTTGTGCATTATACTCCAGCTCCAGTACCTGACTTTTAGAAACCTACAGCAAATCTTATTAGCACTTCCATAAGCATAAAATACAGGACAGAGCCCAATGTTCCAGGCAGAAGTAAGAGAGAAAAACCATGAAATAAATCAATTTAGTCTTTCAGATGAATTTAAATCAACATAGTGCAAGGATATGACCAAGATGAGGACAAATACTCAAATATGTGTAAGGCATTTTACGGTCCCTGGGAAGCGTGTGCATGTATCTGTGAGTGTTTAATTCCCTTGTTGATCTTTTTTTCCTTAGAGACAAATTTACTGTATGCTCATTGCTATAGCATGTCATGTAGCTTTTTGTAAGGACTAGTGTAGGGCAAAAAATTTACCTTTTTATGTGACACAGCCAAACAGAATTGTGAAGGTTTTCAGTGATTTCTAGACAGCAAGCAATAAACTGCGTTTGCACCCACACACTTACTGCCTAACACCCCATCTGGTAACATTTCCACGTCTCCAGGAAAGAAATCAATAGCAATAATCTGTGAGGGCCTCATAGGGTGTATATTTTTTTATCACACTGCTATTTGGAATTTTTTTCCTATCTGCTTATAGCACTAGATTGTTCTTTTTTTGTTAGCTAACATTGAAATCTTGGAACCATTATTATATTTTATAAAAAGCAGTAACTAAAACTGGGGTCAGAATAATATATTCTAAACACTCATATTCAATAATATCACGGTGTTCAGACAGCAAAGTCCTGTTCAGTGAAGGCACTGAAAAATCTCATACAGTAAGAACCTGTGCATTTAAAATGATATGCTAGCACACTTCAAAGACTAGCATCCTAAAAATTCATGATTACTTGAAGATAGTTTATATTAAAAGGGAGTATACCTCCAGCTTTCATCTTGCTCCAATGCAGAGAAGAAATTGTCCTTATATTCTGAAATTTAGAACTGTGTCACTGTTGGTTTTCTGCGTAAGGAGGAAATATGATGCTTTGTTACTGGTCTTATTTATTGCAGACCTTGTCTGGAATCTAGTATTGAAGCTGTGCTTGATGAGTTGCTGCCTTGAACTTTTCCACTGATCAATGCTGGTGCTATGGCTGCATGAAAGAATAGCTTTCCTGAGGAGAAGCTATCACATGGGAAACACACTACACAGTAAACTAAGAAATCTGCTATAATCTCGTATGCTTAGGCTTAGAAACGTGTTTCCCAAAAGAAATGGTGATAGTGAATGACCATTTAAAAACTGAGATGTTACATGAGCCAAGAGGTCAGGTCAAGAACAGGGACGTATTAAAAAAAGAGAGAAAGAAAGATGGGAGAAAAAGAAAGAAAGAAAGAAGCAGAAACCCTCCTTTCGCTAACATGATAAGACACAACTGGACAAAATGCACAGCTGAAGAAGAGGCCATTACAGAGCCAGGAGACAGGAATCATATTTCTTCTTCTCCCTGCAGTGACAAATAAAAGGTTGTTTTGATTTTTGCTGTACAAATAATAAGCTTTACTTAGAAAGTGTAGCTGCTGAGTTGTTCTCCCCCAAAATATTTTTCTTTTTCTGTCCTAATAGCAACACTAGAGGAAAGAAAAGGAAGCAGTTCTGTAATCGGCATATATTTTATTTACTCGCATATTGTCCTATGTGTCTTGCAGTGGGGGTGGGATTGGCAGTCTGAACACAAGGCAAGGCCTTTGGAATTGGGATTTCAGCAGCATTTAGCATGGGCAAATCTGTGTCTGTGCCTACCAAGCCTTTTCCTTTGTGCCAAGGCTGTCAGTTGTGTGACACTGGTTTTTTTCACATAGGAAATACACTATGCTGGACCCACTGAAATCCTTTCTTTTAAGTTGCCAAATCACCATCTCATTTGGTTACCAGCAAGGCACATAGCAGGTCTCTCTCGGTGCAGTTGGCTGTATTCATGCCTCCCTCTAAATAAGGCAGTTGTAACAAAAATGAGTTTACATTTTTGGAGCACTGTTGCAATAGAGATCCCACGAAGACTAATTAGGTGGATGCACAAGGTGCCTTTGGTTGTAAGCAAAGATTTTAATATAGTTTTATTTTTGAAGTTAGTACCAAACCTAAAATCTCTGGATGAGCTAACCTTATTACTGCTATAAATGACTGCTTTTACCTCATTTTTGCCCCTACAATTCACATCGCCTGTCTTCATTTGCACTCTGAAATGTTGAGAAGCCAAATCTCAACAGTGAACAAATAATAATGCTGTGAGTAAGGATTCAGTAGATTGAATCACTGGTGGAAGGGATAAATGGGGCTGAGAATCCTGGCCTGCCCATGGATACTGTGAACAAGAGTTGCTGGAATTTTTTTACATTAAGTAGGCTCATAAGGAAGGATTTGGGCAGCTAATCTTTGTTTTCTGCTTGGTTGTTTTTAAAATCTTACCCTCGATGTCTCTGCTCTTCAGGTAGGTGGAATGAGAAAAATAGTGCTCTTCTAATTCACATTGTTGCAATAAAAATAAATCCATGGTGACTGGGGTATTCAGATACTGTGGGAAGGAGGGCTATGTAAATACCTGTCAGTGTTTTTTTACCTGTGTTCCAAGGACTATGAATGAGAGCACTATAAAAGATAACCAAGGGTAGCAAACCTATTGTCAATTGGCTTAAATTTTCAGTATAAGGCTCCCTACCTTCAGCAGAAGATTTTAGATGTATAAACATTGAAGAGATTGAAAACCACTGACAGAAAGAGGCAGTCAGACCATTACAGGCACTGAGAACAGTATATTCAGTCAGTATTATCTCAGTCTGAACATTTGAATCTATTCTTCTAATACCATTGAATTTAATTTGGTAGTCTAAATTAAAATACAAGAGTAAAAACTTAGTGTTTTCAATAAAGTTATATTTGAGCTCAGTCTTTGATGATAAAGAAGCCATTCACTTATGTACATCTGCCAGAGCATTCATAGGAAGCATTGGGCTTAAATGAGTTGTGACCTTATGAGACAGTCTACTGTTTGGAGACTATATAGGTGACTGCTGGGTTTTGAGTCTTGACCTTTCTGTTTATATTCATCATGAATGTGCAGATACTTTTATTCTTTCCGGAAAAAGGCTGTCAATCTTCACACTAATTTTAATGCCTGTGCAATGCAGAACAGTGGTGGATCTTAGCAATAACAATCACCAACTGACTAAAATTAACTAATTCAGACTGCTATGCTAAATTGAGTATAAGCGGGTTTGTTTCAGGCTCGGCATGGAAGCACAGGTGCAGTCGATAAATAGGGACACATACGGTGCCTAAATACGCTCTTGCTCGTAGTGACCTCCCAGCGAAAAAGCTCTGACAAATCACTTGTGACTTTCCAGAGCTTGTCGAGCTGCTGTTTAGTTGATCTGTATTTCTCTAGACTAGAAGTGACAGGAAGAGGCACTGATACTTGTGAGCTCGGAAAGGACTTGAATTCCTATCCCAAACTCATGGTGCCTTCCAAGGACTGGCCATGTAAACAGCGCCTGACCCCTTGGCTGGGGCCAAGGCTTGTCGGTCTCTGTCCTTCATCACATCTCCTTTCTTACTTCTGCACAAAAACTCCCTGTTGTTCAGGGACCATCTCAGGAGCTCTTACACCATCTGCCCCATGAGTTGGGGAGACCCCTCTTTCCCCCTCTGCCCACCCCAGGGAGGCTCAGGTGGTGTCCTTGGAGTGCAGCCTGGGGCAGATTGCCATCCTGACATTGCTTCTGCCCCCAAAGCTGCTGAGATACCCCACTGCTGGGAGGTCTCCGCTCAAATCACCCAAATGGCAATGCAGAATATAGCCTAAAATTAGGATGACCCTGTTCCAGGCATGGGATGCTGACGTGCCCGTGGGGCTCTGGAGCAGCTGCCCTCTGCCTTGCTGGGACAGAGGCACAGAAAGAATTTTCCACTGGCAATCTCCAAAAATAATATTCTTTTATAATTTTAACCCAGTCTAGTGCTGAATAGAAAAGGAAACTTCTGTCGGGGCTGTGGTACCCTAAGCAGAAGAGCCTTGTGCAGGCCAGACATCTAATTCTGTGTGGCAGAGCTGTCCTGAGCCCTCATTTCCCTATGGCCGTGGGTTTTACGCTGGCATCACTTGCTCTTCCCCAAAATCCCTTCCTGCTTTTGCCACCTCACACTCTTTCTCATCCTCACTAAATGTTTTCATCCCAAATTATATCTTCATGTATAACTTCTTTATCAGAAAAGCCTCTCCATGGTTCAGAGGAACTTCAGCTGGGGAAACAATTATCTGAAGGAAAAAAAAAAAGAGAAAAAAAAAAGTTTTCCTTGGCTGCCAACTTTTCAGGAGCCAGGTCAGTCGTAGCAAGGATACACAAAGGTATTTTTCAAGCAAATATTACAGAGCTTTTTCACTAAAGGCGTATTGGCTTAAAAGGGCTCCAACCCTCGTGATATCTGAGCTTTCACCCAGGATTGCTCAAATCAATGCAAGTTATATTGCTCCTTTCTCCCATGCTAGCCCAAGTAAGCTTTTATTACCTTCTATACCCTGCCAAAGTCATTGTGATCCCAGTCAGTACCCAGCCGTTCATCGCTGGCAGCGCTTTTCTACCTGCCATGCCCTGTACAGAGAATTATGCACAAGCAGTTGCTTAAGCAGGGTGCGAAAAATACCGCTGTGAGGCAGCTTCAGAACAACTTCGCTTGCTTGTTTCTGCCAATATCCCCATCCTTGTTTGCTTTACCAATGGAAAAGGGTAAATTAAATTATAGTAAAATGTCTTCCTAAATATGCTTTCTCACTCTTCCTTCATGTATACAAGCGCTGCAGACATAGCAAGAGATTATGTATCCCAAAGGAATTTGGTGCAATATTTTGTAATTCTGATTGAAATGTGTTCTGTCTGGTCCCCATAGTTTAATTTAGAACAATTAAGGTTCAGAGTACATGAGCTTGCAAAGCACATTACAAACAATGGCTGCAGAATAAACTGCAAATCAATCCACACTAAATCACCCTGAAAATCCCTGCGAACACAACAAAGAGGTCTAGATTCACAGTCCTTTAATACAATCTCCTCCGTCTTTGTAGCCATAAGTAGTTCAGCTTCTTCCTTTATGGAAAAACGCAATCAAATTATTTCGGGTTTGGGGTTTTTTTGGTTGTTTGTTA
Organism: Ciconia boyciana; assembly: GCF_034638445.1. Lineage (NCBI taxonomy): Eukaryota > Metazoa > Chordata > Aves > Ciconiiformes > Ciconiidae > Ciconia > Ciconia boyciana. The sequence goes on along the minus strand of NC_132941.1, from coordinate 14,564,726 downwards.
CCTGAAATAAAACAATAAAGAATTGTCCTATATGTGTTTATGCAGGCATGTCTAATCAAACCGCAAGAGAGAAGCCGCTGCTGTGCTTCGTTCTCTGCTTTACCTTGCGACGCTTATTTCTAATGATTGCCTTGCTGCTTTTATACAGGATATAGATGAGCAGTGGGTACCAATATAATTAAACCTGATAAGAGGGTGTCCTGAATATCATGCACGTGCGTGCACAGCCTGTGTAATAGGGCTAGTACATGTCACACATCAACTTTCTATGATTTTTACATTACCTTTATTACACTGGCTGACACGCACGTTCTCTGCTTTTATGACAGTAGCTTTTCATTAATACTGTACCTAAAACATTATTTTAAGTGGGGTGAAATCAGGTTAAAAAAAAAAAAAAGTAAAGTTCCTCTGATTTCTGCAAAACTAAGATTTTATTTCCTGTGTGTGCAGACTCTTAAGTCTTGGAAGCAGTAGACAATATATGATGTTTTTCAGCAGATAGTCTTGCACAGCATATTCCCATATTCAGATGAACAGGCACGCATGCATGGATTGCATTGCAATCATACGCAGCCATCGGGAGAAAACTGTGTTTTGTTTTGGTTTTGCCTATGAAAAGAGCCGGCGCCTCGATCTGGCAAGGGTTCGTGCATGGTCTCCTTTTCAAACCCCGGACAATAACCTATTCCTCACAATCAAAGTTCAGTGAAGGGAAATGGCTTCCAGGAGAGCGTGGTAGCCTGGCCAGCCCCAGAGCAATCGCACTACGTGACAGAAGGCAAAGCAGGAGCTATCAGGATAATTGCCTCTGGAAATGACCATGGGGGAGGGCCTGATCCAAAACCCCCACTGGTCAATAAGAGGCTACCGCTGACGTGGGTTCACATCATCAGTTGTTATATCGGAAAGATTTTTTTCCAGGACAGTGGTTCTGATTTGAGCGTTCTTTGCACAGAGCAACAAACACGGATACCCAGCTACTGGACAAGGCAGGGGCTGATTTAAGGCAGTGATGAGGCTGGCATATGGCTGACATGTTCATCAGCACTTCTCTAGGGCTCACACCATCTCTGCATAACCCCACAGGTCTCTCCATACTTACCTTAGTCATACTAATATTCAATGCTACTGATACATAAAGAAGGCAGTAAGACAAAATGATGTTGATATTTTTCCACATTGCCATTTTGCTGCATCCTGCAGCATTTTTTGCAGTGCACTGTGCCCCCGGCGTGGGCAGGGAAACACGCAGCCTTGTGTGCCATTCTCGCAGACCGGCACAAAGCCCATCACATCGAGGTCGCCATCCCAGCAGAGCAGATGCAGGTTCAGGGATGTTTGTGCTCGGTGCAGCACGGTCACGCCAGGCCTGTCGGGTGTCCCCCGTGACGCCTCCCACTGTTGCAGTACCCTAAGCGGAGTGCAGCCCTGAGCCCCAAATGTCACATGAGCCCCTCGGCACATGTCAGTCACATCCCCATTGTGTTCAGCACATTACAGGTTTTACATTTTCCAGTGAGGGCAATGTACATCCTAGCTGAGGCCAATCAATATGCTCCAGGACCATTATCCTATAAAATGCCCACTTATTTAAAAAGGGGGTGGGGGGTACAGACCTTCAGATCTGATCCAGCTCTGTTAAAGTCAACGGCCAAACTTCCATTGATTTTCAGAGGCAAAGAGTTGGCAAGTGCTTTAAAATATTCACAACCCAGGAATAATAGAAACAAGCAGAAAAATATAGAAGCAGCATCCTCAATCCATATACTATGGTCTGCATGATACTTCTGTCATTAAAAATAAACAGTCAGCTATTTGGGAGAAAATAAGGGTGCATAAGCAATTGTGCATTGCAGAATCCCTCAAAGCATAGGCAATGATTATAAGGGCAAAGCATAAAACCTGGTAGGTGTTTTATTTGCATGTTCTCACACTGGTTTCTGAACCACTTTTTCCTTCCCCCTAGCTAGTGCTCTGCTCAGCCTCGCTGTTGTGCTCATTAGTCTGGTTAAGCTGCACTGCAGGATTCAGCTTGTTATTTTAAGTAAAATAATTGAATTAGTCTGGGATTCCATAATTATTCCTTTTTGGGAGATAAGCATATTTAATCTGAGTACAACAGTGTTTGTTCCTTAACCTGGGAGCCCTGGATTTTAAGTGGAGCCAACGGATGATTTTCAGAGAGGTATTAGCACAGCACTTCTATCTGCGGTGTCATGCCCCTAATCCTACACCGCTACTGTGCAGAAACAACAGGGAGTGCCAAACTTGTAAAGACCTTTAGGAATTAGGTAACTTCCTCCAGGGTGTGCAGCTCTTCTGTCAAAGGTTCCCGGCATCTGTGGGGTTACTGCTGGTTTGTGAGGATTGCATTAACTGACTTTCACTGTCATGGTGCCACTGGTGAAAAGGGAGATGATGAAAGACCTTCCTGAGGAGAAAGCGCTGCCATTTTCATTTCAAACAAGGCACTGGTGTGGTTATTTTAGCCTTATATTTGCTGGGACAGTATGGATGAAAAGGAAGCATAAGCATTTTGTTTTGCAGCTATGGAGGTAATGGCTGGTGGCTCCTGGCCAGCCTGTCCTTGGATGCTGGATGGTGGGGATGGCTGCGGGGTGGTCCCTCCCGGGGGCTCCCCCCAGCTGTGCGGGTCGCATAGGTGGGGTGCTGGGCATTTCCTTGGGAGCTGCTCACACACAGTGGTGATGGGGACAAGCTCCAGGTAGGGAAAAAAAATTACTCTTTTTCTCCGGAAAAGTTTCTAAAAATTCTTCTCGGTTTGCAGCGATGGATTCACAGCTCCTCAGCTCCCCAGGAGGAGCTGCACACCGAGGCCGGCCTTATTCTGCAGCAGAGTTTGTGCTTTGAGTTTTTTCCTCCCATGTGGCTTGGGAGAATCCCGGGCGAGGCTGCTGCCCGGCCCAGGGCAGCGCGAGGGGGTGCATGGCCGTGCAGGGCTGCGGAGGGGCAGTGGGTCCCCTGCCTGCCTGTGCCCGGAGACCAGCACTGCTCCCTGCCCTGGGCCACTCTGAGCTGGCCACACCACGTACACTTGCCCCAGCCTGGGTTCACGCTCTGCTCTCTGGGTATCTCTGAGTCTGGGTTTCGACTCCGTTCAGGAATGTCTGCTCCCTTTTGCTATTTCTCCTGTAAATGCAGCGGTGCTACAGCTTCGTGGGGCTCCACTTTGGAGGAAACATTTTTATCTTAACAGCCGGTGACCCGGGAGGTTTATATATATGGGAGGACACTAACCTTTGGTCTAAATATTTCATCCTTGTTCTCAGCTCAGAGAGGGATTTTTATTTTCCTCTAAACATCTGTGAAATACTTCTTGGCCATTTTAGAGTCCTTCACATATGGGACTTGAAAAGACACTTCCTTCTTTGTCAGTAGTATTTCAGATGCTTTTATACACAAAGTAACATCAGATTACTATTTGCTTGTGTCTTTTTTAATTACATCAGTCCTTTGATGAAGTGCATGGCCAGCGGGGCCCATCCTGCCTCCTAGGTGAGTGCCTTTCTCTCTCAGTGAGATGGTCGTGCTCGTGGCTGCTCTCACTCCCTCCAGGGACCCTTCGAAATTGCATTTCTCAACAGGAGGGGTGAAGACCGATTTCTCTCCTGGCCTCCCCATGAGCTTTTCCCCTAGAAGAGTACAGTTCAGTAGCCACGACACCCCCGTACACAAGCCTCTCAGGCAGAAGAGGAGAAACCCAGGTGTCCCTCCGCCTTAACCACGGGCTTTCTCTGGAAAAGAGAGGCAGCACCTCTTCCCCTGGCTGTGCGAAAAGAGAGACCAGGCAGCACAGGCGAGGCTGGGGATTACAAAGGAAAGCACAGCAGGTGGAAGAGAATCCCCTTCTTGGACCCCAAGATGTGCCGACCCGCTGAGGCTCCGCCCGAGCTGGAGGAGGTTCTGGCAGCGTGGAGCTGCAGCCACTCAAACTTTAATTTTGAAAATGAAGTTTAAGCACCTCAGAAATCAAAATACAGCCAGGTGGTAATTCTGAGGATGGTATTTCTGAAATCAGGAACCTGAATTTCAGCCAAACCTCTTTTTGGATCAAACCTTTGACAGCTTCTACAAAAAGTTATATAAAAATTCATTTTGTTGATTTTGACAAAGTGTCTGCATGATTTGAGAGCACTGTTCTGTAGGAATGGACATAAGCAAGTGCTTTAAACTTAAGCAAATGCACAGATGCTCCTTTGAACTTGGGGGCCCAAGAATATGTCTTGAAACTTCTCCTGGCTTGACCTGTGCCAGCAGGAACAGAAGGAGGGTCATCTCTTACTCTGTACTCTACCTACTCATTTTGCTTGTTGTTTTCCTTCTCCTTTAAAGTTGCATCGTAACCAACCAACTAGAAAATTTCCAAGCCATTAGTGTATCCCAAACAGGAAAGCCATGTCTACCCGCCACCAAAGAGCAGGAGGACAGGGCACAACAGCAGCACGTCGGGGTCCCGGCCGGTGGTCTTTCCCCTTGGCCACCACCACACTCTCACCAAAAGTGACGGGCACTCACCCAGGCTGCGAGGTCCCTCCCATGCCGCATCCCAGGGTGGCAGGGCTAGCAGCTGCCTAGGCTGCCACTGGGTAGAATACTAATTTCATGAGGGATTTATTGGAAACAAGACTTCAGATTGAATTATGGTGTAATTATGAACTGTTTTTGTGTGTGCTACAAGACTGGGCAACTTGCCACTGGGCACAATCCACTGCGCATCAAGCAACCGCGGGAGAACCTGCCAGTGCTGCCAGCCCTCCCCTTTCCCTCAATTAAACATTCCTTCTCACTGCCAGTTACACGAATTAAACTGTTTTAGCCTCATTTACAATATCATAAGTGAAGAGCGACAGGCTGAAACCATCAAACACCCTCAGCTTTCAGCAGCCCTATTCCTGCAATGACCATATGCTTGCACACAGTTGTCTTTCTCAGCTGATCTGATACAGAATTAATTGACAGTCAGATTTTAGCTTTAACATACCAGCTGTTAGCTGTAAAACAACAATCAGGGCCACTCTTTAATCAGAAAATGTACTAGCTACCTTAAGGGTCTAATTTTTTTGACAGCTATGAGTGATTGCTTATGCTTACCTGATCCGGGCATAATTTTAGACTAAGTTGAAATACTGCTAAACGCGCTGCTTAAAAAACCACATCCCCCTCTTTTTCTTTTTGGCCGGATGATGTTTGGCAGTTGGCAGAGAGGCAGACGTGGAGCCGAAAGATAAAGGATGAGTCGCCGTGGTGGTGGTGCAAGGCAAAGACCGGATTTCCAGTTGGGGAAACCCTGCTGTGGCCCACGCCGGCCCTGGCTCCTGCCAACAAGCACCCTGAGTCTGATGTTTCTATGAATATCTGGGAAACCTCCTTGGACAGCTTCTCAGCTGGTATAATAGAGCACGAGTGATTTACCCCAGCTGGAAGACTGGGTTTGAATTTGGCAAATATGTTTAACAAAGAATGGCTGCTCTTAAAAAGCAATTGTATCACAGAATAAACTAAGCTGAAAGGGCATAAATTGGACGGGGAAGCCAGTTTTCACAGTACTTGGACATCTCACATGGGCAGCCAATTTCTAAATTTGGGCGCCTAAGTCTCAATACATATAAAAATATGATATTTCTTCTGTTCTTTTGTTTTTGCTGATCTTTCATCCTGCTTAGAATTCTATTTTTTCCTTGAGTTCTAATAAAATGAGTTAAATAATTAATGCCACAATCCAATAACTGATTATAGAATTTTTTCAAAATTGTGTGTAGCACTGTTCACATACTAAATCTTTTTGATTAATGATTTTTAAAGAAGGCTTGTTACATCCATAATGTAAAAAAGTAGAGAGATGTAAGCTACTGAAGTAAAATTCTAAATACCTTTTATGAACAGTAATTTATTTTATAAGCTTGATTCTTGATGTGTATGTAGGAAATACTAAGATGGAAGAAATATTCTAAAGAAACTGCGGATAGAAGCCTCCTCTTCCATACCCCCCTGAAATCTGGTTTATGTCCATAGGTGAATTGCTGCTGTGAAGCCACTGCAATTTGACTTTGTACAAAAAGGGTCATTGAACAGAAGGTCAGGCAGCTGGCCATTTCCATTTCAAAGATGCTATCAAAAGGGCAAGAGGCAGTTCATCCAGCAGCCCTTTAGCAAACAAGATTTTCTCCTTTCTCATTTATGATATTTTTTATGCTAAAATAGTTTATAGGCTACTGAGAGAAGGGACTTGATTCATTTTCTTCGGAAGGAAAGTGGACTAAGTGGAGCTTGGAAAGGACTTTGGTTCAGAAATCAGAGGAGCTTTTGAGTAATGAGGAGCCATTTGGTGTCCACTTATCAAGAGCCTGGCAGTAAGGCAATAAATCATTACAGGGACTCTCTGCTTCAGCTGAAGACAATTGGAAAAGGTAGCTCTTTTATTACAAATTATGGCTTATCACCTCCTTAATGGCAGGCCTCAGCTTTACGAATACTTGAGCTTATTAATCAAGATAAACCAAACAAGTTCAGAAAAGTTTGGGGATCCTGCATGCCAACGTGCCGACACAGAGGAAAGTCCACTGCAAGGTTTGCAGCACTGCCTGACAGCTGGAAGCACAATCCATCCCACCTGCCAGTTGCTGACAGCTCAAATGATACTGGTTCTTCTGGGATTAGAGAATTGCCTCTCGCCAATGAGCAGCTAAAATTCGCCCATTACAGCGATTTAAAAATAGGCTGTTCCTGCTCCAGTATTTAGTGCACTTGCGTAGTGGGACAGACAGAGCCACAGGTTCTCGGCGATGCCTTGCCGAGGCTGGTGACTCTTGTGAAAGTGCCCCACCTCAGTAAGGGGTTGGTAGCTTAGTTGGTCATTTTAAGAAAAAGAAATGTATCTTGCTCTTGGGGAAAAAAAAGCTTAAAAAAATTTAGGTCCCATACTTTACTCTATATATCATTCTGCTTGTCATCTCAGAGTGCTTTTACACTGCAACTTCATGGAATTTATTTCACAACTACAATGGGGGAGAAGGCTATCTTAGCAGCATGCTTTGGAACTGAAATATCAGACTGCTAGTGGGCACAAAGCGTGAGTCCCTGGCTCCACCACGCAGCTCTTGGGAGGAGCAAAATACAAATATTGAAATTTCTGAAAAGCAAATAAAACAACCTTTCTGTACAAATCAATGTGAGAATTTTAGGCTTCAGTAACTCATTATTTATCAATGGATAGAACGAAGGATGATTTATGGGGCAAATTTTGAAAGTGGCTCCCCACTGCAAACAGACTCCTGACCCGTGCTTGGGCTTGTACACGCAAAACAACTGATAACAGCCTGAAACTCTAGTGAATCTTTGGTCATCCTCCCAGCCCTTGCCATGTCAGAGATAACCGAGTGAGCTCACAGCTTTCTCGCCAGCACAAATATTTTCAGAAGCATGTCAGCGTAAGTTCAAAATATGTCATTGTAAAATGTTTATACAACATTGAGCTGAAAACCTATCGATATATCTGTGCTATACCAGTACATCCTGATAATAAGAATGCTTCATCACAGCAGGTCAATATTTATTGGAGTAAATCAACCCCTTGCCAATGTGGAAGTAGAGGTGTCCGTTACCTGAAATTGGAAGAGTTGTATATTCAATTACAAAAACTAACAAATGAAGGCTTTAGCTACTCTTCCACAACATCACTCCACTGACTTGATGGAGCTGCAGCAGTTTACGTCAGATAAGTCTGGTCTTAAAAGCCTTACCAGAATATCTGGGAAGGACTCACATGGCCTTCACGCAGTGTAGTTACACGAGGCGGCACAGCCAGATGTGCAGTGGGCTGAGCAGTCCCCGGGCACGCGGCAGAGGAGGTGGCACCAAACAGCAGCCCAGTGAGCAGCACCCCTCCGTGGGTGAGCCCCTGCCCTCCACTCGGCCCCCCACAGCAGCGCCCACCGGCACCTAGAGGCACAGGAAGATCGGTGGTGCTTTTTGGCGAGCCCTCCTGTAAGGCGTAAGGGAACCTGTGAGGCCCCAGGGCCAGGGGCAGCATGCGAGGGGAAGATCCTGGTGCCTTGGGAACACTTCTCCCAGCTGCTCTGAGAGCATTGCTGCCAGCACCTCCTGCTGCTGCCGTGCTCGTGCTGCCGGAGGCAGCGCAGGCATGCTGCCCACGTCCAGCAATGAGATGCATCCCTCGGTGGAGGGTGAGTGAGATCAGGGATGCGGTAATGGAGGGCTGGGGAAGACTGCACAGAGAGAAATGAGTAAATATTTTCTATTATCCCTCCATAACTTTATCCCCGTTAACAATATTGATTGTGGAAAGTGAAGGTGAAGTATACGATTTTAAATACAGCTGTTGCGAGTCATAATTCAAATAAGGACATTTCAAACATGTCTGAAGCATGGCAGCAGCAATCAGCAGCACAGGGCCACTTGGAAATATGGCCACTAACAGTCTTCTGAAAAGCATAAGGCAAATTGCCAGCTAAATAAGAGCTAGAGGAGCAGCACAGCCCACTGTGTTTTCCAGAGTGGCCAGTGATGAGCTTGTTCGTGGTGTCCTTTGGAGAAGGAAAAGCATTTCCCACCGGCTGGTTTCTCCCATGCCTCTGCCCCACAAGCTCGGCCGCTGCTGCCACTGCCTCCCAAGGCTGCGGAGGAGAAGGGATGCAGTGCCGGAGGCATCACTGCCTCCCCTGGAGGTACCCCTGCCCTCCACCGCTAATGACGCTGCTCCGCTCCTGGGCAGGAGCAGCAGCTGATGCCACTATTGTTTCTTTGACAATAATACAGATTTTAGACTTCCTAGTCAGAGACATTTTTCTTCCTCTCTTCCTAGCACAGCATAAGCTACTTCGACACCCCAGGGACAGGCTTAGGCACAGCTCTGCAGCGGCTTTGGTGCTGCAGCGCTGAACCTGTGACCCCTAGCACTGCTGTGGACATGCAAGTAAATTCAGAGGGACCAAAGGTAACTCTGAGGCTCTGCATTTTCTGCTCATCGGCTCTGCCTCAGCATCACAGCTACACCTTGTGCCTCTAGACTTATCTCAGTTTCCACTTGCCAGGAGGGGAAAGAAGAAAAATGTCAAGATCTGCAAAATCTGCAAAAAAAGACCTTAGGGTGCTGCTTCCCCCACTGGGTTGAAGAGCAGGGCTCCTCTGGGATTGTTCACTGCAATTATAAAATGAACCATGCGAAAAACCTCTGGAGTAACTCAGCAGCTCTTGTTTCGCTTTGTAAGTGCTGGAAATTGTCCTCAGGTGTTTCAGATGGGCCCCCAGGCAGCCCTGGGTTGTGACTCGCTACCGTAAGGGATGTGTGTTTGGCATTTAGGTAAACCACCAGCTCTAGCACATTTGAAGGTAGTGTGAACATCAGACTGTCACCTTTAAGGCATAATAATGTTTTCTCCTTAAAGTTCAACTGTGGTTTTTGCACCCATCAAAGTCAATGGTTTTGTCGATGGGACCATGCTTATGTAAAAATACTACTGAAGAGGCAATTATTTTGAGGTTTTGTATTTTAAAACTGTAAAACAAAAAGACCTTCCTTTCTACAAAGCAATAACATGTCAGAGAACCATAGACTTATAACCAAGGATCTATACCAAAAACCTGTAAAGGGAAAAGCTAACAAGAGGTTGTAAGAAAAGGTCGATTAAGCTGTACAAAAGGGTAAATATTCTGATGGTTTCCTCTCAAATGCATTGATGTTAGGTTCAGAAAGAATTCTCCAGGTATGTCTGGTGCTCAGTTTTCCAAGTAAATACTGCTTATCTCTGCTTTTAATCCAACGTAAGACCACTGGCTGAAGGTCTGAGCGGTTTGTGAAATTTCACCTAAAATTTTCAGTCTTTTTCAGTGTGAATTCATGCAGGCTGCAGAGCTGGAACAATTGCTATTTCATTATATAAAATGAGAATGTTAAACTTGACAGCAATTCCAGGGCATAAAATTTCAGCAGATCCGTGGAAGTGGTAGAGCAGCTATCTTCGACCTTTGGTCCATCATAAATGGGGAAAGAGATGTTTCTCTGAAAGGGAGAAAGTATCATGCTTCCAGAGGCTGTTGCTGCTTTTATTAACACAGCAGCCTCCTGGTCAGCTGTGCTCCTCCAGCACTGGCTTGAGGGGCTCACACACCCAACAAGGAGGTATACTGAATGCTATAAGGATGGAGGGGAAAATTTGAGGCAGAAATGCCAAAACAGGTCTGCACCAAACCTTCTTGATGGAAACAGGTGGGAAGAGCACCCTGATTAGGCATATTAGGTGTATAAGCTATACTGAATAATCAACGTGATATGCCAAAAAGCAGTCGCCAAACAGGGTTGATGAGTGATTTGCGGTGAGTGAGCATTACCGAGCCAAAGGTCTGAGTAAGTACTACCTGAGTCCTACTTCAAAGAGCTGTCTGTAAAAGCTTTGAGGAGCTGGGCACAGAAAGTGTTAAGGAAATACAAAGTGCCAGAGACTTCTGATTTAGCTTAGGGTTGAGGTAGGTCCAAGTTTCAGGGTATAAATAACAAAGGAGGATCTAAATCTGTAATATTCTCTGTAATCCTCTTTTTTCCCATAGCTGAAGAAGCTACTGCTAATGTTTTGCTTGTGCTGATCAAAACCTCATTGTACTCCATCCTGATCCTCTCCTCTTTTGCACTCCAAGAGGCACTCATTTTCCTGTCTGACTGCCAAGCATCTAAGCAGTTTTTCCCACAGACTCTGTACTCAGGAGAGTGATGAAGCTGTATTTTAATTCACAGCTTCAGAGCATCCCCCTGGTAGGCATACATTTTCCTTGGGTGTTGCATGAGTGTCCCCTCGATACGCTCACTGCGATCTTCTGTTGCTGTTAGAGCAGTGGTACTCCTATCACTGATCTATGAGTATGCTGTGATTTAAGGGGTTTTTAAAGCCCCATAGCTTGAGCCAGGCAGCTGAAATAGAAAAAAATAACTCCAACAGTTTTGCTGCCTTTGCAAGGACAGAGCGAGGAGAGACATGGGTCACCCTATGGAAAAGAGGCCGAGACAGACAAAATGAAGCTGCAGAGTTTAGTACAGGTAACATTTGCCAAGTGTTCCCAGCTCCACATAGGCAGCCCAACCTGCAGTCTGCAATCATGCGAGGTGCATGCGGCAGGGGCGATGCTGCAGAGCACCCAGTCACCTTGGTGGTCTTTGGAAAAGTCCTCAGCCACAGGCAAGCCTGCTGCTGTGTTCCCTGCCCACATGCAATCTTGGCACTAAAAATGACAGTCCATGAACCCAAGGCCTGGAGAGGAGGTCCATGGCCTTGTCAGGCTCAGAGCACACCAACGCACAGCAGCAGTGCCCGGGGAAACAGCTGCTTTGCGGGTCCCGGGAAGGCCACGATGCACCCGTGCAAGCGGGGGCCCCTCGGCCAGCCCCGCTGCTGCCTTGGGTGCCGATAGCACCTTCCTCCTGCAGCTCCCAGCCCCTCTCCCGGCTTGTTGCTAGCGGGACGCAGTGGTGATTCCCATTCTTCATCTGCTAAGCCTGCAAAGCAAAGATAATCGCCTTTCTGCTTACACAGTGTTTGACCTGCCCAGTGCCCCAAGGGAATAAAGCAAAGGACATGGGGTGGTGCAGGGCAGGCGGGGGTGGCTTTGTCACCTGAAGGGGGAAAGCAAGGGAAACTAGTTAAAATGGATTCAAGGCTGATTTTTGCCACCAGACCTGCTTCAGAGGAGCCATAACCTGGTACCTTGTGTTCCTGCAAATTCTGTGAGCATTGAAACCGGTGAATTTGAAACTTTCCTAATAACACATCGAATATTTCAGATGGTGCTAATGACAGATGTAATATCACAGTTAAAATAAATAATTGGCACTTTTAAAAGCACTATGCTATTTCAACTGTGTTCTTATGGTTCAGATATTTCTATGGAATAGTCATATTTTCTTCTGACACCTTTACAAGTTGGGTTCAAAATGTATCATTACAAAATATGGTCAGATGCATTAAAATTATAATTAAAAAATTGCTTTTCACCCTGACATGAAAAATTTAAAGCTGGTACCAAGGAACAAAGTACTTTAACCTATTGGATAAAAGGAAAGCAATGTATTATTTTAAAAGTGAATTATTTTTCAAGAGTTTATTTTATAATGGTATAATGACATCTGTGGACCCTAAACCAGAAATATTAGTCCTCACAGTTAATTAGCTCTTAGAGAGAATTTTGCACACCCACATTATGAGTTATAATTGCCTGTTTCTGGGTTCACAGTGAGGACATCGGGGGGAAGCAGCACCCCCCAAAACCTGTGCGAAGGCCCCTGGCTGCCTTAACAGCAGCACGGGGGGGGGTGGGAGCCCTCCCCACTCTGCTGCTCCCCGAGGCCACCGCGTCCCTCGAGCCGCCGCGAGCTGCGGCAGTCCCCGCTCCTCGCGCAGGATCCCTCCCTGCGATTTCATGGTTTTGCGGTAACCCTTTCTGTAGCGGTACAGTCAGAACCATATAAATGTGCAAAGTCAGGGTTTTTTTCCATGGTCATCAACTAAAAAAATAAGAAATGGGATTTTGCTCAAAAAAGGTTGCACAAAAAGGTTAATTGTGAAGGGACTCAGTGGGGGAAATAGGAGTTTGAGGAGCAGTTCTCCTAGAAAGCCACGAGGTTATAGAAGGTGGGAGAGGATCTGGACTGACGTGGCTCTGAAACCGTAACTAGTAAACCCGTGTGAGCCAAATGGTCTCAAAGGGGAGAGACGGTCACAACCCAGGGAATGCAGAGAGCCAGAAGAGGGTGCTACAATATCTAATTATCCAGAGAACTTATTTAAATAACTCTGTTTAATTTCTCTGACGGGGCTGTGAAGCCCTCCATCTGTCATGCACACAACCCAACTGCTCCCAACTGGGCACCGATCTAAATTTAGTTCCCTCAGGGGTCGGTGGGACCCCAGCGGTGTGACACGTGTTACTGGGCTAATGCGGTTTGGGTTGGAGACTGTGTCCAAGGAGAAGAAAACGCAGGATAAAGTTACCATGCTGAGAGCTGTAGGCTATGTGGAAAACACCTCCCTGGGCCCCATCAATTCCCTGGTCACCACTGCCTGCTTTACACAAGTTGCACTCTTTACTGCACCCATGGTTTCAGCATTTGGAGGCGAGGTTTAAGGGGAGGCAGGGGACTGCTGCTTAGTTGCTCTATTTTTGCTTGTCATGTAGTGTTATCTCCAGGTAATTATTCCTCATACAAGCAGTGCAGTTGCAGAAATGCTGTGCTGTACTGGCTGTAGTCCAGATAATAACAGAGATGGCTGCTTTGCATCTCATGATCCATTTTAACTCATCTAATTTAAACCTTCACCTGACCAAGAGTGCCATAAAATGTACTCATAACACTTATATTGTTCATTACTTCAGAAAGTGCTAAATACAGGAGGGTGGGACAAGCCCCTTTGCAGATGGGGAACTATCTTTCCTTGCTGCCAACCAGGAGGGTGCAAGAAAGGACAAACAGCCCTGGTCCCAGTGACGATGTGACACAAAATCCAAAGTCAGGTGCATTTATAAATAGTTCCTGTAGGTGCAGGCTTCATGTTTCTCTTCCTTGGGACACTGCAGAAAAAGCTGTAGTCCATCGAGCACCTTGCACTGGGCATCTTGACTCTACAGTCTCTTAACAGGAATTCTGGAAATCGAAATAAGCATTGAATTAGCCCAACTGCCACTGCTGTAAGTAAGCAACTGTAAACTGCTGAGAGAGCAACTAGTGTTTTAAATGCGCAAGGAGAAGCAATGGTTTCCTGTCCTCAGGAGCTTTGCCACACAGGCAGATAAAACAAGCCAGGCACAAGATGTACCCTAATATTGTTTGCATGCCAGAAGCCTCTGTACAGTAATTACAGAGATGTCTAGAAGCGTCATAATTATTAAGAGCTGTCAGCATTTCCATTACCATCCCCTTTGTGCATGGAGCGAGCCTCAGATGCCTCAAGACGCGGTGGGCTGGAGGCTGCATGCAGATTGCGGGTGCGTGTCTCTTAGCTGCATCAATTTGGCCGCCCAGGGTTCTCCCTGGCCACCCAGGTGTTCCTGACGCACCCCGTACAGGAGCCGCTCTGTGCCGGCGGGGGGAGAGAATTAGCTGTCCCAAATGTGTTTTAATGATATACTCAGTTCTTGCAGACCTTGAAACGAATTATAAGAAAGACAGACGTTTCTAGAGGACAAGAGTATGATGTTTAGGACGTCAAATTTCATCTTAGGTGCTGGGTCTGAGAGCTCAAACTGCTTCCTTCACACAAGCTGAGTGGCACTGTGCGGCAGTTTCCAAACAGAGAGGGTCACAAAGCAGCAATGGAAGTTGCTCGGAAATATTTTTAAAGCCTTTACTTTTTTTTCCAATTTTTTGCAAAGTTTTCCAGTTTAGAAATTTTAAGAGCAAATGTAAAAAAAGTCAGCAAACCTTTTTCCCTGCTTTTTGTCAGAAAGTTTTATTATTGACACACATTAATACTTCAGAGGAAAAAGATGCTGCCTGGTTCAGCCTGAACTGCTCTCCCCCACCCTCTGACCTGGCACAAGACTCACAGTCTTCTTCCAAAGGTGGAAATCTTCTATTACCATTTTTTGGAGATAATTCTAGTGGTGCAAAGGGTTATTGGAACATGGGGCACTATGCAATGTTTTTATGCCAGTATTATACAAGCAGAAGATTTGGAGATACAGGGTGAAAATAGAGTGGCTTTTCTTGTAGGACATCATGTTTCTATTCCCATTCTGTTATAGCTCACACTTGAATAAATATGATTTGATGCATGCTACCTTATGAGGCTAGTGTTTTAAACCATGTGTTAAAATAGATTAATGAAATAGATTTACAAAAAAAAAAAAACATTTATTGTTCTTGTTCTGTTTGTTCCTCCTGTGTGTCTAAATATTGCTTTCTCTCCATAGTAATTTGCACTGATAGCAAACCTAGTCAGTGGAAGAAAAAGACTCAAGATATTAAATATTGTAGGGCAATATGTGGCAAATAAGATGCTATTGAAGCTGGCAAGTATGTTAAATACCATGGAGACATAAACAGAAACTGCAGGCCCTTTTCCTTTCTGGTCCATAGGGGAGGCACAAGCATGGTGCAGGTCTGTGGAGTCTCTCTTCAGCATCGCTCAGAACGTCACATCAGCTCCAGCACTCACACGCACCCCAGCAGGGATTCGCTGTCGTCTGAGGGGACCTGCTTTCATTGCTTCAGTAAGTCCAAAATTAACAGGAAAATTAGGACCCGATAACCAAAAGGCATCAATCTGAATCTACAATAACACTAACAGGTTTAGAGAAAAAATAAATATTAAAAATCCCTTCCAGATTGCTCAGGGAGAGAAGGTGGGGGGAGCTGTTTGTGTTTTGAAATGCCATGTTATTTTGGGGGCAGATTATATATTTGTCACTGGTGAATAAGTGCCTCAGCAGAGTGACTTCCATTTGTGAGCACCATTTGCTGCATCAGGATCTGACCCCCGGCGCTTTCTGGGACTGTTCCTAGTCCGTGGCTGCGGAGCGAGGGCACAGCCACCCTGCCGTGTTTCCCGGGCTGAAACACCGGCCCCGGGTTTGAGAGCCGCTGGGTGCGTGCAAGCAGATGTGAGGGCTGTCTGCGATTGTTTAGTGCCTGCTCTCTGCAGGCACCGCGTGGGGAATTGAGATGCAAAGACATCCTGCAAGTGTCCATTTCAGCTCAGCCTAATTGGCTGTGGCCTTTCAATCAGGCACTTCATGAAGACACTTAGGAGTGTGCCTGCTGCTCTTCTGCATGGGCAAACTGGAGATGATTTGAGCCACAGGTTAAGAAGGGATGGGCCACCCCACTGCCATAATCAGCCCTCATCAATCACCGCATTCAGCGTGGACACAGAAAGGCTGAAGTGCAGCTAACAAGACTTTGTCAGTTAAAAGCTAGAGCTGAGGGTATCACAAGTGTTAAAACACTCTATTTACTATATGTGAAGGTAAAGCAATCTATGTCCCAATCGCTGGAGTCATTTGAGGCGCACGGGTTGCTGACAAATGTGGATGGACAGATATGTAAAGATGATGCGTCATGAGCTCTGCTGATGAGTTTACAGCAGAAGCCTCTGAATTCACATCAAATGTGTCAAAGGGTGACAGAACTACATCACACAAACTCTGGCAGTTTAATTTGGTGTCAGCTATTAGTGTTGACTTTCAGCACTATTGCCGCTCAGTGTTTCTGCCAGCAAGGTGACATAGCCTCACAGATTGCTAAATTTCTTTGTTGTAAGAAATAGGGTTTGCTCACTGCACAGTAGTCCTCTAATAGAGGAAATCCAGAAGGTCAGAAAACTATTTTTCCAGGCTGCAGTACTCCATTTTGTGACCTAGACTTTTCATTACATTATTTTTGGTTAAGTATTTGATTGTGTCACTACATGGAGAAAATGTCTATGTCTTGGGTTTTTTAATTATTCTCAGTTGTTTGGAAAGGTCTTATCACATGTTACGGGCTGTGCTCAGTGATGCTGGCATTTACCAGATGCGCTGGAGGACTGTGGAAGTGTGGAAGGCTTTGAGAACTGAATTTTCGATTCAAAATATTTTTCAAGGCAAACTGGTGTTTTTAATATGTTTTGCTCATCAAACACTTTCTTTGGAGATGGTTTGGGAGACTGGCAACAGACCCAAAATGGAAACATTACAGCTTCCCCTTCTTCTATCCCTTCTTAGCTATTGTTGCTGAGCCTTGTAAAGCATTGAAAAAAAGAGGAATAAAGTGGAGTAAAAGGGGGAGAAGTGGAAAATGAAAGCTATGCTACTTGAGAACAGAAAAGGTTTTAGGAGAAATACATCCAAACCCAAAACATTTCTAAATGTCTTACGTAAAACAGTTTCCTTCATCAACAGAATAGGGTGGGCAGAAAGAACAGTCGTGCCTTCTAGAAAGACTTAAAATGGTTGGTATCCAATTGCATTTCTTTAAAAATGCCCAATGTGAACACCAAAGCGTGAACACAGACGTACCCAGACACCCTGCTCCAGGAGTCCCTGCCCGGGCTCACAGCGGGGGGGTATGCTATGGTGCTCCCAAAGCTGGAGATGAGAAAATACAGCTCCCGTTGCAATGAGATTGTTTAATACATACTCTCTATCATTCACCAGTGTAAGTTTAAGCAGCACATAAGCCACTTTGACACAGCAATACATCATTCAAAAACAAAACCTGTGCACTCTGCACCGGGCATGGGCGGATGGATAGCTCATCAGAGGGAGAGAGTCTTTCATCAGCTGCCTTTCACCGGGTGATGACAATAATCATTTCAACACAGAGTACACAACCTAGAGTGATGAAGGCAGCAGAACACATCTGGCCTGATCTCTTTAATACCGAATATTTTAAAAACCTGAGAACATTTGTCGGGGTGGTTCAACACAATGCCTGAGCCATAGGAGAAAAGGTTACATTTATTAAAAGAAGAGCCAAGAAAAAGGAAGACAAACTGCCTGTGACAGAAAAGCAAGGCTTGTGCTGCATCCAGCTCCAGCCGTGCTAGTAACTTCACACTGGGGATGTCAGAAGGCCAAAAAAGATTTTACAGCTTTTAGCATCTGATCCAAAACCAACCAAAGTCGATGCAAAGCTCCCATGTATTTCAGTAAGCTTTGGCTTGGTATGCTGTAGTTACAGCAACCATGTGCTGTTCTACACAGCAATATTCAGTCCTTAGATTGGGCTTGTCCTCAGGGCATAGCAAAATGCTGTATAAAGGCAGTTAGCATCGTTCCCGAAGAGCAGTGAACTTGCTTGACCGAGGTCACCCAGAAGATTCAGGGCAAAGCCACGTCTGGAAACAGAAAAATTCTGAGCCCTTAGGTAGCATTCGAGTGCATTTGTGTTGGTTCCAGCCACAAAGCAAGCTGCCAGGTCTGGAGGGGCTTTGCCAAGTGTCGTGTTATTTGCTGGCAGCTCACAGGTCCCATACGTGTGTGATCCCATGTGAGAACTGCACATGGATACCTCCCAGCCACAGCTTCGATGGACGTTTTTGGTCTAGAGCTCAAAGGCAGTTTCCTGCTTGTCCCCTGCATTCAAACAGCACACGTGAGAAGGAGGTAAAGATGTCATCCATCTTCTGTGCTAGCCAGTGAAGGACTAGGAGTATGGGAGGAAAGGCTGCATGACGGGACACAGGGGCATGAGCTTTCTCTCCCATTCAGAGCCAGTGATATGCAGGAGAAAACAGCCTGTCAAGAGCAGGAGATCACTTCTTAGCATCTGAAGGGAACTGAGTGGACATGCACACATACAGCTCCCAGGACATTTTTCTTTCATGTGAGGTGCAAATAATGTCCCAAAGAAACTTGTTTGCATTCAAGTTAAATGGCAATGGGTATAATTCAGGTTCTTGATGTCCTTCTGGTAAGTAGGAGAACCTCAGCAAGTCTAGAGATAAAGTCCTAAAATAGAGCAAGATTATGTCTTTGAGTTTCTCCAAGGATTTCTTTACAGTGTCATCTATATACAAACCTGTTCGCTGCTCAGCAGCAGGAGTTTTTCATTTTCTGTATTAGACATAGAGCTTTTACTAAAAATCCTCTGTTAAAAAGTCTCCTAAAAGCACAGTTAAAAATGGATTAAAAATGAATGTGTATTAACATGCTGGTCAGAAGAAAAGAGATGGAGAAGGGCATAATAAACAAGACAATATGAAGAAACAAAGCTAATTGCCAGCCTGGGAGAGCCATGCGGCACATTCCTAGTAAGCTGTCTGTCTTAAACCCTCTGGATCAAAAAGTGATTAATCCTACAGACAAATGTAGCCTTGATGGTAGAGATACGCAAAATCCCCTAAACAGAGCGATGTGGTGTTATACTTACCGTTCTGAAGGCCTCAATTAAAGGGTCTTTAACTCCAGCCTTTCCCATTATGTTCCCTGACGTAAAAGGGAGCCCCCTCCTCGCAGCAGCCCACTCTGAGCCTCAAAAAAACGCTCTTGGCAGTGCCCGATGCTGCTCGGCCAAGCTTTAGCCCTCCCTCAGCAGTCCCCTTCCCTTCCCTGGGGCTGAATTAGCCGCCCCAGCCACTGCGGGGAGGAGCGGGCACCCTGGCATCGCCCACCACCCCACGTCTCCTGCAGGCCCCCCGAGCCAAGCAGCTCTGCAGGCAGCGCCGGGCACCGCTGGCAGAAAAGCCGGGAGGCACGTGAGAAGGGGCACGATGCAGGCGGCGGCAGCAGCAGCAGCAGCCCCTCGGCGGGCTGGGTGTGACGACATGCACTGCCTGCCTGCAGACACGCCGGCTGTGCCCTGTGCGTGAGCAGGGGCACGGGCGGGTGGGGGCGGCTTCTCTTCGGCCTCCAAGAAAACCTAACACGAGAGCGACAAGGAGAAGGGAAGCAAACCCGGGGGAGTTTCTATGGCATCATTTCTACCCAGCATCGCAGAATTTTAACCTGGCGTTTCTTGCCCATAAGGGCCACGTGCCTGTGGGACGGGACCAGGTGACACTTGCTGGCATGTGGGTATTTTGTGCCCAGGAAGGGACACGGCCTGGCCCCAGTCAGAGGCTGCGGGAAGAAATCCCCACCACGGCCTCAGCTCAGCCACGGGAGCAGCACTTGGGAAGCCTGAATTGACCAGGACTTCCTCTGCTCTGCTAGATCTGGCTCCTTACTACAGTCTCGCGTTATCTTGTGCTCGGCTCTAATCGTCGAACTGTGCTAAGCAAAAATGTTTTCTAGAGCGCTCTTCTGATCTCTGCCTTTAATTTGGTTATCTCCAAGGTTACCTCTGTAAACAGGCTCTTTCTTGTTTGTGGGTTTGCATGCTCTTTGCTAATACTAGCAAGCTGGCTGCCCGGGTAGCGCTGCAGAGCCCACACTGGCAGTTTGTGGGGCAGCATCTGCCCTGAGCACGGGCTCCCCCGCCGCCTTCCTGGCCGCTGGACCTCTGCCTGGAGACACGGGCCAAAGACAAATCACGTCCGGTTAGACGGAGCTCACTGAGAGCACTTTTCCTACAAAAAAATGTTTTTGAAACTGGAACTATTTCAGATGCTTTTTAACTTTTTTTGCAGTTTTGTAAGATAATACCAAACTCCTGAAAACTACACTTCAGGAATCAAAAGGTCTCGGGTTAAATGTAGTTGAACAAAAAAACTTCTTAAATTATTTACACATTTAAATTAATATCTACCTGTAGAAGAAAAAGAAGATATTTTCTGAAAAAGATCTTTTTTAAAAAATAAAAGCTATTTCCCTCTTTAAAGAATACAGAGAGCTTTTTGACTGTCTCTGCTGGATTTTTTTACTCAGCACATCTCCTTTCTAGTTTATTACACATTGTGTTAAGTGAGTCCTTTTAGACTCATCGGTACATCACTGGTACAATGCACTAAAAGGCTTTAGAAAACACATCACGCTAAAAGTATGGGTGCTAGAAAATGCTCTAGGCACTATATGGCAAAACACGGGACTGAAAGTCTTTATCAAAACCAGACATCGGTTAAACAGGTTGTTGCCTTGCCAAATCTCAGCCTCCCGGCTTTGGCCCTGCCGTTCGGCACCAGGTGAACGCTGCCGAGGGGTGCACGGCTGCATAACGGGGCATGCCAGGAGCGGGCACAGCTGCCGCAGGCAGAGCACACCCTTGCCAGAGCACACCAGGAGCAAACCGCAGCCATGCGACGGGCGCGGGAAGGTCGACCCGCCTGCACTCATCTGTGGGCGACCCCACAGCCTTGCTCCCAAACTGGCAGCAGCACCAACGCTTCTCCCCACTGTGGTCCTGCAGCAGCGGCTGCCGGGGACGGTGTTTGCTGGTGGCTCCAGGCTCCCTCCGCTGCCTCACGCAGTTATTCTCAGGGTTAAAGAAGTGCTCAAAATAGACTTGCTAATACAGTGAGTGAAAACACAGAAATGTGAGGGAAGTCTAAGCAAGCACCTTAATTGATGGAAAAATTAGGATGTGAATTACATGGCTGTGCTGCGCCCCTCAGAAATACGAGGCTTATACGTCCAACTTCAGGGGGCTTGAGCAAACAGCCACAAAAAGGGGGAGAATCAGCCCTGTGTATTCGACGCCGATATTGTGGGAGGTAATCAGTGTGAAACAAATGCATCGTTCAAATGTTTCACTCCATTTGCCAGCCGAAACCAGAATTCCTATGCTTATAAATAAGATCCTTGCTCTGTTCGGTGCGAGACCCTGAACTTCCCTGCAGCACTGTGCTATTTCACATCCCAAACACTGCTCATCTACTGAACCAACTGGAAAAGACGGTGGTTCCCAGGGGAGGAGGGCAGGGAGTGAATACCTTCCTGACCCCTACAGTTGCTCATTTTATGCCGTGAAACATGAAATTTGATTACTCTTATCATTAGCTTAGCTCACATAGCTACAAATGTTATTAGTAGCCATAAAATTATCGAGGCCCTTTTAAAATCCATTTTTAAAGAGTGTGTGACATGTATTAGCAGATCTGAAATCCTGATTTCAAATACCCTCACTCGAACATCAGAAACAAAATGTCGAGCTAAGCAACAGTGACAGGGCTTGAGAAGCGCTAATGAAGAGTGGTGCCATTGCCTAAGAGAAACATTACACATTATTAACAC
This sequence comes from Ciconia boyciana, assembly GCF_034638445.1. Classification (NCBI taxonomy): domain Eukaryota; kingdom Metazoa; phylum Chordata; class Aves; order Ciconiiformes; family Ciconiidae; genus Ciconia; species Ciconia boyciana. The sequence goes on along the minus strand of NC_132941.1, from coordinate 14,543,111 downwards.
ATTAGCCCACTAAGGCACTGTGCCAGCTGTAATAAGCAACCAATTTGGCATGCTAACTTAGATACACAGGACCATTCAGAAAATCTTCCTCCATTTTTTTCCTCCCCAGTGGACAAACACATGGTGCAACCTGTTCTCATCTCACTAATGCCCAGAAAATCACTGCTTAGCTGTGCCCTAATTCCTGTGCATGGTTGGTCACTACGCTATTAATACTTTGACACCGATCTTTCTGATGCAAGGTCCAGTTCACAAATTGGCTACATATATTATCCGTGCATGGGAGTGTGGGAGGGATAAATCATATTCATTATTCACATTCATGAAATTCCAAACACATGGGAAGTACTGATGGTGTCCTTGGGGAACTAGAAACAGCTTGTCAGAGATATCCAAGTAAAAGGGGTGCAAAATCAATTATGAAAGGAGGTGTTTCCTGCTCTAACAAGCTAATTACTGTACATCAAGTCACAAAGGGAAAACTGATGCTTTTTATTTTTTTAATGGAGGTGCTGTCAGATTAAATCAACTTGGAAGGACGACTGAGTTTAATGTATTCCCTCAGCTGATGCTCTCTTTAACATATTTACATATGCAAACATGTTAATATTCTGTCAGAATCCATTAAATAGGACTGACAGGGCAGAACCTAACAAAACGGTCACCCTGTTCCTGCAGCTTATTTACATCATTTACATACACTGGTAACTCCAGCTCAAACTGAGAGTGATTGCTTGGGAGTCACTACTGTGAAAGCAGGAGCATCTCAACAGGGAAATGACACATCCCTGCTGCTGGAAGGATCCATTTTAGGAGGCAAACCAAACGTATACATTGCTAATGAACTATCCCTTCCTGTCCAGCACAGCTAGCAAAACTGCAGATGGTTGATTCCCCCTGGGATAAGAAATAGGTGAAGCTGGGGTATTTGTTAGACGGCTTCCAGGTTATCTGCTGGGAGCAAACAGCTGTGTCGTGCTGCCTTTTCCACAGCAGGAATCAGAGCAAGGGGTATTCGCTGCCTGCCTCTCCCAGCCCCTCGGCCAGCCCGCACCCAGGAGGGCTCCCTGGCTTTCCTTGTGGTTCCTGCCCCAGTGCTTGCCTAGGATGAATGCAATGCTTCTTTGCCTCCCTGTATCCGTTTCTCCAGACTTCTCTGCCTTTCCTTACAGACCCACAAGCCTCCAAAAGCTAGTAGTCAGCAAAAGCTCCCTGTGCACACAAGCCTTTGCATCTGGCAGCGACGCTCACCTGTGTTAGGGGTCGAGGCACTAATGTTTCCATTCGCTGCTCTCCAAAAGATTAATTGTTTTCATGCAACCATCTGCACTGGAGGCCAGGGGTTACACCCTGCCCACAACGATACCATGTACGAGCAAATACCCAGAGAGCAGTGTACAGATGAAGGCTTGCACCTCTCAGGCGTCCAGCAGCTTCCCCGGCGCGATGCTTTCCGCAGCATCAGGGCCGGGTGGCAGGGAGGGTCTGCGTTGCCTGACATGCCCAAGAGCCCTTGCCCACAGGGGCCAGCTGGCTCCCTGCCTCTGCTGGCAAGCACTGGCCTCAGTGCAATGCCAGGGGCTGCAGCGGCTGCTGGGTCAAGAAAAGGTCATGTCACCCCATGTGCCTACAGGACAGAGAACCAAACCCAGTCTTAGGTCTCGCTAACTCATCGGAGCAGGCTCAGCAGAAAGCAACGTCAGTGCTTTGGCCAGGCTCCCCAAAGCTGGCGGCCAAACCCCCTGCAGACAAACAGCTTTCAAGGGAAACGCACAGGCTGTGCTCTGTGCCTGCTGCAGCTCTGCTGACCGGCTTTTGCAGGCTCCGGCGTGATGGCTGCACCCAGCTGTGTCAATCTGTTTCCACCTCTGAGCTGACTATAGCTGAGAGACAGATGACCTGTTATATATTTTCTTACCTTTAACTATTCCCACATGATCAGACTGTTTCTGGGATACAGATAATAGGTCCACTCTTGAATTCTCTATCAGGGCCAAGTTGTCACTGGTCCCTGCAACACCAGGTGTACAGGGCAAGATTAGAAGGAGCAATCAGATTTCCATTTGCTCAGAGCAAGGGCAGGAGAAATTTCTGCACTTAGAGATGGTAACAAGCTGCTTTCCATTGCATTCACTGGGCAAAGCTTTGCAGTAAAAGAGCTGGAGCATCTCCCACTGCACACCACCTGCCTGCAGAGCAAACCAGGAGACAAGGCTGCATTTCTCAGAAGGTGTTTCGGCTTGGTCACTATTGCATTGCTCCTTTGAAAAAGGAACGCGATCAAGCTCCTCATTCCAGCAAAACTCCCAGCATAGCTCCACCTAAGTGCAAAGGGAGTAAGGATTCAAAACCTGGTCCAAGATGAGCCAAACGTCTGTTTATTTGCCTGTTGTCTTCTCTCCTACTGAGTAAGCATGGACAACGCTAGGGAAACCATGTCATTCATAAAGTGGATTGATGTCCTTGGAGGTGTTCAGCTCCTTCTTGAGGAAAATGCACAACCTGTGACTTACACTCAGATGGATTCACTAACTTGTGGAATTTATCCCTTGATACCATTGTCTGACACAGGCTTTCCTCCACACACACATCTGCAGACAGCAATTTCCTATTACAGATGCTGCCCATCACCTCCATCTTCCTTTCTTCCATTCACAAGGAATTCAGATGTAGGCACTTCAGAGCAAACTGGGACGGCCAAGGGAGTCTGGCCCCAGCTCGCCTGTGGTTTAGCACAGACCCAGAGGAAGGGCCTTGCAGAGAGGGCAGAGTCCAGCCAGCAATCCCAGCCAGCCCACTGTGACCCAGGCCAAAGGCACGCTGCAGGACAGAGCCCTTTTCTCCAGGCTCCATTTTGCTGGTGCTCCCTGGCAGTGCTCCGCACAGACAGACAGGGGAGCAATGTTAATGATGAGGGGCAGTCTCCGTAGGTAGGTAGGGTGGCTGAAACCTCCAAAAATTCAGCCTGGAGCAGCCTGCATGCTTCCAGGCAGATGGGAGCTGATGTTGTCAGATGCACTGTGCAAGGGCAAGCAGGAAAATGGAAAATGGAGGGTCTGTGAGCTGCTGGGCATTTCAAACCCTGCCTTACTGGGCAATGTCCACTTGCTCCTCCACGGCTGGAGCAGACGAGTTGGGCCTCTGGGAGCTCTCCGAAGAGCCTGCATTGGTCCCACGCGCTAAGATGCACTCTCCAGTGAAGTCTGTCTCCTCAATAAAGGAGAAAATGGAGAAGATGGAGACATCTGCTGGGAAGCTGTCAGCTTTATTAGATACATACAGGTTTGGGGATGGAGCAGCAAGAGGATCTCAAGGAATCTGAGCTCAAAGAAATAAAGGCAACTTCAAAAGGCACAAGCAGACCAGCAGAATCGCTTAACAACAATATTTTTTTGCTGGCAATACAATTGAAAACACCTGAGAATCAAATCAGGATTCAGCCTATCCCCCTGCCTGCAATTGCAGCTGCTATTGATTCTGGGCGCTAGATCTTAGGAAAGCTCCTCCGTAAACTCCTGACACTGGCCATTACAAGCGATCCCAGATGTGGAAGGATTTATGAGATCCCCACACTTTAAAATATGCACAGATTAAAGACCGTGCTAATTCTAAAGCTAGAGGGAAATAGCGCTCATGCCCCCTCCGCTCTCCTCGACGCCAGGGTGTCACAGCAGTGCCGCTGGCTGGCAGGGGCAGAGCAGGCTCAACCTGGGGGCCGTGGCAGCTCGTGGAGTGCCCCAAGGTGTCCACAGAAGGGGACTGGGAAAACAACATTTTTAAATGCTCTATCGCAATCCATGTGAAATGGCTTAGCGTCTCCATCAGGAAATCTGGTGCAAATCAGAAATCACCTGCAGTTGATAGTCCTTACCCAGAAGAGCTCTTTCTCATGACCTGAACCTCGCCGTGGCACAGAGGAAGGACGAACAGCCCTTCGTCACACACTGGGGGAGCCCGGGTGCTGGGGTGGTGCTGTTACACACTGGAGCTCCTACGTGCCCCACATCAGCATTGCAACTTTTCCTTTCAATTTCATCCCACAGCTCCCGTCCAGGTATCGCGCAGCAGAAATGGGGAGACTGAGGGACGGAAACGGTCAATAATTGTGAAGGGGGAAAAAATGTGGCATTTGTAGCCTTTGCAAAGCAAAAAAGCAACCTGGTCCACCTTCCACCCCGCCCAGTGCCCCTAATACCAGGGAAACAATTTGCATTGACTCCAGTCAAGATGGGATCAGCCCCTTCGTGCTGCCAGAATAAATGAGGCTGTTCGTGGGGGTAAATACCAGGTCAGCTGCGTCCAGAGAAGGCAGCTTTTCTTCTGTGGCAAAAGGCAGGAGCGTATCTCCTCACTGTGTATATCTGTGAGTATCGCCGCAAACAGTAGCATCACTGAATGCAGGTCAACACCATGTAATTTCCTTGTTATTTGTCTCTAACAAAACAGTAGTCTTTAAAGCAAAGAAATTAAAATCTACCTGCTTGGAAAGCTGGGTGTGCAGCCACTTGGTGAGGTTTTACTTTGGACAATGAATACAGCAAAGCTAGCTGCCAGCTTGTGTTCACACACATCTCCGAATTGTCTGTGAGGTCTCAAAACTAATGATCGATATGTTGTCTGTCGTGGTAAACAGACATTTTTTAAAGATTCCTGCTTCATAGTCCACAGAAGAATTTGATTTCCATGCCTATTAAATAATGATAGATTTTATGACAGCAAACGTAAGATCTATCATGTGACTGGGATTAACTTTTGCTGATAATCCAATATCTGACCCTATAGCAAAGTAACTAGTGCTTCACATCTCCGGTGCAGCATCCACCCCCCTTTTGCAGCCTGAGCTCGGGGTGGTCTCCTGGGGTGAATCCTCCCTTCCTCCAGCACCTTACCAGGCTGCTGCCAGCTTGTTCCAGGCAAGGGAGCGCAATCGAGCACAAAAATACACCAGCATCCCCTGCAGATCTAAATAATTGGGGGATGAGGGTGGGAGGGAGGCCACCCAGATTTGCAGGATCATTCCAGGATATCATTTCCTGTTCTTGTGTGTATTTTAATGTAGGGACTGATGTCAAGTCTTTGTGCGTGCTCTGGTAATGACAACCCACAGTCATTCCCATACTTTCTTGACACACCCAGCACAATATGAGCCTTCATCCTATCATGGCACACTCTGCACTTGGGCAGGGGGTTGTCACATGGAGCTGTGAGCCCTGGAACATGGTGCCTGCCCGAGCTGGGTACCAGAACGCCAGGGCACTCTTCCTTAGGGGAGGACTTCACTTTTTGCTAGCAGGTGAAAGACAGAGTCAGAATAAGTAATAGATACCATAACCTTCTCATTAACAAATTAACAGAGCTTGTAAACAGAAAGGCAGCTTCCAAAGGCCTGCTGCTTTGCGTGAGTGGCACAGCTGCCACACAAATGCTTTAAAACTGCCAGACCAAGCTCCAGCTGAGCTGTTTTAAGCCCCACAGACCCCTTCACCCCGCTGAATTATATTTTCTTTTGCTTCTACAGCCTCTAAGGTGAATACTTTGTAAAACTGTTAGAGCTAAGGGTATCAAACTAAAGCCCTTCAGAAAAAGCAAAGCTCTGCAATCTTTAACAAATACTTATGATGTGCTATCTCATTGAAAGACAAAACTACTCCCCTTCAGCAGCAAATGGTAAGTATATCAAACAAGAAAATCTATCAAATACTGATGTGATGAGAGGTGTATTATCTGTCCTCAAAATGAAGGCCATGGGGTTCTCTTGCTAGGTACAGTCCCACTGGAGTGGTAAACATCATGGGCTTACATGAGGCAGAGGAGGTAGTTCCCCTTGAAAGAGGGTGGAAACTCATTCCTCATTGCCTTGAGCCCAAGTCAGGAATCTCTCCCTCTCCGAATACGTATGAAATCTGCTCCAGGTGGAGCAGCCTTGGTGTTGGGTGATGTGGCCTGAGGCCCTCTCCGAGTCAGAGTAATGGTGTGCCAGCATCCTCCTAACCAGAGCAGTGCTGTGTCTCTGCCCCAGCTTAGCCTCTTAGCACACCCAAATCGAGGAGGCCATCAGGGTGGCTCTCAGAAATTAGTCAGATGTGACAAGATCCCCCTTTTGGACCCACCCGGCTTCCCCGAGGGAGGAAGGGGCAGGGAATGGGATGCTCAGATTGCCCCAGCCACTTTTGGGGCAAACATTTACTTTAAATTAAGTGGCCTGTAAAGGAGAGAGGACCCCTCTCTGGCTGGCTGCTAGGGTTGATAGTTAAATATTTATAATGTCCAAATTAGCATAGTGAAAGCTCAATTCATCAATTTGTTCTGGCCTGTTTGTAAGAAAGGGAGGGGGCATCAGGCACCCCGCGGGAGACACAGCCGTGGGTGGGCAGGGCGGTCCTGCTGCCTCCACGACGGGTCCACAGCATGGCTCCCCACTGGCATCCAGACTTGTTGCCCCCCCACGCCTCTTTGGCAGGGTCAGGGAAGAGGCCGGCTGCGAGGCAGGGCTGTGGGGATCCCTCCTCTCCCCAAAACCTGCCTGCCGGGAGGGCAGCCCCAGGCCACTGGGGAAGCCGCAAGGAGCAGCCTGGCCAGGCAGCGCCAGCCTGGGGCAGCCCGCGCCGGGGCCGGGGAGGGTGCGGGCTGCCCTGGAAGGGTTAAGGCTTTTCAGGCCGAAATCCCCCAACAGAAGGCAGGGTCAGCCTCGGAGCTGAAATCTAAGTGCTAATGACTGATGCCCTTCACCCCTCCGCTGCCTCCAAAGGCGAGTGCCCTGGATGAGCCGGGGCCGGAGAGCATTTAACATTTGAACTTCTTCTCGTCTGCGAGGCAGCAGGCCGTTGTGCGCGGGGTCGCTGACCCCCAGCCCCGCTCCCCCCAGCCCCTCAGCTGCCTCCCAGCCCTAATTGAATGACAGATGGTCAGCGGCAGGGAGAGGGCAGGAGCAGGGCCCCACGCCCCCGGCGCTCCTGCCCACGCACCCCCGTGCCGGCCGCCCCCGAGGCTGCCCAGCACCGCAGCCGCACAGCTGGGGGAGACAGGGCATCGGGCAGGGATGGGCCTGGGGTGCTCGCTGCACTGGGGGCTTCCCGGGGCCAGGGGCAGCGCTTGCCAGCCCGACCCAGCACCTCGCCGTCCCTCTGCCGCGCAACAAAGCATCACTAAATTCATGGAGTCCTGAACGGTTCAGAGCGGCCGAGGCCTCCCGCTGCTCCCGGCAGTGCCAGAGCGGGGAAGGCAATGAGCTGGGCTGAGCTGCGGGGTCGGGGAGCAGCCGCTGGGAGCCAGGGCAGGGGAAGCAGTGCTGTGCCCGGCCCCTTCCCCTGCCTGCACCCCCAGGGGCTGCTCTTCCCCCCCCATGCCAGCAGCTCGTGCCAGGGGTGCTGGACATGTCCTGCCCTGGGCAGGGCATGCCACAGGTGACAGGAGGGGCCTTACTGTGGCCACAAAGGAGACTGTGGAAATGGCTCTTGGTGGGGCCAGAGCCTGCCCCTGCCTCCTGCCCCCAGGCCCGCCAGCTTCCTTCCAGACAAAGCTGGGGAGGCCGGGGTAGGCCCTGCGGGGGCAGGGGCTGTGCTGGCCAGCCGCCGAGCATAGCCCCCACGCCCCCCGCTGCAGCCCACTGTCCCTTTAACAGAGAGCCGTGATTCCCACAATTACTGGGATTACAAGGAAAGGGTTATCGATTTGCAGCCTGCACTGTGTGATCAGCGCCCGGGCGGCCCCCCCGGCCCACCTCTCCTACTGTAAGCACGAAACCATTTATAAATGTTTTATTTCACTGATCGCCTCACCCTTGCTGCATAATAATAACCCCAGCAGCATGGCGATATATTCTCTCCGCTCCCCCTTTCCCCTCGCCCACAGCCTGCAAAAGGCACCAACGTGATATGCAGCAGCCCCTGATTTGTGTGTATGTTTTAATTACCGCCGGAGAAACCTGTACACAAGCATAAAAAAGGGCGAGAGAAAGGGAGAGCAGGCCCAGACGGCGGAGGCAATGGCAGCCTAATGCACCGCTGGCTGACAGCGACTTCCGCTCAGGCACCTTCTCCAGATCGAACCCTTCGATTGTAACTGAAACAATTTGCATACTGATTCCTCTCATAGCCTCCCGATCCATAACCAGCCAGGCAGCTATTCAAATGCAAGTAGCATCCCTAAATGCAAGGCTAGACTGGCCAAAATGCGCTGTCCAACAAGCAGAAGGAGAAGAAAAAAACCCTTGATTATTATTTCTATTTTTGTTCCTTTTAACCTTTAAAAGATTTAGCTGGAAGCTGTTTGTTTATGACTGGGGATGTAAGGGAGAGAATTGATCCGGACTGGACTTAAAGATGGAACAAAATGGGGCGCTGGAGACATTTTTGGTTGTGGCTTTTTTTTTTCCTATTTTTGTTTTTACCTAAGCCACAAACTGAGGCTCTTTGGGGGGAAAGAGGGTCTGTCCTCTCTCCCACCCCCTTCCTCCACCAAAACCACCTCAGCTCCTGCAGACCCAGGGAATACACAAATTGCTGCCTGTGCCTCTGCCTCTGGTGCATGTTGGGCTGATGAAGAACGTGTAATTCTGGCTGTAAATTCTTGCGTTTAAGTTGGTCCAATAAAAGATCTCTCCTACACCTTGTGAGGGTTTGGTGCTTTATTTTTTAACGGGACTGGCGTGGCAGCGGCGGCGGTTGCATTTTTTCTTCTTTTTCTTCTTCTCGTTCTCATTTGAAATTATGCAGATAGATTTTTTTTTTATTTTTATTTTTCTCCTCCTAGGGGGCAAATCTAGGAGGCAAGCCCGCATCGGATGCCCGTTCCGGCGGCGTGCGGCGGACGGCGGGGTAAGCGTGCCCAGCGGGGCACGGAGCGGGCGGAGGGCCGCGGGGGCGGGGCGGGGCGCGCAGCGGCCGCGGGTGCGCAGGGGGCGCGCAGCGGGCGCGGGCGGGCGGCGGCCCTGCCGGCGGAGCGGGGCCGTGCGGATGCCGTGCGGCGGCCGCAGCCTCCCCCGCGCCCGCGGAGCGGGGTGCGCGCAGGGCGGGGGGGGAGCCTGGTCCGGCGCCTCCGCGCCCGCGGAGCCGCGGTCGCTCCTCCGCGCGGGGCCAGGCGTGGGGCCGCGCCGAGGCGGCTGGCTTGCCGTCCGCCCCTCCAGCCCCCTGCCCCGGTCCGCGCCCGCTCCGCCGGCGCGCAGCCCGGCGCAGGCTGCCGCCGCAGCCCGCCGGCGCGTCCGAGGCGAGAGCGGTCCCGGAGCTCTGCCAGCCTCCATGTTTGGGGCTGCTCCTTGCTAAATTCACCCTGAATGTCCCCGAAATCGATCCCGATAATTTTCTGCTAGTAAGGGCCCCGCTTGTATTTTAGTTCGGGCAAGCACCGGTCCTACGGCTGCCGCGGCGCGGGGGGGATCGATTGCGGGCTGGTTTCTCCGCAGGTTCGTGCGCTGTAGAGACGGGTCGCACGGATGCCTGAGCGTGTGTCTGCCGCGTCGCTGTACGCAGGAATAAATGATGGGGATACGTAGATATGTTATTATTTAGCGACAGCTGAGGGAAAGCCTTTAGGATGCTGTGGAGCTGGCTGGCTCCTCGGCTCCCTCAAATTCCCATTTGCCTCGGGCCACGACCTGTTATCTGACCTTTAGACACCCCCGAAGACAGCAGAGTTTTCCTTGCCAAACAGTAATAAGCCGAAGGGGTGGGACGACTCTGCCGAGCGGAGCCGACCGCGGGCCCCTGGCCGGCCGGGACGCGCTCAGCCCGCACGGGGGAGCGGGAGCGGGAGCGGGAGCAGGGGGAGCCTTCGGGCGGGCACCGGGGTGAGCCCGGGGTGAGCCGCCTTCATTTTGATTTCATTTGGAGACGTTTGATGGTTGTAGATCTTTCTCTGGTTTGTTGCATCACCACAGCTCACCCCTTAAAACAGTAATTCAAGATGTAAGTAAAAGTGTTTTCATTTTTATTGATCCTGCTAACATCTTTCATTACCCAACACGTAACCACAACAGATGATTGCTCATTTGATACGGAGAATTTTATCGACGCTCTCCCCGGTCGGGGCGCGAATCCTAAGTCCCGGCCGCGTGAGGACGGAGAGGCGCGGTGCAGCGCGGCTGCGCAGCGGGGCGGGCGGGCGAGCGCTGCCCGAGCCCCGCGGGCCCCTGCCCGGCCGCAGCTCCCGGCTGCCCGCCCTCCGCCCCGGCTCCTGCCCCGGGCCGCTGCCGGGGTGCCGGTCGGCGGGGCCGGGGGCGCCTCCCTCCGCGCTTCCCCTGCCGCAAGGCGGGCGGTGGCTCCGGGGAGGGGCAGGCGGCCAGCCCCCGCCTGCGCCGGGCCCGACGGGGCGCACAGGGCCGGGCCCGGGGCCGCGGCGTGCGGAGCCGGCCCGCGGGCGGGGGGGGCTGCGCGGCCGGCCCTGCCCGCCGGCCCTGCCGAGTTCGTTCCCTCGCAGCGCAACCCAACAAGTAGCGGGAGGCGGAACGGCCGCGCCGCCGGCCCCGGCACCGCCTCGGCCGCCGCACGCCTGCTGCCCGCCCGCTCGGCAGCGCCGGAAAGCCAGGCTGTCCTCTCGGTCTCCTTCGCCTTTCCCCCCTCTTTCCCCATACGCTAAATAAAGAAAATTAAAATTCTAAAAAGGCATGTTGCTTAAAAAAATTGCAAGTGGAAATAAAGAAACCTTTGGGGTTACTAGGGGATTCCAAGCGATTAGAAACAGCGATCCTGTTTCATTTACGCGATCCCTTTCAGCTAACGGCGCGAAAGGGTTTGCAGCCATCAAACAAATGCGACTGTTTTAACTCTCTTTGAGAAGACTGTTTTTGTCCTTACTACTAGAATGGAAGGCAAGTTTATGAGGGCGAGACTCGAAGAATTGGTTTCGATGCAAGCGACCTACAGTGAAATTAAACTAGGTGGATTCTTTATTAAATGATTTTCGGTCTTCTGTGTTTTTATGAAAATAAAAGGCAGCACTTTGTCATTTTTAACAATGTAAGTAGCCAATAAATCTAATTTCCACATTGATTTCTGTAGGAATTAAGCGATATCTACACTATCTGCTGTGAATTGTTTTTGGAAACAAGCGCGGCTTTCTCCTGGCGGAAGCCGTTTTTACAAACAATAATTACAAAAATATTTTCAAAAAATACTGCTTAAAGACAGCAGCTTTTTAAAGCACGAAATAATTTCACCTGTGAGCTTGACCGTGCGTGTCTGAGACGGCATCGAGACAACGAGTTTTATAAAACGCGTTAAGACAGGCACAGGAGAGCGTGGCACGGAGAAATCTCTCCTACGAATTAATTGCAGCGCGGAACAGCTACGGAGCCCTCGGTCTGGCGTCCGGGGAGGAGGGGGGGAAGGAGGAAAAAAAGAAGGTGAGCGACTATATTCGCTCACACATGTAACTAATGAAGACCTCAGCTCGGAAACCCAGGGCGCTGCGAGCAGCCCTGCCTGATTAAAACGTGTCCCTGCCCTAATTGATAACTCCGGGCCACGTGCTGCCTGCGCGGGCAGGTGCCCTTCCTGGGGCGCTGGCAGAGCATCCCCTCCCAGCCACCGGCGGGGATTTTTAATAGCACCTTTCCCTAAATAATAAACCAGATTAATAGCGTTCACCAGAGTGCTATCGATCCCTCTCGTGTTGCCGTCCGCGTACCTCGCTGTGTTCGAGCGCACGTACTCGGCTGTCCCCGCAGCAGCGGCTGGGGCAGGGCACGAGGGCTGGTTTTGTTTCGGGGGTGTCCCTGAAGGGACCAAGGCGTGTCCGTGGGGGCGAGGGGCAGCGGAGCGGGAAGGCGCCCCCGCGCCCCCCCCGGGGCCGGCCCGCCGCGGGCGGGAGAGCCGGGCAGCCGCGGCCCGGCGCGGGAAGGGCCGCGGGCCCCGACGGCAGGTACCACCCCACGAGCACGGGCTCCGCGGGCGGGAAGGCCCGTCCCGGCCCCGCGTGTCCGGGGCACGTCGTGGGCGGCGGCCCCCGGCCCTGCGCGCTCCCCGGGGAGGAGGAGCGCGGGTCGGGGCTGCGCTCCCTCCCTCCCTCCCTCCCGTTACCCTTAACTCTGCCCCGGCGGAGTAGCGGGGCCGCCCCTGTCGCGGGGGGGTTCCGCCGGCCGGGCTGGGCTGACGGTGGGGTCCCCGAGGAGCCGGTCCTTCGTACTCCACGCGGTGTTTTCCTGCGGGTTTCCCAGGGCATCCCCGCAGGACCTGGAGCACAGGGGTGCAGACCGCCGCGGCTGTCACCGCGTGGGTCACGCATGGATCACACACAGCCCGCGGGGCCGGGGGGCCGCCCGGGCGGGGAGCAGCGCCGGGCCGGTCCCAGCCTGCCTCCGAGGAGGCGGCAGCGTAGAGTTCAAACGCATCAAACTATCAGAAGTCATTTATCCGGTTTCATAAATAATGTCCTTATTACCTCCAGCCCCCTTAATTCATGCTCCTGTCCGCTTGATTGCGGGGTTTCAGCAGATAAAAAGTTTATAAGTTGGTCGGGTTCTTGTTTTCCTTTTTCCATCATTAACATCATTAATATAAGCTATCAATAACCCTGTCGTTTGGAGCATAGCTTCACAGTATTGATCTGCGCAGCTATTCATCTCTGCCATAGAAGACACGGAATAATTTTCGCATTACAGTAGCTTGGATTTGCTTTTAATTCATATTTAAAGCTGCAACTGGCTCTGTGGAGCTCTCTGCGAAAGACTAGAGGCGCCTAATTAATAATAAGTTAGAAACGAAGGAAGGCACCAGCGGATAAATAATTAATACAGACATCTCTGTCTCTTTGAATATTGCTACTTTAAAAATTTAGACTTACCAGGGCCATACTGTAAGTCTGCAAGTTATATTGAGGAGATGATTTAAGAAAGCTATTTTTTTTTCCTGAAATACAATGCTAAATTATTTACGGTGTTTTGCAATCTTCCATAAGTTCCTTCATTAACAAGCGCTGCGGTTTGCTCCGGGGGGTGCGGGAGAGCGCGGCTGCAAAGAGGGACCGCGGCGGCTCGGCCGGGCAGCGCCCTGCAGCCCGCGGGGCTCCCCGCTGCCCCGCTCCCGGCCCCGCGTCCCCCCGCCCGGGCAGGCCCCCGCCCGGGGGGCGTCCGGAGGGACGAGGGGGGAGCCCCGCGCCCCGGGGCGGGCGGCGGGGGCTTGCCTGGCCGGCCGGGAGCAAGCCCAGCCAGCGCTCCGCCGCCGCCCGGGCTGCCTGCGGCTCCCCTCGGGCCGACGCCCGGGTGCGGGGCCGAGGGCTGCGGGGGGGAGCCGGGACCCCCCCCCGGGCGGGCACCCGCAGCGAGGCCCCGCCGCCCCCGCCCCGCCGCGGCTTCCCCTGAAAGCCGGGCCCTCCCCCGCCTGCCCCGGCCGGCGCAGCCCTCTGTTCTCTGCCTGCCCCCGACAGATGCGCCGGTTGTTGTCGGCGAGCGAGTTTCCAAGAAGCTCGACAGGGGAAAGTCTGGAAAAGTTAATCCCCCCCGGCAGCTGTTGGCTTCGGGAGCCTTCAGCGTCACCTTTGACACGCTCCCCCGTGCGAGGGGACCCGCGTGCCGCAAGCTGTCACGGCGCAGGAGGCGCGCAGAGCCGCGCAGGGGCGGGGGGGCGCGGGCGGCGGCAGCGCGCACGCACGCCATGAAGAAGAATAATAAGAAATGCCTCAAACGGGCAAGCAGGAACAGAAGTTAGAGCTGCCCGCCGGCCGGGCCGCTCCAGCCTATTGCGACCGCGGCCCTGCGCTGCCCCGGGCCGGGCCGCCCCGTCCGGGCGGGCCCCGGTGCCCGCGCGGTGTTTGCTGGCGTCAGGCGGGAGATTACGGCCGTTCCGTGGTGTCATTATCGCGGATTTAGAGAGCACACACACGCAACGCAATTCAAACAAGCAAAGTTGCGTTTTAAGTCCGCTCCGAGTGTCTGCTGATCAAATAAAGACTTAAGGGCGGTAACGATTATTCTGTTAAATATATGGTACTTGACTGCACAAGCAGTAATTGATTAGCGCACCGAAACGATCTCTTTCCGGCGCTCCCCTCTCCGCCGGCGGGGCGGGAGGCTCGGCGGAGGGAAGCGTGCCGGGGTCCGCGCCGAGGGGAGCCCACGGCCGGGCAGCCCCGACGGCCGGGAGCCGGGGCGGCGGGGCGGTGTGCCGGCCTCGCCTTCCCAGCCCCGGCCGCCCGCGGGCCCATCGGGGAGTCCCGGGGCACCCTGCGGCCGAGCCGGGCCCGGGCGCCGTCGGGGACCCGCGGCATCGCCGCTCCTGCGCTCCTGCGCCGTCCTCCGCGCCGCGGCTTTTGCGCACCAGGGCCGCTTCGTCGCGGGGATCCCCCCAAGAGTAACGGAAAAGAGGTCATAAAAAGAAAATATGCGTGTGGGAGTGGGGGAGGTGGGTGCGAATCTACGGCCGCTCTTTGCTAAGGCTGGAAATGGAACCGCGACAGCGGCCGGCCTGTCGCAGGACTCTCCGAATTGTGCGGGGCCGGTTTTACGCTCCTGTCTTGAAGAAAAATTTGATGCCGTAATTTCCTACGAACTCGAGGGAGTAACTTACAGTCGCTATGATGTTTGACTTTGGTAACTAATCGCTAAAAGCGTGGGGATGAAATATGTTTAATTAAACTGTAAATTGCATACAGGTATTGATAACGAAGAAGCTGACAACGTTTCGATTAGATCCGTGACATCACCTCGCGTTGGCCTGGGAAACGATCACAGCCGCTCACTTCGGCCTCGAAATGCTCTCGATAATTTTATTTTATTTCATCCTAAACGTTTCCTGAGATCATTAATTGGGTTTCGGGTCTATTTTTTCTTCTTTCGCAGGTACACCTTTTCTTATCTGTCCCTCGCTGCGAGAAATGGAGACATTGTTAACGTTAACGTTACAGAAATTCAGAGAGACATGGAAGCGTTTAGGGATGGGGGAGTGACTGGAGAGGTAGGACCTGTGCGGGATCTGTAGGTGGTTTTTAGCGGAAAATAAAATACGGAGGAGCTTCGTGCACCCGGGGAAGACGAACGGAGGTGAGTAACGGATGGCTTTCGCAGACGTGGTTCAATGGCGCCGGATTCTTACAAGTGCGTGTGTGTGTGTGCGTCTGTGTGTGTGCGTGTGTGTGTGTGTGTGTGTGTGTGTGTGTGTGTGTGTGTGTGTGTGTGTGTGTGTGTGTGTTGATTGCAGGAAAGAAATAAACCCGCTCTGGAAATTCTGAATTTCTAGCGGGGGAAAGCTCATGATACTCGCTTCCAGGGCCGCACACGCAACATGCTTAGCAGACAGTTGTCGTGATTTTAAAAGTTTCCTGCGAGTCCGCCCGGCGTCTGGGACTGCTTTTAGCTCACCGGCCGCATGCACGCACACGCACACGCACACACACACAGACTGTGCACACGCAGCCGCACACACGCCCACGCACACGGCCGATCCCGGACAGCAGCCCCCACGCCGGCTGCCAGGGCACCGTCCCCCGTGAGCACCCCACGGGGGACCGCGACAGACCGCGGTGCTCGGGCGAGAGGCCGGCAGCGGATGCCACCCGCTCAGCTCCGGGGCTCGCCGCGGGCGGCTGCGGGGCGGCGCTGCGGGGCGGCGGGCACGGTCCCCACGCCCGCAGCCCGCGGCGGGAGGACACCTCGTCCCCGCAGGCGGTATGGCGGGGGTGGCCAGGGCAGGAGCGGGGCCAGGCCTGGCTCCGGCGGCGGGGCTCCTCGCCTAGGCCCCTCCGCGCCCCCCGTTTCGGCCGCTGCTGCGGGACCTGGCGGTACTTGGGGCTCAAAGCGCGGGGCGACGGGTCCCGCTGCCTCACGGAGCCGGTGCAGCGGCGAGTCCCGCGGGCTCTCGTGCGGTGCGCTGCCCTGGCACCGAGGGGAACCTCCGCAGGCCTCGGCCGTAGAGTTAGGGCGGTAGCCCCGAGAGGAGTAACCCCAGGGTCTAATTCCAGCTCGCTCCCGGGGGTGACCTGCCCTGGGACCGGCCCCAGTCCCTGTTGCTGCCGTCCGAACCAGCCCGGGGGGCTGGCGGCCCGCCGGCGGCGGACTCGCGGCTGTCACCAGGGAAGGGGCCTCGGAGCTTTTGGCAGGGCGAAGGGAGGGTGGCGGCCTCCCGTGACAGACCTCTGCACGGATCGCGCCGGGGAGCTGCAAGAGCGAGGCGGTGCGCCCTCGCTCTGCGTCCCGCCGGCGGGGGCATGGCCGGGGCAGGCGCTCCAGCCCTGTCCCCCTCTCCGTGGAAAAGACGGGGCTCTCCTGGGGTGAGCCCCACCGCGGCGGGGACCTGCTTGCTGGCCCCGCGCCTCGCCGGGGCGAGGGGGCCAGGCGGCTCCCCGGGAGCTCCCGCGGGCCCCGACGGCGGAGCGGGGGGCAGCGGCGGGGCCGGGGCGTGAGGCGGGGCGGCCTTTGTGCGCTGCCGGCCCGGTGCCTCCCGGCGGCGGCCCCGCGGCTCTCCCGCGGCGCGCCTCGGCCCGCCCCGTCCCTCCCGCCGCTCGGCGCCGCGCACACGCTGCACTCTGCCCGGCGTGGTTCGTTATTGTTAATGGGCGAACAATAGGCACATCTGCCCTTTCTTCCAGCATAAAGGCACCTTAGCTAACGAGGGGGGCTGGCGGGTGGGCTCGCTTTTTCTTTCTCCTCCGCCTCCTTTTCTTTCTTTTGGGGGAAAAAATAAAAGAAAACCAGCGGCATGTCCGGCTGCTGGGCGCCTCGGGTATATGCTCTCCTTGCACCGCCGGGCACGGCCCCCGGACCACTCGGGGTCCCCGGCGGGGGCGGGACGGGGGGGGGGGGGTCCCCATCGCATTACCGGCTCGGACCCAGCGGGATCGCAGCTACGGGGAGGGGAATACACAAGAGCTGGGGGGGAGCGAGAGCTGAGGCGGAGGGGGGACCCCGGCCGGACCCGGGACGCAGCGCCGTGGGGCTCCCGGCGCCCATCCCCAGGCCGGGTAACGGGAAGTTTGCCGGCAGGGCAGCGCAGAGGAGCGATCCCCGGGTCGGCGGGCGTGTGGGGGCCGGCGGCTGCGGGACACCGCGGGTGGACACGGCGGGGCTACACAGGGGGTACCCAGCGGGCACGACCCGCGGGCGCCCCGGGGCAGGTCGGTCTCACCCCCGGAAGCCGCCGCTGAGGCGAGGGCGATGAGGCTCCGCGCTCACGGAAAACGCGGAGTCACCGAAGGGGCGGGGCGGCCGGCCCTAACACCCGGGAGCCGCCCGCCCGGCGGAGGCGGGGTGGGGGGGGGGCCGGCCCTTTGTGCCCGGCGGGGCGGGGGGCCGCTAGGGCCCGGGGGCTCCCGGGGAAGGGGGTGGGGGGAGGAGGGGGGCGCTAGGGCCCGGGGCGGCGGCACAGGGCAGCGCTGCACCGCCGGCTCTGGGCGCCGCCGCGCGGGGCTCGCCTCCTTAATAGGGGCGGTGACGTCACGGGGGGCGGTGCGGGGCGGGCGGGGGCGGTGCGGGGCGGCGCGCGCATGCGCCGGTCCGCCGGCCGCGCCGCTGCAGCAGCGGAGCGGTGTCCAAACGGCGGAGCGCAGTGAGAGCCATGGCTAGAGATGGCGAGGGACGCGGCCAGACACCCGCCGCGGCTGCGGAGCCCGGCCTGAGGGAGCGGGGGCCCTAGAGCCGACCCGACGGCGTCGCCCGGCAACAGGAAAAAATCCCAAATAAATAAATCACCAAAAGAAAAAAAAAAAAAGGAAAAGCCACCAGCCCGGCAGCAGCCGGCGGCAGCACCGCCACCAGCCCGCAGCGCCCGCCCGCCGCCGCCGGCCCGCGGGAGGAACCGGCCCGCGGCCGCCGCGAAGAGCTCCGGGACGCCCCGCCGCCCACCAGATAGATGTGCGGTCCGGCCGCCCGCACGGCCGACGATGAACGCGCAGCTGGCGATGGAGAACATCGGCGATCTGCACGGGGTGAGCCATGAGCCGGTGCCCGCCGCCGCCGACCTGATGAGCGGCAGCCCCCACCACCGGAGCGCGGTGGCCCACCGCGGCAGCCACCTGCCGGCCCACCCGCGCTCCATGGGCATGGCGTCCATCCTCGACGGCGGCGACTACCACCACCACCACCGGCCGCCCGACCACGCGCTGACGGGCCCCCTGCACCCCACCATGACCATGGCCTGCGAGACACCCCCCGGCATGAGCATGAGCAGTACCTACACCACGTTAACCCCTCTGCAGCCTCTACCTCCCATCTCGACGGTCTCGGACAAGTTCCCTCACCACCACCACCACCATCACCACCACCACCACCCCCACCAGCGGATACCGGGCAACGTGAGCGGCAGCTTCACGCTCATGCGGGACGAGAGGGGTCTGGCGTCTATGAACAATCTCTACACCCCCTACCACAAGGATGTTACCGGCATGGGGCAAAGCCTCTCTCCGTTGTCTGGGTCGGGCCTGGGGAGCATCCACAACTCCCAGCAAGGGCTGCCCCACTACGCTCACCCCAGTGCCACCATGCCCGCCGAGAAAATGCTCACCCCAAACGGATTTGAAGCCCACCACCCTGCCATGTTAGCCAGGCATGGCGACCAACACCTCACCCCCACCTCCGCTGGCATGGTGCCTATCAACGGGATCCCACACCACCCCCATGCCCACTTGAATGCCCAGAGCCACGGGCAGATCCTGGGCTCTGCCAGGGAGCAAAACCCTTCTGTAACTGGTGCGCAGGTCAACAGTGGAAGTAATTCAGGGCAAATGGAAGAAATCAATACCAAAGAAGTAGCTCAGAGGATCACCACCGAGCTCAAGCGGTACAGCATCCCCCAGGCTATCTTCGCCCAGAGGGTGCTGTGCCGCTCTCAAGGGACCCTCTCGGACCTGCTGAGGAACCCCAAGCCCTGGAGCAAGCTCAAATCCGGCCGGGAGACCTTCCGCAGGATGTGGAAGTGGCTCCAGGAGCCGGAGTTTCAGCGGATGTCTGCTCTGCGGCTGGCAGGTGAGCCCGCTGCGGGGCGGTCGGGGCACGGTCGGCGGCGGGGCTGGGGCCCCGGGCCCGGGCCCGGGCAGGCCGCCCCGCTCCCTGCCTGCCCCTGAAGAGCAGCCCCGGTCCCCCCTCCGCCGCTCCGTTTCCCTCCTCTGCCCGCTCCCTTTCCCGGCTCTGCGCACCGACACCGTCCGGCTCCTCCGCGCCGCGCTCCCGGCTGCCAGACAAAGCCGAGCCGGGGCTCGGGCTGCGCACTGCGGCCACCCGGCTCTCCCCGTTAGCCCGGGCGGGGCGCACCCGCCAGGCTCGCCTGTCGCCGGCGGGACGGCGCCCAGCGTGCCCGGTAACGGGGCGCCGCCGTCAGCCGCACCGGCCGGCGCCCGCGCTGCCCTGCGTGGGCAGGGCGAGGCAGAAATGCTTCAACCGGCGGCGGTCTGAGCGGCCGGGCCGTACCGGGCAGTACCGCGCCCGGCCCTGCGGTACTGCCCGGTACGGCCCACGGACGGGGTGCGGGGGAGCCCCGGCGATGCGCCGCCGAGAGGAGTCGGTGCGTCCGCTTTGTGCCGGGGGCGGCGGCCCCGGGGGCGGCGGGCTCCGGTCGCAGCGGCCGGCGGGGCTCGGGGCCGGCGTTCGCTCCGCGTCCCGCTCGCGTTGGGTTGGGTGTGCTGGGACAGGGTTTTCCCCACGAACGATACGAGCCCGGCGTGTGAGCGGTGGCGGAGACATGCCGCTGGCTAAAATCGTTAGTTTTTTGGTTTTGTTTTGGTTTTTTTTTTTAACTGGTTGTAATTATCATTAGGCCGTGGAGTTTGAATTTCGCGTGGATGCCCCTGCATGAGACCCGCAGTCCATGTGGCGGCTCTCGTATTGTCTGCTCGGAGGTTGCCGTCCCGTTCGGTGCCTGTTCGCCGCCGCCGCCGCCTTCCCAAACCCGCCAGCCTGCGCTCCCAGTGCAGAGCCCGGGTTTAATATGCCATGAGTGAGGGTTTGTTAATTAAGTGATAGGTCTCCATTAATTTCTCCCTGGAGAACGCGAGACAGTCAATCCGAGTTGGAGCCGGGGTCACTGATCCGTTTCACGGACAAAAATAAGGGAAGGGCCAAATCTTTCTCCTTTCAAATGCACGAATGGTCCTGCGCTTTCGACTACCACGACGGTGGGAACTGGGAACGGCTTCCCGACCGTGCGGGGACCCGGCTGGGCCACCGCCGTGCTCCTTGCCTGGTTTCAGCCAGCCTCCTCGTTTCGGAAGCCTGAAGCAGTACGAGGAAGGGCCCGTAGCAGGATCTCCCCCCCCGCGGTAGCTGGCCCTGCGGTGCACACCAGTGGGAGGACGTTGCTCTCTTTGGCTTCCACTCCTGCGGAGTCAGTTTCAAAGGTCTGAGCTCTCAGAAAATGCCCTTTCCGCCTTCCCTTCCTCAACAACCACCCCACCAGGAGAAAACCCTCGTCTTGCTG
Source organism: Ciconia boyciana (assembly GCF_034638445.1). NCBI lineage: Eukaryota > Metazoa > Chordata > Aves > Ciconiiformes > Ciconiidae > Ciconia > Ciconia boyciana. Next base: position 14,522,778 of record NC_132941.1, on the reverse strand, counting down.
GTGCTACCCAGGAGAGGAGGACGGAGTTTGTGTTTCCAATATCCCCGTAACGATTACTAAGGCGAACTTTCTTCGATTTGGAGTGTATTTTTACGGCAATTCGGTCGACCTGAATCTCCGCTCATTTGCATAGATCGATACTGGAAACAACCCCTCGCTTCGGAGTCTGCTGGCATCCCCTCCCTGGCGCTGCCGGCCGGGAAGCTCTGCCAGCCCCGGCTGCAGGCCCGGGCGGGAGGGAGGCGGCAGCTCCCCGCGGCGCGGCCGCTTTCTGCCGGGGGACGGCCGCGCTCTGCCCAGCTGCCGGGTCCGGAGAGACCCATTGTTCGCTTCTGCCCCCAAACCGCCCCTTCCTCCAGCCACCCCGGCGCTGCCCTCGCATAAACGGATCCCGATAATCCCGTTAGACAGACAAAGCCTCATTATTCCGCCTTCCCTTTCCGATGAAACCCGAAAGCTGGCACCTTACAGAAACGGCCTCCCCGGGGCGAAACTAGGCTCGCAGCCCGGGGAGGCGGGGGGGGCGGATGGGGGGACTGCCTGCGCCCGAGCCTCCCCGCGTCCCCTGCAGCCGGGCCGGGCAGCGCCGGGCACCAGCGGGACCCCGCAGGGCTCTCCCTGCGCTGCCGAGGGGTCCGCAGGGCACTCCCTGCGCTGCCGAGGGGTCCGCAGGGCTCTCCCCGGGCTGCCGGGGCCCCCGCAGGGCTCTCCCCGGGCTGCCGGGGGCCCCGCGGCTTCGCCCGGCGCTGCCCCGCCTGGGCGCCGGCAGCCCCGCAGCACGTGGTCATTTGCATAGCGCTGCGTCCCAGCCAATGGGGGCGGCCCCTGGAGCCCCCGCCTCGCGCAGGCAGCGCCGCGCTGCGCGCCCCTCCGCGCCCCTCCGCGCTGCCCGTCTTGCGCTGCAGGCAATCGGCTGTAAGCGCCTAAACTACCGGGTTTATTTTGTGCAGGTTTTAAATGTGTGATGCTCTTACTAAGCGGTAAAAACCTGCCCCCATTGATATTGATGCATGAACGTCAACTCGAAATACCATAAATTACTCCAGCCGACGCAAATTAAATTTCATGTCCAAATTATAGCTCACTCCCGGGCGTTTAGAGAATTATCAGGCAGATAAATACCCAGAGCGGAGCTCTCGCTGCCTTCATTTCTTCCCTTTCTGATTTCCCGCAGGCAGCGGCCGGGAGGCGGTGAGGGGGATGGAGCCTGCTTATTTCAGGCCTCACGGTCTTGCCCTGCACTTTATCTTGAGTATTTGCCCCTTCCAGCCATCCCTGGGGGATTCCTACCTCCCAGATTACAGAAGCTCCGACAAATAGAGGAAAAATTGGTAGTTACATGGAAGCAGGATTGAGGTCTTGACACTTCCTGGGCTGTCTCTTGAAATGTAAGCAGAACTGCTAATTGCAAAGCTGACCTCTTCCAGCCTCCATCTTATTCATCCCATCTTCCTTCTCCTCTCTGTTCTCTTTTCCTTTGTCTGTCCCTCTCTCTCTCCCGCTCTATCACTGAATATTTATCTGTTTGGCCGTTTCTCCGTTAGTTAGTCTTCCCTCCCTCCCCCCGCCTCTGTAGACATTTGGAAGGGCAGTGAAGGGATACCGAAAGAATAAATGCAATTCAAAGAAAAGGTACAGCCCTTCTGCAGCCTGCTGGGATTTAGGGGTGAATTAATTTCAGGTTATTTCCGTATGGGGGGGGGATAGGAGGGGATAAAGAAGGCATTTTTCCCATCTTGCTTGGGAAAAAATAATCTGCTTCGAGCCATTCGTTACTAGAAACGCATCAGCCCGAAGGCCGGTGGCCGCCCCGCACGGACTGCCCGCCGGGGAGGGAGGGAAGCGCCCGAGGGAGAAACGCGGCAAAGAAGCGTTTCGGGAACGGGCGAGGGGGGCGTAAGGGACCCCCCAGGCCCCTCCGGACCTACGCAGGAGGGGGGCCGCTTTGCCGAGGTGCGCCCTCTCAGCGAGCTCGTCCCGAAGGGGCCCCTCCGCGGCGGCTTCCCCACCGGCTTTCCCTAGGCCGTCCCGGGGCGGCGGGAGCCGGGCGAGGGGAGCGGGGCAGCGGGGGAAGCGCGCTCGCCCGCGGGGCTCAGGCGGAGGGGGTGGCCCGTCCCTCCAGAGCTGCTCGATATTTGCCGGCGACCTGACTTGTTTTTCGTAGTTGCATCTCGTTTTCTCCCCTCCCCTCCTTCTTTCTCCCTCCCGAAGTGAATCCCGGCTAAGCTGCAGCCTTGGGAAGCCGGCGAGAAATTCTCGCCAAATTAACTGTAAAGAAATCGATACAGCAATCAGAGCGTTTTCCACATTAAATATGAAATCTAATGAACGCCGTTTGCACCTCTCGCCCCGCCGGCCGCCCCAGCGTGCGCCGGGGGAGGTCGATGCCGCCCCGGCCCCAGCAGCGCCCGGGCCCCGGCTGCCTCATTAGGGCCTGTTTAATATTTACCCGGCCGGGACTTTGCATAAAGGCATTTGCATCGGGGACACGGGGGGCATCGACCGGGGGCTTCGCCGCCGACCCCCCGAGCACGGCGCGGGCCCGGGGGAAAGGCCTTGCCCCTCCTCGCCCTGCGGGCCGCCCGGACGCCGCGGGGACGGGCGCGGGCCTGGCTCCGCGCACCGCGGGCGCTGACAGCGGCCGCTCCGCGGCTGCCGGCGCGGTGCTGGGGCCGAGGCGAGGTGCCCCGGCCCGGTGGGACCGGAGGGCGGGGGAACGGCCCCCAGCCCGCCCCCGCCGCGATCGTGGCCCGCCGCAGCGCCGGGCGCGCAGCCGGGCGGGCGCTGGAGCCGCGCTTGTTTGCCGGCCGTGTCCTTGCGGCGGGATTGATTTACAGCCGCTCGCACACAGCCGCGTTTGCCCTTCGTTAATGTTTGCCCAGCGGGAGGCGGAGGAGCGGGGCCGGGCGGCGACGAGCCGCGTTCCTCCGCACCGGGCCGTGCCCGCCCCCCGCCCCCACCCCCGCCCCCGGTAGCACGGCTCGGCCCGTGATTGTTTGCTCGTTTGTATGTTTGTTTTAATTACCCGCCGCGTGGCGGGGAGGCGCCGGGGGGCCGGGCCCGCTCCCACCCTCGCCGCCGTTTGGATGAAATCGCCTCCAAACGGGGCCGTTCCCGACGGCGGGCCGCCCCCGACGGGGGGCCGCACGGCCGGGCTGTGGGCGCGATGCCGGCCTGGCCCGCCGCGTCTGCCCGCCCCGACCGGCCGGGGCCACCGAGCCGCCCGCAGCCCTCGCACGTCGCCCCGCGGTTCCCGGGGGCTCTGCGCCATCTACTGACCGCCGGCGGGCGGGAGCCGGCCCCGCCGGCCCGGGCACACCGCCTGCAGCGGGCACCGGCAGCGGCGGCTCCCCCGGGCCGGGAGGCGGCGGCTCCGGCGAGCGCTGCGGGCCGGGGTGCGTCCCGGCGGGGTGCCCTGCGCCGGTGCCCGGGCTGTCTCCGTCCGCCGGTACCCCGCTCCCTCGGGGCGAGCGCGGGCGGCGCGGCCCGGCCCGGCTTCAGCACCGCGGACAGCTGCCGCCGGCACGGCCCGGCCCCGCTCCCGGCCCGGCCCCGGCGGCCCCGCTGCCGGGCGAGCCCCGCGGCGGGCCGGGGCGAAGCCAGCCCTCCCGTTTCGGGGACGAGGCCGCCCGGAGCCCGTCCGCAGGGGTTTCCCGAGCCGCCCCACGGCTGCCGGCTCCGACGGGGAGCAGCGCGCACCGATTGTGCGGAACGACAGCCGGCAATTCGGGCTGCGCTGCCGCGGGGCGGGCCGGGCTCTGCCCCCTGCCCGGGGCGGCGTGCTCCGGCTGCCGCGGGGGCGGCCGTGCGGCGGCGGCGGGAGCGGCTCGGCTCCCGGCCGGGCTGCGCGCCCCGAGAGGGCCTGGTTTGGGGATGGGTGCCTTCCCACGCCCCCGTGGCCAGGGGGGAAGCGAGCTCCCCACAGCGCTGTAACGGTGCGCGGCCCTGCCCCGGGCCCCGCGCCCCGCAAGCCGGAGGGGTTGTGGTGTCCCAGGAGGAGCGGAGAGGAGAGGAGAGGAGAGGAGAGGAGAGGAGAGGAGAGGAGAGGAGAGGAGAGGAGAGGAGAGGAGAGGAGAGGAGAGGAGAGGAGAGGAGAGGAGCGGAGCGTGGCGCCAGGACTGTGCCCGCAGGAGCCACCGGCGGGGAGCCCGGGCGCGGCCGGGGCTGCAGCTGGGTGCTGGCGAGTGCCACTGCCCTGTGCACAGCCGGGAAGGAACGTGATGGTTAGACTGAGACAGAATTATCTGGAAATGCGCAGGCCGGGAGTGCCTCGGTGTCTGTGTTCGCATGTACCGGCACTAACCCAAAGCTCATGCTTTGCCTCAGGCAGCCTTTACCTGTCCTCTGTGTAGCAGAAGGATCCCCACAACCTCCACACAAGGGACAAGTTCGTTTCGAGGGAGACCTTAACCGCAGGAGCTTTTGCTGAAGTGCTGGTGACTTTAACCTGAAGACTACAGGCATCGGGGGGAGTTTTTCCTGCGGACCGAGTGGGGACCTAGCCTGGCATCGTGTCGGGTACTTCCGTGATCAAATCGATAAGTGTTGATTCGCATTTCAAACATAAGTCTATCTGGATGAATCATATACTGACAGAGAAGCGGCCGATGCTTACTGACTTTCTTCGGAAATGCAGCTTCTTGAGCCATTTTGCTTAAGAGGAAGTCAGTTTTATGATGCTGAAAGAGTAATTTATAGAGACAATTTATTAGCTCAACAGTAGTTTTGATCTTTTTCCCATTTTAGGGTGATAGGAAGTCTCAGTGGTAACATTTTATGCACAGCCCAAATGGCAATTAAAACGCGATGGATTGCTGCTTCACAGGTGTGCAAGCAGCATCGCAAGCTGCTGCGGACTGTGTAACGTTGGCGCTGGTGTGTGCGAGCACTTTCTAGTGGACCGTTAGAAATGCTGCTACAACTAGCAAATAGCTAGAAGTATGAAATCAGATGGCACGGGGGGCTCTTCCTTAGCGACTTCGGTGCAGAAGCTGCTGCAGTGAACCCGCTCTAAGGTTATGGACGTTTTTAAGGTGCAGCAACACTGCATACACTGCTACGTGCATCCTAGATCTGTCGGGAGGAAGCTACCCGCGGGCGGTGCAATTCGCGCAGGCAGATTCCCCGCGGGTCCGCAGCCCTCGTCCCGCAGGGGCAGGCTGCCACACTGCTGCCGCAGTGCCCCCCAAGACGTAGGAACTTCTTTATGTCATCACTGCCGTATTTCTCGTTCATTTGAGACATATCTCGCTGTTTTAATATGTTGTCGGCATTGACCGAGGGCTTAAAAATTGGAGCAGGGGAAGCGGGAACGGGCAGGCGGGTCCTTAGGAAGGGAGCCCGAGAAGCTGGCCGGGTTTTTCAGTAAATCTGACGATCCTGAGCGTCCGATGAGGGTTTTGCGATGGATTGCGTCACTTCCACCGCTCAGAAACTCCATTTTCGGCGGCTGCAGCAGAGCCCTGGGCTGGGGCAGCAGAAGGGGGCGGAATAACCCGGCCTAACGCCGAGCCCTTTACCCGGGCGCCTCGGAACGCCCCACGGGAGGATTCGTCCCCACCGCGCTGTCCAAAGCAGGCGGCAGCGTGCGGAGGCGAAGCTACCGCTGCCCGCGGCGGGCAGGCCCGATGCGGTTCCGCAGCAGTGTGTGCCCTCTACAGCCGCGCAGGACTGAGCGGGGCGGGGCGGGGCGGGGCTGCCGGTGCTCCCGGCGGCGGGGAGCGCGGGGCGGGGCGGGGCGGCCGCCGCTCCCCCGGGGCGGCGCGGGGCGGCGCGGGGCGGGGCGGCCGCTCCCTGGCGGCGCGGCGCGGTGTGAAGCGGCACGGAGCGGGCTGAGGAGCGGCGCGGAGCGAGGAGCGGCGCGGAGAGGAGCGGGCAGGCGCGGAGAGGAGCGGGCAGGCGCGGAGCGGGCAGGTGCGGAGCGGCCGGCGCTGCCCGGCTGGGCGGTGTGGGGTGCGGAGCGGGCGGCGTTTCCTGGCGGAGCGGCGCGCAGCGGCCGGTGCTCCCCGGCCGGGCGGTGCGGCGCGGTGCGGCGCGGTGCGGAGCGGTGCGGAGCGGAGGGAGCGGTGCGCGCCCCCCCCGCTGGGCGGCGGCGGCGGGGAGCGGGCGCCACCCAGGGGCCGGGGGCTGCCTGCGCCGCTGCGGCGGGGGGGCCGCGCCGGGAAGGGCTGACACGGTTAAAATATTGATGTAGTCGCAAAAACCGTTCATTAAGGCAATTTAATCTTTGCTATTAAATGTCCTTTCAATTCATTTGGGGTAATTAAGATGCAGTTAAAGTGATTAAATTCTAATTACTTATGCTAGACAAAGAAATATTTGTCACGGTAATATGGTTAACTAAAGACCCAGCTAAAGAAATCTAACGTTTGCTTTAAGTGATATCGCAGGAAAATGGGGTGCTTTCCCCTGATTGATCCACTTAGCAACATATTCTGTAATGGTGGTGTCAGCTCACTCAAGTGGTTACAGATCCATCAACACCGTAAGTTTGTGTAAACCCCAGAATCCCAAACTGTTGAGTCAGCACTCCTTAGCCGGATTCACTTCATTATTCCAGGGGCAGCAAATTAAGGTCGCTCATTTTAATACAGTGCACAGGAGTGAGGTGTTCACCGTTCACTCTCAGCTGGGATCCATGTGTTGGCAGGCTGATGTCATTCTGTGAGCTTCCCTTGTAGGAACATGTTATCTCTTTTCATGTTATGAAACAAGAAAAGAGGAGTATTGCCTGGGCTCGATGGCAGAGAAATAAGACACAGATCAAATGACCTCTGAGTAGACAGGTACACCTGCACTCTGAATAAGCATAAATACAAATCACTAGAAAGACAGGTGCAAAATACTGAATGATACCAGGAGTAATAACAAATAATTTAGTGTGGGTTCAGACATTTTGGAATAGCCCATACTCTCTTCAGTTGAAAGGGGACAGTTTAGGGGAGCAACCAATGAACTGTGTCACCCTTTTGTCACCGACTTGTGAGGCTTTTGTCACCGACATGTGAATGGCCTTATCCTACGGTGGGTTGAAGCTTTTGGGAATGCTCTTTGCAGCATCGATGCTGTCCGCTACCTGCTACAGCGGGAGCACATGGCCATGAGCTGCCCTGACGTGCAGCGGCTCTGTCTCAGGCAGCACCTTTCCGGAGGGATCCTGTCTCCCAGGCGCCTTCGAAGGCCCCAGGGCAGTGACGAGCAGGATGGGGCAGTGCTGGGGACCACCAAATGGCCATGTACCAGAGTGAATGGCACACAGCAGCTGTGGTTATTCATCCAGGCCAAACAGATTTGCTTCCTTTTAGTTCATGTGGTGAAGTCTGCCCTCAGGTAGCATAAGTCTTGTAGGCCCCTTATCTTGTTCTCATATTCCCCCAAATGTGAAGTTTTTGATAATTAGGAGAGATCTGTCATCCGTGTGTCTCCCTGCACGCTCCAGAGCTGTTATTCACATGATAAGGATGGAGCTTATCACACTTTATTATATATTATCATCACTATGAATTTACCATAAACTTTCAGCTACTTGCTTCCACTGAGCTGTTGTAGCCAGTGTGATTAGGACTATCTCTGACGGCCAAAGTCCTTAAGCAGTTTCAACCTCCTGTGGAAATCCTGCTGCCTTTTCCACCCAAAGGTAGAGCCTCCTTCAGAAGAATATCCCCCAGGATATTCTCGAGCTTGTACCAGTGAAGAGTTTTCACTCTCTAAAAATGTTATTGGATATTTTGTGGTGTTTCAAAACTAGAAGCAGATGCTTTAGAAAGAGATTCCCAGGGTCTTAGTGGGTGCAGTTCAGACTGTAGCTGAGACAGGTCCCAGCCTTTATAGACCTGAGACAACAGAGATTAGAAAATACCTGTAAGGAGAGAATTCTAAAAGGGGTTTTTATGTCTCTAAGACATGTCCTATACACATGAGGCTGGGATAGATAAAAGAGTAGGCTTTGCAAGAGGAGGAGGGAAAAGATGATCATCACAAAACTTTTGAGAACTCTCTCAAGTCGATCTAAAATATGTCTCATTGTCTCTCCTGTGGCACACACAGGACTGCAGGGCTTTTGTCGGCACTTCTCTGAGCTGGGCTGCATCGTTTCTTGGGGTTTTCCCACTCATGGGAAGGGTGACTGCTCTGAACCCACAGCAATGAACCTGCTGGCTCGTAAACTCGCCATTGCTTTCTGGGAATCTCGCACTGGAGTCTTTGAGAGAAGCATAAAGCAGTTGTTTTTTTCTCCTACCTGTCTGAAGCAAATATAATGCTCATGAATAGTAAGGGTGAGACAGTCCTGAAAACTAAACCAGCCTGGTGAGGGTGGTCATGAAGACCCCAGAGCTCAGTGCTGAATTTACCTTCTGGTGTCAAGCAACCAGAAGGTGCCTCCTCTGGCAAGACAGAGCCGAGCCCACAGTTGTGAGAGATCCCCAGTCCTCTTTGTTCCTCAAAATGAACATTTCAGCTACAAAATGGGTTCCTACAGACTCCTGTCCGTAGCGTCTGGCTCAACCTTCCAGCCATGGTGCTAATTGGTGTCAAATAACGTGTCAAATGTGATGGAAATTAGCGTGGTGTGAACCTGCTCACAGGGAGCTGAACCAAGACCACTGCCTCATCTCATACAGGGCACTTGATGGCCGTCAAGTAATAATGGCTTGTGGTCAGCAGTGACCCGGGCCAGAGCTGGAAATGTGACCTGTCACCCCGGGGTGAAAGGCCCTGTATCCTATTGCTGGTGGCCAGCACACGGTCTCCTCTCTGTGTCAGACGGCCTCTGAATTCAGCATGGCTGGAGACGTTACCCTGTGTGTGTCTCCCCGTTTCTGATCTGGACCTGCTCTGGGTACAAACAGCGGAAGAAAAGGCTCCCTGTAAGCGGAGACCCACTGTGTGCCTTGGCTTCCTCCTTCATGGGGTGAGAAGACTCATGCCACGGCACTGGTGGGACTGTACACTTCCCTTCCATGAGGAGCTGTAATGCCGTGCTGTTGCAGTGCACTCGGGCAGATGCATTCCCCTTGTGCTGCCCTGTGTCCCTCCTCCCTTTCCAGCTACTTCGTATGGTCAAAAACCCAGTCCTGGCCATTGCCTGTGCGTGTCCCGGAGCTAGTGGGAACAGCTGCTGGCGGCTGGTGAGCGGCATGGCCCTTCGGAGCGTGTGGCCGCTGCCTCAGCCTGTCGGTGTGCATTTAAGGGCATGTCTCTCTCAGTGCCAGGTCTGAAACCCCCTAAATCCACCTTCTTCCTCAGCATCCGCCACTTTTCCATCCTGTGTCTGAGAGCTCACACTCAGCGATGGCAACGTAGTGGGCCACCAGCTGAGCAATGCCTCTTGCAGTGAGTGGTCCTCTGCCTTCACAACAGGGGTTGGGGTAGGTTTCACCCAAGCAGGATTTTCTGTTGTCGTTCCCCCTGCTCTGGTGCCAGTTTTCCAGAAAAGAAGCCAGCAGAACTTGTGGTGGTATTTTATTATGTGCCCAAAACAAGAGAGCAGAAAGCAGGTTTCTTGAGAGTATTACCGGTTTCATTCTTTGCTTTGTATTTTTAGAAAGGAAAATTAGTGTTTGCCACATACAGCTGGGCACATGTGTATGCACCAACTGCTCCTGAAAATTGATTTATGGTAATCAGGGTTTTTTTCTTAGATTTTTAAAAAGAAATCCAGCCTCTAGGGATGAAAGCCTGGATCAAACGTCAGGGTTAACACCTGAGCTTACTGTAATCTTGACTTTTAGACTGACAGAACAGTGTAGTTCACATCACAGGTGGGCAAAACATCCTCTTCATTATCTCAACCTAAAGATGCAATTAGTGCGTTTTCACAGGGGACACGATCCTGCTCGCCCCTCCAGCAGAGCAGGACTGATCCTGCCGTGCTGCACATAGCCGGCCCAGCCGGGCGCTGCAGAAGAGCGGCGATGGAGGGTGGAGCTGCAGCAGTGAGACCCCGGTTCTGTACCACGCACGGGCAACCGGGCCTTGATGAGACATACAGACCTTACACAGTTTGGCAAGTTAAGTTGGCCAAATCCCTCAGGTGACTGAGAAGGAACAAAGGGAGACAAAAATAGATTGACGGACTGTATCAGAAGAATTGCAAGTGTCAAAAATATCTGTTGCTCAGGGCAGAGAAAGATGGAAGTGACTGGAAGAGGGCAGAGTTCAGCAGTGGATTTATAAGGCTCCTTCTGGCACTGATAATATTACATTGTCATATCTGCACATGTGTAGCCAGAGTCAGAGGGACTCTTACTTTATCCTCGGCTTTGCTTTTTTCTTGACTAGAGTTTCTTAAGGCTTTTCCACAAGGCATCGCAAGGAGCATCGCTCAGCTGGGGCAGCCCAGAGACAAAGAGCACATCTGGCTGCACGGGGGAGCGAGGGCAGCGTGCGAGGGCAGCATGCGCAGGGAGAGGTGTACGCCTCTGGGGAGCACAACGGCCCACAAAGTGCCTGAAGTCAGCTTCTGTGCTGTGGGAGAGGGTCCGCTCACAGTGCTCACGGGCAGGTGCACGTGAAGAACATCGATGCAAATTGTTTTTATTATCTTCTGCTACGTAAAATGAAATCCAGATGAAGGTGTGTCAAATAGTTTTGAAAACAGACTCTGGTGTTTTTCCAACAGAGGGTTTCAGTCTGTCCCTGGAGGCTCTGACTTCAGTGGACACCCTTGCCAGCGTTAGAGGAGGACCTGGCCCGGGCAGGCATAGCTGCTTTGTCTGAGCGTGACCTGGGCTGAGCGCAGGCTGCTGTCACCGGGCTGGATGGCTCCAATTTGTCATCCCTCGCAGTGTGAGCTGGCCGGGCTCTGTGCCTGCTCTGGATAGACTCTCATGTTGGAGCAGATTTTATCCCGTGGTGTACATTTGTTCTCTGGCAAGCTGGAAGCTACAATTTATTATTAAAATTGATTGGCTCCAGTGCAGGGAAAACGATCGTAAGGAAACCCTATTACGGTTTTTCATTATCACCATTATTTATTTTTAAGTGCTATTAATATTCCTGAGTCTGGACAAGGCAGAAGATGAAAGGTGGTATCCACCCTTGCTGCTCACAGCCCGAGGCCTGGCAGTACTGTCTGCAAGGGCTTTTTGAACCATTAAGCATATTGGTAAGTTTTTGCCCTCAGTCTGCCTCTGGTGAACGCTAACAGTAGAGCTGAAAAGGAAGCAACTTTTGCATTGCCTGGAAATGATCTGGATTTTGAAGGTGTTCCCAGTCTCTCCCAGGTAGAAAAAGGCTCTGCGAGCAATGCTGGGCAGGGCCAGGGCCAGTGTGCAGCTCAGCAGGCAGCGGGGTCCAGGAGGATCCTGGGCAAAGCTCGGCTGGGCTGGGCTGCTCTGCTAGGGGCAACGGATGCCTCGGTTCCACCTGTTGGGGCTGTGCCGTGTTCAGTGAGGACTGAACCTGTTGTGTGTGGGTCTTCGTGTCTCAGATAAGGTCCCAAATTGCAACTGAGTCAGTATCTCACTCTCTCTGAACCAATGCATCATTAGTCCTTAATTCAAAGTAGAAGAACTCCAACTTGGATGTGAGGACAAGAACTATCTTATTTCGTAGGCTAAACGAGAGCATATCTTCACCTGTTCCCGCTGGCTGTGGACCAAGCCTTAGGAAACCAACAAGACTGCATGATAGTTTGTTAAAAAATAAAGTCCACAGCGGTCTGCAGGAGGAAGGGATGGCTCCCAGCTTCTCCAGGGAGCACCATGGGAACCTCAACGCTCGCTTTCTGATGGGCTTGACTGAAATGAAGTTTTATTTGCAAAATACTAAAATTGGCTTATTTGTATCATAGACTGGATAAGGTTTATTTTTTCTCTCCAGCAATGAGCACTTTTTTCTTACCTCTGTGATGTTACTAGCAGTAATTATGAGGGCTCTGATACAACTGAAGTTGAGGAACAAGGTGTGTTGTAACTCTTGGGACAGTTTCTAAGGAAATAATTATTCAGGAATATTACATTTCAGGAGATGAGCACAAGCTCAGGAGGACAACACGTTAAGCAAGTTAGTTTCACAACGGACGGTTGGTTTTTTGTTATTCTCTATGATTTCAGAGAACTCATATACTAATTTGTGATTGAAAGCCCAGAGGTTTACACCGCTAATTGAACTAGCTTTGTCGCTACTGCTGTGACTGTCATTTGTGATGTGACGATTCCTGCTGAAGCATCGTACAGTGCTGACTCAGATCACGCTATTTGTGTAGTTAGGATTTTGTGACAAATGATGATCTGGACAGAGTACCTAGGTGAAAGCTGGAATTTGTGTAGTTTTTGAAAAGGGAGGGTGTAAAGCAGTGTGAGCAGAAATGAAGTGTTGGGCACAGCAAACATTATCTGAATTTGGTTTGTCTCCTGTTGTGCATGAGCCCGTTCGCAGGGGCAGAGTCAGAGCTGGAGGCTGAGGTTGTTACAGAGCCGAGTGTCTGTGGCTGCTTTCACGGGAACTTCTGATCGTCAAATGGTTAGACCTGTATAAAAGATTTAGATTCTGTTGATGTCTTCTTTGCTCCTCATTCCTAATATTTGTCAGTAAATAACAGACCATTCTTGCAAAAGTTTTAACCCTTGAGTTATCAATGTTTGCTTTCAATGGGGATGCAGAATTATGGCAATAGGCACTGATCCCCACAGTGAATTCAACAGCTTGACTTCAAGTGGGGGCTCACTGGCATGAGGAAACCTGTTTTTCAGCCCAGAAGCTCCACGGTATTTTAGAGGTCAGGATGTAACTTCAAAGCACTCTTCAAAGGTTTTCAGATAAAAATAACTGTAGAAGATATGAGTTTGGCATCCCAGTCCATTTGATCGATGTGTCATTGCTTATGAAAGAATGTGTAGCTGGAATATATATTTTTAGGGAGCTCTTCAAAAGCTTCTCCTCGGAGGGGGCTGAGATGCCGGTGTGTTGGTCCCTGCCTGCCTGGGCCAGCAGAAGGTGCCTTTGCATCTCCTGAATCTTGCTGTCTGATCTGTGCAGTTTCTATTTCTCTAAGTATAGAAGGTGGATGACTATTTTTATACCTCCCTCAAGCAATTAAACCCTCATACCAAGGCTGGCTCTTGGTAGCAATAAAAGATGTGGGAAGGACCTTTGCAAAGTGATTTGCTGTTTTCATTCCAATAACTGTGGAATAGGTGGAGACACTGCTCAAAATTCTTCATATAATCAGCACTGATCTCCACAGAAATCAGGACTAGACAGGCACAGAGACAGAACATCCACATTACCTTCAGAAATACATCTCTAAATCAGCATTAAAGGACATTGTTAGACAAAAAAGGAGAAACAGACAACTTCACTCTTTCGAAAGTGAGACAGAGCAATCTGTCCTCCCAAGGAAACCTTTTATCCTAGCGAAATGCTAACAAAGATGAGCTGGCAGACAGTCGAAGGCTGGCAGGGGGATCCAGGAGACGCTCTCCCAGCCCTGTCGGATCCTGCCTGGCAGGTGATCTGCAAGGCAGATTTCAAATTGCAAGTGCCCTTTAATAATGTAGAGCAAAATAACATTCTGAAAGGGAAGGAAAGGATGATAGATGAAATAAGGTGAAATTCTATAGGGAAGATTTACTGTACCATTGTTCTGCATGTCAAAACGCGGTTTATTTTGTTCAGAATACATAATCATCTGGCCTGTAAGACTGTAGTAGCATCCTGGTTTCTCCCAGTTCCTTATTTCTCAGCCAATGAAAAGCTACTGAAATGAACTGAAAACAAATAATGAAGGTAAAAAAGGTGTGCAAGGTTGACCTTAGGGCTCAGTGAATTTCCGCTCTACCTCATAGGGATATTACATAGTTAATTCTCAGCACTAATGGGCGTTATCCAAGTGTAAACTCTCAATAATAGCATTTGCTGAGTTTTAACAGACAATGATGAAGGTATTTTCTAATTTCTATTCCTTACATTTTTATAGTCTATAATAAGTTAAAAAATTAAATCAACCTGTCACACATCCTCTCCAAATTTGGAAGCTGAAATGCACGGTCCTTTTTCCCTAGTTTGTCCTGTACTGCGTTCCCGCGGACTCCTTTGCCAGCCCTCTCTAACCATCCTCCCCTTTCTTGCAGCGTGCAAGAGGAAAGAACAAGAGCACGGGAAGGATAGAGGGAATACACCCAAAAAGCCTCGGTTGGTCTTCACGGATGTCCAGCGTCGAACTCTACATGCAATATTCAAGGAAAATAAGCGTCCATCCAAAGAATTACAAATCACCATTTCCCAGCAGCTCGGGTTGGAGCTGAGCACCGTCAGCAACTTTTTCATGAATGCACGGAGGAGGAGTCTGGATAAGTGGCAAGACGAGGGCAGCTCCAATTCAGGCAACTCATCTTCTTCATCAAGCACTTGTACCAAAGCATGAAGGAATAACCACGAACTAAACCTCGGTGGAAAAGCTTTAAAAATAAATAAATAAATAAATAAAGACAGACCAGGACCTCAAGATAGCAGGTTTATACTTAGAACTATTTGAAAAAAATGTTATTTATAAGTCCAAAGAAACCAAAGACTTATTTCACCTGCATTATGACTTTGTTCTAAGACACACACTTTAGTAGGACGACGACTTGCAAAAAATAGAGAGGAAGAAGAAAGCGAAATGGAGGGAATGAAATGGAACGCAAAGAGAAGAGAAACAGACCACTGGTCTTACACCTTCGCCCATGATCATCTTCACCGTACTTGGCTGTTTAGTGGTTTGGAGCATAGTGATTTCTTGTCATTGAACGGACATCTCTTCAGATATGGCTCTTCATTTCCACAGCAATTGCCATGAAGGTGTATAGTGTATCCGTACTGCGTACACGCCGGTGGTTAGGGACTTAGTCAGGGCTGCTCTTCAGAGAGGGTTGTGCCATGGCACGACTGACAAAGCGTGGAGTCGTCTGAATTCATTTGAACGGTAGTGTGATTTTTGCTGTTTCATGGTTTGAACTTAACCAGTGCAACGCCTGGAAACAAGTTCAAACTAGGCAAAGAAATTTTGAATGGTACCTAAACCAGTGCATTCTCTTTGTTTGTTAAGGAATGTTCAGATTTAAAAAAGGAAAACTATTCCATCCATAAAAAAAATCGACTAGCTACCAAAGAACACATTTAATAATTATATTGCAGGTATTTTATTGCAATGATTTTAATATTCCAAAGCTATTTTTACACAAAATACTATGTAGAGTTATAGGTATAAACTAATCTAACTGTATAACACATAAAACTTGTAATCAAGACTGTTATTTGCAATTAGTAAAACCACATTATTGTTTCTTTCCATGATTGGCAAGAAAGAATGTCTTCTGAGGAGATTGCAGCCCCTGTCGGAGCACAGGTACTGATAACGGGATGCTGCTTCCATTGAAGTCAGTCAGCCTTTTTGTCGCTGACTTCAACGGGAGCAAAAAGGGGCTGTTACAGCCATGTGTAAGATAGTGTGGTAGCTATCGTGCGTGCATCCCCTTATGACACTCTCCCAGGCTGATATTGCTGGAAGCCCGTTGAACAGCGCTCTTTGCAAACCGTGCACTGTATATAAATATAGCTCAGCTCTGCCATCTAGCCTGCAAACAGGAGACCTGAGGCATTTTGTATGCAAAAATGAAAAGAATTGCGCAATGTAAAACCGCAGGGCTCAGCATCTGATCAATACTCATTGACATTAGTGAGCTTTTTTTTTACCTATTGACTTTACTAGGCAAAGGAATAGCAATAGCTTTGAAGGCTCGTGGTCTTTTCCTATTGAAAACAGTGGTACAACATCAGTTAATGTTGGTGGGAAGAGCTCCAACAGGAGCTCCGCTTGCGCTTTTGGAAGGCCAAATCGTGGTGCCTCTGAAGTCAATAGCAAAATTCCCATGACACCAAGATACAGCCTGATGTTTTGTGGCGTCGTATCTGTGTGTAGCAGGCTGAGCTTTTGTCCTGTGCATTCTTTCTTGCTCATCTATTAATCAGGATAATGCATGAAATAGTTTAAAGTTTGTAGCTGAAAAGCTTTAAATGCTCTGTTGCTAACAGACCCGTAGAAGAGAAATCATCCCATTCCTACTCTGATAAAATTAAAAAGAAAAGCGTGCAACATCTGCATATTAAATTGTAGTGTAAGGGGAAAATAGACTTTAAAAAACATACGTGTGCCTGTTAGATCTCTAACCGGTGTTTCAAATTACTGTAGTAATTCTAGTAGGTATATTAAATTCCAAAGTAACCAAATATGCAGGTATAGGCCCAATGCAAGGATTAGAAATAGGTAATATTACTTACACCCTTTTTTTTTAAAGAAAAAAAAAGAGAAAGGAAAATTCAAGGTAAACTAGAATCCAACCACCATCAGCAATAGCAGATACTGGTTTTTGGGATGAAGCCCACTCCAAATACTGGCAACACCAAAGTTAAGCAACTTTGTAGCACCAGTTATTTCCCAAGAGGACAGGGTCTAGTCAAGGTCCAGGGTATACAGTTAATTTCCAGTAAGTGTTTAGAATACAGCTGAAATATCTCTTTATTAAAATAAAGTCAAATAAATCCAAGATTTTTGGCACCGAATATTTCTCCACGTTTTCCTACATTAAACCCACTTTAAGACTGACAAAGAAATTGTCTGTGAAAATGTAATCTAATCCATGAGTTTTTCAAGTCTCTAGCTTACCTTAAATTTGAGTGAGCTTTCTTTTAAAGTGTTCCATCCCCACGGAGACATAATTGACATGGAAACATTAATAAGCTGATGTATAAAATATCTTATGAATGCAGTCTCATTAGTGTAAGGTTAATAAAGGACAGTGATAACTAACGTTTTAGTTTTTTCCAGCAAAACACTGCTTTGTAACGTACCTATAGTTTAGAAAAGAAAGCCTTATTTATTTAAAACTTGAGAATTTAAAAATGCAGGGAAATTCAAAGTACATTGTCGCATTTTTTAGTATTTCCATTGTATTGTCTTTAGAGACTACTTGCTGAAACCAAAGAGAACTTTCATACCAGCATTAAATTTGCACCCAATATGCAATTTCAGGATCTCTGATACACACACACACACAAGCCCCTGAATAGGTCTGTGTATACTCACACACATTTTTATGGGGGTGTATGTATGTATACATGCACACACATACATCCACACACACTAAAACTGATGCACAAGTTATAGATTTTAAGCATTTTGGTTTTTTTACATGTCTGTTTAAGTATATATAAACCTTTTTTTTTTTTATAAGCCATTAGGAACAAAACCACTCTTCCCATAAGCAATATGCGCCTCATACTCTGAATAGGCAAAGAACACACTTTTCTTTAATTCCTTTCAAAACATGAAGCAAATAACTATGAAACTCCTCATTCTACCTGTAAAGCTGTTTTACCTCTGAGCAGACTGCCCGGCCGCACCGACTGAAGCATGGACAGGTTACCTGGTGCTCCCTGGCTTGGATCGCTGCCGTTCCTTAGCAGGGCATCCTTAAAAGGGGAGCTTTTTTCTAATGCTGTGCTTAACATTAGACAGGAAAGCCTGTCTCTGTCGTATTAGAGTTAGTGTTTCGGTTCACTTCATTCCTGACAAAATGGAAATTTGTTTCAAATTCAACAAAAGGACCTAAAAATCTGCCAGGAAGGGTTAGGAGAGGGAGCAGAACCTGAAACAATTTGGGAGCATCAGGAGATGGGGCTTCAGCCAAAGGTGACTCCACGGGCGAGAGGGCATTAGGAACGCGCATTCGGCTCACAGGCTGCATCCAAACCTGACCGCAGTGACCCACGAGGGGAGGCTGGCCAAGAGGTGAACTGTCCGCATCCATCCCCATTGTAAATGGCATTACTAGCTTTCCAGGAAAAAAAAAAATTAAAAAAAAGTCAGACCGACCCATACTGCTACGTTAGCCCCTGCATTGCTTTCCAGGGGCCTCAGCCTCCTCTCCTTACTCAGGTAAAGCAAACCCAACAAGAGCGAGCGAGCCAGCAACGGGGCTTTTGCTTGAGAATTTGCTCCTGCTCCAACCGATGCCAGAAGCAAATTCCCAAGGAGCCGAAGTGACCGGGGGTGCCCCGGTGTCCCGGCACAGGACCAGCCCCAGGGCTGCCCGTGGGCACCGCTCTTCTCCTGAGAGGGATTTCAGGATAAGGCCGCGGTGGCGGTGGGCGCTGCCCGGGGGGCTGCCGCTGCCTGGAGGGCTCGGAAACACCACTGAGCTTATACCAAAGAGTCTTAGGACACCTCTCCTCACCTGAGTTGTAAACAAGACATTTTTACCCTGAGAAACGGTCCTTCTTTCTACTACTCTTCCTCCTATCCTCCTCCTCTTCCTCCTCCTTTGTACATAAGGATGAAAACTATGCATTTAGCAAACAAAGAGAAAGCACTTACCCTTTTCTATCTCGCTGCGTTTGGGTGCATTCAAAGGCCCAGGGGCTAATTTTGAGACTTTGCTTAGCCTCCTGGTTTATTATTGTGGTGTGGTTAGCTTTACAATACATTTGGTAACTATTTGCTAAAGACAAAGAAGCAAAAGGTAAGGAATAGCTACTTCCACGTGTTAAAAAAAAAGAAAAAAAAAGAAAAAAAAAGTGTGTAAAGATCTACTATTTATAGTGTGAACCAAAGACGCTACCTCACTCGATTTCCATTGGTGATTTTAATCACATTGATGATACCAAAGAATACCAAAGATTTTTCATGCACGGCCTCGGTCTGGAAAGGGAACTCATCCTCCTTAACCCTGTCCCCCTGATCCCCCTTCTCTCCTCAGAGAGGAGAGGATCCCCCTGATCCTCACCTTCACTCAGTGTGTAACCTTGTCTTCATTCTTAATGGTAATGCTAATAACCTTACGAATACTTCTCTTGCTACAACTGCTACTACTGATGATGATAAGGATAAGGATAATAATAAAGCTCTAGGCAAACATGTTGCAAACTTTGTAAACTCATAGGACGAGTGCCTTGCTTGAACCAAAGTGTTAAACCGCTGTTGACCTCTTTATCTCTCACCTTATACTCTTTGAATACCTCAGCCTGTTAGAAAGGCCACTAATGAAAAAAGGAATAATTCTTCACCGTGGTGCTTTTTTGCCGTGCAACCATGCAATGAAACTTTCTTTGATACCAAAGGAAAATGTTTTTTTCCACTTTCTTGCTGACAAACCAAAGGTTCCCTCTTCTTTCCCCCAAAGCAGCTTGAGTCCCTCAGCCCAGACAGGCCGTGCATCGCTTTTACCAATTCCTCCAAATACCTCATAGTAATAAATCTTTAGGGTTATGTTGTATAGAGAGTCTATGTGATAAGGCAGAACTTACTAGTTTGATAATTGTTAAGGTTACTTAAAAAAAGCTTTATAATTCTTATTTATTTTGTAGGGGTTGTTTTGTTTGTATATTCCTTTTATATTGTTTGGTTTGGGTTTCTTCTTTTTTTCCTTTTTTTTGGCAGAACCTCTCTGTTATACTCAAGGAAGATCTTATTCCTGGGAATGTTTCAAAGTGGGTAAAGATTGCTGTTTGCAATGAATGCAAGAAAGGGAAACATGGCTTTGATTTCTTTTGTTTCAACTAGGATGCTTTGTGTTTGCTAGTCGATGTTCTTTTCACAGGGTAAAAAAAAAATATTCTCTGCTGTGATAAATGGTTCCTATTTTTTCTCTATAATGTGCTGTGATTTTTAATTTAATTACATTTTGTATACGCTTATTTAATCACTGCTTTAATTTATGACTATGTAGTTTAAAAAAAAAATTGTATATAGTAGATTCAAAAATGGCCAAAGCTTTATGTTACAATCTTTTCATTCTTGATGCCGAGATGAACTGAAGGAGAGTGCTTCTCTTGACTGCAGGGTGTATCTTCAGCCTTGTCTTGGCACGCACTTCCACCCGTGTTACAAACACTGCCAGGTTATCCCCCCGGGCCTCCCTTCCCCCCAACTTGTACATGCCAAAATGAGTGTTTCAAGGTAGTACTTTTGTCACTTAGAAAGCAGAAAGGCATTATTAGTGTGTTTTTCCTTTAATTTATTTGTCTTTTTCTAGAAAGGTTGCTTTGTGGGTGAGACCCGCACATCCAAAGAATTTAAAAGTCGTTTAATGTTTAAAAGCACTGGCATTTGTGAGAGACTTTGCTGAGTTTTTGTTTTCCTTCGCCATTCGCACGGGTAGCGCAAGTAGCGGGCATAAGCCTTGGGAGAAAAGCTAACTTGAATTTGGAAACCTTGCTCACGGAAAGGCCTTCGCCAGCCCCCCAAGTACCCGCGGGGGTTCTCCTCCCCGGGACACGCAGGGGACGGCCGAGGGGCGGCGGGCGATGGGACGGCGCGGGCCAGCCCGGCTCGGAGAGCACTCGAGGGCTCGGGCCACCCGTGGGCCACTGCCGTGTCACCTGCTCTCCAGCCAGGGCCCGCAGGTGGGGACAGCTCGGGGCCCGTGGGGCGCAGCCACGTCCCTCGGGAGCTGCGGCCGCATCCAGGCTCAGGGACCGCAGCAGAACCACGGTGCCCCGGCTGCGGGAGAGCGCGGAGGTACCTGTGCAGCATCCCTGCGAGGGGACTGGGTGCTGCACCTGCCCCCGCCCCCCCCGCAGCTCGAGGGAGGAAAAAGCAGTTTTGAGTTGAAAAGCAAAAAAAAGAGTCATGACAATGATAATTCTGCAAAGCTGATGATGGCATCATGGCACAGAAAATAGGATGCCACTCACCTGTATTTTATTTTGCATAAAGAATAGATTCTGTTTCACCTGAATGTTGTGTACTGACATGGTTTGTGATGGCTGTAAATATTTCCTTTCCCCGCACAGTAGCTGAGCTCCAGGTGTACCTTGTTTTCCTTTGGGGGGATAGCGGAGGGGTTGAGGGAGGGCAGGACAAGGGCAGGGTTTGAGCTTTTGGTCAGAAGTTACACTTTCTAGGTACATTTTTATACTTCAAGTATTGAAACGGGGCAATAAAGATGCTCTGAAATGCAGGATCATTAAATGGTCTGTTGGTAAGCATTGGCTAAATGTCTGCTTTTAATACATAAACTAATGCCGTGCAATGAGTTATGCTTCACATGGAGGAGGGAGACAAAGTATTAGTCGACGAATCCAGCATGAGCCGTCGAGCGCTGGACAGAACTGTACTTAGGAAGACACGGTTTCTTTTCCTGTTCCGTAGTTTGATTTTTCACGGTCTGTTCTGCATTTATTGCATCCTCACTGTGGAACCGCGTTAGTTTTGCAGTCTGAACCAACAACAGTATTAAATGAAAATAAACTTTAAAGCATTGTCTTTTACTTGCTTTGGTAGTTGTCTTCATAACCCCCTGCCCACAGTCCGGTCCCAGCTGAGCCGGAGCCTGGGCCAGCCAGGCCCCCAGCCCCCCACCCCGCCGCCCCCCGCCCCGGCCCTGCTCCGCGCCCCACGCCGCCCCCTCCACCTGCACTCGGGTCCATCCGCCGCCGCGCAAAGAGGGCACCAGAGACAATCACAGGTCCCAGATCCGTAGAGGTAGGAGACCTTCCAAGAGCGAGAGGGAGTTCCTCCAGAGCAATGGAACAAAACCAAAAAAAAAAGACAACAAAGCGAAGATTTTGATAAAAGACAGCTTTGCTGTCATTTTTAGTTTGCCCATTAGGAAGCAGTAGTAGTTTATGCGTTGCATCTGCATTTCAGACTAAGTGATTATTGTACCTAATTACGGTTGATTGCTAATATTTCCTCAATCTCTCTCTTAGTCAAGCGCTTCTTCTTCTGTATTTTTGTGTGTAGCGACAACGAGTGTAATGCGCTAGGCATTATTCTGGTTTGGTTATGAGTATCTCCTGTACTGCGTTAAGATTTCCTTAAGTTACTTTTTTTAAGCTTTGCTACTGTTCTCACTTTATGCCGTGCAATATCATCTGCTGTGTTTGCTAAGCAAAAAAAAAAAAAAAGAAAAAGAAAAAAAAAGAAAAAAAGCAAGTGATGATGTCATCATGCTTTTCAGTGTTACAATGTTTCAGCGTTTATGTAGTCACAAAAATGTAGTAAATAAAAGGTTGGATTTTCCAGCACTTTAAATTTAGACATTTCTTGCCTTCTTTTGTTTCTCCATGTGCAGCCACAAGGCACCAGGCTGAGCTGAGGGGAGCGGGTGAGCCCCATGGGGTGGCCCCAGCTCTCCCATGGGATGGGCAGCGTTCGGCTGTGTTACGGGAGGGACACGAAATGGCACCTCGGGCTTCACGGCACTGTGTCTTCTTTCCTCCATCCATGCTGAGGTCTGCAGCCCCCTGCCACCAGCAAACACCACCCTGCCCGGCCGCGGTCCCCTGGGCTCCCCGTCCCCATCCGAGCTCCCGCCGCGGTGCCCAGCGGGGCGGGCTCCAGGGGAAGCGAGTGCTGAGTGTCTGAAAGGCGAGCACGGTTCATACCAGATGCATTTCTCTAATTGAGGGAAAAAACATTAAGAAAATAAGCGAAGCAAATAATCTTGGTTTCCTTTATATCGTCTAAGGGTATGGATGTCACCAAACTAATTCACAGAGGTGTTTCCTTTTGTGTGATGGAGTCCACCTCAGGCCCACAGGATCAATATTTAATTGTTTAAAGGGATATTGTATTCCTTTCCTGTCACTGTTGTTAATGCCTCTGCGCTCTGTAATCCCACGGGGTCTTTTCCCGGGGATCTGATCAGAGAGATTACCCATCACTCAGGAGTGGTGGGAGGAGAGTCCCCGGCCATAAAAGATTCAGCAATGCATTGAACCATTTTCTCTCTATCTCCTAATGAAGTGATGAAGCGTGTGCCACAAAATTTAACAGGGTTTTGTGGCAAATCGGGTTGCGCTGCTGAGAGGAGGATTAAACCTTCATCTTTGTCCCATAAATCACGGCATCAGCTACATTTATTCTGATGGATGGTCTGGACTCTACTGACGATATTTTATCTCTGGAAGCGCCTGCAGCCTGTGCCCTGATGTGCAATTTCTTTTCACTGCTAAGCCGAGAGAGGCACTGAGCACATCCGTTCGGAGGGCTCCTCTCCGGCTTGGTATCCCAAGACCATGCCAGAAACCAAAGCATCACCAGCAACCCCCATTCAGGGCAAAGGCAAAGTGGAGATGGGAAGCCAGAGATGTCCTGCATCCCCAGAAGCAGAGCCCGTGGGATTTGCTCTCCGCAGCATCGTACCAGCCAGGCCTGGGATAACTCACGCTGACTCAGGTCAGTAGCTCCGCAGGACAGTGCTGGCCAGGGCCACGGTGCAAAGTGAGAGCTCCAGCATACCCTGCCGCGTGCAGCATCCTCACTTGGAAGAGAAAAACACCTCCAGGGACACAGCAAAATGCTTTTTCTAGAAAAAATAATCTGGAGATGCCACAGGGGTTGAGGCCCATCAGGCAACTGTGGGGACCACCTCTGAGGTTCTCACCCCAGAGGCCAGAGGATGACAACAGGCAGCATGTGGGCAAAGCCTGGCACGGCTGCAGCAGGTCCCCTTGCTGTGACTTCTCTCTACGCCTCCCGTCCCATATTTCCCTCTCACGTGAGTTATTTTGGTCATTAATCTCCCTGACCCCAGGCACTGGAGGGTGGCCCTGGGATGTCCCCCTCCCACGCAGCAGCTCGCTGCCCCACACCCTTGGGCACCCCGGCTGCCCGGCCCACGCTGCAGGGACAGGCCAGCTGCCAGCAGCAGGTGGGGATGGCTGGGGTGCGCGGGAGCCTGCACAGCTTCCCAGTTACTTCATTATATTAGAGCTTTACATTTATCCTGGAGTTATATTCAACTCTGCTGTGCACCCCCTTTATCTCAGCGTGCTTGGGGGAGCCAGCTGGGCTTACCACAGGTGCCCAAACCCCAAACACCAAAATGAGCTTCACAAACTCTTTTTTAGAGCACTAGCAGAAACTGAGGATCAGGGACAGCAAGCAGACCGGTGCAAAAGAGCTCCCCAGCACAGGGAGAGAAGTTGCTCTTGCTCTGTTCCGCCTAGACCCTCCCCGGGACAAAGACAGCAGCAGCGGCGGCTGGGTGCTGCCTTCCCCCATCCTACCTGGCATGAGGCCACTCTTGGTGGCAGCGCAGGCAGCACGGGCAGCGCAGGCAGCACGGGCAGCGCAGGCAGCACAGGTGATGCAGCAGCTGCAGGCCATTTGCATGTGATTAACCCAGGCCAATAAGGGCTGCCCGAGGGGGGCCCTGCTCCCTTAGCTGGAGGAGCTGTGCCCGGTAAGGGGGGCTGGTAAGTTTTTTTGGGGAAATACGGGCTGCTTTGTGCCCGAATTTAAGCCCCCTAAAGGGCTTTGTGTTTGCATGTGCAGGGTGGTGGCGGTGGCTCAGCTGCCCTGCGTGGGATGGGGCAGCGCTGCTGTCAAGGTTATAAACCAACGATAAGTGCTAAAAGCCCAAAGCGGGGGGCATGGGGAGCGCTAACGAGGCAGGGGACCGAGGTGCAGGGGCGCGCTGCCGGCAGGGCCGGGACACGCGGCAGGGCCCACCTCTGTGGCAGGGGCAGGGAGCTCCCCGGCGGGTACGGAGGGGCGGCTGTGCCGGGGCTGCCCGCAGGCAGGGACGCCCGGGACAAGCCCTGAGCACCTCGCTCCCCGTTAGGGCATTATGGGCGCTGCTGGGCGGGGAGAGGCTGCGAAGCGCCCAGCCCTGTGCTGGGGCGGCCGGGCTGTTACTCTCCCTGGGAGACGATCGCTGCTTGGATGGGGACGGTGGTATCGCACCCACGCATCTGGGAGCCAGGGCACAGTTATTTATGTACAGGAAAAAGCCCTGTGTAAAAAACCGGTCTATTCATCCAGCAAAATAATTTCCTGCCCAAGGGAGGTGCCCAGAATTTGATTCTCAGCTATGCTTTTGGTACTAATTAGCACTTAAGGTTAAAGATGATTGGGAGGGAAAATTAATCCTTGTTATTAGCTTCATTAGGAAGAGCTACTACAATGCAAAATATAAACATTTCGTGCAAGTAAAATCCACAGTGGCTGCTAATATGTAAACCTCATGCAGCTCAGGATATCAACTGAAAACAGTGGGCAGCAGGAAGAGTACCAAGGAGTGCCATTGCTGCGTGCTCTGCCCTGGGCACCTGCTGCTGTCCCCTCTGGTCACACAGATGGACCTTTGGTCTGACCAAGGGTGGCCACTCTTTTGTTCTAGTATCCTTATGAACAAAATACATCCCAAAATGTAGCAACTGCGTCCCCAGAGCAACACTGCTTTGCCAAGGTCTGTCTGCACAGGTAGGCAGGGTGGCTTGAAAGAGCTGCTGTGATGTATATGAAAGGATTAGCAAGTCCTTCCCCTGGTAAGGGTGAAAAGGGTTTTGGATGTTTGAAAGTGGAAGCAGGAAATAAGGCGGTAGCCAGTGGCCAGGCTACATCACTTTATGTGACCACAGTCAAAGCTTCTACATCTCTGGCGTCATCTGCAGGCTTGGGCTCCTGGCACTCTTGTTGCTGTCCCAGAGAACTGGTGCTTAAGCTTTTCTCCTGCCAGACAAGCCCAGTGGTTTGAACAAGATGCTTAGCATGTGCCAGGCACAAATCCCCGTGGTTCAGTGTAGCGTGAGTCTCCCCTGCTGTGCTAGGCATGAAGGGGTTGGGTGAAAGGTAGCAAAGCATCTTCCTATGAGCTTCTCTTGGCAGAGGATGCTTCCAAAATTTGCCAGTGGTGTTGGTCTGTAAGGAATGGGGCCTGTGAGGCCAATGGAAGTCTTGTGGCCATGGCAGGAGGCTATGCGAGACCCCTGCCCCGCAGCAGTGAGGCTCCTGCATGGGGCTGCCAGCAGGCAGGGAGCAGTGGCCTCTCCCCTGGCAGCGTGTGCTGCCCGGGGGGACTTGGCTACAGAAGCAACTGTGTTCATCACAAATATCCCTGATGATGTGGGGACAAGGCTAGTGAATTACTCAAATTACTTGAATCTCCCCAGTGATGCACAGAGATTCAATCTCGGCATGGCATTAAATCAAGTCAGTGACATAGATCAAAGGATACTGCTTTAATCACCTCGTTAGGCCACAGACATCATTAGTTACTCATTATGATGTGTTGATACCGGCATTCTCTGTAACACAGTTACGTACACTCGCTATCAGACATTTTTCTCATCAAACGGGATGTCAATACCTTAACATCTTAATGAGTTACAGTCAATATCCATTGCAATAAAGCTCGTGTTTTCTCATGATTTCATCTACCCTTAGGGTTTTGATTAAAATGGCTGCTTTTTCCAGGTAATTGATTGAGGAATTATGGAAATTCCACACAGGAATGAGCACATGCTGCTATGCAGGCTCCAAAAACCTTAGATTGTCTTCAAGTGCTTTAGAGACTACAAGGGAGTTTGTTATTTTAATATAGATTTTTGGATACTGTTGCTTCATTCTTCTTTCCCAATCACTTGTGAAACAGTTTTAGTATCAAATAAAGTAATTAAAATATCCAAGAGTGTATTGGAAAAATGTTACAAGCAAATCATTGGTTTGCAAAGGTCTAAGAATGAGAACAAGTGCTGTTGTCAGGTGAGCACTAGTTCAGATGAACATGCACAATAGTAAGGTTTTCTGATTTACTGTGTTGGCAAAATATTAAATCATTTGCAGGAACATGAAAGCAGCCAGAACAAGCTGCAGTATTATTTCAGGCTCAGGTTTAGCAAGTGTAAGTCTGCAGAAGTCCCCAGTTTTCCAAGCTAGGGGTAAGGCAGCATCTATTTAGGCAATTTTTTTGCCAAGTGAACTGTGAAGGAGCTTGCCAGTGTAGTGGGAAGGAGAGTCTTGAAGGTTCCCCAGCTTGCTGACCACCTCTTATCTTTCCTCTGAGAAAAATTTTCACACATTACCAACAGAAAGAAATTAAACATTAAAAGGAAGATGAAGTAGTAGCAGCCAGCCAGCAGAACTGACTTGCCTCACAGCTGTCTCCTACCCAGATGGGCAAGACCAGATGCCAAATAGGGCTTTGCCCAAAAGCGGTTTTGACTTAATGGAGCCACTGAGGTTAGTTTTCCCTGCCTGGACCACGCTGTATCTGGGTCCTGCATTAGTCCCTATTACACTTCTGAATAGTTCTTGGTGAAGCAGTAAGGTTGGGCTCTTGTTGCCTATGCTTCCTTTCCCAGGCTGGCTGCAGCTGCTCCCCCTGGACTATTTTCACAATCTTTCCCTTACTAAGGTTGCGAGAAAACCAAGTCTGCCTCTTTTCCGAGTGCCAGTGTGACAGCACTGTGGAGGGAGCACTCATATATGCTCAATGTGCACCCACTCCTGCTCACCACTGCTACATACTAATTCCAAACACTGTCAAGCAAGCTCTGACATTTTACATATTGCTAGTTGTAGCTTCTTAACCTTTTCCCCTGGATGGACTTAATATCTGATTAGGCATGGGAAGTACAGATATGGAGACCTTGATTATGGCATACTTACACGTAAGCATCCTACTGCGTGCAAGATCTTCCATTACCACAACTGCACTGCTCCTAGCTCTGAGAGTTTTTAACACTGACTGGTAGCAGCTGCAGCTTTGCTGCTGCATTCTCTAGGTAAATCCATGGGGCTTACCCCAAGCACCTTTTATTCCCTCCAACTCTGACATGTCCAGGGCTGTGTGGTCTCTCCATGCTCTTCCATTTCCTCTGCAGCCAGGATGCCCTTGATGCTGCCTTGTCTGCTCCTTTCAACCTTGTCCACCCACCCTGCAGCCACAGAGGAGAATGTGGGCCTAGCCCCTGGGAGCAGTCCCGCCCTTAAGTAGGAGGGAGGTGTCTCTGATGGTTATCAAGGACCTTTGGCTTGTCACAGGTTGCCTGCTTAGTCGTCTTCTCCTTCAGCCTTCTGGAGATATCATCCAGGGGATTTGGGGGGCTTTTCTGTGCTGAATTGGGTATAGCCACCTCAGCATCTTGGTGCACTCTTAAGTGTGCCACACAGGATGAACAGCAATGCTGTCCCAGTGTGCCACACACTGGGAAACATCCCAGGGTGTCAGGGGAAAAGACCAGAACCTCAAGTCTTGAGATTGGGGCATGGTATTGCTGGGCTGCCCCAATATGCATCACACCCCCCAGCTTTATTGCAAAGGGTACAGATCAAAATCTGCTGAGGGAATGCTCTCCAAATTATGTAAAGTGAAGGACTCAGACCAGATGAGTGAGGATGAGCCTCAGCTAGTGGCAAAACCCTCCACCTGTATTACCAAACCCCCATCTCTTCTCAATCATCTGCTGTTTCCTTGGGCAGCAGCCAAGGCGGGCAGGGGCAGAGCTCTGCCTGCAGCCTAGAGGGACCCCTCTCTTGTCTCACTGGAACCGTTTCGCTTTGGCCCACTGGGACAAATCCTGGCTCCATGTAGGTCTTTGTTTGCCTGCACTTTGACTCCTTATGAAATGTGCAAGTATATTACTGAAACACAAGTAGCTTCAGTAATTCCCTTTTAAACAAACCTCCGTGATATTTGACGCTGCTCCTAATGACAGACCTAGGGCTGCAGTTTGGGACTGTAAAGCCACATTCAAACTGCCTTTTATTTTAAAAACCTCTTTTATACAGGAAAAGACAGCAGAGGTTTCCTGGATCTAATTTAAATCCTGGATTAGACATTTCTTTACTGTTTACGGTAGTGAAAGACTGTGTGGTTGCTGGATTCACGGGAATAAGAGAAAATTTGTCATATTCTTAGCAGTCACTGAAAATAGAAAATGAGCTGTTGTGATTCACATTGGAAAACACCAGCCGTTTCTGCTGCTGATCTCAGCAGCCTGGAAAGGGCAAACCCCTGGCAGAGCCCAGCCGTGCTGGGAGTGGGCAGGCACCCCGGGGTACACGTGGCTGCCCCGCTGGCGAGGGCTCGAGGTGCTTGGGGGCAACCCTTCACAGACCTGTCTGCTGCTCTGCCCAGCACACACCTAAGCCGCAGGGCCCAGGTGCTCCTGTTAAGGCATGGATACATATGAAGTAAAAGTATCTGGATTTTTGCAGAAGAGTGTGGCCCCCAAATAACGCACGTGGGGGTTAGTGTCATGCTGAAAAGCACATGGAGTCACCACCCCAAGCCCCTGGTTCATCCTCAGGGCATCACAACCTGGGGGGCTCCTCAGGACCTCCTCTGAGAGCCAGGCTTGGGTTGCCTGATGTACAAGTGGTTTCTGGTGATCTGTCCCCTTGTCCTTGGAGGATTACATGCTGCAGTAGGCAGTGTGGAGTTACCAGCAGGACTGATTTCTCCAGTTACCCAACTTGTCTGGATCACTGGAGTCCCAAAGTGAGTAAACAAGATAAGAAATCTGCTTAGGAAATATTCTGGATGAAAGCCCAAAGGAAAAATGTGGCTGAAAGTGTTCCTTTACACAAGAAGGAAAAGCCATCATCTTTCCTTTTTGTACAGACCTCACCCCTGTGCTTTGCAAAGGTGCAGGGAGACTTTGCATATTTGTTTTGAATAGGAACATGCAGGTGAGGAAGTGCAGGTAACAATGGAGGTAGAAACAGCAAAGGCAGCAGGGGGAAAGCACAAATATTCAGAGTACCAAGGAGAAGCAAGACACTTTGGAGCCTGATTCATGCTGGAGTTAGGCAGAACGACTGCAGAAGTAGCCTGGGTCTCTGCGCCCAAGGAGGAGCTCCTACGGCTGTGCTGGGCTATGGATCAGGCCCTTGGCGCACAGGAAAGGGCGTGCAAGTGCCAGGCTCCTGTTTGCTCCCTGCCAGCCCCTTTCAGCCAGGCTGGAGATGACTAAGCTTAAAGCCGTTTCTCAGTAAAGGAAATAAGCACACTGGGGGTGCTGGGAGCGGGTGGAAGCCAGGCCCCCTGCTTGGAAGGTGGCTACACGGCTGCAAACAACAGTCTCTAAACAGGAAAAGCTTCTGTGCTTGGAGATGCAAAGGGCCATGACAGCCCAGCAGCTGCCCTGGAGGCTGAAGCTGGTCCCTTGTCCCAGGAGCAGGTCCATCTACCAGCCCCGCTTCCCAGCCTGCTGCCGGCTCCTCCTGGGAAGGCAAAGGGCTGCGTGGAGGAGATGGCTCTGCTGGGCAGGAGTGTAGCCAGGGCAGCATCCGTCCATGAACGGCTTGAATAGGTGGTGATTCACAAGTGGAAGATGCAAGGGATGGGCTGTAACCACAGCCCCGGGTCTGCCAGCAAGCTTGGAGAAGGGGTTGGATGTGGATCAGACATTTTAGCAGGCTTCTCTTAGTACAGCTGGTATGATACAAACTCCTCTGATTCAGATATGGAACCTTTTGCAATGAGTTTACATCTCTAACATCGAGCATATATTTTATTTATAGGGTTTTTAAAGACTATAAAGTACAAGCCTGGCTGAAGAGCAACCCTATGAGGTGCCGGGCTGACCCCAGCCCTGTTCCCAGACCTGTCCTGCTCCATGGAAGTCCTTTTCGGATGCTCACAGGAACAGCTTGCCTTCAGATTTATGTGAGTGCCTCCTCCCAGTTTTATCAGAAGTCTCATGAAAACTAGGCTTTCCCTAAAGCCTCACCAGCCAGAAGCACACAAGTGAGAACTGTAACTTTCACTTGGGAGCACGCTTCATGCTTCATGTTGTGTTTATTGTGAAAATCAGAAAAAAATCTCATGATTGTAATCCCTAAAAACTTCACAACCAGAAGGCATATAAGACATGCCAAATTCTATCAGCTGTAATTCTTTTTCATTCCAAATAAATGCTGTGAGTTTTGAGGGTTTAGTTCATGATATTAACATTTGGGATTAGTAATAGTTTTCTCAAGTTGGTGGAGCTTTGCATGTGCCTCTGGAGGGGGAAATTAGTGGCCAGTGCAAGGCTGACTGTGGCCAGTCAGGCTTTCAACTAACTTTAGTGGGCTTTGCATCAGCTGGGTGTTGGCATTTTCTTCAGCTCCACTCGCTTCTAAAGGAGGCCTATCTAGAGCAATTAGGTCACAAGAAGTGTCATTCACAACTAATAGAAATTATATGTTCCTTATCTTTTTAATTAGAGTATATATAACATTAGTAATGATGTATTATCTATATGTTAATTTAAAAGGGGTGTTTCAATGTCAGGCTTACATATGTAGGGTCATCAGTATGAGGATATGCATTAAAAGCAGATTTAAAATCCATGAGGAGTTATACAGCTCTGCTTTTTCAAAGCACTTGACCTTAGAAGTGCTTTAGATTGCTCCTTTCTTATGTTTCACTTTTTTTTTTTTTTTACCTTGCGCCTCACTTGGCAAACACTAAATTGCAGGAAGTCATGTGCAATAAGGGACAGAAACAAGTTCATTTTATTTGGCTGTTAGTACAGTCATTGGCGTGATGAGGAAGAAAATGACAGCATCCAAAATGCTGAAGGGGACCCTCCACTTTCATCTAGGGATAGGCTCCCTCAGCTCAGGAACATGTGCTCATGTGTTCCTCTGCTGGGATCACTTTAGCATTTGGTCCCTTTTTCTCAAGCCCAGTATTGATTTTGGAGCCTGGGGGTTGCTCACGCGTTGTTTGCTGTAGCCTCACCACATCTTGCAAGAAAAATGCTGCCTCTGGTCCAGGCAGGCACCACTGGGGGAGCGCAGGTCCTTTGGGAGGTGCCTCCCAGACAGGCGCTTCTCTGGGGCTGGGACAGTCCTGCGTGTGCCAGCAGGATAAACCCCAGCTTGGGCAGAGGTTCCTAGGTATTTCTAGGACAAGAGCAATGTTATGCTGGAAGCTGAATCTGGCTACCTCCAGAAGGCCTGTCAGAAAGCCATCCCTTCTGGGCTCTCCAGAGAGTTCCCCAGCCCTTGGCGCAGGCTGGGTGCTGTTGTGGTGCTGGGTGCCTGCGGCAGCGTGCACAGCCCAGGGGTGCAGGAAGGGGATGGCCCTGTCCCCACTGCCTGCACTGATGCAGCTGGGCACCCCAGAGGGGTTTGCAACCTGCCATGCTCTGAGAGGCTGCCTGGGCACGTGTGTTCAGAATTGCAAGAATGTGGTTAGTTCAAGGGCACGTCTGGAGGAGGGTCTGACATCCAGTGTCTAATGAGAACCTCCTGGACACTGACTGGTAAACTGAGACACAGGGGTGGTGACACTGGTGGTCACTGTGTCTCCCAATCTGAGGGCCTTAGGACTCCCACTCGTGTTCAAACTGACCTAAACAGATCAGCAGCTACTTCTTTCCCATGTAAGCGTATCCACTCCTGAGTCTCTGCGGTTCACAGCTTGGTGTAGTAATGAAAAATTAGAGCAGATTCCAGTCTCCATTAATACACAGCTGTAAACGGCAGCATCTCCATGGTCCCACCAGGCTGCTTGCAAAGAGCCATTAGACCCCTTAGGAAAGAGAGAGCAAATAGAACATATGTGGTACTTGGATGTGGGTTTACTGCCAGTTTTGTAAGGATTTCAGCCCAGAAGTGCTGTGTGGTTGGGTACGGAGTGCGTATGTCGGTCCTCAGAGAGCTGCCAGCTGCCACAAGCCTCCAGCTGAGTACTAGCCCTAACTAAAACCTAAGACTGTGTTTGAACCTTCAACAGCCAAACTGGAGATGGAAAGGCACATCTGTGTGATCAGAGGTAAGCCAGGCAGACCTGGGAAAAAACAGGATGGAAGAGAGACACCAAAGACCAGGTTTGAGACACGATGGCTGCCTCCGAGCTTGGTAGGAAGTTGCGGCTGTGATTAGATCTAAACAGAGCTGAGCTGTGCTCAGAGCCCTGCTGCATGGGGTTTTAACCAGAGACAGAAATCTGAATGATCAAAAATGTTCACAGACTAGAAATACCACTGTATACTGAAGTGTTGAAGAATTTCATATCAATGTGCTTAATCAAACCTGGCACTTTGAACACCAAACTGTCCAACAGTAAACGGCATTTCTCCATTGCAGCACGCTGGCAGGCAGCAGTCGCAGAGGTTGGTGCCCTGTGGAGCCCTGCAGACTAGGTGAGGTTGGTGCCCTGTGGAGCCCTGCGGACCAGGTTTCCTGCTGGGACGTCACCTCCCAGGACTTGTCCAGGCTCAGGTGACAAGGCACCACGCAGGTGAGACTTGAAAGATGTGATCTTATTTTTAGGGAAAACAGCAGATTAAAAAAAGTTCTTGTTAAACTGTGAGTGATGGGGAACCCGTGGTGTTTTCCCAGCTGCAGACTAAATTGTCAGCTTGGCTGTAGCATCTTTCTTAGGCAGTATTCCAGCAAAACACTTGAGTATGTGCTTAATTAAATCATGTGAGACGTTTAAAGGGCTTGAAAGCATGCAGCTAAATGCTTTGCTGGGGACTTAATGCCTCAGTTTCCCTTCTCCAACATAGAGAAAGAAATATTTATTTCCCATACAGAGTGCTGACAAGCTTAATTCAGTCTTACTTGTAAAGTGCCTCATGGGCCTTAGGGAAAAGGTGCTATAAAAATTAGAATATTATTCTACGCTCCCTGGCAAGAAAACACTTTGCTTTATATATTATCCTACTGGTGATACGTCTCCCTCTGGCTGACAGCAGGAGCAATTAATGTATATAAACCAAAAGAGGCTGTTTAGAAGGCTTGTTCTTCATGTAATCTGCAAACACCTAATGACAAATCCAAATCTGAAAAGATGGAAAACTCAGTGGTTTCAAGGGGTTTTAGTGCAAAAACTTGCATGCATGTGACTTCAGAGCAGCAATGGGAAAAGGGCTGTTTCTCCAGTAATGTATTTTTTACTCCTCATTCTTTTTTATAGCCTTTGCTATTAATTTTTCAGTTTTTCTGGTCTTTTATAAGTTAGCAAACTGTACTCTAACACTGTTCTCTTATTTCAAATTTTCTTGATTGGCTTGAAAAGAATCTGGAACTGACCTCAGAGGCAGCCAGACTTAAGTGAAGTCGAGGGAACCACTGCCAAGGAGAGGCCTGTGAGTGAAGCCAGCATGGGAGAGGTTAGGGCAGGGTTTATTTTTGGAAAATCCAGATTATAATTTAGAACAACCCTCTAATTGTGATTCTGCATTTATACATGTTGAAAATACTGTTCAGGACAGAGTACCCCAAGCAACACACGTTTTCCTTAAGGTTCACTGGCATCAGTACAGCTAACATGGGTATTTTAGACATTTTTAACACTCTGCCTTTTCATGCATTGAAATACAAGTATACCGTAGTGCCTGCTCCTTTGCCAAAAGTGAGTGAAAAAGTGTTGCTTCAAACTATCTCCCCAGATAAAAAACAAATGACTGAAAATATGAAGCTCTTCGCTGGTAGTTGCTGTGAATCCTCATTTCCTGCATATACTTCTGAACGCTACGTTCTGACTGAACTTAATGTTTTTTCCTATTTTTGTCATCTTTCAATGACAAATGATACTGAAACTACCACATAGTAAACATCAAGAATCATAGCTAGTCCTTTGGCATTTTTAATGTTTACTGTGTATTTCATTTACAATATTATTAGGATGACAATGAGTTTTAACAAATTTCTTGAATACCTGACAAAGTAATAATAGCATGTCATGAATGAGTGATTTTTTTTTTTTCTTAAGTATGAACATTGGCAACTCCCTTCTCTGTTTGTGTATGTGTTTCTGCCCTGCCTTTCTAGGATACAACCTCTTTATGGGAATAATATTTCCTCTTCTATGGCTGCTGCAAGTGGCAGACAATGAAGCCTCATTACTCAACAGAGACTCTACATGCCGTGAAAAATAAATAATTAAACTCCAACTATTTCAGTAGGTAAATACTGCCTTTCTCACTTGCGTGCACAGAGCAGCTAGTGTTCCAGGTCTGGCAGCAATCTCCTCTAGGGGTTCAGCCTCCTTGAAGACCTCTGGCATGAAACCTTAACGTGCTGACAGCACTGTTTGTCACCCCCCCGGAACTGTCCTGGGGCTAAGGGGAAGGGCTCAGCTGGGACGAGTCCCCACCACCGGCTCTGGCTGCTGGGTCGGAGTCAAGGGTGGAGGAAGTTTATAACCAAACTATGCATGCATCATCCTCATGGACCCTTCTAGAGCTATATCTTCTATATCTGCTAGGTAGGCATTAATTTTCTGCTCCCATGTTTTTTCTCTTGTTCGACTAAGCTTGGTTTTATGATAGCTGACATGGTACATGGCCTGGGAGTTTCACACAAATACTCTAGAAGGATGAAATGCTGTTTAGCTTCCACTGAAAAAGAGAAGAAATGGAGAACTGCCTACCCGGGATTCTCCAGCTCCACAGTTTTGAGGTCAGTGCTGGCAGTGCTGCCCTGACAATTCCTAGCAACTGTGAGTAAGAACAGAGTTTGGGGTGCCAGTGAGGACCACGACTGTCTGATCAGAGCTGATCAGTCTTGCTCTCCTGTCTGGATTCAGCAGTTTATTTTCATCTATAACTTAGTGTGTTTTCCCCTTTTCTTCACCTCTGGTTAGCCCATTTTTCTCCTTGCAACTATACTACTGAAAAGATAAATTCCCTCACCCCAGAGAAGTGCGAGGGAATTTCTGGATTTTCTCTTCAACATAAAATGTAGCTTCTCCACGTGCTGTGGCACCTCAAGTGCTTTATTTTGTAAACAAATTTCAGGTTACTGCTTTGCTAGATAATATGTATGTAATGAACCGATCAGCACCCATGGTACTTTTTTTACATCATTACTCAAACACCAAAAGATCAACGCCAATTTGGTTGTCATTTCTAAATCACTCCATTTGAAACTTCTGATGAAAGTTGTTTGAGGCGCAGGGTATGTTGATTAGATCATGTGGCTCTGGCTTGTGTAACGAGCGCAGGCTTAGTCCCTGCTAATGCCGTACAAGCGTTGTCAAGCCGGTGTTATACAACCACCTGGAACTGCTGCCAGGTAAAGCTTTTGGGTGCCTGTTGCGCAGCGGGAGGAGACTGTTATCAGAAGGGGAAGTCCTACAGCGCAAACAAAAAACAGCGCTCCTGGTCAGCGCTCGAAATCTGCAGAGGGAAACGGAACTAGGAGCGGCCAGGTAGCACTCAGTGGGTGCGTGGCATAGGGAGAGCGGTGGTGGTAGGGTTCACGGGTGCCCTGGTGGCACCCTCAGTGCTGAGCTGCCACAGTGTCTGTGCGAGCCTGGCTCACCTCTGCCATGCACGACTGAACGGGCTCTGGCTACAGGTGGCTGTTGCCAGGGCAAGTTTCCATCGCAATGAGGACCTGGCTTTCAGATTTTTAAACATAAAGGAGGTGAATCCAGAAGGCTGATAACAAAGCAGCGATGAAGATTCAGTGCTGCAGTGACCAGAGCCACAGAGGAAGTGGGAGAAAAGTGACTTCACACAGTTTGTTTCTTCACAAGTTGATGCTGTGCTGGGGCTCCCGGAAGGCATCTGCCACAAGTTGGAGCAGCCCTAAAGATGCTGCAGTCTACGGCAGCCTCCTGAGACAGTCCAGAGCCCAGGAGCTCTGAATGTATCCTCTTTCCAGCTCCCCCACTCAGCCCCTTCCACAAGCAATATATTTATTTAAAGAAGGGGGGGGGGGAAGATTGCAAGTCTTGGTATGATGCTTCTTTCATTTGTCAAACAAAAATCTGAAAGCATTAAATGTGCAGAACAATTGACTTCATGAAGCAAAGTTGAGGAATGGCTTTAAATGGGCCATATATTTGTTGCTGGAGCTTTATTGCTGATAACTGATGACAGTTTGCTACTGGCTCCAGACAGTGGAAAAAGTCATCTCAATGACAGAAAACACACAGGTTCAAAACCCTCCCCTTCCTTAAAATCAGAGCAAGGAAATGGACTCTT
Organism: Ciconia boyciana; assembly: GCF_034638445.1. Classification (NCBI taxonomy): domain Eukaryota; kingdom Metazoa; phylum Chordata; class Aves; order Ciconiiformes; family Ciconiidae; genus Ciconia; species Ciconia boyciana. The sequence continues at coordinate 14,486,124 of NC_132941.1, read as the reverse complement.
AGCATGATGGGCTGTGACTAGGGCCCTGTTTTTGAAACGTGATCCATGTGTGCAAATCCCACACAGACTGGCTGCCAAAACTGCAGCACTTCTTTGACATTTCAGTTGAGAAGAACAAATGTGTTCTGTACTCATCTTTTCTTTTTTTAAGCAAAACCAATTACCTTTGAAACAAGGGCTTTGATTGCTATCTCTCTGACGTCAGCTTTACGTTGATGTAATTCTATAGACTGATGGGATCATTGCTGATTTGCACTGGTGTAAGCAGGAGAACAATCAGGCTCTGTGTTTTCCAGGCAGTGAAGCTGCTTATGTTTTGTGCAAAGAAAAAAAACTCAGTTAAGCAACTTAAAGGGAAAACAAATTAACAAAGAAATTCAGGAGCCAAAAGCAATATAAGCACAGATACAGCTACAATGTAAATACAATCTTAAAAAAAAAATCTTAAATCTACAATCGTAAATCTACAATCTTAAAAGAAAAAAAACCTAGCCTAATTAAGTAAAGATTGACTTTGCTATAAATATGTACAACGATCTTTTTCAAGTTTTAATTGACATCCAAAGGTGAGCAATTTAATAACTTACTGCAATTTTATTTTTTTAGTATACATACTGTACTTTATTGCTTTTGTTTGAGATCCTTTAACAAATGTCAACTTCCCTTCCCCTTCAAATAATGTTATACAACATGAGAATAAATCAACTGTAAGGATTAAAATTATAATTGATCTAGTGTGAAAGTAGCAAAGAAAGCATTACCCAATATAGCCCAAGTTGAAATCCTAGTTCCCCCTGTACGAAGGGGAGCTGACCGTTGTATATGGGCCAAGGATTTCACCATTGATGACATTTGCCAGGCATGTGTGGTTTTTTGGGTTTTTTTTACACAGCAAAGTACAGTCAGGCCTTTCAGTGTTGAGCTTTTCATGCTTATTTTTTTGCTATAGTTGCTGTTGTGATCTCACTTTCAGAGGATGTCAGACTCCTGAAAATAGAAATTGTTTAGGTTTAGGTAAAGTAAAGCTTACAAACACTATGCTTGGGGTGAGACATGTAGGCTTGGTCTTTTTCAAGAAAATTTTGGTAGATGAAGACAGCAGAGCTGGGGCCATGACTGATATAACCAACCCTGCCAACAAGTGAGGTAAGCTGTAGCGTTCTTCACTGTGGACTACACAATTACAGGACAGCAGCTAATGAGTGGAATTTTAGGGAACGCTTTTTTATCTAAAAAAGAAGAAGAAGAAAAAAACTGGGAACCAGCGAAACCTGAATCTGGGTAATTTTCACATTTCTGTATTGAAAAATCACTCCTGATGAATATGTGCAACCCTTTCTGTTCAGTGCTGTTTCCATTTGGTCTTTACTGTTAACATGTAGTATACACTACTAAATAGTCATTAATCTATTAGAAGGACTCTGGCTAATAACTATGCAACTAAAATTTTTAGAACGAGGCCACGGCAGTTTTGCAATAGCTCTGGCATTTACCTAATAAGCCCCAACTCACTGACCACTTTAGTAAATGATATGCAACTTCTCTTGTAAACCGTGCACATGGTTACATTAAATATTGCCCTGTATTTAACAACGTGCTACTTTCCTGCCCTACTCTCTCGTAAGTCTAGTAGGAGTTGTGGTATTAATTTTAGCCTGGGTGGAACTATAGGCTGGGCTTGTTGTTCCAGCAAGGTAATCGCTTCTCTACATAAGCAAATTATCCTTTTCATTTATGGTGCCTGTGGAAAGTTGTCTGTAATTTCAATACACTCAGCAGTGTAGCTGTAGTAATCCTTCAATGTGTTGCGAGCGCGCTCACTGTGTCGGTTTTCTCCCAGGTGCAACAGCTATGCTTGCAGGGTGAGACGTATGACAAGATGGCCCTTTGGAGGGATGCTGGCCCTGCCTCGCTTGTGACAGCTGGGCCATTCTATGAAATGGGTACTAATATAATGGAGGATGAGTGCTGCCTGAAACTGGCAAGTCCAAAGGCCTGCCTGACAGAGGCTGAATGGGATGGCAAGTCTGCAGACAGCCGTGTAGGAAAACTTGGGAAAAGGTAGTTGAGGTATAAGCTCCAGATGAGGAGCCAGTAGCAGCAGAGGCACGTGAGGGCAAAGGCTGTGAACGTGAGTCCTGCCATAGATAAGAGCTGCCTGAAGCAGGGAGAAGCTGGCTGGGATGTACCGCCGACTCGTTGGTACGGTGCTAAACTATGACCCAGCTGCTGTGGTAGGAGAGGGAAAGTAAACAGGGCTGGCGGAGACATCAGAAGTTGAACTTCATGAACTCCTACCAGATGGAGTTACACCAGCAATTAGTTTGGTGCAATTACTTGTGCAGAACTGTGCTGGAAATTATTGCAAGATAGATCAAGCCATTAGCAATAGGAAAACAGCACTGCAAAACTCCAAACACCTCCTTTCAAGTGTTATGCACTCACTTTCCACTGAAATTAATAGAAAGAATATAAATGGGGTGCTTGGATTCCTGCCGGATCACTGCAATGAGTAACTGGGGTATAGCTTCTGGATATACCTGCTCAAAAGTAAACTGAGAGTGCTGAGTGGCAAGAGATGACCTAGATTGGAAACAGTTCTTGTGCTTCTATTTTCCCAAAACCACCTACTGTTGGCAACATCTTGCTGTTTCTCTTGGCAAACATATATCTCTAGCTTCTGTTCAGGGAATGTCAGGGCTTGCTGTTGCTACAAAAACTTCAAGTTTAATATGGAAACCTATATATTTTCTGACTAATGTTTCCATCAAGCTTAGTCCTGGGTAAACATTGTGTAATGTTAGCATTCATCAGTGAACTTGCACAATCCCCTTGAAAAAATATTGGAAAAAAAAAATCCCAACCCAACTGTTTCTAGTCTAGAATGAATATTACAGCCACAGAAAAGATCTTCTATGTAAAAGAGGGTAATTTCCCTCTCTCTCAGAAATTAATGAGCTATTCATAAGTAGATCGTTTACTTTTCAGTGCATTACTGCCTGATTAGTCAAGTGCTGATGCAATGAAACTTAACTGTTGCAATCTTACTGAGTAGGTATCTGCTTAGATTGACATTTATACAGAACGGGTGGTTAGTCTTTTTGTAAAGCAGAACCTTTACGTGTCTTTAGCTTCATACTTCTATATTTCCATTACCACCAGTCACCACTTCAGATGAGACAGCACTATTCTCTTTCAGAGCTGGTATCTAATTAGGCATCACAGATCAGTTACTAAAGAAGCACACAGCTTTTATGAAATACCATTTTAGGAATTGCTCCAAACAGAGAAGAGATTATACAAGTTACTGTTTCCAAAGTGAATTATGGAAACGCAGGAAGGGCTTAATTTCTGTTGGCAAGAAGGCCTGACTGTTAGACCTCAGTCTCCAGAAGAGCGGCAGAAGAAGAGATCCCGTCCTGAGAGGTGCTAAGCTCCTGTTGCTTCTGCCAGAAGAGTGAAGAAGGCACAGGGCATCCCATGTGATCAGGGGAACTTGAGGAGCAGCACAGGACAGGGACAGGGCTGCTTCCAACTAAAGGAATCTCCTGTATGTAAACAAGGTTTAGTAGCAAAGTGTCGAGTCCAGGAAATTATTCCTGGCGAGGAGGATAAGCTTTCCTTTTGAGAGGAGTGCAATTACTGCTCTGTTGTTCTCACAGTTCCCTCTCAACTTAGTCTTGGCTGCGTCTCCAGTGAGAAAGTACTACTTGGAAAATAAAGGAATTTGAAAGCACACGGGGGGGGGGAAAAACCCCAGATGTCATTTTACTAATTTCAAAAAGTGAATTTAGGAGGTAAGAACATGATAATAGCTATATATTTTTACTTTGAAAGGGTCAATTAGTAGTGAAATTAAGCAATGGAGGTTTTTGGTAGGAACTATATGAAAAGATAAACCCCTGTAAGTTAGCAAACACCAGGGTCTAACAGTAGAGCACCTGTTGATTAACAGGTGTTATGTTTGTTTACTCTCTTAAAAATATTTAGTGCCAGGATCATGATTTGTGTATTTCTAAGAAAGAAAACTAAAATATTGCTGTTCCTACTGTCACAGATCCTGATTTTCCAGTCATGGGACAGGTTTCCTGTAGAAGCAACTCCATTGACTTGATGCATTTATACCAGGGAGAGCTGATGTAACAAGATGAGAATCAAGCCTGTAAGCCAAAATTTTCAAAAATAAGTATCTAAAATTAGGTCCCTAATTCCATAATTAGGAACCTGAGTAGAAGTGGGCTGGTTTTTAAAAATGCTGAAGATTGACAAATTCTGCTGAAGTCAATGGGAGCTGGAGACGATTTTTCCTTTGAAAATCAGGCCGTTTTATTTAAATGCCCACATATTGTTACAGGCCAATGTTGGAGATCCTGGGTTGACAGTTTTCATTTCCTATCCCTATGTATAATTGTATCAACATGTACCCAGTACACAGAGTTCTCATCATGTAGTGCTCTGTAGAACATGAGTATAGCTCAGCTGGCCAGACTTTCTGATATGATAGTCTGTGTTTGGAGACTCAAAATGAAAAGATTAGATGAATTTATTTTCCTCTCTTTGATCCTGAGGCAAGCCCCAAATGTGACTGAGAGAGGTCGAAGGGCTGTTCAAAACTATGCTGGTGAGAAGCTTTGTGGAGGAACTTCTGCACTGGCTGGAGATGAATACAGAAGAAAACCTCCTCTGCGGCTCCCACCTTCGAGGTCTTCCTGCCTCTCAGATCAGTGTGAAATGAAGCAAGTGGAGGAACTCTGGAAACACTGCCTTAATGCCACTCGGATGTCTCTGCATGACATAATGAGCCATGTTACCTGGAAATTGTAAGGAAGGGAAATGCAGTTTGGACATTTTTAATATATTTTTGAATCTGGTTGGGTTGATGATACTAAAATACTTAAACCTAGCTCTTAAATAAAGATGAATGGGGCTAAAACACATACTCAGAGTTATTGGAGGCTGAAGCCAACGGCAGTAACACAAAGGTACGCATACACACAGAAGACAATTTTCTCAAGCTATCCTTGCTATTGTGGTTAGGGTATCTTGAGAAAGAATTATGATGAATTCTCTTCCATTCAACTAGACCCACTTATCTGTGTATACTGATTAATTAGAAACCAAACCCAAAAATGGTCATAACCCCTAAAACTAAACTTTTGGAACATATTGACAATTTAATTTTATTGGTTTATAATTCTCTCTGTTTCAGTAACAGTTGGCTCTTCTGTTCTTGCGGACTAATAAATTCCTACAAGCACATAACTCGTTTCTATTTTAATGCTCTTTCCAAAGTGGTTACTACTGGTGACAATTAAATGACAGTTGATTCTTCATAGGTTTTTTTTAGCACATTTCAAATTTGTTTCATTGCATACTGTATCTTCTAGTCTATTTCTGATTGTCTTCATCCTTTGGCTATAATATTCTCCCAAGTGTGGTGGCTTTACACCACAGAGGTGGCAGCCATGTCAAAAGCAGTTGTGCCACATCACTTAACAGACAGTAATTGCCTCCAGGAATCACAGGAATCTTGACCTGCTGCATCAGACATCACTTCTTTGACAGCTAAAGCTGAAAAGACACTTGGGGATATAACCTAAAATACACTCTGTTCCAGGTTGCAGGGACTGTGCCAAAAGTGTGAAGTGCTGAAGTTCTGAAAGAAAACACAGCCATACATTTATATTGTTTGGTTTTTTTTAAAAAAAAAACAAACCTTCATTTCTATATGAACAAGGATTATGTGACAACACTGTGTCATGCCGCCCCAAGTAGGGATTTTTTAAAAAATCTGATGGCCAGTTTCAGCCAAGCTTCACACATGGGTAGTGCTCATAAGAGAAGAAAGGTCTGACGCATTTCAGGAGAAGAAGGAGGCAGAGTGCCTCTGTTAAGGTTCCCACTGAGAAAGAGGCTGCCACCGAAAATCATGCTTTTTGACACCAGAGACCATATGTGCGAGAGCTGCTGTGACTGCGTGGATGCTGCAGCCGAAGCTCTCACCTGTCTAGTCACCAAAGTTAATTAACCATGAGACACAAACTGATAAGAAACCTGGTTTTGTCCCTGGTCGTGCTCCCAGAAGTATGCGTTGGTCTAGACCTGGCAGTGGGAGGGCAGTTAAAGTTCTGTTAGTGTTTCTAAGCTAATCCTGCTTTTGTGTGACACGTAATGCAGCCATACGCTTTTCAGATGTTTAAACTTGATGTTCAGCTTCTGAGGTCAGAAATGCATTTCAGTACTGTCATTGTTCTCAAAAAATTTCCAAGTATATGTAAGCGAATTCCCATGGTTGAAGCCCCTTGTGCCATATTTTCTCTGTGTATTCATGCAGTGCTCATCATTTGGTTGGTGACTGGGAGGAGAGTTATGAGTTCAAGGCCATTTTTAGCTATTTTAGCCAAACTAAGTCTATGTTTATCCTTATTTTGCTTTTAATATTATACACAAAATATTGTATAATTAGATCTCTCCAATCATTCTCAGTTTTCTGTTCTGCTTTTTTCAGATCTGTTATATATCTATGTGGTCAAAAGGGAAACTGTCCTCCTTTGTCTGAAGTGAAGCAGGACCTGAAGCAGGTATCTCAGACATATCTGTTGGTCTCTGGGTCCAGAAATGGTCTCACTCAAGAGGGGAAGCTGACCCTGAAATCTTCTATGCACTCACGTAGAATAGGACTCTGCACACCAGACCTGGCTTGCTCTTGTCACATCCCTTAGAATTTTTTTTTTTTATGATAAGTGGTTTTCAGGCTGGCACCTACATTTCCCATTGGCCTGAAATCCTAAGAAGAACCATGAAGTAATGGGAAACTGTGCCCCTACTATTTGTCTCATTAATTACGAAAACACTATGGAAAAAGTGCTTTGAGAGAGCATTTTCTTGGAAGTTGGGCCTATTTGTGTCTGGTGAGTTGTTTAAAAAAAAAGTGCCACAGTGAGATTAAGACTTTAAAAACTATTAAAAAATACTATGTCGAAGCATAACAGTTAAATAGCTACAGTTGTAGTTAAACAGTAGAAAGGCAGATTTGATTTTGACTGTAAAACCAATATTAGAACAAGCTACAAACTAATTTGCAATGTCTTACAGCAACAACTAGTGGCCTAAAGGATGTGACTTTTCATTAGGATGACTATCACCAGTAGCAGGATCTGACAGGTGGCTGAATCATGCCCAGTGTAGTCATGCTGAACTTCACATATGCATACATCTACAGTGTTTATTGCTCAGTCAAATTCCTCCTTTTATAATTCTGGATTGCCACATTTGCAATTATATTGCATCCGGTGGAGAGCTCTGAGATCTGTAATTACCAAACACATCTACAGCAGTCACACAGCAACAGAAGTGACACTCATGTACTTGTGAGTGTAATATCAAAGCACTGCATGTGATACCCTCCTACTTGCCTATGTAATTCAGGGTATGACTGAAATGAGAGGTGTTTACTGGACAGTTTATTCTGTGAAGCACCCCCCCAGTGTAATGATGTACAACTGATAAATGAGAGAGGGAAAAAGATGCAGTTCATATGAGCCAAACAGTGTAGAATTGAGTTGTTCTGGAATTTTACATTCTTTGCAATATCTCCAGTGGCTGCTCAGGTGGCTGTGAGAAGAGGGTGGCTACGCAGATCCTAGCTGTACGTGCATCTGCAGGGATCCCGGCACACCAGAAAGGGTGGGGAGTGACTGACCCATGCGCATTGTTTCTCTTTAGAAAGGGCAGAAGATGCGCATATTTATAAATCACCTTGTTGTAGGGAGTGAGTGTCTCCCATAGGGTTGTGTCTGTAAGATGGAAGTGTTTGTAAACAATAATCACAGTGGCAGGGAATTGCCAGTGTTAACGACTGGAGGCGTGGCAGTGTCTGTGTATATCCCAGCTGTAGGACCACATTAAAGCAAGAGAGGCCTGTATCATCCCATCTGTCTTATCTGACTGTGTCCAACTCAGGGTAATAGAGCTGCCTGTGGGCCTTGCCCTGGTCCTGGTACGATCTCCAAGTGAGCTAGGGTGTTCCCCTGAAAGGGGAAAGACCCATTCCCCTCTGCTGTCATGAGGCCATGATACCACAGCCACTTGAGCCTGCATAGATCTAGGCCCCTGGTGAAAGAGGGAGCCCCATAGCCACAGCAGCTTGTTCCCCCATTTTCCGTGGTGGCATTAGCAGTGTGCCTGCAGCCGGCCACAGCGGGCTCGGGGTGCGGAAAGGGCCGCAGCGGCGGGGAGGTCCGCCTTCAGCAGCCCGGGTTCCTGACCTGCTTTGCCAGGCAGCCACGCAGGCCTTGAAACGAAGGATGGCGCAGGCCCGTCCCTTTCGGGGCAACTTGAATTTCTGCTGGATTAAGGCGGTTGTGTAACCACAGCCCAGCTGACTCCATTGTTTCTCCGCACAAAATAGTTATCAGTGTAAAGCGAGCGTCAAGCACCGCGCTGCCAGGCAGGGCAGTCAATGGGCTGTGAGGGGAAGGCACCAGGGCAGCGGCCTCCCCCGGGGCCAGGGACACAAACACGGCCTCCTCCCATCCTTCGCAGCTCCTCTGGCCGGGCGCTGTGAGCGGGCGGGGGGCACAACCTCCTGCGGATCGGGCCGTTCACACTTTGAATCACCGCTCAGCCGGCGCCTATATATATATATAAAAGTCCCTACAGCCATGGGCACGCGCTCGTGTGGAAATGCGGGCGGCCAGCGTGAGAGCACCTGTGTAGCTGCTGTACAGGGCGAAGAGGGAGAGCCGGCAAGCGGCTGACGGCAGTGCGGGAAAGGCCCTTCACGGGAGCGGGCTGAGGGGCCGCGCCAGCCTCCGCCGGAGCCAGGTGAGTGAGGGGCCGCTCTCCTCCACGGGGCGGGAACCTGCCTGCCAAAATAGTTGGCGGGGGAAGGCGGGGGGGAAGGATGTCGCTTGGGTAAACCGACAGACCGCAGCGGCGCCGTTGCGATGCGGCGGGGCGGCGTGCCGCCAGGGCAGCGGCGGCCGCGCTCCCCGCCGCCGGGCCGGGCCGGGCCCGCCACCGCCGGCAGGCCCCAGCCGGGCCGGCGCTCTGTTGCCATGACAACCGAGTTGCTCGGCGGGCGGGCACCCAGGCAGGAAGTGAGGGCAGAGGATTGGCCGCCGTGGGGCACGTGAGGCGGGCGAGGGGCGGGGCGGTTGGGCCCGGCCCGGGGGCGGGATGAGCGTGGGGCGGGCGCGGAGCGGAGCGGAGCGGGGCCCCGCGGTCCCGGCGGGCGGCTGCCGCCTTCCCTCCTGTCGGCGGCCGGCGAGGCGGCCAGAGCGTGGCGGGTCCCCCGCGGCCGAGCTGCCCTGCCCGCCGCCGCCGGGCTGTGATGTGCGTGCCCCGCTCGGCGGGAGGCAGGGAGTGCCTGGCGGAGAGGAGGGGAGTTAGTCAGCGGCGAGGAGGAGGAGGAGGAGGAGGAGGAGGAGGAGGAAGGGCAGGAAGGGCAGGAGGCAGAGCCATGGAGAGCAGCGCTCCGCGGCGGCGGGAGGCGCGGGCTGTCTGACCGCGGCGAAGCGCGGGGGACGCGGCCCGGCAGCCCGGGTGGCAGCGGCGGGGCCGGGGATGAAGGTGCCGGGCAGCCCCCCGCCGCCAGCCGCCGGCCGGTGACGGGGCGGGGGCCGCGGGCTGGGGGGGCCCGGCGGGGCTGCTCGCTGCCCTCCTCGGGGCAGGCGGGAGGGAGGGGACTCCGGCCGGGGCTGCCATCGCCCGGGGCCGCAGTGACTCAGAGCCGGCGCGGCCGGGGGTGAGCCGAGGTCTGTTGTTGTGGGATTTTTTCCCCGGCAGGTTATAAATAGCCCCGCTCGGCGCCGTGTCACGGAAGGACACCCTGGCCGGGCGCGGGGAGAGGCCCCCGGCGCTCAGCCTCCCCCGGCCGCTGCCTGCCGGCGGGCCCAGCTGCTAGCGGCGGGGTCGGGCGAGCCCCCGGCGGCGCGGCCGGCCTCCGGCTTATTGTTTTCACACGCGAAAAACAGTTAATATCGCTAGCTGGAGGCAGCCACAGCCAGTCTTCTCGGGGAGAGCAGCAGAGCGCTTCGGCTCCTTTCAGACCTCTCTGAGGAAACGGAGAAAATGAAGCCGGAACGAGGTAAACGGTTTATCAAGATATTTATTTTTTGTTTTGTTTCTAGGATTGGAAGTAGCCTGGTATTTTTGTTTCGGTGCTGTCGCTCTATTTCCTTGTCCCCTTCCCTGCCATTTTGGGGGATGGGAGAGAATCCGGGTGCGCGGGTTCAGCTCGGGAAATGCTCCTGGTACTGTGGAGGTACCCTCCGAAGGTGACTAACTGCCCGGTGTCCTGCCTGCCCTTCGGCTTTCCATTGTCTTGGTTGGATGGAAGGGAGACAAACACCGTAGCGAACTCCTTTGGCTCTGGGAATGCTGCGGTTTGTGTGTCAAATACAGTCGGCTTCTTAGCACAGAACTGCAGTGCTGAGGCAAGGGTCGGTCAAAGGCAAATCGGGCATCGGCAGACAATGCCAGCACATGCACAAAAATGTCAAAATGTAGCTGAAAACCACCCTGAAAATAACCATAACTTCCATCTGTGTTGTTTTATAACCCGGCTGTTTTTTGTTCCAGTTGTAAAGGAGATGTATCGTAACAAGCATGCTGAAATACTAATTTTTCACGATCATTTGGTTACTATCTTATCGGGATTACTGACATCTGGTTTTACAGAAAAATAAAGTCGACTGTCTATGTACATGTTTATAACACTTCAGCTCTTTTGCAGTATAGCAACAGCTGCTGATGCCCCTAGAGTTGAAAATATGTCATGACTTCTATTTTGATCCACAGGACCAGTGATTATTGATTCCTGTTAGTTAAAGCAAGATTATTTTTTTAAACAAATCTTATGAATGCTCATCGTAGAATTCTGAGTGTTAATTACAAAAAATTCCTTGCTTAGATATTTGGGTTTCTTAAAGTTTTGATGATTCTATTGTTTTCCTTGTCGCTTTCAGTTTTAAAAATACATTCTTTTTGTGTTATAATCACTTTGGTGTTGTGAGAAGCACATCAATATAGCTTAGATATCTGTGTATTAAATACTAACACTTACATGACGTACACATCTTAATTAGGTTTGTTAATGACATGTTTGCTAATAGTGATACTACATAAATGACCACTGATAGGTGGATTTCTTGCATGGATATGCTGTAAGGATTATATGGTGTGATGATAGTACAGAAATGATTGTCAACATATGCATAAATTAATGGGGTTTAAGTACTAGGGATTTGAAATGGGCTTTTCCCTTTGCTTTCCTCCTTGTTTCTTAATTGCTTAAACCTTCACCTGATCAATTGCAGCAAGGCAGGTTGTTTTTAGAATCTCTTTAGACTTTAATACCAGACCCTAAAGTTTAAAAACTATTTACTGTCAAGGTGAAATAAAATTTCAAAATAGCCAGGTAAAACCCAAGTCAATATTTGCAACTTTAAGATGTTCTGCTGTAGCAGTTCAAAACCTCTGTATGACCTTTGTCTATTCTTTAATTTTTAGTCAGAAAAAGTTAGAACGTTGGAAACATTTTTAGTTGCTGTATGATAAGTGATCAGATGCCCTTTTTTTAACCAATCTGATGTAGAGGGAACCAAATTTGTAAAGAAAGCAAGTTTTTAGGTTGTTGGGTTGTTGTGGTTTTTTTTTTCTAAGCTGACAGTTAATAAATTGAGATTCCTATCCATTGTAAAATGTCTGTCACACACTGGGTGAAACCCTTCAGAAGGGTTCTATCTTAAATTCTTTTACGATAATTCACAAAAATCTTGAAATAAATCATGGATCTTGCCAAACATTGGAGAGCTATAGAGCAATACCATGCACAAAGGGCGTTGTGAAAGTGCTGCCTAAATGCCACATGCGGCCCACAGAGACTCTTAGGAGGCACGAATCATGCAAATGTTTACATGTGCTGCTTTCTGCGTAGCAGCTGCACCACAGGATGCAAGCAGTCAAGTGTGCAGTCACCTGCTTCCAATCGTCGCAAATTAATAGCAAAGGACAGGGGAGAAGCAGACCACTCAGCTTGCCACAGTTCACTTTTCTACAGACCCTCAAAATCCTGAGAAGACTGCAAATCTGCACACCAAGTGAACATAAAGAAACAGATTTTAAAAGACTTGAAATGTTTTGGGTTTTTTTCATTCTTAGAAACAATTATATCAGAATCCATTTGGAGCAGAGAGATGTAGTTCTTGTAGTTAGAATGAAGCTTAAAACTATACTTAATACGATTGTAGTGCCCAGGCCTGTTGGGAGAAGGTATGGTTTAGCCTTTGTCATACTACCAATAAGATTCTTGTTATCACCAGCAAAATCAGGTGGTGCAGAAGAAGGACGGGGAGATCTAAATGTGCAACTGCTTTTTTAACAGTGGGAAATGTTATAAAATATTTTGATTTAAGGAGGTGAGAGGGATGAGCAGAAATGAAGAAAAAAGGGAATTTTGGCCCTAAAGTACTTACCTCCCTTTATAATAAGGAAAGCCTGAAAATTACAGATATAAACATGCAATATATGAGAGCAGTATGGAGGAGATGGAATGTGGAGTGTTGCATAGGAAATCTGTGGAGCAGTTTTGCAAGTGAGGAAGAGAGGTTTGAAAGTGCAGGTAAAAATGTGGACTTATTCCTTTGCCATGCAAAGGCACAGGGCATTCACAGGACATGTCTCATGAACACCACTCAGGACTTGCCCATCAGGTGGGGTGTCAGTGTGGAAAGGCAGTGGTTGCTGTAAGCACACTCACATAACTACCTCTATGCCAGGTCTAGAGAATGCAGTAACTAAAATACTGATGGCTGCTGCTTGGCTTTACCTTTCCTATGCTGCCATTCTTAAAGTGAAGTGTTGAAGCATCTTAAAATACAGTGGTCACGTTGCTTCAGCTGAGGCTTCACCAGTGCCAGTGAGAAGAGTGATATATCTCCCTCTCTTACATACAGTGTTTTTGGAGTGACGTTTCAGTTTTGTTTTTTTCTCTTTCTGCAGTAACAACATATCAGCTTACCTAGCTTTGATCCATGGTATCATCACGATTTAGTTTCTGCAGTACAGCTGCCTAATCAGCTGCTTCATGTTGCATGTTTGGGACTGCTGTTTCCTTTCTCAAGTACAGAGCTTTGCTCTTGCTTCTATTGAACTTCGTTCTAATGACTTCTGATTGCTTCGCCAGTTTATTGAGTTTGGAAGACAGAACTAGACTTTGTAGCAGAGCGCTTGCAAACTCTTCCAGTTCAGCTTTGTTCATAAACTGTATAAACACACTGTTTCACCATCAGAGTTAATGAAAACATTGCATAATGTCAGGGTGATAGCTTACTGCCAAACTTGGAAGGCTTGTTATGTACTCTTAGAGTACACTTGGTGGACAACTGGAAAAAATCTTGTGGTTTCAATGAATCTACAGTATAGTCATATTTTACTGTGGGAATGTTACAAGACATCAAAAGTCTTACTATAGTCTAAATAGCTCAGAGTTACTGCTCCTTCCTCCTCCCTCCCCCTCACTGCATGAATGATCAGTTAAAGGAGGAAGACAGGCTTGTTTGTCTCTAAATGCATGCTGGCTGTTTTTTATCACCTTATTCTAGTCTTTTCTTACTTCTTTATTACCTTGCTTTGTTTATTCCTCTGCTGTGTGTTCTCTGTGTAGAGACGATTCTGTTTTCACTTACAATTTAAGCAAAAAGCAGTTGTCTTTTACTTTCTGAAGCATTAATTCCCTCCTTGAGATTATCCTAACTTAAAGAAATGGCTTTCTGTCTACAAGAGAGGAACAATCAGTCTGAAGATTGCTTTTTCTCTTCTCCTTCCTTATTTGCAAGTCAAACTCGAATACGTGCCTCTGGGTCTGTTTGTAGTAACTGAGTTAAGAGACTTTCTTCCACCTTATTTGATGGTTTGGTATGGAAAGAGATAACTCTTTGGGTTCAACAAAAGTCTGTTTAGTACCTCCTGTTGGAAACGTAGCTGAAGGATTTCTGGATGTATCTGTGAGGAAAGCTGGAGGAGAGATTAATGAAGATGAACAGTTGATTGAATGCTTTTCTTCAAATTTTTATGAGGAAGGATGACAAGGCATGGGATTGGGGGGAAGCGAGCTGAAGCAGTGTGTTTAGGAGTTGTGGAGTTAGTTGTTAAGTTAGGAGATCTGGATAAAGTCCTTGTTTTTGAAAACAAGACTTCGTTTTATGCCCTATATTAACTCAGTGAAAGATCTGGTGGAAAACTTTTTACCAAAGATGATGTGCTGCAGAGTATGCAGATCAGGAAGTGAAAATATCTTTTGAAAAAGGATGAGTGCTGTTTTAGTGTCCTATATTGCACTGTGATACAGACACTTTAATTTTATAATGTCTTCTCAGTGAAATGTCACAAAGCACTTAAACTTTTCCATGGTAGAGCGATGTAGCCAGTAAACAAAGTAATAAACTGGAAATGAGGTGCTTCCTGCTTAGTGGAGCTGTCACTCCAAAAGCGTTTGGGCAATGCTTCGGGCTTGGTTGCCACAGGTAAGGGCAGGTTGGGTGATAATGAGCTGGAGGTGACGCTGCTCCCTGGCCCGGGAGGAAGCCGTGCTGGCAAACACGCTCCGCTGCGCAGGGGCACGTGCGAGAAGGTGTGTGTGGCGAGGGAGGCTAGCTCTGACGATGGGCAGGAAGGGGTGGGGAGGGTCTCTGCTTTTCCTATGTGGATTATTTTCGAATAAAACCAACCTGTTCTTTAAAAGAAAGAAAAACTAAAACTGTTCAAGGTAAAAAACCAACCAAACTGACAGGTGGTCAGGATATTACACTCGGATTCCATTTATAAGGCATGAAGCCATCTAGCCCTAATCTTTGGGGAGAGCAGATTTGTCCTGATAACCCATAATATATAGATGCAGTGGATGAGGATGAGTGAACAGGAATACAAGTCCTTTTTTTTTTAATTGAGGGTAGAGTCTAGGTTCTTTGAATACAACTCTGTCCTTGCACCCAAGAAATGGGAATATATACTCTTTTATTAAATTTCTACTACAAAAATTTAACTTAGAAGAATTCTTAGCTTTTAGGTGCTTAACTTCCCCCCCCCCCCAAAAAAAAAAAATTCTAAGGATATTCATTTGGAGAATTGGAAAATCTTAAGTTTTGGTTTGAAATACCTGCTTACGTTAAAAGTTTTCCTACTTGTTCTGCAACTTGTCCCTAGTGTCGACAGCGAGGCAAGCCCTCCTGTTGTAGAAGGAGCTCTAGGGTTGTAGGAGTGCTTTTATCCATGTTCAACAGTGAGAGTTTTTCACTGCATGCCTGTTCCTCAGAGAGAACAAAGCATACTAGTAACAACTTTGCCATTTTCTTTTTGTTTGTTTGGAGTTGTCCATACTAGCTGCCTTCAGACGGGCTCTTGTTGCTAAAACAGATGCTGCTGGAGTGGCATTTAGGTGGATATTTTGGGGCTTGTGCATATGCCACGTCCATAGGCTTGGGCTATATAACTGACCCTTCTGACCATATTCTTTACTTGCTGAACTGAGAAACTTGGGCGTGCCAGATCAGATCCCTGGGCTGAAGCACATTAGATTGGATTTAGTTGTTAAGGGCAGTGTTGAAACTATTATTGGATCTGAGGTCTGCCAGCTTCTAAATGTTTTTAAAAATAAGCTAACATTTATAAATACAGATTCTCATGAGAGATGCGAGTTTGTTGCCAAATGAAATTCTGCTTATTAAAATTAGAAATCTTCTGTGAAAACAGAGTAACTGACGGGAACAAACCAGCTATATGACATCTGTTAAAAGAACTTGCTCTGTCTACTTCACTGTTTACAAAATGTTTCTTTGTTATTTTGACAAATGTCTACTAATAGCAACTGTTAAATGGTGGTGAAATAGCCATGGCCTCTTATGCTATCAGCAACAAGTTTAGGATAACAGTCTGGCACTTACTAGCAGTTCTTTTAGTCAATAAGGTCTTGCAGTTTAACTGTAGTTATAGCTATAATAATTACTTTCTCTATTCTGATTTGATACTTGATAAACTATGTTTTTTAGATTTTTGAAGGTGTCTCACATCATTGTCTTTCAAGGTGGTAGTAAATTGTTCAGTCTTTGCAGGTCAGTTGTATTTAATGTTTAGACAGAAGCCAGTTTTTAAGTGTAAATCATTTTAGAAGTGCATGTACAATTGCATGGTTACCTTTGTATGAGGGAGTACAAAAACTTCATTTATAAGTAGGCAATTAAGGATGTCTATAAACCTGGGTGAATGCAAACACAGAAGAGTGCCTCTTGGACTTGGGTAGGTAGTTGGACTTTGGAAGACTTCACATTTATTACATATTCCTTTTTCTGCTTGACCAGTGCAGGGTGGGATGAATATAGCTATAAGCACACAGCTGAAGCCATGTGCAGTTATTCTTGATCTGCATGCATAACTGTACCAAGATTGGAAGTGAGATTTTTATAAAGGCTACTCGTAAACAGTATAATTGAGTTGTAAGAGTCATGAAAATTCTCCAGCTGTTCTTAACAATTCAGTGTTATTCTGACCAAATAAATTGTTTAGACTTAACTTGCTTGTATTAATATATTTTCTTCCTTGTTAAATGGGCCTGACTAGTTCTTTTTGCTGTGATTGTTGCATTACCTTTTAATGTTAGCTTTGGGACCAAAACTATTTAAAGCTGCTATCTGGGATGGTATTACTACATTATCTTGACTCAAAATGTAAAGATGTAATGGGATAGTATGAGGACGTTCTCAGGGATAATTTGGAGAAGAGCTGTGTATGAATCAGTGGAGGCAGATGAACACATGGGGAAGGAAGCACTTCACATATGTGAAATACTAATGACACTTCCATGGGTGTTCTGAATGGAAGAACCCTTATTAAGAATAAAGGCGAACAAAATAGTCTTACTGAGAAGTCTTCTGGGCAACTTTGTTTCTTTAAGAGCAGTAAGAGGAGTTCTTCAACTCCCCCCCCCCCCCCCCCCCCCCCTTATTTGGATTTTATCATTTTTCCTTTTGTGGGAAGGCATCCAATCTCTCTCTGTCTAGGTATGTAGTACCCAGTAACCACAGGGCACTTACATTTTTCTCTTAGGATTGATCAATGCATTTCCCAAGCCTATTGCTAAGTATGACTTTTTTGTTCCTAGGGAAAAAACAAGTTGGATTTTCTTCTGAGGTATAATAAAAAAAGAGGATTTATCTGAAATAAGGAATCTCTGGTTGTACATGTGCCATGTCATCTGTTTTACATTGTGTATCTGTGAAGTTAGTGATTTTTGTCTCTTAAGATCCCTGGGAACCAGGTTGGTAAGTAAGTCCATTTTGGGCTGTGAACTTCTTTAGCGAGACTACAAGCAGGTGCCTGCTTATGCTAGTTTAACCTCTTCATGGTGCTGTGCATGCAGGGATTCCTTGTGCCCACTGATGAGCCTTCAGGACTTCTAGGGCATGTTTCACACTTCTCTGGGCTGCAATAAATTAAGCCTCTTTCTCAGGGTGCTATGCAAGTATCATCTTGTCGTTGGGTGTAATGGGGGAGGGAAAGGCAGAGAGAGAACTTAAGTGAAGAGTTGAGGATGGTGAGTATTAGCCCATATCCTCAGTACAGTCAGTACCATGGTGGGGTGGTGGTGGTTTCTTCTGAGGGTCAGGGGAAGGAGAGGTGCAGGAAGAGCTGCTGTGGTCAGAGCGCACTTTTTGCAGAGTGGTGGGATGCCCTTCTCCCCTGCCAGGTATTGTTCTCCTTGGTTCCCTGCCAGGGCACTAGCCCAACAATGTAAGTGAAACAAACCGTGGCTCACTCACGCTTTCAGGCAGGTCAGCAAGTTTGGTGGAAAGCTTTGTCTGCAGGCTTGGAGGGGCAGAGAGGGTGGCTAAGAGTACTATCTGAGGAAATGTCTGTGGTGAGCAGTCGCTGAAGGCATAGCTTCTTTGTTAGCGGAGTGAATTTTTGCTACGTTGTGTGGATGCTTTGTGCAGTTTTCTGTAAAGCCACAAGTATCGGTGCATTTTCTTTGCATGTTAGCCCTGAATATTTACGACACAGCCCCAGTAAGACATCCTACTTACTTGTTCTTTTTTGTTACAGCTTTTTTAGTCAGGCTTTTAATTCTGGTGAAATAGTTGGACTTGGGGGTAGGGGGGAAGAGAACAGATGCATCAGGAAGAGAAGAGCTTTAGTAAGTATTCCAGTGACATGGAGTAAAGGAGGAGGAGTTTCCTACCAGTAGGAACTGAACAGGGACAAATCGTCAAGATCAGTGTGGACTGGGAATGCACGGTTAGGGGAAAGGGATTAATGTCAACACTCATGCTGCTCAAAGGTAAATCCTTTTTTCTCTACTGTATAATTCTTTAAACACAACTCTTTAAGCATATTTCCTGTGCAAGGTTTCCCACTTCAGATGACTTTTAATGAAAAGTATGGCTTTGTTTTGCTTTATTTTGAAGGGGAAACAGCTTCTTCCTTTTGAAGCAGGTGCTATTCAAATGGCCAAAGAAATTTTGTTTACCACGGAGAAGCCATGAGAAACAATGTATCTGGAAGACTAGAATTGGAGGAGAGGGCTGGGTAGTGATTGCTACCGTAACTACACCGGTGGCAGTACTCCTTATGTAGGATGTTCAGACAACGTAACTGCTTACACCACGCTAGCCCAAGGAAGGTATGGAAGAACCCTTTTAGAAGTGTGCATCCTGTTAAAAAGTGAATGAGTAGAACCAAGGAGCCAGCTTACAGAGCTGAAACAGGAGGAATAGTTGATAATACTAGAAAAATTTGAAGGTGAAGATCAGGAGATCAGTGTAAAACTTCTAGAATACACATCTGCCTCATCTTACATCAAGTTCACTAAAATTGGTCTAACTGGCTGTTATTGTACTGCTTTTGGGTGTTTCCTGCTGATAGTCTCACTGATTTAACGAGTTTCTCTGAGAAAGTATTTTGGATCTGTTAGAGAGAAAAGGTTAAGTGATGCTGCTTGATATGCATTGTATGTTCTTTCATCCCATCTTCATTTTGAGAATATATAATGGCCTTCAGTTTCATAAATGTTTTAGGACACTTTTTATAAGCTGGTTGTATTCATTCTCAGTTAAGCTTCTAGTACAAAATGTTAAGCAGCTTTATGATTTGCACTGATTTTGTTTTAAAATCATAGTGGAACTGTTAGCGTCTGATGCTTTCAACTTTTCTAGGTGTGCTATAGTCTATATGTAGTCTTTCTCAGTCATGAAGCATCAGAAAAAGGAAAGCTATACATAAATTAAGAGTGTGGATGGTATATCTTATCAGCTCTTTAACATGCATTGCAAGCATCAAGAACTGACCTCAGCTTTGTTCTGAGGAATTGAGCAACTGAGGGGGAAGAAGGGGAATAGGGTTGTCTACATGAGTGCTTAGTGTTTTTACATTCTGCAAGTTAGTAACTCAATCCAAAATGGTTGTTTCAGGCAAGGGATGCATTAGTAGAAATGTGCTTTTGTTTTTAGCTTGTCTCTACAACTAGGCTGTGTAAACATAAGGTGCCATGAAGTCACTTATGCTTCACTCCTTAGGGGTCACGTGCACACCTTGCTTTTCCTGCACAAGGCAGGGCTGGCATCTGAACTAGAGTGTTTTCTTGAACGAGCGCATTAGTAGACATTCTGTGCTTTGGCATGGCCCTCCAAAGGCTGAAGTTGGGTGTTTTTTGTAATGTAGGGATGATGCCAATTATGCCTACTGGCAAGTGCTGCTGAATTGATGCATAGTTGACTTGATACTGAGATGAACCATGCTTGGCTGGGATTTCCTGCTTTGTGAAATGTGTAGGACTGCTTATTCCTAAAGTTTGTGTTGGATAAAATCTATTCTTATCAAGACCTCATCTTTTTTCCTTTTAAAAGGTGTTATCCTGTTTGTGGCAGAAGGTGGGTTAAAAATATAGTCTGTTTATCTTGCTTATTATTAGTCATTTTGCACAGTATTAAAACTGCAAGGGTATTAGTAGTATTTTAAGTGCATCATAAAGTGCTACTTTATGATGGTGGAATATGCAGCTTAGGATAAAGTCCTATATATATCTCTATGTGCTAGTGCGACTGAACACGAGAATACAGTAGCAATGTCTTGTTATCCTATCTTGTGCCGCTGCTGGAATTTGTGTAAGAATACAAGATCAAACTGATAAATGAGTAGCATGCTTCAAGGTGGGTTTTGTTTGGTGGAATTTCTAATATTGTAATTTCTAAATTTAGCATTTTATTAGGCCAGATGCATCTGTTTCTGGGGTGCTCTTCCACAAATATGCACAGAGCTCAGCTGTGCGTATCTATGGCTGGCTTAGGACAATAAGCTTAAAGCTGGAGTGTCAGCATGCTGTCCTACTTTTACTGTATTTGAAGAATATCAGGTGTGAAGAGGATTTTTGTGGTTGCACTCCAGTAGCCCAATGTGGGGAGACTGTTCAGAGCGTTATGGTGGGGATGTATGCCTGTCATCTAGAGGCAGCTACTCCTCACTAAAACATTGTTAGTTGGCCTGTAAAAACAACTGGTGGCTCCTGAATACTGTCTCTGCTGGCCCCCATGGGAATTGACTCAGGGTTGTTGCTTCTCCTCTTGTTAGCAAAACTTTTAAACATACTGTGTTTACCAATATTCCTCTTACCCCTTCCATAGATATTGGAAGCCCCTTCCATAGATATTGAATAACTGTTTCATAGAAAATCATCTGAGTACTTTTTTCAAAGGCTAGGTGGTTGCTCTATTAAGAAAACTTGAAACTGCTTTTTCAGCCAACTATGTAAACTACGGTGTTTTTGTAGAAGTAAATGTTCCATGAAAGAAAAATACTTGGAAAGCAAACTGAGATAAAATATACAGGAAGCTTGAATGTCAGTGACTAATGAAATGGTATGTTTTGCATATAACTTTCTGTAAGGCACTACCTGTATCTACAGTCTTTAAATGGGCCAACTACTAAGAGGTATCCAACCTTCCTTGGACAAAATGTCTACTTAAAAATCTGGTGTAGGCTATGTTTTCTCACAACCACAGCTAAATGATACTGCTATATAAAATGCGAGTGAGGAAAAGTCATTGTTCTATGAAGTAAGTAGCATGTTTTCCATGCTCTTGAATGGGTTAGTGAGTGCTACTGGATTTTGAATGTGGTTGTGAAGTCTAGTTTGATCTGGACTTCTCATAGTTTCATGGCATCTAATTACAGAACAAGAGTTTTATTCTTGTTTTGTGATGTGGTTAGGCTGAGAGTAAGATTTTTTTTTTGCTGATTATGTTAATATGCTGAATGTCATCTGACTTGAGTTCTTGCAGATAGGTAAGAACTGGATGAAATTGTTTAATGCAGACATGTTGTTTAGACTGCACCTAGAATAATACGTGCAGTTTTGAGATTACTCTCTTGAAATGACTCCATACATTAGTCCCCAAAAGTGCCCAGTAAAAAAATTGAGGGGGGGGTCAGAAAAAATACTGAAGTAGGGAGCTCATCAGGTGGGTTTAAGAACTACAGTAATGCAAGGAGAGCTGTAATGGGATTTTCCTCCCCGCTGTGTATGCTCTAAGGGTTGGAGGGATGAGGCAGCTGAGCTGCTTCCGAGTGGACTGAGTGGAGCAGTGGAAAAAGTGCTGTGGGAAGTTAGCTTGTGCTGGCTGGGGGGAGGACGGGCTGTCGTCTTTTTCCACTCCAGATGTAAATATTCATCACCTCGGGTGCACTGCTACTCGGGGCTGGTTCTTCAAAACCGGTGCTGTGTGTGAACATTAGGTGTGTAGTGCCAGCGTAGATGCTCGAAAGCTGTTCTGGACTTGGAGTTACCTGCTGGTACAGGTGGCAGAACGCCAGCGGGCCCCCTGCGCAGCCCCTGCTGGCCGCCGGCCGTGCCCCGCTGCTGCTGGAGGCGGCCGGGGCAGCGTCGGGCCCTCCGGTGCCTTGAAAATCCCCCTCCGAGAGGGGACTGGGGCCAGGTGTCAGCGGCTCCCGCGGCTCCGCGTTTGCCCCCGTGGCCCCGCGGGGGGGCAGGGCGGTGGGTGCCCCGGCCCGCCGGAGGTCGCGCTCCCGGCGCTGCGCGCCCTCCCACGCGTGTCGGCAGTTCCGCGACAGCCTACTCCCTGGGCGGGGGCGCGCGTGGCAGTAACGCTCTCTTTTGTTACCAGTCGCGCTTTAGTACCAGTTTTAGCGCTTTCTGCCGCTGCGGGTTTTTTCTCCTCCTCCCCCCCGCCCCGTTCACCTGCCCCGGCAGGGCGGCGGAGCCGGCCGGGGGCGGGGGGGGCCGGGCCGGGCCGGGCCGCCGAGGAGGCCGGCGCTCGCCCGGCGGGGCCAATCGGCGCCCGGCCCTGTTGCTATGCGCGCCCCTACTCTGCCTCCTTTGTGGAAGATGCCGTGGGCGCCCACCCGCGCCGGCGCGCCGGCGGGGCTCGCAGCGGGAGCACAGGGCCGCGCGGAGAAGGTGTGTACCGGCAGGGAACCGGGCCCCCGGCTGCTCCCGCTCCCCCCGGGCTTGGCTGGCTGCGCCGGGCGGCCTGGTGCGGGAGCTGGCGGCAGCGCCCGCTCTCCCAAACTTCGGGTGTCCTTGGACTATGTGGCGAGGATATAATTGACAGAGGCGACTCGGGGGCGAGGGGGCTGCGGGAGGAGGGCGCAGGGAGGAGCGGGGCTGGGGAGGCCTGAAGGCCGGTGGCACCGAGCCGGACAGTCTACCCGGGCTTGAAACAAGTTCAGGCTGTGTAACTGTGAGAGTAATCTGCAGTTTTTGTTGGTGTTTTTCTGTGAAAGGTTATTTAAAATCCCTCTATACTAAAGTTTGCTTCTCCGCTTGAGCTGAACGTGTGCTGTACTTAGTCCGTAAATAGTTCCTTTAAAAAAACAAACAGTTTCACCATATGTTCTTCCTTTCGTTCCATATACTGAGCCTATGAAAGGCTGGGGTTTTGTGAGGTCTTTTTTTTTTTTTCAACCACCCTTTAAAGGAAAGTAATGGACAGCCTAAAAATTAACTCTGTTAATTCATTACATTGTTAGGGCAAGAGTATTAAATGGGCTGGAACAGGAAGGGGGGTATTTGTAAGCCTTAAAAGTGAGACATCTAGTTAAATGTCAAATCTGCTAACAGTTGTAGTTCGTGTAGCCATATGTAACTGCTTGTGTCTCCATTGTTATGGAGGAAAAAACCTCTCCCCCGTCCCCAAAACACCCTGAAGCTTAACTGAGTCTCTCCTGTGCCTTGTTATGTAGGTCAGATTTCTCTCTCCTCCCCCCCCCCCCCCCCCCCCCGCAGGAGGAAACTATTACAATATTTTGATTTCTGCTAGAAACAATGCATGAAAGCATTATCAGCCCTTTGCCACTACTTGTTTGTCTGGGGGCAAATGAAGCTGATGCAAATATGTCAGCTTTGGGGGCAACTAAAAATATGTATTTTTAATTAGCAGCTTACTGGTTGCTCAACTATATGCTATGTTTAAAGCTAATTAAATAGCATACTGAACTCAATGCTGAATTGAGGATTATCTATTCCTTTTTATGCAAACCTGTTCTCTGAAAATGCAAATGTTGCTCTGACCAAGTACTTGCATATATTTTCATCCTGGGTCTAGAGCTTGTTGGTGTTCCTCTTGAAAGGTACTGGAGCTCTAGCTAAAGTGAGCCTGCTGACATTAGATGTTTACCTCCTGATACAGGAGGAGGCACAATTCCACTAGTGTACTCTTGTGGTTTGTATGGGAATATTGGTTTTGAAGCACTGAAGCATTGCTTTATAAAGTAGTAAGGAACTTTTGAGAGGACAAAGTGAAATTTCATAATTGCATATATTAAATTTTAAATGTGTTAATTTAATGTCTGCCATTTTGCTATGTAGAAAACTACCATATATTAGGAGAGAGGGAGGTAAACTAGATTCTTGTCTGAAATTGTTAAGCTTTTAAATTTTGATCCTATGTAACATTTTATTCTTTTGAGTACCAGAAGACTATTAAAGCTTAATAACATGACTTACGATGTGGAAACTCGTAAATAGCTGAATTGTGCTGCATGACAGTTCAATTCTAAAACTATCAAAAATGTTCTTTTGTTTTATGCATTCAAAATGCCATAGTAGGCTCTGGTGTCCATTTTAAAATGAGCAGTCTTTTATACAGCTTGAGAGTTGTAATGTCCTCATTTATCCTCCCAAATAAAGTTTAAAAACAATTTTATGGGTCTGGACATTCTCCCAGAAATTTTTTAAATGAGAAGCATATATTGTCTCTTTTGTAACTTTTTTACTTTTGCAGGTTACTGTTTAACAGCTTAAGGGCAGGCCTTGTAGGTGAAGGTTAATAGCATTGGGAAAATTACCCGAGGAGCTTCATGCTGCTCCACCATCATCAATTTTATCTCAGTTCTTTCAGAGCTCCTTTCACTTCTGATGAAGTACAGTATCTGCCTTTGGTCTGCTAGCATTATTCATTTCCCTCCACCCCACCCTCTAAACACTCTGGACTACAAATACTGAAACAAACCTACTGAAGCTGGAGGTAGCCTCACTAGCTAGGAGGAGGATTTTGGGTGGTCAAACATGTTCTGACAAAGTTCCCCAAGATAAATTACACACTGCTTAGATGACAATGAACAGGTTGTAACATCAAAGTTTTGAGAGATGAAGTAGGAAAGCACAAAGAGAAGATGAATACAGAAAGCAACTGCAGTAGAAGAGGTCAGATGTCATGAAAATAGTTTGCTCTGGGCTTTTTGTTTTGTCTTTTTCTTTATTTCAGGTAAAATAATGGGATTCTTAATCTACATTCCTAACCTGAGGACACTTCCTAACATGTCCTATGCTTTTTTCCTGTGTGCTTTTTAAAGTACCCTCATAGCTAGTTCTGTTCTAGCAGCAGTGCTGCAGAAGTTTCCAGCTTGTAGGTGTGATTTGAAACTGACATGATGTTGTAATAAAGTTATGAGACTATCAGCTCCTACTTAACCTGCATACTACATATCTAATGTTTAATGTGTTGTCCATTAAAATAAAATTATTGAATTCTTGAGTGTTTCTATCTCTTCTCCTTGTATTATTAACAGTGCATTTGCACTGTTTGGTTTGTTTCTCATTTTCTTGTTTTTCAGTTATTCTGGGGAAATAAATAAAAAAAAAAGGCAGCTCAGTGGCATTAGTAGGTGCCTCACATGCAGGTAGAAAATGTGCTTAACAGTTCTTCCCCAGTGTGACTCTATTTATCTTGGGCTTAGGTATGCCGTCAGTGTTCGCATAGCTTCTTGGAATTGAACCAAGTCTCTGGAGTTGGACATGGTCTGACAGTCAGAAAGCGGCCCTGGATGTAACTCACCAAGCCTTTACATGTGAAGTTGAATATCTGTATGGAGACTTTTCCTGAACATGCTGAAAGAAAAACAGTTTCAGACACTTCTAGACTGTTTAGTTGCATCATTCTCATTGGAACCAGAAGTAATGAGACTGTCTGGGTTCTTGTTTTGATACAGTATCACGTGGGTCTCTAAACCATTGCATTATATCAGATCTATCCTCTGCATGTGTTTGTATCTACCAAATCTCTCATCTTCACAGAATCTGAGAAGGCATCTTAGCCAGTGCTGTATCTGCACCAGGTCTTGCCACACTGAGATTACTAGTGCATATAACAGGCTGCTGGTCTGCTTGTCATCTGAATGAAAGACTAGCCTGGAAAATAATGTCTTGTTATTTGGATGTGTGAATTAGTCTTCTGATGCTCTGCAACTCTCTTTCCATATTCCCACATAAGTACTTTTCAAATTTTTCTTCCACTTCATAAGTTCGGGGGATCTGAGGTTTACTGGCTATGCCTGTGAACAGAATGCTCTTAGCATGAGTGATGCAGTGTTTCCTTGTTAAATGACTGAAACAAGGGCTTCCTGTGAAGGCCTCTTGCTCCTAATAGTACTGATTTTTTTTTTTTGTGAAGTAGTTTTAGGAACAGTAAAAGAAACAGTCATGTTGTTCCCTTTTTGTCATTGTATAGCCTCCCACTTTCTCTTGAGAGCATGATGAGTGAGGAGCAACAAGACTGGCCTGCTCTCCTAGGACTACATTCAGAAAGAGTCAGTATTTTGCTTTAGGTCATAGAGATTCGAATTAAGATAGTGAAGTCAGGATAAGGTAAAAGATTTTATTTAACTCCAAAATTCTAAGCTTGGAAATGTGAGAACCAAGTTTTTGTTTTCTTAATGTCTACAGCTAGTAGACAAATATATTTCAGCTTCTCTTAGAGGATAAAAGGCAGTATTTCCTTGCTAGTATCACATAGTTGAGTCTATGCTGTTCATACTCTGAAATAAAATTACAAAACTTTTCTTCTGCAATACTGAGAAGATGGGATATAGAAGATCAAGGGATGCTGTGGAACTTGGGAATATAACATATAGTGGAGCATGCTTAAATGGGAAGGATATAGCCTGTCTTGCAGTTCAGCCACATCGTCTACTGTCTGATGAAATTCTTTTCAAATTGATGTCTCTAACAATAAAGCTGCTGCTTCCAGACGACGGTGTCTGCGTAAGTGTATGCCTTTTCCTTGGTGAGAAAGGAGAATATTGACCAAGTTTAAGTAATGGTGGTCATCCTACCTGAAAGATAACTGAGCCCTCAGATGAATTTCCACGTTAATTAGGAGCTTTACAAAAGGGGTGAAGGTGGGGAGTTAGATTCTGCGGACTTAAATAGCAAGAACCAGCACTAACAAGCAAGACTGTTGTTAAATAGTTAATAACAGATGGCTGAACTTCTGATGCAAATGATCAGACAGAACAAGAGAAGTTCCCTGCATCCTGTCCCAGAGACTTCTCGCTGCTGCCATGGCAACTAACACTTTTTTTTCTCTCCAGTTTTAGCAAAGTTTATGGAACTGAAGATGACTTGTTGGTTTTATGACTTTAAAATAAATTTTAAAAGGCAAAGCAGACCAGCTGGAGGAGGAGAAAACGTAAACTAAGAGAATGTGGATATGAATTCCTAGAGGCCTTGAGTATTTTAGTTCCTGTAAGATCCTTCTAAAAAATGTTGAAGGACCGTATACTTTAAAATGCCTGGCACTTAAAGCATTAGTTTAAATAAGAAAGTTTATAATCTGAGCAGATCTATCTGAATCCTTTTCATTTAACTTAACATGAAAATTACCTACTGCAACTGGAATAGCATTGCAAGGGGGAAAGGGAGAAGGAGGTAGGAAGCTCTGTGTATTTGGCCTGGGCATGGTACAGAGGAAGGAAGGAAGAACCCGTTGCTCGTGGGATGGATGTGGCCTTTCATCTGACTTGCACTTGCAGCCAGGCATTTGTCCTCCTTGGTGGGAGTAGGGGAATGTCGCTGTAGGACAGTGGAGGTCTGTAGTGGCGGCCATGGAGGGGGTTGAAGCTGTTTGCCACTGGACAGGGTAGGACCTTCTCTGCCCCTTTGGTTCAGTTGTTAAAGACTGGGAGAGTGTTCTGGATAAATATTGCTACGGCCCTACTTTGTCTGTGCTCTTTTTGCTAAGGTTCTTGCCTTTGGCTGCTGTGAGCAGGATGCTAGAAGGACCCCCGAGTGCTCTCTTTCTTATTTTTATAGCAAAGTTACTCTACAGTTCCTGTACCTATGGTATTTAAATTCAAAATAGAAGGTTCAATATCTCTTTAGGGTAGGACACCTGAGAGAGCGTTGGTATAGACTAAACTTCATGGCACTGAAAGTACTGGAGGGAAGTGCTTCTGAGGCAGGTTTTGATCTGGTCCCCTGGGAAAGCTGTGAACAAGACCTGTGTATGTTACTGAACACAGGTCACTTCTCGTAAAGCATAAACAACCCATTGTAAGTCTGTTTTATCAATGCTGTTAAGAACATGTAGTTTCTTCAGCTCTTGCTGGTTTTGTGAGGTACATCTATGCCGGTGGGTCTTACACTACAACAATGGCTTCTTTACAGAATGAAGTCAGTCCTTCATGTCGATATGTACCAGGCCACTATATTACCAAACTGTATTTCCAGAGTGTATTATATTGCTGTGTTTGTCTAGATGGATCAAGGAATTCTTCAGTCTCCAGGTGTATAACTCAGTCATAATATTACTTTTAAAGAGAAGGGAAGCAAATTCCTGGAGCTCTTACCTGAAGATTATTATTTGTTATCTGTGATACAAATTAAGAGGCACATTCAGGTATCACATTTTGCTGGGTATTATATAAGCATGGAACAAAATACCATCCTGACCTCAGACCTTATGCAAGTATCAAACACGAAATCAATGACTTCCAACAGAGGGCTGTAAGGAAACAACGGGATAATACTGATGAGACAGATAAACTGTGCTCCCAGTGTACAGGCTAACAAACCTTTATCACTGTAATGGAGAAGCTGGAAAGCAGAGTCATTTTGCATTAAGTGTGTTCTTCCCAACTGTAGGACAACACAGGGGGGAGGAAGTACAAGTGATTAAACTAATCAGAGGCTAATTGGAATTTTACAGCAATAGTGAGTGGGAGACAACAGGAATGGTGGTAAGCCATGGAAGATCTTGAAAGTTTTTTTTTTTAAAAAAAGTCATTTGCTTTTTACAAAAGATGATGTTTTGAGAGGCAAAAAAGACAACAGGAAAATATGGTTTGCTGTTAGACACTGACCAGACGTACCTTCCTCACAAGGCTGGATTCTGGTGAGGCATAATCTTTTCTGTGTCTTTTTCACACTTATTTTCGGTGATGAATTCCATGAGAAATCCTGCGGGCACCGCTGGCACTTCCCTGAGCAGGCAGATAAGGCACTGCCATCTGCTAGCTGAAGCCCGGGTGGTATTCACATGGGCTGTGCCCAGCCCAGAGGTCCCCACTGGCAGGGCATGTTTCCAGCTTCATCACAGCTTGGACTGTGAAGAATTTACCTCTGAGAAAATCTTAGGATTTCAGACTGTGTTTTTCCATAGTCAAGAGTAAAACCAACTCATGCTGAAAGCAATTCTCTAAATGCTATTTCCTAGGGATCCAACCCATCAATAAGGGTGTAGTGAACACAATTTGCACATTTTTCTGGGGATAAAGAGGGCAGGTTTCTTATTGTCTGGATTCCTATGCCAGATTCTGGTCCTTTCAATATCAGCCACTAATTCAGATGGTAAGAATAAAATGTTCTGTGCTAAAAATCTCTCAGATATGTTTTTTATTAGTTCTTGAAGATAAGTGATTGCAAAACCCAGCTGTTTACAGTAGTAGACAATGTAGTCATATGTAAATTTAAAATCTTTTTGACTATATTCTTCTACACTTACTTCTTTATTATCTTAAAAAAAGATCCTCTTCTTCCAACAAAATTATGTGTTGTTGTCACTTGATAGTAATGACATTTTTCTTTATTGATTTCTAACAGAAAATCTCTGTATAATCTTTTTGGTAACTGAAAGGGTTGACAAAACAAGTATGTCTATCAGGCAGTTGGATTCTGTAATGTTTGTGGGGTCTCTTTTTTTTTTTTTGTTGGATGCTCAACTTGGGCATTCACAATAATTTATTAAATCTATTAAACCTGACAAGTGGGTGAATCCTTAATGTTGCCTGAACTATGCTAGTAGCTGATGTGTAGCAGATAGTGACTTGTTGGCATTTCTGAGCTGAAGGCAGCTTGGAGCAATTTTCCCTAAAATAAAGTAATTTTGACATCTTCTGATTTAAGTTTCATTGAATATTTACTTTGGACATTAATACCTTTTCTGCTGTTCTGAAATTCAACATTTTTTTTTTCCCCCCTGCTGTGTACTTTTGATTAAATATGTATTTGGAAGTTATCAAGGAGGAACTACAGTTGTGTTTTATTTGTTTATCTGTCTTTGCTTATGGCAGTTGTTTTTGCACAGAATGCCAAAGAGACTGTGGAGGGCCTTGAGCTTTGACTGGATAAAAACTGGTGTTCTTAATACACTGCTCATGTACACTATTTTTAGTGTAGTGTTTTGTTTTTCCTAATAATTTATTGCTCTATCTCTTGACTCAGAGGTCACCTGATTTTAGAGCATGCAAACATAGATGTTGGATCCTTTACTATTCTATAAACTGCTAGTTTATCTTGAGGAGCAGGATGCTGCTGCTGGTGAGATTGGTTTGGAAGTGGTCGTGGAGGGGTGAGCCCTCTCCCTTTGGTTCTCTGGAAAGTATGTTCTAAGAATACGCAGTACAGGGTGTTGCAAAACACACGTGCAACCAATAAACTTGGAGCGGAGGCCAGGGATGATGGGTGACTTGAGGTCAGCGCTGTGCAGGGAGACTTTTGCCTGCTGGCCCTCACCATGCCTGTCTTGGGTCTGTGCCAGCAACGGCGCAGTCATCCATGAACTCACTTTTTCCCTTGAGAAGGGAGAATTGTTTTGAACAGATACGTTATGAATACACCACTATTATTCTTGCTCTAGTAGTGTTAATTTTGGCACTTTGGATGAGTGTCTTGTATCTAGCATTGTCATAAACTTGTTTTGTTCCATGAGGTGCCCAGTGGCTGGATGTTTCTGGTAGCCTTCAAAGCTGCAATGCAAGCCTGGCAGGATGGTTGAATTAAGGGGAGAGGGAAAGCAGACATTAAATTTTGTAAGCAAACAAGTATGTTATTTGAAATTTCAGTGTTGAAGCTGGGCCAGTTTTTAAAAAGGTACTTTCCGAGATGTGTGTATGTGTGGAGGGAAAACCTAACAAGGTCTGAATGCTCCAGAGTTTCATTAGTCTGTTTTTTAAATCTTAAAGTAAATCTGAACTGTAACAAGATAAATGTCACTCAGCTAGATCCTGGCGATTCTTCAAATTGTATGAAAACAAAGAGGAACAAAACCTGCATCCATCAAGCTATTCAGTACTTGCACAGATGAAATAGGTCTAGACATGTAAAATGACTATTCTGATGGTTTGGATTGAACTATAAAAGTTCATTACTGGCCAGGCAGTTGCAGATTTTTAATTCCTGGCCCATGAGGTCTTTTCAGCCTCATCGAAAACTGCACAGACTGTCATCTTCTCTAGAATTTAAAAATAAAGCAAATTAACTTTCTCCTATCTGGATCTCGGGTTAACTGAAACAGGGATATCAGCTGACCTGGGTAACAGTGCTGGCATTCTCAGGGTTTGCTTTTCATTCATAACAGTATAGTTTTTATGGGTTCCTCTAAGACAACAAAATATTTGAAATTGAGTGTTGTACACTCAACAGGGAGAGGGGTTGCTTTTTGGGTGGGTGCAGGGCTTATCACTGCGCTGGTGAGTTGCTGTTAGCAGCTCTTTTGCACTCTTACCAAATTTGTAATATGCTAGTAACAAAACCAAAACTTTTTGAAAATGCGACACATCTTAGATGATGATAAAAATTTTTGCTCCTGAAGAAATGACACACTAATCATGCATGTGGGAGGCCTCAGTTAGGTTTTTTTTTTTAAATAGTCTTTTAATAGAGTAGACTACTTTCACCAAAAAGTGGATTAGGTCATAGATGTGTTTTTTTCCCCAAAACATCTAGACTTCTGCCCACCCCCATCCCACAGCCTTCTCTGGCTTACTCTTGTTTTGGGTTTTTTTGTTACCACAGTAAAACAGAAATTGCAGTATCTGTTAAAAATAGATAGTGATAGGTAGCTTTGAGGAGGTTTTCAACATACAAGAGCTTCCTCAGTAGTCTTTACAGTCGTCTTGTATCTTTCTGTACCTTGAAAAAAGATACTTTTCAAGAGATTAAAAGCAGGGAGGAATTAGCAGGGATGTCTGATTTGCGCAAGTTTAAATTAGCTTATTAAAGTCAGTAGTTCCTGACTTCAGAGTCTGAAGATCATGGCTATCAAAAACCATTGGTTGGGCTTGTTGGCACCTGACCGTAGCATGAAGATGAGAATGTTTGGCTACTGGTTGTTGAAAGTTTTCAGACTGTGTGGAAGGCTGAGTGCTTTAGTACTTACAAAACTTCACTTGCTTTGACAACAATATTGTGTTGAAGGCTGAGTGCTTCGTGAAGGGTTTCCATAATGTGTGATCCCATAAGTCAACATGGTACTTTTTTCAGGGGGTTTCCCTGACTCCAGTGGCTGTGGCATCCCTGCTGATTCCACCCCAAAATGAGTCAGTGCTTTCACATTGCACTTTTCAAATGCACTCTGGTTTATTTTCAAGAGGTCTGACTACGGTCTGAAACAAATGGCACATGATGTGACTGTTCTTTTTCTTGCAATGATCTTAGGGAAGAAGAATACCAGTTTGTGCCTGGTGATTATAAACCAAAGGGGAACCTGTGCTCACAGAGAGCGTAGGTGGCCTTCCCCAGCAGGAGTTTTGTGTGTTCCCATTACAGTTTTCTTCAGGCCCTTAATGACTCTTCCAAATCATTCACTCAAAATCTTTTTGAGAGCTGAAGGCTACTTTACATTCCTCCTCATAAAAGAAGTGTTATTTTATCGGTATTAACAGGAAAATAAGCACAAGAACACTTGAAAGTATATTGTCAAAGTTTCAAAGCATAATAAATATTTAAGGTGATGAGATAAAGCATGAAATACCCCAAAGAGATTAATTTTTAGTGTTAGTGGGGAAATTTTAAAAAACAGTGCTTTTTTGGCAAGTGTAACCCTACATCATTATGAATGCTGTTCCTAAAGATACTTGCATATATTGTGAAGATGATAAGCTACAGAGGAATAAACTGAGTAACACTTTAGCAAAAATCCGGTCAGCACAAGATGCAAACATGTTGTGTTTTAAGTAGAGGGCTGTTCTCTCCGGCAGCTCTCATAAGCATTGAAATGCCTACTGCAGGATTTTTAAACAGTCCCATGTTGTTTTCCAGTAACATCTGAGAGTGATTTATTATCACAAATTACTGCTTTCCATCTTTAAACCAATCTCTGTATAAAATATTGCAGAAGTCTGCAAATAGTTGAATCTTTGTCAAGCTGGATTGTTAAACAAATTAAAGAGGAAACTTATGTCTGTTGTCCTGAAATGTTTTGTGTTTAAGGCCTCAAATAAAATTTCTGGCATGCATTTTTATTTGTGTATTATAAAAATGCTATCACAGCTGGAATTTAATGCATAGCTGCAGTCAACCTGTTTAATGGGAGGGATGTCTTGGGTTCCAAATGGAGTTAGACCTCCCAGTACGCAATTGCTGCAACTGTTGTATGGATGATATGCCTTCAGAAGGAGATGAGGCTTAGCCAACCACGTGTGCTTTTTCATTGTTAATTCATGTTGGGCTTCCTTTGAAAAGAAAGCAACAGCTATGGAGCCACTGCAGTACGATATTTACAGCTAACATAAAGTTGAGTAAGTCAATGAAAGCCTTCGGTCTATATGTCTTCAGACATGTAGTTGCTGCTAAGCTGGTTCTTGAATTAGTGAGTAACAATAGCGAAGACGGTCATCATCTTCATCTCCAAATACAGTTTCCTTGGCAGGGGAAGCCTTGATGAAAGATGAAACAGTCATCATCATCAACATCAGTGAAGGAAGCGTGAAAAAAAATGATTGAATATGTACCTAGAAATCTCATATTGGAAAATCTGTATTTGAATATAAAAGCACTTAATTGTTTTTCCAGAAAACACCTTAGGAAGAAATTTTCACATATTCTGTAAGCTTAAGTGCGCTCTGTTTTCTGTTCTAGGGTGACACACGGCTCCTTCAGCTCCCCAAACCAAGCATGTTGGATGCGGTTTCACATTATGGTGGCAGTGACTGTGAAGCTAGCCTAGGTCTGATCTCCACATTGCCCTTGCTTCCTCCTGTGAACTAGGGTGGGATTTAAAACAGGAGCATTTCAGTAATTTGTTTTCAATATAATTATGCAAAATTTATATCAGCATGCTTACATGGGTGGTAAATCACAGTATTGATGGTGAGACTGAAGGCTAGATGTAAACCCTTTATTCTCTTCCAGTTACAGCTGAGTGTCTATTCTATGCTTAGTGACACATACTTATTCTAAAAGACATGTTTTCTCCTAATTTTTTTTAATGAACTAACAGAAATACCTGAAAAAATAGGTTTGAGTTGCAGAATTGGAAATCCTATTGCTTTGTCAGTTTTTTTAAGTTTTTTTATGTTCAGGTAGGTTTATTGAGTCATGAAGTTTGTTCTAACATAATCTAATTTAGGCAGAGATGCCTAATTTAGATTAGGAGATTGTTTGGAGATTAGCTTGAGTATCAGCTAATCAAGGGAAAAAATGTAAAAAGCTAGAGAAGAATGAATGGAAAACTCAGAAGTTACTTAGTCTGCTCCTGATAGGTGTGTTTGTTTCATTATAATATAACTTCAGAGTTTTTTTGTGTAGTCACATTTAACAAAATCACAATCTAGGAAACCATAATATAAAGGAAAACACAAATTGATGTGTGCTTAAGTACGGGTATTAGCTGAGACAAGTCCTCTTTGCTTTCAGTACCTGTCCAGTTATAGCATGTTGGTACAAGTAGCATCTTTTGTAACATGTTCTGTAGACTAGTAAGTTTAGGGGTCAGCAAAAAGAGTATGTTCTGTTCCTCCAACTGGCTTGTATTTAAAATGCTAAACATTGCAGTACACAGCTTTACACTGACACTTCAGCACTTATTTACCCATGTCAGGATACAGTGGAACAACTGTATTTTAGAATATACGAGTTCTCTTGCAACTTTTGGTGAACTGAGGTTTGAAACGAGCCTCAAACTTCACATTTTCAGGTATTGCTTTCCTTCTACTAAATACAGACAAGGAAATCATAATGATTGACCTGCTTCACAATTTGTGATTTCCTTGTGGAGCAAGAAAGAATTCAGCTTACATAATTTGTTCTTAAGTATTCCTTTTCTTTGTCCAGTTAAGAGAAAATAAAACCAGTTTCCCTGATCAAAATGCAAATCAAAAAATAAAAAGAGGCAGGTTAAACTGTTGTTGCTTAGGTAAAAATAGAAAGCTACAGTTGGAAGAAGTGACTCAGTAAGCAGTATGGTGATGGCAAAATAGGATGTCAGCCAAAACGCAGGAAGCAAGATGGGAACACCCAGATCAGTTTAACAGTCTGCATTTTACTCTCTTAAAGAGTGGTAGGTTCTGAGATTACTGCAGCAAATGTGAGCTTTAAATGAATTTAACTGGATTTTATTTCTTTACTCACTAAGCTGTCTGAAACTAAATAAGTTTTAGCAAAATGTGAATTGTATGTTTGTTGTTTTTTTTCCCAGCCCGATTTTAAGACCAGTCTCTTTTTGGTAACTTTATTTACGGTAAAGCTGCCTCAAGATTAGCTCTGGATGCTGGGAGAGTCATCCAGCAGAAGCGTGCGGTAGATTGGCAGTGATACACACATACCAGGGGAGTTACTGCAGTGTTGCAGTCTGGAGTGGAGCTGATGGCACTGATTGGTACTGATTGATTTTTATTGCTCTGGAGCTCTGGAGTAACTTCATCAGCTGCCATGTAGCTGTGTCTTGATTTTTAACACCCTCCCCCATGCCTTACTTATAAGATGGTGTGCTTTGTTTTGTTTTTCTAATTATAAACTGGCATAACAGCACAAAAGCAGGGTGAATTTCTTCCTGTTCTCCTACACAAAACTAAGTAGATCCAGCAATTTTTTATAGCTTATACTCTATTTTCTTTGAATAGCAGGTATGCATCGATTCTAATGTAAAATTCCTATGCTGCCATTTCCTGCCTACAGCGGAACTGCTTTGATAATCAGGTAGTGGTACCCTGGAAAAAGTAAGGAGACAGCAAGAGTAAGATGAGGCCCTGTGCTGCTTTCCTCATGTTTTCATAATGGCTGTCCCCGAGCTTAAAGATCTTGAGCCCTAAGAATCTAAGACAGGAGTCAATGTGTGTGTGTGGGGGGAATCTGTATAGGAGTATTCCTAAGATAAGGTGAGTAACCAGTTCATTGCATTTGCTTAAATTTAAGTAAACTTAACAGCTTGTTTCTCGAAGCAAGTAGACCATCTCATGACTTTAACTCTTGATAGCTTAAATTATAGTTAAACTCTTAATATTGTAAGGCTTTTGAAGCGTGTGACTTCAGATATAATTATGGGTTTGTACTATGCAGACACAACATGACTGCTCATTCAGAGAATCAGGAATTTGGGGGGTTCAAGGGCAACTTTCTTTTGAAGTGAAGCGCAACATGGAATTAGTTAACTGAAGCATCCGTAGGTGTTTCTAATTCCAGAAGAGAAGCTGTTAGTCAAATGTTTACATTGTGTTTCATTTCCTTTACAGTAGTTTCTTGAATCCCTGCCTTACTCTTAAAATATGGAACTACCTTTAACCTGCTTCTTGGAATAGCGAGATAATAAAAGTTACTTGGAGTTGACTGTTTTGGGGGAAGGGCCAGAGAGCTTTTGCTGTAATTTTTTAAATGCAGAGCGATGCCTTTGGTAGGAGGTGATGGGTTCTGAACACTGACAGTGCAGCTGCTTTTTCTCCAGTGTACCTGACTCTCCTGCCACGGGACTCTTACTGAAGCGTCTCCATACTAAAAGTACAAAAATAAGATCCAAGTACTTAAGCAATATTTTTAGTCTTTCAAAAAAATTGTAGCACATGACAGAAGCAGAGAGCAGAGGTGGGCAACCGTGCCATGGTGCCCGCTGGACAGCTGGGGTAGGGCAGGAGCCGGGCTTGCATCAGCTGGGAATCCCAACAGCCTACACCATGCACTCTGTATTTTCTTTAGTGCTTTGCTTACTGGGTTTCAACTTTCTAAGAAGTGAAATAGAAATCTGATTACTTTAAATTGGTGGCCTTCAAAATCCATTATGGATGCCTAAAGATTTTCCAGGGAAGGTGTGGACTGTTATAGAGCATATTTAAAGGCAATTATTAGTTGTTTCACGGACTCTCTAAGAAAGTAGCCCTCCAAATCAGTGGAGGTCAGGAGTAATGGATACTTCAAGTTGAACAAATGTGTCTTTCTTTGAAGAAAGGCACATTACCAAAATGAGCTCTCCTCCTGAGAAGAGGAGGACAAGCTTGGTAGATATTTGTGGTGTCCAGTGCAGTATAAAAGGTGCTAGGATAATAAAATAAGCATAGACTAAGAGAGATTATAGTTGTAGCACTGCCTTGTCGTGATAGGAGGGCACAGGGCAGGAGGAGCTCTGCTGGGGCCGCTCACTGCCTCGCTGTCCCCGGGCAGGACAGGGCAGCGGCTTGCAGATGTATCTTCTGGTGGCCTCTGGAGCACAACGGGTTACGTGATACCGAATGTCTTTGTTTCCTGTCTAAGCCTAGAAAATAGATTAAATGCTCTTCTAATACACATATTTCAGGAAAACATTTTCTGTAATTACTACAGAAAATGCTGCGATAGGAAAGGGAAGGGAGTTGGTCCACACAAGCGTGACCTAGTTCGGAAAGCAGTCAGCTGGGCACAACTGGATTAACCGAAGTTTTGGGAGGGTCCTTGGGTTACAGTTCAGTGGATTTGTGACTCACTAGTACTACATACTTAACTTCCATAGATGTTTTAGGATGTGAGCCAATTTAACTTTTTTGGGGGGGTTGAGTTGTTATTCTTTATTCTAATGCTCCAGTGATTGTGCACATGCGTGTAGTGGATGGGGGAGGACAAGGATTTGAAGACTCTCTTTATGATATCTCTGGTTAAATGGGCTTTTCTGTTTGTCCGGAAGATGTAGAAAATCAGTCTTTGTTGAGGTTGGCATGTGCAGGAGACAAAGGAAGACAAAATGATGTGCCTCCAGGTTTCAGTTCTCCAGTATTGGTTTATGTGTAGTAGCTTCAGTCTAAATTTATATTTTTCTCTTTTTCCCTCCTAGAGTAGTCTGACATCTGCTGCTATCTCTTGTGATCACCTGGTCAATAAACTTTAGTTTCAATGTATTGATTAAAGGGCTGTAGTGCCTTGTTTCTTTAATTCCTATGTACTTGTGTCAACTAACTGGATTTTTTGCTATTTTAAATAATAAAACCCAGACACCGCTGGGATGCATATTTTATGCTATATACTTGCATGTTCACTTGCTAGAGATGAAGCAGAATAATAATCATATTTGTATAGTCAGATTATAGGATTGAGGTTATTCTCTGCACAATATATGATGTGTGTCTTAAACAGGGCTGATTCACTCACAAAAACAAACAGTTACAGCACACACAGTAAGACTTTTTTTAACTAAACACTGAGTTTGCTGTTTCTATAAACCTCTTT
Source organism: Ciconia boyciana (assembly GCF_034638445.1). Taxonomy (NCBI): domain Eukaryota; kingdom Metazoa; phylum Chordata; class Aves; order Ciconiiformes; family Ciconiidae; genus Ciconia; species Ciconia boyciana. The sequence goes on along the minus strand of NC_132941.1, from coordinate 14,447,936 downwards.
CCATCCTTGTCCTCAATTACATCAACTTGCATCATCTGTGTCTGTTGTATAGGAACAATTACCAGTCTTCTCAATATTTATAGGGTTTTTTACTTTATGAAAACTTTTAGAAGTTGTTAAATGATACAGAAATCTAGCAGAGCTAAAAAAGTCAATATGCCACATGAACTTTGTAGGAAAACATATTTTTCAATATCCATTGCTATCCAAATTTTTTTTTTAAAAAAGTCCAGATCAAATACCTGGTTTGTTACATTGTTGACATAATTTTAAAGTGTTGGCCCTGTCTTTATAATGCTGTTATGAAAACAGTAGCATTTCCTAGTTCAATACTTGCCTTTTATCATCCTTTAACGAGATGCAGGTTTTATTTTGAAACAACATTGTGTTTTTGTAACTGCAGCCAATACAAATATGTGTCTCTATCTAGTTGGGTCTCCTCTTCCATTCTTAAGGCAAGAAACTGGTTGCTTCTGAAATAATAGATCTGATACAGGAACAGAGGCAGTGTTTGCAAACTGAACTTAAAAGTGAGTTTTATCTGTATACATAAAGTATGTATGTAATATTGAATCTTGAGTAATGATTATTTCAGATTTATTTACCTTGCTTTATTCACTAGATCTTGCTTATTTACTAGGTTCACTGGATCTTGCATTTGGACATGCTTAAGCTGTCTATGGCTTGTTATGTCAATTTGTGATATATATATATATATATATATATCTGTGAAGACACTGAGCGTTTTAAGTATACAATATAAGCTTTGGTATCAGATTTTTCTAATGCAAAAAGGGGGTGGGCTTTTTACCTGAATCTAACCAGCTCAGCAGAAGCACTCAGGCCATAGGATTTATCTATTAATTTGTGTCAAGTCCAGAAGCTTTTGATCAAATATGGATTCTTTCTAAAAAAGAGCGCCAAATAATAGAAGGTCTACTTCTTCACATGGTAAGCTGCTAATGTTAATTAAAGAGCATGTCTATTTTACTGTTACTTGCCACCTAAAACTCTCTAGTGTAAATTTTCAGGTATCGCACCTTACTGTGCACGTTTCTGTTACAGTAAGAAGGTGTTTGAGATAGGATCTGTCTGCTTAAGCACATGCAGATCTCGATTAAGCTCTTCAATTTTTTTCTTTAAAACCATAGATGCTTTTACATATTTTAACTAAACGGAATTCCTTTTACACATTTTCTTAAGGATGAATTCCCCTTCTGTTTAGTCTGCTAAGCATGAGGCAATTCTTCTTTAAATTAATATCAATCCTGCTGAACGCTTTCTAGATTTTTGGAACTTCTGCGTCAGAGTAGGAAAAATACTCCAGTAGCAATCCTTCCTGCTGTGGCTTTCTTAACATTACCATGGCCTTTGGACATTCAAAGATGAGCATGATGCTCGTGTTAGCAGCAAGATAATGCTGCAGTTATTTTTTTTTGTCAGCTGTAATATCCAAATCCTTTTCAGAGTCTTTCCAAATCCCGTTTCCCTATCCCTAAGTATGCCTTGCCTGTGGTTCACCAGACTTTCAGCTGAAAAAAAAAACAAAAATTGCAGGTGCCTAATTTTGTAGGTGACTCATATCACTACCTAAGTGTCTTGTCCTCTCTGTTATTTACCATTCCTTTAATCTTTCATGCACCCTTTATTAGTCATTTTCTGCCATCCATCAGATGAATGACCGTTTTAACTCATGCCAGATGATTTAATGTATCGTTCACGTGCCATATGGGGTCCTCTAGGGTAATTCATCTATCCTCTGGCTTTTCTTTTGCCTGAGGGCAGGTGGTGGCCAGATGAATTATCTTGGCAGCACCCTGCTCTTCTGGGGCCTGCGGTCCCTTCCTGGTTGGGGTGGCTCCCCAGGGCTGGGGGTAGGCAGCTGGCATGGGCGACTTTTTCGGAAGAGCCCCTTCCCTGCTCTCCCCTGGAGGATGGAGCCACAGGACTTCTGCTGGTTGTGGCAGTCCAGCACCTGGCACCTTTTCATAGATGTGGCATGTATGGGGTGGGTCAGGAGTGCTGTACCACTGGCCGTCTGTGTCATGGACAGACGTGGGTGCACGGTGGGAAGAGGGTCCCAGTTATAGCCCATCCCTGCCACCCAAAGCAGCTGTGTAAGTGCATCCCTTTTTTAAAAAAGGGGGGAAAAAAGAGTCAGTAAAGATGAGGACTCCTGTGCAATGAACTGACTTCCCTGGCAGTGGGCTGACTTCTCTTATTTACCCTATGTAGATCCCTCAAAATAGGCTGTAAGCCCTGGGGTCCATGGAGTACAAGCCTGGGCTAGGCAAATATGTACATGCAAAAGCTAGTTTTACACACTTTACAATTTGCATATACAGGTAATTGCACATTTAATTGGAGCTTTTGTTTCATGCATCCCTTTTTGTATGGAACTCTCAAGTCTGTCTTGCCACGTTTGCCAAATGCTCTGCTATTAGGGAATGCAGACAAAAAAGACTTCTGATTTTTTTTTTTCCAAGTGGAAAGGTATTTTATGTATGGTAATCAAAACATGAATAGAAATTAACTCTGTCTCTGGGCAGTTTTGTTTTGGTGGATGGCCTAGGACATTTAAGCTAAAATTGTGAAGATGTCATGTGCTTTTGTTCCCCTAAAGCATAAAAATAAAGGTAAAGAACCGCTGGCAGCCTTGCCTCCACCTGCTTTTCTTTGCTGCTCTTAAAATAGACTTTGAAGTGAATCTATTTTAGCTTTCTCAGAAAAGATATTTTTCTGTAACCTCTTCAGTAACTAAATCATTTTGAAACTTAAGCGTTTCCAAGCAGAGAGTGGAATGACACAATCTGGTTGTACTTGAATCTGTTTGAATGATGTGTGACATTCGAGGGAGGAGGAGGAGAAGGGTGCTCTACAAAACACCATAAAATCAGGGGACTGGTGCATCCTATCTCTGCGGGAATCAAGTGTGCCAGGGTAATTCATGAAGAGCAATGCCAACTGCTGCTTTGTCTATGAAGACTTGTTGAATTTTAATTCTTTGTGGAGGTTAAGACTGACAAAACAATGAATACTTTGTATGTTCCTTGGGAACCTTTCCTATGTGTTAATGGTAACTAAAAATGGACCTCTCAAGTAAGCCTTGCTCTCAGCAGGAAGGACTCACAATAAAAATCTTAAAGAACATTGTGTCCCACTTTTTCTAATAGAAGTAAATACTTCTATTTTTTTCTTATTCAATTTTTAATGCTTTATGATGTATTGTTACTTCTCTTTCTATCTGTCACATGATTCTAATGATGCCAAGTCATACTGCCATCCGACTTCTCCCACTAGAGTCCAGGAAACTTTTTTTCTTCTAGAGAAGCTGTGATCCAGCTGTGGTTCACAACACAAACAGTTATTTCTCAGCACTGCTGACATCTGGAGCATTGACCAGTTACTACATGAAGCTTTCTTTAGAGTATTTCTAATTTTGTCTGCTTGTAGTGACAATGTTATGAGATGAGGAAAGATGTTTTGTGGTGGTACAGTAACTTGGACCTTATGGGGAGTGCAGCCAGTGTAATACAAAGATCCATTTCCCATAGCTTTTGTTTTAAGTGTAAATTGAAACAAACTGCGGCGTCAGCCAACAGTTGAAAGCTTGTTATAGAGCAGATGTAATTATTTTTTGTCTTTTTGAAATGACAGATACTTTGGATGAATACTTTGAGTATGAAGCTGAGGAGTTCCTGGTCTCCTTGGCCTTGTTAATCACTGAAGGTCGAACGCCTGAGTATTCGATCAAGGGCAGAACAGAGGGCTTTCATTGCCCGCCGGCACAATCAAGTCAGCCGCCAACAACTAAGCATGAATGCAGCGACAAACTGGCTCAGGTATGATGGTACCCATTTCATTTTAAGTGTCGTGGTGTGCATCCTTGCTACCATGATTAAAGTCAGCTGAGAACTCCATGGTAGATTCACAGTTAAGCATGAATAACAATTGCTTTCTGTCAGTCCTGTGTTTAAACGAGTATGTAATTCAGTGTCATACTAATAATAGATCTGTCCTTAAAATGAGAGATCACTAAGCCTTTTATCCTTGAAAATGAAATTCTGCACGACTGCCTGAATGCAGTACCTGTTTGAGTCTTTATTATGCAAATGGTGAGCGCTATACTTAGCATTCTTAGTCTGTTTTTTTTTCTTGGTTTTTTTTTCTTTTTTCTTGAGAAAATATAGGCTGACTTGCCTAACTTTTTGCTTTTCCAGGTATTCTTGAAAAGTTAGTGATCCAAAAAGCATGAGCACATCAAATCTAGCTAGTCTATTTGGGAGTAAGGTTGGAGCATCCCATCTCTCAAGTAAAAGTTCCTAAGTACTGTGTGAATTCAAGTTATTCATGCAGAAGTTAGCCTGCTCCAGGACACAGAATTTATAAAGATACTGCTTGAGTTTGTCTATCCAAGAGGATGACTTGTGGAGAGAGAAGTACAAGGTAGCAAAGTATAGTGGTTGGGGAAATGGATTTTTATGAGCTCTCTTAATTTTCTCCAGAAGTTGCTCAAATGGCAACCATAAAGGATTTGTTAATTATTTTTCATTTAATAGCTCTGGAATCTTATCTCCGATTTGGTGAAACCTAGTTTACAGAATTTGACCCTTGCCCTTTTCCAGTACTTTGGAACATGTTTTTAAAGTAGATTTAAATCTGGCTAGTATTTTTATGGCTTGCATATGTTGACATTTTTTCTTTCCCTCAGTGTCGTCAAGCTAGGCGAACCAGATCTGAGGTTATGCTACTGTGGAAGAACAATATTCCAATCATGGTAGAAGTGATGCTACTTCCCGACTGTTGCTATAGTGATGAAGGGCCCACCACCGAGGGGAATGATTTAAATGATCCTGCAATCAAACAAGATGCATTGCTGTTAGAAAGGTGGATTTTGGAGCCAGTTCCTCGACAGTAAGTTGGATATTAGGATTAGCTGATAGTTGCAAGAATCTTGTCATATTAAAGTCGTTAAAGTAATCAGGTTTTGAACTGGCCCTTTGCCATGAGGACTGATCTAAGAAAACCACTATTTACCAGTGACATCTAAGCATCTTTTAATTTTAATCTTCCTGTACTCATACTTTCTGCAGTGCACATTGTGCAATGCAGAGTATGAAATGCTCCTAGCTGAAAATGGTAATTTTTATACATTATTTGTTATGTTAAATTGTATAACTTATTATGTGGATAAAAACAAATTGGGCTCTGTAATCTTCAAAATGTTTGAGGAGTTTCATTGTTTTGCTTGATTCAGCTGTGTTTTATTTTCAGAATGAAGATCTGAAAACATCCTAGTTCTAGTCCTAATAGTTCTCTGTGTATATTCTTACCAACATCCATGTGTTTCTCTTAATATGTTTTAGGAGCGGAGATCGATTTATTGAAGAGAAGACCCTTTTATTGGCTGTTCGCTCTTTTGTTTTCTTCTCTCAGCTAAGCGCATGGCTGAGTGTTTCACATGGTGCTGTTCCCCGAAACATTCTGTACAGGTATGTCTGGGATGGAAAAAAACTTGTTCGCTGTTTGCAGGTTGTTGCAACTTGTCTTAAAACCATTCTTCCCTCCTGTTTTTCTGCTTGCTTTCAGAAGGTGCCACATTGTTGGCCCAGTACTTTGGCGGTTGTGTAGGATTCATATACTTCACAAAGTACAGCAGTTGCTGGTGTCTCTAATGCTTTTTCTTAGACATTTGTGTTATGAAATAGATAATTAAAGACTCTTAATTTAGATATTTCTGTAAATGCCTTTCTGTATTGTTTCAGGGTGAGCGCTGCAGATGTGGACTTGCAATGGACTTTCTCCCAGACACCAACTGAGCATGTCTTTCCTGTTCCTAATGTTTCTCACAATGTGGCCTTGAGAGTCAGCGTCCAGTCCTTGCCCAGACAATCAAACTACCCAGTTTTGACCTGTAGTATTCACACCAACCTTAGCTTTTATGAAAAGCGAATGCAAGAGCGTAAGTTACATCAGCACAGCGATTCTGGCGCGGCACAGCAATGCAGTACTTCCAGTCTGCAGCACTTCTGTGGGAAACAGACATGGACAATGACACCTGAAGGCCTACTTAATGGAAAAAAGACACCTGAATTTACTACATCTATCAGAAATTTAAAACTTTATCCATCTACCGGTCTTGGATCTGACTTTGGGGCATCACAGTCTAAAGTTCAGTGCTATAATGCTACAGCAGACAGTAAGACACAATCTCATGAAATACCTGTCAGGACTTTTAAATCCTTTTCTCTTGTTGATTCCCATGTTTCGAATAGTCATTGCTCTCATCAGCCCACAGGAGAGACCAATCCTTTGATAGGCTCTTTACTTCAAGAGCGACAAGAAGTCATCGCAAGGATTGCTCAGCACTTGATTCACTGTGATCCAGCGACTTCACCAGTTGTTGCTGGACGTCCATTCAACATGCATGAAAACAGCTCGGCTACACCGAAAGCTTTTCGGAGTACTTATGAAGACGAAAACTTGCCAAGGAAAGGCAAGGAAACCTCCCCTGTTTCTATTGCCAAGTTAGACAATGCAATACAAGAAGATGGTGATGAAGGCAAAACTAGAGCAATACCAGAGATCACACTGCTCGATGCTCGTGTTCCAGTGAACCACTGTGGCCGTCAGTCAGCAGGAGAGAGTAATCCCCTGATCGATTCTCTGCTCCAGGAGCGGCAGGAGGTGATAGCAAGGATTGCCCAACACTTGATTCATTGTGATCCAGCTACTTCTCATGTTACTGGACGTCCATTCAAAGCGCATGAGACTAGCCCAGTTACTTCAAAAATTTTCCGAAGTACATATGAAGATGAAAATTTGCTGAAGAAAGGCAAGGAACTGTCTTCTGTTTCTTTTGCTAAATCCGATTTTTCTTTGTTAGAAGACAGCAGTAAATCAAAGATGAAGACACCTGATACTCCTATCAGTCCTTCTAGGTTTGATGGGGAATTGAAGGCTTCTCTGAAACTCCAAGCAAGAAGAAAATTGGTTTTAGCAAAACCCAGTGAAGCTGTCCGGAATGCATTTCATCAGACTTCAAATAAAACTTCTCATATATTTACTAACGTTCATACGTCATCATCATGTATTAAAGAAAATAAATCTGAATTGCCAGATAAATTGGAAACGATACATTCTGGTTATGCCCAGAAAGACCAGATAACCAATAGAATTAAACAGTATTCAAATTTCAGCAGCATTGATAAACAGATTTGCACAAATAAACTTAAAGAAAGAACAGTTGTTAGTGAGAACAACAACATGGATAGTTTGAACAATTTACAGATTGATAAATGCAGAATACTTGAAGGTACAAAAAAAGCCACTGTGATGCAGGTATCTGACTCTTTGCACAAAAATGAGGTCAAGTGTTTAGATAAAGTCTCAAAACCCCCAAGTATTTATGAGCAAAATACTCAGCTTATTAGTATTGAAAATTATTTAAATAAAGACCATGACAGCTTCAAAAACAAAAACAAACAAGATAAAACAAAAACTGCACATGATGAGAATGAAGACCCAGTAGGCCTTGATTTCCAAAGCACTTCTCAGAAGAAACCTACAGAAGACGGTGTAGTTAAGTGTGAGCGGCTGAAGAACCCAGAGGTACAGGTAAATACATACAGGAAAAGACCAATTCCTATAGCTGCTCTTAGTCAGATAGCTTGTACCTTATATCTGCTAAGGACCAATGTGAAGAGGGATTTAAGTCTGACTTTGTAGGAAGCAGCGTGTTACTGTTGTCTTCTTGGTCTGAAGTAATGTTTGGCCAGTAGTGCCTCCTCCATACCTTCTTAATTGTAAGTTGAGAACATTGTCTTACTCTGTTCACAGTGATAGCATTATGAACAACAGTTTCCATAGGCAGTTAGGCATCCTGTCTTTTTATAAGTATGCCAGTGTCTGATTATGGTATGTGATCTATAGGAAGCAGTCTGTGTGATTGTAGATTGAGTCAAGGGGAATTTATACTGAAAATTTCATAATATGCTAGTGTGATGCAGATCCACCTGGTTCAGAACTTTTCTCCATTACAGCAAGCAAAGTATTACCATGATAGGCCATTGAAATATCCCATTGATATCTTGCATAAATTTGTTTGCTGACAGAAAGCACCATCTCTAAAACACACAAATATATGGCGGAAACATAATTTTCGATCCTTGGATGGAACTTCAACCAAGGCTTTTCATCCCAGAACTGGATTGCCTCTGCTTTCAAGTCCTGTAAGTTATTGTTGAAATTATAACGTATCTTTTAAATGAGAAAGGAAGTATTTTGTTCTTTTAATATCTGTGTATGGTAGAAAATTTGACAAATTACCTAGGTGAAGTGAGTGTGTTTACTTTCAGTGTCAGAGTGAATACTGTTGCAAGTGGAAATTTGAGAGTTAACACTCAAATGAAGTTGAACAATAATTCTGGAAAAGAAAATATTAAAGACGTAGTTGTTGAGATCCTATCAAGATTAACAGAAGGTGACATTGGAAAATTCTATGGCAAAAAAATGCTTTGGTGCTATTTGAGAGCACAAAAGAAAGCATTTTGAAGATCAGTGTTTTAAGTGTAAGCTAACATATTTTGTCATTTAAGACTTTTTGTGTGAGTTATTAATACCTGATTGCATATTATTCCAAAGTTTTTGTTTCTGTGAACAGTTTGTACTGTATATTCTTCAGCAATCAAAGATGTCATTGAATGACTAAGAGATACAAAGCTGCTGTGATAAGTCAGACACATTGGGGAAGTGTTACAGTTCTTGGTAGGTTCTTGGGAGTTTTAAAGAAAAAGGCAGTCCCAATTAAAACTACTGAAGTAGTGATGTTTTGTAATCAACACATGATATGTTTTATTCTTCACTGCTTGTAAAGGCTGTCATATTTTCAGGGAACTTGGATGGAAGTTGTTACAGCCTGTTTATTAGTAACGTTCTGTACTGTTCCAAAGAGATGTCAGCCTCTTGAATGAGTCTTTATTTAAGTACTTCCTGTTAATCAGAATTTACAGTCTTGTCATTAATAATTTTAGAATTTTCTTCACTAAGTTTAGAATGTATAGGAATTACTCTCTTCTGCTCTGTTTTTATAATTTTGTAATGTAATGAAAATTCTTGGCAAACTTGTCCTTACTAGAGGTACAGTTTTCAAATTTAGCATCATCTTTCCCTCTTGAGGTTCCTCAAAGAAAAACACAGTCTGGGTGCTTTGATCTGGATTCATCACTGCTGCAGTTGAAATGTCTGTCTGCAAGAAGGTATGTTTTATTTACCAGAAACTTTAAGGATTTTGGGGGAGACTTATATACATATCTGTATGCAACAACAAAGCATGTTAGCAAAGACAAAAATGCGTGCCTTTCAAAAGAATCCTTATTTTGAAATAAGGCTTGGCAGCCAAGTTGCCCCAGGGGTCTCCAGGTTAGCACGGCTCTGACATAACCATGGTAGGAGAGCTGCTGCTGGGATGAACTCTGTCCCCTGTAGAAGTAGGTATGCTGTAAGATATACTTGAATTTTCAAACAGAAAATATGGTAATTGTTGACTCTTCTTCAAATCAGTGTTATTTTTATGTTATGTTTTGTTCTCAGTGTTGAACGGGTTAAATATTTTGCCTTAACTTGTTCAGAGAACTTAACTTCTAAAAGGAACCAACCATGACCTTTTATACATTAATACACATCATAAAAACAGCTTTTAGTATGGTAGTCTGATGTTGGGAACTTCAGGATATGAGACAAAAATATCTGCATACAAGAGAAAATAATCTGATACTTTGGTTCCTGCTAATGGAGTTAATGAACAACCTACATTTTTATTGTCTTTATCCCTTGTAACGTAAAACTTACGAAAGGATTTTTTTCAGTTACCTAGAAAATTTTTTGCTAAAGTCTTAACAAGCAATGTTCAACTGTTACTTCTTTAGGACAGCATTTTGTAATACAGTAAATAAATGATTCTTTATAGAGCTGTTTATACCCAGAAGACAAAAGCAAATGTGTTTATCCTTTATATTTATTCTTTTTTTTTTAATAGCACACAACAATTTATAAACAGAGACAGTGATCCAGAGAGCCATGGGAAACCTTTTCTAAGTTCTAGTGCTCCACCAGTAACAAGTCTTAGCCTTCTGGGAAACTTTGAGGTATTGCATATTCTCTAGAATTCTTGTGGTATTTTTAGTATTCTTCTGTACTGCTTTTAGAAGTGCGTTACTGTGAATAATTCCAGCCTGATTACAATGTAAAAGTTCATAATTAAATTGAATAAAATTTGTTTTAATTTCCAGCTGTAAAGGCACATATTTCACGCCCCAGACATCATCTGTCTCAGAGATTCAGATACAATGAGTTGCTTATAACTTTTATTTCCCACTATAGTCAAGTTCAGAGGTGTTCTGTTGACTTAAATGAGATTTAACAACCTGTAATTGCTCATGTTTATAATGTATATACCTAGAAAAAGGGTTTTACATTTTCACTCTTAAAGTCTACTTAATATGTCACAAAAGCTGTGTTAAATCAGTGTAATGAACAGAACATATTTGAAATGTAGCCTCCAGTTTTTCACTTCATGTAGCATATCAAATAACAACTAATAGCTAGTGTGTTAACGGGTTGTATTGTACTCCATATTTGTGAAATATGGAGTGAATACATTGAGGAAAGCTACAGATTCTAGATTATTATTTTTTCAGATAGTGTATGTCAAGGAAAATCATGCATAGATCCTGCTGCAATAAAATTCTCTGTCGGCTTTTGCACCAGTTTCAGTAGGATGAAGACTGGATTTGGATGATGCTTTCTCTTAAACCACTATCATCTTACTGAATGTTCCGCTGTTCATCATAATTTTTGCCTCAGTGTTGATTTTTGGCAGGTCACATTATGAAAGACCCAAGTTCTTATATAAACTTGTTTCCTTGTTTGCTGCTTAGTTTTGCTATATTTTATTTGCAGCGTTCCCAACCTAAGCTGTATGTGTTTTGTTTTTCAGGAATCTGTCCTGAATTTTCGCTTAGACCCGCTCGGTATCGTGGAGGGTTTCACAGCGGAAGTGGGAGCAAGTGGAGTCTTTTGTCCCACGCACATGACTCTGCCAGTTGAAGTGTCATTCTACAGCGTTTCAGATGATAATGCACCCTCTCCTTACATGGTAAGTGTGTGGTTGGTTTTATTTTAAATAAATTCTGATAGGTGAAGAACAAGAGCTCAGTGAGTAGAGGGTTCAGGAAGTGGGGATTTGCAGGGACCTGGATTATTTTCAGCTGCTTATCATGGAGTTCTCCTGTCCCTTCTTCCTTTCCCTAACTGGTGCTTTTCCTCCCATTGCTCTGCCCCACCATCCAACTGCTCTCATCTTGGGATATTGAACATATTTGTCTCCCTCCACACTGGAGTGATCAACCCTCACCATCTCTTTTTATCCATCTAACTTAAAATAGGCAGTGAGGCCACAGCTGGACTTAATGGGATACATTTTGTTGTCCCAATAAGCAGCTGCCCTGGACAACTAACCGCTCTGCCAGCAAGTGGCTTAGGTGCAGGCCAAGGTACAATGGCTGATGGAGACCTTAGACTCAGAAGTTATTCAGCCCTTTCTTTTAAAGCAAATATTGTCTGAGCTAGCATGACAGGTGGCACTCTCACAAGCTGCATGGTTTGCTGATGTTCGCACTGACATGGTATTGTGTTCTCGGTATCAGTGTGCTAATTCTGTTCCACATTTCTACAATGACAGCACGGTTTTTGGATGTCTAAAAGCGCTTCCTTGTAAAAAGCAAAAGATGTCTTGTATGCTATCATTGAATCAGATGGCCAGATTTGTTCTGAACACCTGTTAAGGAACCTCAGTGTTACCTGGGTGACAGATCTAATTTTTAGAGGTTTTCATATGTGTATGTCTGTCTAAAATATGGTAAATAGTCTGTTTAAACATGTAAGTAAAGCATTGAACATCTGATTATCCCAATATTTAGATTTTAAATTCATAGCATTTACCATATTTTTGACATTCTGTTTTTAAAAGTGTTCAGAAAATGAAATGGCTTTGCAAATTAAGTTTGAGTAATAAGTTGAGTTTAAACTTGTGTATGTCTTCTCTTAACCACTGCAAAGAAGTATCTACTGTTTTGCTTTCATCTTTCTAGATTATTTCACGTGATTTTCCAGGAGGTGAAGGGATTCTGATGTTCCTCAAATGGTTAAAGTAGCATTGCTTATTTTCCTAGCTGGGTTTCATTGTTTCAGGCTTTTCCACATGCTCTAAACATGCTATTATGGATGAGTCTCCCAGGATTAATACAACATTTGTATAGTGCCTCCATCATCAGAAACATTGTTTCTGTTTGTATAGCTAGTTTCTCTGCTCTGGGGTCATCTTTTTTTTGTTTGTTTGTTTGGGGGTTTGTTTTTTTTTTTTTTTTTAAGTCCAGTGCAGTGGGCTACAACAGTTGTGCACTGCGGGTTAATCAGACATGTGCTCTAGGGCAGTACCCTAAGGGTGGCCTCAGCAGTGTTACAGCACCGTGTGGGACACTTGGATGCTCTGTAGATCACAGCTGGTACAAAAGCAGATGTCATCGTCGCTAAAGTTTGGATTAGAATGGAAGATTAAGTGCATCTGCTGCCTTTGAAAAGCATAAATTAGTTCTGTGAGATTTGGAGTATTATTGGTGCGATTGTAGGTGGTAGAAAAATGGAAAGGAGGAGACAAATCTTCCGTTTCAACTTACAAGCTGCTTTGAAAAGAAAGCTCTATTTCACCATAGCTCCTCGACTGCTAGTTTGAAGACTAGCAGTCTTGTGGAGACTTGGATCTTGTTTCAAGAGAAGACCATACCCCTTATTTATTGCACAGCTTCTAATGATCTGCCAAAATATCTGTAAGGCCCCTACTGTTGATTTTTAACTGCATCTTAAATGCATTGCCTTCTTTATTTGTAGTTTTTATACATTCCTGATTGTTTTTTGAATAAATACAATTACATTAATAGAACATTTTGATTTGTTTCTATCTCTCCCTGTGAACTAAATGTGTGCCTTTTTTTTCTAGGGTGTAATTACTTTAGAATCCCTTGGTAAAAGGGGTTATCGGGTACCGCCTTCAGGAACAATACAAGTGGTACGTACTCAGCAGATACGGGTGCCTTGAAACCACTAATATCAAGAAAGTCATGCAGAGGAGATGAGGTTATTGGAGATGAGCATGAAGCTAGCAGTGGAAATGTGCATCTCTGTAGGTACTGTAGTTATTCAAAGTAGAAATCTGTGTGTAATTTGTGGAACAAAAAAGACTCCCAACCTTTGAACCCATCTGTGCTGTGAAGAGACTTAAAATCAGTTGCTGAAGATTCAGAATAGTTGGGGACACCATGGCTTTGAAGAAGTAATGGAGAAGTAATTAGCCACAATCCAAATTCTGAAATCCTTCTAAAGGGATTAAGATTAAATACTCAGTCGTATCTAAATTTTGTAACATTTTAACACCACCTATTTTTTGTAAAAAGTTCGTAAAGTAAATCACAGTCATTGGTTAGAACCAATGATCTGCCTTGTTCTTTTAAGACCCCAGTCCAGGGTAACACATTAGTAATGCCAGGCTTAAAAGCGGAGCCCACCACTGTGCTTCCTGTGAGTGTATTGTGTCTAGAAAACAGTGTAGACAAAAAGCTGACTGGAAAAATAAGCAAAAATGGGGATGCAGATTAGTAAAGTAATAGTAGTCATATACTAGTGTTTCATTCAGCTTAGGTTGTGTTTAGTATTATATTTAAAAATGGGACTTGCTAGTAGCTGAAGTGTTGAAAAACAGAAAAACTGCACAATGTTTTTACATAAACATTTCTGCATGGCACCGGAACAAAGTGCATAGAGGATGGTGACTATTTTGGCAGGTGGAGGGTTTTGTTTTTGTTTTTGTTTTTGAAATTTGTCCTCTCTAAAGAGTATTGTATTGAACTGTTTGTCTTTTCAGACCTTATTTAACCCTAACAAAACTGTGGTGAAGATGTTTGTGGTGATCTATGACTTGAGAGAAATGCCAGCTAATCATCAAACATTCCTACGGCAAAGAACTTTTTCTGTTCCTGTGAGACGAGAAATCAAGAGAACTGTCAATAAAGAAAATAGTCAACAGACTGAAGAAAGGCTACTACGCTACCTCATACATCTGAGGTAAGCTCCTCGGAGTTAAAAAAAAAACCCACACAACAAAACAAACAAAAAAACCAACCCAAAACCAAACAAAAAATAATTACCTGCCAAAATTTATCTCGTGATTTCTTTCCCAGCCAGCCTTTCTGTATACAGACTTATTTTTAAAAAACAATGCTTTTAACTTGGTCTATAAGCTAGACAATAGAGGAAGAAGAGCTAATGAATAATTTGGATTCTGCTTGGGAGCAACAAAGTTAAAATATAAAGTGTTTTCTTGGCATTGAAGTATTTTGTATAGCCTTGTAAAGCTTAATTCTTTTCTTAGCAAGAGAGATTTAGTTCTGGCTGGATCAATGTACTTTTTTGGAGGTTACAGGAAATGGTGAGTGTGGATGTTACATGGGCAAAAGCCAAAACTCAGGATCAAGGTAGAGAAGGTGCCCTTCACACATGCCTCTTCACCAGAATAGCTTGTAACATGAAAAGCATTCTGAGTTACTCCTAAAAATACAGTGTTTAGTGGTAAAAATGTAAATACCTGTTTTATGATGCAATACCACTGAGAATGCCTTTCACTTTATAAAATATTCACACAATCTTCCTTCTAAATGATTTACAAAGCACTGCCTGAAACCAGATACTGTGCTGCTGCTCTCGGGATGTTCTGGAGGCTGCAGTTTGAAACAAAGGAGGAATGATGGATATACTCTGTCTTTCTGCAGTTTGCGGACTTTTGCCTGCATTATTGTAGTAAACAAACCACATATGTGCAGACCCAGTGCTTTCATTGCAGCACTTGGAAACCTGACGATGGCTGACATTCTGAAGCGAGCAAGCAGAAGAAAATCAAATCTCTTACACTTTTCTCTTTAACTCATTGTAGAATTACTTCTGGTACATATTATTTTCCCTATTTAGTGGCATTGATTTCTACCCAGCAGACTTTTGAAACACAACTTTGTCTAGGGCAGCGTTTGCAGGCCAAGCTTTCCTATTAAATGAAAGTTGACAGTCATAAAAAATGTGTGTTGGTTTACTGGAGTCTGAAAATAGCATCACGATGAGGCTGTTGAACTGTGTTTTCGTTCTGAATTTTAGCCTGGATTTAAATTCATCCTTTCAGGCCACACTAACATGTCGTGTCTAACTTAACCACCTTCTAAAAATTTTCTTCTGGGGTGAATTCTGAAAAAGAGCGTGTAGCCCAAATAAAAGGCTCTATTCACTTGTAATGTTGATTGAACAGGCATCAGTTGCAGAGGTGGGCAAAAATCTGTGGCCAACTGGGTCTGGTGTACAGGCGTGAAGAGTGGTAGACTTGTGTCCCCTTTCAGTTTCTGCTTTAATGTAGTTTGTAAATTTGTTGTAGACAGACCCAATAATTACTTCTATTTGAAGGCAAACCTGCTTTCTTCTCTGTCATCTTTTATAGCTAGAAGTCTTCTTTCATGAGCTTCCTATTTCTGATACCTGCTAAGAGACAGAAATGTAGCAGTTCTGATGCTTCTAGTTTTGAAATACCTCTACAATTTAGCTCAGCTTTCAGACCTCTGGTAGGGATCAACTCATTGGCAATGCATCCATTTCTGGCTGGAAAAACAAACTGATAATTACGATGCTTAGCTGCTTACTTTGGAAAGTGAATACCCGCAGAGTATGCCAGAAGTTTTTTGCTTCAGAGATGAACCTAAACAGTGGGTCCTTTCTCATAATGGAAGAACTGCAAAACTACTTGAAATATTACAGTAGTTTATGTTGATCTGTCTTGTGGTTTATTATACAGAGTACTTCAGATTTTATAAAAGACTCAGTTGTCAATCTAGTAGCCTTCCTTATTAAAGATGGATTTTAATTAGGAGAGCTTAAAAAGTCTTAGCAGTATATTAATTCAAATGTAAGTTGGTTTTAAAACTTTCATTTTTAAAAGCAGCAATGTTTCCTCAAACCTGTTTTACTGAAAACTTATATACAAACCTAAAAAATTTAAACTATTAAGATTTTTTTTTTGTTACTCAAGTTGGCTTAGAACAACCTTTCAGTTTTAGTTGCAGTAGTTGTTGAAAACAAGCATCTTAAGCTTACATGTTGAAATTTTGCTCAAAAAAACAAATGAAGTCACCACCAGTAAGCTGCATTGTGGTCACATCTGCTTGCGAGGCCTTAATCACAGTTGTCAGCACTCACATTATGAAAGCTTCTTTTCAAGTGGTAATTCAGCAAAAATGCTTGCATAGGTCTGGAACTTAACATTGGCGGCCAGATTTTTTACAACACTCTTTTAAAGTGTCAGATTTATTGTGTATGCAGCTTCTGCATGCAGTTTTGTACGTTTGAGATACTGTTCAATATGCCATTAGACTGTATTTGTACCCACAGCTACAGATATAAAATGCAGCTTGCACGGACCGCATAGCTTTATTCACTGTAAGAAAAATCAAGAGTTGCACCTGCAGTTTAAGTCATTTCTTGAAGATGCTTTGAGGATAAATTTTTTTGTTGCATGTGAAGCAATGATTTTTGCATTGTAATTAAATCTACATGAGCATAAGAGCTGTGAGGCCAGCTCCGCTCACGCCTCATTTCTGCCCAGTGTTGTGAGGGTGACGACCATCCATTGGTTTCTAGGTCACATTCTGGCACCCCTATAAAAGGCAATTAAACAGTTAACCTGCCCACAGCTCAGCGTTTTTCCAGTTTTTAAAGCTTGGTCAACAGCTTTAGTTACTGACATATTGCCTCTTTTAATTGCATGGAGTATAACTGTTGTTGCTTAACAGCTAAATAGGAGCTGTTACTGAAGGCTAGGTGGAGGGTAAGCTTGAAACTGGTTGTTAAAAGTAGTGATTCCTCAAGGTGTTGAGAAACTTTTTTTAAAAAATATTTTCCTAATGTGGCATATGATACATTTATTGGTGGAAGCTGAAGATACCTGCTATTACTGATTTACTAGTTGCTTTTTGATCTTTCTGATCTCTCAGCATTTTTCCTGATCTAGAAATTTGTATCCTTGTCCTAATGATTTTACTTCCAGGTTTTATAGATTGTGTTGTGTAGTCTTTTCCACTTGCAAAACGTGTCTTGCTACATATGTTTTTGCGATCACCCCGCTATATCGTGTTTCTGTGGCTTACTCTGTTCTTTGTGAATTTTGATGGCCTGTGAAATATATATAGGGGTTTTGTGCTTGTATTTGTCATTTCTTCAGTAATGTTTATCACTTTCTTTCCTCTGCCAGACTTTCTAGCTCATCTGATATTTGTGTGTTTAAGCCTTCCTGTATTTGTCTATTGATACTGTTCCTAGGACACCATCTGTCAGAGACTTCCGTTGTGTTTTTCTTGATTCCTTTACACAAAACTACTGGAGCTGCCACAGCTCTGGAGCCAGTCCCATGCTGGCCACTCCATCACCATCCCACAAGAGTGTATGTAATGGTTGTCTCTTGATTATTCCAATGTATTTGCATGTATGAAAAGCAATATTTCTAAATGCCAATTACTACGATAAACATCTCTCAAAGAAAAAAAATTAGGAAGCAGAGATGAGAAGAATCCCCTGAACCCTGTTGCTGTCTCCCACTCATCCCCCTTCAGTCTTTGTGAAACGTCATGCTCAGAAAAGCCATGTTACAGGGAAGTTTTACTGGGCAAAGGGAGTCTTGCAGGATTCTCACTAATAGAAAATAGTAAGCTTGAGAAGTTTAGACCTTGCTAATTATTTTCTGATAGATCCATTGAATTGGGAATTGAGCTCTACTTTATGATGGTGCTTTGATAACTAGATCTATCTATTCTGTGTGAATTAATTTCAATGATACTTTTGCTGCAAAAGATCTTTCAGTAATTTTTTTCAATTTAAAATGTCTTATGAGCTACATGCTGAATTAACTGTTTGTGGTGTTCAGTCTGTCCCTCACCTCTTTCACTCTTCCTTCTTGTGCTCTCCTCCAGAGTCCTCTCTTAAGATAGAATCTTCTCCCCTTTGCCTACCAGGTAAAGGGCTTTCACACTGACAGCACCGAGCAAATAAATAGTGATGGATGGGAGCTCTGTGGGAGCCAGTAGGAGCATTCTGCTGGACCCCGCCACATTTAATGCCCTTGATAGCTGTATCTAGGAGAGGAGAATTTTCCTTTGTCTGGCTGTGGGGATGACTACAGGCTGTTCTGCATCACTCACCTGAACAAAACGGTGGCACAGAATCCATTTCTACAACCTGCCTGCCCCAGATGATGAAACCTTGATGGATCTTCTGTAGTTGTCTATTTCTCGTATCTCTCAGAATTTCAGTCTGATTATGGCTAGGTTTATTCTACAGATACTGCTTTTGCTTCAGTGCGGTTAACGAGTAAATGCTTGTTAAAAACCTGTGCAAATCGTAATACATGTGATAATACAGCGTGCACTGCTCTCTCAGCATTTGTAATGGTATCATTTTGTCATTGCGATAGCTTTTCTGTTTCTATTTCTATTACAGTAGCAATAGCTTTTCTCCCTTACCATGGCATAGTGATAGTGACGTTAAGTTTAGCTGCCATAAGAAATGCTCCTTAGGCTCTCATGCCTTTCTTGGTCGAGGGAAGGAAATTAAGGAGTTCTGCCAGATGAAGACTATAGAATACAGTTCTCTGAAATGCAGATCTCGTCTCTCTATGTATAGTTGTTAAATCTCAGCAAAAGTGGAACTGGCACATTCCTGGCAGGTTTGGAGGACCTAAATTAGGCTGTTTAGCTGCAGCATAAAAGATAAACGGGCCCAGAAATTGGTCACTGTTTACTTTGGTGATTGGGCCAGTGAACTATAGTCTCTTTGAAATAGCTCTGTATTCTGTGCAAAAGTCTTTTTTCTGTCTGCCTGCAGAGATGCTGGTACCTACTGCTTCTCGAGCTGGACTTAAATTTGGCATGTGGTATAAAGCAGTAGTAAACTTCATTGTAAACTGGTACATTCAAGTAAACTTCAGTAAACTGGTACATTCATAAAGAAAGCAATGAAATCTGTCTGTATGGTAGCTAGCACTGAAATATGTATTTGATATGTATATGTGCCTTAGTTGATATTTGAACCTTCCCTTTTGTGTGTGCTTAGGCCACCCTTTGGGGGCATTTTCAGGACTGCTCACTGAAGAGCACTTTTTGCCTTTCTAGATTGAGGAGAACTTTAATCTTCGTACATAATGGCAGTGTGAATTTCAAATATTCCATGCCACTTTCAAAGATGTACACTACATTGGTGATTAGGAACAGAACCTTTAAATGCTGAAGGAAACAAATTAGATTGAAAAATGTTAGGTTATTCTTTGTTCTTTCATTTTAACTGACTAGTTTTGTATGTTCAAATGTGTTTTGGCCTTAATCTTTTAACGAAACGCATTTAATTCAATAATATTTAAAGATTAATCTTTTGTTTTGGATAATACAGATATTTGTATCTTTTCAGGTTCCAGAGTTCTAAATCTGGAAAGATCTACCTCCACAGAGATGTAAGGCTCCTATTCTCTCGGAAATCCATGGAAGTTGATAGCGGCGCTGCATATGAACTCAAATCTTACACTGAATCTCCAACAAATCCTCAGTTTTCACCAAGATGCTAGCAAACAATGGCAAACTACAGTATTTGTTTTACTGTTGATTACTCCTTACAAGTGAAGATCAGTAGAGATGACAGTATAAAGTTAAGTCTGTAAAAGAATGAAAATAGCGCTCAAGAGGGAGAAGGTTCTTATGTGATCCTGGACCAGTTTTTAAAAGGTTTCTGGAATGAGCTTTGTGTATTCCAAGTAGACTGGAAACATACTTAAATCTAATCTTTTTGTACTGTTTAAAACCACTTCATTGGATGTGTTGCAATAGCAAATTCCCAAGTTAGTTTAGTGTTTACACTTTTTATTTTATTTTTCAGTTATTTAATATTTAATGTTTCATTTAATACTCAAGTGATGTTTGTCTTTAGTGTTCTAATGTAGCATAAATCCTATGTAAAATCATACTATGTATTTTTGGCATTAATATTGAAATCTGAAATATATACAGATGTCTTTAATCTGTGTGATGTTTTAAGTGATATTCATTTAAGTTATTGAAAATGGGGACAACAGGTGACTTTCCATAACATTTCATACTATGCAAGCATTTAGCTTTCTTCTTTTTTTCTTTTTAACAGTACCCTTTTCCTTTTTTTTTTCCTCACATACAGATTCAATAACACTTGCAACCACAGTGCAGATTCTTTATTTACTTACTCATGCATTCAGACCATTGGTTCAATTCATATTTTGCTCCCTCAATTTCCTTCTTTCCTTAAGGGCCACTTTTGCTTTCTGTTACTAGTTTTTCTCACATAAAATTCCTGCCCTCCCCCATTTGATTTCTCAGATTGTGTTAAAGGATGTACTGTGCAAACAAATTAGTATTTATATCTTAAATATATGCAAAAGCTATGAAACTTGTACTTTTTGTTTTATTTTTAGATAAGGAGAATCTTCATGTAATCCTAAATATTTTTAATAGGTCAATTCCATTTAGGCCACTAGGTGGCCATAGGAAGTTTTACTAGAAATGCTACATTGGGCATATAAATATTTTCCAATACATATGTGTATTCCTAAAACAAAACACAGTCAGATAAACAGTTTATGCTAAGTGTTCAACTGTGTAACTGAGAGAAATAAAGTTAGAAGCATTTGATTATATTTGAGGTATATATTTAATAATGAAAATGAAGCTTTATGATGTTTGCCAAAGATCTCCGAGTTTCTCAACAGTCTCACCTTGGTTTATACGTTTTTCTTTACATCGCTGTTGGTTTTCAGAGTGTCAGTAATATGAAAGGTGACCTTCATATTTGTGAGTATAACACGCTTATCTGATGAAGACTCTGGAGAAAGAATGAACGTGCATCTTGTGTATTTGGCACTGCCCTTAGATGAGAGCGAAGTCAGTGTATCATGAAATCTCCAGGAAGTCTGCCAGGGAAAGTAAGGGAGACCAGACTTTCCAGATGGTACTTATAAACTATCTTGTGTATTCAAACGACTGTTGCTACAGAAGGGCAAAGCTCAGATATTACTGAGTCCCTTCCCCACTCCAGCAGTATTTTCCCCTCTGTTACACTACATTTTCAAAGGTTAGCTAGCATTTATTTTATAAAGACTTGGGAAAAACTGTACAGGAAGAGATTGTTTGCAGTTTCTAGTCATTTGTGTGCCCTGTAAAACTGAGAACTAAGTTTTCTTTTGGTAGCAGAACAGTCAAATACAACTGCAGTTGTACTGTGTACAGAACTAGGATCCAGACTAGTGTAATGAGAATGTGTCCTAGGTTCTACTGAGTCATAAGCAAACAGCATGTATCCTCAAAAGTACTTATTTGTGTCATGGTGCACATCTGCTTGCATACTTGATGAAAAAAAGGATGAGAGAAGGACACACTTTTAATGAAAAGTCACAATTCACCTGTAATAGATTAACCTTTTATTTTGCACTGACAATATGCAATGTTTGTATGTGTGTATCTTGATGACTTTAAATGAGTTCTGCAAGCCATCCTTTTCTCCCTTCAGAGTAATATATTTGTTTTGAATAGCAAAGAAGTGTGGATTTTGAATATGTGGTCACATCAAGTCATGTCTAGGAAATAAATTTGTATTGACTTAAATAGTCAAACTACACTTAGTCCCTGTATGGATTCAGAATGAAAGTGACCTTAGATTATCCATGCACAACTTTGATTTAACTAAGTCATTCTCCATTTACAGCCTGATCTGAGTTAACACTTTCCATTAGGGATGCACCTGGAGAAATGCTGAATGTTCATAAAATATGGACTGAATTCCACATGACCACCTATGCATAGGTTAAGAAATGAGACCAGACTAATTTTTGAGAGGTCATTTGCTGCTTCTCTTTACTCCTGAATAGGCTCAACCATGTAGAATTATTTTTGACAAATGTTTCCGAGTGGTTTATGGGGGCCTCCAGTGATGGAGGCTCCAAGTAATCTCTTCCAGTGTTATACTATACTTATCACAAGAAAGCTATTTATAATGTCCAACAAAATCTTGCTGCAGCTGAAGTCAAATACTACTTGGCCTTTTCACTATAAGCAAAGAAAACAATTTAGTTCTTGTATCTTACTTCTCAGTCTTGTTTTCCATATCTAAGACAACCCCAGACTGTTCAGCCAGCCTTGCCTCGTAGATTTTATTTTCTGCACCTCTCATCATTCTGGCTCTTTGGTTTCTTCTTTTGGTCTGAACCTGTCTTGAAGTGCCTCAAGCTGGACACAGCATCCCAAGCAGGGCCTCTCTGTGCCAATTAGACTGGAAGGATGGGTTGATAAGTCTTATGGATTAAAGTCCTCTTCATACATCCCATTATAATACTTGATTTTTCAGTATCAGATGTCAACTTGCATTCATCTTGTTCTCCAGTGTAACAGAGGTGTCCTACCTGCTTGTTCCCAATACGGTAGCTTTCCTGCATGTGTCGTTATTGAACTTCATTCTCCCACTACCCAAGATTGTGTATCTGATCTTCTGTTTGAATCTGAATTGCAATTATTTTCTAGTGTTCTTGTAGCTTCTCTTAATGTAATCTGCTAATATTAATAAAGTTTATAGTATGTATCGGGTCACCAGTGAAACTGATGAGCAATATTGGCCCTGGGAAGCCCTCTGTGAGACCGTACTAACCACGATTGCTGTTTGAACAATTGATAGCTATTTCCAACAAACTTGCATCCACCACATTAAAGTTCGATGTAGTTAAGTTTCCCTAATTTGCATGGGGAAGTGTCAGAGGCCTTATTAATGCCAGAAGGTGTCTGGAACTTCAGCCACCTTCACCCACTTCTCCACGTGGTCTGTTTCCTTTTCGTTAAAGGAAATACGACTGTGTGAAACCCTGGTTCTTAAACGTGAATTCATGTCACTCAGTTTCTTTTGAGTGCTTATTTTAGATGATTTCTCAGGTAATTATTGATTAGACAGCTTAATTATATAGCTTGTATTCTGTCCTCCCCTTACTCCTATTTAATCAGCCTGCTAGAAACCCATTCATTTTCTACAGGTTCCTATATGGATGACCACTAATTAACTGGAGATTGCTTCAGTCAGGTCTCTAAACCCTTAAGGATAATTTTTCATCCAAGTTGAAAATATTTACCAGATAAGGAAAAAAATAACTGATTCAAGTATCCTATAAACCGATCTTTCCTTATTCCAGCTTAAAGTTATATTCCATTTGTTACACTAGCTATCTTGCTCATGCCAGACTGAACAAAATAAACATTAAATCTTTTGGTCTTTACGAGTTTTGTTCAGTAATTTTCAGGAATGATTCTGTGCCCCTTTGTCTTAATGATCTGCTTTAGATGCACATCCTTAAAAAATTGACCTAGTTTCTATATGCTGCTTTCTTGTATTTGGGGCCATTGAATAACTTGTGCTTTTCCTGAGGTTCTTAATTTACTTCCCATCCTTCCTCTGCACTGTATAGTTTACGCTTGTTCCCTTAAAGAAATAATTTCATTAAGGAATTGCTGAATCCTCAAAACTCTGGTTTCCCCTCCCGTTAATTCCCTAAGAGATTTGAAAGAAATTCCTGAAGTTTGCATTCTTGTCTGCTGTCACAGCTTTGTTGTTCTGCTTCCTTTCAAAATCTATGAACGTCATCCTTTTTATGATCATTCTTCTACGTGTTGCTGTTTTTTACACCTTCAGACCATTTCCCCCTGGTTTTGCTAAAATCAAATGTGGCACACCCACCGTTATCATCGCTTTTTCTATCATTAGCAAAAAAATAGTCACTAGTGCCTTCTATGATTTTCCTGTGCAATCTGCCCTGCTGTATCCCTTCCTGAAAAAGGGATACGCACATGCCTTGAGTTCCCTACTACTACACAATCCTGGTCTCTGGACGAATCTCTCAGTCGCTCAAAAAAACGCTTCCAACTACTGGTTGGGGAGGCTGTTAGTAAAATCCAACTGTGGCAAAATTGTTGACTTTACAGCTTCTGTTTTGATTGAGAGCCTTTTCTGACCTGTCTCAGTCTGTCTTCTGGACCTTAAACACACAAAGCCTGTCCTTGCCCATCCTTCCTGAGCTGTGCTCAAGCTGGTTTACCACACATGCAGGGTCTGCAAGATGGAGAGCATGTGCTGGTTCTCAGCCAGAGGGCACGCTGAACGCAGGCCATACACTGCAGTGGGAGGGATGGAGGTCAAAATAATGGGAAAGTGGTGTAAGATAATAGGAAAAGACGTTTTGTATAGGAAAAGTGGGAATATACATTCATTTAACTGAGTATTAAGTAAAATCTGTACCTTATTGTTCACGTAATCCCCATATTTAGGGACCCCTAAAGATTTATTAACGGTGAGTTATTTAAACCCCTCCTTTATGTTCTTTAAGAGCGTCTGAAGGAGGTTATTGTTCTGCCAAAAAACAGACAGTGAAAAGTAGATGGAGAGGGAAGAAAATACTTTATGTAACTTGATACCACGCTGTGAAGAAGTTTCGATGGACTGAGACCTCCCATCCTGTCAGCCGGTGTCTGGGATTCAAAAAAGATCCTCGGGTAAAGCTGCTGAGGACTCGGCTCCTCCTGTTTTGATCTGTAAAAGCAGCCGAAAGAACTCATTGCAGCCAGGCAACAAAGGTCTTTTTTTTCCCCTTTACCCTGATGTTGGGCCGGGGAGGCCGGGTGGGCCGGCCTGCAGGAGCAGAGAGCGGCAGGAACGTGGCGGGGACCGAGCTGGGTCCCGGGGTGCTGCGGGGGCCCAGCCTCGGCCTCCGGAAGCTGCGCCCAAGCTGCCCGCTGGAGCTGGGCCATGCCCTGCTGCTGCGGGCGGCTCTCTGTAGGCGGTCTGTGACCTCCCGCGTTCAGCGAAGGCCTTGCGCTCTTCGGAGGGGCCTGCCGGGCCCGCGCCTCCGGGAACGCCGCGGAGCCGCCCCCGCAGGGTCCCTCGGGCGGAGGCGGACGCGGCTGCGCGGGGCGAGAACAGCCGCGCGCCGCCCTGCCCCTCCCCGCGTGCCCGGCAGCGGGCGTGACGTCAGGGGGCGGAGGCGGAAGCTGCTCCCGAGCGGCGCCCGGAGCGTGGCCGTGCCGCCGGGGAGGCTGAGCGCGGAGGAAGTCTGGTCCCGCCGGCGCACCGTCGTGCGAGCGGCCGCCATCTTGTGCGGGAGGTGGTGGCAGCGCTGCGCTGCGCGGAGGAGCGGCCGTCGCGCCTCCCTCGCCTGCCCTTTCCCCGCCGTCCTGCTGCCGCGGCGCCATGTCTGCCGAGAGTCCCGAGCCCGCCTCGGCCGAGGAGCAGAAGGTGGGTGGCCGGGAGCCCCCGCTCAGCCCCGCCGAGGAGCAGGAGGAGGCCCCGCGGGGCTTCTCCCGCCTCCATCTGCGCGCTGAGGCGGAGCGGGGGGCGCCGCGGCCGGCCCCTCTCCCTCCCTCAGCCGGGGGAGCTTCGCGGGCTGCCGCGGCCCTTAAGGCAGCGTCTCCCGGGCCTGGCCGCCCTCCTGGCCGCGGCCGGAGCCCCCTCGGAGCAGCGGCCCTCGCCGGGGAGGAGCCCCGGCCCTTCCGCCGCCGCGCTGGGGGCAGGGGGAGCCGGGCGGCTCTCCCTAGCCGCCCGCCACCGCCGGCTCGGGCGGGACGGGGCCCGGGGCCTGCGGCGGGAGCGGCGTTGTGCTGCAGGCCGGAGCGGCTGGGAGGGCGCGGGCCCTGCCGCCCGCGGCTGGCGGAGGCTGGAGGCGGCGGAGCGGCACCACCATGTTGGCTTCTGCACTTGGGAATTTTTGTTCTCTGGTAAATCGTTGGCGTGCTCTGGCCTGGACGGGCTAATGGCGCTTCTTCGCTCCCTGGACCAGCTTCGGCCCCGCTCTGCGCCGGGTGCTCTGCCTGCCAGGGCGTCCTGGGGGGAAAGAATTTCAGCTCACAGTCGCAGCAGCTGGAGAGCAGCCATAATCCGGTGGCTAAACTTTTGTGTCACTTTTAGAAAATTTTCTGCTTTTAACGTAAGCTATTTAGGACGAGAAGTATCCAAAACACAGTGGCTGTGGCCTGTTCTAGTAAAGGCTTTTAGAAAGAATAACTGGCTGGGTTATCTTGTGATGGCACTGTTATGTCATCTCTGTAACTAATAATTTTATAGTTTCTTAAGTGGAATTTGGCTTTATAGATGACTTTATGCTGTTAGCAGTTTCCCTCTGTTGGCTGTGACTTTAAGAAGCCGTTTGTTTTTTAGTCTTGTCATTGCTGTATGGACTCAGTTGCAATCTCCACAGCTATTTCTGATAGGGAGCAGTTAGGAAACACAAGTACTGCTTTGAAGGACGCTGAAAGAGAAAGCTTAATCTTCCTCAGCTGTCAAGTTTTTGTTTAATAATTTACAATTTGTAATGTGAGTTAGTCATCCAAGTAGAGCTTTGGGGTTTAATATGGAATGATACCTTCTCAATAGGTGCAGTAATCAGAACCAGCTTCTATGGCAGGTCTGTAATCTACTCTTAAACGCGTGTGTTCTGCAGCTTGGCTTTATGTTCATGTTAGGTAGGCTACTGAAGGGATACCCTTCCTGTTCAAAGCCTATAAAAATAAATCCCTGGCCTACGCAGCACTCCTAGAATAGCTCTGTAATAAGAGCATAGTAAAACATGTGTTAGCAAGTTTATTGTGATGCCTTCTAGTGTGTTCTGATGAAGTCAGGTGGCTGGGGCTGATTTTGCTAACTGAGTTTCAGACTGAAGTCTTGAAATGCCGTGCTTACTCAGCGTTTTGAAAAATTGCCCTTTATTTGAGACACAGGAGTCCCTTACTGATCTGCTAATTTAGTTTTAATCTGATGAGGTGTTCAAGACAAATTAATGATGTCAATAAAATAAAACTTTGGTTTTTGTGAGTTTATATCCTTTTAGGATACTGTGATATCAGTGCTATTATGGCATTGCAGTATTAACCTTCACTAAAACTGTTTGTCTGGGTAGGCAAAATTGAACATTGACTCAGTTAATGCTTAGCTCTGAAATACTTATATAAACAACCCATTCTGCAGTACTTATTCATATGTATGCTCAAAAAAGATGAAGCCCCTAAATGAACTTTGAGGCAGCATTGTCATGATCAGACCTCTTTTCTAAACTTTTCTAGTGTGCTCTAAGAAGCTTGTGCATGTGTTAGGTGAGAAAGTGTTAAACAAGAGAGCGATGTACATTGAAAACTTGCCAAAGACCAGTGTTTCCTGTTCTCAGTGTGAAAACCCAGGATAGCGGCAGGGGGAAGTTCAGCAACAAAGAAACTTTAGACATTGGAGAACATATGCTTCATTGACTGACTCTCTTTTTGCCTTAAAAGCCTATATTTTTCAGGAAGCTTTTCAGGAGGTGGTGCATTTTGTTTCTGGACTGGCTTCTGCCACATCAGTTCGCTGTAGAGTTGTGCTGTTGTCATGTTTTTCCCATTTTCTGCTTTACAGTTTGTCTGATGTCTTTTGCTAAAGAGGATGAGCTCTTCATACCAGAGTTTGAAAAGGCTGATGGCTCTTTTTTTAGCCATTTAGTTCAGTTGTCCAACAGATATGGAACTTCATGCTGCTAGTACCTCTGTAAAGATTAAAAGCAAAAGCTATCTTTAAATGAGTTAGGTAACTACTGCCTTCCTGGTAGATCTTTTTAATGAAGTAAGCAGACTTCATTAGCTGTGTCAAATTCCTGTAGAGAACTAAAATTATAACTTTTGTGTGGTTGTCGCTAGGAAGAAGAGCGCGGTGTATCTTGATTTCCGCCCCCCCAATCATCTGTTAGTCACTTGGTTGTTGCTTCTGTAACTCAAGGGAGAATGTTGTAAATGTATGAATGGCCTTGCTGGCTTGGGTTAAAGCCTTTGTGGCTCAACAACACATCTCCAAGCATGCTCAATACCGTCTAGTCCACAGAAGAATATAAGGTCAGGACGTGCATGCAGTGATCTTCCCCAGAAAACTATCCCAGGTCTCGGCAATCTGTGGTTTAAAAGCCTTCTGAGCTGCAAATGAACACATCGAGTTGCTTTCTGAATCCATATAAATTCTTGGCACTCCCTGTATCCTTTGGCAAGGAGTTCTGCAGCTTAACTATGTTTTATATGAAAAACTGTTGTCTTAAGTATTTTTTGAACCTGCCATCAGCTGGTTTTGTTTGACACCCCAAGTCTTTTACTGAAATTCTTTAATTTGTCTTGCGTAGTTTTTTGAGTCTTAGTTGTTCTTGGTCATCAGGAGTAAGTGACTGTAGTCTGTATCCTTTTCAGCCGCATTGATGCATAACACAGTATTTTGTGTTTTGATTGCCTGCTGTGTGATGATTTGTCAGCCCTGTGAGTCTGCATAAATGTCCCCTTTGATGCACCATGAATACATATTTATGTAAGCTATTTATTGTTGGCCCTCTGTTCTTAAAACTGTCTCCTTTTGGTTAGTGTTGGCAAAACATGCCCCCTCAAATGCTTTGTCTGTTGGCTCAACAGTGAGTACCCAGTGATTCAGCATTAGATATTGAAAGTGTTTAGCTGAAAGGATTGCTTTTGAGAAAATCCAGTTGGTGTCGGTATGATAGTAAAGCACAACAGGAAGAACAGCAGCTGAAGAATGATCTTTATAACAGATGAAAACTGTGGTCTTGTCTAGTATGATATTATATAGTGAGAAATAGTATAGTTCTATGTTCAGTAGTGTGAGGGAAACTTTGCCCTTTTTGTTTAATTGTATTTTGCATTGTATTGCCTAACTGTGTTTTTAATCTAATAAAAAGCATTGGTTCCTGTCCTCATAGAAGTTTCTCTTAAACTGTTATGAGAATTTCTATCTTTCCTTGGTAGAACTGTTAATTCAGATTCCCACTGTATTGTGCAAAGCTGTCTGAGATGTCTCGGCCTAATGGAGCAACTAGACAATGTTATATTCTAAATCCGTTGTTATAACCTTTGCTTCTGAGGTTTCTTACCAGAAAGATGTTGAATATTATAGAACTTCGAGCTTTTATAGGAGATATAGGAAAGGACTGGGGTAGGCTAGTGTGGTGGCTCTAGTTCTTTGGCAGTTCTGACTTCAGTAACTCCCAGCTGCTTGTGTTCCTCTGTCCTCCCTGCTGCTGTGCTAACATACCTGTTTGTGCAGCTGCTTGGTGATCCAGACTGTGGAAACTGATACAAATGAAACACAGCCCAACAAGGAAAAAAGCCAAAAAGATGGTTATTTTTCTGTTGAATTAATTTCTGTAACCCATTCATGTGGAGTGCACGCAGTCATGCTGACTGATGCAATGCAAAGGATGATGACATGGATTGAAAAGAGTGTGAAGGGGCTGCCTAAGCAGCTCTAAGTCGGTATGAAACCTTAGTCACAGATGAATGTGAGGCTCTCCTGATATCAATGGCAATTCTTCTTTCCTGCCTAAAAGTCTTTCTGTGACTTCAGATGATAATAACAATTCAAGAACTACAGCAGTCAGTGCAAATCAATACATATTTTCCCTGAACTAGCAATGGTTTGCATGAAAAAAAAAATGGCCTTGGCCAAATACTGGAAAATGGCAAAAAAGAATTTTGAATGGAAGATATTTTAGAAATGATCTAATAGAAGAAATTGTGCTTCATACATCAAATTGCTACATGGACCGGAACAGATGAGTGTAAAGTAGAGGTCATTGTTGAAAGACTGGATATACGAATTGCAGTTTTTGCCAAATGAGTATCTTCCAATGATTACTTTGAGCATCCATATTTTACAGTATACTCATAGGCATTTTATTTTACACAAATGCACTATCCAACTGTCTTCATCCTCATAATTTTAGGATAATTATATACATGTATAGAGAAATACAGTATTGTTGCTATTATATGATAGCAGGCATGTTTTTGAGACTGAGCTACTTTAACACTGTTTCACAGTGAATATCAATACATTACAGTTAGAGCAGTCATACATAGATTGTGGCAATGCAAGTGCTAGTCTGTCTGTGCAACTTCATGATCAAACAGGGGTAGCTGAAAAAAAAAATCCTGTGGCTCTTGCCCAGCTTTCAACATTCGTTTGTTCGTAGTGGAACCCTTGTTTTGACCAAAAATGTTTTTTGTTTGGGGGATTTTTTTTTAATTTAATAATTTAATTTTACTATAGACTACTTTTATGTGAAAGAGAAATGCATTGATTAGATTCAAACACGTCTCCAGGAAAGGCATCTAAGATGGCAGGCTGAACTCCTACAGTTGCTGTCAGTATTTGAGAGAGAATGTATGCAAATGTCTGTTCAAATAATTGATATGTTCACTTGGTAGCAGCAATCGGCATGTTGGTGAATTACCTGCAAAGGTATTCTGCATAAATAATTCATTATGGTATATTTCATTTACAGTATTGCTAATTGTCTTTCAGGAAATGGAGGATAAGGTGATCAGCCCAGAAAAAGTTGAAGAAGCAAAATTGAAAGCAAGATATCCTCATCTGGGCCAGAAGCCAGGCGGCTCAGACTTCTTGAGGAAGAGGCTTCAAAAAGGAGTGAGTTCTTTATTGTCCGCAGGGTATGGACAAGAAATACCAAAATTCCTGTACCTGTGATTTTTTTTTTGCACTCCACAGGCCTTTGCTTGAGTAAGAGTGCTAAGAAATTTAAACTTTGTTTGCGAAAGCACAAGGAAGAGAAATTTGTTTCCACAAAACAAATGCCAGATTGGCGGAATAGCTGTTTACATCATCAGTGGCTCAACTGCACTTTTTAGAAAAAATTAAACTTAGAAGCTGGCTCAGTGCTTCTGTGATAGACTTCATAAAAAAAACATTATAGTAAACACTAAGGGTCAGAACCTCATGCCTGTTTTGTACTGATCTTATCTTGCCCATTCTTATGTCCCCAAAATGTATGTCCACTCTTATGATCCATGTTTTTAGCACACACAAGCTTAGTGTCTGCTGTGTTACACCAGGCGCTATCTGACATCAGTGGTTTGAGAGTGGCGGTATAATTCTGAATATATAACCAAAAAATAATGATGGAAGAATGAAGAGTGAGTTAGTATTTCAATATTGTTCCACATTTAACCAGTGTCTGTTGTTTTCTTAGTTATTCAACTGTTTATTTTTTTAGTTTAATTATTCATAAAGTGATTATGTAATGCCTTTCAGGCATGCTAGAACTCTGTTCTTGGAATAATTCTAGTATATCACTATTTCTGATGGTGCTTTCATTGCTGTCACACTGTGTTATTGGGGGTTTTTGTGGGGTTTTTTGTGGCTTTTTTGTTTGTTTTGGGGTGGGTTTTTTTTGTTTTGTTTTTTTTTTTTTTACTATTGCCTAGGCTCTTTGACTGCACGCAATGATTCCGAGTATAAATCCTTTGCAAACCAGCTGTTGGAGTTCAGTGCTGATCTAATTCTGTGCTATCTGGTAACATCTCCTGGGAATTGTAACTGTTGGTAGGTTTTTTGGATAAGCTTTCTCTCATCAGTTGGAGCATGTGCAGCATAGTTAATGGCTGCTGGGCATGGGCAGGTGGTAGGTTAGGTGACTCCTTTTGTGAGTTGTGCTGTTATGTGGTCAAAGGCAGCCTAAATGAGACTTCAAGTGGGTTCAGTGTATGTGTAGACACAGAAGGGAGAAGGTAAGTATGTGTTGCGATGATAATTCAGGGAAACAGACCAGCATCCACTCCCTAAGGTTTGATGGCCATAAAGGAATTATGACTGCTTGCACTCAGTGCAAATGTGAGGAGAACTTGCTGCCAACAATAACAATCTGTACAATATCTTCATCTTGATTATAGCACTATTTAATGCAAAGGTTGTGGCAGCCTATATTTTCAAATTTGAGCAGAGGTAGGCCAGGGGGCATCTTAATTGACTAAGTGTTTGGGATTTTGCTACTATGATGAAAGATGGCATAAAGTTGTGGATTCCAAATTTGCCTTCTTCAGTTCTTCATTCCTGATGTGGTAATAACCTTCTTTCATTTTATTTTTTGTTATTTTTGTTTAGTGTGCTCAGTGTCTTAAATGAGGAAGCATCTTTACTTGATATAGACACCTGGTGTACTTTGGGCTGCCTGGATTGCTGAAGTTTAAAATAGTGAGGATAGGGAGTACGCTTTCAGATAGTGTTTCTGACATGAAGACACCTGGACAGACATAGTCAGTTGGAAAGGGATGATCAAATACAGGGCATCTATGAGAAGCTAGAGTAAATCAGAGGAAAATACAGGAATAAGTTAAAGGAAGAAATGGACTGATATTCTAATGCATGAAAGATGGTAGGTTTTCTCAGATATTCTTCTAAATGTATGTAGTCAACCATAGCCCAGATTTTCTTCGATTTGGCAACTAGCACACACTTTGCCCATTGATATTTGCTCTCAAGAAGTGTTCTACATTGGGTGCACACACCATTATTAGCACGCTTTCTCCAGAATAACAGTAGATTAGAACAGTGCTACACCATGCTCTTGTAGAGGAATTCTATTTGGAGCTCTTACATAGACAGAAATAGATATCTCTTAACAGCAGTAGCAGATCTAAAGGTTGAGCAATTCTGTTATTACCTAGTTGCTGTTTAAAAGTTTATTTTGGTTTCTTCAGTTTTGAAGGGCAAAAATATGAAAGCCTTTTTCCAAATCAGATTATGTTATAACTTGAAGTCTAGTCTGCAGATGCAGTGTTAGAACATTGTGGTGTAAATAGGGATTACACACTCAAAAGGATTGAATTGTGAAGGTTTATGAATAAAAGCGTGTGGTTCAGATGTACTACTGACTGCATGGGAAAAACAGATTGATAGCTTTAAGGCTCTGGCAGGGAACGTTTAAAGGCTTCTTCAGGAGGCCTTGCATAAGTGCTCCCCTGCCCCCCTTAGATAAAGGCCTGTTAAGTCAGGTGTTCAAATTATGTCTCTCTTAACAACTGCTGCTACTGAACATTTTGCAGCTTGTTAGTACTAATGCAAAATAAAGAGTATGGTAGTAATATGCTGCCTGGAAGCACTTAAACATAGCAGGTAGTGATGGCTGTTGTTCACCTGACTGAGGAATAAGCCTATATAGAGCTAACTAGGGAGTGTTCTCTTCAGAGATAATTGTAAGCAGCAATTGCTAGTGTAAATCTTTGTGCTGAATCTAATTTTTTTGGCCTCATATGACAATCTGTTCAAAATCATGGGTTACAAGTACCTTAACGGTAGACCTCATGGTAATATGTAAACAAAATACAACTTTCTTGCAAAATGTGTCAATGAGCAGTTGAAGACTTGATGCAGACCTTGGATGAAATTGCATGCCACATCTTACTTACCGTGATGCAGGTAAATCATAACAGTCATTTGGCTTTAACATCCATTAGATAACTTAATATCTGACAACAAAGATGACTGTTAAAGGTAATGCTAATAAAAATTTGCTGAAATATTAAGGAACACTGTTTTAGAAATTCAAACCTAAGGTACTCACTTTTGTATTCAGAAGAAACCTGGAGCGTGGGATAAGAATTTCCTTCACACAGTGCTTTTCAGAAGGACAACACAGTAGATTTGACTTTGCTAAAAAATTGGTTTGGGAACTTTAGGGATTATAGTTTCACTGTTTTAATGTGTGCAGATAAGAGGTTTTCTTGTTAGCATGCAGTTTCATGCTGCTTTGATCTTCTGGTATGATAGAGCAGGCTCTGTTTTCCAGCTTTAGTTCATGCATTGTTTGGTTATTCTGTGTAGCAGAACTTGTTCACTGCAACAAAATTTACAAACCCCAAGGTTTCACTTGTGGGAGATCAGAGCTCTTGGGAAAACTAGGGCAAAAATAATGTTCACTTATGGTGTGAGTTTAATGGTATCTGTAGAACCTTAACTGTATACTTACCTAATGTTAAGAGTCTAGCTATGTGTGCTTAATAGTCTTGATAAGATTTTTTTTTTCTAATTAACATAGAGCTACCTTGCCAAGTCAGGAAGATTTTATAACTGTTTTTAAAATTTAAAGAATATATTTAACTATGTAATTCAGTGTATGAATCTGATAAGATTTCAGGCTTTTAAATATATGTGTTTTGTCTTCTAGCAAAAATACTTTGATTCCGGTGATTACAACATGGCTAAAGCAAAGATGAAGAATAAGCAACTGCCTACTGCAGCTCCTGACAAGACAGAAGTCACTGGTGACCATATTCCTACTCCACAGGATCTTCCACAGCGGAAACCATCTCTTGTTGCTAGCAAGCTGGCTGGCTGATGAGAACAGCTGAACTGCATGATTATTCTAATTTCTGTTATTTCTCCTTAATAGTTATTTCTTACCCTCACATCCCCCTTTTTCTTTCTTACACTAAGTCATGAGACTGACAGCTTTGCAGGTAGCGATAGCATGTGCTGCTATTGTAAGGGAGTACTGTTAAGAGTAAAACGTGTAGTATTTGGACTAGTTGAGAAAAATGCACTGATTAAAAAGGACAAGTTTGGTTAGAGCAATGTAATCTACTTGAAAATGTACATATTGCCCATTTCCTAGTTGTAGGACTGGTTCCAGCAAGTGACATTGCAAGTTTTACGACTTCTAATGTTTCTGCTTTTGTTATTTCATCTTAATTACAGCATATTTGTATTTAATATAACCTCCAGTTGTGTTGGGTTTTTCTTCTGTGTTTGGGTTTGTTGTCTAAAATAGAGGTTTAGACCACAAGTTGCTAGATGGTAAAGCATGTATAAAAACAAAGACAGGGCTCTGATTGAATTTTGTTTCTGCTTTTGAACTTGAACGGCCTTAAACCTATTTCAGCTTTAACAATAGAGTTTTTACTTGGGCAATATTTGCCCATTCTGGTGTAACTCTTGTGAATCTAGTGCTTATTGACAACTGCCTGTTGAAGCTGGTATTCTTTTCAGTTCTGTAGCTTAGGACACACTTTTGTTGAAGATGTGAATGAAGTGTGCATGTGCATAGACTGTTGAATTCACTCTTGTGCCATTTTTGTAAATACAATAGTTTTGCACAACCTTTTGCAAACGTCTATTAGTTTTACATTTTAAAAAGCAGATAATGTGCCAATCAAAGCACAAGTGATTCTGTATCTTTCAAAGTCCTGTCCTGAAACTAAGAGTCCAGAATCTTGCTACTGAAAGTAAAAATTGAATACCTGAAATTTGTGAAACACATTTACACTTGACTCAGCCTTATGCTTTTGCGGTTGTATATTTTGTTTCGCAACAATGTCCAGCATTCAGATATAAATCTGGAATTTGTACCTGTATTTGGAGGCAAGTGCCCTTTCTGTTCAGTAGCTCTTAAAGCTTTTAAAGCTGAAATGCCCTGTCTGATGACATGGGAGATGGCTAAATGTACTGTTCTAGAGAGTTTCCTGTGTGGCAAACTCCAAATCTAGGCTTGCTAAGGTTTGATATGCAATTGTCTTTGGGCTATTTTAGAATTCTGGAAGTGGAAAGGTGTAATTTTTTTTTTTCTTGGACTCCTGAACTGGTAGTAAACTAAATCCCTTTTTCTTTGTTATACAGCAGCCCCTCATTGGCATTGGGGAAACAAAGAACTGGAAGTAGTATTTATATAATGACCTATTGAGAAATAGGTAACCTTTCATGTCAGAAAACAGGAATGAACTTCAGTTCATCTTTATGATGCAGGTCATAAGTACTAGATTGCCGAAATACATAGTTGATACTAGACAGGTAACTTGATGCATTTAAAAAGATGTTTGTTCAATGAAATCAGAATATTAAAAGTGCAGTATGATCCATAATGTAATTGATTTTAATATAGGTAATCACAGCCTTGATGTTCTTCGGGAGTATAAGAAACTCTTTTAAAAAGATCAGTTTACTGAATACTTTTTTCTTTAAAGAAACAGTTCTGTAACAGCCATTTACAAACAAAGCACCAATGTGGATATTATAAGAGAAAACACTCTTAAAGATGCATGTTTTTAGAAGGATGTGCTTTGTGATGACATATTCAGAAAGGTCTTAAAACATAAAGGACTGCTAGTCAAAAAGCACACTGGCCCGTATTTTCTGCAATGCTCTCTTCTAAAGGCAAACATAAGAAAATGATCAAGAGAAAATGAAAAATCTTAATTTGGCCCTGTTTTGATGAGAACACGAGCAAAGTATGTTGGTGTCTAATGTCTTTGGTTCAGAGAAGTCATTCTAGAGAATTTTGAAATTGCTAACCTGATTCTTTTCAAGTCTGTATAGCCCTTTTCTAGTAATTAAATCGGCTCTGTCAAGCCTGTCCTTACTCCTTATCCTCCACTAGTATTATAAAGAATTTGTGATTTTTGCAGAACAGGTTGAAGAAACGGACTTACTTGACTTCTTTAAGTAAGAAATTAGGCTGGGGGAATAGTAAGGAAACTAGGTATATTGAAGCAAACTGCTTTTTATAGATGTTTGTCCTAATGTGAAAATCCCTCTTTATTTTTGTATGTATAAAAGAAATTGAAACTTAATGATAGGACTGGGCCTGAAACAAATTTTGAACAATTTAAGGTGACTTGCTGTGTATTGTCTGGTGCCACTATTCTGTAGCTCACATAAGGTGAGCTTTCTTGATGTTTGGGAAGGTTTTAAAAAATAGCCATTTAAATTTAAACATTCCACTTGCTTAGCTACAACTTAGCTTGTCCTGCTGGTTGGACAACACAAGCTCTTCCAGTGTTCACTCAGTGACTTGCAGTTCTTAAGATTACTACAAATTCAGCTATGAATATATTATCCTTGTGTATATTTGAAGTACTGTAATACTAACTAGGTCAATGATGGATTATGAGCCTTCACATCTGACAGACCTCAGTAGCAGGCACAGCTATTTTGATTCTATACACTGTATAAAACTTAAGTCCAATAATCACTTAACAGTAAATCAAACATGACTGCAAATTGATGCTTACTTTCAGCTTACTCCAGCAAGATAACTCAGCTATCCAAACTTATGTACATAATGTATTATATGAGTTTTACCATTTGATAATTACCTTTTTCAAAGAAAACCTGTCCACACTATAGACTGGCAGTCCCTTTCATATCTTGCCTTTAAAAATAGACAGTGTTTAGTTATTAGAGTAGTACTCACGTAGGCTTATAATAGCAGGTAGCACCAACATTTTATTCAAGATAGTTAAGTGGATTAATTACAACTTCACAGGTATGTTCCCAAATCTGTAGCACCAAAGGCTTCCCTCTCATTGTTCTTGATGTAGTAGGACAGTGTTTGTGTAAAGGCCACAGGAGTACATTTTGTTGGACATATTTACACCCAGTCAAGATGTTAAGGTGATAAAAATGTCAACTGTTCTTTACAAACTTACACTTTGTATAGTATACAGAATAAATTGATCTACTTAGTTTTTATTGCAACGTGGAGATTTGTCTTGTCTTTACTGTGGTTTCCTAAAAGATACTGCATACTTTGGTATTCTCTATGGAAAATTTCTAAAACCTAAATCTGCTACTCTGTATCATTAAAAATATGACTGGGCTTTGGTTTCTAGTATGTTAGACTACAGAATTACTTCAATGTAATCACATTTATATATATTTCAGTGCTTATTTTTCTAATAAGGCAATTAAAGCTTATTGTTTGAAAACTCCGTAACAGATGATTGTTTTGGTCCCTTGCACTGAGTGAAGGGGATTTCTGGGAATTAGCTTGGCATATAGAAGTTTGCATTGCTATAGACTGTATTGGCCTGAGTATGGCTACATTTCCAAGAAATCAAGATGCTGGGAAAAGTCCAACTAATTTCATATTCAGACTGTGACTTAAATGCTGATCTTTGTGGAACTTCAAGATCCACGTGGTATATTTACAGTTAGCTCGGTCACCGAGGTCATAGTAACACCCTCTGTACTCTGCATCTCTAACAAACTGAGGATAAAAATGTCCAATTTAAGTAGTGTCATTCAAATACCATGCTGAGGCAGTGCAAAGGCTGCATTAACACTGGCATTAGTAATGTGAGTAACTTACCTGAATCTCTGTATGGGCAGTGGCATCAATCTTCAGGTGAAGACAAACCATTTAATTACAGGCTTATTGCCCAAATCTGTTTCTAATTAGAGCTGTGTCAGGTATGGTTGCACAGACCTGTGCTCAGAGAAGCTTTGCATTTAGTGGCTGTGCTTGCAGAACGTGACCACATGATTCAGGAGGGAGGCAAGGTTGCAGTAACTTGTTCATTTGATGGCTGGGGGGCTCTCTGTGAGGTTGGGAAGAACAGACTGGGGGAGCGTGCAAGCAGGATGAATGTGGGGTTTTTTGTTTTTTCCTGGTTTCGGCTGGGATAGAGTTGATTTCCTTCCTAGTGGCTGGTGTAGTACTGTGTCCCAGCCGGAACCAGGACAATGCAAGAATGGGAGCTATGGATTCTTCTGAATCTTCAGGAATCTTCAGGTCTGTTCTCAGGTGTTGTTCTCAGGTTTATACTGTTGAAAAAAAATCTGCTAATACATTGAAAAGAAAATATGTATGTGGGGTTCTAGAGACAAGAGAAGTCTTCCTAGTATAGGCATAGATGGATCAAGGCAAGCTTTCTGCATGGGAATTTCATCATCTAGGTTAAGAATTCATTGTGTCTTGCCTTTCTTGTAAGCCCAAAAAACCCGGACGTAAATCCCAATTGTTATCGGGAGAACACATGCATGGTACATGATTTTATTTTTTCCTGCCTATCTCTTACATTACATTTCAGAGTTCTTAACTGGTAACTATTCGGTCAGTACTGGCTGAAACCAGCCCTGTTTGTTTTCTACAGCTGAAAGTTACAGGCCTAATCCTTGTAGTGTGAGAATATAGGAAAGGGTAGTAGGAGGATTTTAGCTTATGAATTCCTCAGTTAGCTTTGTCTGTCTTTCCAGTGAAAGTCACTTGGAGTTAAACTGATTGTCAATGTTGTATATACAAATGCTTTTCTAAAGGAGTGGATAGGCCCATCCACTGTGCCACATACACCATCTCATGTTCCTTATGTTCCCAGTATATATTACGTCTGTGCTTCTAATGATTTCCCTTTTCTGTTTGGCCAACAGAATCCACCACTCGCTTGTGGTACAGCGTGACAGCAACAGAATAGGAAGTCCTAACTGAGAAGGGAACTTTTCTGCCACAGTTGAACAGATCATGGATGTAAACAGAACATAGATGTAAGAAAAAAAGATAGGACAGATGCTTTGTAGTCACTTCTGAAAGAAATTACATAAACTAATCTCAATTCATAGAAGGATTATTGTCTATCTTTTTGTTTGATTGGGTTCAAGTTCAGTATAAAATTCTGCATGTGGACTGTGTCAGCTACATCAGCCATACATTGTCAGCTGGAATAGCCTGGGATATATGCTCTGAAATCAAATACCATAAATGATCTTTTTGAAAAGATGCTGTGCAGGATATGAGATGAGGACATTTAAAATCTTGCCAGCAAATGTTTGATGCAGGAGATGCATGTTAAAGTAATAAGTAGTCTGTCTAAATACATTACAAACAGGTTGTTTCTTTGCAGCTTTCAGTGCCCCCAATTCCTGTCCTTAATGGCAGATTTGAAATCCTCGTTTATGCAAATTGTGTCAAATCATAGCATATTTTGGACTCGGATATCTATTTTTTGCTGGGGCTTATAATAACGTTTGGCTCCTGAGCTCCAGCTGTGAATGGCTGCTACAGTAATCCACAATCCAAGCGAACTCCTGAAAGGAATGTCTTTGAATTTAGATACCATTCTGAAGAAAGGGTATTAAATATCGGATATGAAGCAGCACACAGTCAGAGGGGAGGTTCAGGTCCCTTCTGAAAACAAAATTGTGAGATTTCTGTGGTTCATACATCCAGATTCTTAGATTAAGCCTGTTAAAGGGGGATGATCACACTCTTAAATGAACCCCAAATCACTTTTCTTTTGTTATACATGAAAGATGACTGGTAGCTTTGTAGTATAGATCTCTGTTTTGCCGTAGTGTACACGTGAAGAGCAGCTGTGCAAACTTCTTAGGCAAAAACCTCACCCTTGACCTGGACACCAATTTGCAGGAACCAGTTTTTGGCTTCTTGTAGGACTGAGAGCAAGTGTCCAGTTCTGCTGATGGGAGTGAGCCTCCTAGGCATGGGACAGTAACAGTAATTGTGGTTGATAATCCTGGACATACTGGCAGAACATGGGAAGGAAGGTATTTTTTTAATTCAATTCTCATTAGAGTTTGAACTCTCCCAGCAAAATCAAGTTGTTGTTGTTTTTTAACCTCTCTTCTGAATTTACTAACCTTAGTTTACTAGCTGTGAAGACCGTATATCTGCGCCTAATACAACTCCAGGGAAGGCTCCATATTTTAATCTTAACTATTTTTCTTTTTCATTTGTGCTTGCTACTTTCTCCATCTCCTTTCTTTTAGATAGCAGCAGTAAAGTACAGCTAGATTGTAGCATTTATTGGGAGTGTTTATTTTGGGAGTCAAGATAGCTTGATTTTTATTTCTGGCTGTTAGTCAGTTGATGAGTGATTTCGAGCAGGTCACCTATCTCTTTCACGGCTCATTTTCTCTGTAGAACAGGTTTGTCTGTTTCTTTGATAATCACAGCAAGTTTCAGGGGAAGTACAGATACTACCTGCTGAATACAGAGCTGTTATCTGAACAGTTGAATTTTGCAGAGATGATACCACTTAAAAAGTCAAAGCACTTTGGTGGAGAGTGTGGCAAAGATAACTGTTTCAAACTTGTTTTGTATTTTGGACCACTTGGACTGGTAGGATGCATTCCCAAGGTGAAAAAGGAAAATACAGAAAGGTAGTAATAGCTTCAGTTCTGCTGTCAAAAGAACTCTTGCCATAATGCGAGCTGTAAAGAACACCCATTAATGATTCATAAAGCAATGAGCTGCCATCTCAAGACCTAGCCAGAACATGGATTATGCTTTTAATTCCCTTTTGACATGGAAGTTAAACTTTATGTGTACCTTCATTTCTTGGCGAGAACTGGACTTGCTTATCAAAGGAACTGTTTTGGGCCCAGTCCTCTTCAGCGTTTTCAGTAGTGGTTTGAATGATCAAGATGCAATCAAGCTGGAAGAGGTTGTAAACACTTTGAAGGATGGGATCAGAATCAGAGAGAGAAAACAAAAAATGGAGAACTTGGCACCTGGGAAATACATGCAGAAGTACACAATGGGAATAACTGGATTGGTGGTGGGGTGGCGGCTAGGCACATAGAGGCTGCAGTAGGCTGTCAACCAGATGTAAATCCCGTCAGATGAGGCTGCTGCACAGGAGGGTACTCTGTTGGCGTGACCTGGAGCGTTGCCTGCGAAAGGAAGGGGTCGTTCCCCTGTACCCGGCCTGGTGACGCCCGAGCTGCAGAGCCTGCAGGTTTGGGAGCCGCACCTCGAGTAGCACACAGGCTGGAAAGCGACAAAAATTATAAACGTCCCTGATGAAGAAATGAGTCACTTGTTCAGTCTAGCAGAAAAAAAAAAAAAAAAGCGGGACCAGGAGAGAGGGGAGGAACACCGGTTCTTGCACAAAGCGGGAGGCCGCTGTGGGGCCGCGCCGAGGCGGGAGGCGGAGCGGGCTGAGCCGGGGCTGGCGGCAGGGCGCGGGAGGCGGACAGCCGTCGCGGGTCTCTCCCAGCCCTGCCTTTCGGTCCTCCGCCCCCGGTAAAACCCGGGCCGCGACCCTCGGGGGTCCGGCAGCGCGGAGAGGGGAGCGGGCAGCGCCGGGGGTCCGACGCCGGCGGCCCCGCGGCACGGCGTGGTCCCCGGGCGGCGGCCGGCCCGCCCGCCCGCCCGCCGGTGGGAGGCATCGCGGCGCCCGCCTGCCTCCCTGCCCGCCTGCCGCCGCTCCCACAATGCACAGAGCGGCGGCAGCCCCGCCGCCCGCCAGGTAGCAACATGGCGCGCCGCGCCCGGGCCGCCGCCTGAGCATCCTCCCGCCGCCGCCTCCGCCTCCCGCCGCCGAGCTGCCGCAGAGGGGCCGCCCGCCCGCGCCCTGCGCCATGGCAGCCTCCGAGCTCTACACGAAGGTAGGGCGGCGGCGGGGCCGGGGGCTGCGCGGGGGCGGCCGGGCCGCGGGGGGTGGGGGGGAGAGGCGGCGGCAAGGGGGGGAGCGCGGGCCGGGCGGAGGTGGGGAGGGCGCGGGCAGGGCCCGGCAGCCGCCCCGCGGCGGGGTCGCCTCTTCCCAAGAGGGACCCGCATCCCGGCGGGGCGCGGGGGCAGGTCCCCGCCGCCGGTGCGTGCCCGGCCCGGTGAGTCACGGCCCCGCCGCGCCGCCTCTCCCCGGAGAGGCTCTGCCCGCCGGGCCGGGCCGGGCCCGGCCGGGGGCGGCGGGGAGGCAGGGCCGCTGCGGCGTCGTCCGCCCGCAGAGCACCGGGGGGGAAGCGGCCGTGCTGCCCTTCCCGTCGTGGGCACCGCGGACTTGCCGGGAGCAAGCGGCTGGGGCGGCTCAGCCAGCTGGGTGGAGGTGCGCCGCTCCGTTAAAGAAGCGCTTTGGGTTCGGATGGCCGTTCCACGCCGCTCCCTGCTGTTCGGTTATCTCCTTCAGAAATACCGTCCCCTTCCTTGTAGAAAAACACCTTCTACAACCTAGATGGTTCAACATTAAACTAGCCTTTTTGATGACACTGCACCTTTAGATTATATTTATTCTTTTGGCAGTCGTTCAGAAGCCCTACAGCCGGCAATGATGTGGTGCGTGACTCTCATACGCTTTTTAAACGGACATTTTTCTAATCTTTTCAGTCTTGTGTATCTTTAGTATCTCATCAGCTTCTACCCGGAAACAGTTACTGCCCTGCGCATCTTGATGATGGCAAAGCCTGCAAATCCAGAGCTGTTGAAATGATTGTTTTAACCACTAGCAAGACATTGCTCTGCCTTGATCTAGTGCAAAAATCTGAAGAAATGACAGACCACAGGTTTTTAAGGGCAGAAGGGATCACTGGGGTCACCAGAACTGAGCACCGCAGCACATCATAGCAAACTCCAAATACTTAGTTCAAAAAGCTTGCACAAAGTGTGTTTTATCGAAAGCCAATGCCATCTACATCCTTGAGCTGCTTCATGAAATACTCTGAAATTATCCCCAGTCTAGCTTTTTGTGTGATGACAGAAAGGAAAGGAAACAGCCTTTTTGTTTTGGCATGAATAGTTCACCGTATTTG
This sequence comes from Ciconia boyciana, assembly GCF_034638445.1. Lineage (NCBI taxonomy): Eukaryota > Metazoa > Chordata > Aves > Ciconiiformes > Ciconiidae > Ciconia > Ciconia boyciana. Next base: position 14,404,634 of record NC_132941.1, on the reverse strand, counting down.
TTGAGTCCTCCCACTCGGCTATGGTGGACAGCATGTTGACTGTGCATCAGTACAAATCAAACTGGGCAGTCCTTTCAATAAGCTTGACCATATCTGAATAGTATATTTGTGTAGGAGAGATTGAATGTGAGGAAGTGAGGTGCGTGCCTGCACCCCCTGAGGAATGCTAAATGCATTAGTTGATGTGAGGCATCTCGGTGTCATCTCATAGAAGAGTATCTCTGTTAACTGTCATGGCAAAAAGGGATGAAAATTAGCATTCTGGTCAAGAGAGCAATGGTGCTGCAGAGCTGTTCTCAGGCGCCCAATAGAGTTCAGTATCTCATCCATGATTAAGTAACATAAATAATGGATTTAAGGACATAGCGTGCGTGCAGAAGTAAAAAGAGCAAACACAAAGTCAAACAAGTGCGGGGGTGATCCTCCAGCAGGGACTCGCTGGGTGACGAAGGCCAGTGAGATCGCTTCTGTGCTTTACTCTCACACCACAGGCTGTTCTTCTCCTCTTTAGAGCCATATGTAGGCACAGAAAGAGCGACTTTCACATCTTTTTTGTACTGGCAGGCAGAGTCAGGATTGTCGTTCAGGACAGCTGCTTAAAGTACCAGAGCTTCCAGTATGGCATCGACACTTAACGTATGGTACTGGCATAGATACTTCGCTGGCAAGCAGGGTAGGGTATGAATTTGCAGCACATTGTTGCTGACTCTGTGTGTGCGTGTGTGTGTCCTGAAGCGAAGTACTTGGCAGCTCTCTTACCCTCTCCCACTGGAAACCCACGTCCCAGCTTGCCTGAGTTGTTCAGGTACCTGTGTTCATGTGAGTTACTTGGAACAACAGTTGGTAAAATTATGTTAATGACTGGATGATCAGTGTTGCAAAGAAGTTGTCAGCATCTCTTCAAATGTTGTCTGAGAACGGGAGAAGCAGACTTCTTATTTCCAGCTATTGTTTGTGGAAGTGGGGCTCTCTTAACATGCACTGTTAAGCCTTCAAATTCTGTTTCTTTGCATGCCAGCGTGAAAATAGCACCCACTATCCCAACCACATGTGCCATCTTGAAATAGCATAAAGGAACTCTTATTTTCCCAAGCTAAATTATTTTTTGCTAGAAACCAGTGATATACATTTTTGAAGAAAACGTGCCACTCCTATGAAAATCCTAATCCTTTGATTCATCCAGATGTATATCTAAACTTGGTGACCGTGTAGGCAGCCTCATTGTTGTGCATCGTTGTAGTTAATCTGGAAGTTTGGATTTAAGTTAAAGGACTGGCTGTAGCGCGCTCACAAGCTAGTTGTGAACAATGGGCCTGAACTGTGCTGGGCTTTGTATTCCTGTGCCCGGTGACGCTGCAAATACAGGCTCTGCTTGAAGGCATTAGCTTCAGTTTTGGGGTGCTGCAGTTTAAAACTGCTCCATGGGTTATATCCCAGGCATTCTTATTTAAAATATTATGCCTGTGAGCTCTGTTTAACTTGTCCTGTTGGACATCTATCAATGACAGGTTGGTGGTCCTGCTGTAAGGTCGTTTCTGGAAGCTTTGGTTCTTTGACTTTGGAAAGAAACTTAGGAGAATCTCAATGTCTTTCCTGAATCACCATAGCCCCGCTGAGCGGTGCTCGGATGTAGTTGATCAGCATTTCAGTATCTGTTGACCAACAACAGATACGTACCTACTTCTTCTGACCCATAAAAGTTGATAGGGACAATCTAGGCCATGCATAAGGTTTGTTAAGTGTAATCTTAATTTCCAAGGAAAGCAGAGCAAGTGAGAATGCTTTGCCTAGACCTGGAGCTCGTCTGACTTCTCCACACTGGCCGAACCGCCATGTTTCATGTTAGACATCACCTTTGTGAGTTTCAGGTGTGTAAAACCAAGCCCCAGCTCTCATTGTCTGTACATGAAAATTAACAAAGCAGATCAGACACTGTGTTTATGCCACCTCTTTTAAAGTCAGAGTGAAAAGTTGACATCATTCAGTCATTTTTGTTCTGCATTTCCATCCTTTTTTCCCTGGGTTTGAGTTGTTTCTGTTTCATGCTGTGCTTTCCTAGAGCATGCTGCTTTGCCCTCTCAGGATTTCTGTTTCAGTTTTGGATGGCCATGTGCAGTGCGCTTATTTATTTATTTATCCATTCAGTCAGACCTTAATTTATTTTTATTCTCACTGCTACCAATACGTTCCTCCCTTTCCAGTGTCTTTGAGATTAGGGGCAGCTAGCTCCAGCTAGCTTGCTCCTAATTTAGGGCCTAATCCAATTTCAGTTAAAGTGAGTGGAAATATTCCTTTGAACAGAGAGGAATCAGTAAACAGTTTTTGCTGGAGAGCGCGGTCTGGGCAAGCTGAACTCAGTAGCTGACCTTCAGTCCTGCTGCTCTCCCCTTGAAATGGTTCAGTTTGAGGGTTTATAAGCAATAAATTGAGTTAGGGACATATCAGAGGGAACTGCATAGAACAAAAAAACGCTTGTGCAGTCCCCAGCATCGCAGGGAGCCCTTTCTTGCTTTCCTGGGGCTGTCTGCAGGCAGCTGCTTCGGGTTTGAAGCCAGGCTGTTGCAAGACTTGGTCTTCCCCTTCAGTTGTGCTGGGTCCTTAGAGGCAAAAACGGCAAAACGCAGATTCTGACCAGGTTATGGCTCTTCTTGGGTACGTTAATGGTACACAGGGAGGGAAAGACAGCAGAAAACAACCTGAGCATAAGAGAGAAAATATACCTTTATGTCCAAACTTCTGTGCTTATTAGTGGGCTTTTCTTGGGGGTTAAAAAAAAGCTTCCTTAATTATATAGTCTTGTATATTGCTGTTCACACTATTGCACGTGACATAAGTGTTTTCTAAACATTAAACACTAACCAGTTGTCTCAGTAGATCGCTGCTTTGTTCTTCCAGAGCCACGCTGCCCAGTAATGCAGAGATGGGAGTCCTTCATCTCCACGCACAACCTGGGTGTCCTGGTCTGCTTCTGTCAGACCTGTCCAGTTCAGAGCAGAGAGGCTGTTGCAGAAATCAAATGTGTACTGTCAAGCACTTGCATCTCCAAATGACAGCGAGCCTTTACACTATATTTTATAATTGTATCTCTGCCTCTTGTCTTCTAAAAATCTAATGCAGCAGCAGAAGAGGGGATATTTCAGTTGCTTTTCTGCTTCAGGGACCTGCCGTGTCACTGGAATAAACGCGATGGCAACTCTGCCAGTGACAACTCACAACTGCGCGCACCAGCTTTATTCCTGTTGCCTTTAGACTGAAGGTGCTGGGGATATAATTACCCAACGGTCTAACAATACTTGGTTTAACCTAACCTTGACATTTTATTATGTTTTTGTAAAAAAAATGTTTCCTGTAGTCGTATGCCAACCACAGCAGCTTAAGAAAGTGAAAAAACTCTTAGCTTTCTAATGGCAGTTTTGCGACATGTCAGCAATCTATCATTCTTGTTAAAAGAAACTGTGAGCCTTGGGAAGCAAGATGCGCGATGGTTTGGTTCGGAGCGCGGTCTGTGCCAGAGCTGCTCCCCAGGGCGCCCAGTGCGTCCGGAGGAGGAAGTGGTACCACCCCGGGCAGGGCGGTGGGGCCGGAGGAATAGCAAGCTGTTTGTGAAAGCTTCTCGCAGCCCACAAATAGTTTTTGGGAGGGCGTATCCTGTAGGCCTAATGAAACACTGAAAGTGTAGCATCGTTGGGAGCTATTTTTGGGGGAGAGGAGATCATAGCTTTATATTCAAAATTTTTTTTTTTTTTTTTTTTCTGTAGACCTAATCTTGAAAGTTGTGTGAATTCTTTGTTACATGTAAAGAATAATTGTGAAGGTCCCATTTATAGTAATTGGTCTTATTTGTTTAATTCTTTGAGTATCATGTTAAAACATTTACCTAATAATATTAGTGGATTATGTGGGATCCCCCACAAACTGTCATCAGCAATCCTTGCAGAATAATAATGTCTGTACATTGAGCTGCCACTGGTTATTTGCAGTCTGTTTCTACTGCAGTGATTTTATAGCATGTGCCAGATGGCTTAGGTAATGGATTACTATTATTTTTTAGATAAATAAATTATCAGATAAAGTGCTGTTGAGCTCCTGCTATGTCAGGAAATGTGTGCAATGACCACTGTTACCTTTTGGTGAGCCGCAGAGGTCCAGGTTGAGTTGCACGGGATAGGCAGCCGGTCAGGCAGATATACCTGGCTCTTAGGGTCTCCTCATGGGGCCTTTGGGAGTTTAATCCTCTCCATGTGTTCTAATAACAAAGTAATTTGTCTCTGTCTTTAATGAGGCTCATTGTTTAATCTCTGTAGGACTAAAGAAAGCATTTTTGTTATTGAAATTTGCTCATTGAACCAATTGAATTGGAGGAAGTCACAGAAACGTCCAGTATCACAAGGTTTCACTGTTTCTGGATGGTCTATTTTAATAGGATTTTAAAAAAGCAAGAAGTGATAGTAAGGTTAATCGCAGATGGTGTTTCTGCTGTGAGGGAAAAGCAGTGCGCAGCTGACAAGTCTGCTGTCCTGTGGGTACCAGTGGGTTGGTGCTTGGATTTCTGGCAAGTCAGAACAGCTTCTGCAGCAGACCTCGGAGGAGCCAGCCAGTTGGGCTGTCCTACAGGGACATTCATTGAATTTGGATTTCATTACTTGAAAACACAAAGCATACACAAAACAAATATTTAACTATTTGAAGTCTTGTTTATATTACTGGAGGCTTTGACACCTGCATGTATATATGAGCATATGTACAGACATTGCTGGTTTGAAAGGCACCTTGGCTAGGGGGAAGATGATGGACCCAGTTTTACTTTGTGCTGTCAAGCAGCAAGAGCTCCTCTGATAAGAGCCAGTGGTTTGTTTTATGCCTCTTGGTTAAAGTCAGCTTAGCTTGGTTTGCATGTATGAAATTAGGGACGAGCAGAGTCTGAACTCCTTTACTTGGTTGGGTTTTCTTTTGTATGCTCGAAGGTGCAGAGGTTATCTCTGATCTAATTTTGTGCTCACTGTGGTGGACCAGTGTTTACTACTGTGTGCATCATGCTCGACTCTGATAGTGAGTATTTGTACAGCTAGGCCCAGGGCCAAGAAGCGGCATTTGGGCAAGGCTATTGTTCCTGCAGCTTCGTTAGCAAATGATTTGAACAAGTTGAAGCAGCAGTGTGCACCTTCTGCTTGTCTTCTCTGCTGCTGAAATAGCAAGGAAGAACTTCCTATTTTCCCTTAATAACAGGTGGTTCTTGTTGCAGAAAATACTGTGTTAGGGTCAGAATAAATCCATGGTTCTTGGAAATTTTCATCATGTTGAAAATGTCAACACAATGTCAAGTCAGTCAAAAGACTTTGACTTTTTCCTCAAACTGTATCTTTGTGCTCAAGTTATTTTCATAGACCATAACTCTGCTCATGATACACCACAACAGATGTATGTTTTTGTTTTGGGGATGATGCTCCTAAGAGTTTGATTGGTTTAAATTAGTATTGAAACTTTTAAGTAAGTAGAAATGCATTAGGCACAAAATTAAACCTGTTATCTAAAGGTCATGGGAGACAGAGAAAATTCAAACTGTTGAATTCAAAGGCTCTTTGTACAGTAACATTTTCCTTTTGTTGGCTTTACTTTTGAGCTGCATCCAGGATGGAGAGTTGTATGATTGGGTTGCTAAGGCCTCATTTACCAACGCTAATAGCAAGGCTTTTAGTGACTTTCCTGGCAGAGAACAGCACTTTCATGCCTATGCCAGTGCCACGCTCTGTGCCACCCTTTGCTTAGGACTGCATCATTTCCTTCTCCTTCTCAGTGTTGCTTGGCTTTGCTTAATGCTGCGTTTGCTTAAGTCTGATCCTGCAAAAATTTATCTTCATTCTGTGTGAGTAATCGCATTGCTTAATTTTATGCTTTGAAACCAAGCATGTAAATCTGAAAGATTGGGCCTTTTATTCTCTATTTCCTCTTACTGCAGGGAAATAACTTCGCTGTCGTGTACCTGCTCAGCATAATTTGTGCAGGAAAACAAATGAAAACATATCCTATCGATGTCGTCTTGTCAAGTTCTTTGTGTTAAGCTCTGTGTATGCAGTGTTGCAGTAAGTTAGGACCTGTATACTTAAAACCCAATTTTAATATTTAATAGCAAGAGTGTATTTTCAGGAGTAGCTTCTGCTTTCAGGACTCCCACCATCTCGGGGAGATAATGGTTCCGCTCATCATCTTTTAGCACAGCCCACTTTCTCAGTTTGCTACAGGCAGCAGCCTAACGTGAAATACCGAGTGAGATGGATAACCTGAACTGCCCAGCACTCTGCAAATGTGAAAAGCACCAGAGTTATCAAGCTGATGATCTTGAGGATTTTGGGGTCTTCCTGTTCCTGGCCATCTGGGTCATAACCCACGCCTTTTCTGTCACAATATAGCTGCTTTGCTGCCTGTTCTCAGTTAAGTGCAGTATTTAGTAGTTTTATTTCTATATAAGTCTATTTCTATACAAATAAAATGTAAAGAAGAGATCAGTGCTGGCTAAAAGGTTTGTGGGTTTTTTTGCGTGTGTGTGTGCGTTTTTTGTTTGTTTGTTGGTTTTTAAAAAGAGAACAAGTACTTGGTGCAATTACATTAGAGGAGTGCCCTGAAATCTGGGCATTAAGCAGCTGGAAGTTAAGCACAGGAAACATTAGGCACAACTAATAAAGTTTAAAGACTTCAGTCCTACTGAATGTCTACGGATTGCAGATATTGACCCAACTTTTAATGTGAGTATCTGTGAATTTTAATGCATATTCTGAAGAAGGTGAAAATGGATTACTTACAAAAGCAGAGATCTTGTGTCTTTACACCATCTGTTCTCCTTAGTGGCATGGATTTGATTTCTTTGGCCTGTTAATCGGGAACAATAGCAAGAATTGTCACAGATCTTTCCCTGAATAATAATGGCACAGAGGTACTCAAGGCTGGGGTAAAGCTTCTTAAAATGTTAAGGGAGAAGAAGGTACAAACCTAACATCAAATAAGCAAGTATGAATGAGAAGCCACCATGCTGATGAACAGTCTGAGGGAGCAGTATGAAGATTAAACTGGAGGAGAAGCAGTCAGGAATGCAGAATGCAGCTGTGCCTGCAGAGTCGTCTTCGAGCCTGTTACTTCCATGCTGTTTGGTGAAAGTTGTGGTTATTTTCTGAACATCTTGAAAGCTGTTGCATTTCCCTTGTTACTCATTGAGTCTTCATTTTTGCCTTTTAACCCTGCTTCAGGTGTGGCTGTAGGTAAGGCTCTCAGGGTAATTCACATAGAATAAAAGCTGCCACCGGTAATTTGCAGAAGTGGCTTGTTGAGTTTATTTAGCTCTTAGGAGACAGTGGGGATGGTTAAGAGCAGACTCTTCCAGGCTACTTACTTACACTGTGGTCTGATGAGAACCCTTGCTTTAAAATTAAATGCAAAGGCTAAAGCATTGTTGCTTTGAAGAGCGCTCATTCTGTCTTTACAGTAGTTAACACAGGGGAGAAATACAACATGTGACTTGTTGTGTCAAGTTTCCTAAGATTGCTGTGTGGTTAGATGTAAACTGCACATTTCTAGCTTCACAGTCCTAAATATAGAAGAACAGAGACTCCTCATCTGAGTGGCTTTCATACCGATACGGTCTCTTTTTTGTAAATGGATATGAAAAATCATGAAGTCTTGCTGCAATTACCAGTGGTGTCTTTGAGTTCTTCCATTTGATTATCACAAGACAAGAGAATTTTGCGATTACTTTGTAATTTACAGGAGGACACTCTTGCTCTTTGTAGAGCCAGAGAAATAAACTGAAAATACTATGAGTGGGCCTAACAATGCGGGAATTCATTGCCCCAACATGGCTTGTCACACGTTACACTCTGCAGACTCCATGGGTTATTCATAAGTATCTTTAAAGCAGATGACCTCAGTTGTTTTGCTGAGGAAACCAGAGAGAGATTCCCCAGTTGCCTTATGAGTTAGTGTACACCAATACAAGAAATATGGAAATATTTTCCATGGAGATTGAGCCTATTTTGCCTGGAAAGGAAACACCAACTGCCTCTGCAAGTGCTGAAAGTCTGTGTTACAAGAGATACGGGATGGAAGTAGATGGTTTAGACTATATGTATGTTAAAGTAAGTAGAATTACATTTGGTTGTTTTCTTGGTTTTAACATAGGTGAAGGCTGTACAGCCAAGCATATAATAACTTATTAGTATAATAGTTTGGTAATAAAGGTTTAAAGTAAATAGAGTTTTGACTTATGATCTGGAGATATATAAAGAAGACTTTTTCAAACGTGCCAGACAATAATTTCATTGTTTAGGACATTGTCTGTCTTAGAAAAATCTTATGTGAGGAGAAGCATTTGCAGAAGTTGTTAGAATTTGATGTCAGAGTGCACTTCTTCCTTGTGGCAATCTTATGTATTGGAAATACAAAGGCAATATAAACTTTTTGCAAACAATCAAATTGATAACACTCGTAGAGAAAAGTAGTGGAATAGTTTCTCTAGGGCTAGGTATGGTATACAATTTCCAACTAGTGTGAAAGGTTTTAATTTCACTCCCCTCTCCAACACAGACGTGTTTGCCGTACTTTCTCGTGCTAATCAAGGTTAGAATTGCACTAATGAAATGGGCTGGGCCAGGCAGCGCGGGGGTCCCAGTGGCGCTCGCAGCCAGCGCAGCCCTGCTGCACCCAGCGGCTCCTGCGCACGCTTTTCCCTTGGGGGTTTGCTAGGGCAGGGCTGAAGGTCGCAGGGGAAGAAGTGCAGCCGCTCTCGCCGGGGAGTTTCTGAGAGCGACGCTGTGGCCGTTAACCCTAGTTCTGCTTTCACAGCTTCCCCCGACCGATGCTTGTGGAGGCCCTTTGGGAGGTTTAACTCCGCTCACTGGTTTTAAGTTAGAGCTTGCCAGGTCATTCTGGTTTCCTTGTGTGGGGACTTGCTGCTAATTTCCCATGAAAAAACGGTGGGACTAAATATAGCTTCATTAGATGTGCTTCACTGATGTCAGGTTGCTGTTATAATATGGCAGAAAGGTGTCTGTGGTGTGGACTTGACCATAATGACAGAGTTATGTTCTGGGTTAGCTCAGTAAAACTAGTTTTCCCTGAATAACTCAAGCTAAGTCAGTAAAAGCTCTGTTTTAATGATGTAACTACATCTCAGCCTGGGGCTTTTGTGTCGTTCTAACAAAAACCAACCAGTTGATTTTGGATTTTTAGAACCTCAAGCAGGTGTTTTACTTTCAGTGTGACTTTTTGGGAGGGCTAGGATTAAGTAAAAACAAAAGAATGCTGTTTGGACTTGACCTCAACTTTACAGAAAGATACTCAGAAAAGTACAGCCTTCTCTATTATCAAAGTTTATGTCAGATATCTTTCCTTTCATTTTTAACTTTTAAATTAAGCTTTCACAGTTAAATCAGCAATTGTCCATACTCCAGATGTTTTACAGATATCAGAAGATTTAGCCTTATCTTATTTCACCTCTGTGAGCTAGGTGATCAATTATGGCTCCACTACTTTTTTCTCAATAACTTCTTGTTTCAAACGCCAGCGCTGTAGCACGGCACGGCGCAGTGCATCTGTCTGATCAGTACAGCCCTTTATTTTCCCTTCCTGCCTGAGCAAGTGCTAGATGCACCAAATAATCTCATGGCAGTGGTGCAGATGGCTCTGCGCTGAAGCAGAGACACTAAGACAAAACACAGCGCTTCCTCTTTCTGCGTGTCTGAGCGCAGGATGGATGCCCAGCTGCAGCCAGCGCTCTCAGCCCTTTCGGTCCCTGGGCAAAGCTTGGGCTGCGCTGCGTGTTGCGAGAAACGATTCTGGTATCCTGCCTCCTATGGGTGAGGTTTCTAGAAACTTTGGGGAAAATAATCATAAAAAGCTTCTGTAAGATCTTAAATCCATTCAAGAACTTGAGAAAATGAAATCAGCGTTTCATTGCGTGACATCAGCATGTAAAAATATATAAAAACCATGAGGGTCTTGACTGAATTTGTACCAGTGGTCTGGAAATAATACTCATTTCAGCATTTAGTTAATTATGCTGTGAAGTCTATATTATGGCTTGCATCATCTTAGTGCTAAAACAAAATCCTACAACCACTTGTTTTGTTTGGCCTTATAGTATTTGTTTTCTTGGTTATTAAATTCAGGCACCCATGAAGTTAATCATGACATGTGCAATTTTTTTTTTGTGTATTACTTAAGTATTGGCTTTTTAAAAATTGCTTTTTAAAAATTTTTAAATGGGAGTATTTTTGTAATATACCCACAACATTCACTGTAAGCACACAAACGTGAAATCATGCATCCTTTTCCTAATATTCTTTCTTCAATGCAACATGTCTCATTAGCTTAATATTCAGGGGATGGCTGTAGTTGTTTCACTTGCCCTTAAATTTCTTGTGGCCACTCTTCTACAACTCTTGTAACATGTTTTTCAGGTTGGATGAATTAGGTGTTTTAAGGCAGACTTATAATTAACTTATTTTTGAAATCACTAGCATATAATTCAGTGTTGGCCTTCATTTTGGTGCTATGGATCGAAATGCAGTACAGCGTATGCCTCTTTGTGTGGGTATGACCCCAAATGAAGTTTTACATGAGTCAGAGTATTTTTCTGTTGCTCAGTCTGGGGTAGGCGTCACAATTCTGCTCAATGTTTTTGCTGATCTTATTGTGGTTATTCAGCTGTTTTGTGTCTCAAGTAGTGACCAAAACATTGGTGGTTTTGATCTAGCTGTAATTGCCATCTTTTTTGAAGATCTTTCAGAGCTGCGTTCATTCCTTTGACGGGTCTAAAAATCAAACCTGTTTCAAACACAAAATTTTCTTAAACATTGATTTTTCTTCGAATATGTTTTTTTTAACCCTGATTTACTTTAAACGAACATTTCTTGAGAAGTGTGTTGGATGAAATGAGAATAGCACACTGCAGCAGGTAAGATAGAAGTACTGCTGTTTCCCGGGTTGTTACTCTGGGTTGTTACGCTGTAGGTTTGCTGATGCCTAGTGATGTATGAGGGGTCCCGCAGGCGGATGGGATGTGCGGAGCCGCAGGTGCAGTGGTGCAGGGCCGTCGCTCCTTGTCGTCCTGGGCAGGCTCGTGGTAGCAGCGGGGATGTGGGGAGGGACCTAGCTACGCTTTTGTCCTTTTAACACACTGGCCAGGCCAGTGTCTGTCCCAGTCTTTGTGTGGCACTTTGTGAAACATGTTTTATTTTTCTGTAATTGACAATACAGCCTTAATTAAGCCCTGTTAGAAGTGTCATATGGGCAAATTCATCATGTATGCAAGCGGTGTTGCATGTGACTTCCCATCACCGTGCAGTGGTTTTCAGCAGTGGGTGCTACTCGCATCCCAAGCTGCGTAGTAAGTCACGGAGCACAAGATTGTAACGGTGGCCGCTGGCTGAGGTTGGCTGCCTGAGGAGGATGGAGAAGAGCCTGAGTGAAAGGGGGCCTGTGAAATACAACAGGAGCTGGCAAATGCCGTTCCTGTGTGCAGCAGCTTAGGGGGGTGAATGGGCAACATTTTGATAGCTAAAGTATTGTCTGCGTTAATAATGGCTGAGTATAAACCAGGTCTGTCTCCCTCTGTACGACATTTTGAAGGGAAGGTCAAGTACAACCAACATAAAATGTAGAAAGCTATGTTTTTAAAGATGAAGAAAATTCACAACTTTTGAGCATTTCATGTGTTTTAACTCCTTAAAAATCTTTCTTATAAAAATCATATCAACTACAACCTGGGGATATAACTGTTCTTTGGTAGATTTGGTAGTTTAAAGTAAAACACTGACTTTTCTGGCCTTGATGTCAGGCCCAGTATGTAGATTTGCAGGTGATAATTTTCTCTGAATTTCAGTGGAGAGGTTGCTAATAATTGTAATATTTAAAGAAATGAAAAAAATTACATTTCTGTTTGCTGATCAAATTTGCCTGTAGTAGCATGTATATATATCCTGTGTTTGGGATTTAGCTTTTTTTGCATCGCTTTGAAGTAAGGTGACGTTTCAGGTAAATGTAAGTCAACGGACATTTTCCCAGTGGCTGAAGACGTAAATCTTGCTGCAGTGATTCTTTGTGGGATGCTGATAGTTTTTTATTGTACCTTGTACAATGAAGGCATGTTTGGCAAACAATGTACAAGTTGGTTTTGGTGTGACAAGTCACCAGGCCCTAAATACACAGAATGCCTTATAAAAATGCTTAAAAGAAAAAAAAAAAAAAAAAAAGCCTCAAACTTTTATATCCTTAGGATTCAAATGTAGTGCATATTTATACAGCAGATGAAATACTCAAGTACAACAGATTCTTTTTCATTGAGCTGCGATTCACGTAGTTTCCTTGTGCATGGTGAAGGATACGGTGCCTTACCTGCCTAACCTTGAGAGCTGGAGACGCTTTCACCCAAATGTGCAAACCCCGTGTCAGTCGTATGGAAGCTCGTGGTGGTGGTGTCTTAGGGTGTAGCTCAGAGCCTGGGTCACCGCTGGCCCCTGGCCGCCGTTTGGGAGTTCCGCATGTGGCCGGCCAGGGAATTCCCTCGAGTCAGACGTTTATGTGATAACACGGGACTTTTGATCTTCCTGTTAGGTAAACTAACTATGTGAGATTATTTTTCAGATAAAACATTAATACAAATTCTCACATATATTTTCCCCACTATATATCATGATACAAATGTCTTTTTAAATTAACACTGCTAAATATCAGGCCTTAAACTGTACAAGAGGTGTATAAATGGCTGTTGCTGAGCAACAAGACAGAAAATATGCTCCATGCCCAGAAAATGCTACTGCCTTTAAGAAAATTGATAATTTCTGTTTTGATTCTTTTGCAACGTTAAAGGTGCCATTTCCCTCACGTCATAGGAAGAATTTAGATGAGTCAGTCAGAGGTTTTGCAGCAGCCTGCTTGTCATGGAAATGCTCTACTTTCCAATCCCTCCTGGTTAGTTGCATTTTTATGAAAGGAGAGTAAAGTCTTGTCTGTCTTTTCAAACTGCAACCAGCAGCATCGCTTTGTTAATAGAAGCATGGTGCTTCCTTGGGACTGCCTGCGTATCGCAGGTCAGATAGCAGAAATTTTAGTGCTTTCAGTAGTGGAAGAAATGGGACCTCTTCCCGGCTCGTGCGTGCGTGATCAGGATGTCTTTGTAGGGGATCCAGGTGGGTCAAGTTAAGACTTGTGTTCGACCTGTTACGCACCCAGCCATGCATCTGCTTACATTGTTAATATAAAAGGTAAACTTTTCTGTTTCAAGTGTTTCTAGGCTCCATGCTGGTGGCCACATGAGCCAAGTATAAGGGAAAATACAAAGCCGAAAGGAAATTATTCTAATAGCATCAAATTATGTTTTCAGAGCAACCCCAGGCAAGGAAATCACACAGCTCAGGAAATCCTTTTCTAATAAGTTAGAATGTTGTATAGATAAGTTCAACACTTGGCAGTGTGAACTTGTACAACTTTGTAGTCTGTTTTGTGGTTATGCCTTGCTAACGTCGACAGTTTTCTTTTTCCAGCCTAATAATGCAGCCTGCTCTCTCCGGGTGGCCGTGTTCAGTTAGCAACAGGTTCACATTGAATGCTTTTGGTGAAATTTAGCTTTGACTTTTACCATGTGTTGCTGTTCCATTGGCTCCTTCAGCTGGTGCTGCCAGAATTGACGGTATCTCTTTGATCCAGATATTAACGAGCTGCTTTATTCCTAACAAAAAATGAGGTCATCCTTGAAAGAGAGAGCGTCTCTTATAAGTTTTTTGTGGTTAACACCTGAAAGGCTGTGGTTTTTGAGGCTGTAAGTAAATAAATAGATGATCTCTGCTGAAGTGAAAATTGTACAAGTTCACTTGTATGGGTGGATCTTGCTGAGAAACTAGGGACAGCTTTTTATGAGTTGAAATTTCCTTTTTTTTTTTCCTTTTCTTTTTAGGGTGTAGATCATTTCATGAACTCTTTCAGCTCTTATCAAAAGAGCTGTTAAGCTGGGAAGATAGCTGTATCTCCTTCTGCAGAATCTGTGATTGTGCAATGGAAGTGGAAAACTATTTGACTGCTGAAGCGACTGCTGAGCCGCTTGCATTGCTAATTCCGTTCTGTCAGCAATGTCAATTAGTACTTCAAGAGGTTAATATCTCAGAAGAGAGGCTTTGTGAGTCATATGGTCTCATTTGATAGATAATTATTATAGTCTGCTGATTCCTTCATGTGATCTAAGATGAAATCATGAGGTATGAGAGAATACTGTGATTTCCTATTATATTTTCTTATTATATAAAATCGTGATAATACAGCTAGCTTTCTGACCCACCAGTGAAAAATGAAAACTTCTCCCTGTATTTTTTTCTGCTGTGCACTCTTTTAGAGTCACTACATAGAGATCACTAAGCCATTGCCTTCCAGCAGCCCAGCTTGTCTTCCCTTGAACAAAGTATGGTGTTTCCACGCTTCCATGTGATTTTGGAGGTGGTGGGGTTTTTACATCAGTCTGCTGAGGCTGGAAGGGAGTCTAAGAAAGAAACTGAGTTTTGATATAGTCCTGTCAATATGCATTTAATTATTTGTTTTCCTTCTGAATTCAAGGGTATCTCATCTGTGTGCCTTACATTTTCATTCTGATTTTTTTTAAACTAGTTTAGAGTAAGTGATGGTCCTGTGAATGCTCAGCTGGAGATAGCTGGCTGCTGTCTCCAGCCCAGAGTGCCAGCATGATGGTGTGGCTTTGACGTAGCGTGGGAGGATGGGCTGCATGTCCTCCTCTTGCCTCTTCCAGTCCTGCATCTCCGATGAGGACAGGAAGAAGTCATCAGTGGTGAGCCAGAAACATACGTGCAGGGGAAGTACAACATTATTACCTGGGTAGCAAAGCTAAGTTTATTAGAGCCAAATCAATACTGAAATGTAAAGCACAAGTGATGCTATCGGTAAGCTTGGGTTATCATGAAAAGTAACAATATTTACCTAAAATTTCATTCACTGCCTTTCCTTAAGTAAATCATGCTGTTATCTCCCCTATCAGCAGTTTTATTCTGGTGGTTCAAAACTTACATTGAACCATTGCAAAGAGTAATATATTCATTGATCGTAGGGAGGCACAATTTCAGTACAGTTCATTTGTTTCTTGCCATAATTTTTATTGTCATTTCAGTGCATTTTTAGGCTAGAATTTGCTTCCCTTTTTAGAAGGCTGATTTGTAAATCAGTCTCTAGAAGTTTGTCGTATTTTAGTCTTATTTTAATGTAGTCATAAACATGATTTTATATACTAGTAAATAAAGAGGGATGAATGGTAGACATACTCGAGTAAGGTATTTCCCGAGAGAGAGGCCCTGGTCCTGTTTCTTCTGGTGGTGGTGCTTTGTTTTCTGCTATAGGGTTGGATCCCACTAAAAGCTAGGCAGCAATGGGATTTTAACATCAACTGATTATGTATAAGATAGAATGAAAACCTGATTTTGCAAATCATTCTGCTAAATTAATGAGGTGAGAATGTTGTGAAATGATTCAATGCTTATAATTAGGAACATCTCTCTCTTTCCTCCCACCTGTTCTTTTTACCAGGTGTTTTCTTTGGCAGGGATTTAAGGCTAGGCAGTGATGCTAGAGATGAAAAGCTACAGCTTAGTGCTCATAGGATGACTTTAATATCTGTAAGGTTATGTCATGGGGAAGGTTCAGCTGTCTGTAGTAACCCAGTTTCTATGGTGATCTGTTTTCTGCTTTCTCTTTCCCTTCTCTAGACAGTAGAAAATGTACAGTTTCAGCTGAATAAATTAAAGGTGCCTATTTCATGCTGGCATAGATCACGTAGTTAGAAATTGCTACGCAGCATTTGCTGCCTGAAGTTAACGCTATTTGTGTCTTACAAGGCTGCTGCCTTTTTTACATCAGGAAACTTTTTTTTGTGTAGCCTAGAGGAGACCAGCCTGCTAACCTGTTTTGCTAGACAGTATTTAAATGCTTTCCTCTTTCGTACTACATTTACTTTGCTTTCTGTTAATTACTGTGGTGAGAGGGAAGCAATAGCCCATCAGAAATACTGGGGATGGGGAACTGCTGCTGTCGCGGGGCAGGGGGGTGTGGAGCCCGGGCAAAGGGTGGTACGCATTCGGTCTTCAGCTGTGCCTGACACTGGAGCATCTTTGTGTTAAACTAAAAAACGTCCCTGCTTTCTGGCAGGATTTTGATTTTTTAGTTGGGTTTTTTTGTTGTTTAATAAAAGAGAGTTCTGTGAACAGGTGCATCGGGGTAAGTTTGGATATATGTGTGTTTGTGAAGTTTTTCAGGGAATCCTTTGTTTGAAAACCAAGTGGAAAGGAAAGAAGACATTGCTCCGGAGTGCCCTGCTTGACTCTAATGCTGCACCTCTGTTGTCACATCCTGGTTGATCATTTTGGAATTATTCTGTAGTATGTTTGTACTTGCATCGACACATACGCTTGTTAGCACACACCATTTTAACTCAAATGAGGTTTCTTAGCCTGCGAGTTGTGGATACAGCAGGGCTGAAAACAAACAAATAAAAATCCAAACATCCAAACCATGGCTTCTGCTGCTGGTTTCGTTTCCCAGCTGCTCCACTGTTTGTTGGCCTCCATTGCTGTTGTATACAGTGCTCTGTGAATGGCAAGAGCACATACTGAAGAGTTGTTTTGGGAATCTTTCATTTTTCAAATAATTCATCAATATTCATATCTTCTGGGGGACTGGGGAAGAGGGTATGTAAATAATATAGTAATATTGCACTTTTGTACTGAAAACAATAGCAAATATATATGAAACTAATAAAACTCAAAGAAAAAACCCCTACAACCACACATTTACTACAAAGAACAAAGTTTCTTGTCTTTGTATAAAGTAGATTCTTAGGGCTGGCATAAACATCCCGTGAAGGTGAAGAAAGACCAGGTGTGGGAGCATAACATATTCTGTAGTGGGAACAATGAAAGTGGATTTTTAATTCTTTATTTCATTATTTTTCTCCTTTCACTCGGAGAGAGAATTGGTTTACATGTATGGCATAAGCTTTTCAGGAGTTCAGGAGCCTTCTAGATGAAGGCAGCGGCAGTGCTTTAAAGGCTGCAGTGTGTTAAGGGTAAAAGCCATTGATTTAGGCTGTTGTAAGCTACTCATGCGCACTGTTCTTGAGAAGCATCCTGGGTGTGGGAAGCAAATTGCTTTGTGAAGTTCTAAATAATCCCAGGCACTGAGCCTCCCTGGCAGGCTCCAGGTAGGCAGGGTGTGTAGCCCTCTCCTGGGCCAGGGGCTGGGGCTCCTCGGGTCTCACTCCCCAACCCTGCCTGTGCTGGACACATTTTAGAAGAAGGGAATATGAAGTTTGGTCTTTCAAAAAATCCCTAGTAGAAACAAGAAGTTCTTCACTTTAAGTAGTGGGAAAACTGGGTTAATAAGGGGGGGGAAGCTTGAGCGTTCTTTGAGGCAGAAGATCTATACAAAAATAAGTTGTGTAAGATTAGGTGATGAAGCTGTATGACCGAATGCATTTTTCTCTGCCATCAAATGCCGTGGTTTGAAAAAGACATTACAGTTATTTGGAAATAATTTAATGGATTTGCAACATGGCTGCACCTCTAAAGCCAAGAAGCTGTTTTGTTTGCAAAGATGCTGGGTGTGGGATGATCTCAGTGCTCTCTAGCATTGCAAGAGCATCAGTTCAGAAGCTTTACTATATTAAAAATGTCATAGCCTTTTCCTTGTGTTACTCAAGAGCTGTTTTCATATGTACATACTTGCATGTACATGCAACTGTATAAGTAACTAGATGGTTTCCATACACCTTTAATTGATTCTTGAATATGAGATAACCATTATATCTTCACTAATTTAAAAATATGAATATTCTTTATGTTTTTGAAAACAAGTCATATGTTTGTGCTGCATTACTTTTATGAATAAAGTTTGGGGGAAAATGGTCATTAACTGGAATGCCGGTTTGGTTTTTTTTCTATTATTTGGAGGCCTTTTCAACCAAATCTTTTCAGATTTTTTCTTTTGGCATTCTGGAGATAATCCATTTTAAACTTGCCCTATTTGCAACTACAAAGGAAAGAGCTTTTAATACTTGAGATCAGGTAGCTTTGCCTGAATTAACACAGATGTGCCAAAGTGTTCTCTTAGGGGAAAAAAAAGCTATATAATGTTATGTTGCAAATGTATTTAGAATCTGCTCAGAAGAGTTTCTCCAAGAAATTTTTTTGATAGCCAAGTTTTTGATCTCTCTGAAAACACATTTTTTTTCTTTGTAGATTTTCAGCATTGAACGTGTACCTTGGAACATTATTTTGCATGGAAAATGCCCTTTTCTTTCCATGTAGGCAATAAAATTAAGCTTGTGTAGCCTTTTATCCATATCCCCTTTATCCATATCCAATAAGAACAACTTATTCACCTCAGATGTACTAATTAACTTGTCTCTTGCTTAAGGGTTTGGCTGTTAAACGTGTATTTAAAAAAAGAAAAAAAAAGTTTTGGTGCCACGTGTACTGATGATATAACTATACTGCACAAAAAGTCACTGATCTTTTGCTGTTGTTTTTGTATTGCAGTATGCTAGGGTTTGGATCCCTGATCCAGAGGAGGTCTGGAAGTCAGCAGAACTTCTCAAAGATTATAAACCTGGAGATAAAGTCCTCCAACTTCGACTTGAAGAGGGCAAGGTAGGTCTACGTATTGTTCATAAGCTGATTGTTCTTGCTCTTGACTGGAGACTGATGTATCTAACACAGGAAGCTGTATTGTCAAAATATATCCGTATTTATGTATGTGCAATTATTCTTGTCCACCGACTTAGAGTGGTATGTTTTTGTGTGACAAATTGTACTGTTTATTTACAAAAATCCATTTTGTCTGATTTTAAGAAATAAAGTAAAACATGTTGCTTTTATCCAACTGCCTGTTACGTTCAGTTGCATGATCTTTTTCTACTTATGCCATTAAAGCTATAACCCTGGTTTGATATTCCAGTGAGAACAGCGTTGCAGATAAAGAATTGTGACTTTTAAGTTGAGCATAACCAGCAGAAGATTAATAATGATAAAAAGGGGCAAGGATTAAGAGCATTAATAGAATGATGCTGTATATGGTGTAGAGAAATGGTGACAAGTCTATGAAAAGCTCACAACCTTCTAGTGAAGGCCTGTTCATTTTTTTTCATGCCATTTAAATGGTTATTTAATTTTAGTATATCATGATGGTGATCCCTCAGATCTTCTCATGGAAAACAAAGATCTACTGCAGTTGGTCAAATATTTATTTTTAATTTCTTTTCTTCTTACTACTGGCCAGCTTAGATCCTATTTTCATGTAGAGACCTGCATAGCCATGAAGTAAAAAAGAACAGATTATATATATAGAATAGCTTCTAAATAAAATATTTTACTTGAATGCATTTCAATCTTTGACTCACTCACATTTCTTATATGGCAAGCTGAGTACAACCTTTTTAATGTGACAAGATTAATTCCCCCCCCCCCCCGATATTCCAGGCTATGTGATGATGCTGCACGCTTGAGTATTGCATGTAGCAGAATGGGGGTGTTTGCCAATTAAGTCACATTGTGTGGGGACAAGAAAATAGCAGGTAAATAAAGCAGTTTTAGATCTAGAGACAGATGCAATTAAAACATCTACATTAGAGATTAATTTATATTTGCAAAAATTGCAAGTAGCATTTTTTTCAGTTCATGTGTTCTTCATGGCGTTCTGCCAACATTCTTGTGTCTTATTACTGTGTATGAAGCTGGCTATAGACTGATGGTAATCTGCTTCCTCTGTCTGTTCTGCTCAAGAGGAAGATAATATGAAAAACTAGTTAGATATATGATATAACATATTTTGTTTTATTTAATAAAAAGATTTGACAGCAAAAGAAAGGGGTTTGCTTAAGCAATAGTTGAAAAAGCTGATGTCTCTTTATAGTTGCCTGTTGCATATAGAAAACCCTTTTGGGAAATTTTAAATTCCATTTTTGGAGAAAGAACTGCTCCTTCAAATCACCAGATAATTTAAATATTGCATTGTGTTTTTGTGGCTTGGGCATGTTTTGCTGGGAAGAATGGTTGGAGGAACTGAATGAGGAAACCTAAGCACCAGCTCTTTCAGCATGCGTTTCCATTTGATTTTCAGGACCTAGAATATTGCCTAGATCTGAAGACCAAGGAACTCCCGCCCTTGAGAAACCCTGACATACTTGTTGGTGAAAATGACCTCACAGCGCTCAGTTATCTCCATGAACCTGCTGTTTTACACAACCTCAAAGTTCGATTTATAGACTCTAAACTAATCTATACCTATTGTGGCAAGTACTGTCTTTTCGTACCATAATCTTTACAGAGAATGCTGTAGACAGGAAAAGGAAAGTTGATTATTGATATGCGTGCTTTTAACTTAAAATCATTTAATGATAGGACATGTTGGGCTGTTCTTAGGAAAGTCCCTGTGTTTGTGGTCATTAAGTGCATCAAATAGACTTGACAGTATTAAGTTTCAGAGAAGATTGACTTGCTGTATCCCTCTAGCTTCCCAATGGACTCTGTTTATAAAATGTGCATTCAGCAATTTTAGCTTGCCAATGGGATTCCTGGCTGGTTGGTGTTCCCCTTAGGCTTCCTTAGATAGGCATGGGCTGGAGGAGAGCTTCGCACGGTCCAGATGCAGGAGGCTAACCGTGCTGTTTGGTGGATTTATTGCCTACCTCTGCATCGATCTCCTCTGTCTCTGTACAGAAGATGCCAGTTTTCTTTTTCATGTTTTCCAATCAGTGCCACTACAGGACTGAATTTGTAACAGTGCGTGAGCCAATGCTTGTCCGTTCACAATTATGAACAATCTTGGTTTTAAAACTGAACTTACAGTAGAGGTTACCCAAAGTTGTAATTGCCTGTGATATTTTCAGATGGCCAGAATGAGGGAAGTTACTTTAATGATCAGTTCGTCATAGGTTCAAAATTGCAGCCGAGTGGTCTATTTTCAAGAAACATTGTGAGATAATTTTGGCTTAAAATTTAGATTTCATCCTTCTGGGCTTTTTTCTGTATGTGCGTGTGTTTCTTTCAAATCTCAGTGCTTAGTCAAAATACATTGCTAACTTTTAATATAACCTTTCACTATAAAAAACTTTTTAAATTTTTCAAATATTCAAATATGTACTTTGGATATCGTGTTATTGCATAAGAAACATTTAAGTCATTGGTGGATTTTTTACATTTTTAAACTGAGTAAAACAAAACATATAATATGATGATGTGATTGCTAGAAACAGATATTGAAAATTTCCTCCTCATAATTGTCTGATTAAGGCAAAGACACATTCTTCCAGTAGGTGTAGTCAAATTATCATTTGCATATTCATTGTAGCTCAGTTTATGCCAACAGAAAACATACCACATAATTTCTTTTTAAATATGCAATTTAACTTTGTCTCTAATCAGACTTTTGTAGGGCAGTCCCAGTTCTGGGTATTGCATGCTAGAGTATATTGAGCCTTCCTGATGTCATCATATATTTGACTTGCTGTTTATAATTTCATTGTACTTTGCGCTACTTCGCAAACTGTAGAGTAGGGAAGTCACGTTGCAAGGTGGCCCTTGACAGGTATCAGCTAGTCGTGACTGCAGGTCTCTGAAGCAGGAATTTGTGTTTTGCAGCTGAAGGCCTTGTCCTGTCCTGGTCTGTATACCAAGGGTACCCCAAGGGTCAGATTTTCCTCTTCTGGTCACTGTTACAGCTCCACCCATGTGGATGGGTACGGAGAGCTAAGGCAACCAGCACTTTAAACATATTGCGGTGGGCAGACTGCAGGCTTTAATGTCCTGCCACATTTTGCTTGCTCCGGCTATTCCTAATCTGCGGATGCTCAGCAAAGTGCATCTGCTCCCAGTCCTGCTCTCAGCAGTGTCCAGACCAGGGGGGACTGAATCAGACTTTGCCTCCCTCTGCTTGCAGCCAGCCTTCATTCCCGTAGGAGTGGGAAATGATTCATACCCACGTCTCATCCCATCATGCAGTCAGAGCATGACTAGAGGCACAGAATAATTTAGGTTGGGAGGGACCTCTGGAAGTCTTCAGTGGAGCTCCCTACTTAAAACGGGTCTGACTAGATCAGGTTGCTCAAGGCCTGGACCAGTCGAAGTATCCGAGTATATGAGCATCTCCAGTGATGGAGATACCGCAGCCTCTCTGGGCAACCCCTGCTGAGGGTGCGTGTTCTGGTCCCGGCACTGGGAAACCACCTCAGTTCCCCCAGTTCAGACGTCGTCTGTGTTTCTGTCCCTAGTGCCCCCACGGCAAAGCTCTTGATGGGGGGACGTTTTGTGAAAGGGCTTTTGTGCAACTGGGGTCTCGTGGCCTGAGCTTGTAAGGGGTTTTCAGTCTTGAGTTTTGTGGTCCCGTGCCTACTGATCCCCGCGAGGTAGGGATGCCTACCACCATACCCCTCCCACAAGACAGCCTGCCTGGTTTGTGTTTCGGCTGCTTGCAAACGAGCTCTGTGTTTAGCATCATTTAAGAGGCTTTCAAAAGGAATGTGCTGTATGCTAGTTTTGTTTTGCTGTGTTTGGGAAAACATGTTTTCATGTTTTCCCTAGCGCAGCTTTAGTTGTGGGCTTGGCTGGTTTTATAGTTTGTCCTAGGGCTGGAGGGCCTTTATCTCTTCATGGAATGGGTCTGCCAAAGGGCCTGGGATGGCGGAGCTTGGTCGGCTGTTTTGCTTCCAAACAAGTCTCAAGCGATCATTCTGGGAACTGCGTGTGGGTTTATTAGAAACATATGGATCCAGTAGCGTGGGGGTTCCCGGTGGTCAAAGTGCGGGTGAAGGAGGTTTAATGCTAACTGACCTGAGGAATGCAGTATGTTGTGGATTTCTTAGCTGGGGATGTAGGCATATGTACGTTATGTTAGAAGCTAAGGAAAATAAAGTTGGCGTGTTGGCCTTTAAAAACCTGATCCTTTGGCCACGGACGTTTATCTTTCAAACCGCTCTATCAGTTCCCATCCTGAGTACAAGTTACTTCCCCTCTGCAAAGATTATTGCCTTAGAGCTCTGCTTGTGGAAGGGACTGTATTTGCCTCCTTAATCTGATTCACACATTAGCCAAGTTAGTTTAAATACCCCGTGAAGGTGGTTTGACCTAACCCAGCTGATTTAGCCTGAAGGAGATTAAAAACACTTTAATCCACCAAGAGAATTATGGTAACGTTATTCTCAACCAGCAGAACTAGAACTGGGACGGATGGATGTCCACAGCACTAGAAATTAATTCAGCCATGCTGTCCTTAGTGTAATATGTCAAATGGATATTAAATGCTTTAAAATTTCACTTTGAAGTAATCCAAACTTTTAAACAGAAAACCTCCTGATTTCTTAATTTCAAGTCAGCCTTTCACCAGCAATTCAGAGGTGATTGATAACGTTGCTTTACTGTTGGGAATATGAAATGAAGAATTAATGAAGGAAGTTGAAAAGTTACAAAGGAAAATACGAATGTTTACATGGAAATACTGCTATGGCTGTGATGAAAACTCAGTGAATACTGCTGGTTAGTTCAGATGTATAAAGTGCTGCCTGCTGTGCAGGAGAGAAAACTTTAATTTAATAAATTATTTATATTAATATCCAGTTTGTCCACAGATGGGTGAATACGTTCAAGATAAAAGAATTAGCTAAGAAGAATGGCAAAAAGAGTAGCCAGAGTTTAATTTAGTGTAATTGTAGGAATGAAAACACACGTAAATCTGATATGGGAAGGCCCATGATATTTCTTAAACCAGCAATATGACTTAGTGGAGAGAAAGAAAAGTTATATATAAATTAATCTGGATTATAGTCCTGTGAGACAGGCTGATTTAAAAGTTCCATAGAAAGCATATAATTCCTAACTTACTTGTTTTGGATATTTCCAGATGGTAGTTACTTGTTGATTTTACAGATCGCTACTGAAGTTAAATGATTTAGTATGCTGGAGCCTTGCCACGGGGCTGCTTGTTTTGAATTGAAGGGTTTATTTTTGCCAATGTAGCCAAAAGCAGGAGGGAATTGTCTGAAGCTTTTTTTAATGTCTCTTTGATGAGACTTGCAAGCCTGGGAGGCTCAGCTCGGCGGTGCGGCCTTACTTAACTTTTTCACAGTTACGAAGGGCAGATGTTAAAAACCAACACCGAAAATATTCCTCAAGTCTGCTAGTACTGAGGTCCCTTCCCCTCCCTAACACCCTTTTATTTTTTGGCTCATCATTACAGCGTTAGAACTTGGCATAAATTTTTATAGAGACTTTTCACTCGAGCTCCTGAGTCATTTCAGTGAAGTCGTGGCTGATGGAAAAACACTGACTCTACTCACATGGGCGTGTCTAGCCATAAAACTTGCCATATATTCAAAGAAATAGATCGAGGTCTCTCAGATCTCTTTGTGAAATATATTCTATTGTTGTTTAATGTTTTTGCTGTCCTTTGTGCTTGATCTGTAAATGCATGACAGGATTTAAAAATGGTATGATGCTCCCAGCAGCAGTGCCAGGCTATGGATGCTTTCACTTCTCTTCTCCCAGCTTTTCCATGGAAAATTTCTTAGGCAGACACCACAACTTTGTAATCTGCGTGGAGCAGAGGGCTGGGATCTGCACTGAGAACTGTGTGTGTGTGCATGTGAATTTCTGAGTAAATTTAGAAGCAAGTTGAGTGCTATGGAAATGCTTCTGGTGCAGGTTCTTCAGGGATGGTTTGTCCAAGGAGCGCAGCATGCTTGCTATAGTCACTATGCAGCCATCTGCACCTGCATTGTCACTTTTAGGCACCAAAATACATATGTAAGAAGAAATTGTATTTTTAAAATGGCCACAGTTAAAATTAGAGTTTCTTTTTTCCCCTCCTTATCACATTGTCAAGGTGAGGAGGAATTGCCATGTCAAGAGAGCACAGTTTGCCTGACACGGCTGGGTCTCATCTGGCAGTGATCAGTGTTTTCACCCCTGCACAGAGCAAATAAGTGTTCCCTACCCGTTGTAAATGCTGCAGGAGAGAAAGGTATAAATAATCTTTGTCAAATCATCCCTGTGGGCAGAGCAATCCTCGTTTCTCACGAAAAAGAGGATCATACCAAAAGCATTTGAGATCTCACTTTGTGGCTAGGGAGGATGTACAGAGTAAGGCTAAGTTTTCCTGTGCAGGGAGAGTAAAAGGATGGCATGAGTTTAGAAATGCCGTAGTAATGCGTGGTATTAAAAAAGGCAGATATGTGTTTAATTGGGATGGAAAAACTAGAAAAGGGAAAGTGTAAGTAGTTTACATGTATACATGTATTACATGTTATACATGTAAGTAGTATACATGTATAACATGTATACATCATGTTATACAGATGTATAACATGAGGCTTTTATGGTGCCTTCTAGAGTTGTAATTACTTAATTTCCTGACGTGACTGTGTACCGCTGTGTATCAGCCCTAGGAAATATGTCTACATATATTTATTTTTGATCCCTTTGAGCAGGAGGTTGTCCTGCCTGACTGGTAGAGATGCCCTGGAATCCAGATTACACCATGACTCTACTTCGTTGCTTGTTACAAAAACTGAAGATGTTATTCCTGGGCAAAGCATAATGGCTGAAGGGTTAACACCCTTCACATATCCCAACTGACAGTCAGTGAGGCCGTGTAGTAGTTATAATTCGCAAATCGCATTATCATTTGTAATTCACAGTAAAACACAAGGAAGTACAAAGCACGTTCATTGGTGTACTGCACTGAGCAGGCTGTATTTCAAGTCGACACACTCTGAATCTGGTTGTTACGTGCACGGTAGCTTTAGAAAAGGCAGATAGAGAGAAAAAGTAAAAAGTTGTCCCTGATGTGTTTCCTAAAGCAGGGTAGAAGTAAACTCTTCTGACACTTTTTGTACACAGAGCTGTGGTCAGAATAAATACCTGTTGGAGTCAGTAATATCGGATCCTTATTCTTCTCTAGTTAATATTTTTAGTAAGGTTAGAACAATAGTTGGTGTTAAAGCCATTTTTTGGTTTGTTTTATTTTGAAACAACTATTAATAATTCCTTTTGTTTAATTTACTTCATAGGTATCGTCTTAGTGGCCATAAATCCTTATGAACAACTGCCTATCTATGGCGAAGATATCATCAATGCGTACAGTGGCCAAAATATGGGGGATATGGATCCACATATCTTTGCAGTGGCTGAAGAAGCGTATAAGCAGATGGCCAGGTTTGTAGAGCACGAGTCTTAAATTCATTGTTTTTCTAAAAGAAATAAGACTTAAAATTTCTGGCCAACGGCCTTCTCTTTAATTTATAGCTCATGAAATATTTTGCAAGATCTGTCTTTTGTCCAGTGTTTTAGTACATTTCACAAGAGGATAAGTTGCCTAAGTTGGCAAACAGTAAAGCATTATGAATGCCATGGAGATCATGGCCGCTGACAGGTTAACAGGAATAACCACAGATCTTGTCAGTATTTAGGTCTAAAATTAGCCCAGTGCTTTATAAGATTGTGTTGTTTTAATTTGATTAGCAAAATGTGGAGATACTTTTTAATCATCAGTGGATTTTTAAAGATAAAAGTACCAGGTTCTTAACTGTTTCATATTTATATGTGATACTGACAACAGAAAAAAAAAATCCCTCTGCTTATGGGTGCTATTATAGGCTCCTAGTCATGTCGGTAAAGTCCCAGCTATGTAATCTGCCTGTGGCTCTTGTTGACTAGAATTACGAGGAAACAGAGGGACAATTGCACAGAGTGCCTGAAAACCGTGTCTCCAAGGACACTGTAACAGCTGCGGAGGAAATCCTTATTTCTTTAAATATTGCATGAAAATGAACTTGTCACCCAAGGAGAGTAGTTATTAGAAACTTCTTCCCCTTCACCCCAAGAGCCTGCCAATTCGAGGAGCTTTTGAAATACTTAGTTTCTAGAATAAAGATCTTTTGGGCTACTGTGTGGTCTTTGGTTAACAAGATGGGGTCCCTGGTATCCTCACTGGTTAGCTGCAAGCTATTGATACAGTTTTCCTTGTTGACAATACAGCCCATGACCAAATTAATCAAGTAAAACAGTGGCAGATCTCTGGATTAATTGCGATGGCCCTCAAGCCGTATTGCAGGAGGGGGAGGCAAGGGGAGAATAGGTTGAAAATGATAAAATATCCATCTTTGAAATTAGCTATCTGTTCTTTTAAGAGTCCGTATGAGAGCTAGAATGAATAAAATGCTCCGTATGCTGTGAAGTTAGTCAGCTGTGTACGTGAATATGGTGATTCATGATACCCACGTAATAGATAATTTCAAAAGAAAACAGTATGGTACAGTGCAACATTTAATGACTTAGGGTAATTTCAAAATAGCCAATTTTTCAAAAATACTCTACATCTGCACTGTTGAATGGCAGAGGTATTCACCTTACTTCCTTTCTGCTAAGAAAGTAGACATGTAATGTGGTATGGGAATATAAAGGCAAAACTGTGTGTTACGACAGTTGCATCGGCATTGTTGCCCATTTCAGTCTAGATCACTGTTGTTTTAAACAGACTTGCTACTGAGGTCCTTCTAAAAGCTCTACAAAGTAAGAATTTGTGAGCCTTACTTTACATCTGAGGCACGGTGCAGTGACCTGCAGTTATATGTCAGTGATGGATGTAATCCAAATTCCCATAATTTTTGTTCTTAATATTAACAAGTGGAAGTAAGAGATTGGAGGGGGATCTCTCTCCACTAGCTGCCTCTAACCACTATCTGGAACGGGCTTACCTCTTACCCATGTTGAAATTTTAAATTGCTGGATCGCCTGTGTTCTTGGTAGCTGAAGCCTGTGCAGTGGAGATTTCTATCTGCCACCATCTGCATTCTCTGCGGTCAGAGGAAGACTCAGAGGGCTGAGATTTTGGCTGGAGTTTCTGCTGTGGTTTTTGCTTTTTGTGTTAATTGCCTGCTCTTCAGCTCTCACTGTGCCCTCCAGCAATTCTGCTGTCCTGAATAACAACAAATAAGATGCAGTAGAAGTTCCTTTTTGAAACAAATTATGAGAAATTATATAAGCATGGAAATGATCTTAAATAATCCTTTTGCATTAATGAATTAATTCCTTTTTGTGTCTATAACATGCTAGAAACAATTTGTTATTCTTTTATGAATAACTGACAGTACTTTCATAGGTGCAAAATGAAATCTGAGCACACAATGAAAATTAAAAAAAATTCCTCTACACTGAAGTAATGATTTCATTGTTTATTTAGTTTCCCAATATTTATTTCCTTTCTCTCTCTCTCTTTTTTTTTTTTTTTTTTTTTTTTTTTGGCTTGTTTGTCTTTAAGAACTTTTTCTGTCATTTGGACATACTGGGTTTGCTCATTGAATTTCATTTTCTAATGCTGTTTCCAATTCCTTAATCAGTTGTCCTGCCCTTTAACTTCAGTGATACTTTCTACACTCTGAACAAATCACCTTTTACTCCTGAATTATGAAGTTAAAGAAAAAAATATGCAGATTTACATTTCTGCAGCTGGTTATTTAAAAATGGCAATCAGATTGTCTGTGACTATTTCATTAATGCTTTAATAATTGCATTGAATATTAATATGGTAGCTACTCATATGGCATTAATCTGCATTTATGCATGTAATTGGTGAGATTTATTTTTCTGTTGTTTCTAATCTTTCCTAGCTCCATGTTTAAATGATCACTGGAATAATTGGTCATGATGCTCCTATCCATACGGCTTCAGTGAGCTCTTCTAAATATTTACTCCTTAAGTCTTCCTGTTAATTTATAATTTAATGATTTATAATTTGTTCATGCCAGCTTCATTACTCCATCTGCTGTGGCTCGGAAACTCTTTCCACGTGCATGGTTGTAACTAAATGATCTCCGTGGTTGTCTTTAGCCATAGAAAGTGCCCCATGACAGCAATCAGGCAAACTAGTGATTGTACACTAAGTATTGGCATTGCGCCTTCAGAAAAAATACAGTGCAAAAATGTTGACTGCTGGAATGACAGGGATGGAGCTCACATCCGGCTTGTGCACGAAAAGTGATATTCACCGACTGCTTGGGGTTAATTGCAGTATAAAGCAGCACGTAAAGATACCTTCTCATGTGAAATTTTCCGCATAGAGAGCGCCGAATGGTGTGGTATGTGTGGGCTGTGAAGTGGTGTGCCCGTTTGGGCGTCCGTTAGTTCCTCTTTCAACAGCAGTTCTGTCGCCAGCTGCCAGTGGAGGGTTAGTGAGGAGTATGGCTCGTCTTTACCTGTAGCTGACAATCAAATAAGTGACTTTGCTCAGTAGCTTCTTGTCTTTTTCAGCACAGGAGAATGTGCACAGCTCTTTTAAGACTAATCTCATTTTGGATTATTATTTCTTTTCTCTCTCCCCCCCCCCCCCCCCCCCATTCCTCCCTTCCCATCTGTATCTCTGTGCCTTTTTCCTTTTCTCTCTCCATCTCCTACAGCTCCTCTGCACAGACTGACAGCTTCATTTCCAACACCTTTCCTCTGCTGTGCCCAAAATAAGCAATGAACTAGTTTTACAACTGCATTTAAATTGTGTTAGACTTAGGGTTACGTACGCCTCATACTTACCAATAACTTTATTGGTTTGGGTTGTATGACCCTCCATACGGCAGCTGTAAGGGTTCCAGAGCAGATCTCTTCCTCCGTCCGAGCAGGAGGAGATCCACCCGCGAGCGTGTCCCGGCGGGAGGGAGCAGGATGGGGCGGACGGGGACCTGTCCGAGGGGCTCCCGCCTGCCTCAGGGCTTTCCTGCACAGCAGTCGGGGGGCTGCTGTGGTTCTGTAGGAACAGCTGTAACAAGCTGTGCTTTTGGAGAGGGCTGGGCCCTGCACTCGGAGGTCTCTCTCTTCTCACAGGTAGGCAATGTATTCTTCATGGATGGCTTGCTTCATTTGAGCAAACATATACAGGTTCGGGACAATGTTTAAGGCAGATGAGCGATTTAAAAGGAAGTAAATTATTATTGAAGAACTTACTTTTGTCTCAGAAATATGAACCACGATGTCAGCATGTGGGTGTTTGCATGTGTTGAACCCTTTGAACTACAATGCATACCACTTTTGTAAGTCAGCATTTCCAAATTATTAACAAAAAAGAAGTTCAGTCCTCACAGTTACCCCTCTGTGGTAAATATGAAAATTGAGGCAAAGTATCAGTTGGCAACTATTTGATTTTTTTTTTTTTAAAGCATTACAACTTCAGTAGGAATCGTAACCATCAGCAGGTGCAGCTCATTTGCTTTGTAATATTCAGTAGAAGCCTCTGTTTTTAACTGTATGGTTTGCAATAAGAGGAGAGGTTGATGATTATACTCTTGAAACTGTTAAGAATTGCATTAATGTATGAGAGTTATGATTATCAGTTTCCTAACACTATTGGGGAAAGAAGTTCTAAATCACTCTTACGCAGGATCCCTTCGCCTGCCTAGTAAGGGTATATTGCAGTAATTAAGATAATGTTGTTTTTATCAGCACTTTGTTGGTCTGGTTTATTCCATCCTACTTGTGGTTGATGACAGATACAGCAGAGTTCAGTGCTTTTCAATTTAATAAATTAACTTGGAGATTTCCTTCTGATTAATTAGTAAAGTTGTCTAGCAAAGTGCAAGTTGAAAGTAACATCTGCAAACAGAATTACATACTGATGAGATCCCTATAAAACTCAATGAATACCAGGACGGAAAGCAACAGTGTTGAAAGCGTCATTCTCCAAAGTTTTGCTTTTTCTGTTTGGACAAAGTATAGTGATTTATTCAGTGTTAGTGTGTATCTTTTTCATTAAATTACCTTTAATAAGCAGGCTGCCTCTCTGTTTTGTCAGATTTTTGGCATATGTCTGATGGCTCTCAGCTACAGGAAGATTTTTTTCTATCACTTTTTGTTCAAAAGGAGCTTGGTGAGTTGTTGAGTAGGTGTTTTGAAAGCACCTTGACTGACAGTCTCCAGTTATCCCAGGCATCCCAAGATGATGTCCTCTTATAAAAATGCACGTTTGATCAGCTGCTGCTTTGCTTCCAAGTGTCTGATAAATGGATACTCTATTCTCCCCTGGCAGAAGTCGGGAGGGGGATGTTTAACAACCCATCACAGATCTGCATCCAGTTATGAAATGAGAGCCTCCTGCGGTGGGCACTGTACAAACATACAAGGGCCTTCTTTGACTTACGGCTTTGACATATGACTTTTTAAATGAGATACTTACCTTGAAAAGAGATGGTACTTTTCGGGTTCTGTTGTTAAAATTAGAATGGAAAGGGAAATTGTCCTTTCTGTTGAGAACAGATGATTTTGGAATAGTCTCTTATACTTTGGCTCTGATATTTTATATGATCTTACGGGTACAAGACAGCAGATGGGGTAATCAACTTGACGTAACATCAGGGACTTACTAATCTGAGCAGTGACTGTTTTTAGGCAACAAAAGGGTTAAGCATGGTCATAGCTGGAAGCTAGAGTTCATGTGAGGTGTCCTGCTGGTAGCTAAGCAATGAGCTTTCCTAAACTATTGCAGGAGTGATCTCTGACTAATCCCTAGATAAATCAGTTGCATAGCGCTGGCTCATCTTTGTGCTCCTCTGGAGTGCAATCTGTCATGATTTTGCAGCATGTGCTGACCTCAGTTTTCTTCATTTGTATGTGTTGAGAGATGTTACCATGAATTCATTATCTTTTCACCTTTTGCCATTTTTACAGTCAAGAGTTGTGTTTCGAGGATACAATTAAAATGGCAAGTGGTGCAATTTGTTAATTAAAAAAAAAAAAGTACATTGGCTGATTTTGAGATTATTGCAGAACGTTTTTACCAAGCTGTTGTTGAAGAGAACCAAAAGACGCTTAAGAACTTGAGGTGTTTTGTAGTGGCTGAGTTTGCAGCTGGAACAGACTCAAGAGAATTCAGGTTATGTATAATAGTAGTATTTCACCTTTGTTTGGCACTTTCCATGAGCAGATCTCAAAGTCCTCTACAGAAGAGATCGGTATCATTATTTCCATTTGGTAAGTTGAAAGAGACAAGGGGAGCTTTGGCAAGTTCTCCAAGGCAGCAAAAGCAGGGCATAGAGGCCCTGAATCGAAGATCCTGATCCAGTGTCTGATGACTTGGATCACACCAGCTTAACAATAAAATATGTGAGAATAGAGTATGTAATTGATAGTGCAGCAGTTAAATGGGTTTCCTGGTAACATTCTCCCAAGGCTAATCTGTTTTCAATGTACAAAAATGAACCTGGTGTATTTTGCATGCCTTAATTTCCTGCAGCGTTAAGGGGTCTCTGTGCCAGGTAACATATATTGCATAATAACGTTTGCTTTCACGGAAGGCTTCATGTTTTCCAGGCACTTTACAAGCATTCACCAAAGTCTGTCTCCTCTGATACTGGTATATCAATTTCTGCTTGTATAGAAGACAAGTAAGGCAGAGATGGTGTGCTGTGACCGTGCCCGGATCAGCCCAGAGCTGGTCCCAGGCACTGAGCTTCCAGCCCCTGGTCCTGTGCTCAGAATGTCCTCTTTTCTCTAGCGGCTAAAGAAGATGTCGGTGAGAAATGCTGTTAGGTTTAAAAAGCCAGTTAAACTGGAAATATATTTAGAAATGTGGTTAAAGAACATGGTTTGTTGGACTAATGTTTCATGCCTATTAAAAATGAATGACTTTACAAAGAATTAATGTACTGCTTAGTCGGGAGCAATTGTTGTGACTCAAGGTGCAGCTGAATGTGCCTCTGAATTGTTAATGCGTGGCATCTGTGAAGAGTGGGATCTGTCAGGTCAGAGCATGTTAGATCCAGATAGTCAAAATAAACTGATGGGTACAGGGTGTGCTGGTGGAACAGACCAAGAAATGGGGCTGCTGTTCTGGGCAAGAAGTGATGCTTGCTCCTGGGGCATAGCACCAGGAACTCACTTTTTCTTTTCTTCCCCCACCCCCCCCATCACATCGCCACAGAATGGTTCAAAGCACTTTAGTCTCTAATAATAATCCTTAGTGCTTACATAGCACTTTGCACATTCCGGGCGTTTTACGAAAGTTACCTTGTTAATCCACACAACAGCCCTTTGAGGGTGGAAAAAATAATTATCTGTGTCAGGCCGCACCTTTTGGGATGTGCCAATACAAGTGAATTTGGAGGCTTTGGCACTGGGAACGTCGGGATGACGTGGCTCTGCGGGGAAGGAGGGGCTGTGCCCGCTGTGCAAAGGAGCGCTGCAAGGAGGAAAGTTTAAAAATGAGGGGAGAGGGTTTCCTGCAGTACAGGTGAAGGTAGAGCGCTGGGGTGGCATTTATCAGTGCTGCCTGGTTGAAGGGGAGACTTCTCCAGAGGATGGGAGAGGGGCTCAGCAGCTACGTGAAGAGAATGGAAAGATGTACTTGCATTATGCGGGCTATTGGAAGCAGTTGGAAAGTAAGAGGACAAAACGGGGGTGCTTTCCCATGCTAAGGGGGCCAAGAGCCAAATCTAGAAACAGGGGATAACAGAACTTATTTAGGGCTGCAAAGAACTTTGTGATTAAAATAGTTTGTTCAGAAGGTTGACGAAGGGCAAGATGCTGTCTCCTGCCCTCGATGAGAGGTCACGGGAAGGCTGCCCCCGGACCTGGCTGCTGCTGTTCTCGACCGGTCCGAGAGCATTAGAAAACTGCTGAATGAATTCTTATTTATTTATTTATTGAACAGTTAAATTACTTCTACTTGAAAAGCAAATCCTGGGTTTGTAGAGTTGCCAGTTTTTATAATGGCTCCTAACAGATGCTGCACACCCTGGGCTGAATTTCAAAGGCCTTTGCACTGAACAAGTGCTGTTAAACATGTACAGCCTTGTTTGCTGCCACACAAGACCCGTGCTTAGGCAAAGGTGAAGCTAAATATATTGCAGTGACTCGTATTAAACCTTCCAGGGCTGGTGGGTTTTACAGCTGCCTTTCATTTTAGGGTACATGTAAAAAGCAGTTTTGGTCTTTTAGAAGAGCAAATAACTGTAACAATGGAAGCATCACACATAAGTGGAGCACGATTGCCCAAAGGGTGAACCTGGGACCTACCCTGATGGGGGACTGGGAAGGGCATGTGTTGGGGAGAGCACAGGCTGGTGAGCTCTGCAAAAAAAATCCTCGTATCTCTCCCAAACCACATTTTGTGCTGAAAAAAGAAGAGTGTTCTAGGAAAAAAAATACTGATGTATTTTGGTTTCAAGTTTACAATCACTGGTATTTTTAGGAAACACTATTTATTTCAACATTCATTGAAGTCAGACCTATTTAGTGAGCCTTCAGATGAGGTGTGCAAAACCTTATCATTTCATCTTATACCACGGATTTGTCCTTCTGTTGCTTTATTCTTTTCCCTGCATTCATCTGCTATGCATCCTCTTTCCTACATTGGAAGATGCCCAGTCCCTTGAAGGCAGTGCTCCCTTTAGCCTGCTGGGGCTGGCCTTCTGCGGCTGGGAAGTGCCTTCCTAAATTTCTTAATAAGTTAATGAACCTGCTTTCTGTGAAGCTCACAAAACATTCGATACTAGAGAGCTCTTAACTTCATATTGATACCTGATGAAAGCTGATGGATTTCACATGAAGGGAGTTTAAAATCTTTTCTGTGAGTAATTATTCCAAGATTGAATAAGCTGTTTGGAATGGGTGGAGTATTAGATATATTTCTCTATTACTATAACATCAATACTTCTACGTTATTTGGGAACATTGATAAAGCAGTTACAACGACATTTAGCACTTCCACACTGCTTTTATTTTCAGTGCATTGTGTAAACTTCTTTTATTTCATCTTATCAATGAGGAAGTTATTTGGTAAAATTTTCTGTGCTCTTGTTTTTGTTATAGCTGCCTCATGGGGGGGGACTGATCTTTATTAAACAGATTTGTTTAGTCATGCTCTCAGATACAACGAAGTGTGAATGTTCTGACTGTAGATACTGCAAGTTATTTTGGTCATATGCTGTCACAAATATGCAGTGGGGATGCTGAGAGATTGATTGCAAGAAATAGGATGCTTACTTAGATCAGAGTTATGTTTGCATTGCTGGAGACACTTAATCATGTCAGCTGCATGTATGTACATGTATCCTTGCACAGTTTGGAAATCTGCTGTATAGTGTAGGGTGTAAAACATGTCACTTAGCTTAAACTAGGTTTGTGTTGGTCCCTGGTTAATCCTATGGCTCTCAGAGTAGCTGCGGCTAATGGAAGTACAGCAAGATTTCAAACATGCCAGCATTTCAAAATGAATCCTATCTGACCTTTCAGCAATGTCATTAGTTTTTAAGTTATTTTCTTGGGTTGGTTTTGCTGCTGCCGTAATTCAGCTGTAGGATGGCATATCACTAAGTTCCTTTTCTGTCTTTGATGGGCACAACACACATTGATGTTAATGGTAATTATGTGTGTACGCTGAGAACAGGATCTATCCCAAATGTTCCCGGAGTCACAGGTTCCTTCCCTTTTACTTTGTGTCAGGTTCTTTGATCATTCAAAATTCACTGTTTTGAAAATGTAAAGCAATTTCAGGCTTACAAGTCTACCTTCTTACCACAGAACTGCAGCAGAGGAACAGCAGTGAGATAAAGCAGACCAGACTGTTACTGCTAGATTAAATAAAAGCTATTTATTGTGTTCTTGTTCTTGCATTGAAGCAGTAGGAGATTTCAATGTTTGAAGATCGCAGGATCAGGCCTTTAGCAGCAGTTTGTGCTGTTTTGATTTAAGTAAAAAATGAAACTGTTGTATGCCATGCGGTTGGTGCCCTTAGCCATAACTGAAACCTGTTATTCCAAAAGAAAAAAAGAAAGCAGTAGCAACTCCACAAAAAAAAAAAGGCAGTAGATTTAATTAAACCTCTTAGCACTGGAGCAGTGAGGGGAGAAGATGTCCTGAAGGTGGTGGCCTTTAAACTACCCTGACAAGAAGCTTCCTTAAAAACTTCAGCACCTTGGCAGTGTCCTCAAGGTTAACGAGCGTAGATGATTTAGGATCAAAGGCGAAGTAAGTACTAATGTTCGTCTCATCAAATTGCCCTGTTATTTGGTCTCTTCATTTTATATTAAGGGTATCTCACTCTGATCTTTTCTGCCAATCTCATCTATGTTATATGGCATTGAGACAACTCAACTTTGAAGTGGTTCATCACAGGCAAGCATTTCAAAGTCCATATCAGAATCTTTTAAAATCAGCTGTTAATGATGCACTTTTGCCAGGTAGAGATGCTGGTGGCTTGGGTATGGATGGATTGATAGGAATATTGAGGCTGATGTCAATAATTCTGTATTCCTTTTGTTTGTTTTCTGAGGCTGATGTTTTGTGGTGTGTGTGCTTATATACATCTATTTGACGTTATTTGATGTGGAGTCATGAGTCTGAAAGACAAGATCAAGTGATGCATCCGATGCATCAGTCATAGGAAGCAAAAAAACCACAAAAACAATGTCGTGCTTTGATGATTAAATTGAATAGCTCTGGGCTTCTTTAATCCCCTCTGAAATGCTTATTGATGGGTAGGTTTTTAACTGGTTTAGTGTTCCTGCTTCAGAGAGGGATTTTCTATTGGTATAGAGGAAGAAGGTAAACAAAGATATCTGTTGGGATTTTTCAGTCTATATGTCTTGATTATCCTGATCTGTTTGGACAGTTTGCTATGGAAATAATGGCTGTGATGCAGTAAACCATCTTGGTTTTTGAGGGAACCAGCTTCAGTGGGTGTAGTGATATGAAGGAATCAAAACTGTTTGAAAATTGACAACTCTGATGTTAGTAACTTTAATGTTTCATTTCTTGCACTGTTTTTTCTTTGTTGCCTCAATTTTTCCATTGGTCAACTGAAATCATTAAAAGCTACCTTAGATAATGACAGCTATCGATGATTAGTCAGTGTTGTTGCAGCACTGTACACATTGGAGGTGCCCAGTGACAGTCTTGCTCTTGCTTCCACTGAAGCTGACAGCTGGGACCTCATGGGAGTAGCGTTTCCTCCACTCTGAGCCCTTCTGAAAGCATCTCACTTAGATTTCTATGAAATACAGAATTTAAAGTTAGTAGTAGTCAATGCTATTAAAAATATTGCATTAAGATATATGCACATCCTCAACAAAGGGTTTTTTCACATCTTGGAAACAAGATTTTTTTATTTTTTTTTTTAAAAACCACTTTCTGGTTTCTTGTGGATTGTCATTTCATTCGTATTCTGCAAAACCCTTTTCTGCATGTAAGGTATCTCAAGTCAGCACTCTTTTTTTCCCCAGTGCTGAACCTCCTTTGAGCAGAAACTATCTTCAGTGTTGAATTTTGCAATGGTTTTTCAAAGCATTAAAAAACCCCCTCCTGGAATGTAGGTTGTAATCTCAAGCTTCCAGGAGTTGGGTGAGTCTACATCTCTTCTGTTTTGGCACTCTGACATATTGCCTCGTGAACATATTGCCTGTCGACAGAATTTTGTAGGTAAAGCAAAATTGTCTTTAAAATTTACCAGCCTATGCACAAATCTGTTTCCGTCCTTTACCAGAATTATGATACGAAAAATTAGTGACATTTATTGCTTATTCTATGGCCATTACTTGTCAAAAGGAGTGGAGTTGTATATGGCTTGGATACAGCATCTGAATATTACCTTTCAAAATTAGACATCAGCATTATTTTTGTGATAGAGAACACTATTTTAAGTGGTCAGTTACTTATTCCATAGTGTGTTACGGTTCTTTTATTTGACAAGAAATAGCTGTTACCCTCATATGACTCTTAAAGTATAGGCCTGAGAGAATGGATATGGAAGATTTCTGAATCAAATTCCCTGCTACTGCAAGCAATCTCAGCCTATCATTTCACATTTCAGCTTGTGAAATGTTTGGGCCTATCATCTTTCATTTATTCTCATTGTCATTCCTTTATTCTTCTGCACTCTTCAGAAATGGCAAAAGCTGAATGTGATGCTGACCGATGCCCGAACATAGTACTTTGTGTTTCCGTGAATGGTAAACTGCTCCCACTCAATCTGTTTCAGTCTGCTGGGGTTAAACAGCTCTTTTCAAGATAATTTGGCTTAGTATTGTATCACTGTAATGTAGTTCTGTATCCTAGGATGTGATCGTTACCCACCTTTGGGTGAAAGAGGACTCCTCCACCTTCTTGTCTCCCAGCTTGCTTTCCCTCATTTCTCTTTGTAAAAGCATAATTAAAATCTTCCCTCCGTTCAGAAGTAATCTTAATTTTTAAACCATCTAATTATGTGCTTTATTCAGAGAAACAGCTCCAAGAAGATGAAGGAGTATTGCATAGATAATGGATTGTGGCATTAGGCTGCAAAGTGGTGTCACACATAACGCTGTTGCCCTACTTACTTGTTTCCTTGGCTGAAAGTTTTAAGTGTAGCTTTTTTCCTGACTGGTGACATGTTAAGTGCTCAAAATGTCAGGTCAAAGGTTGGGGGCTAATGATTTCACTAAAAATAACTCCAGAAGTGTTATTTATACCTGAGAAGGAACTCAGGGTGTTGTTACTTGTGCTTTCTGGGGATTTTTTCCTTTGTTTGGGTTTTTTGTTGTTTTGTTTTGTTTTTAATGCAGCCTGATTGTGAAAATTTCATTTGGCATAAGCAGAGGTTATATTTTAGACTGACCATTGCTTATGCCAAACCATTAAAAATAATTCTCACCACATTTCATGCACTATCCCATGTATTTTGATTCTATTTTACTTGTTATTTTCTTTTTAATGTGGCATTTTGTTTCTTTAAAGTTTAATGACATGAAAGAGGCCTCTGCCGAGCTGACACGGCTGCCTGGCAGGACTTCCCTACCCTCCTTCTTGAAAGACTAAGTATCTTGCTGCCTGTGGTAGGACATCCACATGCCAAGTCTTCCCTGGGGTTGAGGCAGTAACAGCGCATCCCCTGCTGCTGTTGCGTTTGGGGTGTTGTGTTACGCTGTCCTTTCTCCTTCTTCAAATGTCGAGTGTGATCTTGGCTGTTTTGTTGTGTTTTCCTTTGTCTCTGCCAAAAAGCAGAAAGAATAATATGCTAGAGGATGGTCACTCCAGTGTGTTAAAGCAAAACAATGGACTAATGTACTTCTGAAGACAAGAGTGGCTCTGAGGGTGGATGGAGCGCTGGCAGGGTGATGCGAGAGGACTCCGCTGCAGACAATGAGCGAGCCCTTTGTTTCTCGTGATTGTCGTAGCTGCTGCAAACACAACTATTCATTGCAGAAGAGATGGCAGCAACATTTTCAGCGTGCACAGAGCTAGCCGTATCTTCTCTAGGCGAATTTATGAAAAGTGTATATGTACTTATACAGTAATATAATAATGGATCCCTTATTACTGAGCACATGAATGAGTGCTAAGGAGAAGAGTACGTCTTCATATCTTATGACGTGGGGGAAAGAAACTCTAGGCTAATTAGCAACAGTGTTCTCAAGGAGAAATTATTTCAATCTCATTTTTTCATGACTGTCTTTGAAAACATGGAGCTCCCTCCTCTGCAGCGCTCTGAAGAGCCTAGTGTTTCCTACCACTCCTGAGCTCCCAAGGAGGGACTAGGGACTGCAAAACCAGTGTGCGCTTTCCACGCTCACACACGTGTCCTTCAGGGATGTGACAGTTAGAACGAGACACCTTTATTTCGATGTTTCTCTCTTGACAACAGAGTTAGTTTTTTGTTTACAGTTTTGTCAGATGTCTGTAGTACTGGGGTTGCATTACTTTGTTTTCTGAAAGCCTTCTGTATGTTGGGAACTAAGTTAAAATAAGCTTAATCATCAGAGGATACATTTCATAGGACTTGAGCTTCATGAGTCTTCGTATATTTAATGATACTTAATACATGAAACAGAGCTGGTGATCTACAACTGAAAAGCTCGTTATGTCGTTGCCCATCTCCTGTGTTAGGCAGCTCTTGAAATCAGACCAGAAGTTTCATATTATGGTATGGTTGGGTTTTTTTTCTATGTGAAAGAGCAGTGGAGGAATAAAAGAAAGAGCACTGCCTGTTCTATGAAGAAATTGTTCTCTGTTTTTGACTCACTGCAGGAACTGTCTGTGTGAGAGGAAAATTGATTGTTATTGGTTGTCCCATGGAGGTCTTTGGCTGGACTTCTCTCCTGTCCTCCCGCTGCTCTTTTTGAACGTGAGCATCCATACCACTCACGCCACCTCCTGATGTGCAGAGCTACAGGCTGTCCCTCATGCATGTCTGTCTACTGCCAGTGGAGTCAGGGAGGGGGAAATGGGGAAGAAGCAAGAGTGTTTCTTCTTCCTTTCCCAGCTGGAAATCTCCATCGCCACGGCAAGCCATCCCAGGCACCACAGACTTCCCTCAGGAGCGTGCGCAGCAGTCTTGATGGCCACTGTAAGGAAAGGTCTCATAGGCGGGTGTGTTCATTCTCCTGTGGCCGAGGCTGGCATCTCTGGCAGTTCAGTCTACGTAACCTGGACTACATGCAACCTGGTATCAAGCTGAACAGTTATGCTTTCCCACAACTTTCCCACTGAGACTGACAGCTTGGTGTATGTGAATGTGTGAACTGTGCTGTAGTCATTCGCACCTCTCGCATGTGTTAAATGGAAGTTGAGAACATAAAATTAGGTTGCTTTCATCTTCTTAACGCTTTCCTATTAAATTTAAATCGGCACCCAGCCATTCAAAGTAATTTCCTGTTACCAAAATGTGGAACACCTGCTTCAGCCGATGCCTTCATTCGGTTAAACGAATCCCACCTTGGCTCTCCTGGAGATGCGTGATGTAACCAGTGGCTCCTTTAGCCTACGTCTTTGCAACACGAAGTAGATGCTGGCGTCATGCTCTTATCTGGGGGCTTGGGGATGTTTTTGAAGATAGGTAACAGCTTGAGAGTAACAACGTGATCTGTAATTTAGCTTCATAATTTCATCAGCAGCTTTTTTACAGAAACCACAAGTAGTTTTTCCATGCATATTTCTTTGCTTCCCCTGGACAGCATTTACTGGTGGCCTCAGCAGGCGTTTGGAGGCTGTGCACACTGTAGATGTACTGCCTGAACATGCATGTGCCCGAAATTTCGTTCACAGTTACTGCGCTGTAAGTGCAGCCTGGTCCAGGGCTTGGTCATACTTTCTGTGTTACAGCACCAGCTCTGAAAATCTTTGGAGTAAAATTTTGTTCCTTCTTTTCTCTATTTTCCAGTATGTAAGATAGTGTTAAGGTCACCCAGCTCATAGGAGTATTTTGAAATATCATTCATTTTAAATTCTTTTTCTTTGGAAATATAAAATACTGTATAAAGCATGTATGGTCTTTTTTTTAAAAGATTCGGGCTATATAAATGCTAATTTCTATCCTTGTTATTTTGTAGTGTATTTATTAGTCATACAGTTGGGGTTTATGGATAGAGCTCTCTTTGAGATGAGAGAAAATTGTTTTAGTAGCAAATTGAGATTATTTTTTTTTAAGTGAGAAGAAATTACTTCACAACAAAGGGATCATCTTCACTCCAGAGTTGCTATTTGTGTCCTGAACAGCCCTGCTTGAATTTTTCAGATTCAGAACAATTCTGGGAAAAGCTGGTGATTAGATCAGAAGGATGAAAGGTTTCTGTTGCCGAGTCTGCTGTTGATTTCTCTATCTGTAAGATGGCATTAATGATCTTTACTAATGAGCACTCATAATTTAGTGGAGCACTTTACCAGAGATTCTGGATAGAAGTAGCTGCAGAAGCACGTAGTGAATAGCGGTAGCAGGTACTTTAGGTTCTCTAGAGCAGCTCTGCTGGCTGGCTGGACTGTGGCCGCAGCATCAATCCTGACTGAGCATCGTAGTTGCAGGCAGTCCAATCAGCCATTCGGGCAGCTTGGTCACTAACAGCCTTGTTTCTGCCACGTTCATTTACATTATTGCTGTATTGCTAACATCTATGGTGGAAGGGCTGCTGCCAAGTTGGGGACACAAAAAATAAGTGTCCTTGAGAGAACAGCTGGTAATTAACATGTCTTTGTGTTTCAGAGATGAGCGAAATCAGTCAATCATTGTCAGTGGGGAATCTGGAGCCGGAAAGACTGTCTCTGCTAAGTATGCCATGAGGTACTTTGCCACGGTCAGTGGCTCTGCCAGTGAAGCCAATGTTGAGGAGAAAGTCTTGGCCTCCAACCCCATCATGGAGGTAAGAGAGCTACTGCACTAACGCCCACCCTCCAGCTGCAGTTATTATTCTGGGGCTAACATAAGCATTCAATAGAGAGAGCAATCCATACTTTTTTTTACGATCAAAGAACCTGGAATAAACATATTTTAAAATTTTGTTTTTAATCCATTTACCAGGAGGTGCTTTAGGCATCATTTTGTGTGGTATTTATGAAAGATTGAGAGAAGGCGGGTGGTAATGTTTCAGTATTGTTAATGTATTTCACATAACAAAGTAATTTTTATATGAATACTGCTTTAAATCTATTCAGTTTTGTAACACTGGTAGTTCCCAGACCACTGGCCAAATGCAAGTGCAGAAGACTGTTTTTGTGTGTAAAATTTCAAAGAGGATTAAAACTGCTGATCTTACCCACCGAACATGTATATCGCCCAGTGGGGGCAGGTAGATTATACTTTGAAGTGAAGAGAGTTGTTGAGTAAAGCAAATGTTCAATTTTAGGAAATGCAATTAGGGAAGATAGACTGAGAAAGCAAAGTTTGCATGAGATGCACACAGTTTCTTTCAGAGGGGAAAAAACACGACAGAAGATGTAATTTTGCTATAATTAGCTCCGACTAATGTTTCAGTTCTGGAAATTTGTGTAACTAGCTGTGATCAAGTCCTAAAGCCATTGGTAGGTGCTGGCAATAGGCTGTGAGATAACACGTACAGTTCCCTCCTCCTGCTTCAGGATCTTTTCTCCAGGAAGCGCAGGAGATGCTGTAATTCTGATGTCGTGGCCAAGCAGAAAACATTTCTTAGGCTCATCTGAATTGTTTTTTGTGTCTTTGCCTTTGTCTAGATTCAAGTTCCTGAAGTTAAGGAACTATGTTAAGAAATTATTCACCAGAGAGAAACAGTCTTGGGGGAATTCCTTGAGAGAAGTAGCGCTGTCCATAGGCACGCACATGCACATGCCTATGGACAACCTAAGAAAATGCTTAGGACAACTGACGCCTTGGTAAATGTTTAGCATCTCTATGCAATGGTGTGAAGTATTAGTGGATAGACATGAGTAAATGGAGCGCACACAGTGAAAT
Organism: Ciconia boyciana; assembly: GCF_034638445.1. Lineage (NCBI taxonomy): Eukaryota > Metazoa > Chordata > Aves > Ciconiiformes > Ciconiidae > Ciconia > Ciconia boyciana. Next base: position 14,361,404 of record NC_132941.1, on the reverse strand, counting down.
GTGAAATGCAAAATGCTGCCATTGTTTTCTTTCTCAGGTATTTTAAAAAATGAACTATGTTTTATTCCTTCTTTCCTCCTGGCATGAGGAGTTCATGATACTCAAACTATAGCTGCCCCATCACAGTTGTGTGTGTTCTGTCACAAGGTAATTGTGCCTGGTTTGTGGTGCTGTGTGGTGTTTTGAAACTGTTTTGTGGGATAAAACAAGCTGTGCCACGATGAGCAGTGGGCTCTGCTGTTGTGGGATCCAAATGTCCAGCAGTTGGAGGAAGCCAGGGGAGCTGAGCCTTGTCTTGAGCTGCACCTACCCCAGCGGGAGCAGCCTGGGCCCTGGGGAGCAATGGCATTTTTGGAGGTGTGAGCTAATCCCAGAGTACTCCTTTCACTGCTCCAATGTTCGCAATAAGTGTCATACCATCGTTGGCCACGTTGAGATTCGGTGCGTGGCTAACAGGACCAGGAGTGCTGAACGCCCCTTCTGCCTTCCCCTGCATGCCACGGAGGTGGTACCGGGGGCCAGGCAGGTGGCCACATCCTCACCTGTCTGCTAAGTGACAGCTACGGTAAGAGACTCTGCAGGATGGGTCTGCAGTTTGCTATTTGTTTGCTGGGTGAAATACAAACTGTCTGCAGGTTGCCCTGCGCCACTCTTTTGTTCGGTCTCAAAGCCTAAACCAAACATCCTTCTCTCTCGCTCCTTGGACCCCACCTCCCAATCAGTGGCCATCAGCTCACCACTAATTGTCAGTTTTAATTTCCAAAGCAAGGAAATTTAAATTGAGGACTAGAAATGAACTTTCCATCCATACCTTTTTTAATCCACTAAAAAACAATGGTGGTGCTTTATTTTTATTTTCTAGGGATAACAACAATTTCATGAACCTGGTTATATCTAAAATGTCAATTACTTTAAACATTTTTATAATTGGAAGAAAGTTATCCTTTTAACTTCAAACACTTGAACTTTAAATAAGCTTTAGAGTGAGTGTTGTGAAATCTGCTGTTGAGACAGACTCTAGGATAGCAAAATTAATGTTTCGAACTCTTTAGTTGATAAATCAGCAGAAACACAAATTAACCTGTGTAGATTAGGAAGAAAATGAGTAATTCATTTTACAAACAGGAAACTCCTCATTTGCTAAGTTGATAGTAAAATCTTAGGAGCAGAAGGTAATTTTATTTTTTAATATCTATTTGGACAACCTAAATGTCAGCATTTTATGAGCTACCATAATTAGTGTCAGAATTTCACATCACCTTTGCCTACTAAATACTCTGTAATATCAAGTGATCACTATACATTTCTAGCAACTTTTTAAATAATTAGTTTTGTAGTCAATAACTATATACAGTTTTCCTATTGCAAATGTAGGAATTGTCAAGTCTTAAAACACATCTTTATATGAAAGTTCCTGCCTCATTCTTTGTTACCCTGTATAGCTATGCAAATTGTACAGCTTAGTGTATACTCTGGTAAGCAATCTTATAATACCAAAGACTTTCTTAACTGTTTTTATATAAGTAATACCTGTCAAAGTAATAATTGGTTTCTGAAAATATTGTAATATTATATTGCTACCACCACCACCAAAATATATCACAGTAGCAATAATTTTAAAACACAAGAAATGCAGTTTGAGTACGTTCAGTTTGAATGAATTCAGTATTTCTTAGAACTGCAGAGATGCAATTTGTTCTTACATCCTTTATAGCAACTGTTCATCCGATACCCGCTTTGACATCTGCTCAGTCAGGCGTGCGTGCTGCTCGTGCTGTAATGGGGTTTCTGAATGTCTAATCCCTGCTTCCCGTGCTGTACCCGGCTAGCCCTGACGGATTCACTGGCCTTTTGTTTACACATTTGGAATACTGATACTCAGCATTGCTATTTGCTCTCATTTGTTTTTCCCAAGTTTTATTTCAGTACAGAGTTCCTATGGATGGCTATGTGAACTAGGAAACTAGGATGTAGGTACAACTCTGTGTTCTTTAGTTATGGTGTACTTCAGAGTTAGGTACTTGATAATATACACACAGTGGCATATGATGAAAGGCAGTGTGCTGTATCTGAATTGCTCCAAATAACATTCCTTTTGATACAGAGATATCTTGAGGAATTTTTGGGGAGGTGAATTGCTATATGGTGTCTAAAACTTGATCTCATTGAGAAGAGAAAATGCTTTTCTTTGAAGTTCAGCATGTTGTGATTTGCATGCCTTGAATTCTGATATATCCAGCTGGTACCTGTTGCGGGGTGAATCCCAACACTGATGAGGTAAGGCAGAGGTGCACCAAGACCATTTAGGAACCACAGTCATCATTTGCCCTGGGCATCCCAAAATCATGTATTATAGAGGAAATACATTAAATATTGTTTATTGCGTATGAAGCTGTATTGAATTAATCTAAGAAAGGTAGGCACGTAGGACAGCATTGAAGACTGTCTTTGAGCCAGTAACCAAGCTGCTATGGAAGGGATTAAGTTTCAGGCAAATGACGTGAGTCTGTACATGTTAATTTTTAGGTTATATTTAGGCACACAATAAATATTTTATAATGATATGTTTGCAGAAGTAGTTTGGAAATGTGGTTGATTATAGAGTAATAATAATAATAATGAACTGTTAGCCAGACATAGGGGCTATTTGCTGGACTGTGGGTTTATGATAGGTAGACTTACAGAGGCTGCAAATACTATACATATGTCTGTACACGTCTGTATATGAATATATACAGTGTGAAATAATTGTTATAGTTTTATTAAGTCCTTAGAAGAAATCTGGGTGTATGTGAGCATTCTGTTAGACTCTTTAATTCCTTTTAAAAGACTTCGGAGAGCAATAAAGGATTTTTAGCTGGAAAATTAGAGTATGTGGAAGTGAAATCATTGCTAGGAAGATCAGCTCCTGATCTTGCGTTAATGGAATAACCATATTTTGATGTAACTTGCTGACCAGGCAGAGATTGTTCTTTATTAAATTCTTGATTATTTTGAAACCAGGACAAAATTAATGTTGTTAAGTGTTTATGAGCCATGTAGATGATTAAATAGATTTGATAATTTGTAAAAGCTGTTTAACCTTTACAATATTCCCTTTTATCAGTCTATTGGAAATGCCAAAACGACAAGGAATGACAACAGCAGTCGCTTTGGGAAATACATTGAAATTGGTTTTGATAAGAGGTATCGAATCATTGGTGCTAACATGAGAACTTACCTCTTGGAAAAATCAAGAGTGGTATTTCAGGTAATACTGATGCAATCTTCTTATTATATATTTGTGTGACTATGCTAAAAAACCCCAAAAGCTATTGCTTGCTGGTATTAGTTACAGCTCCTAAGAGGTAGCTGTAATAGTGTATTTGTAATATAGCACACGGGGGGGGGGGGGCAGGAAAACCAAGTCAGCCCTTCATTATGTGAACTATTTGTAGTTGTGAAGTGTATATGAAAAAGGTTGTGTATTTAAACATGAAATACTTTCAGAGCACTACTAGATATGAGTTTGTGCTTACCATAGTATTATAGAATAGGGCTTCAAAACGTAGGAGAAACCACTCGTGCTCTGTTGTGGTTTATAAAGCTGCCATCTTAGCTCACTTTCAATCTCTGTTAAAACCCACTGCTATCACAATAATTACGAATGAGTCTTAATTGCCATTATTTAGGTAATTGAGAATATGTAATTTCATCTTCCTTGAACTCTCTTCATTTTGGTATTTCATACTTGAACCGATCCACAACCTTTTTGTCTCCCACACTTCCTCTCCATCTTTGCCTACCTTACAGTCTAGAGCTCAGTAAAAATGGACTTATCCTTGACTGGCTGTATAAAGGTATAAAACAAATAATTACAGTTTGCATTGTGTAGGGGTGTTACATGAAGTGCTGTTGTATATTTTAAAAATATGAGAGACTTCTTGCACATGGTTTAGCTGGAAGAGACTCTTTTTATTTTTTTTCTTTTTTTTTGTTTTTGTTTTGAAGTTATGAAATTTAGAGCACTTAAGTTCAGAATTGTGGTGTTGGTCATGAGTCATAACCTTCTGAGCTGTGTTTGTCCTTCATTTTAAAATTCCAGCTTTGCCTTGGCAAGAAAGATACTCCCTTCACCAGCTTACTATAAATGCTGAGGCAAATGGTATTAGTTATTTTTGGAAAATGAAAAGCTTTTAAGTACGATCATTTCACCCATCCATAGAATCCTGATCTATATTTAATAGTAATCCACAGTTCTGAAAAGTGAAATCATACATTTTTTTGAAATGAAAATGTCTGCATGCTTCTTGCTGTTGAAAATGGATTAAATTAATCAAGAAGGAAATGATAGATGCTGATTTATCTTTCCTTTTTCCATGTGGCTTCTGTGCTCTTATTGTAATGCTAGAGAAAGCATTAAACATAGTAATTCTTTTCTACTCATGGATGTTTCTGGCACTTGTTAAGTTGTGAAAAATAATAAATTCCTTTCTTTTTAAAGGCAGAAGAGGAGAGAAATTACCACATCTTTTACCAACTTTGTGCCTCTGCAGCATTACCTGAATTTAAAACTCTACGATTAGGTATGAAATTCACATTCGTTGTGTTGTGTAATTGTAGGTACGAAGCAGCATCTCTGAGCTTTTTGAGCCATAGAACCAAAAGAAGGATTGCTGGCTTAAATTCTAAACTTTTAAACCTTCAAATACTAAAATATATTGAAAAAACTAAAATGGCAGATCTCAGGCTTTGTGGTTTTTAGATAAAATGAAAGTACAGATTTGTTTATTCAGCATACTCTAGTACACTGCAGTAATCACTGGACTTACTATGTCCTGGATTCCAGAGTAGCTTTCCAGTGGTGAGGGTGAAGTTCTCTTCTCTTGGTCCTTTAAAACCTTTTTTCCATGGCTCCAGCTACTAGAGGATTTTACCATTTCTGGTATAAGCACCTGAAAAGCTTATTTTGCATCTGCATAGTTTCACTTGGCTGTTGCCAACAATTACTTTACCATCTCTGCTAACCTGGTGATCACAAAACTGATAAGTGAAATTTTTCATTTTTCAAATTAAAATGTTGCTAAAGGAAAGGTTTCTCGTTGAACAGGAACTGGTACTTTGTAAAAGAAAGGCATGATGATGACCTTGGGACAGGCAATCACCTCATCATTTTAAAAATTCAATATAAATTTCCGTGCTTCTTGTATATTTTTAAAAGTTAGCTTCATAGTGGGAAAACTGCACAGCCTGTCAGTGCTGATTTCTGAAATACCGTTCTGGTTTTAAAGCATTTCTCTGCTCATCTGCACCATCCTGGCACATTTAGGATTCACATCTGCTGACACAGGAAAGAAAGGAACTGATGTAATTATAACTAAAGAAGCCATTTAGCAGACTCTTCTTTCAGCTTTCTTGAAACCGTAGCAGATCAGAAGAAAAGGAGGCTGTTACTGCAGCTGGAAGCATGGGCACTGAAACTGTAGGAATTTACACAGTACCCAGGAGAGCTACTGCGCTCCCAGTGAAGCCCAGTGCTGTCCCCAGAGTGGTATGAAACTATCAGTTCTCCAACCATGACTTCTCAGACAGAACAGATCACAGATACTCATAAGACTAAACTAGACCATAGATGAGAAACAAGAAGAAAATGCGCAGAATAGAATTTTTTAAATATCCTGATGCAATAATAGCATAATAATATCTGCCACGTAATTCCAAAGTGCTGCTGCTGCTGTCAACTCTGCACCTACCACTTGGGTGGTTGGCTCAGATTTGGAGAATAATTGCTTTCAAAGTGATTATTCCACAGGTGTGGAAGTCTGAACCGAGGTTAGGTAGAGAATATGCTTGAGGGCCTAAGGTAGGAACCAGGTAGCTTAAGAATACTTATTTGCACTGTTAAATCTTGAAAAAATTCTTCTCCAGAATAAGTGGGTCCTATGAGCCAGAAGGCAGAAATATGCTGACATATTTCAAATAATGGATTCTGCCAAGAGCAACTTAATCATACACAGCTTTACAGATGTGCTGTGAATTTCTGCATCAGTGTGTATAAAAGATCTGTTTTTTCTCTTACAGGGAATGCAAATTACTTTCACTATACGAAGCAAGGTGGAAGCCCTGTGATTGATGGTGTGGATGATGCTAAGGAAATGGTAAACACCAGGCAGGCCTGCACTTTGCTAGGTAATTTGTAAAACACAGTCATATCCCAAATCCGATATACTAGCAATTGTTTGTGTATATTTTCTTCATATTCTGTTGTGTTTAAGAACAAGAGAGTTTGATAAACTTTGGGCTGAGATACTTTTATTGCATTAAGAAGGTATTGCAGTGGAATCACATATCTAATGTAGGAGGAGCACACATTAGATGAACATAAGTAGTGGATTCCCTTGGTGTGGCATATACAGTGTTGGAGGTCACTGACAAAGCACTTTGAAACAGCAAATTAAATAGCTCATTTTAATGGATTTTTTTTTGCATCTGGTTGTAAAATGTTTTTAATAGAAGTGGAGCCAAGCAGTACTGTCAAATGCCAAAGTCTCTGAAAAAAACACACAGCAGTCACCGTTTTTCTCTTCTTAATAAAATTTTTCATCAACTGCAGCTCGTGGTTCTTTATTTATCTCTCCATTCAAAATGTTTTATTCATCATTTTTCAGGGATTAGTGATTCCTACCAGATGGGAATTTTTCGAATCCTTGCTGGCATCCTTCACTTGGGCAACGTGGAGTTTGCATCTCGGGATTCTGACAGCTGCACTATTCCTGTGAGTAGTAGATGAGCTGAAGGCCATGTTTTCTGCTCTGACAGTTCTGCCTTCTGCTTGTTTGCAGGGACCTCTTCTGAAAAAGAGTAACAATATCAAAACACAAGCAATGTGTTTAATTTGTTAACATTTTCACAGTTCTTTTTGCAGATGGATTCAACTCTTCTCAGTTTAGAGGCTTTAGACAGTACTCTCTGTATTATAACAGTGGCTGCCTTAATTTTGTTTCCAAACTGTAATTGATCTGTCCTAGAAAAGAATACCAGACAGGCTAGCTTTGAAGTCCTGGGCAGGTGTCTAGATCTTTATATTCCTACGTGAATACATTCCCTGCCCACAGTAAATGCTTCGCAGGATGGGGGTTTTTTAATGTTAAATGCCAAAATGGCCTAAATAATTGCAAAGCAAATGCTCTGCAAAGTCCTCTGTGATGTCTAGACATGAGCATAGGATATACAGATACGATTCGTGTGACTCATCTAAGTGTCGTGGTTTTATCAGTCCTTTTTTACCTTTGTGGTGGTCAGCAATGAGGACTGCGTAGTCTGATCTGAAAAAAACCTCCTCATTCAGTGAGGACCAAGACTTCTTACTGAAGTGCATATTCTGGAGATGAGAAACAAAAAAGATCTGGCTTGTCACTGTTCTCTTCCTTGGATTCACAAATAACCAGTTTCTCCTTTTGCCTTTCCTTGAATGTTTACTGCTGGACTACACAGCCTTCATCTTTCTCTCTGTTCAAATAGCAGCAACGGTTGCAGGGTTTTTTTCTCATTTTGCTGTCAGTCGCTTTCTCAAGAATCTGCAGTAGCAGTGTCTGGAGCTGAGACAACAGGTACTTCATTGGGCCACAGATGATCAGTGTGCCTGGTCTGACACCATCTGTCCGTGGGATCTAATAGATAGCTGCTGTGAAACCACAGCAATAGACTGTCTCTTTGGTGTGTCTTAAAAAGGTTTTCACTACAAAAAAAGCATCATTTAATGATCACAGGTAGAAAACGGATGAGCCCCAGGACATGATGAGCTAGGCTGTGTTGTAATGGGTATCTCCAATGCAGGAATCCCACTGAAAAAGCTAGTACAAACCTGCAAGTTCCTGTGCAATCCTATCCTGACGTGGTAAACATCTAGCAGGTGATGGTGAATGTCTGTTCAACGGCGTCCACTACCTGAGCTGTGCTGTTCTCTGACAATAGCCATGTCATTGCAGAGCTCTGTTGCCACGCAGACTGGTCTGCCTGGGAAGCGCTGGCGTGGTGATGCAATGGTGGTGCTTCAGGGAGCTCAGCAAAGGGCTCTGCATGGTGCTGTGTGAATGAATCAGTTTGTTTACTGTCAGCTTGAGTAACCCTAATGCAACACTCTTTTGTGCAGTGTTCATTATTATTATTACTTTATTATTGTCTTCTGAGCCAGTTAAAGTGGTATGGCTAAACTGAAAGAAGACATGCTCTGTTAACTGGATTTTGGAGGTGTAACAGCACTGCCATGGGACCTGTATACTCTAAGGAGTGGAAGAAGCCCCAGAGAAGTCAGAAGGAGGTGAAAATAGAAAGATAAAGCTGATGCACCCTGAAGCTACTGGGCATGTAGTAACACTCCTCTGTAATCTGTCCTTGTCAAGACGTTGCTTGTCAGCGTGCTGTTGAGCCACTGGGTGTAAGGTGAACATGATGAGGAAGTAGTGTTAGGAGAGTTCCTTAGGAGGAAAGACCTGTCTGTCCTCCTTGATTTCTAGCTATTGGTTTGCTTGTTAGTCACGAGGTGTAGTATCTTAAGTCATTGAGTGGTAAACGCACTGCATGGATTTTTATGCAGAAATTTTATATACTCATCTCAGTGTGCAAGCCTTGCTAGTTGATTTTACCTGGTTAAACAAAGGTCAATTTTTTCACTTGTACAGTCCAATTTGAGAGTTAGATAACATCATTTGTGTGCTCCAATCTCGTAATGTTTGTCTCCAGGATTCACTGAGAAAATACTGTATTAAATACTGAGACCAGAGCACTAAAGCCCTTCCACACTTCTTCCTCTTCGTTCTTGGCTTGGGCCCCACTCCCTCCCGTGGATGTATATGAGCAGACGAGAACACCACTCAGGAGCTGTAGTCCATTCTGTCTCCAGCACACAGCTGATGCCCTGTCCTCTGCATTTCTCTAGCTTCTTCACTCAAAACTGAGACAGTTAGTTACAAGAATTCAAAATACCAAGTCCATCCCTGCGAAGCTAGGTGATTCATTTTTGTGAAGGCTGCAGGTTCCCTGTGTGCAGTTTTTTGGTGAACACAAGTATAGTAAAATGCCTTTGGGGAAACTGTGATTCACTAATTTACTTCAGCGATGTGAAAGTGATAAGTGGGTAGGGAACTTGTTACGTTTTGAAAGAGGAAGAGCTGAGGAAGCTGCTGTTGCTGCTTATTGTTGGATCACCGTAGGCAGGCAGTTCTTCTGATCGCATGATTGCATGTGTGCTATTGGTAATACTGTTTCAAGACCTAACAAGATTGTTTTTATTAGCCCAAGCATGAACCCCTCACCATCTTCTGTGACCTCATGGGTGTGGAGTATGAAGAGATGGCCCACTGGCTTTGCCATAGGAAGCTCGCAACTGCCACTGAAACCTACATCAAGCCAATTTCTAAACTTCATGCCATCAATGCCAGAGATGCACTTGCCAAACATATCTATGCTAATCTCTTTAACTGGATTGTAGATCATGTGAACAAAGCCCTCCATGCTACTGTAAAACAGCATTCTTTCATTGGAGTGTTGGACATTTATGGGTGAGTCTTTTTGTCAGAGATATGACACCTCTTACGTAATTATCTTACTGCAAAGCGTCTTTGTCTTTATCATATATTGCTGCGTGGATTACACAAAAAAACCCCAAACCCTTAGCAGCTGCTTATTCCAGCTGAAGGAAGTAGGTGTTTAGTTTTGACATGCTATCTAAGATCTTTGTCTTGACTTTCAGATTTGACATATACAGTGGGATTTCAGATTTTTGCTGTTGGTAGTTCCTTTATGTATTGCATTGGGGAAGGTTACAAGGGAATTGTCTTCTCATGGTTCCTCCAGGGTGGCACTTCTAGAGAGGACAAAGATAACTAACATGCTCCCCAGAAACATCAGTCCCTTCCCTGTGTTCCTCATCCCTGCCTAAAGTGGGAGCATCACTGCCCATGTATTGCAATTTGCCATTTCCCGGTGTGCTGCGTTGCTTGATTGTGGTGGTTTGTGCCTGGAATAACACAATGAATTTAGCTGGAGGGAGGGAATTTAAAATTATGGGGTCATTTAATCTGTTTTTTCACTGCACTAGTAATTTTGAGTATCTGCATATTTTAGATTTGAGACATTTGAAATCAACAGCTTTGAACAGTTCTGTATCAACTATGCCAATGAAAAACTGCAGCAGCAGTTCAATATGGTAAGTAGGAAATGACTGGCATTTCCTCTTCCCTTTCCCCTCACCCAAGTCCATTCTGCTAATTGGGTCCCCAGTGGTTACGATGAATTCCTTCAGTCTATTAACCAGCTGTCCTGGCCGTGGGCTTTGGGGGATGGGGAAAGATCGACTATCTCCTAGAAATAGATTTTATGACTAACTGCTGCTCTGGGACTATTTGAAATTCCGATCACAGTAACAATTATAAGACAGAAGCAGTGCTTGGCAATTAAGACCCTGAGATTGCCTGTCAATGAGAGCACCGTGTGGATGAAGTTGGAGTTAGCTGTGCTTCTGTAACCTCCAACGAGGGCCTGTGCATGGGCAGGAAAGAGCAGGGCTTTGCTGCTGGAAATCTGCCACCCGTGCTTCCTCTGCTGGCGTTATTTTTTGAGGGTTTTCAGCCGCATTCTGAAGTTGATGACTGACGCATGGCAAGAGGCTCCTCTTCCCCCTCCTCCAGAGAGATCACGATTCTCTCTCTCTCCTCAGCCTTAGTGACGCTTGTAATTATATATCTTACCTGCATAACGATGAGGCAAGTTATTTATGCCAGGTCTGTTGCTAGGCTGTGCTGCAGTACAGGAATAGCTTTGAACTCTTCAGGAGCACACCTCCGTGGCGGTGCGTGCTCGCAGGACTGGATCCCCCCGCGCCGTTGTTCATTCCAGCGGCCGGGGTGCGTGTGGGGAGTAAGCCGGGTGCTGGAGCAGAGACTGGGCTTTCCAGCCCCGGTGTGCCCTTTCTGTGCTGGTAGTGCCACGGCTGGCTTCAGCTCCATAAGCGGGATGTCATAACTGCTAAACGCAAGGTATCTCAGAGTTTTCTCAGCTCTACAGCAAAAATCTAATCACTGTAAGAATTGTAAGGGCTTGCTTCTTTAGTAAAGATCACTGTCCCCGTGTTCCCTTCCGTCTTGTGCTGTTGCTGTAAGCATTCATCTCATGAAGGACAGGGTGACAGGGCTTTTGTGTTGATGCCCTGCCAAGCTACCAAACCCAGCGCCGGTGAACACGGACCCATTGGGCTGCCATGCAGGTGCACGGGGTGGAAGTTGTTTCAAATTAAAGCCCGGCATCTGCGGCGGCAGCCAGCAAGGCTTCACTTGCCGCCCGGGGTGGCCCGAGCCTGGCTGAAGGCAGGCTGCTCCGGGACTGCCTGGCTGCCACTCCCATCTCCATAGCCTGCCCGGCCTCCTCAGCCACGCTTCCCCTGCCTGGCCACCCACAGCCCGTAAGGAAAATTAGGTCTGAAGACATTTTTCACCACGTAATTGCTAATTCCTTTACAGTGGAGAAATGGTTTTATGTTTTCTTTCAGGACTTAGGTTGGATATGACTCACCAATAAAACGCTACCGTTGGCTTTCCTGTCAGGAATTAACTCGGCGTGTAACACAGCCGTTAAGCAGCGGGGTGGGAATGGCTCCCGCGGGCACCGTTAAGGAGCGCTGCTTTGGAAAGGATGGTGTTAAGCTAATGAAATAAAAGGGATAAGCCTCTTTGTCAGGGTAGTTTTCTGCTGTCTGGCAGATGTGTGCAGAGAGCTGCGAGGCGTTTGTGGGCTTGTGGCCTTTGCTCAGGGTGCAGCTGAGGCCTGCTCCGCAAATACAGGTGTTTGTAGCAGCCCCCCCACCCGCAGCGCTGTTCTTCGCTGCTTGTTGGGGTGTGCTCTGAGTTCAGTTCTGCCTGCCAGAGCAGTTAGTGCGCGTTACGATTTAAATGGGAGATAAAATGTCATTTAAAATAACTGTAGTCAGCAGTCTTTTTGTTTTTAAAAAGAGTGCTTGTGCTGTTAAGACCACAGTTTGCCTGTTTAATATCTTTTTTTTCCTCAAGTTTTAATTCATCGCCTATGCACATTTCATTAAAGCTGTGCAGGTTGTTTGTGATAATATTTTTGAATAAATATACAACTACATTGTTATTGATCTTTGTACCAGATAAATCTTCCATAAAATTTTGCTTAAAGGATTTCTTGTGCTAATACTCCTAGAGTCATTCTTGCAGGTTTTTGCTGAAGAGTATATTTTAATGCAATGCGTCATCCTAGAAAAAAATCAGCAGCCATTTAAGAGAAAATGGAGCTCTGTTCTTTAACAAGGAAACTCAAAAGTATTTATAGTGAAATTCTACTTGAAATAGAGCAGTATTCATAACTTCAAAATCATAAATGCATGGCACATCCCACTTTATAAGTTGCTGTTCCTGTACTTGAGGCTTTTTCTGGGTTTTGTGTTGGGTGTTTTATAAGAGAAAAGAGCTTATAGTAATTGTCGGACAATATAGTAAAAAGGTAGGAAAAAATAGACCTTATTTGCAGAGAATACGGATGAGCGCTTTAATTTAGTCTGTTGTTTTTAGGCCAGGAAAAAAGGTTAATTTATTTTTCATACACTTACTTGTTAAAGGGTTTATTCAGTTGAACTAGTGTGTCACTTGACAGCCTGGATTAATGTGCCAAGATGAATTCAAGTGAGAGTTCGATGTATTTATTCTGCATTTTATTTCACAGAAAACTGTTTTCTTTTTGCCCTGTAGCATGTCTTTAAGCTGGAACAAGAAGAATATATGAAGGAACAAATACCATGGACCTTGATTGATTTCTACGACAATCAGCCTTGCATCAACCTCATAGAGGCCAAAATGGGAATTCTGGATCTGTTGGATGAGGAGTGCAAGGTGTGTGTTCAAGGGCTTTCATAGAGAAAGAGGTCATCAGCCATCCTGCTTCTGGGGCCTCATAGGAAAAAGTCATCTGTGTACAGCCATCATTTTGACACTCCGCTGTTGAAAGGATTTGGAGAACGTACAAACAGAATTGGCAATTACAGGAGGAGAAAAAATGCCTTTAGTCATGCTTTTTTTCCCCCCCTCTCCATCACGTGTCTGTATCTGTTTCTGGGTCTCTGATCAACCTTTGTTTTGACTCTGGCAACTTTCTCTTTCCCAGGTGTAGCATGTGCAGTCTTTGGTCCTGTCAGATTTCTCCAAATTGCATCTCGCTTGGTGTCTCACCTTTTATCTTTCATCTTAGTTTATTTTATTCCAAGCCATATACAAGGGATGGCGTGTGGTGTCTACTTCAGTGGAAACCCAGCTTGGGGTTCTTGTGTATCACAAAGCATCACAAGCAATCTCTAATGGTGGTGGATGAGTTCTGCCCTGCTGAGATGCTGCTTGGTCAGATAACGTACCTCTTGGATCCCTGCCTCCAGGTGTGTGACGCTGGAAGCATTATTAGCGTCGTATGTGTCACACAGTAGCTACACCTGCTGCTGGGCTGCACCCAGCCCAGGGTATTAGAAAGGCAAGTGCATAGCTGGTTACCGGCTTCCTTGCTTATGGCAGTGCTGGAAATCTGAGGAGCTGGAGTTTGAAAGCAAACCACAAAGTGTTGTCTCCCATCTTCTTAGTTTGTTTTGCTACTGAAAAGTTTTCAAGACATTTTAAATGGCTGTGTGTTCTCTTCTGTAGATGCCAAAAGGCTCGGATGACACTTGGGCCCAAAAACTATACAATACTCATTTGAATAAATGTGCCCTTTTTGAAAAACCACGTTTGTCAAATAAGGCTTTTATCATCAGGCACTTTGCTGACAAGGTAAGGACTTTTCCTCCAGTACCTCTCTCCGTAACTGGTGTTGCTGAGCATGTGTGTGGGAGGGGATCCTGGGGTGGGTGGCTGTTGCAGGCAGCAACTGGGCAGCGGCATCCCTGGGTCTGCTTGGCTTCTTGCAAAATGTGTGCCTGTCTGTACACCTGATCAGGAGAAGAAAGTTGACCTGGCAGCTGTGCAGAGCCAGGAACACAAACAAGAGCTCCTGACCCCTGTCACATGCTGTAAGCACTAACCATCCTTTTTCAAAACATGACAGCATAGTGTATTTGCAATTCACAGCATAATTTTATCAATTCCAGTTATGCTATAGAAATACACAAAATAGAAAATCATGTATCTCACTGGAGTTTTAGCTAAAGAGCAACAACAAAATGATGTTGGTTTTGCTGCCATCTTAATGTGCAAACAGGAAAGCAGCTAACACACCCTTCTTCTTATCGCTGGAGCAGTATGTGCTGCTCCCACCCTCGCCTCTGCTGGGCAGTGAACAGCTAGTTCTAGGAAGGTGGACGAGGGGTATCTCAGTGGAGTGCATGCGTTGTTCAGCTCCAACAATGCATCATCAAACTGAGCAACTCCTCAGGTTAAAACAAAACAAAATATTTAAAAATCCTGCTTAAGATAATTGTCCTGTTAAACAAAGAAGCTGCCTCAGAATATGGTCATCTTTGTCAAAAAAAGCTTGGAGAAGCTCTGGGATTCTTACCAGTAGGTCTGTATGTGCTGACATGGGAGGTTGGAGGCCTTTATTTGCCTCCACTTGATTTCTCCCAGGTTCTTGAATTTATGCATAGAAGAGGGGTCCTGTTCTTGTTGCGTCTAGTGTTACCTTAATGAAAGCAGCAAGAACATCTCTGTAATTGTTTAGATTCATGAGTTCTGTTTTATTTGGTGGATGAGAGAACCAGAAGGATTTAATTGATATTTCATATACTGTTCATTAGGTTAAACTTTGCTATTTGAAAACAAGGCTTTCCTATCCCTAGTCTGAGCAGCAAGGACCAAGGAAAGCTCAAAGTAGCTCCAAGCAGGTATTGGCAAAGCTCTAAGCTCTGATGCGCTGTCTGTGCTAAGCATTTTATGCTTTCTTGTGTGCTTACGTGAATGCATACAGACATCTTGAAGGAAAAAATAAAGCTGTAGCTGGCGGGTTAGTAACCTCTGTGCCTTGACATTGTCTTCTCTGGGAGAAGGCAGAGATTCTGCTGCCCTCTCGTGGCATTGTCTCCCGCAGTAAGAACATTAATGGTACCCGAGGTAATGTTCAGAGTGGGCTTTCAGCTGTGGAGAGACCTTGGGGAGATCCTCTGCCTTCTTCCCCTCTAGGAATTTTTTGAAATGTTTTGCAGCTTGGGGTATAGTGTCATTGCGCAAGCACCGATAAATGGCTGTACTGAAAGAGGGGCTGCTGATGGCTATCAGTCTGTCTGCTCTGAAAGAATAAATTGCTGTAAAGGTCTTCTCTTATATTGTGTAGTCTGCACTTCTGCTGATACAATATTGAAGAGTTAGCATGAGACACTTCATGAGAGTTAGCATACTTGCATTAATTCATATCGCATTCTAAGGTATAGGCTTTGACAATAGTTTTTGGTTTTTGTTCAGCCTTGAATTAGGACAGTGAAGTAAATACTAGGTTTTTATCTGACGCTCTGGCTGTTCTTTGGTCCAGGAGACTCTGTGGCCCTGTGATAGAGAGGATTGTTATGTATTGTCACAACATTCAGACTTTTTATTGCTTCTGGTAAAAATAGTCTTTCCGAGTACAAATGAGGCGTTTTCATAATAAGCTGCACGCAGATCTACTTATTGCCTCTCAGCTAATGAGATGAGATGAGAGACTTTGTTCTCAGTTGCATCTGGATTTCACACAATTTTGCAGCCCTGATAACTTCAGTGAAGGAGGTGGTCAACACACATTTTGAATGTTCACCTTTATGTTAACCATTCAATTGTGCTGTCTTACCACAGGTGTCTCTCAGCAGTGAAATATATCTGGTATACTGCAATAACAGTATTCATCTCTATATGTTTTAATGTTTTAAATTTTACTGGAAAGCACTCTATTTGAGGAAAATCTATATTTAACAAAGATGCACTTGAGAGCGGATATTTTCAACATCCACAAGAATTATCTGTTTTAAATGTGAATGTTACAGCTGGTGAATTCTATGCAAAATATTCTTATTAAATACTTCTAATACTTACTTTTTTGTAAAATGATGGTTTTCAGGTGGAATATCAATGTGAAGGCTTTTTGGAAAAGAATAAAGACACAGTTTATGAAGAACAAATTAAGGTCCTAAAATCAAGTAAGGTTAGTATAAGGATTTTTTTTTCTTCTTTTGCAGTTATGAATCCTTGAATTAAGGGTCATATAAAATTTCTTATAAACCTAGGAAATATTTCTCCCTTAGCATCAGATCAACTGAAATTGAACATAGTTTGTGTTTTACCTGCCTAGCTGGATGAATTTAGAAAGTCCTGTAGCCTAATTTTGCTCCATGTAAGATCAGTCTATATTTAGCCACTGATTTCACTGTTTGGGTTTTTTGGTTTGTGGGGGGGTTTTTTGTTTGGGTTGTGGTTTTTTTGTTTTGTTGTTTGTGTTGGTTTTTGGTTTGTTTTTTTTTTTTAACTTTGCACAAAACTTTGCTGTATTTTCTGTAAAGGCATTGAGGACTTCTAATATACTATAGTAGTATAAGATGGCTTAACAGTTAAGCCCTTAATTGTGTAATCTGAAAACAGAAACTCCTTGTTTATGGCCTGACAATTGTGCAGAAAATTTCTGGAGGAGAGACAAGTTCTGTTCCAGAAGCATAATGAGAGAGGAATGAAATGTATAGACCCTAAGAAAACTAACCAGAATTTACGGAGTTTTGCCTTCTTGATATCTATGAAAGAAAGATAACATCTGAATTGAAAAATACTGTGTGAAGGAATATTACAGAACAGGCCTTCAGTGGCAGGCAAAAATGCTAGTTGTGCTCTTCTGAAATGTAAAGGCAATTAACTTGACATTGCACCATGATGGCTGTTGGGAATTTGCTAGCTCTGATGGCCCAGGAAGCTGGGTATCAAGGGCAGGCTATTTAAAATTATGCTGTTCTATCAGGAAAACCAACATTTTTCTCTTCTGTTTCTATTCTGAGCAGATATATAAAGCTAAATGATTAAAATATGTAGTATAATGAAAAACCACAGCAGACTTTCTACGTAGAGAAGTGTTGAAGTGGTTTGAGTGAAGTCAGTTGCTGTGTGTGTGGGAGGCAGGTGGCATCCTCGGGGAGCTGGCAGGGACCAGCTGCCTGTGTAGCTCCAGCTCTGCCACAGCATGGCAGTGCACTGTGCAGGGGTGCTCCGAGGGATGTAGTCCAGTAAGTAAGGGACGATGGGGACATAGCTGCCATAAGAGCACGACAACAGCTTGGGCAGGCTCAGTAGGTTGAGTCAATTCAGTCTAAACACTAAGAAACAACATGGTTTTCCCCAATGGTAAATTTTACCAAAACCAGTGTTTTAAAAAAAAAAAATCGACTGTGAAGAAAATAGATTTTCAAAAGAAGAATGTTTCATTTTTATTTTTCAGCAGGCCTTCTTTATTAATAATTGTAGTGGGATTGCATTTCTGATTTTTACTTTTTTTGTTGTCACTGTTTTCTGGGTTTGCTGTGCACATTCAACAGAAGGTAATTCTAAATTAAATGCATCATCTGTCATCCTGCCCATGCCCACTCTCACATATATCTCGAATGCTTCTCTGCTCTCCAAAGTGCATGACACACACTGCTCTTGGCAGGTGCTGTAGTGTTTAGCTATTTATTTTGGCCTTCTCTATAAATCCACCCACAGGACCTCTTTGAACTAGTTCAGTTTCCATGCATGTATCATGAAAGCAATACAACAGTCCTCACCTTTTATGCTTGCTACTGGCATGTTGTTAAAATCTTCTGTTGTGGCTCTGTATTGAAAGAAGTGATCTGTAAGATTGTTAGCAGCATGTCTGATAAGTTGTCTGAAAAAATTACAGGGAAAAATGCTTGCTTGCTTGTTTTCTACCGCGTGAATTATCTGCCCTTTGATCAGTGTTTTCCCTCTCTTTGAACACTCCTAGTGTTCTGCAAAACAAAGAAAATTGATAAGGTAGTAAAAACCAAAACCAAACGAAAACATGAATGCCCCCACAGTGTGGATCATCTCAGCAATGCTCTCCTGTTGTTGACCTCTGCTGCAGAAGGCCATACATTTCTCCTTTCTTCTGCATGCAGTAACTGAGGCTGTGTCTATGAAAAGGGTGCCTTTGAAATGCACCTGCCCATTTTTACAGGCAGATTTTCCCAGGGTTGGAAAAAGGGAATGAGACGAATGTACTGATAGCTTAGAAGAGCTCATCCATCTGCAATCCAGACACTGGGGACCCTCTTCCTACCCCCACCCCTGCTGTGTGAGAGCATCAGGAGTTTCAGGCAAAGCATATTGCATTCAAATAAGTTTCTGTATGGGATGAAAAGACTTGGCTCTGTAGCTCAGGTGCCTGTGCATACCGACTCACTCCATCTGACTGCAGGCAGCTGAATGGGGTGGTGGTGGCCCAATCATCCTGAACTTTTTGTTGAGTCAGTGGAAGGAGACAGGCTAAATCACCCTCTGGAAATGTCATTCTTCCACCAGCTACAGAGGTAATCTAAGGTGATCATGCTCCTAATCTGGCAGACTCAGGTGAGATAAAGCTAAGCTGGGATACTCCTTTTTTATTTTGGGAATTTAGGATACCTTTGTAGCATTCATAGTCATTATATTATGCTGGAGTGCTGTGCTGGATGCCACTGAGGAACGTTTGATGCCTTCTGCTAGCCCATCTGGCACAACCACAGAGCACAAGTACCATTTTGTTGCGCAGCATGTTTCATTGGATATCGTGCATGCTCACCGAGTTTTATAAGGCAAAACCAATTTTTTTATTTTTTAGGTTGTACTTAGCCCAAGCACTTTGTAGTACTGAAAATTGAATGCTCCTATCTCTTGGGAGAAAAGGCACAGATGCTAGATAAAAGATTATTCATTGACAGGTAGAGAAGTTCAGATTTTCTTACTCTTATAATGCTTCTGAAGTGCTATAGTTGTCACTAGAAAGACCTAGTGGTGTTATTTTTAGTTACACGTTACTTCAAAGCAGCTATTATATATGGGTGTATTTTGTAGCCATTAGAGAGAGGGAACCGGAAGCCCTGTGTGATATTTGGAAAGATGTTTCAGGTTTTTCCTCCACTCCCATTGGCCTGAGAGTAGATCTTCAGTCAGATAAATTTGCCTACTGGTTTTTTTTAGTTAATGGGTCCTCTTTTGAGTTGATTATTTCAATTTAGAGTGATAAAGCAGGAATATTCCTTGTTGGCTGCTGGGTTATTCAGTGTCCTAGATACTTCTCAACCACAAAGGAGTCTGATGCACCACTGGAATATGAGGGGACCCTGTTGTTTCCTTCTTAGATCAAAGCAGCCATACATAATTGCAATTGGTACTTATGAAACTGCTGTCAGTATCTAAAAGTTTCACATGGAAGCTATTGCTGGCTCTGTGAAGAAAACCTCAAATCAGAATTTTATCTTCAGAAGGAGACTCACTGATCAAACCTACAAAATTTTTAGTATTAAATCATGGCCCACTCACTATACTACTAGCATGAATGCTTTTTTGCATTTGTCTCCATGTGGAGTTCAACAAAAACCCAGTGCTTACAAAAACTGAGCCTGGATTCTACCTACCTTAAGCACAAATGGGTGCAATCACTTGCTGGATTCTTACCCTCTGTATTTTTTCTGCTGTTATACCAGTTTAAGCTGCTACCAGAGTTATTCCAGGATGAGGAGAAGGCCCTCAGTCCCACGTCAGCAACCCCTTCAGGGCGCGTGCCTTTGTCTCGAACGGCTGTAAAACCAGCCAAGGCCAGGCCAGGTCAAGCCAGCAAGGAGCATAAGAAAACTGTGGGACATCAGGTGAGTTTGAAGATGCAGCTCTATTAAATAACTCTCCCTCCACCTCCCTCTGTCTCATAGGTCTCAAGGTGTGCTGGTGTTTCTTGGGATCCCTTATGATTCTGAGATAGGTGCAGCTGTTTATGACTTACAGTTTGGAGCAAATATACCCTAATTACTAATACATTTTGGGCCACAATTTCAGGGAGCTCAGTTCTTATTGTGATGCCAAAACCAAAACTCATGTTTTTCAAAATAGATTTAACATGCTGGATGCTGAGAAGCTTTGAAAATCTTATACTGGGTCTTTTTGATCATGTGCCACATTGTCTGACTCAAATCAAAAGTGGGAGTTCAGTCCCCAGAAAACTTGGTTCCAGTTATCAGTGGGCTAGACATAAAATATCCACATGTATGTGCCAGAATTAAATTAAAAGTATGCAGATCAGTATGGCTGGAGAACTCACTTCTTCTTTGTTACTTTCCACTCAACAGATTTAACAGGTGTTTTCTCAAGATGGTTATGTCCCCAGTCAGTGCTTTATATATGACAGATTGTCCCTCGGACTATACATAGGAGGCAAGGGGAACTTTTTTGACAGCTTAGTACTCAGTTTGTAGCTACTTGCCAGCCTGTACCACTTTGCTAGTGAGTAGCGGCATTGTTCTTTTGCCTGGGGCTTCCAGGAGGTCTGTGTGGATAACTCTTTTTATGTTAACTGTAGGACAGCCTGGAATATAAATTAGCTCTCAGGGAGCATAAGTTCTTTGTATCAGGGTCCCCTGCCAATTCTTTAAGATGAACCAGCCACATCTCTCGGGTGCTCAGAGTTCTGATAACATCACCAAAAATGCCTGGGCTTTGTCCGCTGCCTTGGATGGTTGTCGATCCCCTGACAAAGATGTTAGCACAGTGTCTGTGCAGTGTCATGAGCTAGTCACACTGCTAAGTGAGAACTGGAATTCAGAGAATGTTTGATGTGGATATTCATCATTTCTCTATAACCTTCCCCAAGCAAGGTATGTCAGGCTATGGGTGGGAATAGGAATGACTATTCATGCTACTGTACAGAATGCAAATCTGCTTGGCAAGTGTTTGTGGTACAGGCTGCCAATTCCGATCTTCTGCAGTTCATGCAAGAGAACCCCTGCCCAGTTATCTTTTTAATTTGAACTTAATTTCTGCTTTTGCAGTCAGACAGTATCCTGAGGCTGGTAGAGGCCTAACAGTTTGTTGTCAGACTGAAACTATGAATTGAAGTGTTAGGGGTACTCTCATACTACTCCTGTCAATCAACCACGTATATTAATTTATAAATTTTAAATAAAGCTAATACAAAAGTGATTTTTATCATATTCTGTGTAGAAATAGAGGTTGGCTTAGAATCATGAGTTCAACAGAAAGAGGGAAATCCATACCAATACGTTTAAAACATCTGAGATGTGTTTTCATAGCTTTCTTTATCTGTTAGGGTATTCTGTGGTTAGAAGGATATACTGCGGTACGTTAGGTATTTGTGGTCCTGATACATTTTTAAAAGTAAAGCTCCTAAAACTCTCGGATATTGGACTTTCAAAGTTCTTTTCAGTAGGTCTGACATTGGGATCAGGGGAGCTGAAGAAATTGATACTTTTTTTTTTACTACTCTGTTGATTTAAAATTTGATTTAAAATTTATTTAAAATTAAATGGCTATTTAGTAATATGCCATGAGGCATATGAATTTAGTCATGCCATATGAATTTGGTCATGAAGAGATGGATCAGACAAAGATTAGGGTAGATGAAATAGTCCAAAGCTGAAAATAACTCAGTCTATCCCATGTTTTTGTAATTTATCACATATTGATATGGGAGCTTTACTCCTGTAAAGCCTAACATTTAGAAGCCTCACTGTAAGATAATTCACCCAAAGATGGTATCTGAAACTAAAATCTATTGCCATAACAAAAACAAGCTGGTGTTTATTACCGAAAGCATTATTACAAATAAGCAAATATCCCTAGGTCTGCTTCCTGAGGTTATCTCAAACATGACTGAGCTTATTGAGGCTGTTCTCTGATATTTTTCCCTTTTTCAAAAAGTTTCGAAACTCTCTTCATCTGCTGATGGAAACCCTGAATGCTACAACTCCACACTACGTGCGCTGTATTAAGCCTAATGACTTCAAGTTTCCGTTCACGTAAGCTGGTTCATGTATGGTTTGTATAGCCTGTGCATGGGAGGGAATTGCCCAAGGCCTCGGAGGACTGAGGTTCTGCTAAACCTTGCTCACTCAGGAGTGAAGTGTTGTGTCTCCTTTCTCTTGTAATGTACTCATTGTGCATGTGTACGTGTACTTCCAGCAGGAGATGTTTTGGGATGAATAGAGGGAAAAATACTTCCTGATGCTTTTTTTTTGTTTATGGTGATATATGAGAAAAAATACCAGCATTTTCATTGCTAGCTGTTTTAAATATGACTGGCAGTTCGCACTTCTTGAGTTCATTTGACACTTGCTGGAATTTGCTTTTGCAGATTCCAGTGTCTTAATCCTTATCTTTTTTTAATGTATGAACTTGCTGAGAGCTTTTCTTAAAATTCTGCTTAAAATCCAGGCACACAAAGTCTCCCATGGCTATTGGGCAGGCCAGTGGGAAGCAGGACAGGATGAGCAGCTTGCAGCAGCCGACGGGCTCGGGCAATTCCCTGGTCAGACTGTCCTCTGTTATCACTGAGTTACAGAAGCACTAGCTGGACTTGTTAACCACCCATCGCATCCCACCCCTGCTCCCCTTCCGTGCCACTCCTGTCCTGGGTGTGCACAGGGCCAGAGGTCCCATGTAATACAAAACCAGTCCCACACCCACAGGCTCTTTTTATTCCTACGTAGATTCGATGAAAAGCGGGCAGTGCAGCAGCTGAGAGCTTGTGGTGTCCTGGAGACCATCCGAATCAGTGCAGCTGGCTTCCCCTCCAGGTGTGTGTGCCACTTTTTAGATTGCTTTCAGCTGCAGTTCTTCTTTTTAAGAGAATTATTCATTGTTGGGACTGACACTGTCTCTCTTTTTGGGACAGGTGGACGTACCAAGAGTTCTTCAGCCGTTACCGTGTTCTGATGAAGCAGAGAGATATCCTTAGTGACCGAAAGCAGACATGTAAAAATGTCCTGGAGAAGCTGATTCTGGTACTAGACTTAGTGCTGAGAGCATTTGGAATCTGAAGGAGTAAAGATAGCGTCCCTTACTCCCTCATAGCCTCACTATTTTAGTACTTCTACAAAGTACTAAACGACCAATATTAGCACAGGAACTGTAGAATTTCCCAGTGTATCACAGGAAAGGAAGACAGTGATTTTAAGTGTGGGTGGGTTGAGGGTGAGCCTTACCTTGCTTAACGGCAAGATGCATTAACCACACCTTAAGTAAGGTATAGTTATCTGGAGGTTTTCTAATGTGGAGGTGTTTCTGTCTGTGTATGTGTTTGTGTCTTTCACACTGCTCCTCTCAGCTCCTGTGCTGAATGAAGTCAACCTTTTTCACTCCTTTTGTCCTCGTGACATTGTCTCCCTGCTTAGCACTGTGGCTGTCCTTGTACCTCAGCAGCCTCTTGCTTTGCCTCCTACCTCCAGTTGCAGCCCTACCTTCCCAGGATATGCCATCCACACCACTGGCTTTGCACCTGAACTGATGTGTTTCTTGGGATTTCTTAAGGATTGATGAACAGCGGAGGGCAGGCAGGCCCCAAAGAGGCAGTTCCAGCCAGTTCTCAGTAGAAGGTGGTTAACTGAGACTTACTCAGAAGTGTCAGTTAAGAAGAGAAAGAGACAAAGTTTACTGAAGATAGAGAAGCAAGAAATCTTACCTTGCTGAAGTGCAATGCCAATGTTAGGATGTTTATGGAAACAAAAAAATAAATACTGTGCAGGCAGGTTGGGGCTCAGCTTTTTAAATTCTGTGTCATTGGGCGGAGTTAACTAAAACCTTTTGGTTTATATGCATGTGTCTGTATTTCTAGTGTTAATGTATAGTGTTAAATGTATCCTAAGCTGTAGCTCTTTGGCTGCTGTTCCTTTCAACTTAACATCAAACAATCAACAAAATTAATTTTTTTCAATGTACCTTTGTATATTCTCAGTTTTTCCCTCCAAGGAGTACTACAGCCTATAGAGATAGAGTATTATTCTCTTTCTGTTTTAGTTCTGAAATTTCAGATGTGTTTGAGCAGCAGCAAGATGCTTTCTTCTGGCTTAGTCCTGATGCAGTAAACGATGTGTACATGTTTGAAGCCCCAGCTGTTTTGTTTGTACTGTGTAGTATGATTGAAGATGGACCGTTCAGATGGGTCATCTACAGTTTAAACAGGGAACTGTACATGTGCATTGCCTCTATTGCTTTCATCCTCTGGGCCCCTTTGTCACCCCCTGTAGCCTTCCACGCCTCTTATAATCTTTGTGGCATTCTTGTCTAAGCAAAAATCTCACGTTATTCCTTGAGGCCGTGCTTGTGGCCTTACTGTATTAATTTGTTAACAGAATCATACGGAGAAAATACTCTCCTCCACTACTTAATTTAAGTCTAGGTTTACTTGAAATATTACATAGATAATTTTGCCTCTTTACTAACTGTACTTTCATTTAGCCCTTCATGCCTTTTTTTATCCACTAACATTTAATGCTGTAACTGATCCTCTTTTTACCTCTGAAAATAGGACAAGGATAAGTACCAGTTTGGTAAGACAAAAATATTTTTCCGGGCTGGTCAAGTAGCCTATCTGGAAAAAATAAGGGCAGATAAGTTGAGAGCTGCCTGTATCCGCATCCAAAAGACAATCCGAGGCTGGCTGATGCGAAAGAAGTACATGCGTATGAGGAAGGCTGCCATCACCATTCAGAGATATGTCAGAGGGTACCAGGCACGATGGTAAGCAATGCTCATGGGAAAACCCACACTAGCCTCAATTCAGATCCCTCTAAGTAGGACATTTAAATGTGATACATTTGTTCTCTCCTTCCCATACTGGCTGAGAGGAAACAATTTTCCAGGGAAATGACGGAAATTGAATATAATGAGTGTGTCTGTCCTGCCTGTTTTTGACCTTCCTGAGAGTACAGTAGCGCCCTGGCTGTATGATGCTTAGAACAGTATGTCATTGGTGGGAGAAGAGTACAAGTAGTACTAGGAGAGATGTTGGAGGTGAGGTAAAGCAGGCATCCTGGATGAGTCCTTATTGCGCAGTTTCCATGTGCCCTCCCAGCTGGGTCTGTCTGTCCTGCTGGAGAAGCCATTCCTCATCCAGGGTGCAGCTGTGAAGGGAGATATATCAGTCGGAGTAATTTGTTTGGATTGACTTCTGAGGAGTGGCTGTGGATGGGCCAGAGAAAAGGGTAGGAGTACAGGTGGTATCGTTCAAAGACAAGGTGGTTATGAAGATTGTAAGAATCAACCTTTGCAAAGAGGCTTATGTCAAGATGCTTTGTAATTGTCTGGCAGAGAGGGCCAAGAATGAGCAAACATTTTCTACAGGTTGAGGTTAGGAGAGGAGACCTGGAAGGTGGCATAGTGGAAATAGCTTTAAAGCTGGAGAAAAGGTGATGAGAAATTAAGCTGAGTTTATCTTGTCAGTTCTATAGCACAGTTCTCAGAGGAAGTGAAAACATTTCCCCGTAAAACCTTGCAAGGTTGCTGTTAATTTGTCATTCTGTTGTACTGCCATTTGGTAGAATAGCAAGTAAATACGCTGTATCACTGACAACATTAGGAAGAAACTGAAGTAGAAAATGCAGCTCTTGAGAAAGAGGGTAAAGTTATAGGATGCAAAAAAAATATTATTCAAGCACTGGAAAATAATTACAGGTATTATTTGTAATTTTTTTCTTGCTTAGCTATGCCAAGTTCCTGCAGAGAACACGGGCTGCCATCACTATTCAGAAGTTCCAGCGTATGTACGTGGTCCGCAAAAGATACCAATGCATGCGAGCTGCCACTATTGCTCTTCAGGCTCTCTTAAGAGGTTACATGGCCAGGAACAAGTACCAAATGGTAAGAAATCATAATGTTTTACTTCTTCACTCTAGCTTTATTTCCACATACCTTCAGGATGAAGCTGCTCTGTGGTGTCCCCTTGGGAATCTGAAATGTTTGTGTGCGTGCTGTTATGCATAATGCACAAACAAAATATCACAGCATGGATTGAAGGACAGTACATGGAAATTAGAAAGATCTGATACTGCAGTCAATGAACTTGTCATTTGAGAGATATTCGCATTGTCATCTAATATGGATGTACCTAGACTTCCAGTGCAGTCAGTGGAGAATCTAACGGGGATTTACAGCATTTCTCTTGAGAAAACTTTTTCATGTGTTATATAGAATGTCGAGGCACTTAAAATGAATACGGAAAATGGCCTTGTGTGAATGTGCCGCCATGAGTCCAAATCAGTATTGCTCACATCAGTATACATACGTCATGCAATACTATTCCTATTCCATCCCTAATTTCAGTGATTCTGAAATGGCTTATGGCACACACTGAAGGAGATTAATGTTAGCAAAGAGATACCCACAAAAATAGGAGATTAAAACTCAAATGTGGGATTTTTTGTTTGTTTGTTTGTTTGTTTTAATGTATTGATGTTGGTTTTGTTGAGAAATTGATATAACCCTGTCCTAGTGATAATATTTTCCTGATTACACTTGATAAATAAAAATTCAATTGAGAAATTAGAATTTGCTCTTCAGTGGTTACAGGGCTGGAAACAGAATTATGATTCGAATGGTTAGACTACAAAATGCCAACATGTTTCATGGCACTTTTGTCTACAGGAATTGTTTTAACTAGGCTCAAGAGTCAGCCTATATTTCACTGAAAAGTTAGCCAAAAAAGTTCTATTTTTTTCCCAAGCAGGTAGATATTGAAGGCATATAACCAAAAGCCAACTAATGCTTATGTTCCACATGTTTCTCTTTTATATTTGAAGTTTCTGTGTATTTTTTCATCTGTATTAAAGTTGCCTACAGAGTCACATGTGAATGTGTCTAAATTACAGCTTTCTAACATACTAACCAGACAGTTTGAAAACAAGTAATCCCTGATAAGAATTTCTAAGTAGTAACATCCCCGTGCTTGACTCAGCTGTTCTTTTGTGTGGGTATCTACTTGCCTTTTTATTGGAATTCTTAGCATTTTCATTATTATATGAAACACAAACCATATTTTATGTTGTGAGAGTATGTAAGATATGTTTTTAACAGTGATCTGACAGCTGTGACAAAGTGAGACATGGATCAGAGCAATATGTGGACTAAAAGCCATCCTTGGGAAACGGGAGATGATTCTGTATGCCAGAAGTTAGTTGCGTGAGTGATACACACTGCATCTGTCCCGTAGCACGGAGTTTTATAAACCTGTTATATTCCCTCTTAATAGAGATGGTAGATTTCTGGAGGGGTCCCTGTAAGGGTTGGTCAGCCTTGGCTGTCAGGGAGTATCCCCCTCAAGCAGTGAGTTGGTCACCGCAGTAAAACATGAAGTTCTGACAAGTGCACACCTGCCGTGTGCTGTGTACACGTTGTCCTCCTAAGTTGGAATTTTATTAAAGCTGATACAGGGATGGCCAGAGAGAGAAGCATGGGCTCTGCATGCCATGTGCAGGTAAACACGGTTGTTCTGAAGTTCATGATGATTGCAAATGAGTGAAACTGAAAGGTTGCCCTGTGACAGCACACTTGGGCTGAGCCATGACTCTGTAAGTAATATATGGTACACATGTCATTCATTAGGATTGTGAAAGGTACCTGTTGTTGTTGTTGTTGGAAGAGAGGGCATGTGTTGCAGTCACATGACTAATACAAGGAATTTAAAATGGTTGAATCATCTATTTCACACATCCTAGGGAAAGCTTCTGCCTGAGACTTTTGATGTGCTTCTCAGCTTAACAAGGAGTTTAGTTCCTCCATAGCTTTTACATAAGCTTTCCTGGGAAATACCTGGTAAATTAAGTAACTTCTCTGATACTCTCACCTTACTTTGGAGTGGCCTGTTTCCTCACTGGATTGCATGGGTGTGAGAATTCACTGGCAGATGAGGACCATCCCTGCACGATGGAGGTATTTTATGGGACTTGCTGCTTTCAAACTTGAGGTGAAAATGTTGTTGACAGCTAGGTGTATTTGAGCTGTTCAGGCACCCGCGGGTATAACCTGAAGGACTGTTCCAGGAAACATGTAAGAAGGAGGCAGGAGGCAGGTCTGCTAACTGCATGACATGCAGTCAGAAGGACTTTGGCTTTTGACCTTGCTGTACTTTTGAGAGCACTATTTCCTTACCTCGGTGTGCTATTTAACTGAATGCTGGTATGTCAAGTCTCATTTTTGCTTCAGAAATAAATGCTAAGGGAGAAAGTTTATGTATCTTAAAATCATGCCACTTTGCCAGTGAACCTTTTAAATTAATTGATCTGGAAATGTAATGCTTCTAACACATTGCAGTTCATTTGCTAAGAAGTATAAAAGAAAATAAAATTGTTGTTACCCTACTAGTTTGTCTTGTCAGCTTTGTGGTAAATCAGTGTAAGAATGGGAACTGCATATGATCTTTAAACTATCAAATCCAAGAAGTAACATAAAATCTTAAATAGTTTCGTTCTTTAGAATAAACTGCTTAATTTGCCAAAGGTTTATTAAGTGAACTCTAGTTCTCAGAGTCCTGGAAGCCTTGTGGGTTTGGGCAGGCTCTCTGAGCATAGCTGTGGTCTGCTGGAATTCAGGTGCTCCACACCTGGGGGATCTCTGATTGAATCAGTGGGTGAAGGGTCCAAAAACAAGTAGTAGACTCTTCCTAGTGGAAGTCTCTGGCTAACATGCTGATGAAGGTTGCTGGCATTCTGGACTGTTTTTTGTTAAAAATTATTTTAAAAAAATTATTATCAATTTTTTTGTTTTTACACCTCAAAGCTATGGTTGAAATTTCTGCTGTGAAATAAGTTGGAGTTATTACAATATAAAATTTCTGATTAGGATAAATGGAGATTTTTCCATGCTGGCAAGTCTAAGATATGTCAAAAAAAGGGGGGGGGGGAGGAAAAATTACTGGAATTTATAGTTTGGTCAGCTAGACTACGGCTGCTGGTTTTAACAGCTGCTACAATTTACTCTGGGTTCTAGTGTGTACTAGCTGCATTGCATATCAAGCGTGGTAATTTTAGACTTTGTATTGATGAATCCTATGCGGCATATGTCAATGATTCCAAGATGTTTCAAGATAAAAGATGCAGTAAAAAAAAAGGATTGTATTTGTAATCTTGCCAACAGGTACCGTGTATTTTTGTAATTAGCTTGGATCTGACATCAACACAAAGGAATGCCTGGTTCTTCAGTGCGCCTCCAGTTCTTTCTTTCCATGTTTTTCCTTCTGGTTCCTTTTCATTTTATTCCCTTTCATCTTCCTTATTCCTATCTTCTTTTCCTCTTCTTTTTTTGTTTAAATGAATTCCATATTAATTTCTTGTTACTCTTCACCAGAAGTTTCTCTTTTCAGGCTAAAGTGTGTCTCTGTGCATATCATCTTTACACCTCTCATTATGGAGTCTGTTTAACTGAGCAGGTGTAGTTTGCAACTTTAATACCCCTTGTGGTGTTTTTTCTTAACTGTAGATGCTTCAGGAGCACAAGTCTATTATTATTCAGAAACATGTAAGAGGTTGGCTGGCTCGAGTGCACTACCGTAGGACCTTGAAGGCAATTGTTTACTTGCAATGCTGCTACCGGCGCATGATGGCCAAGAGGGAGCTAAAGAAACTGAAGATAGAGGCCCGGTCTGTAGAACGCTACAAGAAGCTTCACATTGGCTTGGAGAACAAGATCATGCAGCTGCAGCGAAAAATTGATGAGCAGGTAAAAGCCCCCTGGTCTCAGGGAAAATGTTTAGAAATCTTTATTACCTTTCTCAGTAGC
Source organism: Ciconia boyciana (assembly GCF_034638445.1). Classification (NCBI taxonomy): domain Eukaryota; kingdom Metazoa; phylum Chordata; class Aves; order Ciconiiformes; family Ciconiidae; genus Ciconia; species Ciconia boyciana. The sequence goes on along the minus strand of NC_132941.1, from coordinate 14,331,672 downwards.
ACTGTGGGCATTCACAGAAAAATGCACTGAATTTTCATTGTAAGGTATCAGTTCTCTTTTCTGCTGAAGAACATTAACAGAAGAGAAAGGGAGGCCACAGTAGAACTGGAACAGTCAAGCATCCGTTTGTGTCTCTCAGCAGCACTGAGAGAAACCATCTGCTCCCTTAATGTCAGTATTTCATTTGAAGCACATCAGTTGCTCTGTTTAAGGGGAAGGTGAGGTGATCATGTTTGATGTGTGTGGGCTCCCAGTCTAATTTTAGTTTGGGATGTTAACGTGCAGGCTTAGAGACTGTTCTGTCACCTTGTTAAGCAATTCTGCAAAAACAGACTGAAGCTTTTTGGAAATGGGGAAGCTGTTCTTTTGCTCCCGTGTCTGGATATATTCTGTAGGGAACTAGAAGGCTCCCTTAAACCAGAAGTTCTCCAACAGCTGCTATGTCTGTGTTGTGTTTTGCAAAGAACAAAGAGTACAAATCTCTGCTGGAGAAGCTGAGCAACCTGGAGATCACGTACAGTACGGAGACAGAGAAGCTGCGGAGTGATGTGGAAAGGCTTCGGATGAGTGAGGAGGAGGCTAAGAACGCAACCAACCGTGTCCTCAGCCTTCAGGAGGAGATTGCCAAGCTCCGGAAGGAGCTGCACCAAACTCAGTCTGAGAAGAAGACCATTGAGGAATGGGCAGACAAATACAAACATGAAACCGAGCAGGCAAGTATTCAGTCTCAGGTGCATGAGAAGATTTATGGGGGCCTGGTGTCCACTCAGGTTCTTCCCAGGCTTAACTGCTTCAGTTGTGTTGCTGATATTTTTACAGTATTTTTAAGCAGTGTTATACCTGTACAATCCAAAATAGGCTTGATACCTAAGTACCTACACCTATGGTAGAAGAATATACTAAATCTATATATTGTATGTAAATATATGTATGCCATCTATACAGATTTTGATATTGAAAGTATTTGCAAATCCAAATACTTAAGCTTCCTCAATTAGTCAGAGGTAGCGTATTCATAAAAAGAGATCATTTTACCCACCTAGAGAGTGTGATCACATAGCTATCAGAAATGTCCCATACACAGTATTCAAAGGTACCTACTTGTATCCTACCTAATTTAAACAGTTAGCCTACTAAACACGTGTGTGTGTGCGCAGTCTAGTTCAACAGGTTTTGACTAACCCCTTATCTTTGCTTTAACCACGAACATATCAAACAGGTTGTTTCCTGTCAAGATTACTTGCCGATAGCAGTGCAGTTTTTGAATATTGGAAGAGCCATTCCATCATTATGTGATGCTGCAGTGATACATTTCAAGATCAGATAAACATAAGGAAAAATATTAATTGATTAAGCAAAGGGAATGTGTAGTAACCATAATCAGAGACAAATGAGTAACTGGCAAACCTGGGCACGGTTAAAGTGGTACAACTTTTGGGCAGAGGCAAGATGTTAGATTATGGTGTTACCCAATGCAATGGAATACACAAAAGAAGTACCAAATTTGTTCCTATTTTAGGAGTATTTATATTTTAAGGAATAAATTACATCTTTGGGACTTTACTGAAAAATATTATGGCACAGTGGAGTGGTTCAAGGCAGTTTTGGCATCTGATCAGAAATGGAGTGCAGAACATACAGGGGAATCTGTAATGGGACAAATTTAAGATCTGTAATTTGGGAAATGAAAATGTCATAACTTAGTTCACTAATTTCATTCTCTGAGGAGAATTTTAAGTATTTGAACTCTTACAACAAGGATGTAGTTGCTGTTAGAGCTACTGATGAAAGATGAACTGCATTCTGAGTCAAATATTTTATTATCTCTGTAGCTGGTATTGGAGCTGAAAGAGCAGAACACATTACTGAAAACAGAAAAGGAGGAGCTGAACCGCCGCATCCATGACCAGGCGAGGGAAATAACAGGTTGGCTCTGTTCCCTTTACTCAGGTTTTCTACTTCATGTTACCTTGTAAAGCAACACTCTACTGCATAGATTTGGCTAATTTGCCTTAGTTTGCGTTCCTTTTTAGTTTAATGGTTTCCTTTCTTTTTTTTTTAAGAACTCACATGCATCAGAATTATTTACTGTTTGAGTTTCCATGAGGTCCTAAGAGTTTGGGGTCTTTTTGGTGAGGGTGACTGTTACAAAGCGTTTTACCTTTGAAAAGAAGGCTCTGATATTTAACACAATTAATCTACTGCAGCTCTTCTGGCTGCTGTGACTATGTACACAGCAGTCAGAAGAGTGTAACTCTAGATGCGAAGGCTGTGATGGAGGCAGCTACGATGAGGAGGGTCAGTGTGCTTGAGGTGTAAGGCATCTCACATTTTGCTTTTTAGATAATGCAGCACTGGGCTAGTGCCCCTTCTTCCTTCCTCCTGAAATTACTAATGCAAGGTATTAGCAGAATAACTAACTTGACTGAGTGAGCCTGTCTGTGGTTACCTCTATAATACTTTTGGTCCTTCATATGTTTGGCTTAATGTTTGCCTACAGAAGCACAAATACCACACACCAGCTTCAAACAGCAGACTGTTTCACCATCTGTGTTCCTGGTGCAGACACATGCCTGTACCTCCAGGACGGATGCACTGCATGGTAGGTAGAACTGGAGTTCTCACTTTGGATTCCTGTTCTCCATGGCAGAAACAATGGAAAAGAAGCTAGTGGAGGAAACGAAACAGCTAGAGCTAGATCTGAATGATGAACGGTTACGGTACCAGAACCTGCTGAATGAGTTCAGCCGTTTAGAGGAGCGGTATGATGATCTCAAGGATGAAATGACCTTAATGGTGGTAAGTGGCTAAACATCTGAGAAACCAAAAGCTGTTCACAAATGTGTTTAGGCAGAATCTAGTGGTGTAAGTTAGTAACTGATTCTGCTGTCAGCTGTGTGGTGGTGACCTGTGCCTGAAAAGAGAATTTGTCCTTTTAAATATTGATTAATTAGATTGGTTCAGCCAAAACAAATACATTTAAAATTTGTGGTTGGTTTTTTAAAAAATTTATTCTTATTTTCATGTTTGTGAAGAAGGCTAAATTTCTGCTGTGACTTTGCTAGTGGTATTGCACATCTGTCCACCCTTATTTTGCCCTGAAGTTATTCACATGTGCTAGGGTTGTTTGTACCACATTCATCTAGTGATAAATTTTAAGTAGTTCTAGGAATATTTTATGCATCAGGAAGAAAAAATATTCCTCAATACAATGTCTGGGAAGTTAGAGAATTGCTGCCTGTGCTTCTTGTAAACTGAGCTTTTCTTTCCCACAAAATGTTGTGTTGTTGCTTGATTCTGCTTTCTGCAGCAATACTTGATGGTGTAGGATCTGACCTGTCTCCATAGATTTGATTGTGAACTACCTCTCATAGGCTTTAGGTGGCATGAGAGACCAGAATCAAAAATCTTTTCTTATAAATTTTGATGGCTGTGAAATAACACCAAATATTACAAGCTAAATCATAGGTTGTGAAGAGACAGTCACAGGGAAAACCATACAGTGGTATTGATTTGTTTCATTTGCACTCCAGAACATCCCCAAGCCTGGACACAAAAGAACAGATTCAACTCACAGTAGCAATGAATCTGAATATACTTTTAGCTCTGAGATCACAGAAGCAGAAGACTTACCAGTGAGGATGGAGGTAATGTTAAAAAAAAACCACAAATTTTCATTGATCAATGGTTGAACTTACTCCTGTCTCTTTTTTTGTATGTGTTTGTGAACACCATATCGTTATATTGAGATACCTAATGCTTCAATCCAACTTTTTCCATTTCCTTTTTGAAAACAGCTCATTCTCTAGTTAGTTGTGGTCCTATGCAAAAAGATTTTGTGAAAGTATGCTTTGAATTCCTCTCTATTACAGTAAACAGACCAGATATTTGGCCATCCAATTGATTTGCATCTGTAAAACATTTGCTTGCCGGTGTTTGTAAGCACAATCACTTTTTCAGCACAAAGTGGGAATTCAGAAAACCAGTGAGACTTCCTGAGAAGTCTGTATACTGTATATTCAAGGATTAAAAGTGGCAAGGTGGCTAGCCACATTCTTAGTAGCTACATGGAATGAGTTTGCTGTTAGGGGTGAGAACCTCATGTTGATTCATTTTTCCTCTATTTCATAGAGATGAATAAAACTCCAAGAATGTTCTGTCCCTTTGCATATGCACAGATACAAATCCCAGGATATTTAAAAATTTTCAGAAAGATTACTCTCTTGATTCAGCTATTGAATAATAATCATGAATAATTTGTGGTGCAACTCTAAACCATTCTTAGTATTTTCCAAGATAACTCCCCTTTTGGCCCCTCCCAAAGAAGTGGGACTGCTAACACAGCAGGGAGCCGTCAGGTTGGTGGTCTGACTGTCCTTGGCAGTTTGCAGATGCAAAGCTTTTTCTCTGCATTCTAGAGGTCTTCTTAACTGTGAGCCATTGCACAGCTCGCTCCATTTGCCCAGGTTAGTTATCTCCACACTTGCTTTTTACAGGCTGTCATTACTGTTTTTGAAAGCCTCCGCAGAAAGTTATTTTCTACTATGGATGCAAATACCCTGACACATTGATGCTGACACATATTCATCATTTGCCTTCCCACTTATATTTTTCACCTTGCATAATTGTTTCAGAAAGATGCTCCTACCTTCATGGGTAATCAGGAAAAGGACAGTGCAACTACATGTGATTGGATTTCACATATGAGCCAAATGTCGTCATCTCCTTTGGCTAACAGACTTACTGAATTGCTGTTCTAGAGCCAGTTTTGATTTTTAGAGTATAAATGAAAAAAAATTAACTCACACAAGAGTGTGAATAAATGCAGCACTGAGAAGATTAAATCTGTATTTGTTTAACCCCTTTAGAGTCAAACTGGAGTTTGAAATCTTCACTAACAATAGAGCTTAATGATACAAAACCACATTAAAAATAGGGTCAATCTCAATACAAACCAGTAAAGCCAGAAAACTCAAAGTCTGTTTTCTTTTTCCTGAGCTGTTGGTGTGGTTTATGACTCTTCCCCTCAACAGTAAAAGGAGATGAAGTGGAAATGGCTGTGCTTGCTTGTCTGCTACAGTCATTAATATTAATTTTCTAGTTCCTTTTCTAGGCTTCAAAATTTTATGGCGTACTTCATAGTAAATGCTTTGATCTTCTTGCTACATAAAGTACAAAATGGCTGATGGACAATTTCTGATGCACCTTCAGATTACAAATGCTGGTTCTTGTCCAGAAAATAGTGAGAAAGCTAGTGGATTAGGCCCAGAACAGGCTGTATAATTAGAATAATAAAAGGAAAAAGGCATAAAATATATCTTCTGGTACATATTTATGTCACATCCCACTAAACTAACCTGTAAATCTACAATCAGCAGAGAGATTTCTCTGTAGCTGAAGAATTTAATGTAGAAATAATTTAAAACTTAAAAAAAAAAAGGGGGGGGGGGGCAAAAAAAAGGCGCCTCTGTTTACAGTTGTTTCCAGGTGAGTCTAACCACAGACTTTTTTTTCTCCTTTCCCCCTCCGAACAAGTAAGAATAAAAGGTATGCTTAATTATAGACCTCCTGTCTGCCAGGTAGTCTCTAGTGCTTTCTTTTGCTAGGCTTTAGGCTTAGATACATTTTATAGTAGTAGATCTTTTTTTAAAATAGCATTTGACAGCTGATGAAGTATTTTAGATGCCAGTAGTCAACTCTCAGAATCAAATAACATTTCTGTGTTCCTCTCTTTCCCCAGTCTGTTTCTTGTCTTTACTCACTGTAGTGCTTCCTTGTGGTGTGGAAGGGGAATACTTCTTGACTTCCTTCTGTTCTTTCTAAAGCAGGAACCAAGTGATAAAAAGGCACCGTTGGATATGTCTCTGTTCCTCAAGCTGCAGAAACGGGTTACGGAGCTGGAGCAAGAAAAGCAATCCCTGCAGGATGAACTGGACAGAAAGGAAGAACAGGCTCTCCGTGCTAAAGCTAAGGTGGAATCCTTCTAGCTGATCAAATGCTGACGCCAGAGTATCCCTTCATGTGAAATAGTAGCTGTGTGAATGCTGACTGGCTTTTACTAAAGCCTTATCTTCCTCTAGCACTTGCTTTATTTAACGACAAGTTTTATGCCTGGTGCTTAGTAATCGGGACTGGTTATTTAGTTTTCCAAGGTCCTTGAGATTCTCTGATGGAAGTTAACAGGACCAAAAAGTGCTAGGGACTTTGCTTAAAAAAAAAAAAAAAGGCTGTTTTTATTAAAGAATAGCAATATAGAATTTCTACTTAAATGATGGGGAGAATGAGTAATTGTTCATTTTAGGCAGAATAAGAAGTGTTTCAACCAGGATGCAGAGCCAAAGCACTGGGATTAGACATGTTTAGCAGATTTTATTTGAAATTCTCCTCTGATTTGGTCTCCTTAAGTATGTATAAAAATGTGAAACCAGTTTTGGCAATTGTTTCTTATTACTCTTCCACCAGTGAATTTCTTGAGCATCCTGGCATTCATCCTGCTCTGTTTCGTTACCAGTGACAGTAGTGTGATTTGTACATGATTTTATTTATATTAACCAATTATGTGTCATAAACTTGTAAGTAAATGAAAGGAGGCAATGCCAATATTCAAACTAAAGCACTCAGCAGTACCAGAATGAGTATTTCCCAGTTTTATAGGAAAATAATTTCACCTCGCTTTCCTTTTCCTGCCTCAACTAAATTAAAGAATAGAAAGGATTGGATTTTTATTTTTCACACTTGTCTGTATTTTTTCACAGGAGGAGGAAAGGCCTCCAATAAGAGGTGCAGAGTTGGAGTATGAGTCGCTCAAGGTAATTCTAAAAAGGAGGTTTCTGTTATTTTCTAGTGAGTATATTGCCACCAATTGTTATGTGCTGGCATAGAAGATTACATCAGCCCTCCTGTTTCAGAATATTAGCTAGAGAAACTAGAACAAAAATTCCCCAGCAATCATTTTATTGTACCATTGTCCTTTTTGAGTTGCAGAATGTGTGGCTGGGGCTGCAGAACAAAAATATTCCCTAAAACAGGGAGAGTTCTCTGTTGAAACGCTTACTACAGCTTGCAAGTTAATTTGAGCAAAAATACAGTGATAAATGTAGCCCTCTTTTCCAAACACATTCTTTAAATTAATGCATACCTTAGACCACTAAAACTAAAAGTATTTCCTACTATCACTGAATGATGCAGAATCTTCGTAGCCTGCTGACCAGTATTCATGGTGAACTTTATTTTTTTTGTTAAGGGGAGAATAAGAGGAAAAAAAGATTGGTAATTTTTTTTCCCCATCAGATCTGTATGATTCATGTATATGTGTTCTGATTTTGCACTTCAGACAGAAGGTTAGCCCTATTAGTGAAATCCTCTTAGGCACTGTTCACCATAGTGAAGAGGCCAGGGATACAGGAGAGATTGATTGATTTGTTGCAGTTACTCATTGTTTTTACCCTTTCTGTCCATAGTTTTGTACCTGTGGTTTATAGACATGTTGGAATGCTGCTGTGTGACGGAATTGTCCCTATTTCTTGCAGCGTCAAGAACTTGAATCTGAGAATAAAAAACTGAAGAATGAGTTGAATGAGCTGCAGAAGGCCCTCACAGAAACGCGATCTCCAGAGGTAACTGCTCCTGGTGCCCCTGCATATAGAGTCCTCCTGGATCAGCTGACTTCAGTAAGTGAAGAGCTTGAAGTACGCAAGGAAGAAGTCCTCATCTTGAGGTCTCAGCTTGTTAGCCAGAAAGAGGCTATTCAACCCAAGGTAAATAATAGTCAGCAGATGCACTGTGTAGTAAAGTTACATTGCATCACTGACGTGCTTTATTTAATTTTAACAGCATGCTTGAAAAGGCAGAATAAAATGGTCTAGGTTTGAAAGCCTTTCTAAGTGTAATCCATTGATCCATTGTTAGTGCACAAATTGCAGCAGTCTGAATTGGGAGATTCTATTAATAAACCAATTTTGGGTTTGTCTGCCAGCATTCATGTAAAGATATTGTACTGATCACAGCAGGCTGGCAAATACCAATGGTCTGGCCAGGATCTCCCCAAACTCCTTTAACAATGCAGAAATAATTCTCATTTGGAGCAGTATAATTTCTCTAGTGAGTATGTAGTTTGACTGGAAAATTTACAATAGTTCTCAGGAATTCTTTTTAATTAATAGTTCAGTAGGAGGTACAAGGAACAATTTCTTCTAAATCTATGCAGGGTCATAGATGATTGCAAATATGTACTAGTTAAACGCAAATATGTCATAAAGATGACCTATGAAGATAGATAAATTCCATATTATTGCTTGATAGGTGCTGTGTGGTTTTGTTGAGGAGAGTAGATTACAACCACTAAAACGCATATCTTCTAAAAAGCTCTAATTCTGGTGAGATACTTAGAGAAGTAATAGCTTTGAAAATAAGAGTCATTCAAACTGAAAAGGTATCATGTAAATCCAGGAACTAGTTATTTCCACTGAACTGAGCTATCTAGTGTTTCATAACCACAGCAAGGAATGAACAGATATATCATCTTTCCTTTGCTACTGCAAAGTTATGTTTATATTTGTCCTAAATAAATTGAAAGTCTGTGATGCGTGAAGGCGTACATATCTTGTTTTAAGTGATTAATTTTAAAGAAAACGAAACTTGTTTTTCTGTAATATTTAGAATGTTGTAAATAAATACTTGAATAGTAAATCCTTGAATAACATTCTCAGCAATGGTGGGATACGAGTGTTGTTTTTACAGCAGTTATGAGTACGAGGGAAATGCGAAGGTGACCTGTGGGATGGCTAACAGCCAGTTTGCAGATAGCTTCTGCTTGTTAGGTTGGACAGCTGCAGCACAGACAGACTTTTTTTAATGATTTGTTTTTCTTCTTTCTTGCCTACCAATTTCGTTGCCAGGAGGATAAGGTACACATTTTTTTCTACAGTTATGAACCAGAACTCTTAAATGTTAAAAAAACTGTCAACAATACTTGAGCTGTCATTTCGCTGCCTCTCATAAGTAACCTACATGTATTTGAAGTTGTTCTTGCACTTTACTTTGCTGTTATTGAAAAACCTTTCTCATTATCCTGTGTTACCCGTGTCCCCATTTTCCTGCTCCATGCAAGGGAATAAGTTATTTCAAAACAAGCAGATTTAACAGTTTTGGACTGTTGGTTTATTGTTACCTGAACATGAAAGGAAAGATTCAGGAATTGGTCTAGTTAGCTCAGTCGGTGTATCTTGCTGAGTGTGTTAGGAGAGTAAGAGCAGCACTGATTCAGGAATCAGATCTCTATTAACTTGCAAAATCCATAAATTTCACCAAAAAAAAGTCTGTGGTATGAAGGACTACCTTACGTTATAGTGTTTGTTATCCTCGGCATGCAACAAACATTCAGGACTCACGCTGTCATCTGTAGATATTAGATAGGAATTGCTGAATGTTTGATTAGAAAATGTAGTTGAACGCATAGTATTTAGGAGTATGAGAAACTGAACTGACTCTAAATGAAGGCTGTTAATTCAAATACTACAACTACAGCAGGTAGGGTATTCTTGAAGATAGAAGAGTAATTAACATTTCTTTCCATCAGCACAAAAATAGTAAATATGTTCAAACTACTAAAGCTTGATAGATTGGCAGGTGAGATACAGCGGTTTTACTGTGTAATAAAATAGTAGTAGAAAAATCACAAAGATCTCACAAGGATGTTGGGAATAATTCTTCAAGGAGCTTATATATTTTATTGGTTTTCATATTAGATAACACGAATCATGCTAGGCACAGAGACCTAGGATCCAAAATTTATGTCCACAAAGTTGTTATTGTAAACACTTTGCAAAATTTTACTCAGGAAAATAGCATTTGATTGTTTTGAAAGTCAAAAAGAAAAGTCAGAATTCCATCTCTTATGTTCATTAGAGTCTTGTGGTTCCACTGTAATCATTCCACAGCAATGACTCAGATCAGACTGGCCGAGGTGACTGTAAACATCTGTTAAGTATTTTAAGTTTTACTGAAGAAAAAGCAAAAGTGCCATAGTAAACATTCAAAACGGAAACAAAATGGTATTATGATGATATCTAACTTTAAAAATCTCAAGCCCTTGTAAATTATTTCCTGCTTTGCCAGAGTACTTAAAATATATGAAGTGAGGAATAGACCTTATTTATGAGATTTGAAAGACTACATGTAATGCCATGTTTAAGAAATATTAATAGAATTAAGCTTGCAAAATTATGCTTCTTCAGTTTCAGTATTAGCAGCTGTTCCTGGTAATTCGAAATAAAATGCAAATTCATCATTTCATGACATTTATGTTGTTCCTTTTACATGATGAACAAATGAAAAGGGGTTAACACATGTACCCGCTTATTAGACAGACTGATATTTGAGCATGTTGCATGCATTCATTTTAAAAGATACGCCAAATGGACATAGAAATTATGGACCAACCTCTTGCTCAGGTACCCATACTAATTTTAATGTGGCTACACAAGGATTAGTGTTCCACGTGGGTGAAGTGGTGAAAACATGGATTCACAGAACAATTCAATTGTTAAATTTACCTGGAAATCATCATTCTTTTTCCAGAATACTATGACAGATTCTACAATCCTCTTGGAGGATGTACAGAAGATGAAAGACAAAGGAGAAATAGCACAGGCGTATATTGGACTGAAGGAAACAAACAGGTACAAGTTCTCTTTATTTAATCTATGACCAGTTGGGGTCTGCTGTGACACACTGTGTATATCATATTCAGTAAGTTGCATCCATGTAAGTCTAGATACTTAGAGAACGCTTGTATTGGGGTTATAATTTGATTTGATTAGTAATATTGCTGTATGCAATATTTGAAAGGATTAGGAAGCAATGGGGAAATGCAAAATCAAGCTTCCTGGGTTTACATCTTCTTAGCCTTTAATTTCTATGTTGCTCAAACTGGGTGCCATTCCCCATGCCGTTTTTTTACCTTTTGTCCAGTAGTTGTCACAATAGTCTGTCATAATACATTTAGTCTAACAGCATGAAATGCTGTAACCAGTTGGGCTAACACTGAGAACTGATTTCCGCCATTAAGAAGAAATACGTATAAACAAGAGAAGTAATTTGCTAAGTTGTTTTAGAGCATTGTTTTTTTCTCTTTTATAGTAACTGTAGTTTAGTGTGTAATGTCCTTAACATGTCATCTCATCACCATCATGTATCTCTCTTGTATTTTTTTAAAAACTTTTCTTGAAAGGCAATCTCCCCAGGACTATCATATGCTGAATGAGGACGGAGAACTTTGGCTGGTTTATGAAGGGTTAAAACAAGCCAACAGGTTACCAGACTTCTCAGAATGTTTTTTTTTCTTCATTTGCATCTTCTTTTCTAGCTAACTGTGCCCCTTGCTATGGGTTTGCTTTAGCTACAGTATTTCTATTGCTTTAACAGTTAGAAAAAAATTCATCACAAATTTTATGAATTAAAGAGTTTCCTCAAACTTAGTCCCCAAACCTTTCTACTTGTCAAGTTTTATCATTTAAAAAGTTAAGATGGTGGCAACAATTAATACATAATTTGCACAAAAATAAACTGTGAAATACCAGAAGCTCCACAACTGGAAAAGATTTGTAGCCGTGTATTATCTGTCTGCCTTTACATTGTGTATCAAAATTAATGGCCCTTACAGTTTTTCAGCCTAAAGAAGTACGATCATTTTAGTAATAAAGCTATTGTTTGAGTAGCTTCAGCGTGCTCTTAACTTTCCAGTAGTTATGGGTCTTACTCTCCTTGTTGCGACTCAAGTTCAGTAAATTGAACATTCTTCTCCCACGTCTCTCCGTGCAAGATTCATGTGTAAGACATGAAATAACCAACAAACAGAAGTAATCTTTAGTTCATTGTGGCGCTGTTCAAGCCTCAGTGCAATCATTGCAGTCTCTGCAAAGACTGCATGCTGGTCATGTAATGGGCGAGATTCACCTCGTTAGGAAATGCAGTTCCGGCTCTGTGTGCACGTCTGGGCACCGTATCCATACATGTGTCCCAGACTTCCAAAATGGTTCCTAGTCCTGCACTGGCAACTAATGCAATAGATCAGCAGTGCTGATCTTCAATATACACATTTGGTAGTAGTAACTACAGGAGGTATTTTGCAATGAATGCTACTAACGAAAGTCTTTCCTTTTCTTGTGCTAACAAGTTCTACACCTAACATTGTTTTGTAAGCCTGTGAAGCTCTAACTTAGAGCAAGTGTTCTGCAGAGCAGGATGTGAGACTGTTTGCTCTGCACCTCTTGTTTCTTGTCCTAGCACTGTAGAGACAAGAAACTTTATATTAAATGGTGGAGCAATGCAGGTAAATGACTGTTTGCCTTTGCGTGCTTGATCAGCCTAGTTACTAATAAATGTGTCTGCCTTATGCATATTTAAACCCTGAAAGATTGTCTAATTGAACACTAGTAGTCACTAGTAATGTCATTTCCTGTGTGTGTGTATGTATGAAATGATGAGTCAGAGCCCTTGGATAGTGCCTTGCAAGCAGGAGTAGATCCCTGCAGCGCTGCTCAGAAGGAGGCTGGTACATGTTATCTCCATTTCACATGAGAAGAATTTGAGACGTGATGTGCCCAAGGGGAAAGAGTGAGTCAGTGTTGAGGATAAAATAGAGCTCCCAGATCCCAGTCCTGAGTTTGGTTCTGTTGTTAACCTTTTGTGCACTAATGACAACCCTCTGCAAAATGTTGGTTTTAATGTAAAGATTATTTATGTGCATTTGCAATTAAATGGTTTCTGACTGAACAGAGTTAACTCTAAAAAGATTTTCTTTTGTTAATATCGCAGGGTCCTAGCTTAAGTGAACACACTGTCTTCTTCATCTTACACAGTTTTTTTGATTTGATTAGAGATAAAACCTCTTTAAAGCCCCTTTAAAAGTAGTGACAATCTGTGAAGACTTAGCAATACATTTATTGCCATGTGTTCTCAGTGGTACCATACACAGTATGTGTTCAATCACAAAGGAAATGCAAAGCAGTGTCACAATTAGTTTCTCTCCACTTTTTGATCATGCAAGCTTAATTTAATTAGAAGGCATACTGAAGGGTTTAAAGAGTACTCTGCCTTTTTCATTTTCCTTTGCAAGCCATGGCTAATTGTTCCTGAGCAGCAGCTAAAGCTTTACACTCCCTCTGAGAATTGGGGAGGTAATTTCCTAAATGTGTTCACGCAACTGTTGCTCAACTTCTTTAGGCTGCTGGAGTCTCAGCTTCAGTCGCAGAAGAAGAGCCATGAGAATGAACTGGAATCGCTGCGAGGTGAGATCCAAAGTCTGAAGGAAGAAAACAATCGCCAGCAGCAGCTCCTAGCACAGAATCTGCAGCTGCCTCCAGAGGCCCGCATTGAAGCCAGTCTACAGCACGAGATCACCCGTCTAACTAATGAGAACTTGGTAAGGGAAATGATGCTGCAGGAGCAGCCTAGGGGACTTACAGACTTGCTGCACCTGTAAGTTCTTATCAGTTTTCAGATGGCAACCTACTGCAAAAAATTGCATGAATGCCGTCGTTTTTTTGTAGGTAAGCTAATGGGAGAGAGAGGCTTATTGCTGATGAAGTAATAATGTTTCAGGGAATCTGTTTGAAGTTTGTGGCATGAGGAAAGCTCATGGATCCCAGCTTTCAACTGATGAGTGTAATCATTGCTAAATAGAAGATTGATATCCAGCAAACTCATAAAAATATTATTGCCAAGTAGTGGTGTTTCCACTGAACTATATTAGTTTGTTTATTTTGTTGAAAAACTCTGATGTAGTTCTTCAATTATTTAATGTCTTTTCCTCCCATTTCCCTCCTCCCTACCTGAAGCTACACAGATAATCCACTGTTATGAGCTCCAGCTATTCAGTACGTTTTGAAGAAAGAAATAGTTCCAGAAAAAGAAACTTGGTTAGAATTCACTTAGCTAATAATTGGTATTCCTTGTTAACTGCACAACATTTTTGTGTGAAGGAAGGATCGGGTGAAACTCCTTACCTTTCCCTGCAAAGGGAAAGGAGTATGTTCATCATGTGCAGGCTAGTTCAGTTCTGGGGAAATTTTCCAGAGGCCCATGTTGGAATATCGTTGGCTTATCTCTGTTTGTTGGTAAAGGGAACCATGCTACTTCAGGAAGAAAAATCCTAGCTCTGAGTGTAATTGATTCCTCTTGTTTAGAGGTGTAGTCTTTCCTGCTTATGTATGTTACAGAAGTTATCATTGTCAGGCTCTTGTCTTAGTACCAAAGGTTTTGAGGAAAGCATCAGATAATTCAGTGAATAGATCTTGGAAAACTGATTCAAAGTATATTATAAGTTTGCCTCAGCAGCAGCTGTCTCCTACTGGCAAAGGTAAATGGCGAATGTTTCCATCTCTGACAGCTCCCTCCTGCTGCTTAGTCATATGTTATGATTTTTAGCCTTTTTTTCCCCCCAAGAGACCTACTCATCACATTCTGTGTTCCCAAGACAACACACAGTCATGTAATTACATCCCAGAGGAGCTCTCTTTATTTTCAAATACAGTTAATGTAATTTTACTTGTTAAATATAGACTCATTCCTTAGTATTTCAGTTCTGATGTTTGAGTATTGGAAGTCCACTCCAAGTCGGGAATATGCTTCTTTTCCACTCCTAGCCCTAGAGTGGAAATAATTTACAGGCTTTCCAGATGTGATAGTGGGATTGCAGTACTCACTGCAATCCCAAGTGATTAGCATAAGAAAATGTCCTGTCCAGGTTCTCACAAAGGTTATATTCCAGGCTTTCACAGCATTAGTACTGCCCATTTTTAAAAGATCTGACTGTTCTGCAACTCATCTACATCAGCTTCTCTCTGGGAGAGGCTGGAGTGAGGATCACACCTAAGGACTAGACTACCTAAAAATTAGAGATTCTTGATCTTGTTTTAATTTGACTTCATTTATATAGTGCTTACTGAAGTATCAGTGTCTCAAAGGCAGGGGAAAAACTATCCTGTACCTATTTTTACAGTTTTATGAGGAGTTGTATGCAGATGATCCCAAGAAGTATCAATCGTACCGGATTTCACTTTACAAACGGATGATTGTATGTAGATCACGTGAATCCTGTTTCTCTGTTGTCTCGTTTGCTATTTCTGGAGCACTAATTGAAAAGCAGGCTGCCTCCGTTTCTCCCTTTCAAAGGAAATCCCCTGCAGAGAGCTTCACAATGCCAATTACTTCCCTCACTGCTTTTTTTGTTAGTCTTAGTGTCCTCTGTGTAATCTGTGTCTCTCTGATGCACAGTTTTGTTACTAATATGTCTTGCACTGTGACCAAAGAAGTTTCTTATTGAATGCTACTTAATGCTACCCTGAAAAAGAGGTACGTGATGCAAAAGATGCTCAATTTTCAGAACCACTCTTTGCTTTGAAACTTTAATACGTTTAAATTCAGTTCAGCAAAATAGAGGCCTGATCACACAGATACTTATGGAGGTGAATAATGCCTGCAATTGTGAGTAGCCAGTCTTAGACTGAATTTGTTCCCAGATCTCTTTACAGTGCTGACATCTGGAGTGAATAAATCTATCAGAATCAAAATATGTAACCTTTTAATATTTTTCAAAAATGCAAAGTCTGAAGGATAACAGTGGAAATAATACTATATTTCCATAATAATTAAAGTTAACAAATTGAGATAGCACCATATGTAATCTTGAAAGAATATAATTTATGAGATTCCAAATCTTAATGAGATGTGAAACCTGTTCAATTTCTTTAGAGGAACCATAGAAAGAACTTTTTTCCTCCTCGCATATTTGTTGTTCAGAAATCCTATCCCTTTACTGATATTTTCAAAACAGTCTGTTGGACTTACATGTTTTTTTTTTTAATTAATTTCACTAGAAATTATTATATCTGAGAAGTATATTGTGTTATTAACAGGTTTTCTGTTGTAATATTGAACACTACTTCGAATATGAAGCGCGGCCTCCATGCTGTTCTTTCAACAGGCCTAGTATCTTACTGCTCCAATATATTATATTAGGTTTTAAACTCTTTATTACATGATTGAGAGCAATTTTGTGCCTAATTCAAATTTGTTGCCAATGCTGCACTAATATTTTTCAGTACTTTTAGGAAGGGTGTAGTTTCCTAGATGATGCTTTTGATGCAAGGAGCTCATGGTCCCTTATGTTCTTATCAGTGCCATGAAGAATCACGCTTACAAAAGAGCATTTTTCTTTTACGCTGCTTTCAAACCCTTAACCTGGAATGGCTTTCAGGTTTTTTGAGCTCAAGGTTTTGCTTCCTTTAGAAAGACTTCCCCTTTTTTAATTACATGATTATTTCATGAATGCACTACCATAGGTCACAGAATTATTCAAAGACAGATTTCTGGGGAGTGCTCCTTTGAAAGAAAAATACAGCTTGCTTGCAAGACTAGGAATTTTAGGTGCTAGGTGTTGTTCAGGTACGGAAGAAAAAGAGGTAAGGCCCCAGCTTCTATCTAAGGAAATGTGATGACAGCAAGTGATAGGGAGATGGCAGAGAATCACAAGTAATGTTCTATGTTTGGATGTTTGATGATTTTGGTAAATTTGAGTGCAAGTTATGGTCTTTCTGCAGATCTCTCTCTTGTAGTCTTATAAAATGGATAGGTCTGAATAATGAGTCAGTCCTGAAGGCATGAATAAATGATGCAGAAATACAGGCTAGCTGTTAAATAATGATGAAAATTATTTCCTTGAGGCATTTGGAAGAACAGGGAGGAAGCATTAGGGAGATGTGTTTGCAGCAAAATGTCTTCTGCCATAAGAACTGGCCTAGTTCTGAGTGTCTGCAGAATATACCTCCCTAAGAGCTTTGCCTTTGTCATGGTGCACATAACTTAATAATATTTGCGATATTTGGCTTGTGTTATAGGCAGCGTACCAGCTTGCAAACCTCAGCCAGAGGATGGCACCACTGTTCAGCTTTCCTCACCGCCTTGTAATTCTAACAGCACTGATTTTGTCTCTGTCACACGTTATGGCACTTTCTCATATCTTAATCTTTATCTCATTTTAATTTACAGGATTTAATGGAGCAGCTTGAAAAGCAAGACAAAACTGTTCGCAAGTTAAAGAAACAGTTGAAAGTATTTGCTAAGAAGATTGGTGAACTTGAAGGTACTTTTGAGAGGAAGAGAAAGATTTTGGTTTACTTTTTGTGATCCCGTTGTCATCATATCCATCTGTCTTAGCGGTTGGGAGGGCATGAGGTCTTCAGTAGTATTAGCCTCTGTTAATTGATTCCAGAAACAGGAGATGCAGTCAGAGCTCTGTGTGTCCCTTTATAAAGCTTTAGAATATTTGTCATATTTTGAAGCAATGAGTAAAAGGAGACTGATGTTCCTCTGAAGGCAGAAACCATTGAAACACAAAGGAATGTTACCTGGCCTATTTGTGTACTCAAAGACAGTATCTGTTTTTGTAAAGACAAAAGCAATACTAAGTATTAACCAGGCAGAAATAATTTATCCAGTTTTCCTTTGTGAATTTCTTTATCACTGGAGTCAAGAATGCTGAGACTTTCTCCACTTGACGTTTCCTTTCAGAGCTGCTGGCCAAACTTGACTATGAGAATGCCGAGATATGGACTAAGCTAATTTTATTTTTATGAGTATCAGAGTGAGTTGCCTTAGGATCTTAGGACTGGTGAGACTGAGAGCTTATTATGTCTCTGCATAAGTAAAGTAATTTTAATTGCTAAAAGCAATTAATAATGTTATAAAGTTGAAGTATGAATTTGTTTTTAAATAATCCTGGTCCTAATCTTTCAGAAGCTTTTTATGGTCATCTGCTTCCTCCAGAAACAAGCTCGCTGCCTAATGAGTTGTTCTATTGAGTACTTAGGTTGAAATTAGTGACCGTGTAGGCTTCAGTGTTTGAAAAGAACAGATATCAAGTTAAACCTGGATTAACAAGAGTATGTTATCCTTTAGCTAGTGGCAGCTCTCCTCGAGCTCCAGTTTCTGCATTTTCAATCCCATTTGACAGGTGCACATATTTAGCACACTTACAGGATGTGCAATAGTTTGTAGAGATTGCATGCAGCTAGGAGGGTTGTGAGAAGAGGATGTAGCTTTCATGGGATGAAGCCAAGTTTTGCTTTTCAAAAACAAATGTGCAGCCTAATCAAGCGGAGTGTAGTGTTGAATGTGATACTGTGAGGCACTGTATCCAACAAGGTGGATATTTCATGTATCCTTTTGAAAGGTTATTCAAATTAAGCTTGTTTTTAAAAAGTCTTTCAATATTGTTTAGTTACTACTGTGGATAAGATCACAGTAGTATTCATACAAAATCCGGAGTGGAAAAATGTTTCTGAAAACATAGTTTAGTCTGTGTTTATTACGTAATTAACTTTGAAAGATGTAGTAGGTCTGGCTGGGATGGAGTTAACTTTCTTCATAGCAGCCTGTATGGTGCTGTGTTTTGGATTTGTGGCTAAAACAGTGTTAGTAACACACCAGTGTTTTGGCTATTGCTAAACAGAGCTTGCACAGTGTCAAGGCTTTCTCTTTTTTCCCACTCTGCCCCCTCAGTGAGTAAGCTGGGGGGGCGCAAAGGCACACAGCTGGGGCAGCTGACCTGAACTTGCCAAAGGGATATTCCATATTCCATACCACCTAATGTCAGGAGCCAGAAGAGGGTTTTTTGCGTACAAGGTGGCTGCTGTTTGGAGGCTGGCTGGGCATCGGTCCCCCTGGGAGGCGGGCCATGAGTGATTGCCTTTGCTTTGCTTTCCCCCCCTGCCTTTCCTTCACCTATTAAACTGTCTTTATTTCAACCCATGAGTTTTCTCACTTTTGCCCTTAATATTCTCTCCCCTGTCCTGCTGGAGGGCTGGGGGGGAGCTGAGCCAGTGTGGGCATGTGGGTGCTTGCCTGCTGGTCAAGGTAAACCTACCACAATAGGTAACAAACATCAAGCTTGAAAAATACTGGCATTTTGCAGAACAATTAACAGTGACCCTTGCAGTATTAATCTGGGATTAAGTGATTCACAGCTATTGCTTTGCCTTTGTGGTTTTATATGATAAAATCCAGGAAATCAGCAGTAAGTCTGTAGTAATGGAAGCCATTCAAGCACTTCCACTCTTCTTCAAAGGAAGAGTGCCACCCCAAGATACATTTATCAAAAATCTGCCTTTTTGTTTAATGGGAGTTTTGTTGTTTTGTTACCCTGAACCAAATAAAAACATTTCTTAGTTCTAAATGATGGAGTTCTTCCTTAGAAATGTCATAGTTTCCTCTGATGTGCATTGGTTTCACTGGAAAATATTATATTATAATTTCTTTTCATTTCCCCTCTGAAGTGGGCCAGATGGAGAACATATCACCTGGACAAATCATCGACGAACCTATTCGTCCAGTTAACATTCCACGGAAAGAAAAGGACTTCCAAGGGATGTTAGAATATAAGAAGGAGGATGAACAAAAACTTGTCAAGAATCTTATTTTAGGTAAGCATCTTTCTCATTTGCAGCCTCCTCTGCTCCCACACACTCTGAAAAATGAATAAGAACACAGAATTCATTGTGAAATGAATAGCTTATTTTGGTTTATCTAAAATTCCTAAATGTCTATTGTAATCTAATCATCCTTCCTGATGAATACAGTACATATTAATGCGTCTGCATACTTTTTAGCAGGCAGTTATGTTTTATTCTGTTCTGATACTTTAAGAAGAAAGTGGCTCTTCTTAGTTTTACTCTGTTTTCACTGGCCATATATAGATATGTATGTACAGTTAACCGGGGAGGTTGCAATTACCACATATAACACCTTCCAGTGGCTTTATACTTAACGAAGCAATGTGTGTTTGTTTTTCCCAAGAGTTGAAACCACGTGGGGTAGCCGTCAACCTGATTCCAGGACTACCAGCATATATTTTGTTCATGTGTGTACGCCATGCGGATTACCTTAACGATGACCAAAAAGTGCGGTCGTTGTTGACTTCCACTATCAATGGCATCAAAAAAGTGTTGAAGGTTAGTTAGTCTGCTTGGTTTAGGAAAACATTAATTTAAAATTTGCTTTGGATTTTATGTTAGAGGAGCGAGGAAAAGAATTTCAGTGAATTGGCTTTGGATTTCTCATCAGTAAAGTCCTCCCACCAAAGCTACAAAAAGTTGTTAACAAGCAGCAAATTATAGTGATAGCATTTTATCCACATAATACCACAGATGGTTTGAATTAGTGGAAAAAGAACTACCTTCTTTTTATTTTGAATAGACGTCCTCCTCTGAAGCCATGCCTGTAAAGCTTTGGATGCAGTCAAAGTTTGCATAGTGAGTCTTTGTAATCCAGAATACTTATTAAAATGTTTCATTTGCAGTTTTGGTTCACAGATTTCCTCATTTGCTTCACCTGCAGGCTACATTGATGATAATACGTTACTGCCTGGAGTCTTCGCAATGAGTTGGCTAGGAGAGTTTACGCCAGGGGTATCTTGAAAGCAATATTAAGACATAAATATGCTTTATGCTTCATGGAGTTTTATAGTTTTTAAATAAAGCAGATGTGCTCAAAACCCAAGCATTTAATCAAGCTACATGTTTTGAAAAAATATTTAGTAAACAATCCTGTAGAAGCTCATAGGAACTTTTGAACATCTTTAAGTGAATGGAGTGCATGCCACAGAGCTCTAGAAATTTTAATTACTCAGCATATACTAGATTCTATGTTCTTTGGCGAGGAGGGCTGTTTGTTTTATTTGTTTTCCATATCAGGCTGCCAAAATGGTTATGATGTAAGTGACATTCATGCAAACTGAATTGTTCTCTGCTCCTTCTGCTGGCTCTGCATCATTCCCATCTTCCGTGTTGGGCTCTTCACAAGAGTCATTTTGCCACAGAATGAGTGTTTTGGGAATACAGTCACATTGCCCTGTGATTTCTGCACAGAGCAGTTAGGATGGGTCTGTAAAACACAGAAAGATCCTATCTGTGGAGGAAACCATATTTTGAAAGTTTTTGAAAAACATTACAGAAAACAGGGAGGGTATTTAATGGTATTTTGTCAAAAAGCTTGCTTTTCTGATATGTTACTGAAATATACAAAGTTTTGCAAAACGTCAGAATCTGAGTAGCTACAGGAAAGTACATTTTAAATGTTTAATTGTTTATCTAACATTTTATATTTTATTCCTCCTACCAGTCTTTGTTGAAATGTATTTGTTTTTATCTTCAGAAAAGAGGTGATGACTTCGAAACAGTGTCCTTCTGGCTATCTAACACCTGCCGATTTTTGCACTGTTTGAAGCAATACAGTGGAGAAGAGGTAAGCAGTGCTCCTACTCTGGTTTCTTTTGCTCTACAATACTGTTGTGAGCACTACTCTAACAAATTCCTGTAATATCTCAATACCTAGTCAAAGGCTTTTAAAACAGCTACACTTTTTGGAATGATGGTGATGATGTCAGTGGAAAGCAATGGGGAGATAAGATTTGAACCAGTTTCCCTTTATTGCAGGCTGGGGGCCCAGAGGCTAGATGACATTGTGCTTCCAAAAGTGCCAACTCAGATTAAGTAGAAGAATCTGGCTGCGACCATTATGGTGTTTAGTAGTGATTCACTGAACTTCCTACGAAAAAGGCCATATTAAGCCCTTTAACCATAGTAAGGCAGACCAATTTATGTTTGGAGGCTATGCTATGCATAATTTCTTCTTCATACTTAACTGGGATTTTGGCTATAAATGGCTAGGTGAGAATGCCCGTGCTGGAGTGGGAGAGAAGGGTCTTACCTGCCAGAAAGCTGGCAGTTTGTTCCTGTGTCAGATATTTGAATTTGCAAGTCAAGGAAGCAGACATGGCACAAGTCACAACTGAAAAGCATTAGCCTCAATCAGAAGAACTTCCAAATTAAATTTTTGAGGGGCTATGACTATTATTTTGAAAGTATTATTTGTCAGTTGCATGAAAAAATATCAATGCTAGTGTTGTGTAATATTTTTGTATTCCATTGAAGCATTTGTTTCTGTTATTTTATGAATTCAGGGGTTTATGAAGCATAATACACCTCGTCAAAATGAACACTGCCTCACTAATTTTGATTTAGCTGAATACAGACAAGTACTGAGTGACTTGGCTATTCAGATCTACCAACAACTTGTCCGAGTGTTGGAAAACATTCTTCAACCAATGATTGGTAAGGCAAAGTTGAATTCCTTAAACTTCACACCGTAGTACCAAAATGAAAACTGTGGTGGTGGTAATATGCTGTATCTTGTATTTCTTCCTAACCAGTAGAGTTTTATTAATAGTTCTTGTGGTATTCTGTTTATAGATGACAAGGACTACACTGGACAGGTTGGATTAGAGGGAAAACTAAACTGTGGCTGGTTCTTCTGGCAGTGACAGAATAAATTGATGTACCTTATTCATACTTGTCATAAATCATGCATTTACAGGAAGAAACTGTTAGGACAGTCTGACGTTGGTTGCCCTGTGTGTTGGGAAATATCCCGTGGAAAAACTGGGCTTTAATTACATGATAACTCATAATTAAAATGGAGAAAAATCGCTGGTTGTCATTATGGACAGCAATCAGCAATGAACTAGCTAGCAGTGATGAAGCTTACACTCAGAGAGATTTTTTTCATTAAAAGTACTTTTCATTTTTCTCGTCAGACAGTACTCTCACTTTCCAGTCACACCATTTAGAAGAATGAAACAGCTCTTGGTTTTCTGGCTCTGCTGCTCACATGACCATGGGAGGAAAAAAGTCTTTTGCTGAGCTAGAGTTAGACCTTCCTTTCAAACAGACATGCTGGAATCTTTGTAAATACCCTGTAAGCTTAGATTTTGCAGAACATAGTAGGACAAAGAATTGCTGGAAATCATGGCAAAGTGTGGCTAGCAGAAAGCCCAGCCTGCTCTTTCTGTGTAAATACTAAGTTTTGGTGTCCTACTCAATATGCTTGCATATAGGAATTTTCAGTCATTATAATAATGTTGTCAATCAAATGCAGTTTCAGGAATGCTGGAGCATGAGACTATCCAAGGTGTCTCAGGGGTGAAACCAACAGGGCTGCGGAAGAGAACATCCAGCATTGCTGATGAAGGAACCTACACTTTGGACTCCATTATACGGCAGCTGAACTCTTTCCATTCAGTGATGTGTCAGCACGGAATGGATCCAGAGCTGATCAAACAGGTTGTCAAGCAGATGTTCTACATCATTGGGGCTGTAACGCTTAATAATCTTCTCCTGCGCAAGGACATGTGCTCATGGAGCAAAGGAATGCAGATAAGGTGGGAAAGCTCATTTTATACTTTTCTTAAATGCTGCTGGAAATGTTAGTGAACTCTTGACCCTGGTGAACATCATTTTGATGGAATAGCACATACACTTTGAATATTTATTTTTCCACACACAAACAGTTGCAGATACTGTTAAACTCATTTTGAGTAGTTCAGTTAAAAAGAGCTTGGTTAATTAGGCCCAATCCTAACCTGGCTTTCAAGGAAATGTGGTAGAAGCAAAACAAAAGTATTTTGTCATCAAGTAGGAATCAGAGCTGTAGGTGAAATGTTGGTAGTTGCTTTCTCAGCTTTTAGAGAAGAATAACAAACATGCCTGCTGCGTTCTTTGTATGCTGGTGGCTCAGTGGATACCTGGTGTGTTCATCCACACTGTAGTTTGCTGCATCCTGCGGTGAAGCCATCTTATTCTATTCCTGCATTTGGCATCAGTTGTCCAATGCATTCTACTGGCATATGCCAGGAAATTTAGCCAAGGCATTCCAGTCCCTCAAGTAACTTTGAAAAGTCGCACTGTACATCTGCATGGACAAAATCTCATTTGCCTTTCTTCTTATACTCATCACGTTCCTGCAATTAATAAGAACAGAAACAAATGGGAAAAGCTAGTTAGTGGATGTCTTTGGCCATAGTTTCTAACTGTTTTGAAACTCAAAATTTCCTGCCTTAATCAGAAGGAAACAGTATGAAGACAAAATTACAAGAAATGACAAGTGCGAAGGAAAAACATGTAAGGACAAAGAAGAAACACTGGGAAGGAGAAATTGCACGTGCTTTCAATTTAGCCATAATCAAGCATTAATGTCTTGATACTCTTACCTCTTTGTACAGATACAATGTGAGTCAACTGGAAGAATGGCTACGTGATAAAAATTTGATGAATAGTGGGGCTAAAGAAACACTGGAACCCCTCATCCAAGCTGCACAGTTGTTGCAAGTAAAAAAGAAAACTGATGAAGATGCAGAAGCCATTTGTTCAATGTGCAATGCGCTGACTACTGCCCAGGTAAGCAGATTCTCATTGTCTGTTCTGGTGTCACTTTTGAGCAGTTCTCTGTTCTGTTGGTGTTTGCTGTGCCTGCCTGCACTGCTGTTGCACATGGATCAAAGATTTCTTACTTTGTTTAAACTAAAACAGATTAAACTGGGGGGGTAAAAAAAGGACCAGATCTTTTCTGAGGTCTGATGTTCAAGATAAGTTTTTACCAAATGAGAGGAAGCTCAGTAGATTGTGCAGTGTGCAGTACTATACATAGTCTCTTAGTTTGTGAAAATCCTTAGAGGAAACGCTTCACTCTAAGACATCTCTGTACTCCAGGCAACTCTGCCTAGGATACTAGGAAATTATCTTTCTGCCATCGGAGTTAGTATCCAGTTAAGTTAATGGACAATTCACACAGAGCTGTTGTCTCAGGGTCTGCAAACAAAAGTGTTAAGTTACTGTACCCATTAGCCTCAGAAAGGCTGAACCAAGTGTATCTCAGGAAACAATTGAAGACTTCTATTTATGAAAGCTTAGATTTTGTACAGATAAGTTGCACTTTTTTTTTTAAATAATTTGCATAGAGCTTGTACAGGAATAACTGGATCCAAGCATTTTTGATGATTACTGAACATTTCCACCAGGAAAAGGAAGAAATGTCTCCATTTCTTTTGCAATGGTGTCGGCACTAGCGGTTGCATTGATATAGCCGTTTTGATTTAGTAATTCACATTGCTGGAAAATCTGTCAGTTTTGTACTGAAATAAGAAGTTAGAATTCCACATGCTTCAAGTGTTTTAACTTTGTTAAAAAGTGTTGTATATTTTTTAAAAGAGAATCATGTAAACAAAGATAATTTTTTGTAAGTTTTCCATGTTTAACCCATATTATTATTTAAAGTCTTTGTGTTGCTGTTCTTTCCTGTAGTGGCTTTAGCTCTGTTTTTAGAGAAATAGCTCATGCTCTTGAAAAATAGTGAAGTCATAAGACTCTTGAATGGCAGCTACAGAAGGTCATAATTATAGGGTCAAAATTAGGGAGAGAAATACAGTATGCTTCTAGGGGATGTAGGAACACAGACAGTTACTTATCATCTGATTTTTCCATAGTTTGGTACCATTTTCCACACACATGTAGAATTTTAGAGTTTCTACCTCCAAAGAACACATGTTCTGAAGGAGACAGTCATATAACATAGCGTTAAGCAGGTCATGGAATTCTGTATGAATCAATAAAGCAAAAAATAACAAGTACTTGTAAAGAATTTTCTTTTTAAAATGGCTGATTTTAAAAGTATATTATTAGTAACCATGGATGCATCTGTTGATTCATCAATAAAATGACCCTAAGAATGGTTGTTCTTCTTCACAGATTGTAAAAGTTCTGAATTTGTATACTCCAGTTAATGAGTTTGAAGAGAGAGTCTTGGTATCATTTATACGTACAATACAGGTATGGCTATGTCTTTTCATCAAAAATAATTTTACTATTTCTAGGAAACCCTCTGATGAGCCAAAACAGCTTGTGTCCTGAAATACATTCAGGAATCTGAAGTAAACTAGGCTTTTTAGCTATTGTTTTTTAGCTATGTTGAAAAGGTGATTGTCAGCCTTAAAATTTTAAGCAATCACAATTTACTGCCTCCAGACTTGCATAAAAATGTTAGTTTCCCTGTCAGCATGTATGAGATTTTTGGAAGGTGAGAGTTTTTTGTGCCTTATACATTTTTGTGTATGTAAACACACCTGTATGCCAGCTTTTCAAGTAGGGATATTTATATATGCAGATTTACTTTTGTCAGACCTGTGTCTGCATGAGAAGTTCCATCTGCTTTGAAAACTGAGGCCTGTGTTCATTCCAAAGTTCTTCATTTAGCCCTTCTAGTTTTATATATGTTGATGAAAATGAAACATTTTGAAAACTCCAAAGAAAAGCAGCCAGTAGAGCAAAATAAAAGAAACAAAGGTGATCTTTCTGGTCTGTTAGAAATCGAATTACATTACTAGCAGGATAAGGGAGATTTGGGAGGGTAGAACTGAGATAAAACTATAATTCCACTTACTGAAAAGATGCAGTTACCAGATAGTGGGCAAATTCTTCCTTTTGCAGGGAATCTAAATATCTTCAGATTGCATTGTAAGGGGAAGATACGCAGAACCGAAAATGACGAAAGTAACTACAGTTTAATGGCACAATTGTTGCAAATGTGTTGGGTCAAGTTAGCATAGAGTGTGTGTCTGTACACACACGTGTATCTGTAAGCACAGATGAAATACTATGTCTTTGCAAGATTATTATTATCAATGAAGTGGCTAAATGCTAATGTAATAACTTTCTTATCTTTGCAGGTGCGCCTGCGAGACAGGAAGGACTCTCCTCAGTTGCTCATGGATGCTAAACACATCTTTCCTGTTACTTTTCCATTTAATCCATCCTCTCTGGCATTAGAAACCATTCAGATCCCAGCCAGCTTGGGCCTGGGCTTCATATCACGTGTCTGATCCCAAGGATGTACCGTCCGTGTTAGATGGAGAATCAGTTGCCCGATATCTTTAGCCGTTAAAACATAGTGAGCCACTGAAAACACATTTTCTGAACAAACAGTCTATATATGCCCAGATCTGTAGTAAAAGTAGCTGGAAAACTACATAACAGCACCACAGATTGAAGGCTAATAGAAAGATGTGCATTTGTGTTCAGTCATTGTGCATTTATGAGGACATCACTGATTCATACATTTCCAGAATATGGAAATCGGGCTTGGACAAAAATTGTCTTCAGCTGTCTAGAGACATTTTTAGATCTTTAGTAACATATTTAAATAGTGTAAATTAAACTCCATATGTAATCTTCTCATAGGCAGGGACCAACAGGGACAGTCGCAGTCCTGAACATGGAAGACTTGAAAGTAAGGCATTTTGTAGTAGAATACACAGTCACTTGGGAGCTTGTTACATTTAATTTGTAAAAACTGGAATGGAGAAACACAAACTGGCAATATATAAAATGATTTCTTAAACCACTTCTTTATTTATGTCAGTTTGACATAAATTCTAGTGATAAGTCTTATAGCTCACTATATGCTATAACTTAGGTCTTCATTTGTTAGTACTGTGGTTTACCAAGCATACTAAATCGCTGCTGCATATTGTGTTCTTTTGAAATGTATGACAGTATCATACTAGGCACTAAAAATAAGATATTTCATTTTTTTGTTGTCAACCTTATTTACAGTCCAATGCAATCTGTTATTTTAACTGGATTTTTGCAAATGGTATCAAATAACACCTGTAGAGGAAAATGGTAACTAAGCACAAGTAGCACACTGGAAATTACATGTTTAGTTATTTTTAAAAGTAGTTAGCTAAAAATACAGAATCTTGAAGCAAATGATCAGAAGTCAATAAAGATTTTAGTATTTATTTAGATTTTGTAGTCTGTCTAATGTTCTTTGTTTGTAGACCCCACAGATGACAGTGTCTGTTTTGAGTATCATCTGTTCTGTTTTGTTGCCACGTAAAAAAAAAGAAAAAAGTATTCTTTCATACTGGAATTCGAGAGGAAAAACTTTAGTAGAAAATTTCTGCAGTAGCCCAAGGCTCTCATTCTTTGAAAGGTTGACTAACAAGAACGTTAAGTAGGTTTTGACTATGATGCTGTCATTTGACTATGATTCATGCCGATTTAATGGTTGGAGATCCAGAGTGCATAATGAGAAACTGTGTTATTTTGGATATTGCACATCTTAGTGGAAACATTTTTCTGTCTTGCATGTCTTGGATCTGCTGTATAGAATTCACATTTCACAATGTGCGACGTAAGCGCAAAAGCCTTGCTGAAGGTTCCAATTCTGAACTTTAAAACAGGTAGTTTGTGGTGTACGGCTCAAATATATACATGTAAAAAAAAGTCACACACATTGCTCAGTTGCATTGTGCAATATTTTTTATGTATTATAATAATTAGCGTCTTAGCATTAACATTAATTTCTTTTAAAATATTGAGAAATAATCTAGAGGTACACTATTAGACTATTTGGTACTGATCTGTTTGCCTGCAAACTCACAGAAAAAAATTTGCTGTTAAGCAGACTGAAACATTTCAGTTGTGTTTTACTTGAGGGGTAGACATGCTGTTTGTATGGTTGCTAAAATCGGTAGTAAAGACAACCTAAACTTTGTCAGTCTCATTTTAAGATGCTCATGTCATCTTATTTTCAAATGTGTATGCCCTATATTATGTTTGATGGATCGTGGCAGTACTTCCAAGAACCTAATACTGCATCGCATAAATGTTTTGAGTGATCTTTGCTAAATGATTTAGATTGTTTTCCTGTGCATGGTATACCAAACACTTTTTCCAAATGTTACTTGATTTCTGAAACTACGGCTACTGTTAAGTGGCTCCAAATAAGGTATAATGTAGTTTTCAGACTGTTAGGGGTACTGTACTTGTGAGAATGTAATGGGAAAGCCTTCACATCCAGTAACAAGGTTAGGAAAGAAAATAGGTGAGAACATGCTGACCTACAAATTTTTTCTCCTATTGAAAAACAAACAATTGGCATTACAGTATGTTCATACTGTAGATCAGGAAATGTATCCACTACTTAAGCATTAGTGTATTAAAATGTATGTCTAAATGTATTTTTGTTTATTTTTTAAGTTTGTTTACCTGTAAAAAGCCTTATTGTATCTTGTTTCCTTAAAAAAAGTAGTGTTTAGTAATTTATAGATATCCTTAAACTCAGTGGTTTGACTGGTATTACTTTTATATCACATTAAAAGTATATGCTGCTTGACATGTTTTAAAGGAAAATATTTTTAAGTTGGAATAGATGTGTAATTGGTAACTCATCTAATATTTTACATGGCAGTATTTTACATGCACTTTTCAGAAGTAAAATTTTAGTGTCAATGTATAATGTATCTTTCACCTTAGGACTAATATCTCTTTAACCATGGAATATAATGCATAATTATTTTAACAAATTTTTTTTTCCTTTGAATCATTGTTATGCTCTTTTAATGTGGACATATCTTTTATATTTTAATTTATTATCTCTTGCTATGATAGATTCTATCAGATGCTGGAAAAATACTTGTCAATGACCCCTTAGAATTATATACAGTTATTCTAGAGATTTTGCACAATAATTACCTCATTCAATTTGGTGTATTTTTATTCCAGTGATCGTTTTATTCTGATGTTTAGGACACAGTCTTCTATCTAAAGTTTGAAAAATTGCTTCTCAGACTTCAGTCTGGGATGGAATGTGAAAGTGCTTAAGTCCGTTAAATGTGATTAATCTATTCTATCACAGGAAAAAAATAGGATCAACTTCAATGTTGAAAAGTGGATTGATACCCAGTAACATTTGTTCCCAACTTGGAAACACCAGCATTTGCAATTTGAAGGTCTGTGTAATTTGTGATTTAAACTGAACACATTTCAAATACCGTACAAAAACTACGAGTAAACACTTGGTTTTTTTAAGATACTTCATGTGATAAATAAAAGCCTTTAAACATAGGTTTTCACTTGATGCCACTACAGTACATAGATGAAAACCAAAACATTGTCAGAATGATCTGAGCTCTGATCTGTTGTAGTGTCTGATGTTGTACTTAGTAAATGTATGCATCATAAAAACTGTAGCCTAATAGCTATCACTGGAAAATGTCCAAATAAAAATACAACTGTAAGATTTGCTGTGGGGTTTTCGTTTGCTTGTTTGGTTGCTTGTTTGTAGCTGTGCGCTGGCATATCCCCAGATGATCACATGGGTTCCCTCTACCTTCACAGCAGACTTGGTGTTGACTGCCAAGTGAAGAGGGTTAAAATCTGAGGATTGTATAAATACACACCCAAATACCGACCATGTGCCATAAACTGCTGTGCATATTTGAAAATATTGTTTGGCATAACCCACTTCTGTTAGGATATTTTGTCACCAAATATTAACTGTTACTGAAATAAGAACTGCTAAAACATTGTCTTCTGTGCCGTGAAAGCTCTTCAGTGCCAGGCAGGCAGGCAGGGCTGGTGGGCCTCTGAGCATATATCCACCTGCCCAAACCAGGTACTACGTTTATTCAAATCTTCTTTCTCATAAAGGGTATTAAATGTAACACCTATTAGTGCCCTAAGCTTAGTAAATGCATTCTGAGTTATTTTTATCTTATTCTGTTAGAGAAACTCCTTGATGGCCTTTTGTGGGACGGTGATTAGTGTTTCTGTCGTTTTTCCCTACTCGGTCAGGAATGGCTCCCCTCGTGATCCCTCTGGCAGCTAGAGTGGCCGTTATTCCTAATGCCTAAAGATGTACCCAAGATGCCAGCTTTGCTGGGATCAGTTTAAGGCCTGTACCTGTATATGATAATTGGGACTACTACTCATCTCCAGTGTACTTACATACCTCAGGAGCTAGCGTGCAAGCTGTCCGCATATAAAGCCCCACATGCTTTAACCGGGTGCTGGGGGTCACTGAGGCGAGCGGAGCACCTCAGCTGTGCCTACGGCGGGGAACCGCCTTCCTCCCCCACGGAGCAGGGCCGTGCCCGGGTGGGACAGGCCCAGGATCCGGGCCGCGCCGCTTCCCCCACGCCTCGGGGGCGGACCGCGGCGCCGCGGCCACCTGCCCCCTGCGGAACCTGCTGCACCACGTCTCTCCCCGCCGGCGGCTCGGAGCGGCGGCGGCTCTGCCCCCATGGCGCTGGCCGAGCTCTACACCCAGGTGAGCGGGGCAGGGAGCGGCCCTGAGGAGAACTGGACCGCCATGGCAGGGCCGGCGCCTGAGGGGAGGCGGGGGCGCCTTCTCCCGCGCCCGCTGAGGGGGCGACGGCCGCCCCGCGAGGGGAAGGAGGAGGAAAGGGGTGACCAGGCCGGGCGAGTAATGCCAGACTCGCCGGAGCGTGCTTGTGCTTTCTGTGCTTTCTGTGCTTTCTGGGGTTGCGGCGGCGGTGCATGAAAATGTTGAGCCACTTGGGTTACAGACGAGTTCGCTGGTTTGGACCTGACGGAGGGAACGTGTCCCCTGTGTGTGAGGGTGCATCACCTGTATCAGACAGCTGAGCTAAGGCACATCTGAGCGGCTACAAAATCCCAGGGCAGCATGGGAAAATACTTCTTTTTGAGAGAAATACTTCTTTTTTGAGACTTTTTGGTCTTTAGGTGTAGGTCTCTGATGTGCTAGCCAGCTATTAGACAATTTTAAAGTTTAACAGCACTTCCCTGGCCACTTAGTCGTGGAGTGCTCGCTCTTTTTGTTATGCAAATATTGAATATGTTTGGCAGAACTTGGCACTAAAAGATTCTGGCTCCTTAATGCACCTGCTGTATTTTTTGCACAATTTTTCCCACTTTTCCTGTAGTCACTAGAGTGTTGTGACGTATAACTTGTTTGCTTAGCTTTAAATAACAAAATTAACATGCATATGTTACTAATTTATAAGCCTGTATCTCTTCTATCACAAAAGCAGCTGTCATAATAAACAGCATAATAAGGCATATTTAGCCTTATGCTGTGCTGGTATTTATTCATTTGTTGTGTTAGTACCACACTCTGAGCAGCTGAAAGACCAAATGGGCTTTTTAATCAGGAATGGTGTTAGGCAGGTGAAGGGGAGGAAGGAGTGCGGGTGTAACTTGATACGAAAATGAGCAAA
Source organism: Ciconia boyciana (assembly GCF_034638445.1). NCBI lineage: Eukaryota > Metazoa > Chordata > Aves > Ciconiiformes > Ciconiidae > Ciconia > Ciconia boyciana. The sequence continues at coordinate 14,299,739 of NC_132941.1, read as the reverse complement.
CTCTCTTCTGTTTACTTGTAAGGCAGGGTTTGGAGAAAGCGAGCTTTGGTAGGCTGGGTACATTTGCCAATGGAGGCTCCTGGAACTGCAGGGACCTTTTCTGAAGAATCAGTAATTTGATCACGTGCTTTTTCCTCCCTTTCTTGTCCATGACCTGGTGGTGCAGTTCACCTTCTTACATGGGAACACGCTATGTGCCCCTGAGGCTATTTGATGGTGATATTCCTGACTCACATAGAATAAGAGCAAATAAAGAATTCAGTTTAACAGCTGTGAATAGATAAGTATTTTTTATAAGCCAGGAAATCAGTGTAGTGTAGGAATGACACAAAAGTGAATTTAAACTTAGATACACATGGAAAAAGCACAGTTAAAACTTATTTCATTTAGCCATGTCTTTCATTTGCCCATTAAATAGATATTTGTGAAGCTGGGGTTTTTTCCCTTTGGTTGGATAGATGAAAACATTGTCATCATGGTGGTTTGGGGTTGTTTAGAAAAGGTCTTTGTGATTTTGGATGTTGCGTGAAAAAATTCCATCATGCTGAAGGCATCAGCAAAGAGGTATCATGAAAGTGGCTGAGATTTTGATTAGTGGTTCATCACCGGACATGCACGCCAGGTTGGCGTATGGTTGACCAGAAAGGTCAATCTCCATCCTTAGAGATACTGAAAACTCAGCTAGAGAGGTCACTGAGCAACCCAAGCTAACTTGCAGGACATCCCTGCGAAAGTCCCCCTTACCCTAAATTGTTTGGTGTTGATCCTCAGGGGTTAGAGTTGAGAAAGATACTGTTGAGGTACAGTGCAGTTTGTAGGGACATCTGTAGGCACTCACTGTTGGCGGTGTGTTCAGTGGGGTTCTTGGGGTGGAGACCCTCACGTTCTGAGGATCGACTGGAGCTTCTAGGGCTTCCTCCAAATTAGAGAGGAAGAAAGTAATTTGTGCCAAAAACAACAGTTGCAACACCAAAGTGAGAAGGTGTATGAGTCTCCAGGGTATCTGTGGGTATGCTAACACTTCATTAAATCTTTGACTAATGTTGATTTTTCAAATAAGCAGCTGCAGCAGTTCTCACGGGTTTATTTAAACACAGTTGGTTTAAACTGACCATGAATATAGCTAAGGTAGGGGAATGCAATGAAGGGTTCTGGCTATCAAAACAGAAAGATGCTGGAAGAAGATTATATGGCATGGTTGCTTGTGCAAGTAGGGACTGAATAGTTCTGTGCTCTCTAGTGTTACTTTATCACAAATGAGAGGGGACCTGGCCCATAAGAAACTAGTACTAGCATGTACTGGTGATTTTCAGGCTTTTTTTCTGACATCACTGTCTTTCCTCCTGTCCTGTCCTTATACCCAAATATAGTCTTCAATGTTATCTTCATTGCCATCTGAGATACATGCTATATGGAATAAAAAATATTTTGCACCAAGGTTTAAGGAAGATGGTGACGTGTCAGAAGTGATCTCAAACTGCAAATCCCTCAACAGAAGTGATTTCAATGTTACTAAAACCAGTATCTATTAATGCATAGTTGAAGCATTAGGGAGGCTTTAGGGATGATGCCGCTTTGCTAAACCCTGGCAGGACGAGAAAGACACACTCCACATCAGTGAAGAAATTCCCGACTTACTGAGATTGCCAGCTATGTTGTGTCCTTTTAAGGAATGCTGTTTCCCATAGCTTCTAGGGTGTTTCCTATAGCTTCTAGGGCAGAGCATTTAAAGATATTGCTAATGCTTCAGCATTTTAACTTCAGCATAGGAGAACTAGATGGTTTGAACAGCATACTTTACATTCAAACATTTATGCTTCAGAAGGTTAGAGGTAATTCTGTTGTTTCAGTTCTTCAAATACCTGAAAGAAAATTACAATTCATCTGCTTCTGTTGGAAGTAAGTGCTTTCAGGAAGGATGTTTTCTTCCTGAGCAGAGCTGAAGTACCTTACTGGGACTGAGCTCAGCTAAGCCAGCTGATTGCTTGTAAAGAAAGAAACCTGTTGGTAGTCTTTGAAGTTTGCCCTAGAACAGGGGAAGATGTTGTTTGGAGGTTGTACTAGAGTCCCCTTAGAAGAAAGGTAACTGTGCACAGTCTTTCTTGTGGATACATCTGTGCCCATGGCAAAATGCTTTCTAAGTTCAGTATCCCATATTTGAATTCAGGGAAGTGATTGTCTAAATTCTGCTAAGTGGGATGCTTTTTCTGGTACTTGCTCATTTGAAATCTCCTAGAAATCAGGGCTCTGCCTTAAGTGTTGTTTTATTCTCCTTGTTCAGTGTTAGAGGGTTTGAAGAGCCTGGCAACAATCTGGCCCTTGTTCAGAGTCCTGCACTCTGTTGTTCCGCAGACTTCACACTAAACAGGAGTAGAACAAGTGTGTCTGAGATTAATGACTCTGCCCTCATTTTTTTTCTTACATGAAGAATAACTAAAACACAAAAATATAGCCCTCTGAAAGGGTCAGAGCTAATAATAATCCCAAAAAGTCCTGGCATCCAGTTCAGCTTTTAGGTTGCACTTGACATTTGAAAACTATCTTTTTATGCTAGTCTGGTATTATGATAATAGCTAAGCTAACTATTATCTTGTTTTTCTGTTGTAGTACAATAGGGTTTGGATCCCTGATGATGAAGAAGTTTGGCAGTCTGCAGAAATCACAAAAAACTACAAAGCTGGAGACTGTTTTCTCCATGTGCAATTAGAAGATGGAACTGTAAGGAGAAAAGCCTTAATTATTGTGGGGTTTGCTGAGATATGTTTATGTAGAAACATAGGACTCGCCCTTACAGGATCTAAATGACTTGTCCATATTTTCTTTTATGCCAACCCTGCAGTGACCAGAGTTTTATCATATTGAAATTTGTACAGTAAACAGCTGTTACCTAAAAATATGAAGAGTGACGTTCTACTATCTGTATCACATTAGTATAGAACACATACCTTGAAGAAGAAAGATCACTTACTTCACTTTTGAAACAAGCACTGAAACTCATCTTAAGTACATCGGAAGTGCAAGACAGGCATAATTATCTCTCGCAGAGCTAGCTGTTGCTGTTTTTCCCTAAAGTTGTTGCTTTATGTAAGATCTGTTAATTTTAGTATCTGAGTTCTTTACAGATTTAATATTTTGAAAACAGTATTTCTGCATTTCTGTTCTATAAAGACAAGTATTAAACGTATGATTAAATGGATTTGTTGAAAGAAACAGAATTGAGTTTTAAATTTTGTATAAAGAAAACTGAAGGGTTGCAAGTAAGGGTAGTTTTAGAGCTGCCTTAAGTTCTGACCAGGTGTTTACTTTCATTCACTTGCAGCTGGTCTACCATTTTAATCTGTACTTGAAATATGCATGTGCTTAGAGAGCTAAACACGTTCCTCATTTTTACAGATTTCAATACAAAATATTGTAAATAAAGAGAATGTAGCTTTCTTTTTAATAAACAACAAAGGGACCCGTCTTACTTTCATGATCTCCAGGTCCCTTAAGTTCAGTGAGATGTATGGAACCGATGAAATACAAGATCAGACAGGGCTCCATCAACCCTGTAACTTTGTGTAAAGGTAGAACATCAATTTGTGTTTATTCAAAAATGCATTTTATGATATTTCAAGTCACTTTTGTTGACAGGAACTGAATTACCCTGTTGGTCCAGCTGCTTTGCCACCCCTACGAAATCCTGACATACTTGTTGGTGAAAACGATCTCACTGCACTTAGTTATCTCCATGAACCAGCTGTTCTACACAATCTTAAAGTTCGTTTTGTGGAGTCTAAGCTTATCTACACCTATAGTGGTAAGCAAAGTCAAATGCAAGGTTTAAAAAAAATTCTTAAAAAAAAAAAATAATAATCTTGGGTTAGTTTGCAATATGATGTGAGTAATATTTTCCTCAAGTGTATTTTAACTCATTCAAGTTTTTGTATGAGTATAGACTTGTTTGTTGATCAGGATCTCCTACCTAGTTTAGAAAACACTGCAACTTTGTATCAGTTTAATTGTTGTTGCCAGTTTTTATTGACCTAACCTATGTTTTATTTTGTTTTGTACACTTGGTTGTAGGAATAATTTTGGTTGCAATAAACCCCTATAAACAGTTGCCAATATATGGAGATGCTATTATCCATGCGTATAGTGGGCAAAACATGGGGGACATGGATCCACATATATTTGCTGTGGCAGAAGAAGCATACAAGCAAATGGCAAGGTTCGGTATGTTGTTTAATGTCCATAAATAACACGTGAAGTCTAGTGGCAGTCAGTGTTAACTGTAATTTAATTTAACTGTGTATGTGCCACTGGCTATTAAGAATACCTTTGAATGGGTAACAACTAGAGGCGGAGTAATTCCTTAACCAGCTGAGGAATTTCTAGAACTTATAATTGTTTTCATTCTTCATGAGGGACAAAACGCTGTCTTAGCTGAGTGAATAGCAATGACATCAGCCTAGAGGTTACAGCCAACAAGGAGTAAAAGAGAAGAACAGATGAAAGTTGGAACTGATATGAGAGTTGACCACAGTTGTGTTTTCTTACATTTGTTTCATATGTATAATTCTTACATTTATAGGTGCATTTTAGGCATGTCTAATTTAAACTGTCTGATTATTTGGTTTTAGAAATAACAAAAATCAGTCTATTATAGTCAGTGGAGAATCAGGAGCTGGAAAGACTGTGTCTGCAAGATACACTATGAGATACTTTGCTACTGTGAGTAAGTCAAGCAGCAATGCACATGTGGAGGATAAAGTACTGGCATCCAATCCAATAACCGAGGTAAGTTTCAGAGAGTATCTGTCAAGTTTGTACTCATCAAGGAAAGAATTCTGAGAGCTACTGAACATCTTTGTTTGAAATTTTTAGGGATGTTTTAGCTGCCTGAGTTAGATATCTAAATTAGAAGTTTAACCTCTGAATGTTACTGGCAGAAAGAGGCAGTCAGCTTCAGGAGCACCCAGGTTCTGCCTAATTTACCAGTGGCCCTTTGGAGGCACTAGTTTGCTTCCAGAGTTTTATCTGACCACATCCTGTTAATTAGATGATGGGAAAACAATATTGAACAAGTTATTTGTTTGGTTTTACGAATTGCAGTAGAAAATGGTTAAGGTTCCTTATGGTGGGAGAATGTCGTTTCTCTAATTCTCAGTTTATGTAGTGTTATACTGTTTGACTTGAGGCTTATTTTCAAATTTGGGCCTCAAAATATAAATCTCATACCTCAATGTTGAGGTTGTTCCTTGAGCACCTGAGATTTCAGGAACTTGTAGTTAAATCATATTTTGAGAAAGTTAATCTTATGAAAGATGCTAGTAAAACAAATCCTAAAAGTTTATTATTTTCATAGGCTGTTGGCAATGCAAAAACCACGCGGAATGATAATAGCAGTCGATTTGGAAAATACACTGAAATCAGTTTTGATCAGAGTTACCAAATCATTGGAGCTAACATGAGAACATACTTGCTTGAGAAATCCAGAGTTGTTTTTCAGGTGGGTCAAATAAAGTTAAAAGCAGTCAATGTCAGTATGGCTACTAATGTACTATCCTTTACTAGTTTCATATAGAAAATGTTATGTGAATTTCTGAATAGTATGTCTAATCAGCATTTGATTTATTTTTTTAATAGGAGCTAATCTTTTTTATAATAAGAAACTAATTTATTCCGTGTTCTTCCTTATGTTAAGTGGAGGATGTATCTCGGGGACAATTCCCTGAGACAAGTGCAAGAAGTATGTGAGAAATCTGTGGCTTTCAGTCACAATAGTAACATGTGCCAATTGTATCTGTAAAGGAACAGCATATATAGGGCAGAGGGAGTCTCAGTAGAAAACTGGCTGAAAATTTATAACGCCAGGGCTTATTGCATGTGACTCATTACAGTGTCAGAGCATAATTGTGATAATCAAATAAAGAAAGCATTTAATTTTATAAAACTTTTTATGAAGTTTTGTTTTTTAGTGGTATTGTAACTTTGTAAGTACTATGAAAAATACTTCTATATATCTGCTTAGAAGGATGGTTTGGAAATAGAGAGTTTTTTGAGTTACCACAGGGCAGCATTTCAGCTGGCACTCCTACCCAGTTGTTCATTACAGTATTTGTCAGTTCTTATTAGTAGCTGGTTGTTCAGGCTGAAAAAATTGTTAGAGTAACAGCCTTGGGGAAAGAACTCAGCATATCGGTAATGGAAATAAAGTATACTTGAAATTTATCATTTTCAAAGCTCTTGTTGAAGTCTAAGATGTGCCATTTTAATATTGGGCAATTTCTTTGCCAAACTATGTTGCAGCAGAATTTAGCCTTCAAGTATCATTATCTCTTTACAGTAGTGTTGAATATTGAATGCTTTTCTGTTTGTTTGTTGTTTTGGTTTGTTGTTTTTTTTTTCTTTCTGTAATGGTATTCTTTGCTTTAATTTACAGTCAGAGAATGAGAGAAACTACCATGTATTTTATCAGTTGTGTGCATCTGCTATGCAACCTGAATTTAAGCATCTTAAATTGGGTACGTCTCAAGAAAATAACATACTCTCCATTTTTGCAGTGCATTATTTTGGAGATTGGATTTTCAAATGCTAGGATGTTAAGTGCTTTATAGCATAAATCTCACAGACTTACGATGGGACTTGCATTTTTAAGTCATTTGGCTATTAATCCTGCTTGTATTGAACTTGGTAGCAAATCCCTAATAACTTGAATAGTGCATAATCAAATACCGAAGTGTGTTTGAAAATCTTATTCTAATACTTTCTGTAGTGACGGATACTATAATGACAGTTTAGGGGCTTGATTAATTTATATACAAAGAAGGTTTAATGCCACATGGGAGAAGCAGACCTTAGGTATATGTTTACTCAGTCTTCATTCCTGTTTGTTTGTTAGATCAAGTATTAAGATTGCTAGGAATTATGAATACTAATTTTTGTCAGCTTAACTGAGTTAGGCACATGGATTTTCCTCAGAAAAAGAGCACCTCCAGCTCATTGCTGAAGAGCTGTCATCTGACAGCACCTTTAATTTTCTGGTGTTACAAGAGTCTTTAACAAGTGGCTATCCCCATTCCTGAATTTGCCAGCATTACAAGTTTTGCTTCTTATCTATAGGAAGTGCAGAAGAATTTAACTACACAAGAATGGGTGGCAGCACAGTAATAGAAGGAGTTGATGACAGAGCAAATATGGTGGAGACTCAGAAGACATTTGCCTTACTGGGTAAATTCTTGGGGATACCTTTTCAATAGATTTAAAAATTGTTTGGTTTTTTCTTTTTCTGAAATAGGTAAAGGTGGATTGTTTCTAAAATGTCCAAAACGCTAGTAGTAATTACCAAAATAATTTATTTCATAGCTTATCCATTGCACTGTTGGTCTGTTTTAAAAGTACTAGGCAAGAGCAAATGGCTGTTAGCGATTGGTGTTCGTTGTTAATGGTCAAAATCACTAAGGGCTGGAGTCTTCTTGGCCCTTAAGCTAACATGATGTGACAGAAGTGGAATTGGAAGCTTCTTTGCCTGTATATGGCTTATGTGAAAGCAAAATTGGACTTGAGCTGGCATTTTGGGAGGTACAGGAATTTATGCCTAATCTCTCATCGGATCAGACAGGCAGAAAGTAGGCAGAACCAAGACTTTGCATAGTAGTCTGCAGAGATACTATACAATTCTTGGCTACGCAGCAAAACAAGTAATCCAGCGTTGTGCTATTTTACTTAATTGTACTGTTTCTGAGTATTTAAAATAATAAAGAATTGGGTTTTTTTTAGGTCTGAAGGGGGATTTTCAGATGGATGTTTTTAAAATACTGTCAGCAATCCTACACTTAGGCAATGTGGAAATAACAGCTGTTGGACATGAAAGATCATCCATCAGTGTAAGGAAATAGCTCATTCAGATACCAACATTTTCTTTTATATTCTATGCCAAAAATCCTTTAGCAATAGTTTTTCTCATATCTGGGGCTCAGAGCAGCATTAACTCTGGTATACTAAACTTGAGAGATTTCTCCATCTTCATCTGTATATAATCACAGCAAGTGTTTATGCAAATCCTGTTTTGTGCCCAACCTCAGAAAGTCTGAACAAAAGGCAAAATGTGGCTAAGAGAACCCCATATCCAATTGATCCACAGCTGTTGGAAAAGCCATGTGGGACTATCTGCCAGGATACAGGAAACAGAGCATTCTCAAAGCTGCTCAGAATGTGTCCCAGGAGACTATGCAAGTCTAAAAAGCAAGGACACCTAAACACAGGCTAAAGTAACTTTTTCTTTCAGTCTTTCATCTCATCCAGTCTAAGTTTTTCTCTCCTATATCAGGAGCTCTATCCAGTATTATTTGCTTTAGCTCTTCTCGATATTTTGTCAGACGAAGAAGTGAACAGAGCCCCTTGTCTATGTAAAAATAAAAGTCATAGTTTAATGTCAGTGGTGCCAGGATTTCACTGTCTAGACAGCAGTTAAAGTATTAAATGTGATCTAATATTATTTATTTATCTTCTTCAAAGCTAGAAGATAAACATCTCAATATATTCTGTGAACTTCTGGATTTAGACTGTGACAAAATGGCACAATGGTTGTGCCACCGAAAGATTATCACTACCTCAGAGACTGTAATAAAGCCAATGACAAGAGCTCAGGCTGTTAATGGAAGAGATGCTCTGGCAAAGAAGATCTATTCTCATTTATTTGACTTTATTGTGGAAAGAATTAACCAAGCTTTGCAGTTCCCTGGCAAACAACATACTTTTATTGGTGTTTTGGACATTTATGGGTAAGAATGTCTCTGGAAACAAATTTACTTGAAGTTGTGCCTTTTCTTTGGAGTTGATAAGTCACTTTTCAATTTGTGCTGCTGATGAATTTGGAGAGATTTGTTTTACTGAAAGGTCATAGTCATGTAAGTTCTTTAGCATCCAGAGTAGTGGAAATGCTCAGCAACTGTAAATATTAGCATTTTTTTGTGAATGAGGTTTAAATTTAACTTTTAAGATGATACTTTTAGATTTAACTCTGGAATTTTTTTAGCTGTGTTATTTCTGGTAACATTAACTTCTAGAGAAGTTTTGAAATGCCTTAGCATCTTCATTAGTCTTATGGCTATTTAATTTTCTTAGAAATATTAGGATAGCTCCAAAGACTTACAAGGATAGTACCATTTGCATTTAAATGACAAGGGATTTTTTTTTTACTTATTTGACATGTGTTTCAGCTTTGAAACGTTTGATGTGAACAGTTTTGAACAATTTTGCATCAATTATGCTAATGAAAAACTGCAGCAGCAATTTAACCTGGTATGTTTTTTTATTTGTTACAGTTCTTTATATTGTTTTGCTTCAGTTTTGAGATTATCAATAATGGATATTAGCAAATGCTATTTGTATTTGAGTAATGGATATTTCTGGATAATGGCTATCCAGTAATAGATAAAAGTATTTTATTTTTATATATACACATACACACACATATATATAAAAAAATGAAAATTTCTGAGTTTTTCTTACAAGACAGACATGTAGTAGAAACAAAATATTTATATATTTTGTAGTATATCTTATATATACAATCACACACATGCATGTGCACACATTGTATATATTTTCTTCCTTAATTGTAACCTTACATCTTCATAATTTTCACATATCTAGCATGTCTTTAAACTTGAACAAGAAGAATATATGAAGGAAGATATCCCATGGACTTTAATAGACTTCTATGACAACCAGCCTGTCATTGACCTTATTGAAGCTAAAATGGGAATTTTAGAACTTCTGGATGAAGAGTGCTTGGTAATTTAAAAGTTCTTGTATTTATGAGCTCATTAAAAACTATATAGATTTTTACATGTTGGGCTTGTAATCCATATTTTGCCCTTTAAATGGGAAGTAGAGCATTTTCCTCATAAAAGGAACATTAATGTTTGCCCTCTATTTGTTAGTTTTGATGGTAAGCCACTTAGTCCATTTTTCTCTTATAAAATTAAGAACCTAAAACTAGATTCTTACCTAGAAGCTAACCCAGCAACTAGATTTCTTCACTGTGAGGGTAGTGCAGTGCTAGAATAGGTTAAGCAGAGGTGCGGTAGGATCCTCATCCTTGGATACTTCCTGGATTTGAGTTCAAACGGCAGCTTGATCTAGTGTTGGTGGTAGCCTTGCTCCGAGCAGGAATTTGGACTACCCAGGCTCCAGGGGTCTCTTCCACCAATATTTCTACAGTTCAGTTATTCCATGAATCACTAATTTTGATACAAAAAACAGTCTTCCTTTCCTTTTTTGTAAGTTCTTGTCAAATGCATCAAACCTATGTCTTTGCTTTTTCTTCTTCAGCCTTACTATTTTTTTCTCTGTGCTCACTCCTGACTGTAGCAATTCCTGAATGTATATGTTTTTCTTCTACAGACATATGTAGTTTCCTTAGGCTTCTGAACCTATTGAAGTAGCTTTGTCAGTGAAGAACAGGGCAGGGAAAGGTGAGCCCTGTTAAAATGGTCTCCAAAAGGTGTTTTGGTGATATTGGCAGGTCATACTTCTCAGAAGCCAAACCATGGAGTAATATGGAAGAAATTAGGCAATATTCCCTAAGTCATTAGCTTACCTGTTATTCTGCTCATTAGCATTCTGAGAGATCAGGTTGTCCCTGATTGCAGGTAGCATCCTCTTAGGACAAAATGATTTATGACTCATCAGAGATTTAACTGTAGTCAGCAAATTTGTGGATTAATACGACCTTCTTTCTTAAAATGATTTGCTACAGGGAGCCACTGGCTAGTCTGAAAAGACAAAAACTGATTGTTATCAGGCCTTGTAACTCACTGAAGATGTTTCATTCAGACAGTATTTATTGATAGTAAGCAGTTTTGCTGTTTTTAACAGTCCAACAGAGTTTTGTTAAAGAGATTGCCCTTCTCATTTTTACAGTTACCTCATGGAACAGATGAAAACTGGCTTCAAAAGCTATATAATAATTTTGTCAATAAAAACGCACTCTTTGAAAAGCCAAGGATGTCAAACACGTCTTTCATCATTCAACACTTTGCTGATAAGGTAGAGTGTAAACAACCCAGTATTATTTCACCCTGTTTCTAGCAGTAGCTCATTCAGAAAAGAAACAAACTTAGGAAATAGAGAAAATATTAACCACACTTGTTTGGAACTTCTGTAGAATGGATCTTCAATAATAGTACTATTTATTTATTGGTAATGCTGCCCGTAGCATGCTATTTAAACATAAGAAGTGCTTAAGATAATGAATTTGAGAGTATAAAAATAAGTCATCAAGATAGAGAGGCAGAAAAAGAGTACAATGTGTAAATAAAATAGTTAAGATTGTAGTCTCTACACATTTTAGTCTGTTATTTACATTTCAAATGTAGTATTCCTTTTTTGGTATTTTGACTTGAAATCATAGAATAATGAAGAGAGGAGGAAAGAAGTTCCTAATGAAGGCAGAAGGAAATTGCAGTTGATAGTGGATTCTGACAGTTTGTCCTGCTTCTGAATTTGCAGTATGCCTGTATGTATGCTTGCCATAATGAAACTGGAAGAAGCAGAGTTTCAGGCATCATGTTTAAGACTAATAAAGAGCTGTTGGCCACCACAGCTTAGAGAGTAAAAATTATTGTTTTGCTAACTGTTCATGTATTGCTGAAAAGTTAATGATTTCACCTGTTTGCACAGGTAGAATATAAATGTGAAGGCTTTCTGGAAAAAAACAGAGATACGGTACATGAAGTATTGACTGAAATTTTGAAAGACAGCAAGGTTTGTGAACAATCAGTAATGATTAATTTTCTGAATACCTGATTTTACTGGAATTCATTCAGATCTGATTTAAAAAGTTTTGTTCTGATAAAAAGATTTTTTTAATAGGCTGAATCAATTAGTTTACTCTTAATTTTATTAATATTCTACAAGTGTGTATTTTTAATGACAAAATAACATACAAGATGGAAAAACACAGTATTCAACTTTTCCATATATGTGCATTTACTTTGCTAGTTATGTTAGTAATTTTTTGTTTTCTTAATATCTCCCTTGAAGAGCATTTTGGAATCCTTGCAACTGAACAATTCACTTATTTTATTTTTTTTTTTCCCTATAGTCATTATATGTAGCTTTGATAGGTAGTTTATCATTAACAGCTGCCTTTGTTTATTCTTCAAAAGAGATTAAGAGAATGCCAGGGCAGGGAAAACATCAGATGTCTTACATGTGCCTGCCACTTCCCATCTGCTTGAAGGCCCTGTCCATTTCAAGTCTACAGCCTTGAGACTTTAGGGTTACTATTAAGAAGCTAACTTAATCTGACCAAAAAACATACTCTTAACTTAAATATTGTGAAAATATTACGTTAAGTGGTCTTATTTTTAACTCTATTCTGTATTTATGTCCATGTTTGCTCATATTGAAATAGCTTTTGCAGGCCTACTTAACAGTTGTTGAATTTTGTCTGTGAAATGTGTAAGTGCTTCACAACAGACTCAGAATTGTTGCAACTGTTTCTTCAATTGTTGTTTGTTTGTGGTTTAAAGATCCGGTTCCAAGTCTTGTAATACCTGGCCTAAGCATTAAGATGGATGAGTTTTGCATTTTATGTTACAGTAAATGTAATTTTTATTTAAATGTTATTACAGTTACACAGTATTTAACTGTGATTCTTTCACCACACTTTTAGTTTCATCTGTGTGCAAATTTTTTTCAAGACAATCCAGTGTCCGTTTCACCTTTCAGTTCAACTATAAACATCAAATCTGCAAGACCTGTTCTCAAATCACCTAACAAACAACTCCGGATGACTGTTGGCAGTAAGGTACTACGTAACCATGCTATTCTGTGATGCTCATACTTTCAGGAAAGTGTACTGGGCAGTCTGAGACTACGGTGCTGTATTCTGTTACTATTCACGGTGGACTATGCAGTTTTCAGTACAGTAAGAGCCAGCCACAGTGCGGTGCTCCAGGTCTGGGTATAAGTAGGTGTGTTTAATTTATATATAGGAGGCTGTTAGGTACAGCAGGACTGTTAAATTTCCTGCGTTTAAGATCTAAACCCTAATAAAATCTCCCAGTGTCTAGCCAAAACCTAACAAAGAATTAAAAACCTAACATTTGACTTTTTCCTTAGCTGTAAATGTCTCATTAGCAAAACTGTTATGTCTGATATTTTCTAGTTCCGGAGTTCTTTGTCTTTACTTATGGTGACACTCAATGCAACCACCCCTCATTATGTACGATGCATAAAGCCAAATGATGAGAAGTTGCCTTTTGAGTAAGTATGTTAGTGGTGTTGAGCTGTTATATTACCTTTAAAATTAAGAGTATTTTTCTATTTCACATGTCAGCAAGCTAAATTCTTACTGTTGAACAACTTCCCATACAGAACATATTTTTCCTTTCAAGATAACTGAAGTAAAAAAATACTATCTTCCTACAAAAATAGAATAATTCAGTAATAGTTATTGATACCTTAAAAATTCTTTATTATCCTAAAATTTTTCAAGTCAGATATTAGTGTTTGTGTATTTGCCGTAACATTTTTCGGGTAAAGGTTGTCCACCTTTGATTTAAGCTGGTGGATATTTTGTTTAGGTGTGTTTGCTCTTGTACAGTATGGGTTAGCACCAATTCATATTTAAGGAATAAAAGCCACTACCATTTTCTTTGTGAACTTCACTTTTGTCCACAGAAATACTTAGAGGAGCTTTAGAAGTTAGAAAAGGTATGAGCAGTGTTGAACGTAGCCTTGGCTTTTTCCCCCAATTTTATATCATTTTAATGTTACAGTACAATCACATATGCCAGATAGTTTGCATAATTCCTATGTCTAGCTTGATAACGACTAACTGTAAGTGGGAGTTAACCTTGATGCCGCTATTGGTCTGGTTTGTGGGCAGACATGTGGAATCTAGTTTCAGTTATACAGCTTTTAGCTAGAAGGTAGTGTAATGACAAATGAAATAAAAGCTTTTGTCGTATCTGAGTAGGAGGGAAGAGGCAAAATTTTATTCTAAATTACTTTTTTTTAATGTGTTAGCTCATTTTCTTGAAGCCAGACAAAATCTGTCTGTGCAAAACATGTTATAAATGGCACTGTTTCACTATCACTACAGTGAGACCTCATTATTCTGTGTGATAGCAATGAGGGGGGAAATAGCTTGGATACTATAAAAACATGTCTGAATTAGACTAGAATAGTCTACCATAAGTTCGTGAAAGAACAATATAGTCATCTGTCAGCCACAGGGATCGCTTAGCTAGTACTGGATCGACACTGTAGTGTAGTTGCTCTGTGGGCATATCAGCTCTGGTCTAGAATTGGAAAGGGTCTTTCCATGTCTTGTGTTGATAATGTTGAACCGGATATTCATGAGTAAATCCTGTTTTATTCATAATCAGCGTGCTAAAGAGTGCCTAGAGGGAGTTATTTCCCAATGGACTGCTGAGGGAATTTATTTCTGTGTATGTTTTACGCTGAGAGTGGCATGATTCTTTGCCACTTGGTATATATGAGCTTTCACAGTTAATATTGAAAAGAAACAGGACTTTTTGTTAGAAAAAAATAAATGGTCTTCCTTTTGTTTTGAGGCAGAAAAAGAAAACCCAGATACTCCCTATCACATATTTAAAAAAAAAAAAAAGTAAGACACCGTATAAAAAGTAGGGAGCCCTGCATCCTATGGGCAGAAATAGAAATCCAGCTAGTAGAATGGTTATAATTATTATAGCATGCCAAACCCAGCAAAAATGTAAAATATAACTCTGCTTTTTTAGGTTTGATTCAAAAAGAGTGGCTCAGCAACTGCGAGCATGTGGTGTTTTGGAAACTATTCGGATTAGTGCACAGAGCTACCCATCCAGGTAGGGATAGCAGCGGGCCTCCATATGTCAAAATATACTTAAGTGTCTCTTAAATGAATTGCATTTACTAACTTTTAATTTTCCAGGTGGACTTACATTGAGTTTTTCAGCCGTTACAGCATTCTTATGACACAGCAGGAACTCTCCATAAATGATAAGAAGCAGATTTGCAAGATTGTTTTGCAGCGGCTAATCCAGGTTAGTTTGTATGCACTGACCCATTATGTGTTACAGCATCTATTATTAATAAAAGATCTCTTTTGCCAAGAGTAGTATCTCACTCCTCAAATAGGAAAGATATTTACGTTATTAATATCTTTCCTCATGTAGTGTGCTGCACATAGGCTTGTGAGTCAATAACCTTGTGTTGTAACATAGTCGTGATGTGGTTGTAGACAGGTGATTTAACCTGTCTGTGCTTAATATCTTCACTTGTAAAATGGAAGATATTCTACCTATATTTCATAAACCAGTGAACAGTAAATGGTATGCATTGTCAAGTATTAGAAGTTTACGCACACAAGAGAGCTTTTGATGGTGGAATGCAGCATATCGGAGAACTGTTCTAAAAATGTGCTATTTTGCATATTGCTCCTATTTGTTAGACAAGTCTGTAATGATGAGGCTGGTCTGAGTCAAGCCAGCGATTCAAGTCAGCATGTCAGGATTGAGTTCAGACTCAGGGATGTGTAAGACCAAACACAGGCATACTTGCAACATAGCTCCAGCACAGGCCAAGGGTGAGAGCCTGAGCTTAAAAGAGCCCTGAGTTTTTGCTCACACAGCTCACTGATTCAAGGCCAGACGTGCACCAAAAGGTAGTGTTGAGCCCAAGGAACCAGGCTTGTAGGAGGGGGTGAAGAGGTTGCTTTCAAGGCCTCAATGACAAGTCCAGATCCTCCCTTTAATTTGAGATCACTAGGGTGTGATTTTTGGATATAATTCTCTGGTTCTTTCCTGCTAAGTGGATTTTCCCCCCATCTACTCCTATCTACAAAGAAGGCAGAGAGGTTATTCTTATCTAGCAAGATCATGTCATTTCAGAAGAGTTTGCCTGAAGTGACAATTTATAAAAGGAACAAAGTGTCTGGTCTACAATAATAAACTAAAATCTTAATATACCTATTGTTTTCTTTTTCAGGATCGTAACCAATATCAGTTTGGGAGAACAAAAATTTTCTTCAGAGCAGGACAGGTTGCTTACTTAGAAAAACGGCGATCAGATAAACTGAGACACGCATGCATCATGATCCAAAAGAGTGTTCGAGGCTGGCTGCAGCGGAAGAAATTCCTTTGCATAAAACAAGCAGCTATTGTAATACAGCAGTATTTCCGGGGGCAGCGGACTGTACGGTACTTTTGGCTGATGAATGAATTTGCTCTTAGGGTGTGCCTGAAGGGATATAGACGGTCAAACTAATGCCCAACTAATTTGGAAGTGTAATTTTGTCCTGGTTTCGGCTGGGATAGAGTTAATTTTCTTCCTAGTAGCTGGTGTAGTGCTGTGTTTTGGATTTAGTATGAGAATAATGTGATTACACAACTGATGTTGCCAAGTAGTGCTTACACTAGTCAAGGACTTTTCAGCTTCCCATGCTCTGCCAGGTGCACAAGAAGCTGGGAAGGGGCACAGCCAGGACAGCTGACCCAAACTGACCAAAGGGATATTCCATACCATATGACATCATGCTCAGTATATAAACTGGGAGAGTTGGCTGGGGATTAGTGATCATTGCTCGGGGACGGGCTGGGCATCGGTCAGTGGGTGGTGAGCAATTGCATTGTGCATCTTTTTATTATTATTATTATTTTCTCTTCCTCTGCTGTCCTATTAAACTGTCTTTATCTCAACCCATGGGTTTTACTTTTTCTCTGATTCTCTCCCCCATCCCACCGGGGTGGGGGGAGGGTGAGCTTAGTTGAGTTAGGTGAGCTGTGTGGTGCTTAGTTGCTGACTGGGTTTAAACCACAACAAATTTTTATGGAAGAGCAATTCAGATTGTATTTTCATTTCCTCTTGATTGTAATTGTGGACTTGAAAAAGTTGAAGTTATTCAGCTGATATGAAGAAAGTACTCTAGCAGATTTCAAATGTTGTCTGCTGGATTCCTGAGAGGCCTGTCTACCTGTAGGCTCAGTCCTTAGCTAATGATGAGTGATGCAGTTGTTGGCTTGGGCTTACTGCTTAGCTTCAGAGCCAGAGAAGAAATCAGGTAGCAGAAAGGAAAAGCAATTTATACAAGGGTCTGCAAATTAGTGTGTACAAATTATTATGAGGAATTATGCAGCAGAGAAACCGCACCAGTCATTCACAGAGCAGACAGAGAGGAAGATGGCTCTATTGTAGGCTTTGAAATTTTCAGAAAGAGACCATCAGAACAACTGCTTGTGGAACAGACTTCAAAGACTGTGATTAATTCCCTCCCTTTCACTTTGATGGAAGAAAAAGCTGTGTTTTAGATAGTGGATGCCTGTTTTCAATATCTTCTCTTTTTGTGTGTGTTATTTGGCTGATCAAGGGAATGAGCATGAGAAATCTAATGTGACCTAAGTAAACTTTGTCTTTTGAATTAAGGCAAGCTATAACCGCAAGAACTCTGAAGCAAACATGGGCAGCTATAATTATTCAGAAACACTGTCGGGGTTACCTGGTCCGTAGACTTTGCCAGCTCATCCATGTGGCTGCTGTAACAATTCAAGCCTATACCAGAGGATTTCTAGCAAGAAAAAAATATCAGAAGGTACAGCCTATCAAAAATTTTATTTCAGAAACTGGAAACAGCTATTGCTCTCTAAGAAAGATGGAGACAAGGGCAATGATCCCTAACACTTGACCTTTGGCATGTCTGCTTCTCATATCTTCTACTCTATTTTTATATTGTTACTATAACAACACTGATACACAGTAGCTTAGATGTAATCTCTGAGCTACCAAGAACTCTGTCTGGTTTATACTTGATGCAGATCATTTAGTGTGATTACTACGGTGGATCAAGTGTGTCTGCAGTCCGGGTATTTCAGTGTTTTGATACTTCTGTGAGAAGCATTGTCATTAACAGTGTATGTAGATTCACATAATGTTTTAATTTATGCTGATTGAGCCATAATTACAGATAGATGTTAATATTTTATTTTAAAGATGCTTGAAGAACACAACGCTGTGATCCTTCAGAAATATGCCCGTGCATGGCTTGCCAGGCGCAGATTTCAGAATATTCGGCGGTTTGTATTGAATATTCAGCTTTCATATAGAGTTCAGCAACTGCAGAAAAAGATAGAAGAACAAGTGAGTGACACCAGTCAGTTTATGATTTGTACTAATTTTTTTATCACATCTGCTTTATTCAGAGCTCTCATGTTGACTAGAGGCTTACGTGAATTACAATATCCATATTTTACTTCACAAGACAGGATAATATGTAAAGGATATGGTCCTTTATAATAAACCACTAGTATTCTTCCTACATCTAGGGTAGGAAGAATCATGCAGGGCTTCCTTATATTTTTTGGTTAGTTTTGCCAATGAGAAGAGTCTGCCATGAACATTTTTTTTTTTACTGTTTCTTAAGTAGTCTGTCCAGTCTCTGGATGGGATTACTTGTATTAGGATGAAGGATGTGTGAGATACTGCTCTGGTGCAACATATTTAGTAACTTTTGGGAAATCCATATTATGTTTATTTTGCAGCTTATTTTTGAGAGCCACACCAGCCAAATCATCTTTAAGATGGTAGCTTTAATCTAATTGGTGGAAACAATCCTTGGTTGAAATATCATGAGTGATGTGGGATGGTGAGCAGAAATAGGTCAGGTGCTTCCTTCAGAATTCTGTTAAACAGTTTCAGTTGTGTATTTTTGGTTTTCTTTTAACCTGTCTTGCTCATTGTAGAGTAGAGAAAATCATGGTTTGCTGGAACGATTGACCAATCTGGCTTCAACTCATATGAATGACATGGATACAATTCAGAAACTTGAATTAGATCTTGAAAAGTTAACTGCTCAAAAGAGAACATATGAAGAGAAAGGGAAAAAATATAGAGAGGACAGTGAACAGGTAAATTTTATTTGCCATCTGGGTGCTTTTATTTTAGTTTAAATATTTTTTTCGATTACTGGATTTATCAAATGCATGGTTCGAGAGTTACGAAGTAACTTCACTTTTGGCGGGGGTGGCAGGGAAGGAAGGGAGTCCATATATGCTTGTTAAAATGTTCGGCCTTGTGTGACCTATTTCTTTCTCCTTTGTGATTTGTATATTATGGTTACTTTTTGTGTGTACAGAAAATCTTAAAACTTGAGAATCAGAATAAAGAATTACAAGAACAGAAAGAGACCTTAGAAATAAAGCTTCAAGAAAAAACTGAGGAAATGAAAGGTACAATAACTAAAAGGAGTTTTAAAGGCGTTATAAAGGAGTTATAGTGGGGGAAAGTTGTAAAGTCAGGTTTTCAGCAAAGGTAAATGACTTTTGTTCTAATAAAACCAATATAAATGCTGAATTTACAGTAAATTAGAAGTTGGTCCTAAGCTTCTCTTGCTTAAAATATGTAGTGCAAGTGCTTTTAATTTTATAATTAAATTAAATTTGTTCTTTCAGTAGCAAAAGCTCTCCTCCTGTTATGTTTCCTGTCTTACACACATGCATTCCTTCAGTGTTTCTTCGTCCTTGGTTCCTTTTAATATACTTTTAATCTTATATATAAATCTAATTTCAAAGGACACAGGCAGCACATGAGATGATGTATACTTTAGATGAATAACACTTTGGTGTTTCAGAACCTTTTTATTCTATAGCATTACTTGTAAAATTTACTGTGATAAATTTTGGCACTCGAGAGTAATTTCAGCTTTAAAATACGTCAAAGATTTCTTATTAAAACAGAACTTCTCATTGTGGTCATACTGTTTTAATAAATGCACATAATTGCATTAAGGTCTTTGAAATATTGAAATATTTTTTTGACAGAGAAAATGGATGACCTCACGAAGCAACTCTTCAATGATGTACAAAAAGAAGAAAATCAGAGAGTGTATGGAATCTGAATTTTATTGCTTTGAAACAGCATTCGTTTTTTCTCTTTCCCTGCCTTTCTTTCTCCTGCTCTAAATGTATTATGCTTGCATCACTTATGAATCTGTCAGTGTTCTTGGACATTAATGCTAGTACTGAAGTACTTCGTGTACAGCTGAGGAAAAGCACATGCTTGTTTGTGTGTCAGTCACATGCAGGAAATTATATTCTAGATCTGAGACTGGTCTTGCTTTTGCAGTTTCCTGTCTTTTCATATGTCCTTCTGAGAATTGAAAGGCAACTTTGATTATAATGGTTTCTTTGGAGATGTCCTCAGAATTCAGTCAGATCTGGAAGAGCAGCTGATGGCCATATCAGTCAGAATTCCTGTGACATGACTATTAAAGGACAGAATTGAAAGATTCAGCTGGAAGGAAAGGCAGTGTTTGTAAAGGACACTTGGGTAAAAATATAGGGGAAAACCTTCGACCCCCCCCCACCTTTGGTATTTCATTTGTACTATTAAAAAAATCCTATTATTTAGCAATAAATAGTTGCTGCTTTGCAGCATGCTTTTCTCAGATCAAGTGTTTATTTCCCAGTAACTCTTTTCCAGTATAAGACAGAGAACCTTAGGTACCAGATAAATGCTGTTCTCTGAAGTGTGAAGAGTGCAATCAGTCACTGTTCCCTAGGGTTAGAAGCTGTGTGGTGTTTCAGCTCAGTCTGATTTCAGCTGCAAGTAACTTTAGACTATACTAAGAGCACTTCTTTGCTAGTTTTTCTGCTTTGCCCATTAGCTATATTATGTTGGAAGCCAGTCCATTCCAGCAGGGGCTAGTAGAAAATGGAAAGCTTCCTGCAATATTTTACTGAGAAGGACACATGGCTTTCTGTTGCTGTGTCCTTCTTCGGTGCTGACTGTAGCCATAAATGTAGTGGAAAGCTGCTCATGTAGGCTAACTCTCAGAGAGTTAGAGAATTAGCCTTTAAGTGGAAAGAATTCAGTTTTGCCTTGAATTCAGTCCCAATATCTGAATTAGATGTAGGGAAATCTAGGGACATTCTCACCCCATTATCATCCATTTTGTAGATTGATTCTGAGGATGTAGAATAGCATTTTCAAGTAATTATGATTCACTCAAGTTTTCTTCAATGAAACATGTCCTTCAAATTAAAACAAAACCAAAGCCCACTCTTTCACTTATGAATGTAGGAAAATAAAACCACCTTTTCATTGTCTTGTTTAGGATACTTGAGAAAAATTTCCAAAATCAGAAGCAGGACTATGAAAAGGAGATTGAATTGCTCAAGAGAGAAATTAAGATTCTAAAAGAAGAAAAAACTCAGCTACAACATCAAATTCAACAAGAAATTGTCATTCAGGATGGCTTGAAAATGGAAGTAGGACAACTTACAAAACAAGCACAGGTAAAGTATGACGCATTTCATTTTGGAGTCTTTGCTAGATAAAGCAAGTAGAGAATGTGGGTGTTTTATTTATAGATTATCTTCACTAATTTTCTTATCTCCAGTGCATTTTTAGAAGTTGTTCTTAATAAGCTGTATTTGATACACCACTATGTTGCATTGTTTTCATGTAGTACACAATATGAATAAGTTATTGCTCACAGAAATAAGTCATGTTTTGAAGACTAATTGTGCCTGAGTATTTTTACGTTTAAATCTATGGATCTTTTTTTCTTCCTTTTTCCAAGAAACTATTAGTTTCTCAGGGGTTTTTCCACAAATGTAGTTTATAAACTGAAGCTGAAAACAGTACTTTTGCGTAAAGTAACATTTTTTTCTCTGAGTCAATTCCATGACACATACATGTTTTCACTACATCACATTACTGTTCTGCTCTGATGCCCGAGAACCAGATGCTTTAAAGACAACATATTTTAAGCCTTTTACCATATGAACTTGTTCTTAATGATAATTATCTTTGATTTAACTGATACTCAGCCCTTGTCATTCACTCCTTGTCTCAGTCTATAATTTTTGTTTGATTTAGAAAATACCTGAGTTGCAAAAGGAAATTGAACTGTTGCAGACACAAAAATTGGATGTTGAAAAGCAGGCCCAGTCACAGAAGCGAGAATTGAGGGGTAAGCTACATACCAGATAATTCAGAGAACTTACCAAGTACAATATGAACCAGGCCAGTTTAAATTGATTTCTTCCATGTTAGCTTTGACAAAAACCCAGTTCTCTTTCCCATCCCATAGTGATTTCATTCTATTCATACCTTTACTTGCAAGGGGGAAAAAAAAACCTAACAGGTGAGCTTTACAAAGTGGTCACTGAATACTGAGATCTCGGGTACCCTTTTGAAGAAACTCTGATTTCAAACATTTCTCCTTTGGGTTTAAAAATCTATACTAATAACTTAAACTTCACTTAGAATTTAACAAGTAGCTTGTAGAGACCCAAGAATATGGAAACAACACATTACCTAGCTTTCATTCATCCTGTCTTTAACCTTAGGCCCAATAAATGTCAAATACGCTTAAATAACTTGCTGAGTTGGGCTCTCTTTGGGAAAAGGTACTTAATAAGAAGTACTGCTGTCGTGCACTTTGTTCAATGCTAACAATGTCATAGAGCAAACCTGTGTCTGCAGCATTTAATGCAGTAACCTAGCACTAGATGACAAATCATCTGTACAACTCTAGCAGTTGTCCAGATTCAGAACAGAAAGGTGTAACTTTGCATTGAAAGTTTGATGTGTTTAGAAAAACAATAATATTGGTGGTATACCTATCTAGTGCACCTTACATGTCCAGAAGTAGAACCAAGTCCCTCGTCATATTCTTGTAGTAAATCAGATATATTTACTTAGTACCAGGAAAGAACCTTGTAGATTTAGGAAGAGGTTGGTTTGATTTGTATAATCAAACTTAATTTGAAATGTGCAGAGAAAATTATTCATGTAATAAACATTGTTTTTCCAGAAAAGATGTCAGAAGTTACAAAACAGCTTCTTGAAAGTTATGATTTTGAAGATGTAAGAAGCAGGTAATTTTGTTCTGACATCTCTTTAAAAAAGCTCAAGAAATGCATTTTGTTCACCTCCATGATACTGCCTTGTATTCTAGACTCTCTGTGGAGGATTTGGAACACTTAAATGAGGATGGAGAACTGTGGTTTGCTTACGAGGGCTTGAAAAAAGCTACAAGGTTAGTTCAGTTCTTCGGTGTTTTTATAACTCCGGCTGTGGTCTAGAAAATAAACGGAAAGATCAGTGAGTAACTAATTTGACAGTGCAATAGTGAACATCTGTTTAAGAAATGAACAAACGCTACACTATATGACGGGCTGAGCAGCTCAGAATCACTTTAACAAACTTTACTAAGTCAGTGAGATAAGTGTGTATGTGTCAGTTGGGGAAATATGTTTCCTCTGAGATACCATGCATAACTTTCAACTCCTTTAATGCACAGGTGATGTAATGGAATGTCTGCGTGTTAACCACAGTACTTTGTTTTCACTTTATGCAATGGGTCAAGTTTAATATAGAGGCCGTACTACATCTGCCATGTTCTTTCTCCCTTTTTTTAATAGAGTATTGGAAAGTCATTTCCAGTCTCAGAAAGAAATATATGAAAAGGAGATTGAAGGTTTGAACTTCAAAGTTGAACACCTTAGCCAAGATATTAATCATCTACAAAAATTATTTCGAGAGGAAAATGACATAAATGATGGTATTCGACTTGAAGTTAGCAGGCTAACTTCAGAAAACCTGGTAAGATCAAGGTGTAGTAAAGCAAAATATATTTTTGTTACTTAGTAATACAATCCAAATGTGTTTGTGGCACAAAGCCCTCAAAATCTTGTGGCCATGTCCTTGAAATCTCAAGGCTTGAACAGATAGGGCCATCTAAGATTGCACATCCATACAGGCTCTTTCCCTGCATGCTGGGGTAGTCTGTTAGGAGGCAGCCAAATTTATTGTCTGAGTGTACAGCTTGTTGGGGCAGCCTCACAGAGTCTTTTTCCCTTTGCTTTTGCGTAAACTTGAACTGAGATTTTATTCTAATCACAGAATGGCAAAATACCATTTTACAAACTCTGACTTGGTGTGTAGCGCACACAGGCTTTGGCTTCTGCTGTTGATAGCTAGGGAGACACTGAGAGTCTTTAGAATGCGTTTGAACCCTTGTACACTTATGTGGCTGAATATTTAGATTTTATAAAAGATGTTTTGACCTTCAAAATGTTGCCAGGTTCTCCAATCCTGAGTTCATACAAATATTTTGGTTGTGCTTTTTGCAGTTTCTCAACAATGCGAGGAACTTTTAAGGGGTGTAATAATTTCTACAGATATGCAGCTTTATACTGGAAGTAATGAAGAAACAAGTATTTATTTAGGTTTTTTTATTTACACAGAAGTTTAACTAAAAAATGAATCGGAGGTTTAGCAGTGACCAGAAAGTTAGGTCACCGTACCGTTTTTAATACCTACCTAATTTAAACTTCTCATCTGATAATTTAAAAAAATAGCTTTTTTTTGGTCAGGCCATGTATTTTTCTGATGGAACACTTTTGGTATTTCAGACTTAATGAAAAGCAGTTTTGTGATACTGTAACTTTCTGTGGGTCAGTATTATAACAGTATACTGGGTCTGTCTGAGATGGAGTTAACTTTCTTTGTAGCAGTCTGTATGATGCTGCATTTTGGATTTGTGAGTAAAACAGCATTGATAACATGACAGTGTTTTGGCTGTTGCTGAACAGAGCTTGCACAGTGTCAAGGCTTTCTCTGTTTCCTACTCTGCCTCACCTCAGCAAGTTAAGCTGGCGGTGGGCAAGAAGTTGGGAGGGCACACAGCCTGGACAGCCGACCTGAGCTGACCAGGATATCCCCCGCCATATACTGTCATACTCAGCTATAAAAACTGAGGTAGAGGAAGAAGAAAAGGGGTGTTTGGCTCTATCTTGACTTTATCTTGACCCAGACATTTTCTTGCTTCTGCTCTTCCTGTTCTCTTCCTTGTTCTGCTGGGCCATGGGGTGGGGGTAGGCAGGGAGTGAGCATTTCTGTGGGTGCTTGGCTGCTGGCCAGACAGAGTCAACCCACAGCAACCAGCTTCAGTTTTCCTTGTACTGAGGCATTCAAGTTCAGAATTCAGTTACTTCGTTCTTTCCCTGTAGTCACAGAATCACCAAATTGTATAGGTTGGAAAAGACCTTGAAGATCAAGTCCAACTGTAAACCTAACACTACAAAGTCCGCCACTATACCATGTCCCTAAACGCCTCATCCAAACGTCTTTTAAATACCTCCAGGGTTGGCGACTCAACCACTTCCCTGGGCAGCCTGTTCCAATGCTTGACAATCCTTTCAGTGAAGTAAAATTTCCTAATATCCAGTCTAAACCTCCCCTGGCGCAACTTGAGGCCATTTCCTCTCGTCCTATCACTTGTTACCTGGGAGAAGAGACTGACCCCCACCTCTCTACAACCTCCTTTCAGGTAGCTGTAGAGAGCAATAAGGTCTCCCCTCAGCCTCCTTTTCTCCAGGCTAAACAACCTCAGTTCCCTCAGCCGCTCCGCATAAGAGGACAGAAATTAGCATCTTTTTCTCAGAAGCCTCTTTAAAGCTCTTTCTGTCTCTCACGTTGACAAGTTCTATGATTTGATAGGGGAAAAACAGATGCCTGTGGGATTTATGGTGGTTACGGTTTTGTGCAGTACTGAGGCTCTCCCCACTAGAGGGCAGCTAAGCATATCAATTTGCTAACAAATTGCAGCAAGGCTTAAGAGTCTAATTATTAGTACTGTGTAAAACCTGTCTAACACAAGGAAGTGCTGTTATTCCAGAAGATAGTATATACCATATTATTTTTCTGCTGAGTGAAAAATAACTAAAGAAATATTTTCAAAACAAAGTTACTAAAATTGAAAATATAAGGAAAAGTTACTTATAATGTTATTTTTAAAAAAATATTTTATTACATACCGAGTTTTTTTCCAATGTTAATTGAGCTAGGGAAATTAAAGCCACGGTGCAATTTCCTTTAAACTAGAACAGAAGAATGGTAGTACTGGGCCAGTCCAAACATTTAGTTAGCTCACTATCTCATTTTTAAGAGTGGTCAGCAGCAGATGCCTCCAGAAAAGTTAAACGAGTCAGGCAAGCAGGTAGCAGTACTCCCTCACAGTGTCTCCCCAGTCTTTGACTATTTGCAGTTGAAGGTCTTCCAGTATCATAGGAACTATTGCAGACATTTGAAAAGAAGGCAGGCACTGAAATACACAAATCTCCTTTTTCTCTAAAAGGTGATCCCAGATCTTAAACAGCAAGTTTCTGAACTTGAAAATCAAAAATTGGATCTTGAAAACCGTCTTCAAGAACAGACTGTAAAGTTGAAAGGTAAAGTACCAGTATAGTCCCTAGTCTTACAGTTGTTTAAGATGAACATGATGAATTCCCTGTATTTGAATTTTTACAAGCTGAAGCAATATTACATGATAACTTCATTGCCTTATTACTTACTTTCTTGCTAGTAAAATATAAGAAACATGATGAAAAAAATGTGTTGTGTAGTTTATATCTGTGTTATTAAAGAATAAAATATATGCAGGTATGTGCATTTTTTTCTTTTTTTTAACCTTCTTTAGGTCATTCAGTTCTATGGTTTGCATGTCTGCAAGTGTATTCAGTAAGGCTCTGCTAAGAATACGTGTAATGGAGTATGCCCTTTGGAAACAATCATAAAAAGGAAGGATGTTTTGGAACTTAAGGCATACTCTGTGAGGTGGACTTCAGAGGGTGTTGAAAAAATCAGAGTGGGAGACAGAGGGAAAAGTTCTTGCTAAATTTGCTTGTTTGAAAGTGTAAGAGATTTACTGAATACTAGTACAGAACAGTAAGCAAACATGATTTTGTTGTTTTTCTTTTGTTTTGGGTTTTGTTGCTAATTATTACTGAAAAAAATGAAAGAGATGTCTAATCGGCTGCCTTATGAGCTAGAAGGGGATAGAACACAAACACGGTAAATATATATATCTTTTTTTTTTTTTTTAATGTAAGAAATGTAGTTGCCATAAGCTGGGGTAACAAAGTCACTTAAACTTTTTAAAGTACCACATCCAATATAAGCTTTGCCTTACAGCCTTGTGTACAGTTAGTAAGTAATGGACAAGTATGATACGACTATGCGTTAACAAAAGAAGAATAAGAGACAAAGCTTTCTATCTATCTATTCTTAGAACAAATGAGGCAAAGAATGAAACAGACATAAAAGAAAAAGAGAGGCTGAAAGTCACAACCCAAGAAATTGAGGGGCTGAGCAATGGTTTGACGCAAGAGGAAATCCAGGATGAAGTAAAAAGCAAGATAAAGCAAGAAACAACTCGACTTACTGTGGAAAACATGGTGAGGAAATGAAACTGTCATTAAGAAACTGTACCTGAAATGCAGGATAAAAAGAAAGAAATCATGGTTTCATGGTACGGGCGGGATGTTTTCTCAATTCATTGGGGGAGAAAAAAGCTATGAAGGTTTCATGTTTCTTCAACCAAATATAAGTAAAAGCACATCATAGTGCTCTTTAATTGTGGCAATAACATGTAGCAGTAGAAGACATTTTTTAATTATGGTTGCTCTGAACTCACTGACTTTGATTATTACAGGATCTTGAAGAAAAACTAGACATGAAAGACAGAATAATAAAAAAATTGGAGGATCAGATCAAAACTCTTACCAAGACTATTGAAAAAAGTAAGATATTGTTACGTGATTTTTTTTTTTTTTAATACAGATTTGGATGTTCAGTGTGTGTTTGAAAGTATATTTTTAAAAAAGAAAAAGGTAGGGTTTGGGGTGGGGTTAGAAATTTTAAAACCTCAGAAAAAAGTGCCAGGGAACCATCAACAGAAATTATATAAAAGCCCTTTCCTTTATTTTTTTTTTTCCAGCTAATAATGGGCACATATGGGACCTAGACTATATGATAAAAGATTAAGCTGGGGCGTCAGGTTCTGTCAACAAAATTTAATACATACCCTCACGCAAACTGTCTGTGAGCCAACAGAATGTTAGTTTTGCATCAGATGAGTAGCTCCTCCCATGACCTTCAAATGGCAGATGGTTCCTGATTTGAAATTAGTTTGTACAAAGTTCTTATATAGCAAGTAATTCTTCACTGTAGAATACACTTCAAAACATTGCAGGGGTGACTAATGTAGAGCTGTGTTGTTACTGTTTATTTGTCTTATTAGTGCAAGTAATTTCACTGAATCCAGTGAGACTAATCACATTAATAATATTAATGTTATTTAACTCATAATGCTTGGAACCGTAAGCTAAGAACGTTATTGTGAACAGGGCCCATACTATGTTTATTACAGAGAAAACTATTTTCCTCCAGTAGTTAGTTCTAATGTGAACGTTAGCTTAGCCGTTTACCTGCAGGTAACAGTGCTTTTGTGTTTGACAGCTGAAGCTCATGTGCCAACTTTGTCCAAAGAGTACATTGGAATGATGGAGTACAAAAAAGAGGATGAAGAAAGGATCATTCAAAATCTGATCCTCGGTATTTTAGTAACACTTCAAATTATATCAGTAGTCAAAGATATTCAGTGTAGAACACAACAACAAAAACTACAAGGCGCTATATTTCACTTTGAACATAAAGTTGCCTTTTTTCCACCCTCTTACCACCAATATGACTTGGAGGCTCTGTATTGCTCTTTTTCTACTGCCAGTCATTTCAAATAAAGAAGTGCTTTATCTGCATAAAAATCATTTGTATGACTCTATTGTCTTTCATGTTATTTATTCACTTATAAAGCTGTAAATCTCAAGAGCACTCCAGGGACTTGAATTTACTTTCTCCCTGGTCATCTACTAAGTCTGTAAGTCATTGGGCTTATATCCATGTGTGATGGATTACTCTCCTGTCTGTCCTTTCCATATCATTCTCTTCACTTAAGGGAACTATACTTTTGTGTGTCTCCTGTAGAGGAATTTTGTCCTTCCTCTGAGTTACTTCACAATATCAGTCTTACTGCCAAACCAGCTTTTTGCATTAGCTCACAATTAATAGTAAATCAACAAATTTTGCATGTACATTAGTACCCTTAAAAACTACTGCTTGGAAACAACATCTTCCTTTTCTTCTCATCTACTTCAGCCTTGTGAATGTTTATGTCTTTGTGAACAAAGGTGTATCATTAAGCAATGCCAGAATGTGGTGGTGCCTCCAGTGGATAGTTAAATGCAGATTGCTTTTTGAAGTTGTCCTGTCTGGCGTATCCCATGGTGAACCTTAGAATTTGCTACAGTGCTCTCCTATTACTCTGGAAAACTTAATTAATACTCTTATATGAACAATACTGTTACAGAAGTTTTCAGAAACAAGCAATTAATCAGTAAATCAATTATCAAGTGACTGGTCACAGAAGAAATAAACCTCATAGTGCTTGTCTTTTTCAGAATGATACACTGAATTGTTGAAGTTTTATATAGTAAACCTGATGACTCTCCTTTATGCAGATTTAAAGCCACGTGGAGTTGTAGTTAATATGATACCTGGCCTTCCAGCTCACATCCTGTTCATGTGTGTGAGGTATGCAGATTATCTGAATGATGCTGACATGCTGAAATCTTTCATGAATGTAACCATTGATGGTATCAAACAAGTTGTTAAGGTAGGAATTATGTTTGTCTGTACTGTACTTTTTGATTTTTAATGTAAGGTTTACAAGATGCATGCGTAGTACCTGGGGAATGCTCACACTTTCATTTGTTAGTATTCCTATAATACAGTAATAATCATTAGTGACACTCTTTTTGAAGTTTGTAGTAGTATCCCTGTAAAGCCTCCAGGTAAGGTTCTACTGTGGTGAACACAGAATGCATTAACAGAAATTATTTTTATCTGAAGAGCTTGTTGACAAAATCATTTAAAGTATTTTACATTTTACAATGAGTAGCTGATTAGGTGAAGTGTACCTGTGTTTTCGACACTGGTAAAAGTCAGATAGACAGAAATGAAGGTTAGTATGTTTGGTAGCAGGCAGGTATCGGAATTTTAAGAGGTTTTTACACTGCTGTTCTACTAGTGTAATGTTTTTTTGACATGCCGTTTGGTACTGCAGCATTAATACCGAAATGATTAAAGTTATGTTGCCAGCCAGTTTACAAGATCAAGTTATAAACAATAATTGTTAGCCTGTTGTGTCATCTACATAACAAATTCAGCTATGTGAATGCTTTATTATGGATTTAGAATGCAATAAAACACCAGGGATGCTTTGTAGCACAGACAGGAATGGACTATGGTTTATGCAGTTGAATGTGTTGTATACAGAATGCCTATAGTTTGTTCATGAACCAATTTATACCACAGGTTATCCATTAGAAAGGCTTGTGCTTACTTGGCTAAAAAAAATAAAACATACTTGCACATAGTTAGAATTGTGTTTTTATGTAGTTCAGTTTCATTTGTGTATACAGACATTGTTCACACTTTTTTGCAGGAAGGCCTCCAGTATACTACAACACTATACATAGAAATGTGTAAAACTGTTTGGTTCAGACTTATTTAGCCAGTCTGTCATTTAAGAAGACCTAAACAGTGTTTACCAGATAAAAGAGGGATCTTTGCTATATGTATATTAGCCTGAAAATACAGCATGATTTGTTCAGCTAGCATGTTATAGATGCTGTATGCTCCTTCTGTTATATATGGGTTTTATTATACCAATTCTGTAATGGTCTTAAGTTTAGTTATTAAATTAACTTCATGAGACAGTACCATTATAAAATTGCATTACTTACCATTTTCAGGAACATTCAGAAGACTTTGAGATGTTGTCGTTTTGGCTTTCCAATACATATTATTTTCTTAACTGTTTGAAGCAGTACAGCGGGGAAGAGGTAGGAATGATTTAATCAAATAATTCCATTACTTTACTTGTGACAGACTTTAATTGGAATTAAAAATAGTGGTAGTAGATGATTATTCACCAGCTCACCACTGTTCCTTCCAGATATTTAGATATTCATATTGCTCTGCAGTGGTGTTATATATCTTACATGAATAATAAGACAGTATAGAACTAACAAATCAAGGAAACATTAAAGTGCTAAAGTAGGTTAAAGACATGAAGTGGAAACTGCTACTTAATTTGAACTCTTTCACAGTAATTTAATGTGAGCTGGACTTCAGATGTCCAGCTACATATACATATAAAAAACAGTTTTACTATTTAATAATTGTGACCATTCAAACACCTACTGCTACCAATATGAGATTACAGAGAAAACCTCAGGAAAGGAACTAAACAATAAAATAACAATTTTTTCCATATTTCACTTGCTTGTTTAATCTAAGTTTTATCCTGAAATACAAAATTATTCTGAATTGTTTTAAACTGCAAACTCTTACTATATTTTATTGCTAGGTTTTATAAACTTAGGTAGACCGAACTGAAATTGCATAGACACATAAGAACAGTCTTCAGGAGTAAAGCAAAGAGGTACCACAAAGCCTTGGAATCACAGTAACCATGTACTGTCTAAACAACGATACTCCCTCTTGTGGTCATATCGGTAACATCTAAAGAGCAGTGGAGAATTGAAAACATTTAAACTTAATTAATAACAGTCTTTTATAATTTAGTTGCAACAGTAGGGAAAGGTCTGAATGCAGAATTTAGAGTTTTAATCTATATTTGTAATGAACATTCAAGACTTTACACAACTTAGAATTCAGTCTAGACTTTTGAAGTTAGAACTTTCCTAATGAAAAGTCCAAAAATGAGATTCCTTTGCAGCAATAAAATGTAATTTTTTTTTTTTGCTAACATAGTTTAAAAACTGCATTTTTTTTCTTTTTTTGTGGGGGTGGGGTGAGAGGGTGGAGTTTGCTTTCTGTTTAAGTGATCTAGGAATTGCTCCAAAGTTCATTGAAATCTATGCATGTCTTTCCTTTGGCTTTAACAGGCTTTAGGAACAGAGTAAACATCAACATAAACTGGAAAATTAAGTACAGGAAACCCAGAACTGGAAGCATCTATTGAAGTTGGCTGTAGCTTTGACTCATTCTGAGACTGTGTTCAGCCAGAGATGGAATGAATTACTCTAATATACACATTACGTTATAGTAACAATTTATAATTATAATGTTATGTGATTTCTAATAATTATATTTACAACTTACTTGTAGGAATTTGTGAAATGTAACACTCCACGTCAGAATAAGAACTGTTTGAAGCATTTTGATCTCTCAGAATACAGACAAATTCTTAGTGATTTGGCCATTCGTATCTATCACCAATTCATTATTGTAATGGAGAACAACATTCAGCCCATGATCGGTAAGACAGAAGTGACCCAAACAGACTTAAATGTATCTTGTGAAGTATAGGAGTAAAGCTTATACATGAAGGCAAAGGATGGGACAGACTTCTTTCTCCTGTTGATTTATACATACATGGTTTTGCACATATAAATTCTACTGAATGGTATATCCCCACAGGGTTTGGAAAGACTTCTTCCTCACATTTCCTGGTGTGGGATAATGCTTTGAAACAGATCAACATTCTACAAAAACAAAAAGCTTTTTAAAATTAATGTGTTCCAGAAGCCTTTGTCAGTATCTTATTTTTCTTGTATCATTTAACTTTTAAAATATCCTGAAAGTAGGTTTTGTTCAATAATTAAGTTAACATAACTAAAAGGAGCCTCAGGGGTGTTGGTCTTATCAGTTATTTTCTGTTGTCTTTCAGTACCAGGCATGCTGGAATACGAAAGTCTTCAGGGAATTTCTGGCTTAAAACCTACAGGGTTCCGTAAACGTTCTTCTAGTATAGACGACACGGATACCTACACAATGACCTCTATTCTGCAACAGCTCAGCTATTTTTATAGTACTATGTGCCAGAATGGCTTGGACTCTGAGCTTCTAAAGCAGGCAGTGAAGCAGCTTTTCTTTCTGATTGGCGCTATCACCCTCAATAGTCTCTTCCTCCGCAAGGACATGTGCTCTTGTAGAAAAGGAATGCAGATAAGGTAAAGCCAGTAAAGTTTCAACAAGCAGTTGCTTGAGAATGACTTTTTAACACTTTTATGTAACATCCTTTATTGCTAAGTCACTGGATATTCTGTAACCGTTCTATTGGAAGTAGGTAATTGTTTTTTACTCTTTTTGAAAAAATATATCTTTGCCTTTTGGGCTGAGCTTTCTCAACATAACATATTACAAATTGTTCTTTCCATGGAAACACTAATGGAGGAAAAGACAGAGAAAATTACAGTCTGGAGTTTAAAGTCAGACATGTTTAGGATTCTTTCCACGATAGTTCACTCATGATGTGATGAACAGTATTTTTAATTCTTTCTTACTATAATAAACAGGTGCAGTGTCCCCTGGCTAGCAGACAGACAAAAACTGACTTGCATTTCTCATGCTCTGTGACGAGAAAGGCACTGAGACAGAGCCTTTGAGGGTTTAGACTGGGCATCATCTGTCTTGTTACGAGCATCAAGAGAACATGCTCCTAACTGTTATGCAGAAGATACAGTTCATTTGTTCTCCATTAGACAGTCTGCAGACTAAGGTGAAAGAATCAGTAAAATCTTGACCCATCTGGGAATATTACTAGAAGAAAGCTGCTTTAACCTTTAGGTCATCAGTTATAAGCCCAGCCCTGCTTTGTAATGTGCAAAGATTGTTCTCATTTCCTGTATAAGTTCAGTTGTAAATGAATATTTTGAAGACATATAGTGCTACAGTATAATAGGCAATGCCAGTATATATTAATAATTTTCTGTAAACAGCTAAACTAATAATTTGCTTTCTATTATCCAAGCTTTAAGAAATAAAAAAAATAAAAAGGATTGAAATAGACGAGGGATTAAACTTATAGATCAATAAGCTATTAATTGTTTGATTTTTTTTTTATGATCTACAGGTATGGTTTTTAACTTAAAATGTATGAATTTGAACACTGCATTGGAGGAGCATTGCTTCTTTAGAAGTCTCTAATGTAACATGCTTGTTAGGGGGAACCTGACATTTCTGTTGTCCATTCATGGTTTAACCCAGATGTAATATCAGCTACTTGGAAGAATGGCTGAAGGACAAGAATCTTCAAAGCAGCAATGCCAAAGAAACTTTGGAGCCTCTATCTCAAGCAGCCTGGCTTCTTCAGGTCAAAAAGATCACAGATGATGATGCCAAGGAAATATGTGAACACTGCACATCTCTTTCTACTGTGCAGGTAATGAACCATCTGTTTTCTTCTGGCAGCACCAATTGTAGAATCTTAGCTATCTAAAATAATTTGTTGCAAAGAGCTATTGGCCTTTCATTTGATAAAAATAGCATTCCTCAGCATTCCACATCACCACTTGTTAAACTGAATTTTTTTAACTCCCTATTCCTGATAGTTAGCATTTTAACTGCTCCTGTGGTGAATACTTGCCTGCTTTGTTCTGTCCCATGTTTTTATTCCACAGTGTATTTTGTTTACTTTGTCACAGGCTTTTTTTGTTGTTTCCCTTAATTGATTCAGCTTTTTCTACATCTCCTTGATCCTGCTGACACATCTGGAAATGAGTCATAGCAATCATCATATATGTAACAACTCATTAGGTGACCAGTCAAAATTCTCTCTTTATTGTAAAATTCCTTACTGAATCTTCCATTAAATATCAATAAAGATGTCATATTAATGCTTTCTTCTTTTTGTGACATACTAAAATAGTCTTTTGTAACTTGAACAGATAGTTAAGATCCTCAACTCATACACTCCAATAGATGATTTTGAGAAAAGAGTGACTCCATCATTTGTTCGTAAAGTCCAGGTAAGAGCTACAGCTATCATTTCTCATATTCAAGTTACAGGATACTTTGTATACACAGTTTTTGATGCTATGTAGTTATACTTGACCTTTACATCATATTATTACTAAGTTGCTTAGTTTCTAGACATTTGGAACTGATCAAAACAAGTCTCCTTAACGTCATGTGAAAGCAGATTTGCAATGGGAAGCAAACAATGTACTGTTTTTGCTTTGATTCTTAATACAGTATTTTCTTACCCTTTCTGTTATAATTTCAGGCTATGCTAAACAATCGTGAGGATGTTCCACAGTTGATGATTGATACCAAATATCTCTTTCAAGTGACGTTTCCTTTCACCCCCTCTCCACATGCCTTGGAAATGATACAAGTCCCCAGCAGCTTCAAAGTTGGCTTTCTCACAAGGGTTTAATAAAACCAATGCATTGGTATTTCCTCAGAGACTATATAAAGACAGGCAGACTTTCATGGTTCATTTTTCCAGCTGGTGGATAGTATGTCAGCTTGCAGTGAATTGAACTGTTAAAAACTTGTTCTTGAGTCAAGACTTAACAAGTAGGAATAATTTCAGCTTGTGATTTCATTCTTTCTTTTCTTACTCTTCTCCCTTCATTACAGTCCTACAATGATGACTTTATATCATCAGCTGGACACAAAGCTAACCATACAGTTTTTTAGCCCAAACCTGACAAGAAAAGCATTTATCTGACAAGTTTGCATTGGTGCCCTGTCAGCACTGACAGAGGGGAAGACTGACGTGATAAATATTAGTTTACAATTTTCCTTGCCTTCACCTCCTGTAATGAAATTTTTTTTTTCCCCAAGGTAATTCTATTCATTGCCTTGATATACTGGATCTGTTTTACAGTAGCTTTCACCCTTCTATACTTCTTATACCTTTATTCCTTTCATAAAAGAAGCCTTCTATAACAGTTCCTTCAGAAGACTGTAGTAGGAGGGAAGGGAAGGTCCTTCCACCATTGTTTAAAAAAAAAAATCAACATAAATAGCTACATTGAAACTGGGGAACCAAGATCGGTCTAAGGGAATTGCTGTTACAAACCCACGTTGTCTTTTTGTAGGCATGCTGGCTTGGCTCACTGAATGCTTGCATTGCAGTTCAGGCACACGAGACAGCCTTTCAGCCAGGGGAAGGGCTCAGGTGCTGCTCTTGAAGACAGTTTCAGTTTTATTCTCTGCAGTGACAAGTCTGGATTTTCATATCGGTCATTGTAGTAGAAAAGTCAGATATAAAATTAATGTCATGATCCAGGTTTGAATTACAAGCTTGTTTCTGTAAAAAACAGGAGTCATCTCCTGGTTTGGGTCCATCTCTAGTGCAGTATATTTCAGAATATACACTGAGTGTGCACACATGTGCACATCTTCTTTCTCCCTTTCTTTTTTGCTTGTTTCCCTCTTCCAGTCCAGACACTGAGTAGGAGTGAATGCAGCTACGGTGGTATGGTCTTACTGATAAACCAAGCTTAATTACATTTCATCTTTATTTCAATTCAATTGCAGGATCCTTAGAAGCAGAAGTGGTCCTCTTTTTGGTTTGTTCAGCCTTTTCCCTGTAGTCAGAATGCAACAAACAGAAACTTTATTTAGTACTGGACCCTGTCAGAACAACAGGAGAAACAGCATTCCCCTCACCACAATGATGACTGTACTTAGAAATTCCTCAGTAAATAATGCTAGTTTTCTAGCTGGTCTATTAGACATAGTTATTAAAATTGAGTACTAAAGCTTTGAAATATTTGGGGCATTCTGATTAATTTAGTTAATTTAAATATTACAGGAAGGAACAATTGATGTGGTTTTTTTTATTACACAGTGTTAGTACTACTTGTTTAATTTCACAGAAAAATCTGTAAATAAAAAGAAGGAATCATTCTTGCTATTCAGTGTTCTCATTGTTTACTATGTGCAGTGAAATATTCATGGTGATATCCAGAGATATATTCAAAATATATGAAGGAAAAATTTTGTGTTTTGTTGAATAACAATAAAAGCTGTACAAAATATCACAGACATGTAAGTAGACTAGTATTTTAATCTGTTAAATAAAGTAGCTTTTAAATCAATTTGTAGTGTTTTGAGTGGTGCAATAGTTATGTTTTCAGTATGGGATCATTTGAAAGAAGTTACTTGTAACTGTGAACATTAGTGAATACTGTCAGTCTTGTATTGCACCATAAGCATTTATTTAATGGTCCAGTTGCTTTGCTGTAACATTGTGTATCTTCCTGTCAGGATGGTATGCTGTCCTTGGCTCCTTATGAATTTCTGTAAATATTTTAATGCAAGCAAGTTTTGTTGCTGTAATTTGTATATAGCCTTTTTTTTTTTTTTTACAGTTACTAGAGCCGTATGTCTGTTACCTGGGATGGTATGAGTAAAATCACAGTACGCTCTTATGTCTACATCACATAGAGGTATCAGAAGGCATGTATGTCTTGATGACAAAAATTGCCGATCAAGGAAAATTGTTCTGCCAGTGTGATGCTAGGTCGCTTCGAGAGGTTTGTGTGAAGTATGCTATTAACGCTGTGTATGCAAACAACAAAATATATTTTTAAAAGGAAGTTCAAAATGATCGGTGTCTACTGTATGCTCTCAGAAAGTTATCTTGCTTTTGCTGACATTAATGCCTTCAACCAGTGTGTAGGTACACAATTTGGTTTGTTATCTGTAACTCTTCTAGATACAAGGAGCAGTTTTAGTGAAGGCAGATACATGAAAAAGGCATTACTAAGGTTAACTTTCCTAGAATGATAGTAAAGGAGAAAGTTATTTCATTCAAATGGGAAAATGTCAAATGATGATCCTTACTGCAGTGGGAAAGCACTGAAATGGCTTATGGAGAGATGCATAAGATGCTATTGGCATCTTTGGATATGTTTAGACATGTGACTCCTGCAATTTCTGGGAATAGGACTTGGCAGCATAGGTGGTCCCTTTCAGTCCTGTGTTCCCATAAGATTCTAATAAAAAAGATTAGGACAGGTTACCTCTACTCAAGTCTCTGCTGGGCTGAGACCTAATTTATTTTCTTTTTCCTCATTTTGTCTCAGATCCTCTTGACTATCAAATGCAAACATCTAATGGCATGATTTCAGTGACTTCAGTAGAGTCTCAATAGTAGGTGTGACCTTCAGCACTTTAAAAAAATTTTTTCAGATGTATTTTCTTAAATTTCCCCAAAATTTTTTAAAAGAGTGCAAATAAGCAGCAATTTTTAATCTTACTAATTTTAAATTTATTGTCTTAAAACAGGTGAACAGTAAAAGAATATCCAACAAAGAACCAACATGGACAGTAATCAATTTGTTTGACTTTTAAATTTCATTAAGAATATGAGATACACTTAACATTGACAGTTTTATTTGTCAGAATGTCAGCTTGATAGTGGGAAAAATCAGTCGTTAGTCACATCCCCAGTACGTTTAAACTTTAACATTTGGAAGCCATCCAAAAATTGCTGCTATATGGAACAGGCAGGTAAGATCTAGTTTGCCTAATAGCTTATGTTCTTTATTCTATATTCTGAAAGAGGGCAGTTAAAATAAAGCCTTTAAACTATAATCATCAGTACATAACTGACCTGAGGTGATATAGCCAGAGAGGCTGAGCTTTAAATACCCTTTAAGTAGACTTAATAGGAAGGTTGCCTTTCTACGTTACCAGTTGCACACAGCTTATTTAGTCATCTTGAGAATCTCCAGGTTCTTGCTGTTTGAAAAGGTGAGTAAGTCTGGATATTTATCAATGAGATTCATTGTACAGAATTTCTCTGTAAGTAGCATATTTCTTAATGTTTCACCATGCTATCATTTTTAAATTTCTAGTGTAACTTCAAAAACCTATTAAGTTTAAAATTTCAGGCTACAACGCAAGAAATTGTAATCTTTTTAGACTTTTTTGGTTTAAATAGTTTATATCTTTATAAAATAGTATACAAATCCATCATTATCACAATCAATCTCAGGTATAATACTGCTTTTTTAATTATTCAGAAGATTTTTTGGCTTCTCTTGCAGCAAAATTTTGTAATATGTAATAATCTCATATGAATTAAAATACTGATAGCAGGTATGATTCATCCTGTATGTTACTCCAGCAAATTCTCACACTTTATCAAAGATTAATTCTGCCCAGAGTATTTATTCCAAGCCTAATAGATCCTTGTCTAAAGCCTCTAGATCTAGTAATGATACTTTGTTCAAATAAGATGGCATTTCTCCCTGTAATACTTTCATTTTACACTTCTTCTGAAGTGAAGGTTTTCTTCCCAAAATCTAGTTGGCCTAGTGTCTTGAGGCTTCACACCAAGTGTATAAATCTGTGATTATGTCACTTGAGTTGCCCTCAGTGGGAACCACTAATTCGAAGAACCTCGGAATAACAGGTTATTTAGTTGTAAATGTCCAATTTTAAGAATCTAGTAGAACTGAGCCCTGGTGCTGTATCCACTTTAAAGCTATGAGCAATACTAGCACAGAGAAGCTCTGTGAAAGGATGGCAGCTTGTGGTCTCAGGCTCATTGTTTGCAAAAGAATGTATTAAAAACTTCAGGACACATTTGTTGCTTTTCATCAAATGGCATATAAACCTCCCTGACTGCATGTACCTGATTGAAAGCTCCATGCAAATTTCAGATTAATGTGCTGTAGTCCCTTTCAGGACAGACTGCTTCCCACATGTTTTGGGATGAAGTTATGCATCTCCTGGAGACAACAGAAAAACTTTAACTGACTTGAGTGTGGGCAGGATTTCTGAGTTTATAATCTAATTTTTCAAGTTGTTCACTGAAATACTTAAAAATAAGCAGCAGAATGCAGGCAGGTGCATAGAATAAAGTTTGGTTTGATTTTTGTATAATGTCCAACCAAACAAATTCTAAAATCTGCATAGCTCATTGAATTTCTTTTGCTCCATTTAAATCTCTCCTGCAATAGCTTCTAATTGTTAGCCATAAACTCATTATTTATGTACATGTCTAAATAACGTTAAAAGTTTTCATTTTGGAAGTGGTGAAAGCTCCCATATTCCCTATGAAAAACGTACAGAGAAAAATTACACTACAGTATTATACTTGTTTTGTTTTTCTGGCTCTCAAGTAGTTTTTAATTCTCTGTTGATGATAGTGCTTTGATGCTAGAGATGCCTGGCTTGAGAACAAAAGTGGGTTCATAATGACCCAGCTTTCAGTGTGCTTGAAGCATCAATTTCTGCTCAAGCAGCACATTGCTCACAGTATTTTTGTAGCTGCTGACTGAATCCTAGGTCATCTTTTCAGCTTTAAAAATAATGCATAATATCGACTATTTAATAATGCAGTGGAAAAACAATAGATATTGATCAGTGCAGATTTCTCACAAATCCAGCTGTTGTTACACATTTCTGGTTACTGTCTGCTGACAGTAGTTAAGTAAAACCTAAGGGTAATTTCCTGCATGTAGTGAATCCATGTGCACAGTGCACATTATAACACAATATATATTTTGCATTGTATTTTTCTTCATAAAAATATGACTTGCAGAGCATGTGACCGTCTTGCATATAGTGACAGTTCATCAAGCTCGAGAGATTAGTCACAGAGAAAGATTATCCAGCCTACAGATGTCTATATAGAGTCTAAGCTGCATTAGCTAGCAAAGCAGTAGTGGGAAGCTTTGCGCTGGACTGGAATGCACTCTTACCTTCTTCTCCATCTCTTTCAGCTCTCTCGAACCGCAAAGATGTGTGACCAGACCTTTTTAGCAGTTGTATTTGGTCCATGTGACAAGTGCTCCAAAGAGAAGCCCCTTAGGGCTGTTTACATCAAATCAGAACAACTCAGCTACTGCTCACTATGTGTGGAAATGGTACGTTATTGATTTTATTAGCGAGAATGTGGAAAGACTGCAAAAAATGGGGCTTGGATGTATTAACCGTCTGTTATGTTGGATTTTTCTGGACAGCAAATAAGCATTGCTAGGCCTATAGACTGCCAAACAAACACCTCTGCAGACATCTGGTGTTTCCGTGAGCCTGCAACAGTGGTGGCCCCAGGGTTCAAGGATACTTTTTATGATTATTGATTTGAAAATGGCCGTGAGCTTTTTCCCCTAGGGTACTGCATTCCTCAGCCGTGCACATGTTATGTGCCTGTCTAAACTCTGCAGTATATGTAAGTCTGCTTGGCCTATGATCTTGAGTGTTTCCCATTACCTTTAACAGAACTTAACAAAAAAAGATGAAACCTTTGCAATAAACTTATTCACCAGTGACTAGGAGATGTGAAGTTCATCTAGCCTGTCTAATAAAAACGAGACACAAGTGAAGTGCTGTCAGAACTCCTTCGTGGCCCACATTTCATACTAAGACCATGTTGTCTCGTATGCTATGTGCAGTACTTGGGTGAGAGCTGGAAGTAGCTACAATGAGGATAAGGTGGGAAAAGGTTGCACAGCAGTGGAGTGTGTTCTGTCACCATGTGTGTGCATCACCACAGAAGGTGGTAATAGGGGAGATTAGCAAACCTGCTAGCCTGACCAGCAGGTCCTGCCAGAACACCTGCATGAAGAAGGGATGATGTTGGAGGCTTTCTAATGTCCAGCAATTACTGGTGAGGTGATATCCCACTCTCCTGGTAGGGAGCACTGTTCTAGAGAGATCATGGTGGGTTTTTTTTTAGGTGAAATAACAAAGCTAAGGTCATGAACCTCTGTGGCTACTGAAGAGCTGGTCTCCAAAACTCCTTTTGTAAACTTCAGAATTTTGTTGTCCTGATTATACTCCAACTTGGAGTAGTTTTATTTTATCTTCCTGAACCATTGTGTATTATCAGTTGGAGAAGATATCCTTCACTGTTTCCTCCCCAGAACTGGTCTCTACCATGACTGAGTAGGGTCCAATAGTTTGTTGCATTTAAGTGTCAGATGAAGTGATCTCTGCAGGAATGTTAAAAGGTTTAACTAGCTGTGTTTACAAAATGCTGTTCTACAGGCAGATGAGAGCACTGATTTGGTGGTTGTAGGTCGTGCAGTCTGTACAGTTCACTGGCTGATGCAGCACGTTCTCATGTGTTATATTGTTTAGGAGGAAATTTAGATGTAATGACTGCAAGACAAAAGACAGTCCCTTCCTGGTTTATTTGCTTCTCCTGACTTTGAAATTGCTGCTTTGTTCAGGTCCTTCTTGGCCAACAGCCTATAAATAGGTATTTATCCAGTAAATTTTTGCATGACTTGATAAATGCATGCTGGAATTGCAGGAAACTGACTGTTTGTTATTTACAGATCCTGCAACTTTCTCCTTATTATTTGCATTATGGAAGTTAGACTCCTACCAACTGAAACATCTGCTAGGTGGAACCAGATTGAGACTTCAGGAAGAATTGTGTCAGTACCTAACAGCCTGTTAGGCTTCCTGTTAGCACTGCAGTAGGATCTTGGGCTTTCTGGTAGATCTGGCTTTAGCTTCCTGCTTCATATTTATTTTATAAAAGATTTAAAAACAAATATTCAGAACACAGAGAGCTCTTTGCACTAACACTGAAATACATATGGTAGGGAAATTGTATCCTTTACTTTTTTGAATTGATTTTTCAGAGCTGTGGGTGTGCTTTGGCTTACATCAAAATGCACGCTATATCCTTGCCACACTTGTGCATGTGTTTGTGGATGCATGTGCATAATGTGGTGTATAGTTGGCTGATCCTTTTGCAACTTCCCGATTTGCACATGCAACTCCTAGTTTCAGTCCAGCAGATGCACACATACATTTTCATCAGCCAGTCTTTGTGATTTCCCCAAAATCAACATATGGTGAGGGATAACAGAATTAGCAGTTGCTGATTCCCAGTGTTGAGATCATCCTACTTCAATTGTTTGCCTTTTAGACAAAATAATCTTTTCCCTCAGGGGTTTTGCCTGCTTTGGAGATTGGTGCTAATCAGTAGAAACTCAATCAGTGTCTGCTGGTTTAGTTTCCCCACAGAAGTATTAGTAAATTAGCTTACAATTTAAAAAGAGATCAGCTGGTGAATTAGTGAGAGTGAAAACTTATTTTAAAGACCTAACTTTTGAGATAGGCAACAATTTGTGACATGCTGTTAAACCCTCCGTTTTCCCCAGTGTCCTTATTAACGGAACAGTGCCAACTGTCTTCCATGCATCCCCATCACTACAGTCTGGTGTATTTGCCATGTGTGGAAGGTAGGTTTATGATTGCAGTAATGACTGGTTTTGCCACAATTCTTGGTGATTAATGTTTCTGTAGCAGCTCCACAGAATAATGCCCTATAGAAAGCTGACTACTTTCAGAGCGGTTACCTCAAAATAGCCTAAAAATACATGAAGCCAAGGGTCACCTTGCCTTTGCTCCATCGGGAAGAGTCAGAGAAGAAAAGCTATCTTATAAGAAGCTGTCGTCATTTTGGGCAACTTGGAAGCTCACTGCTGCTGAGGACATAGCAGCCAGTTTGGAAGTGGTCAGCTTTCTAGGGAATGCTGGTGGTCAGTATGAAGCCACAGCAACAAGTACTTTTATGTGCCAGTCATTACTGCACAATTAATGGATCATAACATTACAAAGTGGAGTTCAGTTACTTGGATATTCCGCATATCATACCTCCTGTGCAGGATGTTTTTACAGCCATTTGTCCTCTGCTGATGTGTTTTGAAACTCATCTGAAAGCAGAGACCAGACTAAGAGGACCTTTACTTTATCCACTGCTGCTGACTGAACTGCCATTACAGATTAAACATGCCTTCAGCATAGTGAATTCTAATACCGTGTTAACAAATTATTTACTACTTACAATTTTTTTTTAAGCAATTGCTAATACATTGTTAAAAGTACATTGCCTTCAGTATGGTTAGATTTTATGAAAAGGGAGAAACAAAAAGCCTTGATTGTTTACTAAATGGTAACATTTTTCTTTTTTAGTTGACCTAGTACTATGTTATCCTCTAAATTAATCCAACCCTGGTTCATTTTATTTAAAGCTCCCAAACGGCCTTACTCTAACCTGTGTTTTTTGCATGGTTAGCTAATGACTAGATGGGTAGTGAAGCAGCTTGGTCAGATGAGCTAAGTACTTGTTTGTTTTGTGGTTTGTTTTTTTTTTAATTCAAACTAATGAAATACACATTATGTGTCCCACACTTCTATAGTTCACTATTTGGTAGAGGTTTGTCTTTTACCTCATGGCTCTGCTTATCCCTGTCATCTTGGGACTAGTATCATGTATCAGTCTGAACATGTATGGTTCCCAAAGACTCTCACCTTCCGTGCTGTTCTTTGTAGACTTTTTAATCCCGTTCCCCAAGGCAGTGAGACTGTTCACATCAGTAACGCAAGAAAGTCTGGGTTTTTCACTGTCAGAACTGTGCCAACTATCTGACATACAGGTGTTATCTAAGCCAAATTCTTTAGAGCTGATGAGTTCCTATCAAGGCAAAGGAATTTCCTATGTTTTTTGTTGGATTTAACTTCTGAGCCCCTTCACGCTTATCAGGTGTCAGAAATAGGGCATTTGTCATAGATTAAAATCCTTCAAAAATGAAGTTTCTTCTTCAAAA
The DNA here is from genome assembly GCF_034638445.1 of Ciconia boyciana. Lineage (NCBI taxonomy): Eukaryota > Metazoa > Chordata > Aves > Ciconiiformes > Ciconiidae > Ciconia > Ciconia boyciana. Next base: position 14,255,487 of record NC_132941.1, on the reverse strand, counting down.
TCTTCCCCTGCCACTCCCCCAGGATACAGCTGCATTATTGAGTTTAATATAAGTAGGTTTAATTTTTCAGACATGAAGATAACATACTAGAAGATTCCTGTCACTTTCCTGCTAAAAGATGCTTTTTTTGTTCTTTTGGTATCACTTTAAAAATACTGAATTTCTATTTCCTTGGCACTGTCAGTGTGCTGAAAGGTATTTCCAATGTGCTGTTTACTCTGAGGGGCTTTGAAGGATGTTCCCGTATCCAGCAGTATGTGAACTCCATAGATTATACTGCCTACTTTTTCTTTTGTGGTACTGAATGTAACTGCATCAATTCAGTTCAGGGTTCTAGATCAAGTTCAGGGTTGCCTATGTGGCCATCAGGCTGGTGGGGTTAAGTCACACCAGTTTCTGTGGACAATGAGAAGACTGGAAACGCACTGTAGTATGGTTACAGAAGGTACCCAGCTCCTGTCTGCAGAGCCATTGACTAAGAGAGACCTTGAGCACGTGGCCAGACCAGGGCCTGAATTCAGCCTCCAGAGTGACAGGGGAGAGCTCACCAGCTCTGCCTGTGCATCCCGGTCCGAGAGTGACACTGCTGCTAAGCCCGGTGTGGGAAAGGACTTCTATTTTCTCTGGGACACACACCATGTCCAGGATGTGCCCGGAGTCTAAACAACAGCTGCAAACACGTATTTTCTTATCTCCCTTTCCAATCTTGGCACATCTCCAGGTTGAACAATAGCCATTGGCTTGTCTGTTTTCTGGCTGAAGGGAGACAATGGGAGTCAATATGAGCAAAGTCACTCCGTGTAGATCAAGGACAATTACTGTAATAAGAAGAGGACGTTTTCAAGGAACTCCCCTTCCAGGGAACAAAAAGCTGCAAGGCCATGTGCCACAGCTCTTTCTCTGGAAACGTCCGCTGCTCCAGCACACGCTCCCGATCTGCACCCAAGCAGGGCCTGCAGAGCCATGGAGCTGTGCCCCAGGCTCACACCAACACCAAACAGGAGGGTTCTTTGTTCCCTTTGGGGTTTTGGAAACTGGTCCCTTTCAAGGGCTGGGAAGGGCACAGACCCTAATGTGCTTATCTGTGGGCAGGGGAAAGAGGTGGCTGGTTTAAGGGGAAAACGGGGGGAGGGGGGACAACCCTGATAACACAACATTTTAAAAATGAGGAATTCAAAGCATAGTAGAGAGAAGGGTTCACAGCACTGCATCTGTCCTGCTGGCACAGGACCTGGGCTAGATTCCTTCTGAGTGACCAAGTCTTCTAGTCACCCCTACCCACAGGGGTGAAAGGGAATGATGGAGCTGAGCTGGGATTTCCTAAGCCTGGACAGGATCTGTCTTCCCAGTCTGGTATTTTAAAATGCTGTTGGGGTGACCAGTGACTTTTTTTCTCCTTCCCCCACAGAGTGCACAGCTTCTGGTGCAAACGAACTTGGGTACAAAGCAGAAACATCCTTTTGCATGTATTTCTGGGGAAATGAAGCCTTTGGGCTGTGAGAATGGCTTGGGATGTACAGCAAATACGTGCTGGTGGAAGCCTGCGGGTAGGCGGAGGGCAGGTGAGGCTGGTCCCAGCTGCCGGCCTGGAGGCCATTGGGGATGCTGAGCCTGCGGGTAGGCGGAGGGCAGGTGAGGCTGGTCCCAGCCGCCGGCCTGGAGGCCAGCGGGGATGCTGAGCCTGCTGCGCTGCCTTGCAGCGCGGGGCTGCCAAGGGCTGCTGGCTCTCATGGGTGTTTTTCCGCATGGTGTCTGGTCAGGTGCTGGCTGCACGCAGGGCTGGAGGAGCATCCAGGCTGGCCCTGGACGTCAGCGTGGGGAGGGGGAGGGAGCCCGGGCCGGCTCCGGCGCCGTTGCTGAGGCAGCAGGAGCCTCAGCAGCATCCCTGAGAGCCAGGCAAGCAAACTCCTCCTCCCTCCCCTCATCTCGTCTCTCTCCCTGCTTCCTTTGCAAAGATGGCAACCGAGGGGCTGCATGAGAACGAGACCTTGGCATCGCTGAAAAACGAGGCCGAGAGCCTGAAGGGCAAGCTGGAGGAGGAGCGGGCCAAGCTGCACGACGTGGAGCGTGAGTGGGGCCGGGGCGCGAGGGCGGCGGGCAGGGCCGGGCGCTGGCGGCTGCCCCGGGCAGGGAGCGTGGCTGCCGCACGCCCGCGCCGCGGGCCTGGCCTCGCCGGGTAAACAGGAAGACATGCTGCTGCCGCCCCGAAACGAGAGCACAGCTGGAAGCCGGGGCCGCCTGCTCGGGAAAGGCAGGCATCCCGCTCGGGAGCGGGGCGCGGGGAGAGCCGGCCCCAGCGCGCACCTCTGGTGTCGTGACGGTCGGTTTTCCACGTTTGCTGAAGCCCAGCTGAGAGCCCGGCGGCTGCGTGCGCTCGGCCGCGCTGCTCAAACAATGCACGGCTCCGCGCCGGGGTAAATAGGAAGCGGATGGGGAGCGCGGGCGGCGCAGCCTCCCTGGGCGTTCAGGGACACGCAGCGCCGGTGGCCGTGGGGACGGGCACCCCGGCCGCGCCGCGGCACCGCGGGGGCTTCTGGCCCGGCTGTGGCTGCGCGCACGCAGCTGCGCTTTCTGCAGTGCCTTTGGTGTGTGCGTGGGTGGGTGGGAGGCAGGGATGGGAAGAGACCGTGGAACTTCCCCCTCGGTGCATTCTGAGATTTATTTGCATCCTTTTAATGCACGTCTTAGTGGCGGAAAGAAGGATTAAGCCCAGCCTTGTGGAAGTTGGTGGGAATTCGCTTTAATGAGACCAGGATTTCACGTAAGGTGAAAGGGCTTCAAAAGGAACATGGTTTCCAAAACCAGCTCCTTCTCCCCTCCTTTCCTCAAGGAAACAACTTGCAGGGATCTGGTGCTGATTCAGGGGTGCGGGGTGAGTCAATGCTCGAGCTGTCAATGCGTAACACTGTTACCAGCTGCAGTTTCAAGATCCATGGTTAACGTAACAGAAATGACATGGACAGATTTCAATTCTGCCCTCCTACCATGCCCCCCCACCCTGTTCAGGAAAAAATAAGCTAACCTTATTTCTCTGGATCTTCTCAAATAGTTATGAATTCATCTGTCCTGAGATTAAAAAAATCCTTTTATTTTTATTATTTTATTTTTATAATTACAATGATATAATATATTGCAGGGTGTTTTTTGAGAAAAACATGTAAATTACTGTATTCCTCTGAAATCATATAGCTCACTTTATTAGAAATATCAGTGGGTCATTAAAACTTTCATTTAATCTGTTTTGATGCCTTAAATGTTGAAAAGGAATCTGAGCCTGTATCCAGTGATTTAGCTCTTAGTGTTTTGTAAGACTGAGGGACTGGCAAACATTCTTAAATTTCCGGTGGGGGAGGGTTAAAAGATTTTTTTTTTTTCTGGAGTAAACAGAGCATTTGCTTGTCTAAATTAGACGATCATATGTTATATGAGTGTCCTATTAATAAGAATCATTAAACAAATGGAGATGGCCTCATTACAGAAACATTACCATAAATCATCATATTCCTACAGTATAATTTCTGTATCAGAAGTAGCGGGGCCTCTGTTTAACAGACCCCTTAAGCATATGCTTAAATCCATTTTTGCTCACAAAGAGTTTTACCTATGATTGCAGTGATACCGTAACTGTGTGTCATTGATAGCCATAGGATATTTGTCTTTGTCATATGTAAGATCTGTAAACTTATGTTGGAAGGCTGTGCTTGCATAGCCATGACGTGATTTCTAAGACAAAAGTCTTATGCTGCTGTAGAACAATGCTCCCTCGTAATATTTTATATCACTGATTCTGTATCAGAGCTTTTTTGCACTGAAATTATCCCCAAGAACTATTTCTGCAGAGATTGTAAGTTTCAGAATAAAGCATCTCTTCTGTTTTGGTTTTTTTTCCCCTAATCTAAAATTGTATCTTTTGCATTTTTTTGCTCTGATCATGACTTTCCCTCTATGGTTCCCAAAACAAACAGCTGGCTGAACCAGGATTGCCCTTATTTGTTCAACTGGTTTTGAACAGCAGCTTTCAAAAATGTGGATAGAAAGAGGAAATACCAAACGTGCATTTGATTTGCAATCTTACAATTTTAAGGATTCAATTCTGTTGCTTCAAATTTTAGGTGTAGATAAAATAGTTTGTTCTGTTCATGCAATCCATAAATTTTTAAGGCTAGAAGAGACCATTAGGACCAACTGACTTCCAGCACAGAAAAGATCAAAGACTCAGTAGTATCTGCATCAAATCCACACCTCCTGTTCAGGCCAAATGATATCTTCTAGAAAAATAGCCTGTTTTATCTGGACCTTTGTAAAACCACTCAAGCTACTTATTGGCTTTAGCTGATCTACTTGCCTGAGTGCATAATTTTCAACTATCTTGAAACAATATTGGAGAATGCTTCAAAATAATTATCTGACTCTAAAACCTGTGCTAGGCGGGTGCAAGATTATTATGGCTGTGGTTGGAGATAAGCGTCCTCAGAGAATCAGTAAAGCTAAACCAGACAATTCCACAGAGTCTCGGCTGTGTTGACATAATGGAAACGCTTTGCCCATTGTCTGTGAAACGTTTGTTTTTTCAGATATGTTCTGGACACAAGCATCTTTCCAGCTGCCATAATAACCTCCTGTCCTGTGTTTTCATGTCTTTTGATTGAATCATTTGGCAGGTTTCCATGGGCAAAAGTAGGGGGAAACGTATCTTTTCCTCAGTGGGTTTATATGGTACTTTCTGAGAAACTTTCTTCTGACCTGCTGTTAGAGAGGGTATGGACAAATTGTCAGGAATGGTGGACAGCACTTGTCCCCTGGCTGGGTGAGACTGGTCGAGCAGAGATTTCAGGTGAGAACATTATTCTGGCACAGCTTGCAGGGCTGGTGGTTTTGAAAGACAAGTCTTCAAAAGTTAATCCACCAGCAGTCAGTCTCTGCCTTAGGCAGAAATTGCTCCCCTGACCCTGTGCCAGGGAATGATCTCAAAGTTAAGGATGCCTGCTCTCTCGCTGTGACAGCCCTTCCTAGCCCATAAGCTTTCTTGCAGCTCTGGAAAAGTGATGAAGGGTGAAGCAGTAATGCAGCTCCAGAGCAATCACCTGCCATGTGGGATGTGGAGCTCAGTCTCCAGCATGGCTTTGAAAAGCTTAAGATTTCGTTCACCAGCTCATTAAAGCATGTCAGCTTCTGCATTTATTTCAGAAGGTTTGATTCAGGCATTGCCCCCTTAGCTAACAGCAGCTGGATCATCTTAGGTTTCAGCGTGGACAAACGCACTACACAGGGAAGCGCTGGATCCTATTAGCCCTTCTCTAGACAGAGTCATTTTTAATTCTGGTGCCAGGGTCTCCTGCCCCAGGACCCCTACTCTGCTGTGGGACTTGAAGCAACTCCCACCGTCCCTGATGGTCTGGGTGAAGTGTGTCAGAGCTGCTACAGAGTGCCAAGATACATCATGGCCCTACTCAGCTCCACGCTGGATGAACAATGCTGGAGCAGGGCAAATAGGTTTCCTCAGATGACGCTTTCTCCCAGACATGTGCAGATGACCCCAGCATGAGGCATCAGGGTTACACGAGACACCTTTTAGTTGTGTCAGCTGCAGTGGGATGAATTTTATGTGTAAGTGAGCTTGCACAATTGGAAATATAAATTTGTTGGGGTTTTAAGAATATCAGCTGAAAGGACTGCTATTAAATGAGGTATGAAAGACTTCACCACCACCAGAGGATGCTACTCAGGGAAGTTGCTTGCCTGCCCTCTCTGTTTCTCTTTCCCATAAAAGAAAAAGCTGACCCACCCATGAAGTCCTTGATGTCCATAGATACTGTTGAGAAGTTGGGTAGCGCGCTCTTATAGCAAATGCCAAGTTTCTCTGCTCACTCGGAGCTGTGTCCTCAGTGCTCCCCTGGCCGCCAGAAGGGATGGCACAGCAGAGGACAACTCTCCAGCGCCAGTGGATAGTACCTGTACCACACTGCACCACTGCTGTAGTGCCGAAAGCCAACTGCGGCTGGGAGTCTTACATCCAGAACAAGTGTTTTACCATTGAAACTTAGGAGATTTGATGCTTACCCCCTTCTTTTGTATGATTTTTCCTCCAAGACCCAGTAGTGGTCTTCACTTCTGCTGAGTACCTTGAGGCGTGTGTTAGGCTGGAGGCTATCTGTGCACTTTCAAGCCTCAGTCAGACTGAGGATTTCCCAGTAAGAGGGGGTAAGGGGGCAATCTGTTTTCCAGTTATACTTGGGTGTGATGGTCTGCAAGAGCTTCAGCTGCTACAGCCCTGAAATTCAAGCCCTGGGTGAATTCATCCTTATCTTTATCTGGTGAATATGTTCATACACCGCCCACCTTGGTTTTACCACCTGTCAGCTCTGAAGCAGAGTTTGATGACTTGCATCATAGACTCAAACTTCATGGATTAATTCCTCCAAGTGACACTACTCATAAACATACAGATTTGCCAGGGCAGAGCTTTGATGCAGGGCTCTCTAACCATCAGCTGCTTGCAGTTCATCAGGTGGCAGAGCGTGTGGAGGCGCTGGGCCAGTTTGTGATGAAGACCAGGAGGACCCTGAAGGGCCACGGAAATAAAGTTCTCTGTATGGACTGGTGCAAAGACAAGAGAAGAATTGTGAGCTCTTCCCAGGTATGCTGTTGGGCAGATGTTTTTCAAAGCTACTGTTGGGCACTGTGCAAATCTTTTGGCTGTGCTACATGCCACTCTTTGCAGATGATACCTCTGTATATTGTAAATGCTTTCAAGATGCCCTTAAAGCAGTTAATTGGCAATGTATTTGTTCAGAGAGCACAAATACAAACTTCTGATCATCGCTACACCTGTTGTAGCCAATACCCTAAATATTTCTTGTCCAGTCATATACAGATTTTTCCCGTATTCCCTACTATGATAGAAAATAGAACTCATCTGAGGCCACTTTTATTTCCTTGTTCTTTACAGATAAAATACTTAGTAATGATTTCAGTTTATGTGTTCAGAGAAAATAATCAGGAAAAGGGAAGAGAAGAAATGTTGATTCTTCTAGAGATTTCTGTGCACAGAAATTTCTTCTGCAGTCTGTATGATTGGTGTGACCTTGAAAGCCTCAAACATCCTGCCAAAATTACTGCATTTACTTGGGCATTTTGAGAAATAGTCCTAACACCTGCTCAAGACCAGTCTCATGAGCTGGAGGAGGTAATGAGATAATTACTTTCTAGATCCCCTGGTTCGTCCTAAGCCCAGTATGGCAGTGAGCGAGCTCATTGCATCTCACAGCTGTTCATTGACCTATATGAAATCTGTCAGGGGTCTCACTTGAGGGATAAAAATAGGCAATCTGCATTGCAAGCCACCTTCAGTTACTATAAGTTTTTACCATTCATGGTGATCTCAGCAAAGAGAATAATTTTAAATAATTAATGTCACTTTTTTTAAAGTGGTTAAAGTGTCAGTGTGTAGATCAGAAAGCTGAACAGGCAAGTTGTAACACATTTTTACATTTTTTACTCTATTTTAAGAACTGTAGTGAGTCCAGGTACAGCAACAATTGCTGCTCAGTAATAAACACTTTGCTTTCATGATACGGGGAGGATAACAATATTATGCGCATAAGGCAAAGTAGCTGGCATGAGCGTAGCTGGCATGCACAAAGTGATTGTGTTGCTCTCTGTGGAGTGTTCTTACGATGGCTATTTAGCAGATTGTATCAATGGATAATTGAAGGTTAAGTAAATGTAGTGAGAAGCAAAGGGAAAACCAGGAAAAGACAGGGAAGGGAAGATGAATAAACAGTGCAATGTCCATAAATAGTCCCCATGAGTGCTGCCAGCTCGGTAAGTGATTTGTAATACAGGTCACCTCTTGTATTTGTAAGGCCCCGTACTGAGCTCCTGACAGATATCACCTGGGAGTGGTGACCGGCTTTGTAGGTGGTGATTACAGGCTGGGAGAAACACATCGTGGCTGAAAGGAGGCAAGTGAGGGCTCGCTAGTGGCAGTTTCCTGAGGAGATTGTCCTGTCTGTGGTGTGTGCTGCAAGTGAGAGCAGTTCTCATAAACACGCTAAAAGGGAAGGGAAAAAAAATAAAAAACCAAATTGGTCTTTTAAGCCGACGTCAGTCATCTCAGTAAGGAGGAGATATGGTTTTCTTCTGGTCAAAGACATAACTTGCACTACTGAGGAGCGTCTCCTCGGTGCTTCGCTGTGACCGTTGTGCTGTTGTTAAAATGGAGACAAAAATTTCATGACATAACAGACCGGGGGATGGAAATGAGCAGCAGAATTTTCCCCAAATCTGGGAAGCAGGCTCATAGCCATGTTTCTGAAAGGCCTCAATTTCTCTCTCTGTGTGCTTTCATTTAGGATGGGAAGGTGATCGTGTGGGATTCCTTCACTACCAACAAGGTAAGTGAAACTTCAGCAAAAGTCAGATTTCTGTGCACAGAGCAAATGACAGTGGGATAAGGTAGAGGGCTGAAGGGCTCACAGGTGTCACAGGAGGCAGCAGGATGACAGGATAACATGCAAACCTCCACCAGCACCTCAAACCAAGGGGCCCAGGGCAAACCACCTCCCTTGACCTGTCTCTGAGCAAAGTCCCTGTCAGGGCACTGGGGTTGGTCATGGCCTCCAGTGGGAGTCTCTGATCCAGCCTCTTTGCTGACAGGGAGAGCTCCTGGCTGGGGGCAAAGACCAGCCAGCAAAACAGAGGCCCTCCCTGGGTAACCCCTGTACCAGGTGCCATGTGTGATCACCTGGGATCCTTCAGCTGTGGTGCTCACTGTGCCATGGTGTCGCTGCTCCTCCAAGCCCTGCCAGGGCTGCCTCACAGCACCCTGCTCCACACAGCTGAGAAAAAACCAGCTTGTTTGTAACTCACTTTTACACGTGCAGCAGTGGGGACCTTTTACAGCACTGAGTAACCCAAATAGAACATGCTCTGTGATCAGTTTGGAGCTCATGAATAAGGTGGAAGGTGTCAGGGAGGGACTAGCCATCCTCCCGCTGCTCTGCTGGGTTCTGCAGTAAGGGTTGTCCCAGCCTTACATGTGAGTTATGGCTGGGGGAAGCACCTGTACCTTTCACTGACCCTAAGGATGTCCCACAGAAATACTGACCTTACTACTCTACACCGTTTTCCTTGCACCGATTAGAGAAACAGTGACATCCCAGTTTAAAGAGATGCTGTGTTTCAGGAACACGCAGTGACGATGCCGTGTACCTGGGTGATGGCGTGTGCATATGCCCCATCTGGATGTGCCATTGCTTGTGGGTAAGTTCCCAGTTTCCACAGCTGCTTACACAGGGAAGCTTGATTTGTAGTGGTGTCCCAGTGCCTTCAGATGCTGACAGCTAGAAGTTTGCGTGCCTTGATTGTGGGTGGAAGGACTACATTCAGTGCCTCTGATTCTGTTCCCATAATGGCTCGTACACATATCTCCAATGACTTCAGTGCAGTAACATTTGTTGTGTAAGCGTGGAAAATAATCCTCTTTCAGCATTTATATCATGGGTTAGGAATTCTGCATGCATGCAACTTCCCTGTTCCAGTTTGGTTGTGTGTGTTGGATATATCTTCTAAGGGAGAGTGTTTTTAACTCTGTTTTTACTGTGCACTCTTTCCTCTACAATGTAGAGGAGGTTAGTCATTAGTGATTACCAGCACATGAATAGATTGGGGTGGGGAGAAGTAACCCCATCCTTGATAATCTCCAAGTTTTCTGAGGGCTCAGGTTTGAAAAAATTGAGCTTATGCAGGGGAGAAAACAAAGAGATGAGATGTTGGCAAAACATCTTTTAAAAAGGGACTGGGTGGATCAGACAGACAACGCAAGCCTGGGGAGAGAGAAAGGAACAAAGAGAAACTACTGTGCAGCTTGCAAATCTAGAAAGCAGCAGACTGAGACAGACAGGCCGACTCCATAAATGTGTGTGGAGAGAGTGTCTGGAAACTGTACGTTTTTGACTAAAACTTGAAGAATGGCAAGAAAGCTCCATCTCCACACTTGTAAGAGAGACAGGGAGGGCATATATGCATTGCACTACCTAATTCTGTATTTCTGTTGTGCTGTCAGTTAAGTGCTGTGCATGTAGTATAAGGCACAGAACCAGCACCTGGTGGTTTGCCAGGATCCCAGGGCAGGGCTCATCTACCACTGCTCTAGAAAAGGTTCAGACACAAGTCAGACCCTTTAGAAAAGAGTCCCGCATCTGGCCTGGGAGACACAACTTAACTGGTGCAACTGTCCAGGAGGGAGACACCAGCTACAGAGGTCAGTGCTGCTGTTGCCTTTTTTCCAAACTCTTCTAAAAGCCCTGTCTTCACACCCACTACTTGCTATACTGTCTCTTCCAGAGGACTTAGGTTAAATTTATTAAGGTAGATAAGTAATGATGCTTCAATACTGATCCTTACAATGACAGATGTCAACAGAAAAATGTCAGTTTGGCTTTATGTGAAACATTAACCCTGAGGTGACTGCTGTGTCACCTCCCAGTTTATACTTTCATGAGGTTTCATTCAGTGCCATTTATAAACTCTGTGAGGGTAAAAAACACAGAGGCACAGCTGTTCAAGTTCTGTAAAGTAGCCAGCCTGGTGAGGCAGCTGGGGCTTCCCTGCACAGGGAGATCCCGGACAGCACAATACAGGGAAGTCGGTACTTCCAAGGGTTTGGCAGCACAGCACTGACAGGTGCTTCTTATCACCACTTGCCTTTTGTCGTTGCAGTTTTAACTAGTTCTCCTCTCTCTGTTATTGCTATTATTACTCTCTTTAGTGGCCTGGACAACAAGTGTTCTGTGTACCCTCTGACATTTGACAAAAATGAAAATATGGCTGCAAAGAAGAAATCGGTTGCAATGCACACAAACTACTTGTCTGCCTGCAGCTTCACTAACTCAGACATGCAGGTAAATGCATTCCCTACCCACTGCTTACCATCCAGCAACACCTAATATGAGCTGCATTCATATGCTGGGCAAGTAACCTTCCTTGCACCTGGGGTACCCAGGGCCATGTCCTGCCCCATGCAGAGGCTGCTGGAAAACCCTTGCTGGGGGCAAGGAAGGTGCTGCAAAAGCTGCTATAAGGAAATGCTTGTCATAGCCCGTGGCCAGGCTGTCATGCCTGCTCCCTGCAAAGGCTTGTCCCTTCTGCAGAGGGAGCTCGCTGGTACCTGTGTGTTCTCTGCTCACTGGGTCTGTGCTGGCTTGTGCTTTTAGGAGCTCAAACTAATACAAATAGTTAAAAACCCAGCTGAGATAGGACTAGGTTGGGTATGTGCTATGCCAGCTGGTGGAGACTGTGTTGTTTGCCTGCTTTGTCCTGGACGTCCAGCCAACTTTGCTTTTGCTTTCATTCTTAGTATTTTTTGTTTGTACCAAGTGAGATATTTGAGCTTGAGGATGGTCCCACAGGGCCAGCCCTGTTGTCCGTACATGCAGTGGTGTGTTACCTGGAGGGAAAGGAGTGATGCTATCCCCGTCTCGCAGCCGGGGGGGCTGAGCACAGAGGGCCACAGTGGGAGGTGATGGCAAAGCCAGGAACTAAATGCAGATCTTCTGAGACAAGGCCAGCCTTCCTCTGTAGTGAATATCTCAAAGATCTCTTTCTCCAGGAACACGAAAGATGATGAAAGGAGCCAGGATAATCCCCTTGTCCTCTCCGGTTTTTGAATTTAATTGAAGCTCTGCGCAGTGCAGCTCTGCAGCAAAATAAGTGGCAGAAGGGAGCATTTTCATTGCTCTCTGTGTCAGCAGAGCTGCTGGAAAGGGAATACCTTGTCCCCTTCTTCCAGATATTTGGAGCTCTTCTGAAGGAAGTATCAGCTCTCATTGCTTCTATTTCAGGACATGAGATGCCCAAGAGTACGTTGTTGTTTGTCGTTCTATGGTTTCTGTAATGACTCCGAGGTACTAATTTAAGTCCATTGCCATGGAAACAAGTGGTGGAGGTACTCGGTGCTCAGGCTTGCTTAGCCCTGACCTTACTGTGCAGGAGCCCTGCGTAATTAGAGCAGTCTAAATTAAGTGGAATGTTTTTGATGAAAGAGAAAACCAGTATTCTCTTTTCTTGTCCATACCTATATGCATCATGATTAAATCCTATGAAAGGAAAAATAGTTATTTATTTTTCATAATAAAAAAAGAAAGAAAATTGGGTCTTTTTTCTCCATATTAAATACAGCAAACTGCATTGATATTGAAGGTAATGTATTACTATTGTTAAATAATATCACAGTGGATTTAGGTGCTATATATTCAGTGATTCAGAGATTTTCCTGAAGACTTTAAAGAGAAATTTTCTTGTAATTGATAGGCTTATAAGTGATCATTTATAGCACTGTATGTTATTATTGAAACAGATACAAGCAGGTGAGTTGGCCAGGCTTCTGTTAGGACACTGTTATGTAGGGGATCCTAGAGAATCGCAGATTTCTTATCTTTTTCCTTTTACATAACGGCCTCAGAATTAGAATTGTTCAGTAACTCTGAGGGTGCACAGTGTAACAAGGACACTGTGCAGGAGCTTTCCCAGCTGCGTGCAGAGCAGCTCTGCTGTCCCAGCTCGCGTCACCGGGGGATGTGGTACCTGTCCTGGAGCAGCCCTAGTGCGTGGTGGAGGTGTCCCCCAGCCCAGTGCCCCCGCAGCACCCAGCACCCACTGCTAGGTGCTGTGAATGCTGCTGCTCTGCCTGGGCTGCTCTCTTAAACTACAGCTCGGTTTTCCCTCAGAGGAATGAGAGACGGGGTAGGAGTTGGTGTGCCCATGGGCATCTGGCAGTGCAACGGAAAGAGAGATGTGGGGGTGGTTCATCATTGGTTAAAGCCGCTCTCAGGCTGTGTAGGTGCTGAAAGAGGGGGTCCCATCCTTGCTCCTCATCATGTTCCCACCCACGCCAAGACAAGCGCTGAGCTGCAGGGCTGGGCGACGTGCGCACCTCGTTCTTGGTGCCCCAAATCGGTCTTGCCAGAGAGAGCCTCCCCTGCCTCAGTACGCAGAGAGCTGGGGAGCCTCGCTTCCTAAATTAGGTATCTGCAGCTCTGCGGTATGATAATGCTCCCCACGTGACAATGCTCCATATGTATTAATAGCAACAGTTAATTGGGATCTCAAGTGTTTTGCATAGGGCGCGCAGCCATACTCCCAGTGCGGCAGGGCTGAGAAGCAGGATGAGGCCCGTGGCCATGGCAGAGGCGGCAGAGGTGAGGGTGGCCCCTCTGCCCTCGCCGCTGCTCCCAGCCCCGGTGCATGTGCTCCTGGTGAGCAGGGGCTGTGTCCCTGCTGTCCTCTGCCGTGTGCAAGTGCTGCCTCTTGCCACCAGGCGCCAGGCGAGGATCCCCATCCAGCGCTGCCACAGCCCCTCGTGCAGCAAGCCGGAGTCTAATAGCAAAGATTGTTAAGTCCCTTCTGGTTTTGGATTTTTGGAGTTTGGTTTGGTTTTCAATAGCAATACCGTGAAGCTGAGTCCATAACATTTCTCTTTAAGCATTAGCTGGAGCTCTGGGTTGCCAACAGACCCTTCCCTTACACCTTTAGCTATTCCTATTCCCCTCATATCTTTCTTACATGCTATTACGAGAGCAAATCCTCAGAGCTGAAAGTCTTCATTCCTCAGCCAAGTACAAATATTCCTCAGAACAGAGAAGGTCATTGATCTAGGCTCAAAAGCTGGCCAGAAAGACAAGTCAGGACTTTCTTCTGCTATTATAATCTCAGAGTATTAGCATCTCTCTGCTGCAGGATTTGGAACAGTCTGTTCTGCAGCTTTGCAGACCTCTGTTTATGGGAGGAGTTTTTGGAGCATCTGTCAAACATGTTCAGTGTTTAACCTTTATGCAACTCTGTGAATGGTTACATGATTATGTGATCATTTTCTTCTAGAAGAGTATTTTCTTTTTAACTTCTAACTACCCACTGGGATCCCTTGAGTTTCCTCACCAACCATGAGAAAAACCTGTGTATAAGACTGAGAGCCCTCCTAAGTTCACCCTTGCCTCCTTCCACGCCAGTGCACAGGAACCCTTTCAACCTACAGAATTTATGATTGCATAACAGCTTCGGGTGCCAAGGGGAAATTTTGAACAATTGAGCATCATCAGGATTTAGCCACAATAGCAAGCACTGATCACATGTGCTTTCTACAAGCACTGTAGCAGATGAGGGAAGCTGTGAGCTATGTTCGGTCAGTGTATGTTCAAGCCCTTTCACACACAAATGGTTTTGGACAAGTGAGAGGTGATGGACTTACCAAACAACTGTCTAGACAGGCTTACTTCCCTTTCAGAAAATCCATGTCTTAAGCCCAATTAATTGGGTTTAACCTGGCTATTTCAAGCAGAAAAAAAATTTAGAGGGTTAAACAGGTATACTTAACTCCAGCAGTTCTTTTTACCCAGGTTGAATTCCAGCAGCCTAAATATGGATAGGATTAAATACACGGGCAGACAGGAATACCAGTCTGGTTCTACCTCCTTTTTGGAGAATGTGGAAATGCCAGCAGATTCTTACTGCCATCAGTTCTCCAAACCCCACTGCACAAAACTGACCATTATTGAAACACTGTGTAGGTATAGCTGTCAATACACCTCTCCTTTCCACACTAACTTCTTTCCTTAAAAATAAAAAACATAAACTGTGCTTAGATTCACATTGTTTTTATGGCTTTGATATATTGCATAATATTTCTTTAAATTAAAGCTGTCCTTGGTGTATGTATAGGATGTCATTTGTTTCTTTGTGAACTTGAACATCATCTGCTGATTTTTGTATTGTGACTCTTCTTGCCACATCCTATAGATCCTGACAGCAAGTGGAGATGGAACTTGTGCTCTGTGGGATGTTGAGAGTGGGCAGCTTCTACAGAGTTTCCATGGTCATGGAGCTGATGTCCTGTGCCTGGACCTGGCCCCTTCTGAAACGGGAAATACATTTGTCTCTGGGGTAAGCAGGAGCTTCCTATTGTAATATAAAATTAAGGAATGTGGAAGGGAAAAGGCAGCAAAGCAGGAGGCTCATGTTCTTATTGAGAGAGTGCTGGAGTATGTGTTGGAAGCCCCAGTGCAATCCACTCATTGCAAGCACATTTTCCAAGCTGGAGCAAATTAAACCCCTGACTGTGGGGTCAAACCCACCCAGCCAGTCTGACTGCAGTTCTGCTTACTTAGCAAATTCCACCCCACACCAAAGCAATCCAGCCTGAGATCAAAACAACGCCTCTCCCGAGAAGGGAAAGGCTCAAAGTTAGAGCAGCAGGCTCGTACCACAGCAGAGGTGTGAGCCCCTGTGGATAGGAGCCCAGCACAGCAGACAGCTTCCCACATTTGGCTCCTTTCTCGTGCCCAGCTCTCTGGAGCCGGACAGGGTGTGCCAGGCGGCTGCTCAGGGCATTGAAGTGGGGCTGCAAATAACGTGCGCGCCACTATGTCCCTCAGCCGCTCCCCAGAAGCCAAGGGGTAGCTTGGACGCTGGCTAAACCCTCATACAAGTTGGAGCAGGGAGATGAGGTGTGGCCACATCTTCAGCTGTTGCTGAGTCCCCTTTGCCTTCCAGCGGTACCAGAGACATTTAAAGCCCCTTCATCAGTTGAACACTGCCCGTTCCCTGTCCTGGCCCAGAGGAACACACAAACCTCACTGGGGCTGCAGGACTGGTCTGGGAAAGTACCCAGAGCATCTTCCAAATCTTGTCCTGCTGCTGAGGGATCGCTGTTTGCGGGCAGCCGAGCCGTTGGCATGCAGCCTGGCAGTGAGGCAGGCAAGGCATAAAGGTGAGTGGGATGGGGCTCAGCTCCTTTTTGAGGTGGTCCTGGTCTTTCCCACATCAGAAATTGAGTGTGCAGGTGAGAGCTAGCAGGAGCTGAGAGATGACCTCTCTTACTGGAGGCAGGTTGCTACCAGTAACTTTGCTGAAGGTACCTGGTTTCTGAGCCCCACCAGTGCTGGCCCAGGGCTGTCCTGTGCTTGCTGATGGAAATGGCCCTTGTACCAGAAGGTGCCAACCATGGATTAGGGGATTCCACTTGTTGTGCTTGGAGCCATGGTCCCATCCCTACACAATAAACCTGGACCTTTTCTGTTATGGCTCTTTTATCAAATTTGGCTGGCCCATCAGGAGCAGAGCCCAGCACACTGGCCCAGTTTGCCTGCTGCTAGCACAGCTGCTCCGAAGCGTGACTGAAAGCTAATTCCATCTGAGTGCATTACTCCTCCCGGGCTTTCCTGTCACCGAGCTTGCTTCCCAGAAAGGATAGATTCATTCTCCCTGGGAACAGCTCAGCTTATTATAGGGCAAAGAATCGCAAGCAGCTATGGTACTGCTAAGAGAATATGTCATACTTGTGTCGATGTAGCGGCTTGGACATGTCCGTCCTTACAGGGACTCACTTAATTCATCACATGCAAAATACCACTTCAGTGAAGATCTGTCTTGTATCGTGTCAATGCAGGTATAGCCAAAACAGTGCAACCTGAAAGTATGGTAGCACAGAGAGACTCCCTGTATATTGTGCCTATGTAATACAGTAACAGTAACCTTGAGCTGGAATAAGCAATGCCAATACATCAGCGTGTAGACCGGGTGCTGTTACACTTAATGACTTAACTGAAAATCCCAGCCCTCCTGGGTGAGCTCAGGGCTGCATCCCAGGCTGTTGTGCTCAGTGCCCTCTGAGCGCTGCTCCTCGGGGCGAGTTGGATAGCACTCAGGGGGCCCATCTCTTCGCAGGTGTTTGCTGGTTTCTCCTTCAAAACCTTAGGAGTCAAAGCACCAGCTTGTCAGATTGGTCTTGGCCCCAAACTCCCAGAGAGGTCAGTAAGAACAGTGCACATGGAAGCAATATGAAGGGCTGGGCTTGGGCTGTGGCGGGGCTTGAGAAGGAAATATGCTGAGTCCAAAATGTTCTCTATCCTGTTTGGTTTCCCCTGCGCAGAAACCACAAGTTGGTACAAAGGAATATTACCTCTTTTAAATAATGACATCATTAGTAAAAAACCTGGGATTTCATTTTAACAAGAGAATTAAAAAAGAGAACAATGTGAATTGTGAAGAGACTGTTTAATTTAATTAGCAATCATATTTGCTTAAAAATGAATAACATGTGTGGCACAGTCTGCTGGGCAGGACACGCTAGCTCGGCAGAAGCAGCGGCTGCCTGGCCTGCCTTGTACTTCCCATGCAGCCTCGGAGAGGCTGCAGCCCCCAGAGCTGAGCCTACCTATAGCCTGCCCCTCAGCAGGGTCATACTTATTAAAATCTCCCGTCACTCTTAAAAGAAAAGTCCATATTCTTTTTCCTGTGGCTGCGATTGTGACAGCAGCGAGACATCGCAGCTAAGAGTACGGCCCTACAGGTATGAGATGGTTCCTGCTCCGAGGATGTTGCAGACTACATGGGCTGAGCCCCTTGCCCGAAGCATGCAGGGTGCTGAGCACCTCGCAGCAAGCACCGAGTGTTAAATGATCTTTTGAAAGCACAGCTTGGAAGGGCAGGTTAGAGCTTGACAACGAGATTAAATGCTGTTGTGCTTCTTTTCTCATCCCAGCCATGCCATTGAGCACGTGGGTGCAGAGCCACGGCAGGGGTTGACTCTGGTAGGAGGCTGGGCAAGAGACCCTCTGGATGCACTTATTTCATTTTCTATTTCAGCGTATGAAAAGAATTAGTTATAAAACTTTAAACGCTGGGTATTAATTTTTTATATTGGGCATGTTAAGTGGTAAGGGAGTGAGTCAGTTATGCAGCTCTGTGGCATGGTGGGACTGTGGACACAGGTATGGCAGCAGCACAAGCAGAGCAGGGCTGTGAGTGCCGGTTAGTACGGGACTGCCTGTGCAAACACCCCAGGCCTGTCTGCACCCCACTGTGCTTCACGGCAGCGCTATGCCCACGCTGGTCTGCAGTGCCGCTGAGGCTCCAGCCTTCGTGGCATACTCTGCTCCTAACTGCAACTGCACCAGGCCTGGGGGTACCAGTACAGCCAGTTCTGAGGCTGCTTTGCTGGTTAAATTCCCCCAGAGCTGTCTTGTTCAGAGCCTTTGAACATAGCTGGGCTTGATGAAGCGTGTTAGGCACATGAGGAGTGAATGTCACCATTTACACAACTGTAGTGAATTTTTTTGTCTTATTAGGGATGTGACAAGAAAGCCATGGTTTGGGATATGCGGTCTGGTCAGTGCATCCAGTCATTTGAAACCCACGATTCAGATATCAACAGTGTCAGGTCAGTATGTTTCTGGGAGAGGACACATTTGTGATGTTGAGCAATGCGCTGGTTCTATTTTTGAAGTCTGACCTCATCCAAGTAATGTAATGTGTTCTGGTCTTTTTTTACTCATGCACAGATATTACCCAAGTGGAGATGCTTTTGCCTCTGGTTCAGACGATGCCACGGTATGTTAATTCAGCAACCTAATTTAGGGAAGTTCTGTTACTTCCCAAATCAGATTTTCCTAAAAGACTATGTCACATCCACAGAGGGCTTTAAGTGACTAAACTGGGCCTGTAACACCAAAGTTGCAGAAATAATAATGCTATAATATATATTAAATACTATATATAATGCTACAGGGAAAATCTAGTAACACTTTGTAGGTCTTTGCAGGTCTTGCAAGATCTTGCAAGACAAAGGTCTTACAAGGACCTTTGTAGGTCTTGCAAACTTTTCTACATGAGGTACTGTCCAAATATTCATTTCAGATTTTCTGTGTTCTGCAGTTTCATGATCAAAATTAGTTGTCTTACTGGAAGAGATTTGGCTTAATATAGTTGTTGGTCACAACATGGGAGGAACCAGATGAAATGCTGCAGCTTGTGTCAGAAGGAGCAGCACAGCGCAAGGGCATGAAGGCAGCCTGCACATGAGTGCCCGCGTCCTGGCAAGCAGAGGGGCTGTGAGCTCAGTGCGGAGCTGGGCAGACCCGGTCAGCTGGCCTCCGCAGCCCTGTGCATCCTGAGAGTGCAGCCCCAGGGTGGCCTTGGCCACGTACATCTCCCTGTCAGCCTGACTCACTGCCAAGCTCTTTACTGCGATGAGTCACCGCATTCAGGTCATCCTAGATGATACAATAGCTCTTGTGGATCTTACTTATCTATGAGCAAGCTGCTAGGAGGGCACAGTATGTATTGACAGGCAATCTTGGTGAGCACATTGTATGCAAAATGCCACTTACCTCCTGGTGCCTTTGGGCCCCTGAGTGATGCACACGGCTGGTGGCTCTTGCTGCAGCTGGTGGGTCCCCATGGGGGATCAGGCTCTGCCTGTACCACAGCCCTGCAGGGACTGAGCTTGCAGTTAAGTGTAACTCGAGAGCAGACGTTTGAGAGGCACCTGGCACCCTGCTTCTCCTGTTTATTCAAACATCACATCGAGTCGGATGAGGGTGAAGACTCTTTCTAAAGTATTCTGCCCTCACAGCATGTTTTGAGTCTGCTCTAGTACTAGCTAAACTCAATAGAAACATTCCCTTTGTCTTCACTGGATGTGGAGACCTTCCAAGGCTCTTCTGGAGGGAGTGTACACTGCTTTTAGGTCTTAAAAGCTGCAATTATAAATTAATACCTGTAGCTCTGTGGTGAGCCTAGTGCCTCTCCACACATTTGGATGCAGTACTGTGAGCGCTTGAGATGCTGAGGGAGTGAGATGGAAAAATTGTCCATCATTAAATTCCAATGAAAGCACTCTCTTTTTATGCCCAGTACCACAGGCTCTGGGCTCCTGTGCTTATTAATTTATTTGATGGGGTTTTTCTCTCTTAACTATTCCTGACACCCCTGACTTGAGCAGGAGAATGAGAAATTCCATCTCTGTACTTTTGACAGAGGTTTTGGCAGTTTCCATTTACTTCATTCTTTAAATGAAGAGGTTGGTGTTTTGAGCGTTACGGACTAATACACTGACTGGTATCCTTGACCTGATTTATATACTTAGGGATTTCGAGGAACAGATAATCCTGACTGTCTGGAGGGAAACCATAAAAGCGTGCTCACATGGCAGTGCTGTCACCTGTGGTGACCCTGACTCCCTATCAGGACAGTCTGATGGAATTATTCATCAGCGTGGAGCACCGGGAGACCTGGACTTCACGTACCTGGCAGCTCCCCACTGCCCTGCGAATGAAACAGCCTCTCCTTCGTGTGCAGGCTTGAGTATCAGCCATTTTTCATTAGTAACATCTTAATATTAGCCAACTCATCTGGCCATTGTTTGCTTAAACTTAACTTATTGAGGAAGGTTTTCAGTTCAAATAGTTTCAAAAGTGCATTTTGATTTCAAGGTTAACAGACGGCCTTTCTGCATGGCAATGAAGTCTGGTCTGTCTATACATTATTTCCATGTTAAACAAGCCTAAGTATGCTGGCAAATGATAAAAACAGGAAGTGCAGGTTGTAGAGGTGATTGGGGATTTTCCGTGAGAAATGAAAACCAAGGATCTGTATAAAAATGTATTATTTCACTTGAATTATTTTCATGTAGGTTTTTCAGACAGAGAGGCCTCACGGAAGGGCAGGGGCTATTTGCTATCCTGTCTTACTCAGAGCAACGACTACCGTCTGGGCTTCCCCGTGCCAAGGGACTGTCTGAGCACTATGCCATGCGGTTCGTGTTCTCAAAGATGACTAGAGGTTTAATCCTCTGTCTCCCAGACTCCAGCTGTGGCTAAACTGTTGTCTTTAGAGACTGTCTTCCCATACACCCCCTAGCAGCAGGATGCCCTAATATGCAGGAAACCAAGGGAAGCAAGTAGGGGAAGCAAGAGGGTGGGGGACTTGCAGTGGGTAGCCATGGTCCAAAACCCACCACTCATCTCTATAGCAGGACAGGCAGGAGGCTTAGAGAAGTGGTTTGGAAAAGCAAGTTCTTCACTCAATTTATACAAAACAGCCTTGTGTTGCTTGGATCCCTGTTAGACTCCAGAGGAGTCCCAGTTACAGCAGGCAGAAATAGCAGAAGGAAAGAAGCCAAGCAGCCGCTTCCCGTGATGCCTGTTAGGCTGCAGTCCTTCCCAATCCCATTTTTTTCAATGAAATGTAGTAGCTATTGACTCCAGCCTTTACTAAGGCATGTGTGTTGGTTTTGTTTCAATCCTAGTGTCGTTTATATGACCTTCGTGCAGACAGAGAAGTAGCAATTTATTCCAAAGAGAGCATCATTTTTGGAGCATCCAGTGTGGACTTCTCTCTCAGTGGTGAGACCTGAACTTTGGAGGTTATCTTAGTGTTGGGATTTGAGGGGAACTGTAAAATTTTGCCAGTTTAATTTGATAAAGCATTTATTATTAAAAGTAGTACTAAGTACCAAAAGAAACATTTAATGCATGGAAGCCTTTTTTTGCCTCTGTAAAAATAATTGCTCTTTAAATAACCTAGCTGGCTATCACTTTGTTGTAGCAATGAGAAGTATTTTCCTGGCCCTACTGAAGGCAGGAAATATTTTGCCTTTAACTACATCTGGGCTAGAATTTCACAATAATGACTAAAAACATTTCAAAGGAAACATGAAATGTAACTAGACTATTAAGCACACTTACATAAATAGTTTATAAAAGGATAATAAATGATTAATAGATAGTAAAAGTATGTTAGAGAAGCATGAAGACAGAGACATTACAATTTTTCACTACGGGTCCGGAGACATGAGCTCGAGTCTTCTCTCTCCTGCTCCAGCACAAATGCAGAGCTCCTCCAGTCACCCTGTGTGGGGATAAGTGGGTGGTGAACTGCCCTCCGCTCAGGACAGAGGCAAATGTCTCTGTCACGGTCACAAGCACCACAGCTTGTCTCATTGGGGACAATGAATCGCTTACCAAATTGTCTATTAATCATTCAACCATTTGTATTCAACTTCTTGCATAAAGTCTGAGCAAAATATTATTACCCTCCATTAGCTGTTGAAGTGCTCTTCAGTCTGTTGTGATTTGGAGTCATCCCCCATCTCTAATGACTGAACAGATTCTGTATAATTTAACTAAATTTTAACTAATAAATTTTAATTGGTTCAGCATTTAGTACAGATAGCTCAGCAGTGGAGCTGGGGTGTCTAACATGAGCACAGCTGGCCTGGGAGAAGCCGTGGTCAGGGCTCACTGTGTGCAGAGGGTGGCACGGGAAAGCTGGGTTGTGGCTCACTGGGTGATGAATGTCCTGCAGAAGGCCCCTGCTGCAGTCAAGACATCTTACCTACTTAAGACCTCACTTTGTAAAATCTCATTCTCTTTGTAGGTCGCCTACTGTTTGCAGGCTATAACGATTACACCATAAATGTCTGGGATGTGCTGAAAGGGTCCCGTGTATCCATTCTGTTTGGACATGAAAATCGTGTCAGCACCTTGCGGGTCTCTCCTGATGGGACGGCATTCTGCTCGGGCTCCTGGGACCACACTCTCCGAGTAAGTGCTGGGAGCACCTGCCTTGGGTGCTTTTTTCTGTCATGGTTTAACCCCAGCCAGCAAGTAAGCACCACACAGCCACTCGCTCACTTCCCCCCAGTGGGATGGGGGAGAGAATCAGAAAAGTAAAAGTGAGAAAACTCGTGGGTTGAGATAAAGACAGTTTAATAGGTAAAGCAAAAGCCGCACACGCAAGCAAAGCAAAACAAGGAATTCATTCGCTGCTTCCCATGGGCAGGCAGGTGTTCAGCCATGTCCAGGAAAGCAGGGCTCCATCACACATAATGGTTACTTGGGAAGACAAACACCATAACTCTGAATGTCCCCCCTTTCCTTCTTCTTCCCCCAGCTTTATATAGCCTATAGAGCATGACATCTTATGGTCTGGAATAGCCCTTTGGTCAGCTGGGGTCAGCTGTCCCAGCTGTGTCCCCTCCCAAACTCTTGTATACCCCCAGCCTACTTGCTGGTGGGGTGGGGTGAGAAGCAGAAAAGGCCTTGACTCTGTGTAAGCACTGCTCAGCAGTAACTAAAACATCCCTGTGTTATCAACGCTGTTTCCAGCACAAATCCAAAACATAGCCCCATACTAGCTACTGTGAAGAAAATTAACTCTACCCCAGCCAAAACCAGCACCCTTTCTTTCTTTCTTTGATTGTTTAAAAAAAGGGGGCGAGGGGGAAGGGTTGTTACAGGAAAATTGATTCTAGAGGGACTAACGAGGATATAAAACCACAGTGTAAAACATGAACAGAAAATTCAAATTAAAAAAATCCCCACAGAGTGCTAGCCGAACTGTTAAAGTTAAGGGAATTTTGAACTTATGGGTTAAATACTATCATTGCTGCTGATACACTGTACCGCTAATCTGACTGCCTTGCCAAATTTTAATGCAACGTTTGATAGAATAGTCAATGTCATAAACAATTGTTCAACTCTCTCTCCGCAGATCTGGGCTTAACCTGAGATCCTGTATGCAGAACCAAATGAAGACTGATACCCTGGACTACAAAACCTGCATAAAAAAGCCACCCCTCAAAATCAAATATTTGTTACACTACAAAAGAGTGACACTGAACCCACAGATTAACACAACTAGGTAGAAAATGTAATCTGCTTGAACACATAGCAAACATCAACTTGTAGTTAAATGAAATGTTTTTAATTCTGTTTTGCAACTATCTTATTTTATTAGAACTAGTTTAGATAATTATAAAGGGACTTTTCTCTGAAGTCACCTGTATCATAGAATTGAGTATTTCAGTGCACATTATGTATTTATTTGCATGAATTAAGTTCCTTTTTAAAGTAAAAAAAAAGAAAAAAGAAAAAATATTCCTGAGTTTATCAGGATGTAGCATAAGACTTTGGAAACATTCCATAGTAGTGCATTGAATTTTGGTGTTGAAAAGTGGAAAGAAAAACAGTTCTGATACTTTATGATGGCGTGATGGATGACTGAACCTTGGTAGTAAGTAGAGGAGCAAAGGACCTACTGTGAAGGTACTGGCTGTTGTCATAAAAATGTATTTTTTGTACAAAAAAGGAATGCTTTCAATCTCTGTTTTTTCCTACCGTCTTTTTAGATAGAAATAAGTATTTCATCTCTGTTACGTGAATATAAAGAATCTAAATATATACAAAATTATAAACTGCAAAGATGAGGGATATAAACATGATTTACATAATCATGAGGTAATACTTAACCAGTAGTTTCTTAGAAATTTTTAATTGTATCACTTGGTGAGTGAACTTTCTTTTACTTAAAGGAATACTACATCCTAAGCACGAAGGGATACTACACGCTAAGCACTAAGCACCATTATACTGATGGTCAGATCTTTTCCAAGTCAGGCATAGTCATTCTATGATCATGATTCTTATTTGCATTTTGAGCAGCTCATACCACTTTGGCAGGGCAATGTAGCTTAAATGTGTATTACGGCAGTGTATGCCCATTTTAAGGTCCTTCTGCAATGTCAGAGCAGTGTAAGTTCATGCAAATGTGGGTCAACCCTTACAAGCCAAATCGTACAGTCCTTACTCTAACAGTAATCTCCCACTGGTGTGGACATAGTTTTGTCGTGGTTGGACTTGAGAATGAACAACAGTGAGCTGTTGAAAACCTGCTGTGAGCCACAGTCCTGCCAGCATTTGATACTGTGCTCACCAGACCCCATAAGCCCAGCTGATCCAGGAGCTGCTGGGTTCCAGGGAAGCAGTATAGCCAGCCATATTGCTGGCAGCCCCCAGCCCTCTGTGCGAGCATGGTAATGCAATGCAAACTGGCAGGAGCTGATGCTCCCCATGCGGAGCTGATGCTGTAGAATTAAGATTTAACCAGATAAAGCTGAGATACAGTTAATTATAGAACTATTGGGAAATTATATTTGCATTTTTACATTGAAAACTATTGAGACTAGAGTGTGTGACCTCTGCTCATACTGATGGGTACTGAGCCTAGCCTGAGTAGAGGCATGTAGGGAGCAAAGTGCTGGAGTAATGCTGGGGGCTTTGCACGGTCTGGCCTTTGAAATGCAAGTGGTGAGATACATCTCTGAAAAGATCAAAGATACGATTTATATTTAGATTGAAACAAGAGAAAACAAGCTCACTGGAGTGAGCTTGATCACAAGCTCACTGATGACTGGATCACTGGAGTTGGCTGTTCACATAAGTTTGATGATAATATCCTCATTCTGTTTGAAAGTGGGATTTTTTTACAATTCTATAAAAATTGTATTAGAAACAAAGTCTCCTCATTCATGAAAAAATTAGGTTCCATGAATCCATAACCAATTAATCTAGGACACTGCCATTTGTATCAGCCTTCGGTCCCTAATGAAATAGTTCAGCTGTTTTCACTTGGAAAAGTCAACTCTGATGCTTTGCAATATTTGTGGCAAACTGTCCCTGTAACAAACTGAATGCACTATGGAAATGTCATATAGAGCTCACTGTGCAATATTGAGTCAATACACTGTCCACAGTTGATCAAAAGATTAATATTAATGTTTAGATAGTATTTATTGGCAAGATGTTTGTTTCAAACATACTACATTGTGTTGATACTTATGAATGGCCTAAATACAATAAATTGTATTTTACATATTGAGAACATGTATATAGTTGTTTTTCCCATCAGTTAGGTACTTGTAATGGTAGCTATTTTTTCTGGGTTTGTGGCATTTACTTTTTGCACCATACAGTTTCTTAGACCATTTGTCCTGCAAAAATCTAGGGTGAAATCCAGATCTACCAGAAAATTGCTTCTGGAATATCTTCTGGAAATGCCCAAGGTGAGCCAGAGCAACTGAGAGCAAGCAGTCCTTGAAAGTACCTGAGACTCCATCTGAGCTCCTGCTGCATTCAGGAGGCCAGAATTCAGGTTGTGTTTTCCTGCTCAGAAGGATCACAGCTAATGTGTGATGTTTTCTTTCCAGATCCTCATCGCCATACCCAGGAATGCACTGGAAAACATAGGGTATGTGTTTTGTGGGAGCGCAGCACTCTCCTCGCATTGCAGTGAGATGCCAGTGAAAGCTGGGCACCGAAACACTGTTGAGGGCTTGGGCTATCACTGTTTGGGTAAACCATGTTTGCAGATCACCTTGAGATGCAGCAGTTTAGCTTTCTGCCTTGTCAGTAGAGAACTGTGCTGGGGTCAGCTGTCCCCTCCACTTTAGTGTAGGTTTTGTTGTCAGCATGAAGGTGGTTGGTGGAAGTGCTCAGTTTAGACAGTGAAAAAAGCACCTCCTTCATTTAGGCTCATTGTTTCATTTCCTTTCCTCTGAGGGGCTGGGGAAAGTGCTGAGCCAGCTTGTTCTGAGTGACATCAGTGCCCAAACCGTCACCAGTTCCAGCAAGAATGAGGCTGACATCGCATCTTGCACTTCTGTTCTTGCAGGGAGAAATCCTGTGGTTCCTGCACTTCAGGGCCACTGCCTGTGGACTCGTAAGTTGGGCTGCATGGACGTGGCACCTGTGAAAACCACTTTTTTGTTCCTGAGGTAATGGTGAAAGCTGTGAACCAGGACGGGCTTCAACTTCCCATCAGATAAATGAAGATAGAGGAACAGGGTACTGAAGTATCCATTGTTTTTCTTACTCACTAAAGGTTGGCCAGGGAGGCTTTGAAAAATCCAGTGTTTTGAGACCCCCCGCTTTGGTCTGTCAAGCTATTTGTGTCTCGGAAATGCCTCCATTCCTTTCCAGAGGGAGAGGTTTTAAGCTGCTGCTTGTCCTTTGCCCAGTGTGTCCCAGCCTTGGAGAACAGGCGTGCAGCTCTGGGTGCAGCAGGGAAGCAGCAGTGTCACATCAGAGCCCCGGCCCTGGCCCCACCTTCCTGACCCACTCCTCAGCTCAAGCCAGGAGGTGAAGGAAGAGCAGTCCCGAAAGGCTACGCAAGCAGGCTATAACCAGGTTAAACATATGGAGAGCAAGGGAGCTATAGCTAGGGCAAAGTCACTGTCAGACGGCTCCGTCCTGTTGAACGAAAATGCTATATAAACAGGAAGGGTGGAAAAGGATATTGCTAGAGAAAGAGCAGCCTCTCCCTCTTGCTCTCCTGCTGTGAGGAATGCAATAGGAAATTCCTGCTCCAGGATTAACAATCGTAAGGAAAACTCTAGTTAAAAAAGCATGTGTGTAAAGCACTGGTGAAAAGTAAAGATATCATTCCAGCTACTGCTCTAGCACATAAACACAGGCTAGATTTCCCCGCTTAAAAACAAAACAAAAGCCAAATATGGGGATGTAAAACTAAGAGTTTGCTTTAGGAATGACTCTAAGAGATCAGGCCAATTCTTGATAGTGATCTGAGAAATTGCAATAGGATTGATTTCAACCATCTATTTTTAGATTTTCTAATGGGGTTGTAAAATGGAGACAGGGAGCTGTAATTCAAGATGGGTGAAGTGGAGCAGTCCTACGGTGGAGTGTTGGGCGCCTTGAGCCTGATGGGCGACTAGAGGCGAGAGCGTGACTCAGTGCCAGGCAGCTGCGGCAGCACCTCTCCCAGCGCTGGCGCAAGGCTGTGCGGTGACGGTGCAGTCACAGCCACGCTTTGCACCGGGCCACCATCTGAACCTCACCTGCAAACCGGCACTGAGCAGGAAGCACAAGTTGGGTGTACCTGTGGTGGGCCTGCCATAAATCTTGAGGTGGTATTTATGGGAGTGTTGATGATCGGTTAAGCAGCTGATGGTACTCGGAGCTCGAAGGGCACAGCTGGGATGCAGGGGAGGCGTCTAGCCGAGATGTCTCCATGGTGCTGTGCAAATGACACCACTTGGCTGGTGGTGTTCTCAGCCATTTTATTTTACACCAGCAGTAGTGAAGGGCCCAACCTTTGCACCACGAGGGTCCTAATCCTAAATTCTGCCTATATGCCCATCCAAAAGCAAACGCCACTGCGTTTGTTTGGTAAATACACAATGCACTCATCTTATAGTCCTAGAAAACCTGCAGCTCCTTCGATGCAAAGAACACAGGTTCGGGCCGCTAATGTGGAAAAAAACCCACCCCATCTGAAAAAAGTCTCGTACAGCCAGCATGCGGTAACTCGGCGTTTTGCTTGGCTGCCCAGGGAAAGTCGCGGCTTTGTGCAAGAGGCGCCTTCCCAGGGATGCGGGCGGACCCTGCGGGGAAGCGGCGGTCGCACCCCGGCGGCGGTGCGGGCCGCGCCGGCCCGGGGCCGGCTTCCCCCCGCCCCGCCTTTGGCTTCCCACCGCGCCGGGCCCCGCCCCGGAGGAGGGGAGCGCTCCCCAGCGCCCCGGGGCGGGCTGGGCTGGGCTGGGCCGGGCCGGGCCGGGCCGGGCGGAGGGGCCGCCCCGCCTCTTAGTCGGCGGCAGCTGCTGCTGCGGGGCCGCAGCCGCCGTGGGCCGCCGCCATGCCGGGCTCGCTGAAGGAGGAGACGGCGCTGCTGCTGGAGGACTACTTCCAGCACCGCGGCGGCGGCGCCGCCCTGCCCCCCAGCCCCACGGCGGCCACGCTGCGGCGGGCGGCGGCCGAGCTGGAGCGGCGGGAGCGGCCCTTCTTCCGCTCCTGCGCGCCGCTGGCGCGGGCCGAGCCGCGGGAGGCGGCGGCGCTGCTGGAGCGGGTGGCGGCGCAGCTGGAGGCCGACGGCGGCCTGAACTGGGGCCGGCTGCTGGCGCTGGTGGTCTTCGCCGGCACGCTGGCCGCCGCGCTGGCCGAGCGGGGCTGCGGCGACGGGCCGCGCTGCCTGGCCGCCGCGCTGGCCGCCTACCTGGCCGAGGAGCGGGGCGAGTGGCTGGAGGCGCACGGCGGATGGGTGAGCGGGGACCGGGGCGGCGGCGGCGGCGGCGGCGGGGGTCGGCCCGGGCGCGGTGCGGACGCGCGACGCCGGGGGGAGACCGAGGGCGGGGAGCCGGGAGCCCGGCCCGGCGGAGCGGCCGGGGGTGGGTGCCGGGCGGGGGGGGGACCTGGCCCCCTCTCCCCGGTTAGCAGAGCAGGGCAGCCCCCCGGCGCCGTGCTGCAGCTTGGCCTGGGGGTATTGCCAGGGGAACGTGCTGGGGTGCCTGCCGGCGATGGGCGTGCGCGGCACCGGCGGGGAGGTCTCCGCGGGAAAGGCTGCAGAGCGTCTGCGGGGCCTGGCCGCTTCATAGCGGCACGCAGCGGGTGCGCGCTGGGGTATTTAAGGTGTCTGCGGGTGTCCTGGGTTGTGGCTTAGGCCGGTTCTCTAAAGGTGCCAGCGGCCAGCTTTGTCAAGCTGCAGCCTCCTAAAAATACAGGAATTATGCTGCTGACTCGTGGGGGGCAAGGTTTGCCTTCTCCTCAGGTCCTCAGCCTTCAGATTTTGGAGAGCAGGCCGACCCAGGTCTTCTCCCAAGTGTGAACACGAAACCCCGATGTGCCTGTTTTTCAATATGCCCGTGTATAAAGCCACCATCCGCTAGAGCTGCTGCTCTGGTTCCTGCTTGTCCTGAAACTGGTCAGGTCGGGGCCGCAGGAAGGTGTGGGCAATAGCGTTCATGTACGTTGTGATGTAAAGCGATGGCTACTGTTGCTTTCTGCCACTTGAGATGCATGCTGAAAGTACGGCTTTTAAGGCGTCCATGCAGCTCTGCCGGCGTTCCTGAACAAAATGTCAGCTATCCCGCAGAGCTGCACACTTCCTATTTTCAGTCCTAGTGGAATATTTGATGCCAGGACAAATAAGCACTAAAAATAGAGGGGGGGGGGAGGCAGCCACTGGTTTCGTTGTCTTTTCCACAGACCAAAATGAACTTGGTTTTCCAGTGGTCACTGGTCCATCTGACTGCTTGGAACGGTATGGTGGTTGGCTACAACGTACGCTGTCACTTGGCAAAATCGCATTGCCCGTTCGCACAAATTAAAGTGTAAAGAACAAAGTTCCGGAAGAAATCAAGAGTATAACTTGTTTACATAGACATCTGCGGAGCAGAGTTCAAACACAACCATCTGGAGTTGTATTGCTGCCACTTCTGATTATCACAAATAACGATCTGGGAGAGCAGCTGCCAGCTTTGCTCTGTCATAGGTCAGCTCTGAGCAGTGTCCACTTGGCCCTTCCGAGAGAGTGTGTCATCAGTCCCGCGTCCGCCGAGATGGGACCGGCTTCGGGCTCCTGTCTTTCAAGCGGAAATTTCCATATCCTGTGTTTCAGATACTTTCTGAAACTTGAATGAGGGGGAACAATGCTGGCAGCTCCCATCAGAAACCTCCTAAAAGGGCGAAAATAACATAATGACATGCTGAGCATCTCAATAGGAAGTTTGCAACTGTCTTTTGAGCAAAGTGTACAAACACTTGCAGCTACTGCTTTCAGTCGCCTTGTGCAAAGGCTCTCACAAAACATTTTTGTGTGCCCAAGGCAGCAGGCTTAGACTTTCATGATTAAAATAGAGACTTCTGGAGCTGACAAACGCCGTGCTGAGAGTGTGAACCAACCCCTGCTCAAAGACTTGTTAAAAGAAATCCAGTTAATTGTAAGCCAGCCAACTCAATGTCCTTTCTCTTGCTTTTCTAGGATGGCTTCTGTCGGTTCTTCAGCAGACACGGCTCCCAGCCAGCTGACCAGAGCAGTACCATAAGCAATGCGATCATGGCTGCAGCGGGGTTTGGAATAGCAGGATTGGCTTTTCTCTTGGTGGTGCGGTAGGCTGATGAACAGATCTTGCCATGGGAAAGTACTCTCAAAACTGACAATTTACCAGATTTCACTCTATTTTCTATAGAACAGACCCCTAAGAAGAAGTTTATATTTTTAAACTGGCTTGGAAAACTGTCTCACCAAATCCTTGGCTATAAACTGCTTCACACGCTACCCAGTAACAGCACAAACAAATGTGTACTAAACCACCATTTGTGCATGTTCAAAACCTGTCGTCTCCAAACATCCTCTGGACTTTCTTTTTGAAGGTGTAACCTAAACGTTAGCATGGTTCATGTACTGTAACTTCTGAGTGCTCGATGTTATGCTAGGAAAACGTTATGGTGGACTTGCTACTAAACCCTCTGTTCGAGACGTCTTATTTACATGGAGGCAAGTCTTTGAACCTGCCTTCCATTAATACTGTAAAGTGGGCAAACGTTGACTGTGATTTAATATGGTTTATGGCTTCAAATGCAGTGCACAGCACTTGTTACCGAAAGGGAACTCATTGGTTGATTTAGAGCAATTAGTGCCCATGATGCGAGAGGCATTAGGGCTTAATATAACATAAGGCTGATTTCATTACACTACAAGAAGATAAGTGTTGATACAGGACGGTAATGGCTGCAGTACTTGTTCTTACTGAAAGGAAAGGAATTTAAATATTAAACCTTAATTGGTATATTGAAATCCAGTGAAGGCTGGAATTTCTCTGGATTTCCTTGACAAAACGAGAATTTCCATATATCTTAATATATTTTTGAAGTATTTATCACTGTATAATACTTGTAGCCATGACATCTTTATTTTTGTTTAAAACTTAATGCTGGTTCTTGTCACTCTAGTGTGTATCAAGCGTTGTCTTGTTTGAGTAATATTTCACTCTATTTTCAACATGCTGTGTATTTCTTTCAATGGTTGTACAAATTGCCTTATGTTTCTGGTAGCTTTTAATAACGTTCCTGGGTTACTCATAGCGTGTACAATTTTACTATGGTGACTTCAAAGGTGAATAAATGTTAAGTATTTTTATTTTAAAAAACTTTCTGCTTATTTGATTGGATGGGTGATGGTACTCGGACAGTGAGTGTTTCGGTGGTTACCTGGATGCATCAGTTTGTACCCAGCTTCCTGGTGCTTTGACCTGAAACAAGGAGCTGTGGAGCACCAGAGCAGCGTGATACCAGTCTTCGTTGCAGAGGAGTCCTGCAGTCACAACTAGGGGTAAGACAGCCTAAGGGGAAAACCCAGTCCAAAAGGCCCATCTTCACCACTGCGACTGGAAATAACCCCGTGGTTTTGTAGGCCAAAACTTTCCAAAGTTTACTAACATAGCTGGGTACGGACAGGGTCCTCTGAGACCTGCTCCTGCTTGTAGAGAGCAACAGAGCTCTTGTTTCTTCTCTGCTAAGACTTGCTACTGCCTCTCTCTTTCACACATGCATGCTTTTTTACTGACACTGGAGTTTCTGATAGGAGTTACGATAAAGACTGAGCAATAGGTGACGGAGTTCAGCCCTTCTCAGATTAGTAATACTGAGCAGCTGTAATTTTTGAGGGTGTTGGGCTTAACGCGTTTAAAAAGTGGTCTCATGCTCCCGCCTCCAAGTCAGATGTTTCTGCGGCACTGGTGGCTCTGATGCCTGTTAAACGGTGCAAGCCCGTTGTTCAGCCTCGCTCCCTGTCTGCCCCTCGGCCCACCGCGCTGCCCTTCGAGAGGGTATGCCCCTTCGTGGGAAGAGCGCCTGGCGGGTGGCCGACTTCCTCTTGGGAAAGATCAGTCTGGCAGCCAGGTCGGCATTGCCACGGCCGGCAGTGGCCACCCTGCTTCTCCTTCTGCTGGCCACCGGGCCCTGGGGGAGGCATGCGGCGGGGGCTGCGGCCCCGTGCTGGACAGAGCGGCGTTGTGCCGACTGGCCGCAGATGCGGGGAGAAGGACAAAAAGGGACATTCAGGGACGGTAAGTCCCGCGGAGGCGGGAAGGAGCTGGCGGTCCTCCCCCTCGTGCCGCCCGCTCTGAACAAACGTCTGCTTGTTCTCTGACTTCCAGTTCTCTAAACTCTGGCTTGGCTCCTCTCGGCGAAAGGATTAAGACCCTGCGGCACAGGACCGTCGTGCTCAGTTCCTCTCTTGAGTTCCCACGGGGACGGCGCCTGCTTCTGTGGCAGCTGGATGCTCTCGGGCATCTGCCTCCAGTCCTCCTGGGCAGCCAGGAGGCTGCAGTGCCTGAAACTTTGGCTACGGTGGGAGTGAGCTGGCTGGTGCTGGGAAGCGAAGGTAGTTCCCGAAACATGGGATGCTTAGGGGGATGTGCATTGAATAGCATGGCACACGACAGGGCAAGAAATGCTCTAAAACAGAGGTCAAATGTTGCATGGAAATGTCCTGCTGCGGATCTCAATGTCTCCCCAATATCAAGCAGGACAAAGATAAAATATCAGTATCTTGATTTCCAGTGTAACCTGATCTGGTAGGCTCCACAAAAGCAATAGAGGATATTATGCTGGTTTTTACAGTGTGCTCTGGAAAAGAGAAGAATACAGTCTGGAAACGTCCTTGAATAAAGTCACATCAGCCTTTCGTGTAAACCTGACCCTTTACAAGGTGCAGCTTGGAGAGCGTCTGCCATTCTTCCTTGGCCTGGGAGAAGCTGGGGGTAGGTTTCCTAAGAACTAGAAGAACCAGGGGTAATTTAGGAAAGCTGTAAGGCTGAGTCAGGATACCGCAGTGCAGCTCGGCAGCGTAGAAGCAACGCTGCCTGTGGCTGCCTGACACCCAGAGCCAGGCTGCTCCGCTCTCTGCTGGCAGCCCACACCCGAGGGTGCTCCGCTCAGCCACCCTGAGAGCAGTGGGCGCAGCCCAGGCCGCCGGAGCCCATGCTCCCTGCCCTGGCACTGGCCCGGGATCTGCCTGTCCTAGCCGGAGCCGTGCTGCCATGGGACCGTGGTGATGTAGGATTGAAGACCAGGGCTTAAATCACTGGAGCCCCATTGATTTCAGGGCAGTTCAGATTAGCTTACATTTGCCTGAGACTTCTGATTTTTTAAATTTTTTTTTCTCCGTTGCAGCCTGACCATTTGTCTCAATGAAGTCCTGTATTTCAGTTGAAAACTGCTGCGTATCCTCTTTTCTGCCTCAGAAGAGGGAAGCAAGATGCTGCCGTTCCTTTCTTTAAATGCAGGAGAGTAGGTGGTTAAGCACAAGGCTGCGTGTGATCCTCATGACAGCTTTCAGATCTTCAGCGTTGGTGTACTTCCCGGGCAGGTGGTGGATGCAACAGGCCTCGTGCTATCTAGCGATTAGCACGCCGTAATTGCTGTAGGTTCTGCTGGGGCCCCAGTGCGCCTACGCCTGCAGAAGCCATCAATTGTGGGTCACTTCAAGGCGCCTGAGTGCTGGGCAGGGCCTTGTGTTTGAGGGGAGCGGAGAGAAGCGAAGGTGCTGGCTGAGCTGCTGCGGCCATCGCCTGGCTGCTCGTACCAGTTCTGAGTCTTTCCTGCTCTGCTGTGTACAGGGAGAGACCTTTGCGGGGCTGGCAGGCGGAGAAGGCGGCATTCCCAGCTTCCAATGGTATTCACGGTGGTCTTACCGGAGCCGTTAGTGTTATCTGCTGGTGCTGCACCTGCTCCCTACGCGGTTCCCTTTTGAAGGGGCATCCATTGTAACCACGGGCAAAGGCTGCCGTGCTGTTGCAGGAACCCAGCTGCCTTCTTGTTAAAGGAAAGAGAAATCTATTCATCAGCCTTCTTAAGAGCGTTGAACTAGCCAGTGGTTTTCTTTTTGACTTGGAAAAAATGAGATGCTGTTAGAGCTCAAAAAATGTGAGTTGCAGAATGGTGTTATATGGCAGTTTGTGAGCTGCTTTGCTGTGGTATGCAAAAAAATCTGGTCTGGCATGTCTCGCTGAAGGAATTGGTGCTGGTGCTGCGTCCTTTTCTGCTCGCACGTGCTGCCATCCTGAGGGGTGCAGCATGGGTCTCACCTGCAGTGGTACCCAAGCCCGGGCAGGATGGGAGAGCCCTGTTGCAAATAACTTACTAATTGGGCAGCCAAAAAAATCCCCCAGCAAATCATTGGAAGGAAAAATGATCAAGCGTGTGGCATTTATTCACATAATTTCACTTCTTGTGTTCATTCAGTTTGGATAATGAAAACAAACTTCTGGGTTTCACTTCTGTTTTTCTGGCTGCTTTCTGTACCAGACTTGAGCTGGGTCTTCCTTGCAATGAGAAGATGCGATGTGGGGAGAGCAGGCGCAGCTGGGAAATGGCTTGCTTTCACGTTTAAAAAGAGCCAGTGTAATTCCTTCGTAAGTGCTGCTGTTATTGGGAGTGCTTAAAAATGTTACCTTCAAACTTTTAACAATTATCCCATCACAAATTGAAGTTCTTAAATGAGAACAGAGTTAAAAATAAAAAAATAAAATCCTGATTTACTTGAAGTCAAATGTAGGAAGTCTAAAAATCAGCTCTGCGCTGAACTAACAAGATCGTTTTGTTGGAATTTTTTCTCTGCCTGGGCTTGGTCTATTTGTTTTATTCAAATGAGACGAGGAAGAGAGGACCTGGCTTTCCTTGTCAAATAGGTCTCCTTTCAAACAGGCCATTTGTTTCTGCCCAGCCTGTGATAAGTTTCTAGCACTACAGCCTGTAACTGATACCCACAAATTGGCAATCTTGTGGTTTCTGGATGTTCACCCATTTTGTGTCAGAGCTGACGTGCGTTACATGTTTCTGTTGGTTAAGAATTAAACCTATTAAAATGTCTGGTTTAATTCAGTAGGGGACCACGCCAGCTATCGCGGCGATTGAAATCCATGATGTCCTGTTGTCAGAGACACCGCAGCACAGGGTGTTTTCTAATTCCCTGTCTGCAGAGAGCCACCGTAGGCACTGCAGAAAGTTTGTGCGCTCTGGATTTAATCTCTTTATGATTCTGACCTGTGACAACAGTTCACTTGAGGGAGTTCCTGCGTTTGACCCAACCTGCTCTTTTGTTTGTCTCTGAACAGCTCAGCGCATGGTGAATAACAGCAGGAACCCCACACCCTGCTTACAGCTTTTGCATACTGTCTCTTTTTTTTTTTTTTTTTTTTTTTTTTTTTTGAAATGTGGCTTGTACCCAGCAGGGTCAGTGGGGAATGATGGCCTGGCTCAGTCTAACCGCAGGGAAGTTGTCCGTGCTGTGTTGCACCTCAGGGAGGACCAGGCATGGTATCTGGAGCTCTGCTACGGACAGCCTGCTCTGCAGCCTGACACCAAAGCCAGGAGCTCTTGCTGGTGCTTTTAATTTGCAATGCATAATAGTAAAAGTGCAAAAGTGCTTGGCTTCACCGAAGTGCTAGAGAGAAAGCACTGTCTGTAGTGTGCCGAGCTAATAGGCTGGTTGGCTTCTTCCTTGTAGCTATTAATGTCTTTAGAAGAATCCCAGACTGTTGTAATTAATTTTGAAGCATTAATTGTGGAGCTTTATGATGAGCCCATTGGAAACTCCTAAACTGCAGGCAGAGCCCTGTGGCTCTGGAGAGGAGTCAGTGCAGGGCAGGCAGCGTTAACTCTTGTCTCTCCGGGAGCTGCCAGCAAAAGCTCACTCAGCACCCGACCTCCTGGCACATAGGCTGGACCCTCCTGCTCCTCTGGCTGGACACGGCTGCTTTGTGCCCTCGCCAGCCTGGGGCTTTCCTGCCTCTCCTGCGATCAAAGGACGCACTCCCAGAGATCCCAGCAGCCTGCCTGCGGGAAGCGTGGCCGTGCTGGGATGCACCCAGCGTCGCCCTGCCCGCGCTCTGGGCTGTGCCCCAGGCAGCACGGCCACGCCGCCTCTTGGGTGCCAAGCACAAGGCCATGAAGGAGTGGTCGTATTGGTGCTATACTGGGTGGGTGGTCATTGGATGACTTTCTAATGATTATAATGCATAAGCAAGAACGAATTCCACCAGTCGGGTGTAAGATAACCTTGTAAAACAGTAGTGATGAGACCAGCAGCAGCCGAGAGCTGATGGTGCTTGACACGCAGGGCAAACACTTGTTTCCTGATATCCAGCATGTGCACGGTGGGCATCTTGATACAGACAAGCGCTTTAAATGTTGAACCTCATTATACTGGGAGCCTGCAAGTGATGTGGTTCCTTGAGTGTTTCATACCCAAGCTGGATGGTGGCATTTTCAAGCAGAACGTGGGACGTGATCCAGCAGGTGCCAGCTCTGCCAAGGAGGGCTGGATTCCTCCCTGGGCTGGATCCTGTCCCCTCACGTCCCGTACAGGGTGGCACTGCTGGGCAGGGATGGTGTCCCCTGTGACGGGAGCGTGGGGCTGTCGCACAGCCACTGCCTGCTGCCGGTGAAACCCGGCCCTGCAGAGTCAGCCAGTCAGTGTGTGGTTTCCGTCCCAAAACTCCACAGAAACCCCTGAGCTTTCCAGCATGCAAGAAGTCTGTAAAACATGTGCAGGGTTTGTATTTTTTTCTCTCGCTTTTTTTTTCCCCACCTAACCCTTACATGCCCTGAAGAAGGTGTACCTGCAGTAGCCCTGCTGGCGGTCCCAGCGTGAGCACCCTCCTGTGCGGGGCTGCTGCTCAGCACAAGTCACGCTCGGAGCCATGGCATGAAGAACGTGGCATCCTTAAATGTTCTTACTGCCAGTCATGTAGGCAGTTCTCTGCCATAGCAGCATCACCCTTCCCCTGGCCTTGAAAAAGAAAAATGATTTTCTCAATCTTTTGAAAAGGGCAGAAAATAGCACAAAATTAGCCTGAATCTTTAAAAAGAAAAAAAAAATCCTCTGGGGTCTTGTGTATTGTCCTTGGTGATGCTCAGAGCAGAACACCACCTGCCTCTCTAAAACCCTTCCAGTGTTCCTGATCACTTTTTCCAAGAGAAGGTCTGCTCCAAGGGAGGAAAAGGTTAAACGTGGGAGTGAGTAGGGCAAAAGATTATGTGAAACAGAAATCCCGGTGCTGTTTGTTCTGCCATCTGCTCTACACTCGATCCAGGGCTGTGGGTGGTTTCCCATAGTGCTCTCGCTCCCCTCGCTGCCACACAGCCGGCGGAGGGCTTTGAACTCCCGGAGCTCCTGGCACTGCAGAGCTGGGTGAGATTTGCATCTCCTTTCTCCCAGAGGAGCTGCCCTTTGGCAGGGCAAAGCTGGGCACCGTGGCCCGGCCACTGCACTGGAGCTGCTGCTGAGAGCCCGCTCCAGCAGCAATCCAGAAAAGGACGGACTTCAACACCTTTGGCATGAACAGAGCGAGCATCAGGGGATGCCGGGGTCAGCGCATCCTGTGCCGTGCCCGTAGGGAGAGCCTGGGCAGGACAGCCTCTGCTTCCCTGGGAGCGCTCAGGGTTTCCATCTGTGCAGCAATGCACCAGCGGTGCGAGATGCTCCCTGGCGAGCGGGACAGCCCGTGCCCACCACCTGGCCGCTGCTGCCGTCCCTGCGAGCCAGCAGCGGGGCACGCTGAGCCCCGCGTGGCTCAGTGCCGGCACCCCATCCTGCCGGCAGCGGGGCCTGGCATGCGTGCCAAAGCGTGGGAGGACAGAGGAGTTGCTTGTCCCCGCTTCACAGACGAGGGACCGGAGCACAGAGATGCGCAAGAGCCTGCGAGCGGGCAGTGCTGGGGCATGCCAAGAGCTCAGTGCCTGCAGCTCACCCTCTGCCACAGCCGGTGAAAGAAAGGTGAAATCATCTCACCTCTTACTTCCAGGTCTTCTGCTCTGCCCCTTTCCCCAGTCCCCATTTCTCTGCTTCCCCCCCAAACCGGTCCCCCAGCCCCGCCTGGCTGTGCCTGGGGCCGTGGGCTGCACACCCCTCTGCACCCCACGCCGCCTCCGCCCCCCTCCCACCCTCCCCTGCTCCGCTTTCACTTGGGAATGTGACCTTGCTCTCTAGATTATTTACAGACAAAATATTGCTGCGAGCCTGGGGAAGGGTTTTCTGTTGGTTTTTTTTTTTTAAGTGACTGAATTCCACAAAAAATGAATTATTTCAAGGGGCGTGTGGGGCCTGGTGGGAATGCTTTGCTGTGTTTGGGAACAAGCTGCCTGAAGCCATCTACCCTGGCCAGCACAGAGGTGCGAGAAGCTCTTAATTTCCCTAGCTATAGGAAACGATCTGTCTCTCTGGTTTTCTTAGAGAAACCCACCCTCTGCTCGGGGAAGGCTGCCAGGACAGCACACCAGCATTAATGGGCCCATGGCATGCACGTAACCGGGACCCAGGCTCCTTCCTGAGGCATGCGTGAGCCAGTGCATAATGCTAGCTGTGGGGAGGAGCAGAAGCGGGGGCCACTTTGCGTGGCTCCCCCCCCGCGCTGCTGGAGCCGGGGCTCTCCACTTCCCCTCACTTGGGAGCTCCTGGGTCTCCTGCTGCGCTTGCAACACAGGCTGGGTTTGCTGAGGACCTCAGACAGAGCTGTCACATCCGATCGGAAGCAGTGGTGGGCTGATTTCTCCTTTTTTGTTTTTACTGGCAGGACCAACAGCTGCCCTTTTCCCCGCTGCTGACAATTCTTCTGTCTAGCTTAACTTCTGAAAGCCTCATGGTGGTGGTTTCCCACTGTGCAGAGACCTTATGCCTTTGACCTTGCACTGCGGTGGTACCCTTTGCATGGCTGCTGGAGGCCATAAAGCTGTTCATTGCGCACTACAATGTGAGTCGTTAGGTTCGAGCAGTGTTGGTTATTTTGGACGGGGCTGACGTGGGGTCCCTGGCTGGCGCTGGTTTCCTTACAGGGTCAACATAAGCCTTCAGGTTCCTGCAGCAGAGTAGTTGTCCCAAATAAGGCTGTGTGCTCCGCTTTTATTTAGGAGTAAGCACAGCAACTGTCAACAGAGCTAAACTTGATCACAGACAGTGCCCTTTTTGCTGTGGAAAGAGTGCTTACACCAAAATACCTTGGTCTGGCTCAGCGTGCACCTTGGCTTGATCTCTCCACAGACCAAGCCGGGGCTGCTGATGGGCTGGCAGAGGTGTGCTCTGCTCCCCACTGAAACTGGGGCTGCCGCCAGGAAATACCTCGGCAAATGTGGCCGCAGGGGATGACCACGAAGCAGGCGCCTGCAAAGCCATTCCCTGCCTGCTCTGGGGTTAGTACTGGCCCTCCATAGTAGCTCCAGCCTTCCCAGCTTGCGGTGGTGATGGTTTCATCCAGGCCGTCGCAGAAATGTTGGGTGCAGGATGCGCAGCAGGCGGTGAGAGGATGCTGAGGGAATGGAGATGGTGCATGTCTAGGGACCTTGATCAACCAAACAGGTTCAGCTGGTGGTGGTGGTTTGGAGGCCCATCTTGCAGCAGATTTGTCTGGAACTCCTCTGGTCCTTGTGCTAGTTTGGGTGCTACTGAGCACTCTGTGCGAATGAGCATACTGGCTATAAATAAGGGCAAAAATCAGTGGATTTTGTTTAACAGAATTGTGAAGTTTCCCTTGTTGAGGAGCCATGGGGATGAAGGCTGGGACAGGGAAGACAAATGGAAAAAAGTTTATTATTTTAGTCAAATCCTTGACTTGGCTGCAGCCAGCACGTTCAGCGGCAGGGTGGAAATGTACCAGGTGAGAGACAAACATACCCACTGAGATCAAGCGCAGCGGCAGCAGATAGAGCCTAAGGGCATCACGAGGCTGTGCCTGTAGGGGCTGCTCCTTATCAATGCTCCTGCTGACCTCTTGCAAGAGCAGCCCCTTGCCACCTGCACCTTTGGTAGCTGGGAATTTTTCTAAAGGAGCCGTAGTTATCAGGGCTCTGGCCATACCTGCTGGCACAGAAATAGGAGCAGCACTTGGGCAGAGGGGAGCAGAGCTGCTGGGAGTGCCCACTGCTCTGCCGCCGGGCAGGCGAGCAGCATATCATGGTGTTTGGTGAGACCATGCAGGACATCTTCTGCGGTTCCTCTTCGCCTCGGCTGGCCAGGCTCCCCGAAAAGGATAGTGGGTGTGCACGGGGCTGCCAAACCCTCCCTGCTCCCTGGGTCAGCAGGCAAACTCCTGCCCAGTTCTACAGCTATCAGCAGGGGCAATTACCAGATTTGATTACTACCTGCAAATCAAGGGGCCAGCTGCCACCAGCTTGCAGGGGCAGGAGGGCCGTGAGTGCTGGGCACACTTGAACACGCACTGGAGGTGGCTGGACACCAACTGGGAGGTAAAGGGTGGCAGGGGAAGGGCTTCTGTTCTGGGTGCTCTTTGCCAGGGTTTGCATGGTGTTTGCTAGGTGCTGAAGCATCCTTGGGAAGGCAGTAAGGGAAAGCTCGCTTCACTGTGTCTGCTGCAGTGCACAGCTCTCACCTTCCAATTCCCCACCTTAGCTGCGGGTAGTGAAAACCCCATCCCTTTCCTCTAATCTTCTAAATGGGTGCCTTTTTATCAACGGGATGTCCTGGTTATCCTTTTTTTGCAGCTGTGGGAAGCTGAGGAGTGCAGCAGGTCTCTGCTCACACTGCCAGTAAGAACAGGACTCAGCATCCCTGACTCTGGATCCGCTCTGCATACATCTATGTACGCATAATGCTGCTCCTTACTAATGGGGTCTCCGGCACGTTGCTTCCAGCCAAATATTAGTGAGTCAGCTGGCTTGAAGAACCAAGTGCGATGCAGGGGCGCAGAGCAGCCCCAGCGGGTGCCTGGGGAAGGGCTGCTGGTGAGCAGCTCTTCGTAGCATCAGACCAGTGGTATCGGGGTAAGCCTGGGGCTTTGATGGGTGCTCGTGCCCCCTTACAATATGGAATTAGGGACCCTGAGTGAAGCATCTTCTCTGCCTGGGTGTCCTGAAGGGTTAATGATCCCGGCAGCGGATGGATGGGTGGTAAGGAGATTGATTGCCTCCCACAAGGTACATAAAGTCTCGCCCTCCTGCAGAAACACACCACTTGTTCAACCAGGTAAATAACTGGTTTAAAACCCCCTCTCACAGCAGCTGACCCTACACGTGTTTATCCAAGTGACTGGAGTTGTTCCAGTCTCTCTGGTAAGTGACCTTTCCCGAATTTTTCTTTTCAAGTTGACATTTAAGAAGGGGGGAAAAAGTCGCAGCAACAAACAGTGTTTTAACAGCGATAAAGCTGTACCTGTCAACAAAGCCAGGAAAGCCGTGCCGGAGCCTGTGCTGGCAGCTCTGCCGTCCCCACCAGACTCCGTATGGACAGCGCTGGCTTGCGTTTCCCAGCCTGTTTGGTTTTGCATGAACCGACATTTGCGGTGCCTGTGGGCCGCTCCTGCCGCCCGGGCTGAGCTGGGCGCGGGGCAGCTCCACAGCTCCTGGGAAAGGCTCCTGGGTGCAATTAACTCTAAGCCAGCTGCTGGCAGCTGGAGGCACTCACAGTATTAGTTCATTACTGCAATTCAAATGAAAAAGAGTCTTAAATCTTCTCTGAAAAGAATCTGGGTTTGGCAGGCAGTGGAGCGCTCAGCTTATTTTGAAAATGCCTTGGACAATTTTGGTAAATGTTTTACTGTGTGTTCGGGGGAAGTAAAATTTACCCCTAGTTTTCATGTTCCTTGGTTCTCAGCTTCAGCACTGCTGCGACTCACGTCTCGCCCCCGGCAGTCGTCTCACAGGGAGACATTTAAGCAATGAAGTCTCTGTACTTTGCAGGAGGTTTACCTCTTCAGCCCAGATGCCCAGCACATGAGCTGCTCTTCCAGGCTGGGAAGTGCTGTGGGCAGCACAGAAGGCTGCTCAGCACTAAAGCGTTCCCCAAATCCCACTCTCCCCACGTCCTGGCCGATGCCGTAGCCCTGGCGTGCCGCCTGCCAGCTGCTCCATCTCCACCGGGGTCCGCAGGATCTCTTGGGTGTCCCCTCCTTCTCCATCTGCAAAGCACCCCACAGCCCTCCCAGCCTGCCCTGCAGCCCTTACCTAGGTTTTTGGCTTAGTTGCAGATGGTGAGCAGGACTGTGAGCAGCAACCAGGCTGGGGTGTTGGAGTCTCCCTGCCATCCCCTCCTCCGGCTCCTCTCCTCGGAGTGCCGCTAGAAATGGTTTCCGCAGGGAGCACCCCAGGGACGGCCAGCCCGGGGCTCTGCTCTGCACCTGCATGGTCCTGCCTGGAGAAGAGAAATTGAAACAAGGGCTTTCCAGTGGTCGCATTTCCCATAGCAGGAGGTGTGGGAGATCCCTGGGAAGCAGCCGGCAGTGGGCATCCCCCCAGAGCTGGGTGCTTCCCTGGCGTTTCTTGCAGAGGGCCCAAAGGGAGGGGCTGCAAAAAGGCACGAGGCAACGAGGGGACCGGGGTGGGGGCAGCACTTCGGTCATGCAGCGACACGCTGCCGGCTCA
Source organism: Ciconia boyciana (assembly GCF_034638445.1). Lineage (NCBI taxonomy): Eukaryota > Metazoa > Chordata > Aves > Ciconiiformes > Ciconiidae > Ciconia > Ciconia boyciana. The sequence goes on along the minus strand of NC_132941.1, from coordinate 14,212,705 downwards.
GCGTGATGCTGGGCAGCCCCGCACCGGAGCCCTCCTGAGCATGCGGGCGTCCGAGCTGGTGGCAAGCTCTGCTTTCAGCAAACCAGTGTTTTGTGACAAATTTCGGTTGAGAAATGCCTAAGCGGCTCTGTCGGGAGAGGTCTGATGGATGCGCCTGCCTTTGTGGCGACGCCGTTTCTTGGATTTAATCTTTTTGTGCAAGAGGAAAAGCAGTAACAAAAAACCCCCATATAAGTCCAATAGCAAAGGTGCTTTTAGTGAGCTGATAGCCAAGCCTTGCCTTTGCAGTTCACCGTGTCCCTATGCCACCCCAGATGCACTGCTGGGGAGCTGGGCGCAGTCAGCAGGGCGGGCAGGTCACCACAGCCCCCAGGCTGCTGGGTGCGGGGGCCAGCAGCTCACAGATCCCCCCGTTAGGAGTGTCCCTCTGCCACGGCTCTCCTCGCTCCCCTGCTGTCCCCGGGAGGTCTCTAGTGCTGCACATTAACATGAGGCGGCTGAGCTTTTCTGCTGGGCTGTCGCTGGAGTGATGCTTGTGCGAAGCTCTGTGGCTGCTTGGGAGTGATGGTAACTTTGGGACCTCACCCACGAAGTTATCTTAATCTTTCACGGCAAGAATGCCTCATTTTGCTCTTGCTCACAGCAAGCCTGGGTGTTGGCTCGCTGCAGGGTCAGTACGTGAGCCCTGGAGCGGGACTGCCTGTATCCGGAGCCTTCCTTCCCCTGCAATAACGTCAGCGCTGGAGAGCAGGCGGCTATTTTGGCCCCAGGAATGCCAGCGGATGATTTCACTTTTGTTTTGTACCCGACAACCTTCCCCATCACAATGAGAGACGACATCCGCACTCCCTGCGCTTCCGTGTGTGAGGGGAAAGCCATTCAAGCGCCTCTGTAGGGGAAAAGAAAAAGCTGGTTTAAAAATAGCTGCCCGATTGTCGATGGAGCCTGGGCAAAGGAAGGGCAACAGCCTCTCCGTGCCGCACTGTGCACCGTGCACTGGGATCAGCTTCGCTGGCTGAGCCGGGGCATGCGGACAGCGGCCGTGGGAATATTTGCTGTGCTGGCTTTTCCCATCAGCCTCGCGGGGACAGGAAGGTCTGGGAGAGACTTTCTTCTCCATGCAGAGGGGTCCTGATGTGGGGCTCCAGGAGAGCTACAGCAACCCCCTTTGCCTCCCCACCATGGGCACATGCAATGGTGTTCTCTCCCTTCTCTGCCCCTCCTGCCCTTCTCCAAGTCCTTTCTCTGCTGGGTTTCGTGGCTGGGAGCTTGGTCAGGAGCGAGGCGAGACAAACCCACCCCAGGCCCCAGGCGAGATAAGTCTGGTCAAACCCAAATTGCTAAAGCTCAGCTCCAGTTTTTATTTCCTGTGGGGAAGGAGCTGGCTAAAGTAACTTGGTTTTTTTTCAAGCTTTCAGCCCGCGACTTCCCACGAACTGCTGACCCATCATGTGACAGGAGCCGCAGCGGGGCCGCTGCAGCGAGATGCGGTATCACCAGCTTATCAAGTCGCGCCGGGGCCGCAGGCAAACCCGGGTGCTCGGGTGGGGGACAGGCCTCCGGGTGCCCGCGTGTGCCGGGGCATGGGCAGCACCCGGGCTCCAGGTCTCTGGGAACGGGCAAACTCCAGGTCTCTGGGAACGGGCAAACCCTGATGTGCTTTAAGAGGGAAGGCAGCAATCTTACTTACCGCCAGTCCCTCTCCCCTGCAGAGAGATGCTTCCCCCTCTCGCCAATGCCCACCCTGCCCTTCAAAGTACATTATAGGCCATTTTGCGGGCTCTTGGCCAGCAGGGTGGCTACCTGGGCTCCTGTTTGATCGGTCCCTTTGCTCAGTGGGAGGTTTTTGCCCAGTCCCCCGAGCACACGACTTACAGAGTGGCTCCAAACCTGCCCCTGCCCTTCCTGAGCTGCAGCCTGTTTACAAAACAGTGGCTGAGGGCTGCTATTTATCCTTACATACACATTACATTCAGAGTTGCTAAACAGGCAAAGCCAAGATGAAAGTCATCTGAGTTTTCTTTAATTAGAGTAAGATCCTGATGAATCATGAAGTTCTTTACCTCAAGGATGCACCGAGAATTGACTTTGGCAGCAGACATCAAGGTACAGCAGTCAGCGGAGCTTGCTCGCTGCGTTGACATCTGCTGGAAAGACTTGTTTTTCCCTCCCACGTCACATGCTAACTTGTGATCTGATCATGAGATACAAAGGATAACCTTCCAATATTTATTTTTCTCATCTGGAATTTCAAAAGGCAGAGGAAAAGAGTAAAAAGCAGTGTAAGGGGAAAAAAAAAAACCAAAGCCCTCGCCTCTTTCAGTTAGCGTTGCTCTAGGCACTGTGCTTGCTGCTGGGACAGGGCAGGAGGCAGTCCCCAGCGTGATGGGCTGCACACGTGCCCTCTGCAGCCGTGACGGAGAGCATCAGCATGGGGAGAGCATCGGTGGGGAGAGCATTGGCATGGGCAGGGCGATCGTTGCTGGTGCGTTCAGCCACGTAGATATCCCCCCTCCAGCACAAGCGTACCCATGTGCAGGCAGAGGTGGGCAAGGGCTGCCTGTCCCAGGGTGACCTGCACCGGCACGGGGTGGGGGGAGCTTGTCCGCCCCTGGTGGCTGCCCAAAGCTGCCCTGTGCCATCCTTCACCATGAAACGTCTATGTTTGATTATAAATGTCAAAGTAACATTTTTTAGAGCAATATCCCAATGTAATCAGCTAAGCAGGTGGAGTTATCTGATACGTGCTCTAGTCCAAAGGTTTATAGTAAGCTCAGCTGCAAGATTAAAGCAGAATCACCCTCGAATAAAATCCCCCATATAATCTTTGGGGAATTTTGCTGGTGCAGCTTGGGTATATTTACTTCTGTGAGATGATGCCTATCAAGCACCAAAAAACCCCAGAAACCCATCATGGTGCTGACACGGGGGCTGCTGGGAAATGAGTGTTCAGGCTGCTGAAGGCTTTGCCATGAGAGGAGTTCTCTCTGAAGAGAGACCAAGGCAAAGCGATGGGGCAGGGTTGTTTATTTTCTGAGATGGAGAGGTGTGTACCATTGACTACCAAATTTGAGTAAGGAGGTTGCTGCCCACGGTTTGCATACATGCAGCAAACCGGACTTACACGTACAGCGGGATTACCGTGGGAATGGCAGATTGAGATCAGCAGTACGTGCGTGTGTCTGTCTGTCCATCTGTTCAGTGCTGGGAGCAACTATGCAGCAGGCCATGGTCATACTTTCCAAAATCCCATCACCATGGGATGGCCCTGGCCGCACGCACGTCGGGCACCCGCGTTCATGGGCAGAGCCGAGGCTGGATGTCCTCTGCAGCCACGTGCGGGCTGCCCAGCCTGGCATCATCCCCCAGTTACTCAGTGCTTCACCTCCGCGCTGCTGAGCGACTGTGCACTGTGCCAGCGTCCTGCGGTGCCGTGCCATGCCACCATGCACTGGTGGGTTCCTAAGGAGGTCCCCGCACCCAGGCTCGGGGTGGGGACTGGGGGGCACGGGAAGGCAAGGACCGTGTCTGCAACTACAGCTCAGCGAGTGACAAGAGAAGTTGCACCAAGAAGGCGCTTGTGGTTTCCTTCGAAACTAAAAGGCCCCATAATATTTCAGGAGGCTGGTGGTGTCAATGAGCCGCTGCAGAGCGCTCCGTCCCAGGGGCTGTTGGTGCACGCTGAGCGGACGGTCCGCAGAGGCTGAGCCCCAGGTCCTCAGGAGCATTCAGAAACTTCGTGGTCTTTTGGGAGGGAGGTGCATAAGTGTCATACCTTCCTGGCTAAAGCCTGCTCGTCTCCCAGCTCTGCCTGTCCAGGGAGGGAGCTGCAGGTTTGCAGGGTCATGGGTGGCTGGACACAACCCGCACCCTGGCCCCAGGATGGACGATGGAAGGAGAGATGCTCTGGGCAAGGCCAAAGGTGCTGCACCTGTGTGTGACATGCTGCGTGTCAGCCTGACGCAGGGTGAAAAGCGCTGCTGTACCTCTCCTGGAAATAAGTGACTGCGAGGAGGAACATAAAGGGGTGGATGTCACGCTGGAGGGAGGCAGCCAGTGCAAACTGAGTTACGAAAGTGCCGCCTGCAAGAGCAGCATGCCTGGCCGCAGCCTGGCCACAGCTATTTCGGTGCCAAGAGAGGGCTGAGAGCGGAGGTGTTGCCAGTAGAAACGCACACTGGTGTCAAGCGGGGAGGGGAGGAAGCAGGATGGAGGGGCGCAGCCAAAGGACACCCCAACTAATAGGGAGAGCACGAAACGATGGTGTCTGCTGGGTGCCTTCGATGTGGTGAATAGCGTTTTGACTGTGGTAGGAAGGTAGACTTGGACGTTTTGGGGAGGATGGCTGAATGATGGGTTTGCAGCGAGAAGTGGACAAACTCTGTCCTGCGAGGCCCAGCTGGCCCCTGCACCTTTGCCAGGACCACGGCTTTCATGAGAGAGGCTAGGGGTAGCTGGGACCTGATACGGCCCCTACACTCAAAGCTGGGGAAGCATGAACAGGAGATGCTTTAAAATTAAAACCAAAGCAATCTGTAATAACAAGCTGTCTCTAGTAGCAGAGTTATTTCTGATTTCAGGTTTTGAGAAGTCTTGAAACTGTTTAGGTCCAAGTTGTGTGTCTCCTGCTATTACATGAGCTTTACTTTGCAGTGTCCTAACCCACGCTCCCATTGCCCCACTTAGTGCAAAGACCAATTTTTTTATTCCGAAAAGCAAACTATCCTCTTTCCTTAGGCAAATATTTCTGTGACCTCTGCAACAGCATTAGCCAGAGATGGTTACGGGCACTGTGACAGGCTAATGAGGGGTTGGTGTGCAGTCATCAATGGTCCGTGCAGGAGAGAAGCATACCTGCCTCCAGCTCATGGGCATTTGGAAGGAGTTTGGGTTTTCTGGACCTGGCTGACCTCTCTCTGTGCCTCAGGGGCATCGCTGAGCACTGCGATTTCCCAGTTCGCCAGCCTTTTGCCTGGCCCTAACAAAATTAGAGCAGTCCTGACCCAGAAAGCTGGATGCAGAAGTGATCAATAGTGATGGTAATTGGTTGGCAGCGCTGCCTGGAGGCACTCGGTGTCTCAGTCCCAAAATAAATATAAGGGTTCAGAAAAAATGTAGGCAGTCTGACTGCACTGGCTGGGCCACCGGCTGGAGGGGGCTTCAGCCTGTGGTCCAAGGGCCACAGAGGGCAAGGCTGCTGGCAGAGGGCTGAGTTTACCATTCCCCATCCCTGGTGAATTACTTTGGTCCTTCTGGTTTCCCTTACCGGTGATGGTGTGTCTCCAGCAGGTGTTGCTGTGCAAGGTGTTTGTTCTGCAGCAGCAGAGCGGAAGGGTCAGGCGGAGGGAGGCAGCCGGGAGAGGTGCTGCAGGAGGGGGGACACTCACAGGCAGCTGTGGGTGTGATCACTCCGTGTGTGAGTGCCTGGGGAAGGAGATGCATCCGCTCATCCCTGAGTGCGGTGTAGACACTTGCTCTTGGACAAGAAAGCAGTCCCTGTTTTTAAGGAAATAAACAAATCCGAAAGAACATCCTTTTGGAGTGCCCCCCCTCCTGCCTGCTCACATCCCCAAGGGACAACGAGGGCTTTGTAACTGCCCAGGACTCTCAGGAACCAAAACAACCTTGTATGAGCTCAGTGGCTGTAAATCAGCGGGCTCCACCGGGTGCTATTGCTAGGGTAAATTTAGTGCTGATTGCTTTGATCTGAAATGCTTTTTTTTTGTACCCTCTACAGAGATAGACACAAGGTCAGACTAATGGCTGATACATGAAAAACGTATGTGGCCTTTATTGATTTTGCAGTGATTAATGATTCAAAGGGAGGGCCGGTGATTCATGCACACACGAACGGTGCCTGGGAATGAGCAATGCCGACCGAGGTGGCCTTTTAATTCCAGCATCGAGCCTGCTTCCAGCTGCTAAGGGTACCAGTGCCGCTCTCATGGATGTCCTTGCACTGGGCACACACCCATTTGTATGCAGTGAGCTCTCGCAGACGCGTCTGAGTTCTGTTTGCCTTGCTTTCGCTGTCTGTTTTGGAAGGGGATCAAAAAACCTAAACTCTTACTGTAGTCTTGTTGACAAGTCCTCTTGAAGCTTTCCCGCTGCTGCCCCAGGTGGTCCAAGAAGAGAGTCCTGCAAAAGGGTACAGCACAGCGCCTTGCCCCGGCTCACGTCAGGAGGCGTCGTGGCAGGGTCCCTGCAGGAGGCATCCCCCGGGTTCAGCCCTTTGGTTACCAGCGTGTGATCTCTCAATAAAGGAGCTTCAAAGCTGTTTGCTGTGATTAGCCTTGCAGGCGATGGTTTTTGAAATGCTTTTCCACCCCTGCGAGCATGCGGGACTCCCCGGAGGCTGCCGAGCCATGGCCATGGGGCCATGAGGCTCTCCTCCCGCAGCCCACCCTGTGGACAGGGACTGCAACTCCCCGGTTCGCTCTGTGCCACAGATGCAGCTGGAAACTGCATGGGGAAGTCATCCTAATTTTGGAGGGGGAAATCAGGCCCTGCTTGAAGGCTCTGGGTGGTGGTTATGCAACTTTCCTATCTGGTATTTTAGAAAACTTCCCCCTCCTGGCTGTTTTAGCCTTGTGACTATGACTAAAGTCATCGTGTTGCCACCAAGGCTCCTTCTGCTGGGCTCACTGCTTTTACACTGGCTGTTCCTCTGTAGGACGAGAGGAAATGGCCTCAAGTTGTGCCAGGGGAGGTTTAGATTGGATATTAGGAAAAATTTCTTTGCTGAAAGGGTGGTGAAGCTTTGGAACAGGCTGCCCAGAGAGGTGGTTGAGTCACCATCCCTGGAGGAGTTCAAAAAACATGTAGACGTGGCACTTTGGGACATGGTTTAGTAGGCATGGAGGTGTTGGGGTGACAGTGGGACTAGGTGATCTTACAAGTCTTTTCCAACCTTACTGATTCTATGATTCTACGATTCTTGCTGAGCGGACCAGAGACCTGCTACATCTCTTAGGGCCTGAAAACTCACTGCAATTTGGGTTCCACTTGTTGCCAGCTTGACTGCTTTTTTTTTCCTCTCTCTTGCAGTTGCCAATGGCGAAAGGCAAAGACGTGTTCTCTTGTGGGCAGTGTCATGGAGGAGGTGATGCTTTGCTGTAAGAGCAATTGCTCGGTTACGGCAGTCACCCTCCTGGGGCCATGCGTCCATCACCCCCCCCAGGGTGGTGAGCGTGGAAGCACAGGCAGTGGTGGGGGGATGGGGAGCAAGGCGGGAGGGGGAAACACCACCACGGTGGGGGTTTCTTCAGCTTTGTTCCATGTGGCTGGATTTGGGGGGAGGAATTTCAGAGTTGGTGGCAATACCATGGCGGGGGGGAAGCAGATGTTGGGTAGCTCATCACCCAACTGCATGGCCAAGCGGGGCAACGAAGGATGATATATGGCGGTGCCGTACTCTGGTTCCCGAGGGAGCCTGGGTTCCTCTTTGCAATAGTCATTATATGGCAGCACAAACACGAATACAGGTGAAGGTCCACAGGTACAGGTTGAGTTCAGGCTGCGTGGATGCCAGCGCGCACAAACCCGTTCAGCCACACGCAGGGATGTGTAAGGCCATCTGCAGCTCGCTCAGCGGCGCTGGCTCCCAGCCCGTCTGTGGCGGGACCCGTAGAGATGTTTTGAACGTGCTGAGGAGACGAGGGAGCTGCGTACGTTGAACTAAGCCCATGTCCTCACGGTCCCCCAGCCTGAGCTCCGCAGCCCTCCCCCAGGCCCCCCCGGGCTGGCGGCACAGCCTGAGAGCACCTGGGCAGAAGTACCCCCGTCCCGAGCAGCCCCCAAGCTGCGGCAGAGTCAGGGCGCGCTGCCCAGCACGTCAGGGCACACCGCCCTAAGGTAAGGGTACGAGAGAATGTTCCGAGTGGCAAACCAACAGGAAAATGTCCACTCTACGAGTGGCTGCAGTGCAGTGCTCGTGCTCTTGCCCTTCGCTTTGCCTGCCCTTAGCACATGTGCTGACTGGCCCCACACACCCGATGCTGGCTCCGGGAGTGATTGGTGACAGTCCCGGCAGGGTCTCCGTCCCCATTCAGGAGCGGCTGAGGGCTGTCAGCTCCCTCCAAGGGACACTCTGGGGACAGGGCGTGTTGGCCCCAGTGCCACCCCACTGCCCGTGGCACGGCAGGAGAGGGCGGGAAGCATCGCAGGGCGTCACACGGAGAGACACTGTGTGCTCCCAAATTAGCTACCAGGCCAGGTTGGTTTTCCTGTTTACTCCCTAAGTGGAAAATAGGAAGAGAGTAAAAAAACCTCATCCCCTTGGCTATAAAAAGGTCTTGTTGTGTGGGCACAGGAGTTTTACTGTCTTTTCAATTTTCTTCCAGTCTAGCAGAGCCTTGGTGGCGCCAGGTGTGTGGCGTGGGCTGCAACAACAGTAATGCAAATAAAGAGGGATGCCGGGAATAGCAGCTCCTCTGTAGGAGAGATTTCCTCTCGGGCAGGGAACTGGGCCCATTCACCAATCTGCTGGAGAATAGCTGTATCGGGGTTTCGCAAAGCATGAGGGTCACAGAGGAGACATGCAGGGTTTGCGTCAGTTCTGTTGGGGACACAAAGCCCCCACCAGGTACACCTGGCACTGACCCGGCCGGGGTGCGAGGCAGCTGAGGGCCACTCACAGCTCCAAAGAGCGGGACAAAAGGCAAAGAAACCACATCATCCCTACGGTGTTTCATGGGCGGATTGCAATAAAAAGGTCGGCTGGGTGGGTTTCGCCAGCAGGAGCGAGGGGTCGGAACAGATAAGATACTGCCACGCCGGAAGACTGGCCAGCTGCGTTTCGGGTATACAGCATCAGGATGAGTTACTGGGATCCTAAACCCTGCAAGCCCAGAGAGATTGCTAAACCTTGTTTGCCTCATATTGTTTGTCCAAAAAGATACCGAGAGATGAACTCTTTCTTCCCTTCGTAATTGGCCATAATCTTATCTGAAGCCTCCAAAGTGTCCTAGAGACTCCTCAAGGAGATAACAACCAAACAAAGAAGTCCAAGAGCATTTATTTCTGAGGCTTGAGACTAGGGAATAGCAGAAGTTTCTTGGCCAGCTTTGGTCACCCTTATTTGTCACAAAGAGAAGGAAGGGACGCCCAGAGCTGCCAAGGTCTTGCTTAGGTAGCGACTGAGCCTCCTTGCTCCTCTGGATAACTGAAGCTGTTTTGAGGAGGAAAGTCTCAAAGTTGATTTAGCTAATAACTAGGAAAAAATACTGCATGAGAGCAATCTCAGGCCAGTATGGTTTAACCGTCTCCCACCAAAAGGTATTTTTGGTGTGTTTGTTGTGAGCCTGTGGATACCCTTCAGGCTAGAAGCTTTCTCACAGATTCGGTGGAGGTTTCAAGGTACCTTTTGTTCTGCATGGTTTGTGGCTTCTAACTTGCCAGAGGAGCCTCTAATAATCTCACCATGGACTTTGAAAAGTATGTGCAATTGTAAAAAAAGATCCCCCAAACATAGTATTTCCTTTAAAATTCAGTTCAGTGTCTGTGTGCCTGACTGGTCTCAGCTGGTCTTGCCATAAAAGATTTTACAGAATCTGTGGCTCTTTTTTGAGGTCTGTTTCTGCTGGTGCCACCTGTAGTTGTCCATTTGAAGCAGCTGAGTGTTATTTGTGATGTTGCCTCCACAGCACAAGGATTCCCTTGCGTGCTTACGGCCGTGTGGGCTCGCTGGCAAGCGGGGATGTCGCACGAGGGCTGGTGATCCGCAGCAGACCTGGTGGGTCACAGGTGGCTTTGTGCACACTGCATGTCTCACAGCAGCAGAGAAGCTCCTGTGCTGTGCACCCCTTCCCATTGCTGAAGCTCTCTGCCGGGGAGGTGTTGTGGACACCAGAATGGGACGCACCATCCCAGCAGCACTCGTACTGGGCCCTACTGGGGGTTTTCCCACTCAGGGGTCTTTGCTCATAAATTGAATGAGCCCTGTTAGTTCCATGCGGGTCCATCATGCCCCTCCCCAGGGCTGGTCCAACCGCCACGTCCCGTCCCTGAGTCTGTCTTAGCTTTACCTGTGATTTTTATATTGTCCATAGCAAAACATTTACTGCATGTCCAGTGAGCCCAGCTCTGGAGCCGGGACCTGGGTTCTGTGTTAATTATGGTAGTTTCGTCCAGGTCATTGATTAAAAATGTGAAATTTCAAAGAGGCAAGAAAAAAATTCTTCTCTGACAAAGTGTCTACTTGATGCTGGTTCACAACTTAGAATTGTTTTTCAGACCTATGAGTTGGCCAGGTTTTGCCACAGTTATTATGTGCTATATTACCTTTAGCATTATTCTAGTTCTCAGTCAAAACGCAGTACCAAGTAAGAGGTGTACCAAATGTAAGCATCCTGTATCAGCAACACAGCAAGTTACTGTGACCAGATCTGTTTTCTGCAAACCTTTCTTGATTAGCAGAAATAAACTATTTAAGGGAGGGGAACTGAATCAATCAGCGCTTGCCTGGGCTCTGGGTCATGGTGACTTGCCTCTAGCATTGTCCTGTTTACTCTTTCAAAATAGTGGCATCTTGGGTTTCTTTCAGATGAGTCCCTCAGCAGCTGGAGCGAGGGCAGGACACACGGCCACCCCTTGTGCCAGTGCAGATGTCCTCAATTAGTCCAGGTACAATGCGTATTTTAGGAGCGAAGAAAGTGGATGCGAAGGATACTTCAATGTCGGGTTCTTCTGAGCAAAGCAAACTAACGGGAAAATGAGCAGTTCTCTACCCTGCTGTAATGGTGTTATTAATACAAATCAGTACACAGGCAGTAAGGACACTCTGTCAAAGCAAATTGATTTTTTTTCTACTGTTCTGCTCACCCGCTGCAAGCCTTTGGGCAGCCGCTAGCGAGGCTCTTCCCCAGCTAGCGAGCATGCCCTTTGCTTTGCTGTGCTCAGCCCCGTGCTCCTCTGGGGCTCATTGCCCTCGGCTGGCCTGGCTGTGGGGTTTTACCTGCCGCCGAGCCGCAGCCGTGCCCATACCGCAGGGCACCTCTGAGGCAGCACTGCCGAAACCCAGGTGCAGGCCCCAGAGGAAGCAAGGCAGCCGCAGGAGGTGGCTGTCGGCTGGGCGCAGGCGGCAGGGCTTGCTTTGTGCTGCAGGGGACAGGCATGGGGGAGTTAAAGCCCTTAGCCTGACTCTGCTAAAAACCCGTGTTGCATGGTTTGTGTTGCACTGGCTGCCCCAGTTCGCCTGGGGTTTACCACACATTTTCATCGTGCTTGCAAAATGCTGTTATCACAAATTGCAAAAACCAACCTCGTCCTCATCTGATCAGATCAAAACCAGCATAGCTCTGCATAATGTTTCCAGCGTGTCCGGTCTGCTGAGTGCTCCTCTGGGGCACACGGTTATTGCTCACAGATACTTTAGTTTGCTGCTTTGGGATTTTTTTTTTTTTCATTGCAGACTCCTTGTCCTTGGCCTGTGAAAGCAGTTGGTAACCATTGCAGCCAGGGTACTCGCTGCCTTAGCTACTGGCCATGACACGACTTTTTGCTGAGGGCTGATGTGGCCTTTCCGTATGCAAATGGGCTGCAGTAAAGCTGAGGATGTCAGGGAGCCTGTGATGGGCTGCTCTGGAGCAGAGGGTCCGGGCTGCCACCAAAGCCCTGCTGAGCAGAGGGACGGCTGGAGCTGGCTGTGAAGCCCAACACAGCCTCTCCACTCCCTGTCCCATTGGGCAAGCAGCACCCCCTCGGGGTCACCCTGTCCCCCTGGGGTGAGGCGAGCCACTATCTCCCCACTGCCAGCACCTGTGTTTCATCCTGATAGCGCCTTCCATCCCAATAGCTCCTTCCGTCCCGATAGCTCCTTCTGTCCCAGCCCTTGTCTCTGCCATGGGACAACAGTGCGGATGAATGAGCAGGTCCAGCAGGCAGGCAGTCTGGGAGGCTCTGGGTATTTCCCAGGAGCAAAGCTGCTGGTTAAGTAATATGTTTAATAATTATTACAAGTCCTGGAGGCTATTTAACCTGCCTGGAGGATGTGACCTGGAGGCACCGCACAGCTTACCAGTACCAGTCCCCACAACAGACCACTTTTTTGTGCGGCTGGGGTGGTGGGTGGCACGTGCAAAATGTTGGGGAGCACTGCAGATTTCTTTCAGTAGAGCTTACCATGCATTTTTGGCTGTAAGTGAGCCAAGCCAGAGCTCAGTCCCTTCCAGCACCCGCAGCCCTCCTGGGTGAGCTGCCAGACGGCTGGGCAACAGGTTGGTGCTGAGGAGAGGAAAGCCCAGGTAACATGCACAAGAAATTAGGGCTTTCACAAGACGCTGTAATGAGTTGCAGCCCCAAGTTACAGCCGTACTCTGCCTACGCCCACAGCATGCTGCAGGGACAGAGTTACACAGATCACTCCCACCGCCACTGCAATGGCAGAGCAACTGTGCTGAGGGCCAGCGCGGGGCCAGCGCTGCAGGCACACAGGGCCACAGCTCCCTGCCTTCAAATGCCATGTCATATGCTGGGATCATATGGTGCATCTTGCACCAGTAATCAAGTGACTCTGAAAATCAGGACATGAAAGTGCTTTGGCAAAGCCAAAAGCAAAACGTAAGGAAAAAAATTTCCCCTCTCCTTACTCCATGAAAGTTCAATATTGCACAGATGATCTGAAATTTTTTGAAGTGCTAAAGGCTGACTGTGGGGCATAAGTGTTTTACATTGGGGACAGGGATCTTCTGCTTCTAAAATAGATGAGACACTTCACAGGGGAGTCTTTAGACTTTCCAGACAAGAGATATTGGCAGAAACCCGATATTGTTGGAGGCTGGCTGTAGGAAATGCAATTGCTAATGGCTACTCTTGATGTTCTGCTGCGCTTTGTACTTAAAAGTATGCATTTTATCATGAAGGGTGAAGGGAAGGTGAACTTTAAAGGCTTACCTTGCTGTAGCAGGAGGCCTCCAGGTGGATGTCCAGCCTGACTCCAGCCCAGCTCACAGCACTGGGCAGAGGCTGGGGTGGTCCCACCCCCTCCCAAATTCTTAGTTTTTCACCTTTTCCTTTTGGCAGGTTCAAAGGTCTTCTTATCCACTTGCAGGGAGTTAATTTTCCAAAGGCCTTTAGTGCTTTGCCTGGGTGCCTTTGGCAGTATCTGTGCAGGCATGACAGGCTGGCATTTCTGCTTTGTGGAGCCCACCTGGGTTTGCAAGCGCTGGTCTCGGCAAAGCCAGGCTTCACCCCGCTGCCTGAGCCGGGGTTTGCAGTAGCTGGGGTGTCTGAGCTTCTCGACTCTGTGTGTGGATACAGACACCACACAGGGCAGGAACAAACCCTGCCCTGACACAATTAGTGTTTCTAAATAAACACCGGGCTAATCGTGGAGGCTCATATTTCCATTCCCACCTGTCACCTATGTCAGCTCACTTCTCGGCGACACCAGGGAATAACTAAATGAGGAGAGTATTTGGTCTGGTATTACCCGGCCAGCCGAAGCCGCAGGTGAGGGATGGCATTACAAGGCTTTAAACAGCTCCGCTCTTGGCGGAGGTGCCTGGGTGAGGGTGGGAACCGGCCTCTCGGGATCGGGCTCCCCAGCAGTACGGCTTCCTGCCTCCCTCCCTCCATCCTTGCCTCCCTCCATCCTTGCCTCCCTCCATCCTGCCTTCCTGCATCCCCGCCTTCCTCCATCCCCGCCTCCCTCCATCCTTGCCTCCCTCCATCCCCGCCTTCCTCCCTCCCTCCATCCCCGCCTCCCTCCATCCTTGCCTCCCTCCGTCCCCGCCTTCCTCCCTCCTTCCCTCCATCCCCGCCTCCTTCCCTCCATCCCCGCCTTCCTCCCGTCCTCCCTCTCTCCATCCCCGCCTTCCTCCCTCCCTCCCTCCCCGCCTCCTTCCCTCCCTCCCTGCGGCCGGGGCTGTTGCAGGGCTCCGGCCCCCCGCGGCGGCTGCGGGGGCTGCATCGGGGTGAGGGCGGGAGCCAGGTCCCGCGGTCCGCTTTTGCTGGAGGTGCGATGCATAGCATGCACTGTGTAGGAACAACTTCTACAGACATACGCACATCATTTATATGGATATACACACACATATGTTTATGTGTGTAGATGTAGATAAACACGTGTATATGTATATAAATTCTATACATGTACATGCATCTCTACACATAAATTATGCATAGATGTGTGTGTATACACACAAATATGTGTATATGTATATAAATTCTGTACATATACATGCATCTCTACACATAAATATATGCATAGATGTGTGTATGCACACAAATATGTGTATATGTATATAAATTCTATACGTATACATGCATCTCTACACGTAGATATATACATAGGTGTGTGTGTATACACCCATAAATATGTGTATACGTATGCAAATTCTATACATATGCATGCATCTCTACACATAAATATATACATAGAGGTGTGTGTATACACCCCTAAATATGTGTATATGTATGCAAATGCTATACATATGCATGCACCTACACACATATATACATGTATGTGTGTACATACAGACATGTGTGTACATACATGCGTGTATAGGTGTACGACGCACATAACGCGCCTATGCATTCAGTTTGCATACGCATGCCTATGCGTACAATTTCATACACGTTCAAAAATCGCAGCACTCAGGCCTTAAAGCCGGGCGTGCCCGGGGGCGGTGCGGGCCGCGGGGCTGCCGCTGCCCCGCCGCAGCAGGCGGGGCCGGGCAGGGGCGCGGGGCCGGGCAGGGGCGCGGGGCCGGGCAGGGGCGCGGTGCGGCCGCGCCCGGCGGGGGTCACTGTTCGCTCACAGACGCTGCAGGGCCGTGCGGCCGCCCGGGCTGCGGGCGGAGCTGCAGCTTCTCCTCCTCTGCAGCAGGAAGAAACTCCGCGTTGAAGGGGCTGGCGAGCGGAGAGAGGAGCGGCCGAGGGCCGGGCCACCCGCAGCCAGGCGGGGTACGTGGCCGTCGTTCGGCCGGTTGCGGGGGAGAACGTCAAAACCCGCGGACAGCCTGGCCAAGGGGATACGCTTGCGTCGTGGCGACAGGACACGGTGCGCTGTAGAAAAGGCCTGAGGAGAACGGGAAGCAGATACAGATGCCTAATGCAACAATCTCAATTTATGCAAGTGTTTTCTCAACCCTACAGCTGCTACCCTTCTTGTTTAGGTTGCTCCGCAGTGAAATCTAGATTTGTTGAGGAAGTAACAGGATGGGCATGATGCCAGGTCAGGTATGGCTTTTAAGAGATTAACACTTAAAATCTTACATGATTCAGCTTTAAACTACATAACGGAGAAGTGGGAAGAAAATACCTGCCTGTGGAGAAGTACACAATTTTCAAATTTATCCCTTTTAGAAATGAGTTTTCACACACACACATCTCGCATCCCATTAGAGTTGCTCTGCTTATACTTTCATACCAGATAATATCCTAATAGCTTGTAAAATTGAAGTCATTTGGGAAATATTTGCTGTGCCTGGGAGGACTGAGAGGCAAAAGAACCAGAGGTAAAGCAGGGGGTGTCCTGGCTTGGACTGGGACCCGCACGCCACGGCCACAGCCTGGCAGCAAGCTGGTGCAGAGCGGCGTTAGACTGGAGCAGCCTGGTGGGGTGGGTATGGGCATGGCCACGCAGCCTGGAGTGGGGATTGCAGAGCTGCCCCTTGCTCACCTCCTCCCAGGCTTGAGTTTCGGGCTGACCAAGGCAGGGCACCCTCCACCTGTGTCTGAATGGTTCACAGGGTGAGGGTTTAGGTTGGTTTGGGTGAGCAGCTGCAGGCTGATGAGAGTGCTGCCTTGCCAAAAAATTGTAATAAATGATTGAGTTTGATCTCAGCTGAACTGAAACAAGCTAAAAAAAACCCAACCCCACATAGCACAGTGCAGCAGCCATGGATTTACACCTGCTGCTGATTTCACAGCACTGTACGAGCGTGGAAAAGCTGCTTGAGCTCCCGTGTGTGCTGAAGCACAGGGGCTGCCGTGGATGTGCGGGGCTACAGCATCACCCCCCATTAGCGAAATCCCCCGCCAAACACAAACCCTCCCCGTCACTTCAGCTAACACTCTCCTCCTGAGAAACAGCTAATCTTTGCATGCCTCGGCCTTTCCCAACACATCCTGGTTCACAAGTTCAGCGGCTTCAAAGTTGCATCTGATCATTAACCCTGAAAGATCAGAGATTACTGAAGAGTTTAAACTGTGTGTTTGAGATGGCTGAGAGGCACGAAGTTCAGGCACAAATCTGTGCCCAAATCCCAAAGTTCAAGAGGCAGATTCAGACCGAGGGTTTCGGTTCAGCTGTGCGATGCCTGAGCATTGTGTAGGTTTGTGTCTTCATTTCTTTTTAAAGCTGCTTTCATGCAGCCACTATTTCAAAAGTGATCATGAGTTTTGGGTGCTTCTGGCCTTGCAGTCTGTGATGAGCGTGGCCGGGCTTACAGCTCCCGGGGACTTCAGCCGGAGAGATGAGAGAGTCCAAGTAAAAGCCCTGCAAGTCACAGTTCTTCATTTATGCCAGAGACTTTGCTAGAAAATGACTCTTTCCTTGTGCATTTTCTCTGTCACTTTTATTCCTGATAAGATAGGTACAGAAGAAAGTGCTGTTTGTGACCATGTTATACATAAAAACAACAGAAGACAGAAGTTCCATCTATCGTGGGTAGTTTTCAGTTTGTTGTTATTTCCATAAGAAAGCTTTTGGTGTCACAGCACCACAGGGAAACTTAGGTTGGAAGATGCCTCCCAAGGCCATCTGTCCCTCCCTCTTGCTCAGTGTGGGTCCAGCTCCATCGGGCTGCTCAGCGGCCAATGAGCCCCTCGAGCCTGAACAGTGTGAACCACAGTGTGAACCACGGCACTGCGGCAGCGATTTCGGAAGGATCCGAACGAGTGCCGAGTAGCAAAGACATTGGTATTCTCCTTGATGGGATTTAATCTTAATGCAACTCATTAGTCTTCATGGTGGAAGACTGATGGTGCCAAAGGATTAATTTAAATCTAAATTCCTTAGGTATCGCCTCAAAGAACGGGAGGTGAAGGTCACGTAGCAAAGGAGGCCCATGAATACAACCCCGTCTGTAAGCCAGCTCCTGCTGCTGGGAGAGGTCCAGCCCCAGATGCCCCCAGGGCAAAGCTGGTAAAGGGCCAAACCCTTCGAGCCCTGCGGGTGCTGATGCTCCTGGGAGTCAGTAAGGGAGTGGAGCCCTCATCTCACCCTTCAGGAGAAACTACCAAATCAGCCAGCATCAAGCACAAGCTGAGGGTGTTGCTGTTTTCGTTTTTCAGCTGTTTAAATTGCTGCTACTCAGCGAACTCGGATCAGCGGATAAGGCTGGAGTCCTGCAGCGCAGGTGCTCTGTTAGGAGCTGATGGAAACGCAAGCTGAGCTGGTCAAGGGCAAGCGGTGCCATTTGGCGAGCAAGAGACCATCTCGTCTGCAAATGGAGGGACCATCTCCCGCGTGCTTTGTGCCTGAGCTGGGGATGCGGGGACTGACCCTGGCCAGCGCCCGGACGGCAGCAGAGCACGAGCGCGTGGTGGCCAGCCTCTCACCACACCACATACAAAGCACAAGGGCGTAGCTCCGTTTCATTTTTTGTCTTTCAGCTCCTAAAATTGTCCCACATTGCCTGAGTGGGCCGGCATGTTTTCAGCACTGAAAACCATATGTTGCCAAATTTCCAGTGGTTGTTCTTGGTGCCTTATGCTGTTACTTTAACAGAAGTATGCATGCCATGCCTCTTGCAAAAACAGATAGGATTTACTCCCTTAACAAGGGTCAGCTCTGTTTTCAGCTGCCTTCCTCTCCACAGAGATGTCTATCTAGCCCAGAAATGTTGCTGTCAGCTTTCCATGAGCATGAATCCATAGCAACACACAGACCTCTCCCAGCCACTTGCTACCTGGCCACCAAGCAGCTGCTCGGTTTGTGCCTGCAAAAACACTCACCTGAATATTTTTGCCAGTAAAAGGATATCTTTTTTTGATATGCAGTTTTAGACATTAAAGCCAGAGTTTAGTCACCAGCTCTGCGGCTTCCTACCCGGCTGCAAGCGCAGTACTGCAAAGGCTGGGAGCAAATCTCTCCTGTGCTGTTCAGACAAACCCCTCTGACATCGGCAGGGAGGTAGGCAGGCAGCGCAGCTCTGATGGCACTAGTGCATGCAGGGGTGGGATGACAACTTCTGACTCCAGCTCCGCAGAGTTTTTCCCCATCTCAGTTTCATAAATACTTGATGCAGGCTGTTAACAGAAGCCCTCAAACCAGTCCTACAGCTGCCACTGCAAGCTACGGTCCCTCCAGCACCCTGCCTTTCTGCAGCAAATACATAGCATTTTTTTTTTTAGTTCAGGGTTATGGAATAGAAAGAAAGCTGGGAAGGAGCACAGCATTAAAAATAAGCTAATATAGCACAGCACGAAAAGCGCGTGAAGTAACTTGAGCTGTCGCCCAGCAGTGCTCACACAGGGACCAAAGTAAGGCCTCTAGCAGAGTCTCCGAGATGTCCGAAGAAGTGGTACCAACCCACGCGGACCGAGGCTTGCCGAGGGCTGCTGCCAGGAGCTGCTGCTTAAGCTGGCTTAAGTTTTAATGAGTGTGGCTCATAGTTTTACGTACGTCTTCATGCTGAGTGCCCTATCACCCAGCTTCGAACCAGGAAAAATAAACAAAATCCTTCTAGCAGTTTTCTTAGCATTTTTTTTCGTACTTACTGGAAAAATAAAGTGGCACATTAATAACCATCTTCTCAGAAATATAGCAAAACAGTATAAGGGGAAGAGGTGGTATTTTAGTGACAGCTTAGTTTTTGTGGGCCAATCACTGCAACCAAAATTTAGTTTCCTGAATGAATTGTAAGCACAAAGCCCAGTACGGAAAGAGCTTGCTACATGTTTGCAAGCACAACAGTTCAGGTTGCCTTTTTACCTTATTTTGAAAGCCCCGGAGAAAAGTGACACCTACCTCTGGAAGAGAGACCAGGTATGTACTGCCGTATACTGGGATGCTAAACAGGCGTGGCTGTGAAGTGGGAAATATACTGTATTCCCTTGATTTGGCAGGGCAGACATGGCCACTATCACCCCGTGGGGCTCTGCAGCACCTCACCCAAGCACCGTGCTGAAAACACAGTGGCTTCTGCCTGCGTTCACACGAGCTGGAAGCTTGGGAGAAAAGTGCCATTAGTGCAAATGCAGGCTGATGTTGAACCAAGGTACTGGGAATCACTGTCCATTGCGAGGGCCCAGGGTTCAGCGTCGCCGCTGAACGCCTGCAAGAACGAGCACGGGCACTGCAAGAGCCGCGTGCCACTGCCGCGTCGCCTGCTCACGGGCGGCAAGTGCTCTGCACAAGGTGAGCTTCACTTCGTGTGTGTGTGTGTGTAGGCACAAACACGTATATGCGTAGGTATATATACACATGTACATATACGATATATAGGTATATATCTATATATGTGTGTTACACACATATATATGTATATAGACACCTTGTATATGTCTATATTTTATATACATACACATGTATACGTAGACATTATATACGTATGTATATCTACACATATATGTGTATGTGTATATATACACATATTCTACATATTATTCTATATACACATATAGAATAGATTCTATATACACATACATGTATATGTATACATAAACATACACATAGACACGTTATATATGTATGTATTTTTAATACACATACTTACACATATATGTATGTATAGACCTTATGCATGTATGTATCTACACATATACATATATAACGTCTATATACGTATATGTGTATGTTATATATTTAATACACATATATATGTATGTGTGTATATATAATATAAAGTTCTATTACATATACTATAATGCTATCTTATATATAGGTGTATATAATGTTATATATTATATATGTAATATAACTTTTTTTGTCGTTGAGATCGAACAGTCCCTAAGGAGCCTCAGGAGATGTAACTGGTGCGCAGCCCTCTCTGCAGCTGTGGGGGTTTTATCACGTTCTTCAGCCCCCTCACGTTTGGCAGCAGGGCCGCAGTGCCTGACTGACTGCCCCAGCGAGTGGGACCTGGCAGAGCCCTCCGTTGAACCAGCAATGCCAGCACCAAGCATTTAGACCAAGGGTCGTCTTTTCTTCATGCTTTGCTGCCTTACCTGGGAGCCAGCGCTTCACTGTACGAAGAGCAAAGTGAGTTTTCCTCCTGACTTGCTTTTGGCATATTATCTGGCATTTGGGGAGGACAGAAAGTTTTGCTGTGGCCCTAATTATACACAGGAGTGTATTATTTATTTCTGCCATTATAACTCTCTACCTTGGTTGCACTGGGAATTTTTCAATACTAATATAGAGGTATTATAACTTGAAGGTGGTTCCAGTCCCATTATCATAGCAGTGGCTTACACTGCTCTATCTTCCGTCCCCCCATGAAGGAACAGTCTCCATGCGCTCAGCGCCATGTTCATGACAGCCTGTGGCCTTGCCCACGCCAGCAGCGTCCGACCTGTCTGTGCGCTAAACCAGGGGAAAGCGGGAGGAAAGAGACAATTTGCTGAGCTCCCCATAGCAAACTGCCATGGAGACCATAGATATTTCTTGGCTGCACCCAGGCAGCCATGCTGGCAAGGAGAGGTTTCATTCTGGGGCATACAGGAGGACTTGCCCTCCCTCTCTGAGCTGGTGCCGCCCGCGTGCTCTGGCTCCACTGCGTGCTGTATGTCCCCCCTCGCTGTGATACACAGCGTCCCTTCCCTGGGACACTGCCGACTCGCCCTCCCTGGGCCACTGGGAGAAAGGCTAGGGCACCCACCCCTCGCGGAAAGCATAGCCTCAGCCCCATCTATAGCCCTCTCCAGGAGACTAAGGCGCACTAAGCCTCTTTCTGTAAGCTAAGGATGGACGAGAAGCTGTGCTGTGGAGGACTAGAATTGGACTGGCAAGTTCCACCAGTGGATTGCATCCTGACGCTGCTGCAGGCAGCTGGGCAGAGGCTCAGCTTTAGCTTTAAGGAGCCTTCGGGGCTACACTCTTCACCCCACTGCCCCAGGGCTGCCGGCACCTCCAACGGCAGGGATGCACCGGTGCCTCAGCAATGACAGTTCATATCGGGAAGTAAATGCCCAAAAGCCAGTGCCAGGCTGTGAAACTCAAACCACAGAGACAAAAACTGATAAAAGGGTAAAGTAAAATCAGAGCTTAAGCATATTGTGTCAAGGTTGTTCGACTACAAATGTCTGTGGACACCTCTGGAAGCTGCAAAACACATCATACCTCCTCCCCGGAGAGGAGAGGAGAGGAAAGAGGAGAGGAGAGGAAAGAGGAGAGGAGAAGAGAGGAGAGGAGAGGAGAGGAGAGGAGAGGAGAGAGGAGGGGAGGAGGGAGGGGAGGGAGGGGAGGAGGGAGGGGAGGGAGGGGAGGGGAGGAGAGGAGAGAGAGGAGAGGAGAGGAGAGGAGAGGAGAGGAGAGGAGAGGAGAGGAGAGGAGAGGAGAAGAGAGGAGAGGAGAGGAGAGGGGAGGAGAGGAGAGGAGAGGAGAGGAGAGGAGAGGAGAGGAGAGGAGAGGAGAGGAGAGGAGAGGAGAGGAGAGGAGAGGAGAGGAGAGGAGAGGAGAGGAGAGGAGAGGAGAGGAGAGGAGAGGAGAGGAGAGGAGAGGAGGACCTGCCATGGCAGCAGGCCTGCTCCAAAATGCTGCATCGCCATGACCACATTATCAGTGTCCTGAGCAAAAGGCAATCTCCAGAGCTCACACTGCTATGCTGTTCTTCACACAACCATACCTTACATAGACACAGTTAAGCTCTCAAAAGCCTTCCATGTACTTCTGACAGCCATTAATTGAAATATAAAAAGCTGCTGCACCCCAGCTACATTGCTGCATCTGAAGCTGAGGCTCGAGCACAGCCTCCACGGCAGGGCTGCTAGGGTGGTCTCAGTGCTGGGAGGCATAAAACACTCTGTGACCACTTTGTGGGTCTATTTTCTGTTTTGTTTTTTGCTTTTTATCTGTGTATGACTTTTTATTTAATAACATTTGGGGGTCAGAAGCACTTGTACTACAGATGACTATTGATTTCCAAAAGGGAAGTGACTGATGAATCGCTGCAGGTCCAGCTCTAGAAGATGCCCAAGTGCTGCTTGACCCAGCATTCTCCACATGCCTGCAGGGAGTGGCTCCCCCAGCAGAAGCAAGGGCAGCGGAGACAAAGGTGAATGGCTCATTTCCCCCGTAATGCACCACAGAAACAGGCTTTTATGAAAAATAGAGCACAGACCAAGACGGAAGGGGTGACGGTCATTTTCAAAGGTCACACATACCGTTTCTTTATGGCAAGTTTGCCTTCTGTGACTGACAAAAGCAGGACGGATCAAGCGTCTTCCAACAAACCTGGATTAAAAATGAAGTCTTGTTACTTGGAGAACTGACAGTCGCACCAGAAATAATAGAGGCTGCTGACAGTTCTGGCTTCACAATAAAAAGCATCTTCCCACGTTGTCAAAAGAGCTTCTCCGGTATGGGCATAAATAAGGCATTATTTGAATGGAAATGTTAATGGCAAAGAGATATAAATCATATTGGGCTGTTGTAAAAATACACTGTAGCTGAAAAATGCATTATTGTTTCTCATATATATGAAAATATATGTGTGTGTATAAACAAGATATGCATATCTATTAATATCTTTAAATATTTATGTATAATTCTATGCATGAGTTGTACACATGTTGGTAGCTAAAAATACTTAGTAATCAGTCCTTCCCCTAAGAGCAAATGGTTGGTGTGATGCACTGAAGGCTGTTGTGCAAGATTTGACTAAGTATCTTTCCCATACATAAAGGTTGTAATGTAGCAACCGTTGTTTTCCGCTCAGAAGACACTATTTCCAAGGTAATTGTTACTAGCCTTATTAGTGGCCGCTGTCATGGCTCCTGATGCACTACTGAGCCGAACGAGAAGCACAGCGGCTTTGATCAACCACAATCTTGATGAAGCTGGCCATGGAGAAGAGGCATTGCAAACGAGGACTGAGCCTTTGATGGCATGCTCTGCGGTGAAGGAGACATTTAGCTTAAGAGCCTGAAGTGTTCCGACGGGCTCGCTGTGGCAGCAGGCTGCGCCTGGCTGCTGACTGGGCTTGCGGCCACAGCTCAGGAAGAGCCTGCAGCCTGAGGCCATGCTGCAAACCCTGAGCTGGAGGCAGTTGGCTCTTTTACTATGTCATATGTATATGTAAATTTATACATACACATATATACACACACACATATAGGCACACACATCCCTGTGTGCATGTCGGGATGAAGGAGAATTGCAGCTCTCAATGTTCAAAACAACTTTCTTTGCCTAAAGGACCAAAGCAGTTGACCCCAAGGGACAGTATCTGCAGCATCCAGCTGCTGAGTCTGGACGATCACCACTACCATGGCACTGCTGCTAGAAACTGGGGGTGTCCCCACCACCCCGGGTGCCGCCACTAACAGGAACACCATGGGAGTATCCTGTGATCGCTGCTGCGAGTGAATCCCCTGGCAGGGAGAAGGAAGGGAGTTAAACATGAGAAGTACCAACCCAAGTATGTCTCGTCCAGCAGGCACTGTCCCCGGAGGGGCACTGGCTGCTGGGCTGGGGACAGGACGGGGATTGGCCTGTGACCACAGATGCCAGTGCAGTCCCAAGCCCGCACCCTGGCTGGCTGGCACCCAAACTGGGCATTGCCAGCACCGTGCATGCTCCCCCCGCCGCCGGGCTCGTGGCTGATGGAGGTGTCAGGTACAATGCCAATATAGGGTTATATAAACGTAAAAGCATTTTATATAAGCCTATTTTATCTGCAAATCATTTCTATTTAGAACACCTATTTCTACTGGAAACACTAAAACCATATTACATAAGAGCTTGTTTAAATCCTTTGGCTTAAGGTTTGGGCAGGGGGAGGGGTTGGTTCAGGCATGGTGCATTCAGGCTGCATTTTATAATCAGAGCCTCAACGCGCAGCCGAAAGCTGGTCCTGAAATCCTTTTTGCTTTCACTCCACCCTGCCCTGACAATAGCATAATACTTTGCTGGAGGGAAATTTTCCTTTCCCTCTGTGCTGCCTTCATGTTTGGAAATTTTAATGTGTAATGCTCTGGATGTGTTGCCAACATAGCAGAGACAGCAGCTCAGCACTGCCCAGCCAGCCTCCTAAAGTCCAGGCTGTTACAGCAGGCAGGAACACTACTGACATCATCCGAGTGCCTGTGGTGTCATTCTCAGAAATTAAAAAAAAAGCATTAACTGGAACTGACTATTTAGCAATATAAAATGACTTACCCCGGCATTCATGCAACAATATTTTCTAATGAATGATTCCCCAAGCCCTCCCCTGAGAGGAAGGCAGGAAAGATGGTGACGATGGCCATAAAACACATGTACAACTGCATCGGAGGCAGTTGAACCACTTTGGAGGCAGGGCCACGTGACTGCAGAAGTCAGCCCCAGGGTCAGCTCATGCTGCTCTGCCACGGCTGTGAAAAGGTTTGTTTCCCGTCATAGGCGAGAACAAACTGCTTTACTACAGCGTTGGGATAAGACTGCACCGCACCGCATTGTTGGGCCATGGATGCACACGGGTTCTGTATGTCACAGCTTCACCACAGCCTTACAGCGCGGCTCTCAGGGAGAGGCAGTTGCTGCCCGCACAGGCAGAGGTGCTGCGGTGGCCACCGCCAGCAGCGCGTGGTGGGCTCCAGCACTGCCGTGGCAAACGAGTCCTTAAGCAGTGATTGGATGTGAGATTTCTCCCGGTGTGAGAAACTCCAAAAACAGAGGAGTGGAAGATCCTGCTTCGCAGTGATGATGCCGTCCCTGAGACCTCCCTGTTGGCCCAAGTCATGAATGCTACCATGGTAAACAGCACAACTTCAGTAGTAACAGGCTTAACTGAACTTCCCTCCCTTCCATTCAGTCTGGACCAAACCATATGTCTCTTTTTTCCCCCTCCACGTTGCCTCTGAAAGCAAGGGCAGGAATCACTCCTCAGCCAAGGGGAAGGGTGGGAGCAGCAGCTGTGTGCAGCAGAGCCCCGGGCAGAGGCACAGAAGTGCCACAAGGAAAACAGAAAGCAGCCTTGGTAAACACCATCAAGACAGTACCGAGTCACTTGGTTGGGGCAGCCAGCCGTGCATCCCGGGTTCGCGCTCCCCGACACACCTCTTTGACTTCAGCTGGGCAAGGGAACCCTGACGGTAAGAGCCTGGGGAGGAGGGGCGGGTGGGATTTCCCGCAGGTCTCCTGGGGGTTGCTGAGCAGCTCTGAGAGCCTGGGCAGAGACCTGGCCACCGCCGCGCCCTCCGGCATCGCCCCCATGGCTGGCACGGCATGCACCGAGGGCACCGTCCACCCCGAAGCCAGGCACTGCCCCAGCCTCGCAGCACGTGTCCCAGCGAGCCCCGCTCGTTTGCCGCTGCAAAGGCCAGCCAGCGAACCCCAGCGCAGCCCAGCATCCTCACGCGCCTTTGCAAGGCAGCATGGCCAGAACGCTGTCTCCAGGTGGGATGTGCTACCTCCGACAAATGACAGCGCTCCCTGGCACCGGCACACTTTGCTCTCCGAGAGGAGCAGTGCTGAGCTCTCCCACCGCTTTCTCATTTGGACACTACCTTTAATCACCATCACTGCTCCAGTTCTCCCTGCAACTGCTCCATATTCAGATGACATGGTTCATTAGTTTCTATAAATTGCCAGGACATTGCATAGATTTCAGGGACAAAGTAAGAGCTAAAGCTGTAAATTACTTTTTCTCCTTACCTTAAGAATTCTTGCAAGGTGGCTCAAACTCCAGCACCTGGTGGAGCCCAGCTTGTCCCACCCAGCCAGCACCCTGCTCCGGCAGGGTGAGGCTTAACCGCTCCATCTTCCATTTTCCCTGCTGTAAAGTGGAAAAGACAACACACAAATTTCTTAGGGGTGCAGGAGGAAAGCTATTAACATCTGAGCATGCTGCAAAGCCTTCTGAGACTTTCTTTCCCTCACCAGCAAGTGAAGGTTGCTTAAACTGTTTGAAAATGATCTCATTCCCAAATTTCTGTGAGCTCAGCCGGGTGGGCGATGGGGCTGGGGAGGTGCGCGGCAGTGAGATGGCAACGGGGTGCCCTGACACCCAGAGGCAACATGCCCCGCTGGCAGATTACCCAAGGGCGTGAGCACTGGGGTCTCCAACTTGGTTTTTACAGCAGCTTCACGAGTATTTTAAGGAGAAGGCGGGGAAGGACCAAGGCGGTCTGCCACTGACGTGCTCCCATTCTGTCCTTGCTGGCGGTGCGCAGGGTGCCTGTGCTGGGGAGCCGGTGCTTCCCCAGCCCCGGGCTGCCCAAGCCCTCCTGGCTGCTGGGCCACCACGGTCCCAGGGGACGGGGGCCCGGTGCCAGGTGGCTACCCTGCCTGCCTGCCCAGCTCCCCGCTGCTGCACATCGCCACCGCTCAAATAGCTTAAGCAAATTCTTCTCATACTTCACTTGAGCCAGACGCTGTAAATTGGATTAAAGTGGTGCCTGGAGAGATTTCTAGAGCCAAATATTTAAAAATAACATGAATTTGAACTGTTTTCTGGGCTGCCACAGGGGTGCCCGCACCTCCCCCCGGTGTGCTGGGGGCTCCCCAGCTCTGGCTCTGTGGGTTTGAAGCCGGCTCTCGTGTGACACTGCCTGCAGATGCCAAAATTCATGTCAAATCCTGCAACAGTGAAGAAGTTCAGCTTAAAAATGTATCTTCTCTTTTCTGCTTGGCAAAAAATTGTACTAGGGCTGATTGTTAAAGGAACTGGGCATCCTCCTGCTCTGGGGAACTGCCTGAGCTCCCAGGGCAGGCAGGACGCTAACTCCAGCTACTTTCACTTTCACTTTAAGTAGTCCATCACCTTCTATTATTTCTTACTGGTCATAAAAGTCAAGTGATGTAGTGATAATCTGTGATGTTCATGGATGAGCATAGCATTTTGACTATTTTATGGACCTGGAGAGCAAATCTGTCTCATTGAGCATGGAAGAAGAGAAACTGAGGCTATAGGAAATACTAGTCACGCTGGCATCCCAAAGACCCCCATCATCCGCAACGCTCATGAGAAGAGTAACTTGCAGCTACACCAGGGAAAGCCAGTGGAGCCCAGCTTCACTGCTGCGGGGCCTGCATGGTGCTGGGCAGAGCCTGGGGGAGCCCACCATTTCCTGAGCTTTCCTGCCTCTGCTGAAGGATCACAGAGACTGGACTGACTGCTATCTAGCTGTAACACCCAACTGGGAGAAGACCAGATGACCAAGAAGAATTGCTCTGGGATAACCACAGCCCAGCTGATTAAAACTGATGGTACAGTTCTCACCCAAGGACTGTTTTGTGTCCATCTGATTCTGCATTGCATTGACAAACACTGGTGACTTGCAGTGATTAAATTTGACCATGGATGGTAAATATGGACAGCAGTTTGGACTCATGGAAAATAGTAATGTTTATTTTACCTTTAAAAAAAAAACAGTTTGGTTTAGCCTCAGAGATGCATTTTCTAATAGCCTAATGAACTCATAAATTAGGGAGTTAAGGTTGAGTTCGTGCTTGCTTCTGAGCATGGTCTACACGTGCTGGAGACTGGGACTTTGCAATGTAAAGCCCTCTTGTGAGCCCACCACATCCTCCCAGGCTGAAACCAGCCTCTGGCACCCAAACTCCCTGCTCACAAAGGAGCAGAAACACCTCAGCGATGGGTGTGTGAGGGATTCAATGAACTGGACGAGCACCAGCTGGCAGCCCATCGCCAGCTGCAGCAAAAACCTCTGGCGGTTCGCAAACCAGCTACTGGTGATGGGAACCAGCTCCCCCGCCTGCAGGGACCCGCCACCCCTGCCGTAAATCCACACCGGAAACTGCTGCTGTCAGCCCCTGAAAGGAAGAGTCAGGTAGCAAGAGAAAAACACTGTTTGGTTTTTATTTTGTTTTAGGCTGGAAGGAAGCCATGGATCACAGCTCGGAGAGCAGACTGCTATCAGCTGGGAGAAATACAGCTCCCTAGTGACAGCCGAGCTGTGAAATAGAGCTTCGTTTCGCTGCTTGGCAGTGCCTGTGAGGTCATATCAGTTAAATAAATATGACGCCAGGCTGATGTGTTGTAGGGAATGGTTTATGACCTTCATCCGATCAAAAAGAGAGCAGGCAGGTGTTGAGAGAAGGTGAGCGAACACATTTGTGTAAATAGCCATGATCAGTCATGTTTTGGGGAACACAGGACGGAAGCCTGCTGCCAGCAGAGCTGCGCTGCCTCTGCCTCGGGGGTTTGGTGGGGGCCCATAAACATGCGAGAACTGGGTGTTTTCCTCCAAACAGTCCCTGTGTCAGAGCCTCCCTGCTCCCAGCAGCCCTCTGCAGACAGACAGACAGCCCTCCACAGACAGACAGCCCCAGAGCCCCGCTCCCTTTGCAGCCTTCCAACATCCTGTTTTCACCAGGGTTATTTTAATCTCCCTGTTTCCCATCATATTTTTCCTCCTGCCCATGCCAACAGACTGTAATTCCTGGCAGGCAGGGTGGAAATCTCCTCCCAGGGCTGTGCCAGCGTTTTGGAGGATGAGCTGGACTCTCCCGGTCGCGAGCCAGCTCCTCTCCGCCGCCGGCACTGGTACCTGCTGCTGGCCCCAAACCCCTACCATGGCCAACGGCCTGCTTCACACCAAGTCATTTCGAATTCACTCAGCCACTAAATCACTCAAAGCAATTATGTGCTTCCATATTTTGCTGCATGATGGATGAAGAACCAAAAAACCTGCTTCATTGCTGACATAATTATGCTTTTATCAGGACAAGAGAAATGAGGCAATGATTAACTACCCAAGTAAGAGCCACACAGGTTTGGACAGCCAGACTCTTCCATGCTCTCCCTAGCTAGCGGTGAATTTTTGGTGTGCAGCCGCAAACTGTGAGCTGCTCGGTGGCTGCCCAGCTTGCCACAGCTCCACTTGAAATTCAGGGTTTGCTTTACTCTTGGATTTCCTCTGCCCTGGATGATGAATCTCCTTGCTCCGTACAGGTCCCTAAGCCAGTCATGGTGAGGTTTTGTACCTTGTCTCACTGCAAATCTATGCTGTAGTCTATGTGATGCAGTTGGCAACGTCAATAGAAATATGGACATAAAGTGCCAGCAATACCCAAAGGACATTCCCGTCCACTCTGCACTCCAATAGCTGTATAGACTGGCACCTTGCTCCTTCAAAGGGCTAGGAGTGATGTAAAATTGAAAGACTCAAGCAGTTGAGGGTCTTTCTGCATAAAGCAAGTAAAAAGAAAATAAAGAATCATGGAAAATCAGTGAAATATCATGCATATGGGTCCAAAAGATAATTTAGCATGTAGAAGTAACTTAACCTTTCAGTATGTGTCAACATCAAATTTGCTAAGAAACTCTGTAGAATTAGCAGAAAAAATCTGAGAGGCAGACATAACGCAAAATGAAAACCAAACCCATCTGCTTTCTTAATCATAGGCTTTAAAAATGTCCCTGCTAGTTATCCCGCTATTTCAAGAACTGTACTGTTTAAATCTATACCCAAACAAACACAGAAGTCACAATAAATCTGTCATTCAGTTATTCAGTTCCATGATTTTAAATGATTAAAAATGATAAAATTCAAGACAAACATTAAATGGAAACGTCTCTCTACAGCCTCTAGCACTGAAGTTTTAAGCTCTAATCCAGTCTGAACAGCATCCCCAAGAAAAAGAATGAGACGATGTCCTTTTATTGCCAGAGTCCGGGTTTGGAGCATCCATAGCTGAAGCCTGGGCCACAAACTGAAAGTGTGTCTAAGGATCAACCATCTTGTAAAGCAGAAACTCCACCCTGGCTACACCTGTGGTGTGGAGACACCTTTTTGGGAAGATGCTGTGGAGATGATGACACAGAAAACCAACCAGGTTTATACTTACCTTGCACCAGCCACGATGGGATTAGTGTGGCAAAGAAGCCTTCACGCTGCACAGCACCGGAGCCTTGGGGTATGGCTTGAGGAACATGGCAAAATTCAGATATAAAGGAAAGCCTGTATTTTATTAGGCCTCACATCTATTCTGAGAGTAGCCAGTAATCTTTAACCAAGCAGGCAGGAGATCACCCACAGGCCTTGGACTGTACTCAGCCATGAATGATTACTAGAATAATATACTAAGCCTAAACCAGAAGTTACAAGAAATTTGGAAAAATCGAAAGTGTAAGCGAAGGCACAAGTAATGTGGAACTATACTGACTTAGGACAAAATATATCAGCCTTACACCAACTAGGAAACAAATGTTAAAACTGAAAAAACCCAACAAACCATCAGCCACCAATTTAGTAATGACTCCCTACCCTAGAAACACCAATCGAGTATATTATCAGTAGGGGTAGATTAACCCAAGTGCCCCACTAACGCAGAAGGAGAAGTCCTTCCTCACGTCCCTTTCCATATAGCCGTGCTCTTACTCAGCAGCCCTCCATCCCAGGGGACAGCAAGGGACCCCGGCCCCCATGCAGCGCAGGATGCACTAGCCAGAGCGGGAGCCCAGCCACTGCGCCTGCAGTCCTGCGGGTAACCACGGCCCAGCACCTTTATTTTGTCAACAAGGGAAGCAAAGCCGAGGAGGGTGAGCGGGTTGTGAAAGGCAATGATATTGCTGGCTCCGAAGCCGGACAAGTCATAAGTTCCCTGTCCTGCACCCAACTGCAAAAAGCGCGTTTACGTATTTCATACCACGCATAACATCCAGGCTGGGTGACATGAAGGTTAAAAGTAATTTTGGCTGCTGTAGACCAGCACATAGATTACAAGAGGAATTTTATTATCAGAGTTCACTATAGAAGGGCTGCTTTGCAGTCAGGATGCAACAGACAGATTCCAGAGGAAAGCCAATGCCATTATGCGACGGCTGCTGCCAGCTATTGACACAGCTATTTGCAGAGCACGGCCGTACCCAGCTATCACCACGTCCACATGAGCTATCGGGCAGAGCTCTCACCGCACATGGCCTGCTGCATGCAAATCACCTTATCAGTGACGCTAATTCTCAGTCGAAAGAAGTAATTGAACTTTTCAGCAGTCAATATTTTAAGGAGTTCTCAAATAGCACTCGGAGTAAGCAGATAACCATTTTAAATATAGAGACACTGGCATGGAAGCCCAAGAGTGCTGGGTGCCAGCAGTGATCTGGATTATTTACTTGTTACTAAATACCCCACAGTGTTACTTCCCAGGTTGTTCGGCTCAAGTCTGACGCAAACAGTGGCAAAACAACAAACAAGAATTTGCAGGATTTTGTAAGCACTGAAATAATTCAAGGAATACAGAACAAATTGGTTCAGGGCTGCTATTGCTCAGGATTGCATCTTTGGAAGAATGAGGACAGTTTAGTGTTTAATTATGTGTAAAACCTAACTGAAGGCTTGACAAGCACTTCCAAA
The DNA here is from genome assembly GCF_034638445.1 of Ciconia boyciana. Classification (NCBI taxonomy): domain Eukaryota; kingdom Metazoa; phylum Chordata; class Aves; order Ciconiiformes; family Ciconiidae; genus Ciconia; species Ciconia boyciana. The sequence continues at coordinate 14,181,295 of NC_132941.1, read as the reverse complement.
TCTCAGCAACAGAAAAGCAACATGAGTATAAATAAAGGGAAGAAGACTTGTGAGAGCAGATTTAGTTCAAGGATGCTTTCCCCCTCTATCGATACCCAGAAATAATCTGCACCACAGTGTGTCACTGAATTCCTTGGGACCCTAACTGCAATTCTCTGTGTTTTGTAGCATACACGCCTGTAGAATAGGGGATGAAAAGTCCACACACGGAAAAACTTGCTACCTCTGACTATTGCAGAGTTTAGAAGGGGACAGAAAAAAAAAAGGCAAAAATAGCTCCAGAGCAACATTAGTTGCATATGGAAAAAAAACTCTCCAGGAGGAAGCTTCTTCCCTTTTTAAGCTCCCCCCTTAAAAACCTGTCTGTAAACTAATGCCTCAGGCAATAAGCCAGACCAAAGTGAGAATTCAGCAAGCATTGAATTTAGCATTAAATGTATGTACCAGGCACACTTCTAAGAACTTCCACAGCACAGAAAAAGCAATAGCAAGGTGACAGGAAAACAAAGTAAATCAAGGCATACAAATTTAGCTGTACGCTGTGGACTCATTGCTGCAGATACAAGCTATCTCGCTGACCAGGGGCAGAGAAGATGCAGCAGCAGGGACTGCCCAGCTGCCCCAGTTCCCAGCCAGTTTGCAGAACCTGATGTCTACCCTACAGACCCAGCAGACCAGTTGTGCTCAAGGCAAAGACTAGCTAAGACACGCTACTCATGCTGTAATCATGCCACTAACAGCAGCGTGGGCAAAGTCTTATATAAATAGTTGAGATTATATATAGCAACTTTTATTTAATTAAAATTAAATACAATTGTGAGAAAGTTAACTGACCATGACTGAGAACTCCTGATCAGAACAAACTGTTCGGCATTGTGCCAGTTTGCAATTATTAGATCTCATGTGATGACAGTACATGTGACATGTTCTGTCCTGGTCTGTCCAGCAAGGGTAAACATCACCTCTTCCAGCTGCAGTTCATTAGACATACTTTAAAATGCTGCCTTTTAACCAAAGACCACATAGAGAAGAAAAGGTAATTTTAAAAGATGTTTCACATCCTTATTTCTTATTCGCTTTTTTGTTAAATAAGGGTGTTCAATTTTACTTGGCAAGCACCTTGGCATGAAACAGTGGTCCCTTTATCTGGCTTATAATTTAAGCCTCTTCTGTAATTTGTTTTTAAAGACAATTTAGTTGCTAGGTCACAGCCAAAGCACTACACTTCTAACTGTCCTACTTCTTTCTTGCAGGGATGGGGATGGCTGATGAGCCTGGGACAGAAACCATCTTCCCCTCGCTGGGAACACCCCGTGAAACCCTGCACTTTCTGCAGACTGCTCTCCCAACACAGGACTCCTGTGGTTTGCCAAGGGAGAACCTAACTCCGCACTCAGAGTATCTTCACTTTCCGGCAGCAGATTTCACTTTGCACGGTCCTTACAAAGCACTGTTACATTCTTTAGTTGTCTCCACACAGGGAATTAATTCTACTTAATAAGCCAGACTGCCTAGCTGTACCCTCCAGTGATCTGTGGATGGAGCATTACGAGAGCAGGGTTTTCACCACAACAGCCAGCAGTACCTGGACAGCACTGCTCCCCCAGCACAAATAGAAGTCAAAGGCAGTGAAGCACCATGTTGGATTTAGGCTCAACACTTGACTCTCTCCTTCGTTTTTGAGTGCAAGATATTCCCTTTCTACCATTACAGGCTTCTTAAGTGCTGTTGAGTTTGATTGGTGCTCTTAAAGGAAAAAAAAAAAAAGATACTTCATTTGCACGTTTTGAAGCTGAATTTTTTTTCCAGTTTCTAAGCGCTTCCCACCCACTGCTTTCATCCAATCTCAGAAAAAAAAAGAATACCACACCACTTCAAAACAGTCCCTGGCCTAGGAGAGGGCTACCAGCCATTTCCTTCTCCCTACAGCCCCATTCTTAGAAATCAATGTGGCTATGTGAACATTCACATACCACGCCCGAGGACATACACGGTGTTCTGTCTCCCCAGGGGACCATTTTCTGCTACGTTGAAGGGGCAGCTCCTTGTTTTAAGTGAGTTGGAGCTGTGCCACCTGCCAGAGGAGCAGGGGAAGAGGGATGGAAAAATTTGGAGGAACTAAGACACTGTCATAGAAAAAGTTGTAGGAGTTTGCCAAAAGATGTAGCTTTATTGTACAGCTAATTAGCTCCCTCAGGAATGGTTCTGAGGGGAGGAACTGGAAGAGAAACACATACTGTTCTTAGGGCTTGCTGCAACAGAGACCCGATCTGCACATTTTGAAACACCCCATAGGAGCTACCTGGTCCTGCTCCTGAAATCTCCTTGTGAAAGTGCTCCAGACAGGCTCTTGGCTGAGGGACCTGCACAATTACCTTCACTCCAGGTTGAACAACGTGAAGGTGTTCACATGTGCTCACAGCAGCTTTTCCACTTTAACACTATTCTGTCTAAAAAGTCGATAAAACAGTAATGCTCACTTATACTCTGGAAGTCAATTGTGTTGTCATAAAAAATGGTTATTGGCACGACTGTACACTTATGCGTTCATAGCCATACCATTACACAAGATTTTCTTAAATACAGGCCGTAGGCACTGGGACAGAAGTGTACTTCTGGAGTCTCCTTCCAGGGCGCTGCATCCCCAGCAGCAGCACTTCCAAGGTAGACTGCAAGACAGTTTCTCATGCTTCCTTGAGCACCTTGTATTAGGGAGTGCAGGCAAGCAGGCTTGCCTTCACAGGACAGCCAGCTGCATTACAGTAGCAGCTCTTTATCTTTCATTGTACAAAGCATCAAAACACAACAGTCATTTTTGCTGGCCATGTTTTTATTTGTTTTTCGTTTTAAACAGGGGAGCCAATGATACATCCAGTATTTCAAAAAATCAGAAGGTAAAACAAATTTTCAGAAGACCGAGATGCTACATGCTATATTTAACCTAATTTTATTCATGCTTGCTTTTGAAGGGGGTTGGGAGTGGGACAGGAATCATTCAGTAAAAACATACAGTAAAAACAAAATGTCTCACCATATAGAACTTTAACCTACAGTAATGTTGTACCTTAATTATTTCCATGCACACAACTAACATTACAAAATTTTTAAAAAATGAACACAATTAAGACTTCTAGGAGCATTTGATAATAAAGCAATTCCTAATTTCTTTTGTAGAGATCAAGCACCTCCAATTACAAATTCCTATACACAGTGAGTGCTTTACTTGAAATGAAAACTAAAAAATAAAAATAAAAAAATGTATTGGATAGCCTCAGAATAAGCCGATGTTAATATATATCCAGCTATGTAGGCAATAAAACCATAGTGCTAAACAAAAACTTTTGTCTGAAAAGTAACTCAAAAATTAAGTTGACTTTCTATAATTACAGAAATATACTTATTTGCTAAAATAAATAAAAGTGCTGCATATTAACACTTCACTATAAAGAATGCATACCAGAACATTTATAAATATTGAATGATTTTCAATAAGAATAGCTACTACAATAATGCTGGCTAAATAGAAGTGCATAATGAGAAGCACTATGGGTGGTTAATGTTTTGCCACATACTGCTGTTACCTTGAGGTAGATAACACATGCGTACCAAATTCTGCATTCATTTCAGTTGCTGCTGGTATCATGTGTCTAAGAAATGTGTACAGTATGAAAAACTCTAAAATATGCATGAATGAAAAAATGTTTTGGGAAAAATAGATATTTTCATGCAATTATGTACAGTCTCACTGTGTAAATTTCAAGGCAAGGTTCTTTTTCTGCAAAACATGGACACTGTTTTACTGAGAGAATGTGTTTTTTTCTCGGTTTAGTGCATTTTTGTTACCTCCTGCATTTTGCATTATTTTGCTCTATTCTTTAATTTTGTGTGCAAACGACATGCCAGTTTAAAAACAAAAGTAACTCATGTATAGAAAGTAATTCTGGATTGTAAAAACAATGGTAAACAGAAAACTACTGAAATCCATACCAAAATTACACCGTCTGATTCAAGTAAAAAAATTACTTACACTAGTAATAAAAAAAGACAAACACATCTCATGAATAGAAAAGAAATGTCTGCTGAGTGTTTTAATTTAGATGTTTCAGAATGCTGCTGTATGTTTTGTGGGGAATTTGGGGAGATGATTTCATAGCAGAAGGCGTTAACGAGGCCTGTATTGATTTCAGTGGCGAACCAACAGGGCTGTGAAACTGAGGAATACCTATAGCCTCAAGCTGCTTGTTGAAGAGGAGTTCTCCACTGTTACTGAGAAAGCTCTCTTCTCTTTCCTTCTCCCCAAGCTTCCCCTCTTCTACTGGCTCAGGTTCTAGCATTTCAGCATCTTCCTTCTTACTAAAAAATTTGTCCAAATAACTGGTGTAAGTATTTTCTTTTTCAACTTGTTCATCTTTCCTTACTTCGCAACAAAACTGGTCTATGAGGAAGCACTCCTCCCCACTACTTACAAACTGACTGTCCCAAGAAGTTTGGTACAGAGCTTCTAACTGTGCCAAATTAGCCATTCCTTTCTCCTGCTTCTCTCTGCTTACTGACTTTGATATTAATCCTTTCAACTCTATTTGAGACACTGAGCTATTCAAGTCATTTAATTTATCAACATCAGTAGACTCGTGTTGTAAACTAAGCTGAATGGTTTCTGCTATAAATGAATCAAAGTCAAATCCTTGATTCTTCTCCCTTTCTTTTTCAACAAGTTGCTGTGATGCTTCCTCAAGTGCTATCTGAGCTTTCACCAACCCATTCTTTTCACATTTAGACTTGCCTTTCTTATCAGACTTTTCTTTACTCTGTTCCTTCCAGTTCGAAAGATCTATAATAAGCTTGGGCTCATAGTAATGGTTAACTTCACTGTCTCGCCAAACTAAATTATCTAGGTATGAAGATGACCTCATTTTGTAATTACAAGTGTGACTACATTCCAGATCACAATACTTGTTTTCATGGTGATCTGAATACTGCCAGCAAGGCTCAGTAGAGAAGTGGGTGTCAAAGGCAGGATCCTCCAGATACTTTTCACGATCTCCATCCAAATACTTGCGAGGATCTACTTGCACTTCTTCCTCATCAGTAACATCAGAAAGAGCCCTTGGATCACGCTGAACTTCATCAGCTTCATAGTTATTATGAATAGGCCAGTCATGGTCTGAAAACTGACTTTCATGGTATCTGTAAAACAATTTCCTAAGTGTTAGCAGCAAAAAACCAGTCTTCTAGCTCCCAAGACAAAGACAGTTAAGTTTAGAAATTCCCTTACAGAATAATGACAATTCAACACAGATAGAGTTTTTCCTCAATCCAATCAGGTACCTCTTCCAGGTTTTTAATTTAATCTGGCATAAAGTAATCCTCATATGCACATCTGAAAGATTTAAGTCCAGAATTATGTACAATAGCTCACTCCATTTACAAAACTCTTCCTTAAAGTGTGTTTAACTGACTTTAAATGACTACTGTAAGTCTCTCTACTACTATATGAGCTAAGCATTGGACAAGACGATTATACTTAAAACTCTCTTCATTTAAAGTTTATTTTTTAGAGAAATATATTTTGGGAAAAAAAGTAATGGAGAGATTAACTCTAGAATCTAGAGTCCTGAGTGCATCTCAGGAATGCATCAGCATATCCAAGTCAGCCTAATGAATTATAAACCCAATGACAACACACTGCCTATTAGGGAAAAGTTTATTCTCAGGTCAACTTAAGAAGAAACAAACAGAAAAGGAAGTGATGCCCATGAAGCAACATTACTTCAAGCACAAAACCATTCAGTTATGCTACATGCCACAGTAAGTGATAAATTTACCTTTCCCAATTATAAATATGGCTGTGACTTTCATCCATCAGCAGAATATCATCAACCTCATCTTCAATGTGAAAAGGATGACTTGAAATAGGCTCATCCGTTGGAAAGGAATAAATGCTCATATAAGGATGGGACAAAGCTTCTTCTGCTGTCAATCGATCCATGGGACTAAATGTCAAAATTTGCTCCAGAAAGTCCAGTGCTGCAGAGAAAAAGGTATCATTAAATAGGAGAAAAATGACATTTCAGACATCTAGAATTTAAGATTAAGGTGCAGTGCTTTGCTCTAGAGGTGTGCATTTGCTTAAAAGTAGCCACCTGTGAAGTATCAGCTACTGAGACTATACTGCCAAATATGCATTCTGTTGCCATAGAAAAGCTAGAAGAGTAGAGGTCAAATCTAAGATCAACAATAATTTAACTCAAAGCAGGAAAAAATAGTAAGAGAGAATGCTTCAAGCTGGATCACTATCCACCAACAGCTATCAGGAAACATTGCTGTCAGTTTGGTTTGGGGACTTTCTTTTAAAAAGATTTGAAAGACAGTTGTTTTATACTGACTCCATTCCAATGTTCCCTTATATTTAGAAGGCCACTGTCTCAAATTAGAGCAATCTGACCAGTCTTCCAGTGCAAACAGGTCCAGCTGAGATTCACAACTCTACTCCAAAGATGACCAAGTAGCTATCATGTAAGCAAATTTTTTATTACAGCAGAAGACAATCCTTCTTCAGAGAACACACAGATTCTTCTAACTGAAGCTTGCTTTTAACAATCACACACATGCATTGTAAAGTTCTTCACTATTTTATGATTTTTAAATACAGAAAGTATTTTTTTCTGAACTACTTACCTTCAGGACTGATGCCTGGAAGCAACTGAGTTAAAGGTTTGTGTGGCTCAGTCATATCATTTCTAATGTAAACTGGAATTACATTGAGAAGCTCCTGACGGTCCTCCTCATGTACAACAGGAATTGATTCTAGAATCAACTGCATCTGTTCAAGTTCATGTGCACCTAAACACCAAGAGAAAATACAAGCTGCCATTTCAACTTCAAACACTTCTGATCCCTGTATGTGAAAGGCATGTCAAAATTTTGTGCTCTGAGCAGCTATTTGCAGTAGAAGACTATTATCTCCTACAACAGAGGAAAGGCTGAAGTTCTAAATTTGAATGATAATAAATCTGAAGAGCTCTCAAAAATGCTGTAGCGTCTGAAGAATTACAGAGCTGCTACACACAGATAACACGACCTAACCATAAGCTTTTGCAAGGATGCTTTCACCATGGATGAGGTACTCTACAGCAACACTCTTATCTTTTTGTTATAGACTATATACTGCAATCCTCCCCTTTCAACTGATCCACCTAATGAATTCAGTATTTGACCTCACTTTGAATTATATGTCCCATATTAATAAAAACAGTAGTGGTTTAGCTCAGCAAGAGATCTTACAGGCCACAACTATTTGTATTAATATTCTACTCTGAAACCCTGTATCCCTGTATTACTGTCAGGTGGAAGACAAAAATCACCTGCCAGTTAAGCACTGTAATCTTGGGGGGGGGGGGGGGGGGGAAGTACTGTATTATGATTGAAATTATAGTACACTTTTAGCACTATCTGAAGTTTCCTTGGGTAAAGAACTATAAGGGCCTATACAGCAGGTGAATTTTGAATAATGAATGGCATCTATATTCAGTACCAGTGTTAAAGCTGGAGTACCCAGAAATACAGCTTGTCTACCTCAATTTAGTGTTCAGATCCAAGAAACATGTAGCACCCTAGAGATTCAAGTAGGAGATGAAGCTATATAGATTATTTGCATGCCACTGTTTCACCAAGCAGCTCTGGGCAATCATCAGTGATACTGACGCATGTGACATTAAATACAAAAATAAGCAGGGCCAGAAAGAGATTGTACCATGTCAAAATCTCTGCGCTATCAGTTTGCACCACTGTCTGCACTGGACATCCTACTACGTATCTGCCAGATGACTTAAAGAAAAGCTGAGGCAAAGTCACTACAGAAAATTTGACCAAGACCTACATTCCCCAACTGAATCAGTCCTGCCTCGTGTTAACTTATTTGCTGGATTGAAAAAGCTGTTTTGTCCTCCTACTTCAGACTATTACAAATTACTTAATATAATCTATCAGATGTTATACTGTCTGTAATTTGCTGGAAAACAGATTTTACTGTATCATTATTTCATGTCCTATCCATCCTAAAATTAATCAGCTTTCTTTCCATTATAAACGAAATGAGCACTTTAAAATATCTATTTAGAAGAAAGAATTGCAGGATTGTTTGGAACAGCTGTTGAATTCCTCTGCCTCAACTTCCCTTCCCTCCCTCATCCCAGGTATTCTGCAATTTTAATCTGCATTCTTCCTTCCCATTCCAGTCAGCTTTCCAGACAGCAGGATTCCTAAGGGATGGTTCAGAAGCAGACAGGAAGTTGCAAATTAACCAAAACAAGCCCTCCAAACAACTTTGCAAAAGAATTTTATTCAGATTCTCAGGACAGGCTAACTGTCGTATCTCCAACCATTTTCCCTTTTCAAATGCATGACATTAATAAGTCCGCTCTTTAAATCAGAAAACTATGGCAGTGCTAAATTATCAGAGGGACACATCCACATCTAAAAATATTTTTCTAGGTATCTGCACAATGCAATTAGGGCACATAAATGAGCCTATAAACTTAGGATTTTGGTTACTGAGTTTAAGAAAACAAAAAAAAGTAACTCACTACAGAGATATTAGACCAATAAAAACTTGTGGCAAATACCAATGCTACTCAAAAAAAAGCCAAAATGCTAGCAGTTGCAATCAATCTATGCTGAATGCTGAAATCCACAGACTTTCTCCCACTATTTCACTATCTTCCAGTAGAAGTGCTTGATGCAACGGAAACTTAATAAATCTGTTACCAGCCGAGCTTTTAACACACTGGGGACATTACTCCAATAGTTAGTAACTCAAAGAGTTAGCAACTCACTGCAAGTTAAGAAAAGCTTCTTCGCATATTAATTGCTGATTTCTATAAAATAATGATTTGAAGGTGACAGTACTCCATTAATAGTTCTTAATGGGAAGAAGCTCTCAATTTCATTACCTTGACGTACAAAGCTAAGAATTACTGCAGAGGTGTGCTTTTAGTCCACATGTATCTAAAGGAATGTGAACTTTTAAATGCAAGCTCAGTTCTTAGAAGTTTTATCTGTATTACCCCGGTAATTTAGACCAAGAGGAGCAAATCCAAGAGCAAGCTTGAATGAGACAGCTGCTGCTGAGGCCCCAGGGTGCCCACAAAATAAGCATTTCAGGGGTTTACTCTAGACTAGCTCATCTGCTCCCATGGACTGCATGCCTATCAGCAGGTGGAGCACATTGGATGATCTCCTACAGTGCAAACGGCAGTTTCATTTTATCTAAAAAGACTCTAGTTTGTGCACTAAGCTAAATCAGCAGTGTGGTACAGGATGGCCATCAAGAGATTTGCTTCAAAAATTTGCTCCCAATCCTAACCAAAGCACTAACGGAGATGCACCCAATGAGATCAGAGCACTGCTTCCTATCTTACCAGAAACATTTGGAGGTTACACATTTCCTTGGTATGCCACACTAAATTTTAAATCTTAAGGAGTCCTCCCTATAGCACTGAAACAAAGGTCAGGTCAAAACAGTATGTAGATGACAAAAAAATTGGGCATGGGGAAAAAAGGGCTACCCTCTCATAATTTAATATATAAAGAAGCAAGAAGTGATTATGCATATGATATTCAGGGCATTCATAATCCTCAAATACGCCCTGGATACATCAATTCACTAAAATACATGTATTTAGAACACCTCTTAAGCATCCAATAAGTTTAGCTTAACCTAATTACAGACAGATTTACCATGAGTACTAAATTAAATTGTGATATTTATCTAAATACACACCGGTATGAGTAACAAAAATTGAAACGTCTTCTGCTCTAGAAATACATCAATTTATTGTTTGCTTATATAACTGCACAATAATATAGCATATCCTGATAGTCAATGACTATTGATATTAGCCATGAGAATCAACCTTTCTTTAGGAAGATAATTAAGCAGTACCACTCCTTTTAGGAATATATATGCACATTTTTATTCCACCCACCTGCAAAGAGGGTTTTCCCAGTCAGCATTTCAGCAAAGATGCAACCTGCAGCCCACATGTCAATGGCTTTAGTGTAGTTGTTAGGAGAAAGCAAAAGACGGGGCGATCTGTACCATTTAGTGACCAATCCTTCAGAAAGATGGCCCTAATGAAATTAATTTAAAAAAAGAAAAAAGCTTACTTAGATTTTTAAGAGATATGTTTTTTTAATTACTTGTTTCTTATTTTTTAATGCACTACTACAAGATTTTTTGGTCTCGAGGTCCTAGGGATAGCACCATCTGCCCCCTACTAAGCCTTTCTACCTTTTAAAATGGAACAGCAATATCTTTATGAGTGAACAGCAACACTATAGAGGTATGACACTATTAGTCAAATGAGGTACTGCAGCAAAACTTTCTTATTCGCAGATGCCAAATAAATGCAGAGATAATAATGAACTCTCTTGTGAAACATCATCTAAACCAGGAAGACAGGACCTCTAAATCAGTCCCAGGAAGTAGCCACACTTGCACACTGTGAATGCACCCCTTATAAACTTATCTAAGGCTTCTATAGTTGTGCCTCTAACTGTTGCTCTTATTCTCAGGTTCTGTATTCACTGTTAAAAATCTGCTTTTCTGAACACATCTAGTAAAAAAAAAAAAGTTTTATTTTATGCTTGCAGTAGTTCTATCTGAGACAAAACATGTCATCCAGATCTGTTTCACTCTATTTGCAAGCATTCCAGTTCTACTGTATGATCCCTAACATGATATTCTACCGGCTAACGAGGCCTTCCACAGACTATCTACCTCTGCAAAAGGGAGAAAGATGCTATTTTAAGAAGGCACGGTTGTCAGTGCATCACTTAAATATTCCCACTCTTCACATACCTTGTGGGAATAATGAGGATCCATGATTCGTGCAAGACCAAAGTCACCAATCTTCAGCACCAAGTCTTCAGTATTAATGAAAAGATTAGCTGGTTTGAGATCTCTATGCAGAACATTTGCAGAGTGAATATACTTGAGCCCACGTAGCAGCTGGTACATGAAAAGTCTGGCATGATCTTCCAGTAAAGGGCCTTGCTCTAGCAGATTAGCCAGATCTGTCTCCATGTATTCCTGGACAATGTAAACACAGTTCAATTCTGTAAGGGAGCCCACATCATCTGTTAACTGGCTTCCACTAGGACCAAGAATTTCAAATACTTTGACAATGTTATCGTGGTCAAGTCTTCTAATAATTTTGATCTCACGTAGAGCATGTTTAACACTCTGGGGATCTGTAAGGACAATTTTCTTGACAGCCACTCTTTTGTCACAGTCATTATCGACAGCAGAAAAAACTAAGCCATTTCCACCACAGCCCAGTGGTTTTAAGTCCATATACCGAGAGCCCAGATCAAAACCATGAATGTTCATGAGACTTTCAAATTTTTCTGCCATTTTAAAATTCTTTACGTTTCTTTTTCCTCAAACTACTAAGCTTCTGTAAACACACGGAGACACTTCCACTGGTATCTGAAGGAAAGGTCTTACAGAAAGGGAGAAGAAACACTTGGCTTTGACTGCAAGATGGTTTCTTGACACTCTCATTTCATTATGAGCCAGCCAGGCCTGTTGTGTCCCCTTGAATTTAGAGCCCGTAAGCTCTAGAACTCAAACCGAGCATAAGATAGAAAGATTGCAGCATTCATAGTTCAAGAAAGGTGCAGCATTTCTGCAGACATTAAAGAAAATACTCACAAGAAACTCAAACGGAATGAAATGACATACTATGCACTCAGCTCTACTGTGCTAAACTGGTTAACATTTAACAAAAATGTGAATAAATATGCACATAATAGGCTTCTATTAACATCCTCCTCCTCACAGTGCAGATACATTCAGTGTTGGACTGGTCCTGAGCAGCGTCATTCTATGGTGCTGGTAAGCACTATTTTTTTTTTCCTTCTTCCTCCTTTTTCTCTCCTTTGTTTACAGTCTAGTTAAACAGGAAACTGGCAGCTCTTGATTTACAAAAGATGCCTTCTGTTAATGATCAGGTGGCTCCAGCTCACCACAATCACAATCAAAGCTACCATCCATTTTACTCCGTGACAACCTGAAAAGGAGAGAAAAATACATCAGTATTCCAGCACATATAGAAGTCTTCCTCTTCCCCCAACTCCTTAAGTTGTCCTAAGTATACAACTTATTTAGTGTCCCGTTACAAAATAAGAAACCATCACAAAAGCTAAACTAGAAATGACATATACTTTTCATACTTGTGGAAGAAAACTGACAATAATCACCAACCACCATTTCTAAACATATATTGTGAAAGTTTTAGATATAACCTATTGAGAATATAAGGCACACAATGAAAAATCCTACCGAGTCTTAATAAAGAAGGGAATATCAGAAAACTTGGTAATTTTCCAATACAGCTGTTAAGAAACAAGTCAGAAACAATAATAACCTGCACCTCAGTCACTAAATTTTGGCATAATTCTTTCCACTAAACTTTTACTCAAAGACAAAATCAGAATTTTAACTATTTCACCATAAGAGATAACTGGGTACCGTTCACATGAAAAAGGTGAGGTTTGTGCACTCCCCATATTCATTGACTTTCCAGAATATACAGCACACATCCGATGCCACTTCTAAAGCTTAAATCCTTGTGATTTTGGATGAAGTTTACTAACATCTCAAATCATAATTTTGCCTCTATAGATTCATTGTTACAGGAATCATAGGGGTAATTCCTACATATTAGACAAATATTACTTTATCAATTACTTCTATACTTATCCAACCTAGATTACAGAGAAAAACTAACAGCAAGTACATTTTACACAGTAACTGATATATTCTATAACCATTTCCCCTAACATATGGGCACTTTCAGACATCATTTATTTTTAATAGTCTAATGAACGCAACTACTATTTATGAAAACAAATGCGGTAATTTTCTCAGTAAGTTTCCCTGTCAGCAGCAGCAGAATGCAGTCATAAAGACCATATGTTGCATTTCTGCACAACATCCTCATTTCTTTTAAAAGCTCAAAGATGCCACAAAGAGAAGAGTCAAAGGTGTACCTTTTGCAGTGTGGGTAAGGTTTGGGCAGTTCCATTACAAGTCACTTGTATGTTCTTCCCAACAACTATAGGTCACATAAAACCACTAAGTATGTCTTCTCTTCGATCTTAGATTAACGCATTTCAGCTCTTCACCCAGCTCTCTAAATAAATGCAAAGTTCTCCAAACTATCCCAACACTTTAGAATTAACTGTATGAGTGTTTTCCCTTAAAACTGTGCTAGCACTCCAGTGTGACGACCGGGACCAAGCAAAACAAGTCTCCCCACTCCTAATAGAGCAGCAAAAGCAGCTGACAAATTATTACCATATTCTAAATAATGGCCTCAATTCACTAAAGTAATTAGAATTGCATGCAGGAAAAAAAAAATAAAGAAAGGCACACTGGCAAACAGAAACAAGACTGTTTCAATGCATTTAAATATCACCATTCCTTAGGCTCCAGCCTGACTGCCACCAAGACACACAGCCCCAGTGCCCTGGCTCACTCCCTCCTGCCACACACCACCTGCCTCCAGGTATTTGTACAGCCACGTGACAAACGCAGGAAAGAAGAAGGAAACACATGCTATCATCTTCTGGGTTTTTCTTTTTAAAGAAAGATCACCACATGTAATACTTCTAAACTGAAAAGCTTTGAGCTGCCCTCCACTGATGTGGTATAGTACCCTGCCAGAAGGGTGATCTACAGAGCTTTCTTTACTCAGCATGTGTAACTATTGCCTTGAGATTCCTTTCTTCTCATACTGCCAAGAGTCCTTATTTCAGACCGTGTTTTCAAGGTTTATTATAACCTTAGTACAAACATAGTGAGGTAACACTGTTACTTTTCCCAAAACTATCTTGAATTTATATCCGTATTAAGACATCAGTGTGAGGACCCTTCTTATAATACCCATGATTTTACTTAAAGAACAAATATAAAATTTATCCTAGAGTTAATCAGGATAGCATCAGTGACTATCCAACTCTTTGCTCACGATTATAAAAACCAGAAGTCTAGCCTCTTGATTTTTAACTTTTTTTTAAACCTAAAAATATTTTCTCATTCACATGCACCATTTTCAGGTTCACTCATTCTGGCCTGCTGCTTGTAAAAAAATTTACATCACCCCAGCCCATTTTCCTTTCATTCCCCATCCCCCCAAAAAATTGTTGTGGAAATTCATTTTTGTAGCTTATACTAACACTTTAAATTTCATGTTAACTCAAGGTCCAAGGCCTCTGTTCAAATACCATGCAATAAGCTGTAATTTATATCCTTGGGACCATCTAAAACCAGTTGTATTCTTCACCATAATTATGCCTATTGTTTCACATTGCTGATGTCTTCAATATGCAGCCATACAGAATCGGTTTGCACCAGCTGGGTGACACATCTGGAACCTCTCTTTTAGCTAGTTCCATTAAACAGCACAGGATCAGGTTTGAAAAGATGCCCATCAGTAGCAAGGAGTAAGATCTGCTGATTTCTTCACCATAACTCAGATCCTACCCCTTACTGCCACAACTACACAAAGGCAGCAGCAGTACTACAACATGAGGGCAGTTATGCCATTACCGCTTCAAGGAGAAAGGGAGTTATGGCCCATTTGCTTACTGAAGTAGGAGTCCTAAAATTTTCATTCTGAATCCCTGAAATTATGCATTTTTAATCATCAGATTATACGATATCCTTCCACCAGGTGACCACTAATTGCAACATTTTCAGAAGGTATGTAATGATTTTCAGAATCAGAGTGATTCAGCTAAGAAAACAAATGTTGACAACATAAGCAACCCATTGCAGCCTTCAATTTGACCTGATCCTGCTACAAACTTCCTATGTAACTATGAGCAAATTACTTAATCCCAAAGCCACAAAAAGCAGTGCCCAGCTATCATTCAAAACAGGATCTAATCCTAGGAAGCTGACCAGGAGGCAGCCTATCTACCAAACAGATACGGTACCTCATATGAGTATGATGAGGACAATTAGACATTGTCCTAGCAAAAATGCCCCACTATTAAAACAAATGAAATTAAGACTCAGTCATTGAGAGTGATTGTTCATTTACCACCACTGAAAATTCTACTTTGGAAACATAACAGATGACAATGCTGTAGCAGGTTCACATATCCTTGTCTAACCAAAAAAATACGCTTCTAAACTAACCCCACACATTAACTACTTTCACACTAAAGATATACTTCTTTCACTATGCCAGTTCAACCTCTCACCTAAGCGCAGGCCTTTGCTCACACGTTGCAGCCCCTTCGCTGCCATCGCCCGTGAGCTGGCCCCTCGACCAGGGCTGCAGCCCCCAGAGCATCGCTCATGCCAGGGAAGCAGCTGAACTAGTTTTCCCATCCACGAGTTAATAGCAAACAGACATTTAGGACAAATAGTCTTGTGGACCAGAAGCAGATAGGAGGGATGGAAAATAAAAAAAGTTAACCCCAAACTTTCTTTCACTCTGACTAAGAAAATAATTACTTAAAGGGTAATCAACTAGAAGAAATCAAGGCTTTTCTCAAGCCAAAATGAGCTCAAAGTAACAAATTTTCTTCTTTGCATTTTATAGTGATTTTTAACTTTGGAAAATAACGAGGTGGGTTTTTTAAAACACTAGTACTTACAAAGAGTGACAGCAACACCTGTTAAGTTTGTACATTTTCAGTTTCAATGAAAGTCATAACCATCAGTCCAACCCTCTGTCTTGAAAATACACACTAAATAAACAAAAATGACAAATTCCTCTTCAGTTGTGTGTAACATGCTCTAACCACTTACAACACATGATGGACTACAGTATAAAAAGGGGGTGTTTATCATCCCTATTTGTGCCAAATAGGCTATTCACGCAGGCACTGATGTTTTCATTTAGGGTAGCTGTCACCTTTCCAAGACTACCACTTTTTAAAGCGGTACTTTTATTCCTTCCTCCCACAAAGTTTAAAAAGGGAAACACAAAGATACTAGTTTCCTAAGTGGTTTACAACTATGCTTTTAAAACAGATCAGTTCTCAGGAGAGGGCAGCAGAAGTGACCCACAGAAGGGCTGTCATCTTTGAAATTATTCCTAGTGCTGGCAGACATCACCGCACACGACCAGCTTCATGCATTATGCAAGCAGCCCCTTCAATTCGTGCTCAACTTCTGCACGTGGATTTATCACAGTTTTCAGGAAACAGGATGTACACTGAAACACAGTCAAGTATGAGACATTTACTTTTTCAGAAATACATATAAGATGGAAAGATACCAGTTAATTTGATTATGCAGACCACATAATGATCAAATCATTACTCACAAGAGAAAGACCAAGAATGACTAATGACATATTATACAACCTGTTAAGTACTATCCCTTTGACTATAAAAATACGGGGCACAGAAGTATTTTTTTTTTTTAGATCAGCCACGTTGCAGTCAGTAGGCAGAGTGAGTCATCGTCCAACTCACGAAACTGCCGCTTTTCTACAGCCTCCTACTTGCTCCCCACACTGTTTAGGGAACTCTGTGCTGGCAGTCAGCAAATGTTACTATTAGTTTATAAATCTTCTGAAGGATCTGTAAAAGCACACAAAAATCCACTGCGTTTTTCTGTATCATAAATAAAAATGGTTCGGTCCTCCCTTCAGATAATTCAATGAAAACTCAACACTGAAGAAGCCTGCCATCAACTAACCACAGCCTTCTGCACCTCGGCAGATCTGCTACCGTCTGCTGTTCCACTGAACAGTTAACCAGTCAAGAGTGAATTAAAGATAACGACCGCACAAGCCAGGACTGAGCCTGAGCAAGAGGTTGAAATGAAAGTTCCCATTTTAGCTTTACAGCGCACATTTTCTGAACCTGATTGCCAAACTAAAATCTAGCCCTATTTTAAGCCACCACTTTCTGGAACTTGTAACTGGTTTATAAACATATCATGCTATCACAATGTTATTTTTATATACACACACACACTCTTATATAAATATTCATATATATATATACACATAAAAAAATAAAAAAAGCTTGTGGCAAAGCGCTTTTATCAACATTTGCACTGGCCATACGACAACACGCCAACGACCGCTTCTTTTTCTACGACACAATTAACTTAGCTATTGTCAGGCTGATCCAAAATGGCACTGAATTCACCAGAGAAAGAGATACTCATCACGCAGAAGCCAAGCGTGCGCATCCTGCCTGCCTAGCCAGGGGTACCTGTTCTTCCAAATTCCAAAACTCGAGCAGCCTCTCTTCGAGCTGTTTTCATCGGGTGTTTCAAGCTGCTTACGAGAACTATTAAGTCACTTTTCCCACAAAAGGTGCTCGAGGTTACGGGGCAGCCTGCGGGCGCCCTGGCAGCGGGAGCGAGCGGTACCTGTCCCCATGTCTCCCGGCACAGCGGCCGGAGAGCGGCGCCGAATCCCCCGCGAGGAGCCGCCGGCGAGGCCCCGCCGGCACCGGATTCAGTACCAAAACTTCCTCAGACTTCGGAGAGGCCGGGCTCCCCCCGCGCCGGCCAGGCCGCCGCCAGCCCACAGCTGTCCCGGCGAAGGACGTCCTTCCTCCCGCCGTCCCTCCGGCACGAGCCAGCTTCGCTCGCCAGCGTCGCTCCTTTCCCGCGCACCCCCTCGACACCGGCGACCGCTCAGGCAGAGGGGACCCACCCCCGCCATGCCTCCGGCCGTGGGGGGGGGAAGCGGCCAGCACGGCCCCCGGCCGCGCCGCACCGCGGCCACCGGACCCGGCGCCCTCGCGGGGCCGCCGCAGCGCGGAGGAGCCCTACCTTCAAACGCCCTTCAGGGCGCGGACGCCGCCCGCCGCCCCGGCCCCGCGGGCCCCGCTCCGGCGGGAGAGACGACCCCCTGGGCCCGGCGGGGCGCCGCCCGGGCCGCAGCCGTTGGCCGCTGGCAGCGCCCCCCTCGCGGCCGCCCCCGCCCGCCCTCCTTCCCTCCCTCCTTCCTCAGCCCCGCCACCGCCGCTGCCCCCGGGCCGCCGCCGCCGCCGCAGTGCGGACGGGCCGGGCCCCGGCGGGGCGGAGCGGGCCGGGCCGGGCCGGGGGGCGCCGCCGCCGTCCGGCGGGAGGGAACAAAGCGCCTTTGTGCGGCGGGGCTGGGCCCGCGCGTGCGGCGGCCCGAGATCCCCCTCTCCCCCCGCGCCGCCTCGCCGGCCGCCCCGCCGCACTCACGGGCCTTCCCAGGCTCATCGGGGTCTGCACTGCTCACACGGCCGGGCCCCGCGGCCCCGCCACCAGCTCCCGCCCGGCGCGCGCCCGCCTCG
The DNA here is from genome assembly GCF_034638445.1 of Ciconia boyciana. Taxonomy (NCBI): domain Eukaryota; kingdom Metazoa; phylum Chordata; class Aves; order Ciconiiformes; family Ciconiidae; genus Ciconia; species Ciconia boyciana. The sequence continues at coordinate 14,162,983 of NC_132941.1, read as the reverse complement.
CCGCAGTCGCCGCTGCCGCAGCCGCCGCCATGTAACCCGGCGCGGAGGGCAGGGAGGGGCGGGGTCGGCGGCAGCTCCGCCTCCGCGGGGCGGGGCCAGGGCCGGCCCTCAGGGAAGGCGGGCGGGAAGGGCAGCCGCGCCGGGCCGGGGTGGCGGCCGCCGTGGGCCCAGCGCCGCCGGTGTCTCCGCGCGGGAGCCGGGGCCGCCCCCGCGGCCTGTCGGCGCTGCAGGGCCTTCCACGCCGGCGGGCCCGCGCCCTCCAGGCCGGAGAAGCACTCGACCCCCGTCCCTCAGCGGGGTAGGCCTGGGGAGCCCCGGCGGGACACCCTCCCGCTGAGTGGTCACCTCACAGCCTAGCCTGTCCTCACGGGACACGGCGGGTCCCAGCAGCCCGTACGTCCACTTAGCCAGAGGAATTTAGCAGAGCCTCAAAGTCCGGTTGAGTCAAACACTTAAAAGAAATGGGCCTAGTGGAGCTGTGTGCAGGGGCTACGCACTGCCACCAAAATCATTGTGAACGAGAGGCCTACAGCCACTAATGGTGGCCCTCTAGCACTGCGTTAATACTCAAAAGCTTCAATTACAGTCGCTGCTCTTCCTATTTGATCTCCGCTGCCTCCTGACAGCTTCCCTGGAGTCAGACTTCTGCTTTTGAAACCTGCGTTTGACTGAAGCCCTGGCAGTGCCTCAATCAGCAAGGCCTAGGATTTGGTTTCTTCAGCATTTCCCTTGACCACAACACAGCACACCAAAAGAAACCCCACAGGCAGAGAAGAGAGTGGGAATGTGGGTTTTCTGCAGCTGGGGGGAATGCGGGGAGGAGAGCCTGGCCATGTCTCCATGCCCTGTGACAGCTGGCGGGAGGAAAGGGAGAAGAGGAGCAGGACAAGGGGACCCAGCATCAGTCGCCACCGGGCAAGCACCGCTCCTGCGGATGTCCGCATGTGGGGGGCCAAACAATGACAGGCGGGGAAGTGGTTGTGCCATCAGTTCAGCCATCCTGGCTTTAAACGTTCCTCATGGTAGAGAAACAAAAACATGGCTGGAAGGCAGCAGGTGGGAACGACAGAGGCAGGCTTTCCTTCTCCAAAGGGGACACTTTGGCTCAGCTGTTCTGCAGTCTTAGTGTCATAGTGTCATGTTCTCCCCACAAGCATGTACAAACTACTTGCCATTGCTGTCACCTCTGTAGACACCAGAAAGGATTTCTCTCTTGCTATTGCATCTCCCTTAATGGACATAGGCAGAGACAGTAAAAGTCTACTTTTCCCTGAAAATCACAACTAATACAACAAAATAAAGCAAAATAATTAAAACATTAACATTTTTCCCTGTGAGATTTTTATACAGCAGTCTTAGTGGAGAGAGAGAGGTGTGAAAACACCAGGCCTGTAGGTATCAGAAGGGCCTCAAGCTTCCACTAACACAGTTTCGGTACAACTTTCAAGACAGGGTGCAGTTTCCCTAGGTCCTTTGTATGCCTTTTCAGTGCAGGATGACTCAAAATAAGATAAAAAAATACTTATTTTTACTGTTTAAACAGAGGTTATTTATAGTTAGTACTAGGATAGATGTTACTCACATTGGGTAGGGCTCTACGGCTCGCTCTGCTGCCATCTGGACAGAAGCATCCAGTTGACCCTTGCACTTCTAAATCACATTATTTTTTTAATAAACAAGTCATACATCAACATCCCAAGAGCTCCCTACCCAGCTTCTCTACAGTTATTTAAATAACTTTTAAAACCCCTTCAATTATGAAGCCAAGCATTAACTGTTCTAATTTAGTCAGATGCGTTGCTAACTCTGACATTACCCCCACTAGCAGGAGAGGTGACTTGGGCATTTGATAATACAGCACTGTACTAATAGCATGCATACAGAAGTCAGTAACTAAACTGACACTTTACATTACAATATATGCTAATTTGTAGGCAGCTAACCATTCTGCCAACAGTGGAGAAAAGTCAGAAACAAACCTGCAGTTCTTCTGCCCACCCAGCAAAACGGAGTTGGAAGATTACAGCATTAGCTGCTCCAGACTGTATTTAAATAGTCTATAAAAAAACCTGCAGGAGTGGATATTTGGAAGAGGTGATGTTAGGACGGCAACCAGAGCCAAGCCACAGAGGAGTATTTAGTTGCATTAAAGGAGATTTGGGACTCAAAAAAAGGCAGGCGCAGCAGTGGTTGTATGTCTAAATCCAGAGCTATTTAGTTAATTAAAGAATCCTTCCACCCATAGAAAGTATTTTCATTATGAGAGACAAAAGAGCAAGCTGATCCTAGGGTACTGTAGTAAGAAAAATGGTATATTACAGCCTTGCAACAGTACCTGGAGAGCCCATCATCACACTGTGTCCATTGGGACTATTTGCCAATACCCACATTGCCATTTCAGTCAGGTGGAGAAGTTGCGCATCTGTGGAGTTTGCTCTGCAGCAGGCCAGGCTCTTTGAAAAGTAGTTTAGCAAACACAGAGGAGGCTTGCATTAAGTGGCAAGCCTCCTCACCTGGGTAGCACATGCTCACTCATAAATCTCACATAGTCCAGATGTACCACCATTTTTCTGGATTCCTAATGAATAAATCAAGAGCTACTTTCTTTTTTTTCTTTTTTTTTTTTCCCTCCAAATTATTTTCTGCCATTCTAAGAGCATAGTCTGTAGTAGGATCTAGTGAATGAGATCCTTCAATCTAGAGGAAAATCATGCAACAAGGAAGAGCATGGTGCAGGAACGTTACTTGTCTTCAGCCTCACTATTTGTAGAATTACAATGCACATGAGAGAGAGTTGCTCAGAATTTAATTGCGTGTCACATGGCAATTTATAGCTATCTAATCCAGCAAATTGCTAATCTATTCTCAGATTTTTAATATCCTATTGATTAGGCTATAAATTACTGTCTCAAATTGTTTCCCCATTCCCCGCAAGAATGTGATTACGTACTGTGTAGATGATATGCTATATGATACCAGTCCATGCTAAAACATTTGCAGATACTAACTGTCAGTAAAATGCAGAGTAAGAAAAGAACTGGACTTCGAGGGCCATAAAGCCCAGCAATTAAGAAATAATTAGAACTGAAGCAATGATTCATTTATTATATCCAAGTTCAAAAAGATCAAACAGTAAATTCCAATGTAATATTTCAGTCCTGTGTGTGAATCATTACTTGTGGCATAAAAGGGAATGAAGTATTTTTAAGTGTCCACACCCATTATGATTGGCAAGGGAAGAAAGATTTGGAGACGGTTTGAAAAGGTTGCCCAAGGTGACTTGGCAGCTACAGGCTTTTGTCTCAGTTTCACTGCTTCGCTGGGCTTTTCTGCGGGAAATCTTTGTTTTCTGGCATTATGCAGCTCTCTGTAATGATTCCAGGTATTTTCAGAACAGGCTAAACTTAAGCACGTACCTCACATCAAGCAGCCTCCACCCCCAGCGAAGATTAAGGTACCTAAGGTGATACCTGGTTCCTGGCCTGTCCTGCAGGATCAGTCCCCTGGGCAGCTGAATTTGCTAAGACACACAGGGGAAAACTGACAGCAGACAGTACCCAGGGTGCCTGCTGGACCACTCCTGCTGCAGCTTCCCAGAGGAAGGGAGATGTATCCTAGGATACATTTTTAAGGACTGACCATGCTTCTTACTAAAGTCTAGGATTCATTTTGCATGAGGAAAGGGATGAGTTTAGAGGGAAAATCCCACTTATTAAAAGGGGATGGGGAGACCTTCAAGAAACACTCAGTTTCTGATGCCTCCTTGGCCTGTTCCTGCTTACTTAATGTTCTGCAGGGTGATCGGGGCCCTGAAGTATAATTTGGTTTTCCTGGCACAGCTCCCAAGAGTTTTTAATAGTTTGTGTGGGTCTGCTGTAACTGCTGCTTTCTCCCGTTAGCCTAGTTCTCTGCAGGTGTTAAGCAAAGCATTTACAAATCACTTGTTCTCCCAGCTTACAGTTTCATAGTGCTGATGTTCAGCACAAATAGTCCAGATAAATTTGAATTTCACTGACAACCCAACAGCTCAGGTAGCTTCACTTCTTGGGCACCTCTGTTTCCTGGAAAAGGTCAGACTACACCTTTCCTTACTGGACATAGGGGGTTTTTTATTTGTTCTTTTTAACACAAACACCTTTTCCTAATGAATGCTCTCTGGGTTTGCAGACTTTAAAGTTTTCCCAATAAATATTAAAGTGTACTTCATGCCAGCATTATTATCAGGTAACCACACAGAAGTTGCCATCTTAAAAACTTTTAACCACCTTTTGTGTCAAAATCCTTTTTTAGTTAAAGTCTACTTGGCGGTAGCCAAAGCTACCTGGGCACAGACAGCATGCTATTACCTCATTTGCACTCACTTGGTGGAACTGTGTTTGCTAGAGCAAGCTTTGTACCGTCTACATTCTGATCAGGAAAGAAGCTATGAGAATATTAGGGGATTAGAAGAAAGGAAAAAGGCAAACCCTAAGATCTTCATCCCTGTGTGAAACAATAGAAAGACTGGAAAAGAACAGACCATTAACAGAGACCAATTCAAACCAAAGGCAGCAAAGTATGAAGGGCAAATGAAGGTGGAAAAAGAAAGTCACAGAAAATGTTCAACTTTGAGGTTAGAAATAAATGGGTTCTGTGACATACTTTGGAAATTCGGTGAATCTGCAGGAAAAAAAGTCATTAAACACTTAAAACAGAACAAGTAATTCTTCCCCCTTGGTACATGATCAGCAATCTAGGACACTTCGGTACAGCTAGCTGCATGCAGGCTCCCTGTTTAATATCACATATTTTTATTAAGTCAGGCAATTCCATTGCCTACTTTTTCTATGCCTTAACCAACACTCAGCTCAGGGACAGAGCAGCTGCCTAAAGCAGGAGTTGGCAAAGCCATGGCAATACTGGGAGAATAGGAAAGCTTAGAATAGTTGCCTTGTAGCTGGGTCATCACTGAAAGCATCAGCTCTCTGTGTGTGAAATTCACTTGTAGGGCTGGAGCGCTCTCAGATTTCTCAGCCTTTCATTAATTCATTACTAGTTAACCTTGCATAGAGGTAGCTATCAGTATTTCAGGCACAGAATAGCAAACGTGGAAAAATTTACCAAGGTAGGCAATTAAGGCAGTATGTGTTAGGTTTAATCACCTTTTAAAGGATGACTAGTACCAACATTTTCACGCTCGGGTGCTCCAAGTGACCTGAGTTGCTTCTAACTTCCCAGTGTGGGACACAGGAGGTGTGCTGGAGCCAGGCTGTAGATCCAGTCAGTGGATGAATCTACAGCTGAAAAACATTCTACAGAAAGAGGAACAGGGCTGTTGTGACAAGGCAAAGCATAGGATGAAGTGGGAACAAGAAGCACCAAATGTTTTTTTCACAGTACTTCAGAGAGAGTACATGAGAATTCTGTGTGCGACAGTTCTCCTCCATTCAGACCTGCAGGAAGGCACCGCTCCCATCCCCACCTCCAAAACCTCAAGTGAAGCAGTTAGGAGAACACATCTGCCCACTGAAGTGTCACCAGAGCAATAAGGCATCTCTGTGATAGTTATTGCATTGGCTGCAGTGCTGCTGGAGTTGTAAGGCAGCACATTACTGTACAGGTATTATTTAAGTATCTGTAATACCTTGAGTACTCCAATGTGGAGAGATGCCCTGGAAGCAGGGTGGGGACCTCTCAGCAAAAAATGCATTTGGTTTTAGATCCCTGCTGGAAAATACGTCAGCTCTTGAGCAGATGTTATAAAGGCCTGATGATGGATTTACGTAGAACAATTGTACGTCTTTGTAGAACTATTGCATTTAATTGCAGAACTGTACATATTGCTATGTAGAACTGTTCTTGTTCATTCCTGTAGAACAGTAAACCTTCCTACATGCAGCATTTTGATTGCTATTGCATAAAGCCTCTGCTGTGCAATTGTAAATACAGCTGGTGCTGCAGTGCTTGTCATTTACAGAGAAAAAAAAAATCAGACTAACATTCACTAACATTTTCACCAACACCAGAATCCTCTTGAAATACATTTACAGGGGGCAAAGCTCAATACAAATACATGGGCATCAGCTAATGCACTGCTTTAGCAGCCTGAGGCTACAGAACTTCTACGTATCAAATAGCAACAAGTGTTATCTACAAGCTGACAAGGGGAGAAGTGAGGTGCAGTGAGTTGAGGCATTTCAAACACTTTCAAATATTATTTTGCAATAGACTACATACAAACAGCATGGCCAGAAGTGAATCTTTGTCAGCCATCGAGAACATGATCCGTTGCTGCCACGAGAAACTTGGGGGTTGGAAAAGCAATACTAATTGGTCATAGTGGAAGAGTCTCAGACCTCTACTGCTACTTAGATTTGTACCCTGTAGAGGCCTTCATAAGTGGGACATGGACTCCAATCCTGCCTAGGCCACCTGCGGCACTGTGGTACTTCATATGGTGGTTTGTGAAAGCAGGATGAAACAAGCTGGATTGTGAGACACATTCAGAAATCGCTTCTTTGTGACTGCTCAGGCAAAGGCCATCCTCCATTCACTTTGCCCTGCACACAGTGGTCTCCAACATGCCCAAACCTCATGGATGCAGCTGTTTCACAAGCAAGCAGCATATTGGATGGCTAAAGATAAAGAGGCAAGAAGCACGGTGCCAGCAGCGTCAAGGCAGGCCAGTGGGAAGCCGATGTGAGTGCTGTTGCTCGGGGTGCATTTTGTCTGTGGCCAACATGCTTTTTTCAGGATTCCCAAAATAGCACTTATCATAAACAGCAGATTGACTAGGAAGCATGCTGCTTCACTTAATGCCTCCTACTGTCCCTGCCAGAGCCCTACCCCAGTCAGTCTCCTGAAGCTAAAGAGATGGAAAACCTAAGAAATATTGAAAAGTAGAAACTTTTTATAGAACAACTACCATCAAATTATATGGCAAATATTCAGCATTGCAAAAGCTACCTTGAGTCACTTTTGTTGTATCTTCAGACATCAAACCCCAAAGTTTTTATTTTGCTAACAAATAAATTTTGGAACCACTTCCTCCCCCTTAATACTCTGTAACTTTTTCTCAGTGCATGTTGCACCATCTATTTCTAAAGATTTCAACTACAAATATATGGGACTATTCAATTCCCCATATGCCCCAACCCCGTTATATCTTAGCTTTCATTAAGATTTTCTAGGACATTTCAGGTTTTCTCAACAGTTTTAAGACACTTGCTGGGAGGGAATACATTTCCAAACTATTTCTTTTCTCATGAAAACTGGGTTTTGCCTATGTGCCAGAATCAGCAGACGTTTTATAAATAGCTTTGGACAGATGACAGGAAATGATGCAAGATCTCAGGCCACTCCACAGAGGGCAACTGTCTGAAGTGCTCAGAAAGAGGGACTTGCACCATTGACTACTACACAGGGGAAAAAAAAAAATGCACAGAAGCATCATTTACTGCCGAGGGTATCAGGCTTATGAGACACAAGATCTCCATCTTATTACAGCTCAAGCAAAAAGTCTATTTGCTTGCAACTACACTACAATGAAAAACAGGAAAATTAAATTTTCCTTTGAAGAGGAAAAACTGACCAGAATTGTCTAATTTGCCACTTTGTCTTTTACTCTTGAGGAGGAGCTTTCCCCTCCTAACATGCTATAAATGCCAACACACGCATTGGACATTGTCCAGACTCCGACTGGTGCCAAATACTGGGATCATCTTCTTACCCTGGCATTTCCCATCAGCTTCAGCAAAGGCTCTTCCAACTCAAACTACTTAAATGGGCTCCAATAATAGCTGCCTAGAGGTTAATCTGTATCTATGCATCTGATCCCAAGAACTATCTGTTCCTCTTTGCAATACTAATACAGAATGCAGAATCAACTCACTGTCTCGTTTTGTTTCTATCAGCTTCCATCAAGATAAAACCCAGTAATTTATCCCCAAATAAATGCTTTATTTGGAATAGGGGCAAACTGTCAGCTCTCTTAAGTCCATGGCAAAAATCTCAACAGATTTAACTTCAACACAGTGACGCCAGCCTTCTCCCCCATTATCAAGTTGCTCCTCTTTCTAACAGCAGTAAACACCTCTCAGCCCACTCCTCACCATGCTTTCACACTGCTGATAACTGAACAGTGTACTATACATGGAAGACTACAAGTATTAGTGAGAAATAGATAGTGCACCTCCCCAGCAGATGTGCTTTTTGAATCATTCAGTCCAGGGAGAGTCCTCTACGTTCCTGCGTTGCAGTTAAGCATCATGGGGGGCTGGAAGAGGTGGCCTCGAAGCAGCCACGGACCAGTCTCCTTTCTGCACTGGGCACTAGAAGTGCAAGAGTGTGTAAGCACAGCACTCCTCTGCACAGGGGCATCGTCATAACCACCCACAGCGCTTTCTCCCGCAGACCCAGCATCGGGGAGGCAGCCTGAGGCTTCTGCTGAGATTTTACTAAAGTAAAAGAGAATTGCATATTTGATCCCTCTTGCAACCCTACCTCAGAGGCATTCTGCTTTCAGGAGTGGATGGTTTCTACCCATCATTTGTAAGTTATCTGTTCCCATGACAGACAGAACAGCCTAGAAACGCTCCTACCTCTGAAGGGAGTAAATAATACATGACACATTTTTTGAGCATTTGTACTGGGTAACTCATTTTACCCATGATGTAAATTTCTGTAAGGCTAAAGAAGAACTTGATTTTTTTTGTCATTAAAGACATTATATCTGACTGAATTTTTGTTATTTTGGAAACATAAGATTTATTACCTCTATTAGAGGTGTGACAGTGCTGAAACTGGGCCATCCCAAACTTTCTCGGTTAAAGGCTGTGCAAACAGAACAGAATACATCTGTCCATGTATGCGTAAAAGCAAATCCACTTGTTAGGGAGTGTTCACACACTGTGTGTGTGCAGGAGAGAAGGGTACAAGAGAAGGTGGACAAGGCTGTCAGCCTTTGCAGAGCTCAATGAGAGCTCCAGTGCATGAGATCCAACTGTCCTTAACAACCACAAGCATAAAAAAACCCTAGAATTGTAAACCCAGACTTCATTCTTTTCTGGACTTTGAAAGAAATCCTGTATATCTTTTTTGCTTCTTGACCTACGAGGAAATGTGTCTCACGTGCCTATTCACTGCACCACTGGATATGCTCCTCCATAGAGACACACTCTTCTTGTACAGGGCTCATGCAGACTGCTTCTCAGAAATACCTCCATAGGATACCCCGGTGCTGAGAAATCACCGAGAAACAGTCCTAAAACCAGAAAGTTATCTCGTATAGGTAAACATTTCACTGTATAGTTATGCCTAGAGGTTCTTTCATGATCTGAATAGTGAGATTTACTTTGCAAGTGAGCTGGAACTAAGAAAGATTAAAGAGCTAGAGAAACCTTCTGCTTTTTAGTGCATCAGCATTCTCTTATCTCCAGCATATCTCTAAACAGTTTTCAATCGCATTTGGTCAAAAGCTGGTAACGCAAAACTTAAGAGATACCACACACATCTAAAGCTATATTTTGTGATGGGGAAAAGGTATTCCTCCCTCATTCTTTTTTGTTTTATGAAACACTGGAGAACCATTTAAGGCTCAGTTAAAATAAAATAATTTGCTGATAAACCTATTTTAGTAAACAAAAAAAGTTGCTAACCATTATCTCAAATTTCTTCTTATTGTTTAACCTGGACACTCCCAAAACAAAAGCAATCAAGAGGATCCAAAGAAGAAGAGTTTCAACCTTTGGACCAACTCTAATTGCAATACTTAGGTCTCATGATTGCTGCAATTCAACAGACTCCAATATGAACTTATCGTTCACGTGTGCTCCACGATCTGCTCCAGCATTGCCCGGGATGACAGCAAGAGCTGCTACGTGCTTCATTTCTGTAATCTGATGTCCTCAGTGGCTCACAGCGCCACAAACCAGCTGGAAGACCTTCTTCTGTTCCCTTGCATCCATTATCACAGAAGTTAGGCACACAAATCCATTCACTCGTGTTCAGTAGTGGGAAACTATTTGTGACAAGGTCAGGCTGCTCAGTGGGAGATCTCACTTGGCCACTCAAAGCAATGAAGAATCAGCCTTCAGCCACCAGACAACAGTGGGCAAACTCTTCCTTGTAGTCTGTGTCTTGAAAAGGTGACCCAGAGGGGTAAGACCGCAGCTCACAAACCTCTCAGCTTTTCCTTGCTATTAACTTTTCCAGGACAGACAGCCTCTCTAGCTACAGGCTGTCTTGGAAAAGGTATATTCCAGAAATCAAGGATGGACACGAGTCTCAGCCCTTGCTTGCCAGGGCTGGACTGGAAGTCTCGTTACCGCTGCCCAAACCATCCTGCTCCAAGGGCAGCTCCAAGGGAGGACTTAACACTCTCAAGCCTGTCTGTCAGAGACGCTTCACAAAGACTTCACAAGACAGCACAATATTCATCAAAATCAAGTCAGTGGTTTTCCCTTCAACCCAGCAAAAGTTTCGAGATGTCAGCTGTTTATTTTTTCCTGACACACTACCCAAGCTGGTATTTCCACAGCTGCATGAACTATCTAAATACTTCCTAGAAGTACAGAGTAAAGTGAGATTATGATGGTTTGTGATAATATATCCCTGGTTAAATAATTAAGGAAATTAATTTGCTTGTAGTAAAAATGATTCAAGGACTACATGTACAATTTGCGACCAAAGTACTACCCTGTACCCCATGTTTATCATCCTAGGTCCAATGATATTTGTTAGTAAATAATACAAATGTAATCATTGCTAGGCGATGGTAAATCAGTGGCAAGGCTTGAACAGGCTGTTGTCAAGTGGGAAAACTTCAACCAAGAACCTGCAGTAACTGCCAAAATCAAGTGAAACAGCAGGGTAGTAATGGAAACTTTTGAACCTTTTCACACAGAGGAACAAGAAGATTTATCTTCCTGATTGCTCTAATGTTTCAGATAGCAGGAGAACATGGGAATATGGGCCTTAATGTCAGCTAGTAAATGTCTCTGACCTTTGAAGGGAACTCCATGTGACATGACAATCACAGTAATCAGAACAAGCTCTATCTGCTCTGATACAACTTTACTGCATGAGCAGATACTCCTTTTTCTCCTCACAAGTGCTCAGTGCTCTGCTTCATTCATTGCACAAGACAGATAGTGCTACCTGATTACCAGTAATTGGATACCAAGAAAAAATAAAATCAGTGTACTGTGCTATGTGGTCTTCATCACATACTGCCCCGGTCTGAGGACGGAACCACCAGGGTTTAAGGGCTCTGCAAATACCCATTAAATTAATTTCTGCAATCTGCAAGAATCTCAGGATGTTATCATTTCCACTTTCCTGAACTGAGTCACAAAGATCAAGGTCACAGTAGCCCTTAATAGCAGATGCACAATTTAAGATTGCTAGAACTGAATTTTGCAAGGGATTGGTACTTTATTCCACTGTTCAACTTTTCAACCCACTTTTCAAAGTGATTGGTACTTCTTGCACCAAGTGCAGATCCCCAAAGCTCTGAATTCTCAGTTTTTGCAAGTTATTATAGGCTTTGTCCAGGCAGTTCTGATTTTCCTCAGCACCAGAAGCCCCCAAGTAGCTGTGTTTGCACACCCTCCACAGCAGCCTCTCCACTCCCTCCTAGTTGCTCACCTAGTTTCTCTGAGTCTCCTCCCATTTCCCAGTTTCTATGTTCTTTTCTCCTTTCCAATTCAAATCTCATTTTCACAAGCTTTTTCTCCCAACCTACTCCTTAAAAATTTCCTACCTATTCAGTCCTTGTTTCTTCCGCATGTGAGTCAGGTAGCTACCTCCAGCTTCTTAACTGGAGCCAACAGGAGCCACTAAAAGCAACGCATGGGAGGAACAGTCCACTTATATTAAATTAAAGTGCCCAAACCCAACACAGCCTGCAGCAGCCTGTGGATACAGTCACAGGAAAATTTCTGTTCAGAAGTTGGCTGGAGCACATCCAGGACCAGCAGACAGTGTCGGAATTTATCTGCTGCCACATCTATCCAGTCTGCAAAACCTGAGGTCTCCAGTTCATAGACATCAAGAGATTTTCCACAAAGATAAAACGCGCATCTTTGATTCTGGATTTTAAGAGTGCCCTTCTCTTATGGAACAGGCAAGAGCCTTTTAAAAACTTTTTTTTGTCTGCCTGTTTTTAAGTAGAGCAAAATCAATGCTCTCCTCCACCCCGCTTCTTGTAAAATGACACAATATTTGAGCTAAACGTTCCAGCAAAGTTCAGATTTGGAAATATACCTGGCACAAAAATGTTTCCATCCAAAGAATTACCTGTCAGCAAAGTCATGGTCTGTCAAAACCGAGGCAAGCACTGAGACCAAGGCAATCGCAACACGAGACCTTCCCAGTCTTGCCTGAGCCACCAAGGGGCTGCAAGTGCCACGTTCTGCTTTGCTATGCCACTGCTCCCCGCACATACAGCCTCTCTCCATCACCACTCCTCTGCCCGGGCAAAGGAAGAGGCGCATTCACACCTTCTCCTTCCCCAGCAGAAGGTACCCAGAAAGCTAACGTGGGCTGTGTCACCTCTCCAGGCAGCCTTCTTCTGACTTCCCTGGGGCTGGAAAGCTGCTAGCTGTCGGGGAAGGTGGTGGTAAAAGGGTCTTCCTACACGGGAATGCATTAAGGATAAAAAAAAAGTGGACCAGAGAGTTTCTGAGAAAGATATGGCCCTGCCAGTGTCCTCCCCATGGGTCGCTGAGAGGTTGCTGGAGGGGCACAGGGAAGCCCCACAGGGGCACTGGGCACTCGCTGCTGGGATGCAGAGGGCCCTATTCAAGCTTCTCTTCCCCTTTGCAAAGGTATTTTGGGAAAAAGCTCTCAGCAGTGGAAAGCAAGAGGACATTTCCTGCAAGAAAATATTCCACTCTCCAGGACAAAGTTTATTCCTATTATTTTGCTCTGACGCGCGGTCACGCAGCCTTTTCTACCACTGAAACCTTGGTGCTTCCCCTGCCTCCTGGGCACAGAGCCTGCACCCCCTCTCACTGCAGCTGCCTTAGCGGGGCTGCGGACAGCCAGCATTGGGGCGAGCAGAGGGCAGGCAGGAGACCTGGGGTTACCGGGAGGGACCCCAGAGGTTAGGGGAATGCAACAGTGGAGGAGGTGAGGAGATAAGTGCTTAAATGATGTCCATCATCAGCTTGTCCGTAATCTCAGTTTTTGACTAGTTGGAGGGATGGACAGAAACCACATGAGACTGTGTGCAGGGGATGGGGACAACAGCAACGTTAACCTGACTTTCTGATGGTTACAGAGGCTGTAATTTCTTTTTATTTCCACTGTATCCTATGTGAAAAGCATTTCAAGACCTGCCCAACCCCCCAGATCCTATTATGAAAAGCTGGATCTCACAAAGCTGTTTTCCAACATGTCAAATTCTGGTTTTGTGGCTCTATTTGACAGTTTTACGAAGACAGCATTAACTCCCAACTGAGCATAAGCAGCCAGGTCACTGAACACCAGGAGTGAGTGCCCCGATGCCTTGCCTGGGTTAGAGGTACTTGTCAGAACCCCCATCTCCAGCCTCAGCAGAGTCTGTCCCACTCCTCCGTCATTCAGTGGCAAGCAGGTCAGCTCCCAGGACCTTTACCAAGCTATGGTCACGAGCAGACGACCTCAAAATGGACAGCTCAGTCCTACCATTCCTGCTCGCATGGGTTAATGCTGCAGCACATCAGCAAGCCCACCCGCTCCCATGCTGCCACTACCTGCGGGACCTTGGCTGGGATGGTCCCACACTGGCCTCTGGGCACCCACTGCTGCGGGGTGGCTGTCTCACCTGCAGCAGGTACACAAACTGCCTGGGGTCCTTCAGCATAATGCTGGAAGCTGCAGCAGGCAAAATCTAGGAAATACATCCCCGAATCTGCCCTTGTGTTCTTTAAAACAAACTTCCATTTATGCTGCCGGTGGTGGCAAAAAATAGCCTGAGTCCCTAGTCTACCTTCAGTTATATTTTTCCATGTGCAGAGCTGAAGCTCTGAGACTCCTCTCCCTCTGCAGAGCAAACACAGCATTTGCAGGAATAAAGCTGTGCTTATATAAGCTTCCGAGAATGCCAAGTTGAATGTCTGACAGAGGAAAAATTTCTGATAAAAACCTATTTTTTATCTTTTCAAGGGATCTAATCTATCTTCTGTGCATTCCTGACCTTCAGAAAGTATTTTCATCTCACACGTTAAGTATAACAATCCTCTTAACAAGGGAACATTTTGTTAGAGCTTTAAATTGGGTTACGTAAATTATTTGTAGTTCTGACAGCAGGTTTCTCTTCCGTCCACGAGGACAGTTGTTATGAGATTGCTACAAGGTTCATTCGCAATCACTGCAGATAATCATCTGAAGGGACTGTTTGAAATGAGATTTTATCTGGGGGATATGCTATAAGTTTATCAAGGCTTTTTATAAAAGCAGCATTTTTGCCAAATAATTTGCAATACAGTAACCTGCACGAGAATTAAAAAATCCCTGATGTGAATGGTAAACTGAGAAAAAAAAAATAATTTCCAACTCCCACAAACTTTACGAGGAACAGAACACAGAGGGGAAAAAAACCCAACATATATATATATGTACATAGGTGGTACTGAGCATGTCTCAATCCATGAGTTTACGCTTGTTGACTACAGTGGGAATTGCAAACAGTCAGGATCGGGCTCTTTGTTTCCACTAAGTACTTGTTCAGAAAAAAGCAGAGTGGAAAAATTATTCAAGAAGTAAAAGCACTACTTTTAGCATTACATCAGAGCAGTCAATGACTTAGAAACACAGTTTGCAGTACTCTCTTTTCACTCTTTCTTCTCCCCAACCCCTAACCAGGCATGGGGTTAGATGCTGATTTTGAATGGGAAGAGTTCTCAGGCAGAAGAAGCCTCCCGCCTCCCTTTCTCTCGTCACTGGTAAGGCTGATGAGGAAAAAAAGTTTCTACTGATTTCTTCAGGATTGGGAAAAGAAGGGTATCGTTTATAAATTGGGATTATTTTTTCAGGTTCCCTGTTATATTTATGAGCTACTTAAAAAACCCCAACAAAGCAATAAAACAATATTTTATTCAAATGGAAAGCATTTTGTTTTACTTTAAGAAAACTGATTTACTAAAACAAAATTTTAAAATGAAAAATTTCAAATAAAAATATGGGCATTCTTAAAAAAAATCTTTGTAAGAGCATTTCAGATTTTTTTCTCCCTAAGTAACAAGAGCAGTGAGTTAAAAGTTTCATCCAATGCTAAATATGAGCAACTGAGGAAATCCAGTAGACCTGATTTCTACACACTCCTGCTGGCATTAAGTTCTCCACAACAGTGGTCCAAAAACCAACAAACCCAGCCACCCCTTCTGCAGCATGAAAGGACTCCAAGGAGTGACATTTTCAAGGAGAAAAAAAACTGTGGTTTTGTAAACCACACACACGCACAAACACAAGAACCATGCAAAAGGTGCTCAGCAGAGGAGGACCTTTACCTACAAAACTTAACATCTACTAACATTTCCAAATCTGCCTGGGAATGCTTTACCTTGGTATTTCCAATCGTATTGAGCTAACTCATGGTGTTTTATCTTTCCTTCATATTCCCTCCCTTCTTTGTTTGATGCCAAATATTTATTTTCAGCAGTCTATACAGAGTTATCTTATTATTTTATTAGCAGTCTCTCTTATAATACTTTATCTACAGAGAATGCAATGCATTAGTACTTCTAGGTACAATCTCTGGTATTCCTCTGAATTATCTAGAGACACTAGCTGACAATGATTTTATTTATATAAAAGATAATATATTATTATTTTCATAATTCTCAAAGAGAGAGAGATGTTTTTAAGTGTTAGTGAGAAAGACTGATCTTAATCCTTTATACTTCTTTCTCTCTAAACAAACAGATCTCACAGGAGAATACACACAGACATTTAACTTACCATTACTGAAGCTATCTTTTGACTTCCTCAGTATCATTAATATTTAAGCAGAAAGAACAGAACAAACAATTATCCTAATGATACCACACCAGAACTAACAAAGTAATTTTTAAAAAGTCATCCAGAAGAAGTGAGAAGGTCGACCAGAAAACACAAGTCAGGAGTAGCTGTGCTCCGATGAGGAGGGGAAGGTTATGTTGCTGTGATATGAGTAGTGCACAGCTGTTACTCTAGTAATAATTCATCATATTAATATTTAAATGAGAGGAGGAGGAGGGCATGAGATTGTGTGTGACTCAATGGTCCCTCCCTGTCCTTAAGCAGAAAAATAGGCCACCAATACAGAAAGAGCATTAGACTGGGAAGGTTTGTTTTCATTAGCTCATGAATAAAAGTGGGCAAACTGGTCCCCGAAGAAGTCTAGAAATTATCCTGGTTTTACTATTGCAAGTTAAATTCTGTTTCTACTCTCAGAAGCAGCCATTACCTAATGAACAAATTGATCCAGCAGCCAGTGCTCTAGGTCTGTACGTGGTATTTCCTGGATTTCAGTATATTTCCAGCAAGCTTCTACGCTTCCTGCAAAGAGCCGCCCGTGGGAGCTTCTCCTGGCAGTTGCTCACAGGCAATTGCTGAATCGCTGCTGTACTTTGCCATTTATCTACAGACACGTTGATAAAAAACATTTCTTTAATCGGGGCTTACTTACCTCCAGGCTTGTTCCATTGTCTTGGCCCATCAGGGTCTCTGGCATGGGCAGGTCTCAGGAGACCTGCGGCACCTGAGGAGGAGCAGGAGCAACTGCCTGCAGGAGGAGGTGTTGTGAGGAGCAGAGCTGCAGCCCCGGGGTGCCTGGGGCAGCTTCAGGAGGTAGAGCAGCAACACCCAGCAACAGCAGGCTCAGCACAAGGTGGAGGGCTGGAGGAAACAGCTGATGCAGGCATAACCCAGACAGATGTGGGTGGCATCCCTGGCAGGAGAGGCAGCCTGACCACGCTTGGTTGCATATAGGGTTGCACAACTTTATCCAGCAATTCAATATAAACACACCTCTCACATGCTGGCTTTTTGGGGGTTGGGTTTTTCTTTTTAATTCTGTACAACTCCTCCTTGTTACCAGAAAGAGTGTTACTATGACACCCCTGGCTGAGCATCGCTTTGTTGGCTATATAACTCTACAAAGGTAATAAGCAACCATTTAACCAGAAATACAGACACAGACTCCACAAATGGCCATGAGGCTAAGTAACAAATAGTTTGTAACAGAACAAATCCACAGAGAAGCATTCAGCTTAGTGCTCGGCATGAAAATACAAGGTACACAAAGTACAACCATTAAGAGATGCCAAACTTATGCAGTAACATCAGTCCTCAGCACACCAAGGTAAATTCTTCATCAGAAATTTTCTGTTTTTTCCTATTCAAGCAAAGACATTCCCCCTCCTTCATGTCATTAGCCTTCAAGATCCTTCAAGATCAAGTATGCAAGCAGCCTGACTTAACGTTGATATTATTTTTAGCTGACCGATACGGAGGTTTTATTTGCTGCATCCTGTACAACAGGATTTGTGTTATTAATACATTGCAGAAAACACCACTCGTCAGACCTTCTCCATATCCTTCGTCAATGTCCCAGTAGAGTGACCATTTAAAACTGTTCTTCATAACTTGCTACAAAGGTTTGTACATAAAGCAAAATCAGACCCCTGGGCATGTTGGAGGAATGGGGAGTATTGATCTAGACTGCTCACAAGAGTACATGATAAGGGTCTGCAGGAAGATACCCTCTTGTCTGTATTAGTAATTACACTAACGCAGGAGAGGTTGGGCTCTTCCTCCTTGGATTTTGGGAGTGCTGGAAGAACAGACCTGCCACACTGCCTTTAATCCTTGGCAGAGCCCTCCCTCCAGCTACACCACTGCTGCTGCCTCATGGGTAGGACAGATACACAAGGCTGGAATTAGCCACCTACCCCGTTAGCACTCCCAGCTGGGACTCATGTGTTCCCAGTCACATGTGGAGGCAGGAGCCATCCTCCAATTCCTTGAGCTTCTGTGTCAGCCTCTAGAGACAGCTCCAGCCCCAACAAGTATCATCTGATTACCATGAGGTTGAAGACCATTTGCACTCCCAAAGCTGCACCCTCACTAGTATTTCAGCAATTGGAGGGCTCAGTCTTCAACCAGCTTGGATGCTGAGTTGTGTCATTGGCCACAGAAGAGTTGAGGAAAAATGTTGGAAGAAGCAGAAGAGTCCCTAAAGTAGCAAACCTCTCTTCCTACATGAAGGGGTTGGGTCTGGTCCACTGGAATGCAAAATATTTGCTGCTCTATACTAGTAGTACCAAACATGATCTAAGATAAGTCAAACTTGCTCCCTTCCTCCTTGTACATCCTCCTCCACACTATATACACACATACTATTTCAGAACCAAAATCCTCCTTGTGCAAGCAGTTGTCCAGATTTCAAAGCATTCATGTACAATTGCTAAAATAGTCTGCAGAGCAGCCTCCAAGTTTTCCCATTGTTCTTCAGTAGCCTGAAAAGGTTAGCAAGCCAAAGAGGTCTCACTACTATTCCCTCCTTCCTTTTAGTCTGCATTTTAAAAAGCAACTGCATGAAGCATAGTCATACACATTAACAAGGAGAGAAGGCTAATGTATCATTTTAAATTAGAAGAAAAACTGCGGACAAAGGTTTAAAAGTCTTCGCAACCACTGAATTGTTAATTGAAGGTGAATGTGTGATAGAAGATAAACATTTTTAGGTACAGATTGGGTCAGCTGACAGATTTAATAGGTTCCATAAAATACCACATTGCAACAGCTTTTATGCTGTCTTTATGGGCAACCATCAATTTCCAGCTGGGCTTGGTGGCAACTAGACCAATGTACAAAGTTTGAGGAGGCCCAGAAGCCCAGGCTCAGATTTGCTCTTTTTCCAGTGACAGAAGAAGTTGCTAGTTTAATTCAAATCCATGGTCTTGGTTCAGAAGAGGCGCCAGCCTCTGTTCACAAGTACCTTTGCGGTCAAGGCTTTTTCAGGCTTTGTCCAATGTCTGCCCAAATGCCACGCCATTCCAGCCTATGCTCTTAGTTAAAAAGGAAAAAAAAAAGGCAAATTCACCCAATTCTTTTTTTTTTCTAAAAATAAAATATTAACAAGGAAATCCTGCCCAAGGAGGCTACCACTAATTTCTCAAGTGCCCTTGGGTGCACTTTTTGGGGGTAGCCTCCATTCATCACCTTGGAGAAGACATTTGCCAATTAGAGAACGATTGAGTACAAAATTCGAAGATTGGTCAGTGGCAGTTAGCTCCATTGGTGAGTCTCATTTCAAGAGAAGTAACTTAACTCCTAACTCAGGAGGTATCACACCATTCATTCATTCCTCTTATAACCAAGCATCAGGCCCCCACCACAGTAACAGAGCAACTCACGGACATAGAATAGTTCACGGCAAAGCTGGCCGCTGCACTTGCCCTAGGAACAGAGGGGTCAGTGTGAAGAGCCATGCTGGCACCAAAAACCCCAAACCCTCATCACATGCAAATTCTAATTTAATTAGCAGCACTAGGGTTTAAAGGTATGACCACCACATGCAGACTGCTGGGCCCAGCCCCTGGCATGGTCAAACACAGCCTGCACCCATGCCCGACTTCTCCTTAACCAAATGGGGTCCATAGCTTGGTCTTTCTAGATGAAACTGGGCAGTCATGCTTCCTGAAGGCCACACAAGTGGACAAACTCCCCTCTGGCTCTGCAAAGGCCACATGGCCCACTTGAGGAACTAACAAATGCTCTCCGAAGTGCTGTGTCTAACTCAGATTTCGAGTAACAGCAGCAAGGCTTACATAGTTGTTTATCAGTCAAAAAAGAGGGGTAGGCTTTTTATAGTCTAAACTTTATGAAGTGATAAAGATCTATGAATCATCATGCAGTTTATCTACAGACAAATAGGATTAAAAATAGAGCAGGTAGTTTAATCTCTTTTTTTTAATTGGAATGGAAACAAAAAGAAAGCTGGCAGATGAGGAAAAAGAAGGCTGCTGAGGATGCTGAGCACAAGGCTATGGCTGAGGACTGCAATGAGAGCTTCCTCAATTATTGTACCTCCCTGATGAGAGGCCAGATCTTAGGTACTCTCAAGTGGCCTTTTTCTGTAATGAGGATCTCAGTATTTGGCCTATTCATATTTTTCATTTCTCTGCACTTGGTCCAGGAAATCACAAGGCTTGGCATTTTACCACTGGAATTCATGCAAAGACTTCTGCCTTTTACGTGCTTGGCTCTGCCTCAGAGTTTTTTAATCTTTCCTTTCCTAAATGTAACTGATTGACGGGCGTGTGCATCCCTGGGTCAGTTTTCAACTCATGATTCAAATAGTTCCTCTTAACTTGGAAGAAATCCCAACAGTTTCCCAAAGAATTTTCCTTGGGACAGTCTGGAAACCCTCCTTGTCAATAAATAATTTCTACCAAGTGAAACACTGACAGAGCTACTCCACTCAGCTAACTATACTGTGAAACATTAACCTTCTGCCCTGCCCTGTGGTGGTAGAGACCATGTTTTGCTGCTTCGTGACCCATGAGTGACCTCGCTGCGGACTCCTGTATTTTCAGCACATCTCCTTGGGGTTTGGGATTGAGTTACATGGCACCTACATTTAAAGAAGCAGATTGGAAAAAGCAACTTTCATGTCTTCCTTGGAATTTATACAGTGAGAGGGGCCAGACAATGCCAGGACCACCTGGTCCTCATCCAAGGATGCTTCGTTTCGCTGACACACACCCCTCCCCCCCAGCCTGGCAGCCGTGCTGCCTGATGTAAGGGGCTCTGCCTGCCATCACCTTGAGGGCAGGGATCTTGCTGCTCCAGCACACTCCGAAGAGCTGTGGCTCCGAGGGTTGAGGAGGAAGTGGAGAAATATGCTGCCAAGGAGAGTGAGGGCAGATGCCCGTTGCAGAACCAGGTGGCTATGGGACCACAAGGGCCACCCCACCATGACACAACAACGTGTCCCTGACAGAGCTCCCTGGACACAGCCATGCCCAGCAGCTGGTAGCACAGTTAGGCAGCACCAGCAAGCATCACCATCATCACCACTGCCACCTCAGATGTCTCTGAGGCTGAGTGACATGGGTGGCACATACCTGAATGCCATTACACGTTTGATTGTGCCTGCAGCGAGACAGGGCACAAATTTGTAGCCAGTGCTGCTGGGCAGGAACCGTGACACTGGAGACACCAGGGCTGTCATTCCACAGAGCTCCAGGACCTTGTGATAAATTCCTGAGGGTTTCAGAGAGTGAGATGCTCTGGGAGACCCCTCCTCACTCCAACAATGCCACCAGAGA
This sequence comes from Ciconia boyciana, assembly GCF_034638445.1. Taxonomy (NCBI): domain Eukaryota; kingdom Metazoa; phylum Chordata; class Aves; order Ciconiiformes; family Ciconiidae; genus Ciconia; species Ciconia boyciana. Next base: position 14,141,705 of record NC_132941.1, on the reverse strand, counting down.
GGGTTTGCCCAGAAGAAGGTCATGCATGATGCCAGAGCAGCACATGGGCAGGAGCCACCTCACCAGTATCCTAATTGACACCTATGCCTCTGGCTCTTCCCTATCCACTCCTTCCAACCTCGCCCCTCCACTGAGTAGTTTCTCTACACCCACACTTCTCCACACCCACAATTCTCTCTCCTCCACCTGTCATAATATTCAGCCTGGCTGTGCTGACAAGCCCACGCCACACTATTCACTCTTGCTAGCAAGCCCAGAAAAGGAAGCCTTGTTCAGGCTCTTGGGGTACAAACCACGCAGAGCACCAGATCTCCCTTCCCGCCAGAGGAGCTTTACACCTGGTGGCATTGGCCTGCACAGGTGTCCATCTCAGGAGGGCTGCATGGCTTTGCCAAGCCTGCGCCAGCAGCCCAGAGCTATTTTGCAATTAGGATGCTTCACTCGAGCAAGAGAAGTTGTTAAAAGAGACAAGTATAGAAGAGTGTTTTGTGGAAAGTGCTGGGTAAGGAAAAATAAGCTAGTTTAAGGTTCTCACAAAGAGCACTGATCCAGAAAAAGAAGGAAAAGAATTTTCTTTTCATTAAAAAACTAAACAAAACCCACTTTTCCTTCAGTACAAGTAGACCGCAGAGCCTCCTGCAGAAAGGCTGTTACAACCCTACTAGCTGGCCCAGATTTGACAGTGCTGCACTAGGAGAGAGAAAAAAGCCAAACCAAACAAAAACCCCACTCTTACTCAGAAGTCAGCCCTCTGCCTGCAACCTGCACGCACGAGTCACAGCACAACCAAGACAGACAAGGAGAGATTAGGTCAATTTACGAGAATAAGCTCACACAGCTCAGAGTCCACAGCTCCCTGGAGGGCCCCAGGCTTTCACCGGGGCTGGCCAAGTCCGGCACGGGCAGGTCCCTCTCTCCCCCTTGTGCCCTGGCTACTCTTTGGAGCTTGTGCTCCCAAGGGCCCTGAGCAGCTCCCGAAGGACACAGGGAACAAAGTACATGCCATGTCCTGGCCAAGCTCTGCTGGGCACGAGGTAACAAAGGGCCTTAAGCTGCCCTGTGCTTCTGGACGTAAGACTCAGGTTTTGGGCTGCCCGTTTGCATGCTCATTAAGAGGTGTCCAGTACCAATCTGCAAGGCTCAGCAGAAGAAATCCAAAGGAAAAGCCATATGGCCCTCAGCTGTCTTGATGTCCAGTTAGCACCTCTACTTATGAGAGCTGCTACTGCCAGGCCAAGTACCTCAGCCTGAGCACCCACCACCGAGGCTGATAATGCTGCAGATTTGGCACCTGGGCCTCAGCACTGCCACCTGTATGGACTGCTCTGCCTGCTGAGTGCTGGCCACCCAGTGAGTCCTCAGCCTTTTGCCAGCTCAGCGTGAAGGAGTTGTCAGTGGAGCTATCTATGGGATACTCTCTTGGCTGGCATCTCCCTGCAGAGCTTGTGGCTGAACTCTCGTAATTTTGCCTTCAGCACCAGCAGTGCTCATACTTTCAATAGAGATGCTAAAGCAGGCTGAGATACTGCTTGAGAAACCCAGCTCTCTGCTCTACCTGCTTTACCTGCTCAGCCTCCCTTGCAACCCTTCCTTGGCCCAGCTAAAGTCATTTCAGCAACTTGGACGGTAAAACATTTAGCCTTAAGGTCACAGGTGGGAAGAAGCTGTAACAGAGCAGCATAGACATGACCATCCTTATACAGTCCTACAAGTTCTCTGAAGGTAGATGGTTGCACATAAGAGATGGTGTTAGTGCCTGCTGTACAGGCCCAACCATGAGAGGTAAATCCATAAGGATCAATTCATCCTCCTGCCTACTGACTTGACCCAAGAGGTCTGGATGTGTATATTCAGAGGCTAGAAGCATAACATCCACAACAGATACACCATCCCAAACATGGAAATATTCCTGCCAGATCCTCACTGTAGCTGGTTCAGTCTTGACCCTGTAAATGAACAGTGCCTAACACTGGTGAAGGTAGCAAAACCTCTCTCAGGAGCTCAAACTCTAGAACAAAGAACTGTTACAGGGAGGGGAAACAGGGGAAAGAGGAAAGGGAAAGAAGGAAGGGAAAAAATTCAACAGAGATTGTATTGTGCACGAGGATCAGGCAGCTTAAAGTGCCATAAAATCCTTTATACAAATGTTCTTGCAGTAAAACGAAATAGCAGTTATTCTCAGGGAAACCGTAGCTACCCTCAGTGATTATTACAACAGCCTGAATGATGCGGTATATTTTCCTTTATGAACCAGATGCTATCATTAGTGGTATGTACCTGTATACTTACAGAATACTTTAGATCAGCATATCAAGTTCAAATGGAAACTGTTTAATATGTTTATACACCCAGGCTGGATAGGGCTTTGTTCAATAACCATTTCTCATGGTGAGATAAGGGACAGAACTGAATGCAGCCATTAACTGTCAATCAAAGCACACATTGGTTTATTCATGACTCTCCTTACCCCTGGGAAAGGATAAACAGTTTAGATATCCCTCAATTAAATCTCTCCAGGACCACCTAGTCACAGATTTGCTTTTGATAGCCTACTTTTAAAACCTTTTGTCCCCATCTACTGAGTTCACTACAAGCAGAGTTGGTGCAGCATTACACTTACTTATTTCAATCCTTGCTTTTGCCAGGTTAGTCAACATCTTGAGTCCTGCCCCACTTGCTCAAACAAAATCTCACTGATCACAAAGGTGAATGGGGCTTATTTCCTCATTTTGTCCCGTGGGACAAGAAACATACTTAATAATGCTCCAGGTTACATATGGCTCGTATATACTGTCAGGGCCTTCCAGTGCTGCCTGTTCCAGAGCAGATTTCCTGTATCCCAGACAGCTTCCCATTTAAACAGGCACATGCTTCCTTCCCACCACACAGGTGGGACTGTAAGTGATCCTGCCTTATTAAGCCCATATCTTCTGAGCAGGTCACAAGGGCATATTGGAAGCAAAGAGGTAGTGTTTAAGCCACCAAACAGCTATTCTTTCATCAGAGCAGCAGCAAAACCAGCACTGCACAGATCCAAAGAGGAAACTGCCACAATAAGCTTAGATCAGAGTCCAAAGTAGGTGGAAACATGCCAATTAATGACTTCCAGCTCCAGCATGGAGAGCACGCTGGAGGAGGACAAATGGAGCAGTGTCTGTCCTCAGCTTGAGAAGTCACAGAGCTCCTTTCTTCTAGATGTTTCATTTGTGTATTTGGAGAGGGGGTGGCTTTAGGGATGGACACACACAATGACAATTAGAAACATGCCACACATTTGGATCTCAAATCAGATAGGCTCCCCCAACATTTTGTAATATTAATAGTTGGCTCTTCATTTAACCCGTTATTGGACAGAGCTATTACATGAGTTCAGACATTGCACTGCATCCTAAGGACTGGTACTGCTTCTCCCTTGGGGCTGGGAAATCAGGGAAGGGAAGGAGGGCGGGGAGCCCACCACCTGCACTTGGGTCCCTTCTTTCCTTACTCACACATTTCAGCCCAGGCACTTCCAAAAGATACTGAACTTGTCATAGAATAAAGGGCACAGCCACAACCTCATCCTTCACAGGACATGGAGAAATCCTCCAGCATGCAGCCAAGGCATCCAACCAGGACTACAGGACAAGGGAAGGGAAAGAAAACTACATCTGTGACCTGCCAGTGGATTAGCATTGAAATAAAGATTGAGCTCAATGATATACAGCTCTCTCAAAATCTGGGCTTGATAGAAGCCCAGATACTACCCACACAGCAGGACCAGTAACTACCTGGGAACCAGCAACAGGCCCACAGCCAAAGAGAAGCAGGTCAAGAGTCTCTAAGGTTCAACCACTATAATCAACACACACAACCAAAAGAGCCAAAAAGTCTGCAGGACCGTACAAATAAGCAGCAGGACTGCTGCAGGCCATGCTACCACTCTGTATTGTCATCCCCACTAAAAAGCATTGACTGTTCCCATGTTTCTCAAATGTCCACCTTTACCATTCACAGCTCCCACAATCAGAGGGAAATTTGGGACTGAAATCCCAGGCTCACACCATTTTTGCCATTAAAGCACCCAGCCATGCAATTCCCCTGGTCTTCAGCAGGCCCTCAGATTTGACCCCCTCCCAGCAGGATCACCTCTTCTCTGTCCTGCCTCTCTCCACCACCCCTCCAGAGGCTGAGCAGCAGGTCCCATCACCCCCATCTCCTCAGCCAGGCCACCCCACTAGAGCTGATGGTCAATGCATTACCAGGCAGACAGGCAGTGTGCGCTGTGGGGTCTCACTGCCACGCACAGTGGACAAGGTCAGGGTGCCCTCGCTGGTGGAACGATTCAGCCAGACACCGGCCAGAAGCCCCTCAGGTAAAACCTCCTGGAGGTAAGGCTGGAGAGGAAGAAGGGTGAGAAGCAGAAAGATGCGTGCTGCTTCTGCTCTTGCTGAGAGACACCTTTACTCTCCAGCACCCTGGGAACTGAAAAGAGGGTGTTCTGGGGCTGAACAAATCTGAAACTTTAACTTTCAGAAGTTTGTGTGAACGCTTCTGCCTGGTTCTTTTGCAGCATGCAAACCTTGCTTTGAGTTCAGGTTTCCACCCAAAACTCAAAGCAAAACTGCTGAAGCCACAGGCTTTTACAGAATCTCCGCCCAAAGGAGATTTGAGTGCAGATTTGCTCAAAATACAAATCTCTCTTGTAGGCAGAGCACGGGGTTTCAGGCTGGTGAGGAAAACAGCAGTTGGGGGCTCCAGAGGGAAGGACTAAGGCAGAGAGATTAGAGCCAAGTCAGGAGCCCAGCCCTGCTTGTCTGAACAGCAGACCATACTCGGTGCAGCCCAGCAGCTCTGCATATCTATTGCTTGAACCATCAAACCTGGTTTTGAGCTGTCAGCATTTCTGAACGTAAATCCCTGTACGTGACAATTAGGTTTTTTGCCTTAATTACCATATCTGTTTGCTGCCCACTGGGACAAAGGACTGTAAGCCTTTCCAACACTTGCACGGGCCGCTTGACGAGCTTTCTGCTCCCCTCCCTTTGTGGCCACTCTGTGGGTTGAGCACCCTGCGGTCTGCCCATGCTCCAGCCATGACCTTGTGCCTTCCCTCTCTGTTGTAATCCAAGCTGGGACCCTACTTCACTTACTCTTTTTAGCAGCCTATTCTTCTTATCTGTTATAAACTCAGCAATGCTAAAAACGTAGGACACAATAGCACTTGGATGGGACGCCCAATGTCAGGAATAGCTCCCCTGGCTCCCTGAGCGGGACTGCGGCTTGACAAACCTTGCTTGACAAACACCATTGCAAGCCTTGGAGAATGTGGGAACAACTCTTCCCTCCTGTGTGTTGTATCTGCTGCTCTCCTCCCTGGATAAAAGGCCATTCTGCACCTTTTGGCTGCTGTTCAGGACGGCCAGAACAGCCAGAAGCTACTCTGCTTTTTTTTTTCTATAAACCACAGACAGAAGAAAACCACAGAATTAAGAAAAGTCTTAAATCAGCATTGGAGATTTGGCTACTACACTTCAGTTGTCTCTTTTATTTTTTAACCAGGCAGATCTATAGCAGAGATAAGCGTATGCTTAAACAGTTTGCTGAATCAGAATCAAAAGAGTACTCAGGTTCTCCACTCGAAAGTTGCTTTGGTACCTCGGTTATCCTATTCACTTAAGCAGTATATGTAAGTTAAACATATCTTTTTTTTTCCCATGCTTTTGATGCTGATATTTCTGTAGGAAAGACTGTGTATCCCATCAGACTGTGTATCCCATTCTGTGTATCCCACAGAATCCATTTTTCGTTGGCAAGACCAGCGCTGCCGGGTGGCACAAACAGGTGGTCACCTTGTCAGAAGTGACACTGACAGTCAACAGGCTTTGGTCCCCAGGAGTCAGGCTGCTAAAGGCAGTTTGGCAACTACCTGCTATCCAAAATACTCTTAAATCTCTGGTCTGAAGACACAGTCTAGATTTAAAAAAGCCTTGACATAACAGCCCTGTCTCTAACACCAGATTTTCTCAATGCAGTAAAAATGACAAACTTTCCTAGTAAGGGTACTTTTGCTGGCAGAGCATCGCCCAGTTCAGTAAGTAAAATAACCTAAACAGGAAAAAAATCATGTTGATTTAATTATGCACCTACAATGGGATTTTAATGATACAGAAATGGCATAAAAGAAATCTTTTCTTTAACCAGCATTTTCTTATTATCATAAGCTTCTAATGTAGGCCTGGCCTTAGGGACTCGTGGGACAAATTTAAGCTGTTAAATCACTTTATGCTGGAAAAATCTGTAACCGTTATCCTTTGCAGATGCAGAAGCCAGTGCACCCTGCTACACAAAGCAAAATCACTTGCTTTGGGTTTTTTTTTTGAGAGGCAACTGTTCACTTGATTTTAATTTTCCCCCTTACAATAGAGAACAACCCTAAAGAATTTTACAGACAGCTTTTCAAAATAAACACACAAGGTCCCGCTGCTGTGGGGAGGAGGGAAAGAACAAGCTCTGCTTCTCGGAGGCAGGAAATGAGTGCCGGGAGAGCAGGAAGCCCTGCAGCGAGGACGGCAGGTCCCCGGGAGCAGCCAAGCCAGGGCCGGCTGCTCCCAGCCCTGCACTCACTGAATCAGTGCAATGTCATGTCCAATCAGACCAACAGCTTCAAAGCCAGGCTTTGCGGTTCGTTTCTGAAAAGCTTTTTATTAAGAAAAAAAAAAACAAAAACCAAAGCAAGGCTTACATTTGAAGTTACTTACACATGGCTTTATGTTTTAAAAATCATCACAGGAACGATAGTACTGAAGGATATGATCCACTTTGTTACACATATACTTCAGTGGACTGTAATCCAACATTGTGTTATATATCTATTTTTTATATATGTATGAGCCAAACCCCTACATTAATTTCTATAGTTAATGACCAAGAGTTTAGCGAAGGACAGCAAAAGCAGCCTCCATTTGGATAAATGCTCATCTGAGTTTCAACACTGGTCAAGTAGGAAGTTTGCAAAGTAGGCCTAGAGGAGTAATTAGAAGAGGTTGACCTCAGTGTTAAAACATACTTCCTTGCATTTTCTCCTTGAAGGGCAGATGATTGCATGCAATCAAGTTGGAGCAATTAAAAAAAAATTACCATTCCAGCAGCTGAAAAGTACCACCCTGATCAGTTTAAACTCCCAGCAGCAGGTGACTGGAGGCATCCTGTCTGATTATGCACTGGGAACACAAACAACACCAGTTCATGTGTCCTTGCCGAGGGAGTCAACACTTCCCTACCCCCACAGCTGGTTCACCCGTGATGGTCTGGCCATCCTTTCTGCCTGCAGCATGGGCTCTTCTAGGAGGCCCTTATAGCTTAAGATATGGGACTTCCAAAACTAGACAGGGAGGGGGTTGGCTTTCTGCTCGCCCCTTGGCTGTGCTCTGGCAGCAGTGAATTTGGCATCAGTGCCAAAGCAACAATCAACATGCTGTGCTGAAAAGAGGTGGGATTTCTGGGTGCTGGACCAGCTAAAGAGCATTCCCAGCTACAACACAATGCAGCAGTTTGGGTCTGTTTCTGGGGAAAGCATCACCTTGCGCTGGGCAGAGCCCTTCCCAGTGCAGAGCGGAAGCAGCCTGGGGGTGCTTGGTGGGAAGTGGGGACGTCCTCCTCTTACATAGACTACCACAGCTGTATTAAAACCAGTGAGCAGTCACTCCAGCTAAGTTGCCCCCAAAGTAACCAAATATCATCCTGCCCTGCTCATGTTTGTTTTGCTTCAGCCTCCTGCTTTTCTCCCTAGTTCTGACAAGGAAAGGCCAGGGCAAAAAGAGGGAAAACATGTTTTCTGCCTTCTTTTGAACCACGGAGGGTTCTGCAATACACTGATCTGTGAGGCAGCAAATACCTGGAAGGGCCAGAACAGTGTGAAACCCCTTTTGGCCCGCTGAAGCTGGCAAGAACTTTACCATTGACCCTATTAGTGCTGTATGGGTAAAGCCCAGGGACTGTTTATGCAATAGTGGGTATTTTATGTCTGAACAAGGGGTTTAATTAACGTTGATCATGCCAGCTATAGCAAAGATACCATATTTTTTTCTGTTTAATCAATTAAAAAACCCACCCCTTCCCAAACTGTTAAATTCTATCAGAATAAACACCCATTTGGAGTCTATACTTAGTTTTAGAAATGGGGGAGGAAGCCATTTCCCTTGACATTTCCTCTACATAACCTTAATACAACATAATAAACAATTCAGTTATGCTGCCATTGTTACTAAAATCTAGCAACGAGATGCTGCTTTTCTAAGAGGGAAAAATTCAGGCATAAATTTTCAAGTCGTATCATCGCTCCGCAGCTTTCCTGCAACAACACCAAGCCCTTTCCTAGACAGAAAGGCTAATGAGTCCCTTCAGAGAATGGCACCAGTTTTGGCTCATTTCCACAGAAATAGAAATAAAAAAAGTCAGTGGCAAGGCCAAGTGGGTAAGAAAGGCTCCACATTGCAAAAAGCTGAGTAATCCTGTGAGACACCGAGCTGCTCTGGGTAAGGGCTGAGGGCACGTGGCCCTGGGCAGAAAGGCTTAAGCATCCTGCAGGATCAAGCTGTTACTACTGAATTCCTCTCTTTTGCAATCTGTCAGGGAACAGCTGTGCCAAAGTGGAAAAAATCCCAGAAAGTTATTGAAACGTTCTTACTATTAAAGACCTCATGTTTCCACTGCAAATGGATAAAACTCCCAGTGAGATTTCTGGTGTTTTTTAAGGTCAGCATTTGCGGCATTACAAAATATCAGGCGTTCTGCGACGCTGTACTCATGGATTTTGGGAACACTTTTAAGTAAGACTAGAAAAAAATTGCAACTTGCTTGTTGCGATTTACACCACTGCTTGCCCGTAAGCATATGTAACACTAATTTACTGTCTTTTCTGCCACTTCTCAGTACTGATCTGACCTCTGTTTCCTTAGGTACTTCCCTTCTGACTTTGCCCCAGTTTGATCTAGTGACTGGGCCTACTTTAAAACAATTTTCCATTGCGTGCATTTGAAATCCCTAATGAAAGGGACTGCAGTGACTTGGTATGGGACTGCACAGCACTCTGCTACCTTTGGCTGTAAGGATAAATACTCTATTCCTGTTGTTCAAACTGGCAAACCCAAAATGAAGGGTTTAAAGAGAGGCATCACAGCAACCACTGTCATCTTCCTTCATCTACACCGGTATCGCCACCGAGGTGGGGGGAAAGACTGGAGACAGCAGAATTAGCTGTGCTGTCTCTCTCTGAACTACGTTGCTTCATTTTTTCCATAATCGGTAGTATATAATATCCCTCTTGGGAAACAAACCCTTTTACTAATAGAGCTGAGGACCGCTTCAAACTGAGAGGGTTTTTCCCCTTTTTCATAACTCTAGAAATTCACTCTGGATCAACAGATTTTAATATCTCTCTTTGGCAAGGAGAGATCAGACACTAAATGGCATTCCATGCAAGTGAGGACTCATTACTGCGAAGCTGTTGGTTCTTGCCCAGCCAGTTAATTGAAGCCTATAAAATTTCCATTGTTCAAACCTGGAATATCTCACAAGGTATGCCTGGACAAGGCAAATCCCAAACCCTCATCCACTGGACTGATACATGGGTTCCCAAACATGCACAGGATGGAGAAGTAACCCAAGACTGTGCTATTTGAGCAGGTTCTGTCCAGGGATCTCTAGCGGAGGTTTTAATCCCATCTGTGGAAGTAAAGACACTGAGAGGTGAAGTCACTTGCCTTGAGGCATGCAACAATTTAGTTGCAGAGCTGGAAATAAAACTGAGGAATATGAACATGCTGGACCATGCTATAATCAGCAGATGCTATCGCTTCCAAGTTCTAATTAAAAAGCTGTCATTACACAAAAAGCATTTGTAGTTTGCAGTAAAACTGATAAAGCTCAATAGTCTGGAGTACTGGAAGGGAGGCATATGTTTTTTAAATCTCGCAAAGATGATAATGTACTCTTTTTTCAGTCTGCCTCAGCCTCTGTAGCTAGCTGATCCCAGTTATGAGGTCTCTCTCTGCTCTAACAAACCCGGGATCCTGCCAGTCCAAATTAAGTAATGATAAAAATATACAGTCTACACTACAACTTCCTACCTGAGACTGTGAAAGAAACTGCACTGTAGCACTGTCATGAAATAGACAGAACAACCAGTGGGAAAAATAACAAGTCTGGGAGAGGACAGAAGCAGCTGATGTGCTACAGCCATCATTAACACAGCTGGCAATGTTTAATGCATGAAAATAGGTGGTAATCCAAATATAAATGAGCCAATTTGATGTCTTGGGCATGCAAGTGCACACACAGACACATATGAATATCCACATTTCACTGCAAAGGGAGCTCCCGCTTCCAGCTAACGCCGTGCCTAGCACCACTCCAGCAGACGCTTGGCATTGGATCCAGCCCCAGTGTTAAGGGTTTGATTGCCTTAGCACTGGAGCAGCCGCTGGATTTAGATCCCCAGCTCTGTAAGCCAGGCAGGGGCTCAGCACCGCTGCTCCTGCTTCTGCTGGGGGCTGCCTCGCAGGGGCCGCAGGGCCAGTGGCACCACAGGGGGTGGCAGGCTCTGCTGCAGCTGGGCACCAACACGCGCGCAGGCAGTGTGTTCGGGTTGGGGGGTAGGTGTTGCTCAACACTAGTGCCTCTGGCTGAGTGAGGAGCAACAGAAACTGGCTCTCTAGAGTCCTGTCCAGCCCTGCTCCTTCAGACAGACAGCAGCTTAACACAGGCCATTGTGAAAGGTGAAAGGATGGGGCAAGTGCACTTCTCCGTGTTTCCCACTAAAATGAAATACCTCAAAGATTTTCCTACGAACCAATGATTACTTGGGTTTCTTACCTGGTGGGCACACATTGCTGTGAATGCCAGGGGGTGCAATCACTGCTGGGAGCACAAAGAAGCTTCACTTGCAGCCAAAGTCCAGAGGAGTTTGTGTGAACTGCATCAAGCCACAAGTGACTGAGAGCTGGTGTGTCCCATAGCTTCCAGTATCAGTTTTCCTAAGAAAAAAAAAAAAGGTATCAAAACGAGGCCTTCAGCTGAACTTGTTTTCAGGTCTTTTTCCCCTAGGTACCCTTGGATCCCAGGTATTCCCTTCCCATCACCAAAGTCTGCCATGGCACCTGAGCATGGCGCTGGGCTCAGACCCAAATCACAACCCCAGGTGAGGACTGCTTTCTGCAAGGCTGTTTGGATGCTGTTGTTGTGGGCTCAGAGGAGAGCCTAAGGAGGCTGATCCCTTATTTCTATCGCTCCCACCCTATGAATATTCATGGTTGCTTCTGTTTCCATGCACAGACCCTTCAATTCTTGAAGCAGCAGTGGCTTTCAGTGAGGGGAAAGACTATGATACCTCAGGTGGGGGAAAGTGCCTGATGAAACTTCAAGACGGAACATTTTTTTACCTCAAAAAGTTCACTAAGCCAGATGATAAGCAGAGCTGGCACGCAAGCGAACAGTGCTGGCTAAAATACGAACCTGGCGGCACAGAGCTAGGCACCAGGGGCTGGCTGGGGACAAGGCCAGGTGCTCTGAGGAGGAGAGAGGGCTTGGGGAAAGCTTGCTAGGCAACTGCGAGCCCCCACACGTACTGTGGCCATGCGCGGGGAGAGAGGGAACGCTAGGCCTGGCTGGAGCCCATACCTGGGGCCACGTCTCTGCACACCCTGCCAGAGGAGGCTGCGCCAGGGCAAGGACAGAGCTGGCAAAGCAGCCCTGTCCCCGTGCTCCCTCACAGCAGCCGGTCTGAAGCTGCTGGAGGGGCTCTCCTGCGCCCCACCACCGCTCTGGGACAGCGGGCAAGAGGGCAACAGGAGCAGCTCCTGCTCCCAGGGGAGCGCAGTGGAGGATGGGCTTAGCACCAGAGTGCTGCGTAGGCAGCCTTGGTGAGCCTGACAGGCAGGGCCTCAGGAGGCTGCTGGTCCCAGGGAGCTCAGGCCTGGCATCCTCCTGGCAGGACGGGGAAGAAACACTCTGTGTAGGAGCCCATCGCTTCCCAAGAGAGTTTTCCACCGAGGACAGCCAGGACCATCATAACTTGCAACCACTAAATCAATTCCCTTGGCAAGGAGGGATGCCAGCCAAGATCCATCCTCCTCACATCCTCAGCCTGAAAGCGCGGGGCCCTCGTGCCATGACGCTCCGTGGGGTTGCAACAAGCCTGGAGATGCTCCCAGGAGCACCCCTCGGGCCCTGCCCTGCCCTGCCCGGCCAGGGGAGAACCCTGCCTGCCCGCCGGGAGCGGGAACGGAGCATGCTTCTGTCCTGCGCAGGGAGGTTGGAGACAAGACACCAGACCTTGTCATTCCAGTTGCTGAACAGGCTGTACTACAGAGGAGCTAGCTACCATTTTGCTTATATTTCACTCTTTCTTGCCTTCTGATTCATGGCCAACGTCTCACCTGCCTCAGGAGCCTGGCACCGACGGCCAGCACAGCACGCCAGCACGGCACCCGGGCCAGTTCCCAGGAGGAGGCACAAAAAGGCCCAGGTTGCACTGGCTGAGCTCCTGGGGATCTCTGCCAGCACAGGCCCAACCGCCAGCAGTAGCTGGACAGGGGTGAACGGACCAGGCCCTCGCAGCATGGAGGGGAGAGCTGGGAACCCTCCCGCCACCTTTTCAAACGGAGTCATCTCCACAGGGGCGTTGCTTATCTTAACGGCATAAAAATGAAAAATAGAAAATGCGAACCAGCAGTTTCATATTCTGTGGCACTGGTAAACAGTGCTGCCAAATTCTCCCTCTGCAGATGTCTGTCAGAAAATGTCTGCAGTTGCAGTCTAGAGCCCAGCAACGTCTCAGCTGCAGAGAAGCCAGCCTCTGTCCTCTACCTCTGTTTTTCCCTTATTTGATCAAGTGTGACAAAGGCTGTGCCAGAAGCAGGTTTTAACGGTGACTCAAGCACACGTCAGCTCTACAGAGGTGCAGCACAGGCGTGTAGGCACTGGGGCAGCATTCAGGTCAAAACCAGCGAGCACCACATCACTGCAAGCACAGTTACTCACAGCTGAATTTCTTCTACCTCCACCTTACTTGGGCTTTTGTTACAGGCACTTCTGGAGCACAAGAAGAGACATCTTAGAAGGATTTCTCAAAAGCAAAAACTCATACCAGGCTAGAGGTTCAGCCAGTGTTTCAGCAGAGCTCTACCAACATTTACCACAAAAAGAGAGAGAGAAAGAGGAAATGCCTTGAAACAACACAACCAGAATTATCTGTAAGGTGCTCTGTGATCAAGGTGGTGTCCTAAGAACAAGGGGCCAGGCGCAACAAAGTCTCTAGGAGATAAAGGGGGCGAGAAAAAAAAAAACCCACAACAAACTCCCCCCCCAGGTGCAGTTGAGGTCTCCGGCAAAAACTAGCAGATGAGATAAAGGCTTATGTAATTGCTCTTTAGACAGCAAATCAGGGCACGTTTCAGGAACTGCGGAAGAAAAGCCAATTCTGCGGCAGTGCCCGAGAGGCGAGGCACGGGGTCTTTGCCCTCTGGGGCAGTTGGCTCCCATGACTTTGCTCTGTTCACAGAAGCCAGAGGCAGCCAGTTGGTGGGTCAGAGTATTCTCTGGAAAGCAGCAAGGTACTTGCCACGGCGCCTTGCAATGCACATGCCATTAGTGCGTCATTACGAGCAACAGAGTTTAGAGTTATATATGTTTCTATTCCCAATTAGATCTAGCGTAGTGGCTATTCAATCTATACTTGGTCAGAAATCATGTTTGAACTGCTAGTTCCAGGGCCTTTTCTGATTCAAAATTGACTGTAAACATGTATATGGTGGGGTTGCAGCCGCTGGATTTCTCATAGACTCTGTTGTGGACCTCTCAGCTGTGTCACTGCCTGCTGCAGCCGCTGGGAAGGTGGCACAAACCCTTGTATTTTCATTACATGCAAGAGTAGCACTCTACACGCATACCTGCAAACAAGTCAAGGCTGCCTGTAGGGAAGTTCATGGTTGACAAAGAGAATTACAAATTTGATTCTAGCAGCACTAACCAAACTGTTTGCCTCATCAGGTGAGGGGAGTCACACAAGTTACCAAAGGATCCAAAAAGAGAAGTTCCTGGCCTATACCCTAACCAGAATTCTTCAGGGTATGTTGTTGAGATGTGTTTCAATCCTGACAGGGTGAAAACCAGGTACTGTATTCAGGTTGGCAAGCCATGTGCCATGCACTGGGGGCACAGACAGACCCAGTCCTCCAACTCCTTCCTTCCCAAGCACAGCTCGCTCAGGGCAGGGCAGGGCTGCAGGACCTCCAACACCTCGCACACCTTCTGTGCAACCAAAACCAGAACCAGTCTGCGCTCCAAAAAAGGCACTCAGAAAAGAAAGGACTTTTTCCTCTGCCCACTCAGAAATGAAGAGATCAAGTGAGAAATCCTGACTCAAGTAAAATGAGCAGGACTTTGCCACTGATTTCAACAGGCCCAGCTTTTCACCCCGAGAGTCTGCTCTGCTGTTGAGTAAGGAGATAAACTGCCAGCAGCAATAGTCTGGCCTCAGAAACCTGGAGGGGTTTGTTGGCTGATTGCAGAAGCAGCAAATGCACAGCTGACCCACAGCGCAGATGTAACTTGCATGCCTCCCGCTTTCAGAAAAGCTGAGGACTCTGTGTTGTTTATTGTGCAATAGAAAGACACTAATAATCATGCCTGACGATGTTTAAGAATGGAGATAAAATTCTCTATTATCATGGATTATCAGTTTGTCAAAGGGGATGCTGGCAGACAGAAGCTTTACTGGGATGAGGTTTGCATTTCAATGAGCAATCTGCACGGAGAGCTTTCAGCTCCTCCACGCATGAGATCCAGGCAGAAGCAGATCTGTGCTGAAGCATCCTTCCAAGATGCCCTGCAGTGCTCAGAGAGGTCTGACTCCAGCCATGTCATGGTCAAGGCTAGAAATTATAGATGGCCTTAACTGTAGAAGATGCTGCACTGCAGAGTGAGTAATTGAGGTTTTAGAAAAGCATGCTGAAAACGACCATATTTCCTGCTATTTATAAGATGCCGCAAAAATACAAACTGGAGGCACTGGCATAATGCTTAAACCTCAGCGCTCCCTCAGACCCAAGGTGCTCAGATCCTCTCATTAAAAGAATGGCGAATGGTGGAAGCACTCAATCCAGCCACCGTGAAAGGACTTTAGGGGCTTTGCTGGGAGCTGGAGCCAACCCCAAGCACCCAGGTAAAGACAAAGAGAGCAAATGCATAGGCAAGCAGTGTCTCACCTTGTGGGGACTGTGCTGAGCCCCCCCCAAACCTTGCTGCAAGCGTGCTGCTGATTGTCTAAACCGGTGGCAGTTACAAGGGAACCCAGAGTGGCAGTTCTGTCCCTCTCGACCTCTCCCCAGCACCCTCCTTCTTCTCTCATCACACTTCTCTACCCCGCAGCCAGCCTAAGAGGCAGGTAAAGCACCTTCCTCGGCTTGCTAGACAAGCCTAACGAAAAGCTTTTCTTTCAGCAGTAATTTCCTTGCTGTTCATTACTCTTGCACGATGCCTGGGAGTGGAATACTCTGAATTAGGTGCTTTTCAAGAGGCAGTAGTACCAGTAAGGAATTTTGCACCGATCTGAACTTAAAACCAATGCTCAGCATGAAAAAAAGATTATCACCCCTTCACATTTTCAAGACTCTTCCTGCAAGCACAGGAGCTAGAAACATCCTTCCTTCCTCATCTCCCTTTAAAAAAAACCTTAGGTTTCCCTGAAATATTGTGCATCAAGCAGCTGTCTCTGCCAAGCTACAAAGTATCTTGAGACTCATGATGGAGTCTCAAGAGCTGATAAAGCTGCCTGTGCATGTGGTTGAGAAGGCTCTGGGAGATGAAAGGCAAGTCACATCCCTGCTTTGCGCCTTATTGCTACCATCCACAAGACTCACACAAGAGACAATGTTGGCTGCATAAATTCTCATGGCCCCAAGGACCTCAGTGCAGGAGCCCACTGACAGCAAAATCAAATTCTTCTTCTTTACAGCACCAACCCTCTGCCACACTTTAAAACAGACCTGAAAATGCCAGCAGCTGCACTGATACAGTCACAAGAAAAAACACCGGCTGCTCTCCATTTGCTCTCCAGGATGCAGCCACCAGGCTTGTGCGGCTGTACATGCAGGGAGCATCTGCTGTGTGTGCAGGGAGTGCCATCAGCTCGGGCACATGCACACACAAACACACACACACTTACTCCTCATGTGCGCACATGCTCACCAGCTACAGCCTTACACCACAAACACAAGCTGCTGCTCAAGCGCAATGCTTGGCGGAGCTCCCTTCCACTTCTACGGCACTCAAGTAGTTCAGAAACAAGCAGGTTGCTGGGGTAAAAACAACCAGCCATTATTTCTTCTGCTGCAGACCTGCTCCTGCAGGCTTCATACCTGACATTTGCATAGTGCTCTTTCCCATAGGGCCCCCATGTGCGATAAAGACACGCATGCAAGGAGGGATGCATCGTTATCCCCATTTCTCAAGTAAAGGAACTCAACGCTTTGCACATACCATAAAGATCACATTCCCTGCAGCAGAAAGGCAGGAGTCCAGCCCCAGGCTCCTCCTGCCTCACGCTAACTCTTCTCACTGCAGATTCGGCCCATTTCTTCTTGTGCAATCCGCCACAGACCTGGGGAGCAGGTCCTTTTATATGGCTCTGACTTCACACTTGAAGCCTGTTCTCTCCCTCTTTAATTCTTTGCCATTTAGGCTGGATAACCCTTATTTCAGTTGTTCCATACAGGATGTAGGGCGGGGGAGTAGTGCTGCTATTACTTTTGCTGGGGTTTTTCACTATTATTTTGGCTGCTCTTCTCTAGTGTGATCCACCACTTTCTTCAACTAGAGCATGCAATACCCAGACCCAGAATTTCAGCTGTAGCTGCACCTCTGCTGAACATGGCCGGAGAATCACTTGTCTGGGTCTTACTGGCCCCACTGCTGTTTATCTGAGCCAGTGTGACAGTCCCCTTGCATAGTCCCCTGCTATGTAATGCGAATGTACAGTTTCACTGCATCTAGGCAAGGCAAAGGCAGTCGGGAATTCGGGGAGGCAAGTGCGTGGGGCACTCCCTGATTGCATCCCTGTTTCTCTCCATGTCCATTTCTACATGGCAGGGGAGGACGAGGTTGGAAAAGCATTTCCCTTTGTAAGCCACTGGGTCCTGGAAGCCCCCAGTAAGCACAGCCCCAGCACAGTTGCCTGCGCCAAACAAAGGGCAGCGATGGCTGTGGCTGCACACAATGTTTGGAGGCAGCAGAGCCTGCGTGCGTTTGACAGACAAAACCTTAATAGACTAAGCACGCAGCGTGGGTTGACACAGCTGCCACCCTCTTGCTGTCTCTCTGCTCTCCATAAAAATGCACAATTGGTGCTTTGCTTCCCCGGGGCGGCGGAGATGCACTGCTGGCCAGGCTATACGCCTTCCCTCGCCTCAGCTGAGCTGCCCCAGAGCACAGGGTCGAGGTTTAGCCTGTCCCTCTCCACCTCCCCGCGCTGCCTGCGGGCAGGGCTTGCCCTCCCCAGTTAACAACGATCATCAGCGCTGGTTTGACACCACTGGTACATGGCCAGCCTTCACAGATGGCCACGGAGCGGAGTTTTCAATACAAGAAACAGTTGAAACAACAAAAACCCTGCCGAGGCTGATTCAGCTCGTGAGCCTGCATCCCATTAAGCAAGTCATTTTTTCCAGTTGTTTGGTGCAGGAACCGCATGGTCGGGTATGGCTTCCCGGGCAGCAGCCGGCTGCGCTGAATCACCTCTCCCAGCCAGGCTGCCAGCAGCCAACTTACTCCAAACTGGTCCAAAGTTGCTCCTTCTACACTAGGAAATAAGTCCTTGTGAAAACAAGTCCTTGTGACGAGGACTTCCAGCCAATTTTATACTGAAGCCACACAGACAATCCAGCACGTTTCATCCACTAGCAGCCCTCTCAAGAGCATGCTACTGCATTTTGAGAGAGTGATTCTGGCCAATGGAGACCTGTCCCATGCAAAAAGGAGGGAGTTTCTTAACATCCCCAGCTGGCACCTCCCAGCATCTCGCAGGCACTGCACATGGTCCAGAAAACAACGGAGGTGGCTGTGACGCTTTGTGGGGTACAAGAGGCAGCACAGCTCCCACATTGCTGAAAGGAGGCATACACCGGCTGCGGCTCTTGCACACAGACCATTACAACCCAGAGCCAGGACAGACAGATTAAAACCACCTTTCCCTCCTTTGCATCATGTCCCAGGCTTACTCACACTGTCTTGCAGACAACTTCACACAAATCTTGTCCCTTTGAGACAACCTAACTCAGAGTACCAAAAAATTCTCCAAACCTACTAAAACCTACAGCTGCTGGAACAGCTCTACAACTATTTATCTTCTTGAGCACTGCTGAGTTTTTTGCTGTTCATGAAGTGATGCAGTCTTCAGACAGGATGTGGTTTGTGCCATTCTGTGTGTCATCCACAGAAGATGCTACACTGCAACAGTCTTCAGCTGGGAGACTTCAAGCAGGACTTAAAAAAAAAATAAAAAAATTTACGGTGGGTAGGTATCCCCAGGGACTCACAGAGATCCCATAGTAAATTAGGAATGAAATTCCCATCCAAAAGGATAGGTGATAGAAACTGAATGTAACTGCATCTTTAAGTGATTGGCTGCCTTTGAAAACATGTCCTTTAGTCATTTAGCTCAAGCCACAGTTGCTTTTAATTTAGCTTGGGAGGCTCTAACTCAAGGAACAGCTCGTAATTACTACTGACATATATACTGCTCTCTGAAGTAAGACACACTGAATTGTGAGTTTTAGTAACAATAGGATAAATATTAACTGGCTAACCATTTTGCAATTGTTAAGCAAAGTCTAGAGATATGGGAGTTTGCTTAACAAAACAGTTCAGAGGAATTTGCTGTAGCCCTGGACATACTTTCAAGTAAAAGTCATAACCAGGTTGCACTGGAATCACACGAAGAAGATGATGCTAGAATTACCAAACTGTTTGAGGATTTGACCTCTGGAGCAGACTGATGAATGATTTTGGATTGAAAATGAAGGCTCTTATCCCCTGCGCAAACACCTACTTGTTGGAAACATGAGTCGTCATGTAACTGATTATGCCAAATCTAATAGAGATCATGGAGCTGATCCAGAGACACAGACACCTGCAGGATCCTTTCTGTGCTCTGACGCAGTTTCAAATGTTGACCATGAAGCTTTGGATGACCCTTGGGTGTTTCACCAACTACTAACCTTTAGAGAAGGCCAGAATGTCCTGCTCACTTTCATGGGGCTCAGCCTCTATACCTAGAGATTTCTGCTGCTTTTTTTCTATGTTCTTTTACATTTGACAGTTATCAAAAGATGATACTTACTTAACAGTATGAAGCAATGAGCACCCATGTAATGAATGTTACAGGCATTTCTGTACTGCTTACAGGCAGAGTTTCCCCAAAAGCACCATCAACAGCCCAGTGCTGCACTCGGGTACACATGGTCACTTGTCGTTGCCTTCCCTGGCATCTGTGCAGTATCCATGCCACGGCAAAAATCAGCCTTAGCTCCTCATTAAACACTGTGTTCGGCTGCATTTTGTTTTTGCCAGATTACAATGTTTTGAATTTGGATGAATGAGTATCGCATTACAGTATAGCGTCTGATCTAGATAATCTGAAGCCAAAGCAGTGCTAATCTTGCACTGAATCCATGTCAACATGCTTACTCATGTCTCCTGGGTTAGGGAATGTGGCACTTTACCTTCAGCCTGAGGTTGGACCAAAAATACCAGAGACGCTGGCAGAAACTGTAATTATAAATGAAGACATCACGAAACCAGCCCTGCATAAAACCAAGATCATGCTCCAGCCTTGAGCTGGCTGCTGCATTAGAATTACTGAGTAAAACAAGTACAAAATTTATCAGTATCACTAGGAGACATTACCTTTGTTTCATACCCCTACCACAAACCATTATAATGACGGTATAAATCATTACAGTAAAATAAAACTTGGCAAGCCGTACACACCCAGGATTTTTTACTTAAAGAAATTTAAAACTTGGTTTTACCAATTTCCTGGTACAGGATAGGACGTTTTTAGCCCACATAAAAATGCACATTTTCATTAGCTGTGAACTACATAATATTTAAACACTGACATAAAAACTGAATCACCTCAGATATTTTTCTTCCTTTGGGCTAAGTATATATTTTGGAGATGGTCCATTGGCTATCCGGTAAACAGTATACTTCACAAAATGACCCGTTTCCTCCCCATGCAGCCAGACCATTTAAAGGGGATGTTCATTTGCTTCCTGTGAGTAACGCTTGTGGAAGAATTTTCCACTGTGAAGCAGGTCAAGAGCCAGCAAACAGCCTTGGAGCTCTGTGCAAAACCTGCGTGGTGGAGCAAGTCGGGGAAAGCCCACACTGAAGGAGCGGAGATGGGAAAGCTGGAATGGCAGCGCCTGCCCAGCACTGGCCAGATATGTTTTGCCTGATGGGAGGCAGTAGGAAAAGTGTAACAAAAAGGTATTAAGAAAATTACATTTTTTCCTAAAGCCCAAAGGACCAGGCTATATAATTGCAGAGTACCTCCTATAGCAGCAGACTTTGAGACCTGAATCCCAAAAATATGCAGTGTCTGGTGCCCAGTGCTGTTACGCCAGGCAAAATCTGGCTCCTGCTGCTCTCTCCTCCCAGCAGTCCTCCCAGGTCCTGTTCACTCTGTGGGGCCATTTGCACCCATTAGTTTCTGCAGGGTTAGGTTCACACTAAAGAAAAAAAAAAACAAACCGCAAATCCTTCCAGCTTTCAAGTGTTACAGTACTAACGAGGAAGGGCTTCCAGCACACGAGCAAAGGCTATGGTCTTAACGGCACTCTTTAAGAAGGAAAGAACCACCATAGCGGGTCAGACTGGATCAGACCAACAGTCAATCTAGCCTAACCCTGTTTCTGACACTGGCCAATACAGGACACCAAGGAAAGAGCAGAAGAAGAGGATGAAATCAGGAGGAATTCAGTGGCAGGTTTCATCATTCCCTTGGAGATGATACAGAAGACCACGAAGGTACATGACAGAAAAGCACTATCTGTGGAGCTAGTCAAATCCTCCATTTTCACCTTGCCTGTATCCAACGCTTTTTTTGTCACAGACAGCAAGGCACCTGCAGCTTACTTTCCTTGTCTCTTTGAGGCATACCTTGCCTTAAAGCACCAGTGTGTTTGGGAGGTACCCAACCTACTGAGAATGCATTTGTAGATTGCAAAAGTGTAAAAGGCCTGACATGCCAAATGCATCAGATTTAATACCTATAGCCTGTCTCTGCCAGAAAGGTACAAGAGGTCCAAAGCAGCCAGAAAACACTGAAACCCAGGTGAGCACTTGCATATCCTGGATTTCCAGACATCCAGGAATCCCCCAAAATGTGCAAAATGTCCAGCTTCCCCTCAGATAAAACTTGTACATCAAAGAAAGGACACGTCTAAAGGGAAGGCTCCTGCTTAGAGCGGGGGTGGAATCTCGTTATTAGACCTGACTGAAGAATGCCCAGCAGACATTGAACAATAGACCTTCATAGCTCTCTGCCCATTTGTGGGAACATTTTGACAAAATGAGTGAAATGAGCCCAGACTTTAAGCCAATCTGAGGTACTGGGAAGAGTGACAAGTGGGTGCTATTGTGAGAAAGCTTAGCAGCACTGCAAAATCCAACAGTACTCCTAAATTGCAGATGGAATTGGACAATTACAGCTTTGTACTTCCAACCAAGGACACCACACCTTGTCTTAAGACTCTTAGAATGCTTTCTTCTGTGCCCGAGAATGCTCTTTGTCTGCCATGGCAGCTGATTTTCCTCCATGAGCTGATCTCATGGAAGCTGTAGCCTCCCTGGGGGTTGTGATGTGGTCAAACATGATGAAGAACAGCCACAGCAATGTCTCATTGTGATCTTATTGGCATTTGGGCGAAGATCTCCATACCAGTTCAGCTAGTGGCTGATGGGGATGCTAAAAAGTAACATAGCTTCTAGAGTCGCTGATGTGAAGAGCTGGTAGGTACTTCTACAACATTTTGAGGAGATGAATGCTGACTATGAAAGTCAAACTTTTCTGAAGAAACATAATATAAAGAAAGATAAGCATTCATATAATAAAAGACAAGAAAGCAGCAGTCTTAAAACGTACTTGTATTCAGCTATAGTCACTGTTTAACATCAAAGCTCTTTCGCAGCTTTGTTGTCTCAAACCCAGAGAGGTAAATAATATGTTGTGCTATAGCTGTTTGTTCTTTAGGACAAACATGGGATATTATATTTTCATTTAAAGATATAATCTTGAATGCTTATGAGGTGTTACTTACAAGGACAAAGCATGCATAGTAAAGAAAGCCATATGTTACAAATAATAAATAAAAGAAATACAGCTGAAGTGTTAGCAAGGACTTGCATTAGTACAAGAAAAAGGACTTAAATCTTGAAGTCATTTCTGAAAGACTCTTAGAAGCATGCATACAGACAAATGCATCTGATCCTTCAGGAATCCTATTCTTGGACTGTTTAATTAGATTTGGCTTACAACCCCCTCTTTACTGCCTTTTCCAAGTATAATTTTTTCTATGTAAAGTATCTTCTGAGTAGCATCGTTCTAGATTTCTTTGAAAATAAACTTCAGGTAACCATTAAAAGCCTCTGAAAGATGTATACTTTTGGAGATAATCCAGCTTTTTTGATCATCACAGGAGCAGTTATAGTCAAAAGAAAATAAAAACAGAGCCTATCAATGTCTGATTTAGGTAAGAATTAATCAACCTCACATTCACTGCACAGATGAGTTTTATCACTTCTTTTATTTAGACCATTGTTGCCTAGCTTATTCACTCATATTGCCTTCTGGAAGAAGACTGATCTGGAATATTTTTACAAAAATGCAGTGTTTACACATGGCTTCTTGATACAGTCTTTGAACCCACAGAATCCAGCTGCATATCTGCCGTCTGTGACATATGCCATACATAGTTTTAGAGAATACATCAATAAAAGTAACCTGCAGTTCTCAGCATCTTGCATGGCCCTAGCTGAGTTGAAGGGCTCTGTCAGCTGGCATAGCTTCAAAGCATTGTTAGAACAACTTTATACCAAAACAAGCTAATTACCACAGTCTGCATCCAAGATGGGCTCTCATATATTATTATATTGTCAAGGAAAAAACTGTGGCATACCTAAAGATCTGAAGAAACTCCCAAACTAATCACTGTTGTATATACCAAGTTACACAGCAGAACATTAAAACACTATGATATTTCAAAGCCGAAAAAAAGAGTTTAAAAAAAGAAAACCACTAAATATCTAACATTACGAAAATTCATTATAAGGGATCAAAAGCAGCTTTAAATTTGACACCACTTCACTGTCCTCCCACACACCCACCAAGCATGAGCAGTCCCTTCACTGCCAGCCATTGTCCCAGACCCTACCCACCAACATTTTTATATGCCCGTCTTGAAATAGCCTCCTCTTGCATCAGATGGAAAAGCTACACCACCAACCGCACAGAAGTCACAGTCCTCCCTATTTTGGTCTACAAACCTCCAGAAGAAGCGGCAGCAAGAGCTGGAGAGCCTTGTCTGACTGCAGCACTTGCCATTGACTGCCACATCTCTTGTCTTCCAGCCCCCTTACTCTTCACCAGGTAAGGCTCACAAAGCACATTGCAAGAGACACATTTCCCAAAAATGCACAAGCTCCGCAGTAGAGGTAGTTGCAAATATATCTCATGTAGCACACTTCCAGATGAGGGAAGCGATAGGAAGTCATAGCTCAGATTATTTGTGAAAAATTATGAACTTCCAGATCAGAGCTTTCTATTTGTTCTTAAACTTCAACCCAGAACTGCCTCTCTCTCTGGATCACATTTCTCTTTGTTTTTCTTGTTAGTAACTGATGCATACTTATAGGCTGACTTTACTATTCAGTAAGAACAACACGTTTATGCTTTTCACCAGGAAAAAAAAAAAAAAATCACAAAGACTTGGTTTAACCAATCTGATTGATAACTGTGAAGCATTTCAATAATTTTAAGACTGCCTCATACTGCTAGCCACATCCTGAAGCCAAAGCCAATGTTGCTTCCACAGAGGACAGGAGTGTAAGACTGGAGAACCCTCTGCGATCATTCACCTTCATTTTCCCAGGCCACAGGACTTGCTTCACAGTTTCAGCTTGCAGGTTCAAACTTGCATGTCCATTTATCTCTAACACATTTTAACCAGGCTTTACCGCAGATTCCCCCAATCTGAGGATGGGTGGAATCAGAAAGTCCAGGCTGGCTTGGTAAGCTATCCTAAAGGTGCTCCATGGATAGCTTTACATTTAAAACAACACAAAAATCACTGGATCTCTTTCATCTGCTCTCTGAGCAAAAAGGATAGTGTCTGATCCTGACATTTGGGTAGTTTTATAATGGGCAAAGAAACTTTACGGTAGAGGTTCCACCCTCATGCTCAAATATCTTACATCAAAGGGCACTGCCGGGGGACAGCTAATAGGGTCCCTGGCCAAGATCATAAGGCATTTTGTATTCTTTGCATGCAGAGATCAAGGGTCTCATGCTCTGCAACTCCCTTTGTCTCATGGCCAAGGCTTTGCTGAGGGAACATAATGCCAGCTATAGCAATCGAGTGTAGTATTTGCCTCAAGAACATTCCCTTTAGGGGAGTTATTCGCCGCAGCACATGGGAACCAGCACTGGGGGAAAGACGAAATCTCTCCCATTTATTCTGACTCCAGCCCTGACCATCCACAATCAAGAATCAAACTTGAGTTGGCAGTTTGGTTGATGACACACAGCTCTAGTCAAAGCACACTAGCTCTCTGCAGGGCTATTAAAAAAAAAATCCTATACAAACAGAATTTTAAAAAAGCCACCACCATGTCTAACCAGCAGACAAATCAGACAGGATTTGGGTTTCCTCACCAGGGCACAGACATCTATCTTTAGAAAATACCAACTTCTCAGCTATTTGACCATCCAGGGTTTTTTATTTCAGTAGAGAGAAAAGATTCAGGGTATTTTCAAGTCTCCTGGTGTGTATCTGTAAGAAGCGGAACATCCTTCCTGCTTTATATTTCTGTTTCCCTTTGTTTGCTTCACGTTACACAGATTAGCGTTGCCAGTAGATTATTTGCAACGCTGACTAAAGATCATCACTGTAGGGACACCGAGAGGAAAAGGATCCTCTGCAGCTGTCAACAGCCATACCATAACCTCTCTGGAGTTATTATAACTTTCAGCATAAGCAGAGTGCAGCAGGAATGCTGCTTGCTCTAACAGACCATGTCCACAGGTAACTATAAAAGATGTGGTAGCTCAAGCTGGGGACTGAAGACTCCAACATTTGTCAACTGTTGTTGAAAATTATCTTACCAATTTTTAAGTCTTCTGCATTTGAGCAGAGACAAACATTACTACAAAGGACTTATTCCAATTAACTTATTTATGCAACTGTCTTCTTTTATCATCATTAACTTTCACAGAATTAATACATGTACATTTTTAATCTGTCGAATCCAGGCTCATAAATCCAATGGGATCCACTCATTGAGAGCAAAGAGGAAGTTTAAAATTTACATTAATAAGCAGATGATGAAGCAGCAGCACTCCAGGCCCCAGCCATGCTATGTGGGAAGAAATATGGAAATCCACAGTTCTCTTCTTTGGACTGCCTCTAAATGTCTCTGTCTTCTTCTGTTCAGTAACCTTTCCATCCATGTTTACTCTCAAGTGAAATAGATTTAAGTATACCTCCTATTAAAATGAGGCAGGAGTGAAACTTATAAAAAATTAACTATTTTTTTTTTCCCAGGTCACCCATCAAAGCAACAAAGTAACTCTGTGAAAATTTAATTTTACTTTAAAACTTAAAATCAGTGAGTGGACTTATTTACAAGGAACATGCAAAGTCCTGTTTCCCGGCGCGCTAAAGGAACTCGGTAGCAGCAGCCAGGTTCTTTGCACTAATTTTCTTCCTGAGAATTACCAATTAACCCCAGAGGTTCTCTCTCTCTTTCTTTGGGAAAGTTAATTCAAATCAAGAAATACTACAATTTTAAGGCGAAATAGCTATTTTGGATGAATGCTATAGAGACTGCTGTTCTAGAGCAAAAATGCCTTTGGAAATACATTAAGCTAATCCACAATAAAAAACCACTCAATCTGGAATATGTGTATAAAACAAGTTAATCAGAAATAGTTTTAGTGGGACAGCCATTCCAGAATAACTCTTTGAACTCCTGCTACAGCTGTGATTACTTTTCTGCTCCCTCTCTCTTTTTGCTGCTGCTCTGTCTCCTTCAAGCATACACAATGCACGCATAAACAGCGCCCAATAAATCCTTTCCACCAACATGCCCTGATTTTTGTGTGGTGATGTGTGTCAGGTAAGGGGATCACCTACTACTTCATGCAAGGCTTTAACTATTTCTGACAACCTTCTCAATGGGCAATGCCATCCAGCCCAGCAGGGTTTCACTGGAGCCCCAGCAGTAGCAGTGTCCCAGCTTTAATGGAAGGAAACAGAGATAGCGGAAACTCAATTTAGATAAAGTGACATAACAAATTGACGTCAAACAGGATTAGCACCTTCGTATCTTGGTTCCTCGGTAAATACTTCAAATCAACAAGTTACTTGCCTTAATTCCCGTCTCTCTGAAGATATGAATTCATTTTTGCTTTCAAATCAACTTTCAGATGAGATATTGAAGCACTTGGGAATAATTCACGATGAAATTAATTTAACACGGTGTAAATCCTGAATAGTAGCATATGTATGTACCAGAATACAGGATGAGGACTCTAACATTCATCTGCTAGTATCTGAAAACACAAGTAACACCAAACTCTAGCTCAGCACATCTTAAAATTGGACACATCCAGCTGGGCAGACAGCAGACAGTTGACTGAGAACTTCCATACAACCAACCTTAGAAGAGTTGAGAGCTGAAGCCATGGAGCCAAGTCATCTTGTAGAGGCCGGAGATAAAAATGCTGCCCAGACTTGATGACCCAGAACTATCTGGGGGAAGGCTGGTAATGCTATAGACACACAGATTTCTTCTTGCTTTTTCAATTTCATCACAAGGTTAAGGATGCTTGTTACTTGTATTTACTATGAGAATATTGTCCAATCGCTCCCTACCCAAGTGGTGAAACATTATTTTGTGCATCCGAATTCATCCTTATTAGGAAGAAGCTGGAACAAGTTTCTTATGTAAGGAACTTCCATTGCTACTGTCATTTTACAGAAAATGGGGCAAATGTATTTCTGCTTTTAAAAACTAACAAACAAACAAACAAACAGAAAAAAGCCCCCACAACCCCAGCCTAAAAACAAAGCAATACCAAAATGAAAAATTTGCTGTAAGTCACTTAAAGTGCACCAGGGAATCCCCAGAATTACTTTGATTAGAGTATAATCATGGTTTTGCATACAGACACACAAAAGGGACCTGAGCAAGGAAGACTCCCTCTTTCACTTGAATGAATACCAACTATTGATGCATGTCATATGAGCTGTGAGATGCAAATGGATCTCGAAAGACTGTGAGCCCATCTGCAAGTTATTTACCCTGCAGAGGGACTGACTTGCAGCAGCATTTGTTCTGCTGGGGAGAAGAACAACTCACAGTACAACCATGTAATAACCCTGTGTTATAATCCTTCAAAACAAAACCAAAAAAACCCACCAAACTAGGACTTGCACTGAAAATGCTTTAATCTCACCTGTGCATGCCAGAGCAGGCTGGAACGCAGATGGGACACCGCTGAGTTACAACACGGTGCCATGGTGGGGTAAGGCTTGCTGCTGGGAGGAACCCTGAATGCTCCAGCTGCTTTCACATTGCAAATACATCACCAGAGCCCAAGGAAAGTGCTGGACAATGGGATATTAATTTACATCCTGACATGCTGCAGCCAAGCAAGGGACTAGGAGGGCAGTGAAAGCAACCAGATGGAAGAGTTGCTCAAGGATGACTTGGAGATGTTAAGACTTGAAACTCCAGAGAGAGCCTCGCCACTGAGCGGCTGTCTGCACAGGGAACCGGAGGAGAAACCGAGAAAGCCTGGGAGTTAACCAGTTACAGGGGTAAGGCAGAAAACCGAAACAAGCTGCCTGCAACAGAACTTGGTCAGCCTTTAAAGTTAAAGCTCAGATGAAGCTAAGTCTTAGCTTTAGACTAAGATTTACATTGCTTTTTCTCCCATGTTTCTGAGTCTAAAGAAAGCTTACCCCATTGCACTGTGTTATTTCTTTATAAAGTGATTAATACAGCTTAGCTTGTCTGAAGGCAGGGAAGAAGACCAGTCTAGTTAATTCAAACAACAGTGAAGGCTCATGCAAGACCACATCACATCAGCGTTTCTCTGTTCAATGCTCTCATAAAACATGAGAAAGTCGTCTTGACTTTACATGCATTTATCTTGGTGGTAGCTGTATCAGGTTGCTACATGCCACAGGAGAGTGAGGTAGAAGGCAACGGGATGCTTGGTGTCACATTGTACTGCAGGTCAAAGGAAGTCAGCTTCTGTGTAGGAGAAAGCAATTAGCTGGGAACAATGGGTATGTCCAGTAACAGCAGCCTGGGGTGGGAGCGCTGGGCTGGATCCAGCCCTGGCTGGGAGGGCTGACTGAGTAGGCTAATGCTTGGCTAGCTAGGACAGGAAAAATAAACTGCCTTATTTCATACTGTTACCTCTCACAGTGTCTAAATAATATGTCTACTCATTTAAGTTTTCTGTTTAAACACAGTTAAAATTAGAAAAAAATTGAAACAGCTACCAGAAGAAAACACACTGAACGAATCAGCGTTGCTAGAGAATATTCCCAGGCACCAATATAACTGGATGCAAAGGCAACTGCAAGAGCAGTAATCTCAAAATAGCAATGTTTTACAGGACATGATGCACTAGGGCTCACTTACACTGCCGACACCTCTCACTAAAGCACAGTTGCTGGGGTTACAGTAGAAATTTACCTACAGCAACACAAGGTCTTACCATGGACTAAGTGTGTATGTATTTATTTAACCAATTCCTGCAACCTGTGTTGAATGCCATGTTGTCCTGATGAGCTGGAGTGCTATCCTACCTGAACTAACCAGCACAGAGCTGGTCAAGGTATGCCTGACATACTTAACTGCCAGACTTTACATCTGCTGACTTACCAGAATACTAGTCTTTTTATTTCTTTTGCCTGCTCAGACATGTTATAAGCGACTTGCTGCATTTCATACCACTTCAGATGGGGCTGTAACAGCAAAAGAAGGAACTTAGTAATACCTGGGACCAAAGACTGCTCCAATCTCAGTGCAATGCTCCTGATTTGATATATTATCGTAAAAGATCATTCACAATGGAGAAATCAGAGATTAAGTGATTTCCCTTTTCTTTCCATTTCTAAAGAGCTTCATGTGACTTGATCCCACAATGACACTCTGTACTTACTGTGGCCTTGAAGTACGTCATTAACTACAAGATGGATTCAGCGTGACACTGAGGGAGGCATTGCTAACCCTATTTTACAGAAAGGGAAACTGAGACACAGAGTCAAGAGGTCTCTTCCCCAAGGCCATCTACTGAAATCAGTGACCATTCTCCTGACAAGAGTAGAGCTCCAAGCACATGCTGAGTCCCAAAGACAATAAAGGAAAAGACATGCTGCCAACCCTCCACGCAAACTCCCTTAAAAAAAAGGGAGACTCCCTTAAAAAAAAGTTTTGTCAGAAGATCTCACCAGCACGCATGACGCCTGAGGACACCCCCGCTGCAGATGTTTGCAGCAGGCAGAACCGCCGCTCTCGGATGGAGGTCGGTGCTGGTGCCGGGCTCCCGAGTGGGCTCTGTTGCACCAGCAGGGCTTGCAGCACAAGGCTCGCTTTGAAGCGCAGATCAAATACAAGCCGTGATTGTTCCTGTGGCACTAAGCGGGAAACCTCACTCCAGTGGCCGGAAACGAGACGTTAAAGCACAAATTTCAAAACCTGTTGCCACAGGAGAGGCCTCCAATGTGTGGCCCTTCAAGCTATGATGTTATTAGGGGGCTGTGAAACACTTGTCTAAGATTAGTCTTTGTTAGAGAAGCTCGCAAGCAACATTTATAGGAAAACAGTTGCCATAAACTTTACAACTCCAGCTGTACACAGGAGTTATACACGTAAACATATAAACAGCAGCTCCAAACCCAATTCATTTTGACTGGAGGAGGCTGGGCACCTCCCGTGGCAGATCTGAGGAAATCTAGGTAAAGGCAGATGATTCTGCTATGAAGGCAGGAGCTGGAAGAAGGCATTTGTCCATGAGCCATGCCCAAGTCCCTCCCAATCCAAGGCAAACAGAAGTACACCAGTTCTCAGTAGATGAGTGTCCAGAGAGGAGTGGTGCTGTATTGGTTTCAAATCACTTCTTCATCTACACTGGTGCAAAGCTGTTTGCAGGTCAAGCCTTAGAAAAGATATTTCTAAAGTGCAGTTTCACCTGGAGAGCCAGGACAATGGGATTTACAGCACCATGCTCCTCTCACTTGGAAGATGGCACTCCTAATCTCTGAAGCTCTGCTGCCTCATTCCTGTTATCAGGGCTGCCAGAGAGCCCTCAGGGTGCAGCCTGCAACTACACCTCCACACCAGCTCCCCCAGCTGCACCCAGGTCTTTTTGAGCTGCCTTAAACCCCCAAAACTTCTCAGCAGCCACAGCCTTGACAGGAGCATACCTCCTGATAGTGTCCATGAGGAGCAGACTGCCCAGCTCCTGATGGCCAGCTGTTTCTCATCTAAATCTCCATGGGGCTCATATTGCTTCAGAAAGGGGTTGATCTTCACCAGCAGTTTGCAGGGAGGATTGTCAGCTGACGGCCAGTTTTCTGAGGGTGGTTCTCCTAACCCCGGCACAGAGGTCAGGTCGGGAATGGAAAGACACATGCGTGGAACTGAAGCCTGTTCACATCAGCTGAGGTTCAGACTGTGGAAGTGCGCTCAGGTGGCAAAACATAATCAGCTTCAAGTGTCTGCATGATGCCATGCAGTCAGAAGCTGGCATGGGAGCATTGCTCCTGCCTGATGCTCGTCAGTGAGCCACCTCAGGTGCACCGTTGAGGGGTGAAGAGATCTCTGCAGGCGTGCTTTGCTCCCCCCACACAGTTCTCTGGAGAAGTGAATTAATCCAAACTGTATCTGCAAAGGCTCCACTCCCAGGATTTCTCCTAATCTCAAACATCTGAACAGCTAACTGTGTCAAACACTTATGTGCAAGATGATCACCAACACAAGAACTTCTTTCTGATGTCAAGGTCATCTGAAGCTACATGAGCTATGTCTGTTAGCTAGAAAGCTGCTGGCCATGTTTGCATGGAAAAAAAAAAAGAGGCAAGAATGACGATGCATTCTGGGAAGGATTACTGAACTAGCAGAGAAGAAAGTGCAATTTAGTGCTAAAAATAATGGTAGCACAACAAGGAGATTTTTTGAGAGATTCTCCAGTTATGCCGACGGGCACTGGAGAGGAATCAGAGAGACAGATTCCTACAGGAGCAAAGCATGCCGACTGCTAAACACTTTACGTAAATTGATCCTGTGGGCACAAACACGGCTAGTAAATGCCAAACATTTGCCAAAATGCAAGATGGAGCTCTCTAAGGCCCACAGGCTGACTACAACCTGTCCAAGACCTACTCAGTGTGCCACATACCCACCTAGCACACTGGGTTCACAGACTGGATTCACGCTGGTGGTCTCAGCGGAGAGGTGACACGCTAAGGACACCTGCACTGTCTGATGTGCTTCAGGAGACCATTCCCCCGCAGCGTCTCCCCAGACACAGGGATATTTACAGCAGCTACCCACATCTCTGTGGGCTTCCCCTGAGGGTGGAGGAGTGAAGACAGGAACTTCAGTGGAAACGCAAGTGGGACTTTCTGTGATTAGTAATACTCTTAGTCCAAAAGCAAGCATAAACCTGGACAGGAATCTCCTCTTGGACCACAGGCTATCACCAGCAGCTCTCTGTGCTGTTCTCTTTTCCAGCTCCCAATTCATGGCCTGAATTCACACCCTTACTGGGTCATTTTTTGTCCTTCACGCAATGCAGCTCTGAGTCTGGTGGCTCCTCACTCTAAAGGAGAAGGTCTTTCCTTTTGTCAGCCTCTGTACAACCCTTTCCAGGGTTCAAATAGGCCAGTGTTTTTCCTAAGGTCTAAACAGGAATGAAAACACAGACAAACTGCCATTTGACAAGTTACACAAAAACCAAAACCTCCTTCAGTGGGGTATGATTTGTGGATTAAAGTTTTTTCCCTCGACCTCAATGCAACCTAAAAATCTCTTCCGGCAGCTTATCACAATTTAGCTAACCCCAATCCTTAAAAGACTTCTCTGTCTCAGCAAACCAAGAAGAGCCTTTGTCAGGGACTTTCCAAAAGCCCTCGGCAAACCTGCTGCACACAGGGTACAGTACAGGCTTCTGAATTTCACAAAACATCTGAGATGCCAGAGTGAGAGCTGGGGGGTTGGATGTCAGGAACAGAACAAGCCTGGGCATTATTTCACTTTGAAACCTTTTGCCAGTCATCTGGAAACTCATCACGTTGCTCCAGGAACATGGAAAACAGGGGCTTCAGTTGGAACACACTGCTCCTCACATCCAGGCTTTATGTGGTCCTGGAGAGGTGGCAGCGGCTCACTTGGGTGGACTGGAACTGATTAGTGAAACAAAAAATGACAGAAAACTCATAAAATCCCTCCGGATTTCCAGCTGCTTCTTCACAGACTACACTTCTTTCACCCTCTGAGACATGCATGAACATGAGACTAAAACATGCGCAGTCCAAGGGATTAAGCAAAGGATGCCATGAATTTGTTGGGAGAAAGCAGACTACATGCCTGCAGTAACAAAGGACATAAAGAGATCGCTATTAAACACTGTCACAGGCTTCTTTGGTAATTTTTGTCTATTCATAATAGCTCTGTGTCGTAGCCCTCTTAAAAACCAGAAAATATCATGATGTAATCTTACCAGTTTCACAAACAAGACCACACTTATGAAAATACCTGAAAGTCTGGATAGGCAAACAGAATATTTTCATTATACTCATCTAAAGTGCAAGATAAACTCCACAGCCAGCAGAAAATGCATTCACATTAACTTATTTGCAATGGAGCTACATCTTGCTAAACAACCCAAAATTAGCTGCTGCCTAGAGCTCAAGCTCTATGAAAATATATCTATGCCTCCTTGAAAAAGTAGAATATCGTCTACAAGTACTTACTAGCACACACAGAGTTAACCTCTGTGCACTGCCCTCAAACAGAACTGGTTTTGAGATGTATTTGTTTAAACAAGTTAACAGAAATGTCAGAGGCCATTTCACCAACTGTACATGACGACAGCCTTCTTCCTCCTCTATCAGCAGAGAACAATTACACACTGGGAAACAAGGGCTTACTAATGTTGAGTCAGAGCAGGAAAATCTGTCCAGAAAATACATGCAAATGAAAGAAAGAAAAGACAGACTTTGCATTCTGTCTTCCCCCTCTTCCTCCTCTCTTCCCTCAAATAACGAGAGCTAAGCAGAGACTGCCTCTCCTACTCTGGCTTGAAGAGCCCCATGGAAGAATTTGGCACATCGACAGCCTCATCTGTTCCCACAGCTCCTGCATGGGTATTGGTAGTAAATCAGATGTCTGGATAAATCCTAGCTCAGGTTAACGACTTCTGGTTTTCTCAGGGCAGGAAACTTTTTTCCAGGAGTATCAGGAAACAGCACGTCCTTCCAAGGATGGGCTTGTGCATAAAGCACAAGCGCTCTTGGATCTACTCCAAGATGAGAAGCTCTGGACTTTCTATGACTGCATGGACAAACCATGCTGGCATTTCCTCCAACCACAAGTCTGGCCGCAGGGGACATGGGAGGCTACCTTCCTTCACCTTCGTAAAGGACCCAGGGCCAAAGGGTTTGTTAAGTGTTGGGCATGGAAAGGGTCTGCAGAGAATTCAATTTTATTTGACTGTAAAAGCCATCTCATCAGTGTTTCACTGTAAATACTAATAATCATGCACACACAGGAACTTACCAGCACCAAAACCAACTGACAAGATTAACTGTGAAACACCAAGTTCTCTCCTGTGTACACCCCTACTCGCTGCCTCTCCTCTTTTCCACACCAGAGGTGACTTTTGCAAAACTTCCCTAATGTCAGGAGGATCCCCATATTTCCCCGCCCAGAGTGTTGCATTCCCACACCAACACCTTTTGGAGAAATCACTCCACTGGTTTTCCCTGCCTACAAGCAGCAGAGCAGCTGTGGTGCCGGCACCGGCAGGGCCACGCTGCACCATACTCGGACTTCAGCCAGCGCGGCGGAGGGGAGAGAGCTCTCGCCTGTGCTCTCAGTGTTACACCTGGCCCAGCAGGCACCAGCAGTGCTGTGTACAAGGTGCTGTTTGAAGCTGAATTTAAGGTCAGTAAAGGACATGGCAGCAGTCTAATCACAGCACCAAAAAAGATGTTGATGCTTTTCTCTTGAATGTGGATCATGAAAACAAGTTGCACCTGAACCAGGCACAGCTGACAGCTCTCCCTGGCCAAAGCCCTGCAGTTGTGCCTGCAGCACTACATGTGACAGAGCCCTGGTCTGACAGCCTGGGCACTAATTCGGTACAAAGAGAAACCATAAGGGAAAACAGGGCCTTATGCCCTATTTTGCTTTGGAGTTGATTTCCACTTATGAAACTTAGTTGATTTTCACTTGTGACCATGACACAGCACAAGGGTTCAATGCCAGTGCCTCTGCTTTGCCATCCTTTCCCAGAGGGATCTGTTGCCTGTTGGAGAGGCTCTGCAGCATCTCTCCATATTTCAAATTGACATTCTGAAAACACCACCAACCTCCTAACCCTCTCTAGTTTTTAAGAGCAAGACTTACTCAAAACAAACTAACAAAAGAAACACCAACTCTGAAATTTTTGATTACACATTTAACTCTTTATTTTCAGGAGAGGATGAAAACCAGGTGAGATGCAATGAGTTACTCTGGCATAGTACCGTTTCATTTCCTTCAAAAGACTTAACCATAAATCACTGAGTACTCCCACCTCTTCCAGCAACACCAGTCCTGCTCTACCTTCCTCTCCCGCAAGCAAAGGTGTCATGCACAGGTCACTCCTAAAGTCAGGAGACTTCAGCTATTTCTCATTAAGGAAAGTAGAGGGTTCCACTAAGTCAGAAAAACTACAGAATTCAACGGAAGCCGCAGCCTCATTTTGCAAACAGACCTGTTTATGTTGTGGCTTTTCTAGATGTGCACAATCAGCCCTGGAGTAACAGCCTGCCGAGGCAGCGCTGCAGGGTCCTCGATGGTTTGGCACCCAGGGCACAGCTGGGCCTCCTGGAATGGGGCTCCTCTCCTCCCTACCTGGGTAGCACACAAGAAATGTATTTGTTCAACTCATACATTTCACTTTGGGCTCTTCCATTGTGCTAAAATGGTCATGCAACAAAACGTTACCTATCTTATCCACTTAATATTCCCCCGAGGTCCCACTCTGCTTTTAACATTCTCTCCCTGGTCTCGCTTCCCTCACTGGGCTGTTATGCCGATTAATTAGTTAATGTTTGCAAGGTGCTTTGAAGATGAAGAGTGCTAAGTACTCAGCATTAAGCATGATTATTATAAAAATACTGCAGGCTCTAGCAATGCACTTCAGGCAGGCAAGTGTTACATTGAAGTAGCTTTATCCTTTTGCCTCAGAACTACCATCACCCGCAACACGTTTCAGTTACCCAGAAACGCACAGCACGTCTTGTCTTACAGCTTAATTATAAAGCAACTTCTAGTCAATCCCGCGCTGCGTGGCAGAGCAGAAAGGCCAGCCGTCGTTCACATTGCACAAAACCCACCACTGTGACAGACCAAACAGCAAACTGCCTCCTGCCAGAGCAAACGATTTCCATAATGTCCCCAAATGCGGCGATGGCTAGGTGAGGGGACCCCCTGTGGCAAACAGCCAGGCTGCAGTGGGATTGTGGCAGACGACAGAGAGACAAAAATAGGCAGGAGAAACAAGTTACGGGAAAATTCAAGAACAGAAAGTGCAGCAGCAGGAGCCAGAAGTGAGGGAGAGCAGCCTGACTCTGGGCTCCAGCCGATGACCTCCAGCAGAGCTGGCTGGAGCCCCGCAAAGACACGTTACCCTCCTTAGCCACCTCCCTGGTCCCTCCTGGAAAATGCCACTTCTGGGTCTGCATCTGGGTCAGCTCAGCTCCCAGTTCAGCAGTCAACTGCCACCAAAGACAGGTTTGCGCTAAGATGCTGGACCAGGAACTGAAGTCCCCGAGATGTGGACACATGTCCCCTGCTGCCCCAAGAAGCCCGAGGGATGGCTCGAGGTGACACTGCAGCTGCAGCCACTTGCTCCGTCAGATGGAGTCGGAGCCTGAGACCCCGGGAAACGATGCCGAGCAGGAGGAGGACTCTTCCTGGTGGCACGAGACCTGGGTGAGGCTGAAGAACGCCAATAGCCTTCTGCCTTCCAGATCCATGCCTTTGTATTGTTGATACATAAAATTGCAAAACACACAGTTTGGGATTTCCTCGGTAATCAGGGAAACCCATTAAAACATTTTGCTTCTCCCTGCCAGTGCAAGACTGTTGCCTGATAGTATTTTATATAGTCAATCCCTCTTTCCTATGTATTTTCTTTAAACGTACTCTCCTAAACATATTACAGTTGCTATTCTTTATGTACAGCATATACTCCCGAAGGAAACAAGCTGCTAATCAAGCTAGTACATAGGTACATCTGTTAGCCCATCTATACTGAAATGAGCTAAGAAGCTTTTTTTCAGAACCGTGATACTACCAAGATCCCTGAAGTACTGAGCTGCTTTTGTCCAGCTTGAGCACCAGCCACCTTGCAGCAGAGGCTCGCACTGAAGACCGCTGAATTCGTGACAGGACAAGCAAGGGGAAATTTATTAACAAATGAATTCCTGCTATTACAAACCACTTCCACTGCACTACCAGGGCTTTTAAAGGTTCATGGCAGGATAAGCCATCTCCTTACATTCCCAAGAGTGCAACTGAAGGCTTGATTTCCATGATTGCTGAGCTCTTAGTGCAGGTCCCATTAGCTGTGGCAGAAGCTGGGAGTGTTCAGCTCTTTGGAAACACAACAGTTTGATGTGTGGAGCGGGGCTAAGCACCCCCACTCCAAATGAATGCTCAAGATGCATGCAGTAAGTTTCTGCTCCTGATGCGAGGGCAAGTGCAAGTGCATGCTCGGGGAAGCCTGTTACGCACTGTGACCACGGGCTTTGAGCACGGGGCTGCCCTGAGCAGGGACGGGAATAGGCTGCACCTGCTGAGAAAGCTTTGACTCCAGCTCTTGCCCTGGTACCTGCAGTTAAAGGCAGCCAGGAGTGGGGAGAGCATGCCAGCTCTGGGGTACTTTGGGACATGTCTGATCACAGCCTTAGACTGCACCAATCCAGAAGATGACTGGAGCAACAAGCTGATGTGCTCATGAAGGGCTGGACCTCCTGAAGCTCTACAGTAGCAGCAACTTCAGCCCTAAAATTAATTGGCAA
Organism: Ciconia boyciana; assembly: GCF_034638445.1. NCBI lineage: Eukaryota > Metazoa > Chordata > Aves > Ciconiiformes > Ciconiidae > Ciconia > Ciconia boyciana. Next base: position 14,104,071 of record NC_132941.1, on the reverse strand, counting down.
GAGCAACATTTGATAGACATCTGCCCTCGTAGAAAGTGCTTTTAGGGAGACAGCAGATTCTTCAAAGTAATTTTCCCACATCATCTACAGTTCCTCCTTCTTATCTAAATGCAGTATTAGCAACCCAGCTATTGAAGCTCCCCAGGGATTTAATTATTCACAAGAAATCACTGTTTGCTGCAGCTGGCAGACAGTGTTGGGTAAGGTCTTCTGGGATCAGACTCCAGGCTGCTTTATGGCTTGACATTAGAAGGAAATCGCATGAAAATCAGTCTTGTTGTACATGATCAGATAAATGCAGTTGTCAAGCACAAAGTTGAAAGCTCTTCAGTGAAGAAGGGGTAGTGTTGTTTTTTTTTTTTTCAAATGCTGATATGAACTATTAAGTCAAAACCAAATCATGAAGCACTTATTCAATCTCTAGTGTCTGCCAGACTCATACAGGCTTCTGTGGGAGGTCTGTTTGAACAAGGCTATTTTCAACTATCCACCTGGAAAGAAAAAAAAAAAAAAAAAAAGAGCAATAAAGAGGATTTTGTTTCAGTATAATCTAGTCCCACCATGTGACGCTGACTGATCTGTGATAAAATTTCCAGAGCTTGGCAGGTGTTTGGGGAGTGACTGCAGCCGCCCATTCAACACAACAATATACAACCGTAAGAGAAAGATCCGAAACAGAGGTCAAAGGAAAAAGAATGTACAAACTTAGGTGTGAAGATGAACGACGAAACTAGATAAAGCTTGTGCCAAACATCATTTACAGTAAGAAATTAAATTCTCTTTCTGGGTGAGGGCAAGTCAATTGGTCACAGTTACAGGCTACTTCTCCATCACACTGACAATCACAGGTCTACGCATATTCAGATACCCTGGGACAACCAGTTGAAGACCCCAGGAATCCCAGGCCAAAACAGAGCTCACAGGACACTTTGTCCACTTACTTCTTCCACATCATTGCTACTACATTCAGCAAAGGAAAGAGATTTTATTCTTTCTCATCCAGAGCTCCTGTTGTCACAGGGAAGCTGAAAATCCACAACAGAGCGATGACATAAATTCAAGCAGAACCAATTTTTGCTGTTTACGTAGCCCAAACACTGATGACACAGGAGAAAGTTTCAGCTCGCTGTTGATACTCAAAAGCCAAAGTCCCCACAACCCAGACCTTTCGGCTGTCAGATGTTTCAGAATGACGTACTAAATATAGTCATGACCCTAAATATACCCCATGTACTGTCTGCATAGAGTAAAACACTACGCGTGGACCAGCTAGATGGATTTATTTCAGTATTGGTGTCATGTGTAAGATAAATAGTACATGCTTATCCAAAACTGCTATACTGCTATAAAGGCTGCTCTACTGCAGAAACTCAGTTTCGGAGTTAACTATAGAGAAATAGGAATTAAAGCGGCAAGGTTGCTAAGGTCTAACAAGTACAGACCAAATGACATCAAGGAGATAACATGGGCTCAAGTTACCAGACAGGAAAGAGGATGGATCAAGCGTCCCTGCTGCATGTATGCTAGCTTCCCCCTCGGAAAATAAAGCAAGCATCGTTTTGCACAACTCCCTCCTGACTCTTCTGGAGAGCGCTTCCCAATACGCAAGCAGAAAGGTTCGTGCAGCCACGGGCAGGAGGCACACCCCCACATTCCTAACCCGGGGAGCCAGCCTCCCTTCCTCCGCAGAGGGATCATCGGACCAAATTAAAAACTAAACATTTCCCAGCAAGACTTTCACATACCAGGAACTTCTTGGTCAAAGGAGCAGCACATTAACCTCAAAGTTTTTCCCACAGAAGCTGGGGATTGTGGGTTTATGAACATTAGATCCTTTTACTTTCTGTGCAAGCCGTTTTTAATTCTTGCAAACTCTACCCACTTTATTACTGAAATTGGAGGAGCCTGTTCCAGGGAAAGCACATACTCAGCAGCTCACTGAGTTTTGCTCCTATAAAGGGAAAGACCAAAGAAACTCATTTACTACGGAAAGTTGCGCTTTTTCTGTGTATAGATATTAAATATTTTGGTGGATGTCCAAGTAAATTGGTGTGGAAAACTGACAGTTGAAAAATAACATAATAATTTTATTATTTTTGTCTGAATCCTCAAACTCTTGTGCACTGTTCTATTTTCTAATGTAAGGGAAAAGAAATCAAAAAAACCCCACCACGAACGACCCGAAAGAGCTGATGGCCTCGGCTTCTCCAAAGAAATCTGCAACAAAATGGTCTGATCAGCCTGTACAAATGCTGCATTAGTTACTGCCAAGACTTGCACATACAAGGACTTTAACCCTGATTGCTACTGTAATGATGAATCATTGCATAACTGAAGCATCGCAACTGAAGCATCATTTGCAAAGGGATCACCCTCTACTGGTTTTTCAGTTCCCTGTTAATTTTTTCACTGGTGCAACTCTATTCCCTAGAGAACGACCATAAACACCCCTAAGGTAATGACCTAGCTAAACATGACTGTATTTATAGCCTATTATTTCCCCTTTAGTACATTTCAGAGCATAGAGAGAGCAATCAGACCCCTTGAGGATTATATCCTAACATATCTACTATAAATATTTATCTGACTGACTTAATTTTAGCTTTACCTAGGTCTTTCAGGGACACACAGTGGGCCTTAGCTTGGGAAACCAGAGAAGCAACACAACATGACCTTCTCATGTTCAAGCCAGTTTCCCCTTACTATTGCTGGGTTAAGTTACCTGCGCGTAACCTATCTGGTATGGCCTTGCGGCGTCACCGCTTTTCGCAGAACGAATGCCAGGACTCGCAGTCCTTGGTGGATGCTGCAATTATTGCTGAAATTGATGATGGAGAAGGTAGCAGATTTCATCTTATTTTCATGCCACACAAGACCCTTTGCCATGGCAATGAAAAGCCTGGCACTGACCAAATTAGTATCACTGCAGAGAGGTAACTCCTCTCTACCTAGCACAGTACATTCTCATGACACAACAATGTTCATTCAGCTACTAAAATAAAATAAAAATAAAATCCCAGTCAGAGTAACATCTTGGAAGCAAATCGCAAGTCAGAACAACAACATACCTTCTGGAGCGTGAGCTTTGACTTTGGATGTCTACAGTGATGTCTGCCCATGTACGTCCTGTAAACTTTAGTCGTGCAAGCAGCTCCCTTCTCAGGCATGGTTTCTCAACAGATGCCGGATCCCGCTTCTGAGCCTCCACACTGATTCGCCTGGCACATCTGTGCAGCGGGAAGGTTTGTGAGAAGGCGGCCCGGGTTCCTAGCACCATCCTTCCTCAAACAGCCCCAGGGACAGCAGCTATTTTAACCCACCACGGCACATTGATTATTGGCACAGTGTGCTGCTCCACTCCAAGTGTCGTGCTTTGTCCCAAGCGTTTGATTTCAGGCAGCCCTTGGGACTGGCAGAGCCACACTAATGTAAAGACTGTGGGAGAAGCCAGCAGAACTGGAGGAGAATCACTGCTGTGACTCCTGCCCTCACTGCACGGATGCTGCTGCCTTTGGAGAGGGAGACCTGGCACTGCAGGGTGGGACAAGGCTGCATTGCAAAGGGGGAAAGTTCAACAGCAGCTCCAAAACATCTACCTGAGGAAGCAGGGCATCAGCTCCCCAGTGAAAAACCGTGGTGCTCCTCTAAGCTTACCTGCTGTTCATCAGTCTCAAGGATAGCCTGGTATCATAGCTGGCTTTTAGAGGGGTTTTCCCAACTGTAGCATGACCAACACAGTTAATACCACTGCCCTGAGGATGCTGAGGTAGTCTAGCATGGTCTCCTCAGCTATTAACAACAAATTGACCCTAACAATTAACTTGAATGCTTGCCATGTGACAGATATGTAAGCATCACTTTACTGGCAGGAGGAAAGATCAAGAAGAATCGTGATAAACTGTGAAAGTAAGCAATATTTAAACAGCCTGAGAGCTGTCTCCATGCAGCACTGCAGAACTACCACAAGGCTGGAGGAAAAAACAAAACAAAAACGAACTGAACCACTCAGATTTGGCCATTACAGGCAATTTGTCTCAGCAGAAAATGTAAATATATGAAGGAGCCTTTGCCAAAAGTACAGTGCCTCCTTTCCTCCTCTCCCTAGTTTCAGGGTGGAGACATTCCTCAGACACACACTTGCAAGGCCAGTAACACTCTCTACTGCTTTACAATGTTATCAGATGGTGAAGGATGATACAGTTCACAGATGAAGGAGTTTAGTTCAAGAACAAGTTTTCCTCTTTTAAAAGAAGGATTTTTTTTTTTTAAATAAACTCCATTTCAGTACTCCCACTTACACTGTGGCCCCACAGGTAGGTCTATCAGCAAAGTGGTGTGAGGGAAAGTCCAGGCTTTTGGAGCAGGAATAGTTTTGTCAAGTGGCTTTGGTTTGTTCTGTTGCTAAAGAAAACATGGCACTGAGCTACACCTTGAGTCACATTTTGGTACATGAAATATCCTCACAGACTGCAGTTCCCCCTTGCTCTCCAATGTATTAAGGCCAATGTATTAAGAGCAGGCTGAATCCCACCCCACCAAGACCCAAAAGGCATGTGATGGGTGGTGGTTACAGGGCACTGAGGTAACATTAGGAGACATTTAGCTCTTGGCTTGTGGCTTTTAAATCCCTCCTTCTCCAAACAATTTGCTGAATTCTTGGTGCACAAGATGGTATGAGCAGCACAAACTGCCACAGAAACTCTCATTGTCAGGTCCACCTACCATGAGGTCCACCTAACCTAGGGATGATCAATCACCAAGAAGATGAAAATCCTGCCTGGTTCCGCAGCAAGTTGGAGTTCACCCCACCATCTCCTTCTCACCTCACACCAGGCTGCCCCTTGGGCTGGCAGCGACGGAACTTTTTATGGCGTTCACTAACTGAAGAACAGATCTAGGTCTTAAAATTAATAATATTAAAAGCAAGAAAGATAAAATCAGTTTTGTGTTTGCTTTAAACGCACACCTGCTTGGTGCGAAGTCCCACATGCAGTTGTGTCACCACAAGGGGAGGTTCACTCAGTTCCAGAAGCTGGGACAGGAATCCAAGGGTGGAGTGGGGAACACTGCCACCAAAGTGCCCGCACCATGAAACTACACCCACACCAGCCCACTGCAAGAACAGCCCTGTCCTTCACCCCACAACTTCCCACTGAACCACCACGATGGTAGCAGCAGCACTGACAGGGCTGAGGAGCAGGCTGCATTGCAGGTCCCCAGCTGATCAAGTCTCCCGAGAGCCCTCCTGGCAGAGCCCTCCCAAGCCAGGCTGTGAAACAGAGCCTTCAGACCACAGCGCATCCAGGACCACTTCAAGGGAAGCCTCCTCTCCCCTCTTCTTCCATGTGACATAGGTAGCCAGGGAAAAGAACAGCATTATGGGAGGTCCTGTCGATGGTGCCTCCTAAGCTCCACACACCAAGGACAGCATCCTGGAGCATGGTCAGGGTCATGGCTTCACGTTCTCTGCTCACCACAACCTTTCCTCACGGATCTAAGGGGACCCCACATCTTCTTAATGACTGTTTCAAAAAGGATGCAAGAGTGGATGTATCTAGAATACTGCAGAAACCAACATTTCCACCAGACACCGACTACGATGCATCTCAATGCCAAGGAAACAGTGCTGGGCTGGCGGAGCAGGGGTTAACGGGCTGCTTTGGCCACTCACCATCCTGAGGAGAAGCACTGCGTTAAAATACTGCAGAGGCTGCTCAGAGAGCTGTAGTGCTTGAGGGACAAGGTGGTGCACAACAGGCAAGGATGGGTGTGAGGACTGCAGGGTGCCTGTGGAGAACAGCCTGCCTTCCAGCCCCTGGCTTGTGAGGAAACCACATCTGCAATGCAAATTGACCATGCAGAGGCAAGTTATCACCGAGACAGATTTGCAGGCCTGATCCTCTTTCGCTTCTGAAAGGGAAACTGTGATTTTCACCATAGATGTTCATGCAGTAAAAGCACTGCCCAGCAGCCAACTACTAGAGGAGGAATAACCCAACTATTTCAACTGCAATTCAACAAAGATTTCTCTGGAAAAAAAAAACAAAGTCTTGGGGGTTTCCCTGCCACTCCCAACGCACCCATCCCTATTACTGCCTACCTTTACCAAGATCAACACCCAAGCCACTCACCAGCATCAGAAGGTGCTTTGATGTTGCATATCCCTAGCAAGCCGACTCCAGCACTGGGGAAGGGAAAAGGCTGCTCCCATGGGGATACCATGTCAAATCAGGCAGCTGACAGGGACTACCGCAGGTGGAAGATAACAAAACATCTTTCTTAAGTGCAGTTTTACACAGTGCCCTCAGTATTTGACATATAATCCATTTATCAGTATCACAGAAGGTTTATACTCGTATAATTAACCTAAGCATTAAATGAATAACTTACCTGGCCCAGAAAACAACAAAAAAAAAAGCAAACCCCACAAGCCCTGAGACAAGTATAATTGTGTCACATCAGACAGCAAACAAACTTTCTGTAGAAAAACATGAGACACAGTATCTCTTCAGCGAAACAAAAAGACCTGCCACACACTTTTGAACCTAAATTTCCTGATTTCTACAGCTGCTGTGGCAGGGGGCAAGAATGAATTACTGGAGTGCATGAAAACTTATTAAACTGGTTTGTTGCTGGCAAAGCTGTGTGCAACCCTACGCTGCAACATGGCCAGACTCCCACTCCCTGAACAACCAGTGGACCCGCTGGCTTCTGCTGGAGGTTACCTACCACTCCCACAGCTCTATCAGCCCCAGAGGTTGTGCAAGTCCAGCTTCGGGCACAGCCAGCTGGGTTACCCGAAGTCACCACCAGTACACATTCAATGATCCTTTCTGCTGGCACAACTGTGGCAGTGTCCAACTGGTGGGCAAAAATGAATGGTAACATCTTTAACATGCACAGTTAGCGGCTCTCAGGGGCTCTCTATGGCTTCACTAACTGGAGGGCTCCAACTGGGAATTGTTTTAAGAAGACTTCAAGCCTTTACCAGACCTTCCAGGCTCTCACTTCCCCACCTGTACCACCTGTGAGGAGCATGAGAAACCTTTGTACCTGCACCAAAGGTGCGGGAAGCAGAAAAGCCCCCTCAGCAAGCGTCTGCACAGGAGCACGCCAACCTCCAAGTGGTCAAACACATTATGTGATAAGAAACAGCAACAGTCACTGAATAATTTATGTGATACACTATTTCTGGAGCATTTGATCAGCTCTACTGGCTATCACTATTTTTGCTGAATCAACAGCCCCCATCAGAGCATATGCTCTAGCGAAAACAAACAGCACTGTGACAGGTTAGAAAAGACATTTACTAAATTAAATGCACACCCCACTTGCTCTGCTGAGCCATAATGCAGTACATACATGGAAATCTAAGCAGCTAAATGCATACTCTTCCTGAAGTGGCTGTCTGAGCATACACAATCTGTCCCTTCAAGGTTTTTCCATTAACATACCCACGTGTAGAGCTATAAATCAAAATGAAAGAGAACAGAGCAGGCCAGCAGAAGAGCAAGAGAAAGAAAATACATTACAGGCCGTTTTGCAAAAGGCAGTGATTAACTATTATCAGTTAAAAGCAGTCGCGGATAGAGCGATTCTGCGCCTCAGCAGCCTGCAACGGAGGGCTGGGGAAGTGGAAGGAGGTTGGAGAGAAACAAGGTGTTTAGCTGCTCTTGAAAACAGAAACAAACATGACAACTTTTTTTTTAAAGATATTAAAACCACTGCTGAATACACACTTCGATTCAGAATTTACTGCAAGCACAAAGAAGACAATAGTATTGACTTCTGTAGAGAAGTTAGAGGACCCAAAGCAAAGGAGAGGAATGCAGCAGTGAAGCACAGAAAGTGTCCTGGCAAGAGCATGGTCTGCACAGCTGCCCTGGCACCTTCCTTACGCCGCTCAGAGAGCTGGCCTAATGCAACAGGCTGCCCACATCCAACACAGGAAAGGAATTTATGCAACCTGTCCCTCCACTTTGGAAAGTAGCTCCTGGGATGTGCTGGGGGGAAACTACCAGGTTTTTACTACAAACGTTCCCCAGGGACATTCCTCACTCCTGCAAGATCTTAAATCTTTCCTTGCTGTGACCTTTCTTCAAATGGCAACTGTGAACCACTGTTCTCATTGTACAGACTTGGTGGATTTTCAGAAAGAGAAAGAAGAAGCTGCCATAAGGCATCGCCGTTGAACAGATGATAATTTGATCAGCAATGGGGTTACGAGACTTCTTTCACTAGTGGGAGAGCACGCATGGTACGCAAGCCCCCATACTTGCACCGCACTCCATGGAAACACATCTGTGGGATCACCTGGGGAGATCTGGCAGCAAAATCACTGCTTAACTCATTTTCCCAAAGGTGCGTGGCTTTGGACATGAGGAATCCCAGCATATGCTGGGATCTTCAGCTCAAAATATGAATTCCCTTCATATTCAGTACTAATGATACACACTCCCAACTACCAGCTGCATGCAGAAGGCAATCTCATTTTCTACCCTTGATCATGCTGAGATGCCAGGAGGGTTCACAAGAATGCCCCAGACCAGCAAATTATTTTGGTGCGGTGAATCAGTTCACCGGGCAGCAGAGAGCACGCCAGTGCACATGACGAGGCAGGAAAGCTGCCAGCTGCCCTTCAGATGCTGGAGGAGTTCCTATCTGCACAAACACACTGGCACAACACCCACTCGCTATCTGGCAACAGCAGATTTTACACTGCTCAGCACTGCTGTTAAATACAGGAGCCATTTTAGAGCACAACAACAAAGTCACACATAACAGGTTTAACCAAAGCTGCGTATTTTCCTGCTATGGAAACCGGTCACAAGAACCAAAAAGCTGCCCAAAGACAAGAATTTAATGTGCTGCTCTCTCCTAATCTGCCCTGTGCCCTTCTGAAACTCTAACACTGATGAACGGCGACAGGGACTAGTTACAGCCGGCCCAAAGCAGCAATCTAAGCTTTTCACAGCAAAGCTCTGCCAATGCATTATCAAGGGTCACACCAAAGCACAAAGATCTATCAGCCTCCACCTCCAAATGACCTCATGCAATGTGCAGCCTTGCTTCATCTTCACAGAATGGACTCCCCACATACAGACAGACAACAGACCTTGAAGTTGTAAGGCCTTAAGACCTTTTTTTTCCAGAAGCCGGAATAATCCAGAAGTCCAAGCAAACGGGAGCTGGCAAGAGCTTAGTGGTCCACAACTGAATGCGAGACACCCCGCTACATTTAGAAAAACGCTCAAAAAGTAGCTATGAAAATTGCACCTTGTCCTTGCCTGCTAAGAGTAGAAAATGTACTGACTGAAGCTGTAGCAAAAGGTGAGCCAAGACTCAGAAAACCTTCAGAAAATTGGAGACAGCTAAGCAGCACAATCATCACTGGGAATTTACAGGTTAAAATCTGTCAGGAAGGCTTACATCAAGTTATCCTGTCTCAGAGCATGGAGGCGGGCTAGATAACCTCTCAAGGTCCATGTCCAAGCCTATTTTTCTATGAACCTAAAACCACTGGCGTTTCATGCTGAGCAACCCAAGAACCAAAGCACTCTGTATTCTGTATTGCAGAAGTTTGGCTTTAGATATTTGCTACTCTATACACCTTAGCAAACACTTCCTGCTTTCTAAACATTTAAGTAAACTCTTTACAGGATTTGTAAGCTATGCTCCCATCCATCTAACACCAGGCTCTCCAGCTGGTCCTCCCCTGCCATGCCACACCGTGGCCCTAATCTCACAACCCAAGCCTCAGAGGGAGACTTCATGCACAAACCCCCAACAGCCTCCACACACTCACAGGATCCTTCCCATAAATTGACTATCTTGGACCACAGTAAAATTGCACCTCATCTGAAAAACACTTAACAGACTGTAACTTATGCAACAGCCAAACATTTCATACGTAGAAAAGTACAGCCCTGTCTTGCAAGAGGAGAAACACACCGCGAAAGCTCAGCCACTAAGATGGAACGATAAACAAATGACTAATAGAGGAAGACACGCATGTGGCAAGCCTGCACGGGACAGCGGGGCACAGGGAGCCCTGCTGCACAAGCAGAAGGCTCCGTTTGAGTTAGTCTGCTTTGCACCCCAGCACACTGCACACGTAGAGATGCACAGCTTGGTCGAATTGGTGGGTTGCAAAGGCACAGAATCCGTGTGTGTGTATATATGTGAAGTATCACATACTTTCACTGTTGAATCCAAATAATTTTTCAGCCTAAATTGCATTGGTATGTGTTCTAAATGGTTTTTTATGCAAGTTTGGGGTTTTCAGTTTATTTTACAGTCATCTTTGTTACCAGATTTGAAACACATATATTTATATGGTTTAGAAAGAACCATCTGCAATCACGTCCTGAAAAACACATCCTTCTGGCAGACAACTTGTGTACTTCTGAGTAATTAGCATGTGTTTATAGAAAGACAGGGCACACTTGGGATTTTTTTTATTTGTAAGCCCACTCTTCATTAATTACATTTTCCAAAGAGCAAGAAATAACGTTCTGCCTCTCTCAAACTCAGCTGCAACAAACCCCTGTGGACAAGGCCAAGTATAATATATGCTACAAATGGCTGTGACTTGTGCCTTCGTTCCCCCACACACCTTCTGTACATTTGCCTTTGTGTGGTCCTGCACAGCTCTGCCCCAGGGGAGGTGGCTTCGCATGGACAGGCAAAGTGGCTGCAAGCACTGCAGATTCAGACAGCCACAGCTTCATCCAGCAAAGCTCGTCTGCTAGATTACACACCTGCTAAGAGTTCTGCCATTTCTCTGCTTCCAAAACAACAGATTTTTTTCCCATCTATTCCATCTATTTCACACTTCCTTCAATTTTAAAGCTTTTCAGGTTTTTTAAACACCTATACAACCTGATTTAAGAAACACATAAAAGCCGGAACTCTTCAAGATCAAAGGCCTTCAAGAAGCTAATTTACCTAAAATGTCCAATAACTTTTGAAAGCTGTATATTCTTTTTAAATTCTACAATCACAGTTTGCTGCAAAAAACACGTGTTTGCTCAAAGTTCAGCCCCGCAGCATGCAATGCATCTGTCTTAAGCTACTCCCAGAGATCCCCAACTCAAACGTGACACCTTATTTTCTTAGCTGTGTCAAAAAGCTTGAGCTCTCATTTCTAGCTCCCTGGCAATACTAGCTGATCTGCCAGCACACCTTGAATGATGTTGTGTAACAACAAAAACCTGTTTGGCTTACGAAGGTCTGAAGAGATTTAATAAGACATTGTGAAAGGAAGGCAAAAAAAAAAAGGGCACAAAGATAGGCTCAAAAGGAGTTTATCAAACATGCCTCAAAATAATTTCTTCCCTTAAAAAAGCTTCCTTCCAGCTTATCTGGGAATTGTTCTTTCTGTGCAGCCAAGTGTATTTCAGATGCAAACTACTGTCATATCCAGTACTACATACAAAACTACAAACTGTCCCTAGTGTCCAGGTCAGCAGCTCTCAACCTTTTCCAATCTGCAGCCTCAATTCTTAATAGTAGTATTAGCTCTTCTGCATATCCAATATAAGCCTATTCACAACTGGCCAGCTTTTCTTACTTACATGGTGTGGAACCCTTGCAAATAAGTTCAAAGACAGAAATCAGACTTAAAAACACTGCTCTACACAGCTATGTGACTTATGCAGAGGTGTATTTCTAATGAACATATTGCAATCACAATGCATTACACATTTATATAATTCACGTGATGTAAATTCAGAATTGCGTTTAACAAATATCATTGTCACATGTATTAAGGACATTTAAATGACTTGAAAAAGCGCTTCCTCAAAACCTTCGCTGGCTAACTGAAGAGAAAGTTGTCCTAAAATTTAAAAATACAGGAGCAGCAGTAGTAAATAACTAAGGAAAATGAGAGCCCTGAAGTCCAGTAAAGTGCCAAATTACAAAATGACTCAAGTTTTCAAACTGGCAGTGCAGCATTCACTGATTTAGTGCATCTAGTAATGTTGTGCTATGGAAGGACTACATCCTAAGACGGACAACCACATACATGGTGCTGCCTGCTACATGCCAGCAGATACTCCAGATTTAGTGTTTGAGAAAGTCTGAGAGCCAGAATAATCCTGTTTAGTTCCAAGAGATCAAACAGGATTTGTAAAAGGGTAACATACCCATAGATTAGTGAAATGTTCTCAATTTAAGTGTGGTCACTTTGCAATCATGTTCAGAAAGCATTTTCATCTGTAGATATAAAGACAGTTTTTGACCATGTCCAGAGACATTAGAATTACATGAAAAATATACATTCATATATATGAAAGTATATGAAAAAACCTGGGAATGGTATTCATAAAACACCAATCCCCTCTTATCTACCCCTCGTACAAATTTTGACTCACTTATTGATACAGGAAGGTTCTCCCACAGCCATACATACTATCAACAAAGGGAACGCATCAACAGAGCGCAGCATCTCCTTCTTAGCAAAGAAAAGCCCATCAATATTCTTTAGTAATCAACTTTTCTAAACACGGTTGTCTGAAGAAGAAAGAATGTATTTAAAGATACTATCAAAATGCCAGTTGTTTAAGCAGACAAAGTCCATGCTGATATTATCTACAATTAATGCAGTGAATCTAAAATGATGCACTGATGCGTCTTACAACTCAGCACACAGCTATATGCCTAACCATACCTGCAATTACAGCAATTAACAGTTCTGAAGAGCCTCCCAGAGCTCATTGTTGACAAGGTCCTTAACAAGTAGCTTAGATATGAAACTTCCAAGTCTTTGCTCTTAATTCTTTGTGCTCTGTCACTACTATGAAAATAGCAGTATCATTCAGCTCACAACAGAGAAGCCTCCACCAAAGGCAATTGTGAATGAACTGCTTCCAAAAGAAAATGCAGTCCGCTTAGATGACGGGAAAATACTGCTCAGTGGACTGAGCTGACTGTTCACAGCATCAACCACAGACATCACTGGAAGGGCAGGAAGGGACCCTTCTGAAGGAGCTTTCTACCTCACACTATCCAAAAGCAGAAAACCACTGCCAGTGGAGATCCTGGGAAAACATTACCTAAATGGTTGCTGCAGACACAAACCTAATTATCAACCAGACAAGCACCGTAAATAACCTAAATAGATGCACAGATGTTACTGCTGTGATAAGAACAGGGGCAGTTAGAGCTGCAGAAAACTCTGGATCTCATTCAGCCGATATAGAACGACTCCTGCTATCCTTGAATATTCATTCCCCTATCCTGTAATTTTTTCATCCCATTGAAATTAAGTATATTTAAACTCAAACATGGATATTTTAATACCCATCAATTTTTTTTATTTACAGCAACATCCTATCCAACACGTCCGTGGAGTAAGAGCAGCCAGATCAAGTCAGTTGGCTGTCAAGACAAAAATCTATTCTCTATGTATATCCCACTAGCCATGACTAAGCATGACTGCAGGAGAAGAAAGTGCTCTTGAGTTCAGCTGAAGACATAATCCCATATTGGAATACTTTGACTCAGCTGGATAGCAACATTTTAAGGCTGTGCCCTGCAGGACTTGTCTTTCCTAAACTGAAGGTTAAAAACACTCATAGAAACCGACTGGCCGCCAGAACTCACCACCTGTATAATGCTGCATTCCTCGCTCTGGCCTCTTATGGACCCTATTCAAAACCTGCCCACATGGCAGCTGTATTGCTGCTTGTCTGCTCATTCTGTAAAATCCTTGGAAAAGTTTCAGTACAGACCTGAAATTAATACTGACAGTGACCAGGCACGTCCTGTAACTGCACGCTTCATTGGGTGCTGAAATGAAGACCAATTTGTCTTGGTAACTTTAGAGGAGAGAAGAGCTAGTAACAAATTCCTGTATTTTCTACTGAAGGTACTTTATCTTTTCCTCCCCAAGCATGCTTTATTTGCACATCCTACTTAAGAAAAAGAAAACTTATTTTCTCAGGGAACCTGATCCCCCTCTTACCCGAAACAAATAAATCTTTTGTTTTTAGAGCAACACCTAGTCACACAGTGACAGGTTAAGGCTGAGTTAGTGTTTTCACTGTACAACATGTTTCTTGAATCTTACAAACCTACCATAAAAACTCACCAGCGACTATAACAGGCTTTATACAACCTCATTAGATGAATAGACAGATTTTTTTTCCTTAAGACAGCTTTCACATCCTAGACCAAGTGCCTATAGTTCACTAGGTTAAGGATTCCGTTTGTTTATTCTGGAAGCTGACCATTTTACCTCTACAATACTCGATCTTGCGTTGGCTATCCTTCATCATAAACTCAAACACTTCTGAAAGCATCAACTCTCCTTAAAAACCACAGGCCTGTCAAGTCAACTTGCTGACTTCAAGGTTGTTCCCCTCTAAATTGATTTCCATTCATTGTTACATATAGACCACTGCAATGTACATCTTAGGTATATTAGATCATTTATACATAGCTGGACTGTTACAAAACTTACATACTGTCCTGAAAATGTAATTTGAAAGTTTGGCCTTCATCAACTTAACTCTTTTTAAAGGGCAGGAGGTTGCTACAGGATTAAATGTCTTTACTGTAGGTACCGCAAGAGTTTGATCTATATCCTATGTTCTCCCACTAGGTTGATCTATATGTAGTTAGTCCCAACATATAGGAACGTGTCCTGGTCATTTTCAGAAGACTGATTTAAGAATCCAAACATATTTGGGCCCAAATCTGCACTTCTATGAAGCCATGAACTTTTTACATTAGACTAAGACTGTCTGTGTTCAGTAAAGCACAGGTCTAAGTCCCAAGAAGAAAAGAGGAACACCATCTACATCCCAAGGCAATTCACAGAACCATTGGGAAGAATACCACACAAACATTTTTAGCCAGTAAGCTAACACTCCACCATTTCTGTCCTTGTTATTTAAGCCTCTTGTTTCATCATCAGACATGAAGCTGTAAATGATCACCAATGCTTCTCAAAATGACAATAGGTATTTTGCATTTTTTTCCAAAGGAAGAATATTCTCATTTCCTTTCCTAATCACCAGAAAAACCTGTACTGAGAGAAACAACACAGAAAATTCAATCCAAAAGACAAATTACTGATCTGACATACATAGTGTAGAAAGGTGGGTATGGAAAAGGCTTAATAACTCAAGTTGTGTTAATGTTAATACAAAATGAGGTATCCTCTTAAGAAAAATGTGAAAGATCTATCTTTACTTAAGGAAAGATACCTTTCAGAGTCTAAATTAAGTTTCCCTTAAACCAACACAGATTAACTTGCTTGCAAGGAAGGAGAAACCCTCTAACATTATCAGGTGTGAATCTGGAAATGCGTAAGCTGCCCAGGGTTAATTTTAAATTGCACAACTGTGATTTTGCCATTTGAGCTTTTTCCAGTTACTTTTGAGAGTCAAAAACAAGATAAGAAAAAAAAAAACCCAACAACCAAACAAACCATCTTTTAGCTACAACACTTTGGCTTGATCCTTCCTTACTTTCTCTGGGATATACTCCTCCCTTCACAAATATAGCATAGTCCAAGTAGCAGTTTATTTTAAGCTGAAAACTAAGACTAGGAGATAGCAAGCTCACGCAGTTTAAATACAGTTACCTTATTCTATACCAGTAAACAAACCTCAAAGCTGCAGGCTCTAAACATGATCAGAACCAAGACTGGACCAACAGCTATAGCAGGATTCTAGAGCTCAAAATTATAACCCCCCCCAACCAAGCACATGAACACTACATACAAGTGTACTAAACGCCTGAAGGAAGGGCTGGTACTGCTGTTACCAAAACCCTAAAGTTTATGTCCTTTACATATTGAAAATGAGAGTGCTCATTCAGTATCCATGTAGATTTTCCAAAAATGGATTTATCATAAGATCAATAATGAGTTTTATTGTAAGAACCTGAGTTTTATTGTAAGAACCTGTCCTGTACAGAATGTTTATCATATATCTTTACACTCAATGAGAAAAAACCTCAGAAAACTGCCGAATTACCAGGCTAAGATTAGCACCTCACTTCCACAGTTATATTCTGAAGTGAGGTATCTTGCAAGGAACAGGAAAAGCATGAAACAATATAAAATGAGATATAATCTGACTCAGTCATAGGATATAAAAAAAGAGGGTATGTTAGTTAATACTTCCACTGTTTTGTAAGATTTAATTTATCTTTAATTTACACTAAATAAAGAATACAACATGGATATGATTCCATGACTAACAATAACTGCATGAATGCTACTGCTTCCCAGAAAATTTCAACATAACCCAGAGACATGAAGTTACATTTGTTGGTAAACTGGCTCTACCACCTCTCACTTCTTCAAGACTAAGCCTTAATGGAAAAAAAAAACCCAGACCAAAACAAAAAACACTTTCTGAAGTTAAGCTTCCACTTTAATAACTGATTTCTTCCAAATATCAGCCCAGTAAACTAAGATTCATAGGCTTTTAAAGCATAAAAATACCCTTTAAAAACAACCACCAAAACCCTCAAGAAACCAAAAGTCTTGTCAAAGGATTTTTCTTTTTTTTTTTTTTTAATAAAAAGGCTTTGTGTCAGAGAATCATTTCAGCATAGATTTACTTAATTTTATGTTATTTTCTCAACTACTTAGCTTATATAATTCCTCAGAATGCCCAGGAGTTTTAAAGCAATTAAAGATACAACCTAGTAATCAATACCAGTTTGCAGCTTTTCTGCAAGTCTTTCATGTCCAGACAAGTATTAAAAAACCCCAGCTCAAGTCAAAGGGCACCACTAGGCAACAGTAGGTATCAGTCACATTGCTCTCCAAGAAGCACTTCCAAGTCAAGCCACAGGCAAGTTCCTGAGCGTTAGAATAGCCTAAGTTTCGCAAGTGTAAGACCTCTTATAGCAAAAATTAAAAAAACATTTATCAGAAGCAAATCATCTTCTCAATCATTCCCACGTAACAATCTCTATACATTCGGCAACATCCAGAGAGCTTGATTAGCAGTCTAATGCTGTTAAACAAAAGCACTCTGCTAGAATGGGCTGACACCAAGGACCCCCGTGTCTACTGGCTGAGAAATAAATACCCATGACTTCATAGGAAAGTCACCGTCTCATGTTTAACACATTCCTCAGGCTGCAGCTTCGTATCAGAGCTGAGCTAAAACTTGCTGCCATATACAGGATCTGTTCTGCTCCACCTCTGCTTCCCCTTGCACCACCTCAAGGCACAGCTGACTTCTCAATGTGCCAATTCAGGCAGCTACACCAGTAGAAAACTATTCTCTTCTTTCTGTATGGTCAGGGTAAGTTTTCAAAAGAAAGCCAAGTCCATCTTTACCTCTGACAAAGAGATCAGCCTTCCCTGATGTCCCCCAAGTCATGAGCACACCAACCTACTGAGCTGGCTCTGATGCTCACGTGGCCAGTAAGGCAGTTCTGAAGGCATGCCTGGCAGAAAACGCAAGAACTCGGCAGGAAAGAAATTTCCTGACAGTTTAGCAAGTTGACTCACCGAGCTGGGCTAGTTATCGCCCAACCTGCTGCTAGGAAGAGCGAAGGACTGCATGAGTAGCTGCTCCTTTCAGTGGGCACTCCCCGATCCATCAGGTGTGCCGCAACACGAAATCCATGCCAAGTTGCACGGCTAGGATGGAGAAAAATGGCTGGTGGAAAATGCTACCAGGTACTAGAAAGAAAACTCCAGATCAACAACTGGAAACCAGGATACAGTTGAAGGATATACTTGAAACAACAAAACTATATAGCCAAGAACAGCTTTCAGTGACTGTTTCAAGAGAACTTATTCTACATCCTGCCACTAGCCAGAAAATCTAGTACTCACACAGCTTAATATCAGCTCTTCAAATAAATTTTTCTTTGTTGGAAGTTGTTCAAATCATGCCCTTTCTGGAAGAAAGTATTCTGACCAGCCAGTACAAGAGTAAACACAGCTCAATCTACATTCTATTTCCTTTAGCTTGATATTTTTAAGTTGGGTAAAAAGAAAAAATTCCAAGTAATTCTCACATACTTGGAGGCTGGGAAAAGGGATAGCAAAAACTGTCTTCGAGTTAAATAAAAATATACATTTGACTCACAACTAAAAAAATACTGTGGATAAGGCTAAGTTCATTCAAGTGACTTTAATTACAAGATGATTGTTAAACCAATTTAAGCTGAGAAAACATTTTCTAAAATTACACATTTAAATAACTTTAAAAGAGCAATTTACAAAAGAAGACAGTGTAAAAAATTACTTCTTTTCATCTTTGTAATCCACAAAAAGCCTCATTTTTGGAAGATAAAATGGACCACTTACTTAGTAAAGGCTTAGCCAGCATCAAACCTATGAAAGTGATTAAAACATTTTCCCTCTTAGGAGAGTAGTAAAAATAAAAATAGCCAACACTTGAATTAAACTGACATAAAAGCAAACACATCACCAGTGAAATGGTGGTGTGTTCCCATACACCAAATTTGTTGCTTAAGAGGTACCTGGCAGGCTTTTACTGAAAATACAGCATGTTACATCCATATAGAATGACGTCCCTTTCTATACAGCTGGCTTCTTCCTGAAAAGGTTACAAATGGAAAGCAGGTAACCTCATGTAAGGAACCAGTCTCCCAGCAGAGGTCTAAACGAGGAGGACTACAGGATCAAAATTCCAGCAGATGGAGAAAGGTTTTAATTGCACATTAAAGAGGCACGGGAACTCTTAGATAACAATTTAATTATAGAAAAAAAGAACAGTTTCTCAGGCACTCAGACTTCCGAGCTGAAATTTTTCACTTTGTTTTCATACCTGCAAATGTCTACACTGCAGTCAGCTGCTCAGCAGAATATATTAACACATGCAGAGCTCCGTGCTACTGCAGCTAGAACGCTTCCTGTACCTTCCAGGCAGGACAAATGGAGGTAGAGACAAACTACTAGCCTAATTAAAGATGACAAAAGCAAGATGTCTAGATTGAAAGCCATACCTCAAAGAACCAGGGAATGTCAGGAGAGCAAAATGCTCACTATGAGGCACTTGCACCCTTCTACTGTTTTATGAAAAAGCAGAATTCAGCTGGGCAGGAAAGAGATGGGTAACAGTCCTTCTTACTTAACTATCAGCTACTTTATTTCATCTTCCGTAACACAAATTCACATAATAAACTTTTCACAGCATCAGTAAATGGTTTTGTTTAAAGAGGCATTAAGCTAGTTCTGTTTTCGTTCTGTTACTTTTTTCACGTCGCATCCAAACTCTGCAGGACTGTATGAAAATGCAGTTAAAAAAGCAACACAGATAACATCTGAATGCTCTCTCACCAACGAAACTACATATGGGATATTTCATCTTGGAAAGAAAGCGTGGAAAAGTTCAGATATTTCTTCTAGCCTTTCCCCACTTTACAACTGGTATTGCATCATCAAATAAGGTGTTTAGAAATAGTGTAAAAGCAGCAATGGTTCTGTCCAGAACATTCTCCTCCAGTGACTTCCCAGCAAAACAAACCTATTTATAAAACCAACCAGGAACAACAGGAAAGAGCACCATAAGGATTATATGAGATTATGAGACACTGTTGTTAGGATATATTTTTGCATTGTGGTTCATTTCACCTTTTAAAGGAGACTTTCATCTCTGCTGGCAGAAATTTCTTAGTTTTGTTTAAGTAAGTGCTTTTACTCTGACATTTACATCACTAGCATGTGCCTATTATTGTTGTTATTAACAATGCTCAGGCAAGATGCAGATTTTCATTCTGGGCTTCAATGCATGAAAAGTAAACGTCCTGTGTGATCAGTTAACTATTCTAACTGCAGGAACTTTACAGTTTACTCAAACATGGTAAGAAATATTTTCAGTCATCAAAATATACCAGCATAGTAATGTACTGTCCACAGTCAACAGGAAATAAGGAATACCTAGGAAAAAAACAGAATTGTACCGTACCACTCATATGTTCTTCCAACCCTTCCATACAAATGGTAAGCTACATTGCCATACCCTTGTCAGGCAAACTTATCATTTAAGCATTCTATACAGATTAGAATGCTTTCTCCTAATGAACTCCGTAAAAATCACTGATTAATTCACTTGGATAACCAGTTACTACAATTCTCAAAACTGAAATGTACTGTGCAAGACAAAAAATGGCACTGTGATGATCCCTGATGCAACAGCTGCAATAAGAGAAAATCTTAAAAAATAAAAGGAAGTCAAAAAACTTTATTCACACCAAAAACACAGACTTCAACGGAATTTTCCTTTATCAAAATAACCCCATTATGGTTACTTACATCTTTGCTGTAAGAGAACTGTACAATATATATATAAATATATATATATATTAAAAAAAAAAATCAACTTTTGTGCTTCCTTAATCGTCATCTTCTTCCTCTTCATCGCTGATCACATATTTCTTATGCTTCTTACTTGCTTTGTCGTCATCCTCTGCTTTTCTCTTTCCAGAAGGTTCACCTTCCTAAATGCAAAAAAGGACAAAAATAAACAAACCCCAACATACTTCAAGCTAAAATAAAAAACTCAGAAGAACAACAAAAAGACCTCAAAGTATTTCTCGTAAGAAAAGCAAAATTATTAATTCTAGTTTTTCCACTTTGTGCTACTGCAATGCAGGACTTCTTATGCATCAGTACTTTAAGTTCAGTCAACATTACTACTGGTCTCAAACCCCAACCTGAGAGCGTCCATAATACAGCTGCAGCTCCATTTACCTCTGTGGACATGCAACCATATCTGCTTCAAACTGAACTATGGCATGAAAGTAATATATGTCATAATCTGGATTTATGGCATATACAATATCATTCTCAGCAAGTCTTACGAGCATGGGTAGTTCCTAGAATTTGTAGTGAATCTTTCAACATGCAGAAGCTTTCCCTTCAGGCAACCTGTATAGCTTTGCTAAGTTTTCAGACTATGGACGCTTGTACGCCCTAAATTAGAGCTACTGAAGCAAAGAAGAAATTCAGTAAGTGGGTAGGCATTTTGTTTGTTTGTTAATTTAAAAAAAAAAATTAAACAGCTCTCTGGCATAAAGACTGATGAGAGACCACTAGCACTGAGAATCAACACCACAGTTTACAGCCCAAGAAATATAACAGTTTAGGAGGCTTCAAAGAGCTGGTCAAAGGAACTCAAATCATTGAGTTAATTACCTGTTTGCAAGCAATACCATAATGACTTTTATAGGCTGGATGCCAAATTTTTAGCACCTAAATATAGAGTCAACAGGTTGATTTTTATTCCATGTGCATTTACACCAGTTCAGCTTAAATGATCCTTCCAAACAACATTTTAAATCACAATGCTATGAAAATGTTTAATCAAACTACAAATCACTAGTTGTTAATGCAAAACCCATCAATTTTGACATGAGGAACAAGTGGTAACTCAATTATTGTTTAAAAAGAAGCGTATCTTTAAAAATACCCTCAGGTCTATGTAACCTCATCCCTTTTTCCATTTGTTGGTTTTGTTTTTGTTTTTTGGGAGGTTTTTAGTTTTTTGGTTTTTTTAAAGCAACACATATTACTTGGATTTTAAGAAGCAGCAAAGATTGAGTTTCAGGACTTCAACGACTTATTAGCGTTTCAGAACTCTAATGAATAATTTTTTTTTCAAAGCATTTTATTCTATATTAACATATGAAGTTAATACAGTGACAATCACAGTTAGGAAGGAATTTTAAGCATGGAAAACAGAAATTAGTAGGGGTGGGAATCTCAGAGACAGATTACAAGAAAATACTTGTTCTGAGCAAGAAGCTATCTAGGCTATCGTTAAATGATTCATCTTCCTGTTTAGCAGAATATCCCCATTAACTACAGTAACAGTAAAACTACTTGCCGTGTGGTGATAAAATGTATTAATACTAGATTGACGTTTTCAGTAATGGTAACAAATTGTTCTCAGGACAAAGATTTGTGCTGTGTTGTTGACTGACAGCACATGAAAGCAAGTCTGTGTACAAGGAAGTCCGTATTTCACGTATGCGGATACATATTATAAATACCATACTTCCTACGTGGTGACTGAAAGTAAGTAGTTATGCATCACTGGGTTTTTTTCGTACTACTGTAGCACCCCTCTGTGGCCGTGATAGGAATATTACCTTTAAGTCATGTAATTTTAAAATGGAGGCTACCATTCCTCAAGCAGCAGAGAAAAGCGGTTGCCTAGACCTTTTCTTCTGAGAGACTGGAATTGCAAAGTCCTGACAATGCTATATCATAAACTAACAACTAGTAGTGTCTTATAAATAAACAATTCAATTTCTACTTACAAACACTAACAGAGCTCACAAAATTACAGTTTTGTCTATATGCCTCATTATGACAATCTCCAGCATTACTGTCATACTTTCTGAAATATTAAATTTTCCTCTATGTATCATAAAAAGCCAGAATCTACGTCTTTAAAAGAAAAACTAATTTTTACTTCTGCTTCATATTACAATGCCTATTAGTGCAAATACTCAGCTGACAGTATAAAAGGAGTAGTGTCACAGCAGCAAGAACATGCATTCAGGCTGCAGCAAACATCCAACAGGCTCGGAAATAAGACATGCCTCCCGAGAAGTTTCCAGGAAGCACAGTATAGAAATGCAAATGAGAGCAAACTTACTCCTTCAAAAATTAAGATTTCCTACATTATAGAGGTGTGTGTCATACTGAAAGCTATGTCATATATTGGTCATTTAAACACAACTTTGGAATTTCAGCAGCTGTGACTACAGAAGTCTGACATGCATTAATTCACTAGAAGGACACATAGCAAGCTACACTGCAAAATTACTCTTTTAAGAAGAAAAGGATGTTTTATTACGGAAGCCTCTCAAATTCAAGAATAAAGTTCTAGCCACTTCAGCAGCTATTAGAGTAGCACACTAGATAGGACTGTAGGAAATAAACTGAAAGAAATCTTAGGGCAATAGTTAAAATAATTAAAACATTTAAAATAATCTCTTAAAGGAAATGGTGAAGCATTAAGAAATATTCCATAAGCTTACACTGACCTACTCAAACTTTGTTTTTTTAAACTTCTGCGTGATATTCTAAGCATAAACATTTAAATAAAATATAATTTACAGTAAAACAGGACAGGAACAGTAATTGAACTAGCATGCCAGTGTAAAAACATCTCTCATACCCTACAAGGTAGTAATAAGAACCTATTAAGCTAAGTTAGTTTGTATTTATTATTCTGCCACGTAAGTGAAGGTGACTATCAGCAGAGCTCAGGTGTGCCCAAACTACCACTCCTAAGCCATGCTTGGCTTAAGAGAAATGCAAGCACAGCTGCAACTTACGGCTGCACTATACTGATCAACAGCAAGAGTACAGTAATACAGAACTGGTGGTGTCTAAAAGAAAGCAAACTAATGGGCTACTAAAACCAAGTAGGCCAAACACCTGACCCAACCCAATTCCCTCTTGAACAGGGCAGTGGGAAGCCAGGGAGCCAGTGTCAATTGCCCTTTGTCATGAATTCCAAAACTCCCCCTTATTTCAGGTTCCCAAGGTACACAGTAAATGTCCTATGGCCCTTTGCCACAGAATCATTTTACAATGAGGAGCAAGGGTCAGGAAAATAAGACTACACAGGTATAGCGGAAATAGGACAGAGTCCATATACTTCCTGGTTCCACTTCTACCACTGGATGACAATACTTAAGTTTTCATCTCAGAAATGGTATCTGTCAATTTTGAAAAGTGTCACTGCTTCTGATACAGCACTACAGTGTAACATTACTTGAAATTAACTAAACCTCAAGACACGATATACACAAAGATTCATTTACTGGTACCCAGCAGTGATAAATTACAAACCAATAAAACACAATTTTAGAAGAGGAAACAGCACTACTGCTGTAGCTAAAGGTTAACTTGATCATGGCCTAGTGTTTAGGATGATACTTGGGTGATGTATAACAGTTATTTAGCAACAGACGTTAACTCTTTTTAACTTACTTTTTTAACTCTTCTATTTAAAAAGAGCAGAAATACTATGTGAAAATGCTTCCGCTATTTCCATAATGAAGAGTAGAGGACCATGTAGCTTAGGAGACAACACTACACTAGGATTCCGGTATTAAGTCTTCTTACTCCTTGCATAATTTTGGTAAAGTAATTTTACATAACTCTGCACAAATTTTTCCATCTTTAAATCAGCAATAACAACAGTGACCTCCTTTGGGAATCACTCAGGTCTATGAACTAATGCAGTGTATAAGAAATTGGTGATTAATTACCACAGAAAACATGCCAAGTCAAATAATACATTAATCACAGCATAAATGAAACTACAAGTCTCAGCTTTAAAAACTAGATTTAGTGCAGGAAATGTTCCTGACTGCAAATGAGTAGCTTAAGAACAAAATCCTTTTCTTACCTCATCACTAGTAAGTTTCTTTGCCTTGAGTAGTCTTTGTGTTTTATCTTCATCTGAGCCCTCATCACTGTCAGAAGAGTAGATTCTAGCACGTTCCTCTACAGAGAAAAACGAAGAGACAAATATTTATCTTTACCTGAAATCAGTGAGGAAGAGAGAATATTAAAAATATTTCTCTTACATTTAGTCCCACAAAAAGCTAGCAGAATCTAACCCCAGAGTAAACAAAATAAACTGATATGAACTGAATTCATATCTCCTCATGTATCAAATGAACTGGCAAAATACAATCTTACCAGGACTCTCCTGTGAAATTAATTTATCCAAATCACACAGGACCTACTTACTTGCTGGTAAGGTTTATTATTACCTCTGATGCCACCTTTGTATCTGTTTTTGATAGCTGCTAGACTGATTGCATCATCTCCCTCATCCTCTTCATCATAGCGGTCAGGTTCTAAATAATTTGCACTCAGACCACGCTGATGCTGCTTCTCCCGCATTCTTCGCTGCTGAGATTCTCTACGAATTGAAGCTCTTAATCTCTCCTCTTCTTTCTGTCCAAAGAAAGAAGCAATATATAAAGATTGGGGAAAAAAAAAATACTGAAGAGCACCTAGTATTCTACTGTAGCTTTTGAAATAATTTCACAGCAGTGTGAAGACTGTACATATTCTGATTTTTTTGCAATCTGTAAGGTTAAGCAAACTCCACCCATGGCTAACAACTCTTGCCCATAACTCCAAAATACACTCTTGTTTTTCATAAAGTCATAAAATTTTCAGAGATGTTCAGCTATATTACAGTTATGATTTTTTAGATTAAAGTCACAGATCAGAGTTCCATGCCACAATACCTTAATCATTTCTGTGCGCTGAGACTCTGGATCGCGACCTGCCATTGGCAAAATACGAATTTTCTGGGTCTTTGAACATCTATCTGCCAGAGACAGAGTCATCTTCCTGTGAGTGGCACTGTCCGTAGAGTGTGGCCTGTTAAAAAATTGCTATGGGTTAAATACTTCTTAAAGGAATGTATCAATTTTTAAAGGACAACAGTAAGGCCACAATACTTAAGATTTCAATGATTCATCTGCACGAAAGTAAAAGCATCCTCCTTTTTTTTTTTTAAATTTATTTATGTGCATTGTAACAGCTACTGCACACATCAATACCTCTCTCAGCAAACCATCTGCAGTCCATTACCAGCCTAAATAATCATCCTCACATTTCACATCAATATCCCAAGACATAATCATCATCTTGATAGCAACTGTGCATCAGAAGAAAGGTTAATTTCAGGGAATATTAATATTCTTTCTGATTCAGATGAGTACTTAAAATATATATATAAAAATATATGTAGCCTACATATTACAGTGAATAGCATATTAACCTTTCAAACCGGGACACCTAATTTAGGACAAATCTTATCAAAATACTGACCTTGGAAAATAGCACATTCTTATTAAACAGTTAAGCTCTGAACATTTACGAACTGGTATCTCTAATTTTTATATACTAGTTCCAACACTTAATTGCAAAAGTAGTATCAACATTTGATATAGAATAGCATGTTTACCTGAAGGTTAACTTTGTCTTGAAAACAGCCTGTCCTTGTAGACCTGTCCCTTGTCTGATAAACAAATGGTTGTGATCTCCCTGTAGTGGCGCCTTGTACACGTCAAAGACCTCATTGCCCAAGTGGAGAGACATGCTTAAAAGAATTCATACATCAGTTATTTGATAAAGCCACTACAGTCTATTTTTTGCCTCATTTATAAATGGAGAAAGCCTTGATGTTTCCTTTTTATATATAGCCAATAATTATATTTCAATCCAAACTAAGCAGAGCATGAAACTTTCAAAGCACTGAGACTAAAATAATTTCTGCTGTGCAGAGCTGACATCAAAGTTTGTTGCCCTTCCAATTTTGCAGGCCATGGCATTTCACTGTAAGAACAACTGTATTCCTTCAATAGCAAAAAGTCCAAACTAACCTTCCATCTGACCATTTGACTATCCGTGCATTACTTTCTCTGATCTCATTCCCTTCCTCATCTCGTCGCATCCGCCATCGTATTGTGTTTTCTACCTGTGGGAAAAAAAAAACAAAACACGTTTTCTAACTCATAGTAAGGAACACTGTGGTAAAATATACTCTGTATAGGTCAAGAATTACAGTTAGAAAGCCTAGATAATTTGCTGCATGATGCAAAAAAATGAAGGTGAAAGGTATCGCTTTTACAGGTGAAATGCAGCTGTCAAGCTTTTTTTTAATTACTAAAATGGATCAACTCTCCTCAGTACTGAACTGCTCCACACTTTCATAATCTGAACCATAACTCAAAACACCATTCTAAAATACCTAAAATAGACTTTGAAGAAATGTGGCTAGATGAGTGTAAAAGAAAAAAGGAAAATTAACATTATACCTTGAGTTTTAACCTAGTTCTACCCTCTTCATCAAGCATCTCCTCATCTTCAAATTCATCTTCATAATACTGGGGATCAAAAGGTCTGCAATAAATTATATAATAGTCTTTATCCTTCTAAAAATGAACCCGGATTATTCTAGAGTTGTGCAAAATAACAGGTGCTTGAAAGGTTTAAATTATACACTGCACACAACAGTAGGCACTGCAGCTGTGAGACAGCCATTTCTGCAGTAATGTAATTTACTGCATTGATTCTACACCACAGGAGGCCTACCCAAGTGTCTTCACTACCATCAATTACAGCCACTTTAGCATTCAGACCGTCTAAATGGCTCTACCTAAAGAAAGCAAGTCTGCCTCAGAAAATACTGTTTCCTTAGTATCATGATGATGAGGTCAAGGTTAAGTCTGGAACAAAATATATACAATATTATACCGAGAAAATAAAAAGAAAAATTATCATCTTATAATTGTGGTGAATTAGGGATTTGCTAAGAGCACAATCTTTGTCATTTTTTTATTTGAATCTCAAAACCAACCAAAGGGAAAGGAAAATGAGATTGTCTTTCCTCTCTTCCTTCAAAAAACCTGATGCCTGGGTTGGGAGTGAGTGGGGGAAGGCCATTCCCTAGCCTCCTTCCTAATAGTTTCCAGGCTGCTGCAAGGGAAAGAAGCGATAAACAGATTCTGCTACTGTACAATTTTATTTTCAGTCCTGTCTGACCCCCAAAGATCCTCAAGACTTCTCTCACTATTACAGCCACTAACCAGATTCTTAACCGTTCTCTGCTGAAACAGTCTATAGCATGAAAGCCACAAAGAATTATTTAACTAATGTATAACACAAACCATGCTACACTGCCAGCTAACAAGACACCTATTAAACAATGCAATAAAGTTACTTAACAAAACACTCGAAGAGACAGATTTAACGGCAATTTACTAGAAGTGCCGAAGGCGGGCTTTAGGGCCAAACCTAACATCACAAACAGCTCTAATAATCTATTTTGTTTCTCCTTATGAATTCCAGAAAATTTCCTTAGCTTGGGTTAGGTAAATATGAAAATGAGTAACCAGCCTCTTCGTAGTTAAATAGTACATTTAGCACACACGAATAAAAAAGGGCTTATTCTAAAATTCAAAATTATGTTTTTATCACTTGAAAGTACATAAAGATCCTGTGCATTTGGCTTTCACATCGCTGAGAGCCTGAACCTCTGTTTAAAATTCAACTGATAGCATGTGCTTTCAATTAAATCATATTTTTGTTTGTTTTTTAAAGACAAAAAGTTATTAAATCAAGCTGAAACCCAAGCTCATAAGAAAATTACTCAGCACTTGATTAGATAACAACAGATGTCACTATTGACTGATCACAACCAAAAGTGTACATCTTAATGTCAACCATTTTAAATACAGCCAACATATTTAATTGTGTTACTAAAACAAAAGCAATATAGGAAAATACTAAAAAACCTTATAAATCATGTATTTAATGTGCAATTACCTGGGCTCCACACTAAGGAAGTTGGGCAGCTTCACAAAATACAAATCATTACCCAAGTCTGTGTTTACTTTTGGTATTTCTACCTCTATTCTAGTCTCTGGAATAGGCTCTTCTTCCTGCTGTTCTTGACTCAGTCCATTCTCATCCTAATAAAAAAAGGAGAATAGGAGCATAAGTGAAAAAAGTCTATCTGGCTACTACTGTTGCTCTAATAAGCACTTACATTTTGCTTGAAGAAAAGTCACCCATATGCACAGAGAGAGATCAGGAAGCTTTGGGTAAAAGAGCTTGCACCTTTTCAGTGAAAGCAACCCAATTCAGCATTTTCATGTGCCACTTGAAGTGATTTCAAATACCAGTGCAAACTCAAGAGAACAAAGACAGAAAGGAGACAGCAAAGGAGCTGACATACAGTTTTCAGCTAAGCACTAGAGAGTAAATGGGGGACAACTTTTCCCAGATAAAAAAATATTTTTATGTGTTATCATCAAGACCCAAAGTGAAAACATTTGTCAAATAGCTGTACTGAGGTACCAAACACAGCTATGACTTCATATTTTACTTGATGACCATCAAAACTACTCAGTATATTTCTTTCAGGTACAAAAAGTGGAGCAGGGATGGGGGAAGGCAGATAAATGAATCCATCTGATATTGCTATGTATAAAACTTTAATAATTATTTTAGCTAGGTCAAAATGATCTGTAATGCTTACTTAATGCTGTTAGTCTTTTTTTCACTAAAATATTATCAAACTCAATCAGTGTTCTGCATTTCAGAGTGGAATGGCATGTTAATTATTTAAAAAGTCAAGTCTACTCACAATGGGCTGTCCTGGAGTTGGTGGCTTGTCTTCTCCATCACTCCCTGAGGAAATGTCATCTGCACCTCCGAACAGATCCATGACATCTGCATGCTCTTGAGCAGAAAAATTATTATTTTAAAATACATATATAAGCGCACACACCCCCCTACATGCAAGCACACTCACAGAAAAAAAGATTAACACATCCTTCACTTTCATTACCACTTAAAATTACCTACAAAGGTTAAAAACTGCACGTTTATGAAGCACACATTATTCTCTTATCCTGAAAACCAGTCTTCCCTTGCATTTTTAAGCTAAAGATTCAAGGTGTGTTTTCCTGGAAAGGGTCTATTGAATAAGAGAATCTAGCTGAAAAATGGCAACAGAAGAATCAAGAGTATAAGATCAGCCTTTACTGAAGTAAACAACTTAAATATATGTAAACGGCAACTTCATTACGCATTTTGGAGGTTTTACTTCTCAGAAAAATCAACACCTCTTTCCCAGCCAGCTAAACATCACAAAAAACAGTACAGTTTCTCTGGGCTGCTCTGATTACAGGCACCAGTTCTTAATATCTTTCAGTAAAAATGTGTGAAACGACATTCGTGAAAGAAAAGCTCTGTCTCTCATGGAGGAAAATGAAAAACTGACAGAGCTAACTAGAGATAATCAGCAGAAATACAGCGTGTACTTCCCCACACAGAATTCATGCTATGCTGTTTTGTTATTTCCATAGCACTATAGTTACACCATATAGCAAGCGCTATCAATTTTATCAAGTTCTGTAGCAGATGACTGTTGCGCTTAAGGTGAGGATTAAATGAACCAAAACCCCACAAAACAACGCCACCATTTACCTTTCTGTCCTTCTGTATCACTGTCCACTTCTGAATCTGATGCAATTGGTTTCTTTCGCTTCATTCGCAGAACTTCATCTTCACTATCACTGCCCCTTGCAGACTCTACTAAGGAGCATAATTATTCTCAGCAAATTAAAAATTTTGTTCCACATATTTTAAAATTCCTTTGTATTAACAAGTTGAGTCAGATGAAAAGGCATTTAAAAGTGCTGCATAAAAAAACATTACGAAGTTGACTATAGTTGAAAGCTACGTGATTAATGCCTTTACATTGAAGTCTGAATCTTTTCAGGCCAGTATAAATGAAACAATAAAGAGAGATCAAACTAGAAGCAAATCATTACCGCAGTATACAGTCCTACCAGATTTGTGCTCTTGGTCCTCCTCATCGGAGTGCTGGGCCCTTTCGTCATCGTCAGAGTTCTGCATCTTCTCCTCATCAGAATGCTGGGCCCTTTCGTCATCGTCTGAGTTCTGCATCTTCTCCTCATCCGAGACCTGTGGCCTCTCCTCATCATCGGAGTTCTGCATTTTCTCCTCATCTGAGTTCTGGAGTCTTTCCTCATCATCAGACATCTGCGGCCTTTCATCTTCATCAGAGTTCTGCACCTTCTCCTCATCGTCAGAGTTCTGCTGTCTCTCCTCATCATCAGAGTTCTGCTGTCTCTCCTCATCGTCTGACTGATCGCTTTTGTCCTCCTTGCCCCACTTCTCATCCTCTGAATGTGCTTTTTCAGAACCATCTCCCTCTGAATGATGACTGCCTTCATCTGACCCATGCCCACGATCATCCTCCTCATCATCATGAGCAGCTTCTGAAACACTGTGCTGGTCCACGTCTGACTGATCATTATCTTCGTGCTCAGAATGTCCCGAAGCTTCAGAGCGATTGTAGGATCGTTCAGAGTGGTTGTCACTCCCTGTGTGATGGGATGCCCCTTCATCCTCACTATCATCTCCAAATAACTCCTTATTACTAGGTTTTATTGCCTCCCTGTCATCATCCTGGTCACTGTCGCTTCCAGAAGCATTACTACCAGAGCCAGCATTCTCCTGATCGGAATCAGATTCAGATCCAGAATCGGAATCTGCAAAACAAACATCACCCTTTCAAGAATTAAAATGTCCCTACAAGGATGCACATAAGGTGATGGGCATTGCTTTTGGAAAAAAAAAAACAAACAAACAAACCCCAAAACCAAGAGAGAACTTAAGAGAACTGTAAGAAAGAACTATAAAAGTCACCTAAAATAATAAAATAAAATGTCTACTAATAAAGGCACAGCCAATGAAAGACACAATGAAAAATGACGGATGCCACATAAAGTTTCAAAACACAAGGTATTGTCCAAGATTCTAAAGTTGTAGAAACAATAAGCAATTATCCAAAAGTAAAGAAAGTAAAATTTGAAATAGCGAGGCCTTAAAATATGTAAATATATACATATGGCTTATGAAATCCTACAAATCTAAAACTGTCATCATTTTTTTAATCCAAGTTAGCTGTCTTATGTACCCTGACACGTTTGTTACAATGGAGCTACCCTTGAATGCTGAGGTTGTTGAAGGCAGTTTCAAGCAGGAAAAAAAAAAGGAACATCTGCCTTGAAAAGTAATTTAAAGAAATTGAGACAAGCGTTTTAAAAATATACAAATTACTTAAATCGGCAGGTGTTCCATCATCTTTCTTTAGATGCTGATGACAGCTAAAACTTTTCCAGATAACGAGGGGCAAACAGGAAACACGCCTTGTTTTCACCATCTCAAACCCAAACAGCTCTAAGCAAGCGTATGATTAAACGTTATCAAATCCCGAAGTACGCTTTGCTTTTGTTTCCGATCGTGAGTCCTCCGTGGCTGCGGTGACGGGGAACAGTCACGACAAACTGCTTTTTCATGCAGTCCCAGCTGTGAGGCCAGGGTCTTTCTTTCAGAGCACGTAAGCGGGAAGGCAGGCGCTACTGCAGGAGTGAGAACACCCTTACTGCAGTGAGGCGCTCTGAAGTGGAGGACAGCTACGGGAACGCGGTTTTCTTTGCTTTTTGGCCCGAAAAGCCGGTGTGCAAAGGCGGCCCGGGGCAGCGCCCGCCGCCTCAGCAATGCCGCCAGCAGGAGGTACGTTAACCGCTTAGCCGAGGGGTCAGCACCGCCCGCCCGCTTGGCTCCATCTCCCGCAGGCCTGCTCCCTTCCCGCCCGCCGCCCCCTCCCTGCCCGCGGCTGAGGGCTGCGGGAGGGGACGAGGCAAGGGCTGGCGGCGCGGCCCCCGCCAGCCCGCCTGCGGGGCGCCGCCGCGGGGAGGGGGTGAGGGGGAGCGCGGCGCCCCGCACCTTTCTGCTCAGCCTCCGAGTCGGCGTCGCTGCCGAAGAGGTCCTCCATGTCGGCCATGGCGAGAGGACGGCCCCGCCGCCGCCGCACAACGGCCGCGCGCCCACGGCCACACCGCCGGCGCCGCTCAATGACGTAACTACGGAGCGCCGCACAGCGCCGCCGCCGGCTAAGCCCGGGAAGGAGGAGGAGGAAGAGGCTGCTCTTAAAGGGGCCGCGCCCCACGGCCGTTACCGAGGTGCCATCAGTGATAAACGCGTGTCGGCGACAGCCGGCCGGGCGGTGACTGCCACCCCCCCCGAGGGACCGATTATTAACGCAGAGAGTGGCGTTGTGAGAAAACGGTGAAGGAGGATTTGGTCACAGCTACACGTACAGAGTCTGTCTGTGCCCCGAGGCGCAGAGCAGTCCGGAAGAGGGCAGGCAGTGGGCAAAGGCCAGCAGGAAAACAAAAAATAAATTACGGGTACGCTCTGTGGAGGTACTCACCCTACCAGCTACCTAGCCACACACGGTATTACTTCATAGATATTCCGTCTTTCAATTCCTACTACGGGCACTTGTTGAGTACAGGTCACCTTGCTCTACTGACGTCCAGTTTAAATACCAGTTCTCCCCCTATTAGACCTGTCTCCTGTTTCTTTGACATTGATATTGAAGAGGAGATGAGTTCAACCCCCCCATGTTTCTATAGGTGAGACACTGCATTATCAGCTGAGACAGATGGAAGACTCTTATGCACTGTGTCCAAGAAAGGCATCGTAATTTGTGTTTACCTCTACACCTTCCCATTGCCAAATGTGGCTGAAATAACCTTGCACAAAGCAGCTTAACATCCCACCCCCTTTCTTCCTTACTTGCTTGTATGGATTGAACAGGCATGACAATATGCTGTCACTCATCTTACAGGTTCTTACACATCTTCCTGCTGCCTGCTGTGTGAAAATCAAGTTCTGCAAGAACTTTACTTCCAGAAGTGCCATTTGGTCACTCACTTCCTACTAGGGAAGAAAAAGTAATGGTTTGACATAAACACATGTAAGCAAGTCAGTGTACTATTTAAAACAAACAAACAAACCAACCTCCAAAACCAGAAGAAGAATACAGTACTTTAATAATCCAAAACTTTTACTGGTTTACAATCTGACAGCATATAGTGCTGATATGCTAAAACACTCAATTCATGTTTCCTCAATGGAAATTTAAATTGAACACTTGCTCGTTTGTAGCTTACAAACAGTATTACTCAAGCTGTAGAGAGAATGAGGCTATTTCCTTAAAATACAACAGTAAATAGATAATTGCTTTGGAATATAGGCTATGTTTCCATGCTTAGCTTGGAACCAACAGAATCAACATATGTGGTCATTTGACTTCTGCATTAAGTCTGAAAAAGAATCAAGAAGAAAAAAGTATCACCTCTTTTGGAAAAAGAGACTTGTGTGTATGGTAGCTGGTTATCCAAGTAATACCACTTTTGCACTTAAAAATAATGAAGTCATACACAAGATCTCACTACACTTGATAGCATTACATCAGCGTTCACTTTGCTTGTTGAGACTGTTTATGATTCCTGGCTACAGACTGAATTCCTTCATTTATTCCAAAAAGGATACACATTGTAGGCACAAAAGTGATTGTTGTAACTGTTCCATACACCATGCCAAATGTCTTGCAACAATTAGGAGGGCCAAACCCTTCTGGTTGAAAACAACCCTGGTTTTCTATGCCCCCCCTGTCAGATATCTGTCCTGGAAGTGCCAACAAGCAGTCAAATAGTAAGCTGCTGTCTACAGAGCTAACCCAATTATTAAGGTCCACTACTATCATCTGTGACAGGACACCTGAGAGTTGCAGCTTGAAAGCCCCTGCCTTTGATTGGAATATAAATCATTAAGCAGCTACACTTGATTTAATAAAGTAAGGAAGGGATTTGAGCTATCATTTCCATAATCCAGCCTTTCATTTTTCTCCTTCACCTTCGAGTAGAAGATAACTGCCTAATCTTGTTAGATAATGATAAAATAAATCGTCATAGAATCACAATACATGAACAGATTCCATGAACATGCAGCCCTTCAACAAATGAAGGAAGACATTACAGCCTGTTTTTTGACACAAAATGATTATGGTGCCTAGCAAATAAAAAGTAAAGTACAGCTTTAGGCAACTCAGCACATGACATGCTTTGGCCATGTTTATACAGCACTGTCTATAAAAAGACACTTAACTTGTGCCTTTATGCATACTATATAAGAACTTAAATTTCAAAATCTAAAAAGTTTTTGAAAATTCACAAAAGCCTAAACCAAAAGAAGTGCTTTTTATTACTAGTCAGATCACTTTTAGTTGTTTTGAAGTTATAGTATGTATAGTCTTTGGCTTTAACAGAATTAATACCAACTTGCTTTCCAGAGCACACATTTATTTGTAATTATAATAAAAGGCTGTTTTTGAAATAGGAAAAAAAATGTTCTTCCACAAGTATAAACTAGTTATATACATCCTCATTGAAGGCACTATAGTTTAAAATTCTCTGTACACTTGCAGTAAAATTCAAAGTCACCTCCGGAATAAAGTCTGTCTTTAGAGATCCAAAACAAGATTTGCAGCAAATTACAACGTGGGCACAGTGTCAGAGAGTTACTCTGTTAAATTTTTATAGTATATACAGCTTGATGTAAAAATCTCAGTCCAATATGTTTTCTGTACATAAAATGCTCACCATATTATGATCCTTTGATGAAAACAGTTGTCAGTTGAATTCTCTGTTGCTATAAATATAGCCAAGCAGTCCTTTAGAACATTTTTGTGAGTTTATGATCTCATGACAACGTTGAGCAAACTAGTACAGTACGGTCCAAACAGACCTACACCAAAAAGCCTCTAGATTTTAATATTATTTCAAATAAGTCTACTGTGACTATGTACAGAAGTTGAAGTGATTCTTGTTGCCTTATTACTTTGCTTAGATATAGAACTTCAAATACTTTAATAGTCACTATGCCATACAGATTTGACACTGCATATTGGTTAATTTCTGCATGTCTTATGTAGTGTTTCAACATCAAGACATAAGTAGAATAGAAAAATCCTTTCTTAAAAGTGTTACTTCATTGCTTTATTAAAAAATGGTAGATTTATATGAAGTACTAATAGCTTAATACAACAGCTTGGAAAAACCCTTTTTTTTTTTCCCATTTGCCAGCAACTTAGGACAGTGGTTTTACAGTTAAGGCTGCTTTTCCTGTACAGAATTATGCAGAGTTTAAGAAATGCATGTCCACTACTTCTAAAAAAATTGGTATTTATGAATCTAGATAAGGATTTTTAAAGAATATAAATGAAATAATGCTGATGAACACATGAAATCAGTCTAAAAACATATCCAGTTTAGATACAGAGCAAGATACAGTTATGGGACCTTTTGAAAAATACTTTAAGGATTTAGGTGTAATAGAAAAATTGTCATTTTCCAAGGCTCCTACTTTTTTTTTTTTTGCAAGGCTTCCACTTCTTTATTAGTCCCTCAAATCTCTTGGGAGAAGTCCTTAGCCAATTTATTCTAGTTTGGTTTAAAGGGATGTCTTTAAACTTAATCACAGTATCAAGAACTAATAAAAAATAAAAAAGTAGAATTACAAATAAGATAGCTGTGAAAGATTTCTCTTCAGTGCATATGAACAAGGCTGAACAGCTCTACACAATGAGTCCAACTGTTGTGTGAAGAATCCCTTATCACTAACGCATTGTTTTCAAGAATATACACACCCCTCCACGTAAATAAGCACCCCCAGATTTTCTAACAAACATTTCAATTGGGTCATTATCTGCCCAATGATCTTGAATGTCCTATTCTTTGACTACAGACAATTATACCATTGATTTGCAATTACATTTTAGTAGAAAGCACAGCCGAAGTCTTGAAATACAAAAAAGTTCTTAAAAAAACAATCAAAACCTATGATACAGAGACTGATGCAGTTACTGTGTCTCAATCTGAAAAATGTGATGCATACCAGCAGATTAATATAGCTTTGCTTTAAAAGGAATGGGGTTTCCAGTCTTTTCCCTTCTAACCCAGGTAAATGTAGTCCCAGATTGCCAAAGCCCACGGTGATGAGCGTGCCTTGAGGACCCTTGAAATCTCCACACAGTTTTGACAAGATCTGCTAGTTGTCTCCTTCAACCCTTCTCTTGCGAACTGTAACAAGAGAGCAAAAAAAAAAGATTTCGCATAGTACAACTTAAGGTAATTAACACTTCGTATTATCTGTCATTTTAGGCTTACGCTTTAGCAGTGCTTATTGTGTTATTCATGAACAGCTTCAAATATTTGTGAGGAGACTTGTGGGAAACATTAATCATTTTATGTTTGGTAAGCAGATTTAGACAGTACTCTTTTTTTATATTGCAGTTTTCTAGTGGTGAAGAATTAAGTTTACATGGCTTCAAAAGAAACAGTACAAGAGAGTTTCACAGTATATCTAATATGATTTATACACTTTGCAAAAAAAAGTTACATTCAATAGCCTAAAACATTCAATTTATTAAGAAAAAACACTCAATTATCAGAAAATACAAGAGCAACAAAAATTTGTGAATAAAATCACTAAAAGCTCACATGCTGTTTAGACTTAAGAATATGCAAGATTGACTGAATGACTGGAGTTTTGCTCAATATTTGTAGTATTTTTTACTGATATTTTATTTTTCCCCTATCAAATTGTGTTTTCCTTCTCTGTGCAGACATAACAATTGAGGCTAAGGGTCTTAGAAATTACATAAGCCATCTCCC
The DNA here is from genome assembly GCF_034638445.1 of Ciconia boyciana. NCBI lineage: Eukaryota > Metazoa > Chordata > Aves > Ciconiiformes > Ciconiidae > Ciconia > Ciconia boyciana. The sequence goes on along the minus strand of NC_132941.1, from coordinate 14,066,952 downwards.
TTTTGTTTAAAAAAGTGGAGCAAGCACATCTATGTAAGAAGAAAGTGATTCTGTTCTCAAATCCACTCATTGGAAATTATATAGTTTTACAGATATTTGGAATGTGAGTTGATCTTCTTTACCTTCAGATCAAAATAACAGAGGGAAAGCTGTTTTGTCTCCCCTCCCTCTTCCTGTCTCAAGAAATGCTTTGGATGTAGTCTAAAGAAACCATCAGAATAGACTCACACTAGAATTTTACTCTTTACAAAGCCAATGTATTGCTCATTTGAGAGTAACCCACAGACTTCTCTCCTTTTGAATCCAAATCGTTTTCATCAGTGACAGAAGTTATGCATACCTGCTTTCATCAAATCGCAAGAACAGATGGAAGAGTTTCCAACCTTAGACTTCTCCAATCATGCAGTTAAAAGCAACATGTACACAGTTTCAGACAAAGAAAAGGGAAGTAGTACAACACAGTGTAAACAAGGGAGAAAGAAGATGTAGACTATTTTTTAGAAGAAACGTGCAGAGACAGAAATGAGAGACTTTGAACATCTCAGTTTTCAGTGCTCAATACCCAACTGGGTATTCAGAGTAACCTGTCTCTGTAGCTTCAGGGCTGGAGAGATGAAAAGGTATTTGCAGAAACTTTTACTCGCATACTCCAGACTAAGAAAGCAAAGAAAAAAAAGGCAAGATATCAATAGCAACATAGATTTCCAGCAGCCAAAACACTAAAGTGAGAACTAGTGAAAAGAGAAACCTTAAAAGAAAGTAGAGACACACCTGAAGCGTTATGACGAAAAAATAAGAATAACTCATTTAGAATCTATTTTAAGAAACAGTTATGCAGTGTCTGAGTGCCTTTCTTCTCTCTCTATGCTCTATTCTGTTACTCCTCCTCCATCTCTTTCAGAGCTCTTTTCCTCCACTTTAAACTTTACTCAGAGGGGAAGCTGATCTTTAAAACAAATTCCAATTTCCTATGTCGTTCCCTCTAATGTATTCCTGAACTACTACTACTACTAAACTGCCTGGCCCGTTTTCACGCTGATGAGATGGGTAATCCTTACCACAAAGCATCTAAATCAAAAAAGTTTCATTAAATTGAGTTTAAAAATGTAATTCCATTTAAATAGAAGGACCACATTATCTTGTTGTAGTTGAGAGCTTCAAGTATTTGACATTATTGTGAATGGAAATTGTTTGTATATGCTATGTTATTAACCAATTTTCTGCTGGTCCATTTCATTAGGATTCTAGCAGATGAGCTCCAACAAAACTTACTGCAGCAAATAAAGATGCCGCTGCTACCAGCTACCTTTAAGGGAGGCAAGGAAGGTACTTGTGAATGAACAGAACCATAGGGGAAGAGATGACCCAGTCCCAGCCTCTGCACATGACAGTACATTCAGTTTCCTTGCTCAAGCAATCCAAATGAGACTGGGTGTACTGGCACTGAAGAGAGTATCCTGCACTATTACTTTCAAGTACTGCTTTTAAAGAAACAATTACTCTTATCTGAATAAAACTGATAAAAACTATTATTTTCCCTGCCTTAGCCACAACTCATGTGGAATTTGAATGTTCTTGTTCTAGACGATGCTAAAAATCCTCAGCTCATACACCTGAACAATCTGCAACAAAAGAAAAGGAGAACATCAAGCAGCAACAGAAGAGTAGGAGTAAAGCACAGGAGAAACCTGAAACTGATCTACTCATATTTTGCTATCCTGGTTATGTCAACAGAAAAGCAGAAAAACCAGATACCTTTAAAACCTGTGCCACACACACATTCATTTAATAGTCACTCTCTACTGACAGGTCTTACCCAAATCATTATTTTTTGTGATAGCTGCAGCTGCCCTGGCTCGAGGTCCCTGTTGTGTGAAATGGTATCCAAATTTGAGGATCTTGGTGTTTTCTTCAAGCATCTTGGCAATTTCTACTTCTGCAACTGTGCCCAGCTGCTGCCTCTGTCAAAATAAAAAGACAACAGAGCTTACGTGTATTCACCCTAAAACAGATCAGAATACTTTCATCATATTAGTCAATAACACTTAGCTTCATTTTGATTAATCTAAAAGGTAGAAGGTCATAAAATAACGTTTGTGCACTTTAGAGCACAAGCAAGCACAGAATTGACCAGGAATCAACTTCAACTGGATGCTTCTGAGAATCTTAAGGACAATCATTCATGGGGTTAAGTAAAATATTTTGGGAAGTTTACCACAAGCTGTCTTCTAAAAATATTCAGTCAACTAGGATAGTCTGATTTTAATTATGGTATTACCACCATCTCGCTTACCTGATTATCAATTTTGATCTCTGTCAATGTTTCATTGTCTTTCAGTGCATCGACCAGTGCCAAAATTCCAACTCCAGTGATGAAGTTTGATTCTATGTTTAAACTTTTTAATTTTGTGTTTAGTCTCAGCATATCTGCAAGAGCCTTTGAATACAAGAAAACATCATTAAACTTTTGAATTTTGCTACAGTACATCATAGGACACAGTGATAACCATTTCCACTAACTAGTTCAATAGGAACAACAAGTTCACAGATGCATCATGTAACTTCGCAAGTTCTCACTTATTATTTGAGACTGAAGGGAGTCTTCAACCAGGCATTATCTACATTCCCTTTTTTCATAGTATTTAGTCAAGAAAAGGCCTGTCTTTCTCTTGTTACAAACTAAAAAGCTACACAGAATATAAATTGTCTGAAATTAGCATATTGGACCAATTCCATTTTGTAAGCCTTCACAGCATACAGTGAGTAATGCAAGCTGCTAAGTAAAGGCTGAAGAAAGGGCGTTAGTCAACTGAACGGAGAATTAGATATGGTTAATTTGTAAACAGGAGATCTGACTTTCAAAATGCTTGTGTCTACAGATTTGGGAGGAAGAGATAGAATTCAAAGCTCTAAGCACAGTACCAGCATGTAGCTAAAAGCACTCTTATAGAAATGGCATATACCTGATATTATTTCTGAGAAAATAAGAAAACAAGAATAGGTAACTGCTCAGGTTGACTATCATAAAAATCATAACCTTTACATTTTTTTGTACCAAGTCACAATGCAAAAAAAACCCAGCAAAACCACACCTGAGAAAAATCTATAAAGGCTTGCTTTATTAGAAATGTTTCTGTTCTACTGAAAAGGAACTTCTTAATTGACCCCCCCAAAAAAAAGCTTTCAAATGTTCATTTGTTCATTTAATGGAGTCTTTCAAACCAGTTTTCTTTCTAATTAGAAATTAAAACAAATGCAAAGGATTGTCCTGGCAAAACAGTTAGTTCTGTTTTCTTACCTCTTTATTTGCAAATAAATAAGGTACTGCTTTTGATTCAACATAGGAAAAACAGGACCAAATGATAAATACTTAAGTTTCAATTGTGTCAAACTAAATACCTTGACTAATATTATGCTTTATATGCCAATGCTTTAAGCCAATCTTTGGTAGCAGGGAGACCAGAGAAACAGGTATTTTACAACTTTCTTCAACTAAAACTCTAGTTAGTTGAAAAAGATTATGAGCTTTTTCAGTCCTCAAACATGCTTCTTTTAAAGTTAATTTTGAATATACTGTTGGCTCGTGGAATGAACATCAGGAACTAAACAATTAGGAAAGAAAGAAAAAAGGAAGGAGGTTAGCAAAATGAAAAATCAGGGGGAAGGGATTGGAAAAAAAATTCTAATTCATCTCATACATCGGATGCATTGCTGCATATTAGTCAACTAGTAATAATTTACCAACTTTGATACAACAAAGGTTTGTTAAATAAAACATACTTTACAGTGTAATGGAATTTAATAATTTTCATCCCTAAATATTTAAACAGGATTAAATTCAATCCCTTACCGTTGTCTTTCCATCCTAACTTGCCTTGCACCCCACTTAAGAATGTTAGCAAGAGTACTTACAACAGCAACAGGATCATTGCTTCGGGTGGCTGCAAGGCTGAAATTCTTCACATATGTGTTGGTTTCTAAGGCTTTTGCAAATTCTTTCAGCGTTGGAATTGGTATGTTCTTGAATTAAAAATAGCATTTCACTCTCAAGATACACAAAGTTTATCACAACTTATTCCATGATCTTATTGTCTTTACAGCAAAATGTACTGTAATAACTATCACTGGTCTCCAGCAGTCTCAAAGTAAAGGCCTACATGTGTAGCAAAGCTGCATGTAAGACGCAATGGCTATTAGAGTCACCAGTTCTATAAAGCAAAGTAATCTTTACTTCATTGATGCCATTGCCACAATAGAAGTGTTAAAAAATAATTAGCTGACTTGGAACTGTTACTGAGCAAAATTTACATGAACTGAACATTTGGCTATCAGCATCAAATTAACCTCTCACAAATATAAAAAGATTTAGAGCTTTAAACTGGTGAAACCATTAGCATTTCATTCTCTGTGTTATATTAAGAATAATTCCAGAATTTGCCAATTTACAGTTTGATAAGTTTTACAGTGTAGTAGCAACCAAGCTTAAAAGGAATAATTTTAAGATAATTAAGGTAGCAAATTTCTTAGTTTATTATATCAGAAATTTTGTTCCGTTGCCTTTTTAGGCATTTATTTTGGCTAGCGTTTCTTTATTGTACAATATTCTTAAATCATGTATTTTATTTTCTTTCTTTAGTAAGGGCAACAAATAGGCTAGGCTGCTCGCAAGGCTGCAGCTTGCAGCCTGTCACTGCTGTCTGCACTGTAAGTCAGGACTGCTATAGTTCTGTTTTCTTTCACACAAATACACAAACGTTTTAGTCATGTTTAAAAACACAATTGTTACACTTATGAGCAGAAGCTGCCCTAACTGCCAACAGCTCTTTTGTACAAGAATCAGAAGGGTGCCAGGTACAAATATCACTTTGTTTACAATAGCAGTAACTGAGAGCACATTGCTTCATCAAGGACAAAGGATTCAAAGTGGTAGTTAACTCCACGATGGTGATCTGCTGGAACTGTCGCCCACTTGGCAGCAATAGAAATCTGGGCTGGCAGTAAGAAAATCTAAGACTTTTTAAATACACTTTTGGCAAAAGAAACCAAGATGGCTTACTGGTTTAGTTACAGGTTTCTGAGATTACATACACTGCAACATTTAGCAGAAAGGCTGCTGTACTTAAAATAAGGCTATCATGCTCTCTTGTAGAGTTTTACAGCTTACAGTGACTTCTGCAGAGAAAAAGCAGCATATTTACTGCAGACTTCAGGTAATTACCTTAATGTTATTTAGATTAACTTCAACAAGACGGGAATCATTATCTTTAATCCTCTGCAGTGTCTCCTCCACATTTGTGGGATTTGGCGGTTCATCAAAAACAGGCAACATTTTTTCACCTTTTACTATATCTGAAAAGGCATTTAATTGTAATCAAACAGGTCACATACATTCACTATGAATAAATGATACATATACTAAATATTTACTGTATTTAAAGATCATTTCATCAGTCTTTACATCTCTCCCCCACCCAAAAAGCATACCATCCTCTCCTGACCATATTTTCATAAAGTTCAGTTCTTTTCCAAAGGTCCTCACAGACTTTCTGCTTTTCTTGCACACCAGCTTTTTTCAGAAAGCACATAGGAGTTGAATTACAAACACAAACATGAAACCTAAAAACCAACACACACAAATGCATGTTTATGCCTACTTTTATCCCCCCCAAAGTGAATTAACTGCAGAATAGATTTTAGTGTACATAGATATATTTTAATTCCACTCTTGCCAGAACTCAATTAGCAATGTTAGACATGCACATTTCCAATTCAAGACTGAATAGTCTATAAAGAATGCTAGTGCAACAGAAAATAGTTAATGCTGTAGTAACTGTGTGCAGTACAAAGAATGCATTTATCTAGCACTTCCATACACACTTACTTGAGAAGCTGTCTTTGTCAATCCCGTTACTGCTTCCTACTACATCACAGAACTGATTGTTTGTTATCAAGTTGGACATTCCCAGTATAGCTGTAAAAGGAGAAAAAGAAAAAGCAGAAAACCAATTTTACTGTTCCTGAATAATTCAGCTCAGATGCAGAGTTCCTTTAAATAATAACAACTGATGTTTATAAAACACCATTATCAGTACAATAAGCCATTCTACCTCTTAATAATTTAAAGAAAAGTAGAAAAAAAATTTAATTAATTATAGACTTTTTAGTTGGCTTTCACATCTTAGAAAGATTTGACCTCACCAGGCTCAAGCATCAAAGTTAAAAGTGCAGTTCAGTCACAAAATTCTTGACTGAAGCTTTCAGAATACAGGCACATAGCAACACATTCTTACATGCAAGAAAAAGTGGTAGTGTACACAACAAAAACCAGCCAGTCTGAGGAATGAACTTAAAGGTTTTGAGTTTGAAAATCAGGTATCTTATGCAGGCCAAAATAATCTACCTTCCTATAAATTACCACAAATCAATAAAGATGATACATGACAACCAAACTGGCATATAACATGTTCTAGTTTCTATCATAACTGCAACTTCCTATAGTCACATTTCAGGTAACAAATACACTACCACATTAATTACAGATCTTTCTTGTCTAAATACGCATCAGCCCATTCATACTTCAAAAAAAACTAACCTGCAAGGTCACCTAATTCTGTGTCTGTGGCACTGGTCAAGGCTTCCTCCAGTTCTGGATCCAAAGAGAATTTTTCTTCTGTGTAAGACTGTACAGGCTTTTGCTTGGGGATAAATACTTTCCCTGGAGTAAAGAAAATGAAAAGTCTGATGTTACTTTGTATTATATACCTACCTATCTTTAAACTGTTCTGTACTTAAGAAATACATATTACATTTAGTAAATCCTGAGAAGAGCATGAAGGACAACAAAGGAATGAGGTTTCTTCTGTTTGTTCTTGAAAGTCAGAGTGAGGAAAGAGCATAAGCAGGAATATAACATTACTTATTCCAAACTGTCAGGAGTCTGTATCATGACTCCAGTCTTATTGTTTCTCCTAAGTATTAGAAAGTAAAATATAAGCCTCCATTGGACATTTTAAACAGCCTAGAAAAAGAGCCTGTAAGGAAAATTTAGTATCGCTAGAGAACAATGACTGATATCCTCTCAAGGGAGAAAGGGACCCAGGCAGAACTGTAATCTGAATGTGTCAGAGAAATAGAATATCAAAAAATAATCTGAAATTACAGACCTCAGTATTCACTGCAGTTTTACAACATACACGATATTTCTGATTTCAGATGTTAACTTAATTTTGAAGTAAAAAAGGGGATGCCTGAGCTGCTTGAGAAAACCATGGTTTGTGAACAGCACAAAACAAGATAATAGATTTCTCTGCCAATTACACTATTTTGTAAAATAATACTTAGAAAGGTCACAGAAGATTCAATGGGAAAAGGAGCAGTAGTAATATCATGTTCTGCACCAACTTTTTAGTCATTACAGATGGGTAATGGGAAAAGTTATTTTAGGAGACTTGCATTATAAATAGAGGTCTGTGTGGTTAGCATAATTCCTGCATATATCTTCAGTTGAAAAGTTAGGGTAAGAAATCAGAATATGAGAAAGCTATTCTAACAGTTATTCTGAAAACAGTTCAGATTTTAATGATTTAGAATTGGCCTTTCAGAACAAAGTCGTCTACCACTGCGTAAGAACCCAGGAGAGGTAAGGGGTACTTTGGTTCAGGACCAATTAACATGGTAAATAAAAGCTCCAGTACCGTATGAGAGAACAAAGCTGATCCATTTGATAGAAGTAATTCACAACTAGAAAACTGTGAATCTAATCTTAACAGTTATTCAAAATTTTTCAAACTTTCCAAGTTGCCTGAGCTACCAGCACACAGAGCTGTGTGAAAGGGTTTCCAACTTCCTTTAGTTATTTCCTGGGGTAGGAAGCAGTGCCGATAATCTTCCTGTGAAGACTCAGTGCTAATTCAAGAACACACCCTGTTCCATATTCATGGCTAAAAAACATTTACACAAATCATACTAGCTAATCCCAATTACACAATGACGACCCACCATGCACCAGAATCAGACCAGCTGGGCAGAAGCCAGAAGCCCAAGATTTTTTTTTCTGCATACTGCATACAAGTGTATCTCATTACATGTTTGGACTAAGACTAAGTTTAGCATTTTTAAATACCTCCCAGTGACAAGAAGCTTTACAGGGATGTTTCAGTTTTATTTCTGGGAAATTCCAACAAAGTGGGATTTTGCTTTCACCACTTGTGGGAAGCAATGCCTGAAGTCAGCTCCTGTGTCCCACAGCACACAAGGGCATAACAAAATCCATCCACCTTTCCTCTCTCTCCAAATTCCCATCCTAGATTACAATAGTTTGTGGTTCATTTTCTTTTTATGGAACTTAATGCATTACCACTAGCACAGATTACAAAGAAGTGTATCAGGTTTTTCTCTGACAACACAGTCTGATGACCAAGATCTGTTGCTAGCAACACAGTAGTTTTGTTCCTGGGTTGCTATCTCTTTGTAAAGTTGTGTAAATGGTCATTATCCATATTTAGAAGCAGAAGATAAATCTCCTTACATAACTGTACTGACTACAAACAGTAGCTGAAAGCAGCTGACATGCGTTACCACCCATACCTCAGGTTTGATCGACAGTGCAAAAGAAACTATGCAGTGATTCAGGATTAAAAGAAAATCTTCATAAATTGAAGGCTTAGGTAGTAAATGTTTAAGATTTTGATATAATTGATACAGTACATTTCTACTCCCATTTTATTTTATCAGCATCACCTACTGAGGAGAGAATAACTTTCAACTTAAATTGTAATTTTCAGAAGAGATATGAGAATGTTTGACGAGGTTTTCATTAACCCATTAAACACTCTGAACAGCCTACACGTGATCTAAAGCCTTTCATTAGCTATGTTTGCATTGTTTTCCCTCAGTAATACAGAATAGTAAAAGAAGTGAGGATTTCTGAGTACAAGGAAGGAGAAGAGAAGGAAAGTGCTATTTGAGCACCTGAGCCTTCGTTCATGTCATCGTTTTTGCAGCATGAGCGCAGCAGGCAGTGAGTGGGAGAAGGAAACTGATCTCAATTAAAAGCAACTTTGTAAAAATGTATTTCAACCTAGATCAGCCTCCTGCCTGGTTCATCACACGGTACCCACAAAAAAGAACTACTTTTCCTGATGTTACTTTAAGTAATTCTTAAATTCATAGGTTAGGAACTTCTGCTTCTAAACATTTGCTTCCTAAGAGTAAGGCTAAATTTATCCATACATGCCTGACTCTTAAGATAACCTAAAAAAAAAAAAGTATATTCAGTTTTTATTAAAGCAAAAATGTTAAGCCACGCCCCTCCAGAAATGTTCATTGCAGCCAACTCCAGTCACATGAACTGGGTCAGGAGCAGGTTTTGTTATAAAACAGGTCACACCCTTGTGTATATAATCTCTTATTCATTGGCTTCATCTCATACTAGCCCAGAGTTCAGAGGTTTAGAATGCACATACAAAAGCAAGTCCTTCCCCACTCCCCACTTCTAGTAACAAACTTACTTCAAAAAGAGTAAGACCCCTGTGGCTCTAGGGACAATGATCTAACTCAAGGCCTGCTGCCAAGACAGTTTGGCAATTCCCTTCCCCCCTTACTAATGTAAGCTTTAAAAAAAAAAACAAACAACAAAAAACAACAAAACCACAAAAAAACCAAGACTACACATCTGTGCAGCCCATGAGATGAATAGCTTTCTCAGCCCTCAACCTCAAGTGGAACATTTCCAAATAGCAGGGATTTGATTTGAAGGAACATGACATCCTCCTCTTCAGCCAACCAGGATACTGCAAAGATTAAGCAATGCAACATGAGGAGGCAAATTTCAGAGATGTTCACATCATTTCTGTAATAATTAGATATTCAGGTCTTCTATGCCTTTAGCTAACATGTTAAATTATACGCATCCCAGGATTAATTCACAGGCTTTCTTTGCTACAGAATGAACTTTCAGTTCCAAGTTCCACACAATTGCATTGCTCAAAAGGCAGAAACATTGGATGATGTCTGTTGAAGTGCTCTGGACATTTCATACACAGACTCACAGTATCTAAGGTAGGACTGAAAATCTTGCAGAAGTCAGGTCTGTTCAATGTGGCCATGCACTGCATATTGCTGGTACTATTCTCACATATCCCGCAGTCCTACCCTCATGCTAGTAGGCAGCAAGCAGCCACGACTTGCAGATCAGAAGAAAGTCTGAAATCCACTTTGCAGTACTCTGTTTGCAGAAGAGGAATCAAGTGTCACCTGAGGACAACCGAATACAAGCTCATCTCATCAGTGACTTCGTGAAAAGGAGCAACCAACATGTGATATATTCCTTACATCTTACGTTCCTTAGAGCTTCATCAATCCAGAAATTGATATAATCCACAATTCAATCAATCACCAATTGTTACCACGTGACAGACTTAGGTTCATCAATTCACTTGTAAGCACAATTTAATACTAATTTTTTAAATTCAACTTACAAGTGACTTCCTCAATGTCTTACTGTAGAAACAGTCCTGTTATGCATTATCTGATTACAGAGCACATAGCAGTGAGTTAGAAAACTGTTTTACATTAAGGCTAGAGTATCACATGTTATTTTGTTCTAGTCATCTTGTATGGAGAATGTCAATTCGACAAGTTGTTTCTCCAAAACTCCTACAGGATATTAGCTTCATTTTACAACACGTAACATGCTTCCTTTAAAGACCAGTGATTGAAAGGCAAACAGAGAACGCAGCATCCCAAATCCTCCTGCAACAGAAGCATATGGTGATCTAGAGCAACAACTGAGCAGGGCAGCACCAAAAGAGCTCTAGCCAGGTGACTAGTTTGAGCCTATTTTCTGAGTAATAGAGCAGGAGAAAACAAACAAACAACCCCCCCCCCCCGAATTAAAGCAGAAGTTACATGAAATGCAAATCTACACAGAACAAACATACCCCAGCACAAATGCAGAGGGAGAGTTGGAAGAGAAAGCCGTGATTAGGAGAATGCAAAGGCTAGAAATGCAAAGCTTCGTTTACATAATAATTTACTAATGCCTTGCACTATACAGCACAAAGTACATTACTGACATTAGATATGTTTTTAGCTCAGGTGCAATAATTCTCATCTTTCGCTGTTCCAAGAGAAGTGAGGAGTGTTGGTCAGACTTGGTCAGATGCGTGGAACATACTTAAGGGCAACAGACTCCAGCACTGAAGCCTCGCTTCACTGTTTAGATAAGAGATCCTTCTCCTTGCAGTATTTCTTCTAAAATCTTTATGACATACTTACGTACACAGATTGAGACAAAGCTAGTTTTGTTAAAAGTACTACCACATTGCTCTCATGAATCTCTTGAACAGTGGTTTTTACTGTATGGTTCAACACTTAATTGGAACAGAATGTGACTTAGGTCATTAGATCGTGTTTAAAAACAAAGTATGTTTTTAAGGATGCTTTTAGAAACAAAATCAGGCACTGGAAAAATGCAATAGAATATAGTTTAGGGATTGTTAAGCTTCACATTTCTTTAGCGCTGTTCATCTCACTACATCAGGACACTACATGATTTCAGATCTTCCACATTTCACAGCACACAGCAAAAAAATGTTCCAAAAATTTGGCAAAATCACGTCATCTATCAGTGAAAGAGATGCAACATTGTTTTAATAATATGTTACCCCAAAATGGGGTACTTAGGACAACTGGAAGAGAGGATTTTCCTTTACACTGTGGTAGGGAAACAAGGTTATCAGAATCAGTAGCAAGGCAGGATCTTAAAGCCAGGGTAAGCTGCTTTGATAAACCTGCAGGCCAAATCGCCACACAGGACATCAGTTCTACTAAAATAGGAAAAGGAAAGAGAAAGAAGGATAGATTTTCTCCTTCTTACTCCATGAAATGAATAATGAGACCAAGTCAGAGCAATGAGATCAGCTAGGCACACAGAAATATTTTAGCAAAGCCTGACCCACAAAAATGGCACCAAGAAAATAGCTGCAACTCCAATCCATCTCTCCCCCCCAAAACCTCTAGATCTGATGGTTACGATTGTCAATTTTCTTCTGAATTAACAGGATAATCAAGGAAGATTTTCACCTACGCCTATTCCACAATTTTTTAGCATTTCTCCATAATACATTTATCTAGCCAAAGAGAAAAATTATAAGCCAGGTTAGTAATTTGTTTGGGTTTTTTAATATTAAAAGAAAAGCACATTAGGATAAGAGCTCCCTCTAGATAAAAAACATCCCACACAAGCATTAAGTTTTGCTCCACTCCCTTTCCAAGTTTTACATCTAGATAAAAGTCATGATTTCTTCATTTAAAAGATTAAGTTACATAGGTTTGCCATTTTTGTGCAAAATGGCCACAAACATGGCAGCAAGTCAAAGCTGAACCATAACATTTTCATGAGGGGAAAAGAAAAGATTATCCCTCACCTACTACAAAAATGAGCTTAGCCTTCTTGCCTCCTTCCACCCATTTAACAGAGCATGAATGTCCATACTGAACATTTGTTTCTGCATTTTTAGTTTTGATGAAAGGAAGCTACATTTCATTTTTCATATTATTTTCTCCTCTTCTATAGTACTAAAATAAATGGTAGAAAAAGTTATTAAGTAGCAACTCTTTTTTTAAGATACAGGAAATTTTACTAACTAAACTGGTATGACATATTACAACATCCAGACAGACTGCTATTTAGTAATACTTTATTACATAAAGGAAATGACATTTGATCTTTCTTAATCAAGATCTGTGTTCCAGCTGGACTATTCTGTTTTTCTACGTGATTCTCACAGATTTTATCTACCCAAACAAATAGTTTTGCCGTGTGCATGTATACATAAGCTGACTTTAAAGAACCACCTATCTGAATGAAGCACTAGTACTCAGTAGGAAAAGAAGTACTAACTAGAGCAAATCCTCCATGCCCAGCCTCACATCCTGAAGGAGTGGTGTACAAGCTAGCCGGGCTGCAAGGGATTCCCCAAACCAGCTACGAGGCCTGAATATATTTGAATTCAATCACATTAAGCCATTAGGCTGTCTCCAACCTATACTAGCAAATACGTCAGGCAACAAGCAGAACAGGGGAGGAAGCAGCAGCACACTACACAGACAAACACGGGATCAACAGGTACTTGCCAGCAGTGGAGGCACCATAAGGGTACTGCTGCTTTAAGTACCTTTGACTACCTTCTACATTCAATACATTGCATTATCCTTAGCTTAGTTACTCTTACAGATTCAGTCAGCAAACTCCCATTCTGTCAGCAAAGGAGTGTCACAGTTATCGTATCTCAACAAAAGTGGTGTTAAACTACACAAATAAGGCAAAACACAGTGTATTACGGTAGTAGTACATCATACACAGTGCAGCACATTATAAAGTCACAATCTTTCTATTACTTCAAGGAAAAGAAAAAGAGACCAACATTGTCAAGTAACAGCTATCTGGTACAGGCAGAGAAAATGCAAATACCCCCTACAAAATTTTCATCAAATATACACCACAATCACCATCATATATACAAACTCAGTAGATGAATGAAGACTCAAGACTGAAATAAGCAATGATTCACATCAGAGAATTAAGTAGAATTAAAAGGTTTCAAGCCCTTAAGAGAGGAGTCTGTTCATCTTGGCAGCTGGAATACAACTTATAAAACAATTTACTGAAGTCTTACTGCAGCAGATCTGCCCTGCTGCTGGGGAAGGTTCAGACAAGCTAGGATTCACAAGCAGTACACAAACACTGTGGCAACAGCTAAAAGCCTCCTCCTACACTTATGTGCCCAGCAGAGGACTGGGAGTTTCTGTCCCTACCAATAGTGCTTAGTAAGGCACAACAAATTTGGGAACTCTTGGTTTTGTGGGAAAAAAATAAATACTATAGGAATAGATTTATTTAAGATGCACATTCTTTTTTAATTTTCTCCTGAAAAGGAAAATGCTTCCCATCAAGTCAACAAGAAGACTAGATCCAAAACAAAGACTTAAAATCCCAGGCTTTAATAATGTGTCCACTCATTGGGTCAATGTTTCCATGGTTTTTAGACCACAAACCACTGCCAGATTTCAAAGCTTCTTGCGATGTTAACTATGTAATTATTTAATACTAACTACGCAATCTTATTAAACCTCTCAGTAAGGATACTAGAAAGACAACATGATTGCATACACCACTTGCCTGGCCTTGTCTACCTGCAACGTCTTTGAACATTACTATGTATCTACCACGACATCATTCTACTGCTATTTTTTAAATTCAATGTAGCATTACGAATGTTACTGTCTATACTCAGTGCCACAGGGCATAAGCCACAGGCACAACCACAGCATTTGTTATTATTGACATAAATCAGGGGTAGCTCTTACTTTGAGAATACTATCCCCATCAGAACTTAAAATCTTTGAGTCTTATTTCCTTCCTGTGCTACATGCAAACAGCACACCAGCCCCAGCACCACAAAATGCTTGAACAGGAAGCATCCCGCCTCTGCACAGTAGCACTCATTTGGAAACGCCGTGAGTTAAAAAGCATTAGAGCTGCCAGTGCTTCAATAAACTTTGGTTCACAGTAGTTCTGGCTAGTCCACTCCAGAGATTTCATAACCACCTACACCGGAAAGGGTGGTGTTACCTTTCTTTTCTCTTGTAAAAGGCACATAGTCTTCCCTGTCTTTGTGCTCAAGAGCCTGCTTCTCCAAATATGCAAGAAGTCGTTCCCTGTCGAAGGGACCTGAAGCCTTTTTAGCAGTCTGGTCTTTCTGTCGGAAGCCTGCAGGCAGAAGTGCGTTCTGCAAAACAAAATGGAGCAAACAAGTACAGCTTATAAAGTCCGAGTGAACACCTATTCAGTTTCATTTCCCTCTTCCATCTCCCTCTCCCCAAGGTTCAAACCTGATACATCATCCTTTTTAGGCAATCTATGATTCCTTGCCAACTTCCTTTTTTGGGGGCAGGGGAGGACTCAAGGTAATCTATTCTTTAGATACAAAGAATATAATTAAAAATAGAGCACACTGGACTCTGAATAGGACTGAAGCAATTCTTTAAGTACAGTAGCTCCCAGCACTAGACTTGCTAGTTACTTTGCATTTCTTTTCTAGAATGAACAGTTTAAATGAGTAGTAGTAAATAAAACTCAGCTATTCACAGTTTAGACATTCAGTGAGAAGACTGTTTCCTCCATCACTTACATCCATGTCTTTCTAAGTCTTTAAGACAACTGCCTATACTATTTTCTGGCATTTAACACAGAGTGTTTCTACTTTTGACCTGAATCAAGGTGGGGTGTTTTTTTGCTATCATCAACATATTTCAGCTAAAGAAAAAAAAAAAACAAACCATAAAAAATGGAGGATATTACCATGGAAAGAACAGAATGTATAGAAATTCAGACTATCATAAAAGACAACCAATCATTTTGCCAGTTCTCCTCTGTTAAAATGTCTATAAAGCCAATTAAAATATCAATAATATCTTGCAGTGCAACAAAATAGGTGATCGTACTATTCTTAAGTGACACCTGAGCATCAAGATTAAACTTAATCCTGGTCCTATTAAAGCAAGAACAGATAATCAGGAGGTGAAAACACAAGTCTTACATTACTCTAACATTAGCTGCAGTATCAGTAGAGGACATAACTCAGCTCTTTATAACAGAAGGATAAAATATTCCTTATTCAATACCCCATGCTGACATAATAATTCAGGAGCCACGTAATTATTTGCCTCCTCTTTGCAAAGTCAGAACGAGGACAGGAATAGATACAGGCTACCAGATACAGCACCAGCAATCTTTAGAAGAGGTTAGCACCCCACCTCTCCCATCAAACTCCAACGGCAGAAGCAACAAAGTAATAATGGATGCAGAAGGGTTGTTTACCAGACAACACTGGAAACAGGAAAGTTAAACAAGCTTTTCTAAATAAACTTTCTTTTCAAGAACATGACTAATAGCAATTTTTATTTATAAATAAATCCCAGAAAGTTCCTCCTGACAATCCTTTCTTCCATTTTCCTCTACTGCAGCTGCATTCACATTGCAAACAGGAAATAAACAGTTGAAACATTATATACACATATATATCTGTAAATAAGATCATTAGCAGACTAGGAAAAACCTCTGTCCAAAAGTATATTGTTAAAGTAAAAAAAGAGTCTCAATTTATTTCAGACTAGTTTCTGAACAAGTGAAAAAAGCCTTCTCTTGGCTAATACCTACCTCAGGGTCAAGATCATCCAAAACAGTTTCCAGTTGTTTCAGTTCTTCTTCTGAAAGTTTGCCAAGAATTTCATCCTCGTCGAGATCTTTGTACTTGTCCAAGTCCTTTCGAAATGGGAGTGTCATGACTTGGGCAGTAGCAAGTTGCTCAAACACTTCAAAACCCAAGTCTTATCCTTAAGCAGCTCTATAAAAAAAAAGTTTTAAAAAGAAATAACCATAGGTGAGGTAAATATCCCAACTACAAAGCATCTTCAATGTCCAAGTGCATCTCTGAAAGGAGAGTTTTTCATCCAGTATTCATATCTATTTGTTATTCTATGACACACAACAAACACTTGGAAGCTGTCTACACCTTGCTTCTTCACTGACAAGAATCCCATCCTGCCATGCCCAGTTCCATCAATAACTAAGCTATACATATTTTCAGATGAATGCCAGTACCCAGTTTTCTCTATGAGAGCTCCAAGGCCATAATTCCCACAGAGCAGGGCAGGCTGGGGGGTGGGAGGAAGGAGATACCAATTGTACCTAGTATTTGTGAGTCCAGCTCAATGCCATTGGTTTTTACAGATACTGCAGTCCAAAGAAGAGTATAAGATACTTTACATTTATTGTTGCTGCTGCTGTTTGAGGCCAGTAAAGGAGAACTTAACTACAAACAGGTTAATTGGTTATTACTGACTCATATCCCTGCGTATTACCTACAGAGGGAACAAAGGAAGTTTGCCTCTGAGTTAATTACAGCACTACCATTGAAGTAACATTCTGTTCTGTCTGAGGAAAATTAAAATACCTTGATGAAAGGCTTAGGGAATACAGCTCCTAACTACAGTGCTCCAGTCAATCCTACAACAAAAAAAAAAACCCCACCAAAAAAACCCCACAGAACAGACTGCATAACTGCTCACTAAATATTATATTTAGAGGAAACTGGGGTCCTTCAAAAGATGTACAGTCTATAAAGTACTTCTCACGGACAAGGAGAACACAGGGAACCTTTTTGTAACAGTCACAATTTTTAAGCATTTGTCTTGGAAAAAACAAACAGTTAATCATGACATTGTTGAAGCCGACAAGTTGGTTTCTCTCATTTTTCTGTAAGAAGTTCTGGGATTCTCCTTTTGTTCAGTCAAATTCTTGCTTCAAGTTGACCACGCACACAAAAAAGGTAACTTGAATGACTCTCTGTAAGTGACCAAGAGTGTCCGTAATGTATTTGGGGAGCAAAAGTTAGATCCATGCATTCAGGCTCATTAGCCTCCCTAACCCCTTTCTCAGCTTCATAGAGATCACACTTCATAGAGATCACTCAACACAGAGATCAGACATATAGCAAACATTATTTGTTCTCTAATAGCCCACATTCCAGTTCAGATGCTCACACCACATACACTAACTGCATTACTTCAAACCTGCACTTACACTGTACTTCAAAAACAGATCAATTTAAAGCTATTGCCTCTTAAGTAAAAGAAAAAGAAGGGCTGTATATACATACTATACCATGGAATCCTGCTTAGAGGATTCCTTCACCTCAGTTGTTTACATCAAGAAAGGTCTCCCTGGCCGTCACAGTGACATAGGGTGATATTTTAATTCAGACACAATGAACAGACATGAGCAGATAAAGGCTCATCCACACCATTCAGTCAAGTTTACCTGTAAAGTACATCTGGTTTTAACAATTGCCTTTGCAAGAATGGTAAATTTTCAGTTCTTACCAACGTCTACACCTGAACGAAGAATATATTTACAGCTATTTTCAGGATGTCTGCTTTTAAAAAATATTACTGATATAAACACTAGAGCTTACTTGTAAACCACAGTTGATATCAATAGGACATAAGTCTAAAGCTGAACTACCAACTTAGGTAAAGTTCTCTCGAACATAACAAAAACCAGGAGGAATTCTCAATTTCATGGTAAATTACGTCAAAAGAACAGCGTATGACTTCCTCTGAACTAAAACCAATCATGTTGGAAGAGCTTGGACCTTTTGCAAGAGGCCACAGAGGTGAGAACATCAGAGTTTAATGGCTGCAGAAAATGCAGAGGGTAGCACGCCTATGTTTTTCAAAGCCGTGTTCCAAAAGTAACCAAAGGAGCATCTCTATGGTCTAGTGTGCCACCTCCAAGAGTTTTCATAGTCTCATGGTATTTGTTTCTCCAGGTGCATAACAGCTGAAGGACAATTAGCAGATAGCTGCAGCAGATGCCACACAATCTGCATGCAAACTTCTCATTCCTAGAGCCTTAATGTTTTCCCCTTCCTTACAGTTTAAGCCATTACACACTATCATAAGAGAAAAACATTTCCTGCAGCCAATTACACAGCACTGTCTGTGACCAGGCTGCACCTTCCAAATCCGACATCAACATGCTACTATTTCCCACATTTCTGCATCTCCTTTTGCATTAAAAGGTGTAGTTTTAATGGGTAATTATAAGGACCAAAATAGTTAGCATACTGCAGAATAATGTTCCCCTTATGCAGGGGAGTAGCACTGCATAACCATACATTACATTCATGTAGGCTATATTTCCTCTCCATGAATCGCTGTAAAATGCTGTCACCCAGAATTAATTACCTTTTATTTACTGCATTGGTATGTTTTACATTGGAAAACTACTCATCCTTTATAATACGTTAATTAATGTTCAGGTCATAGCCCTTAGCCTCACTTGTTTTTATAATATGATCAAAGTAGCCATTTCAAATCCTGAGCTACAGTGTTTACACACACAAAAAAAGTAAAAAATAAAGCAGCAGAGCAAAAAAACCCACTATATCTGTAACTGAGTCTTTACTTCAGCAAGAGGAAGAGCATCACTTGTGGCCTGGCAAATTTAAATTTAAAGTGTTTTGGACACATTTTCTAATACCTATCAATCAAAAGTATTATTTAAAATATGAAAGCATACTTAACTTGAGACACCTTTAAAAAGTTCTGATGGTAGCACTGATTAGCATGTCTTTACTACATAGAGACTGCTTGGTAACGACTTTCAGAAACATTCCCTACAAAAGAAACCACAGCACATATGACACTCGTATATAATGTGCTAAAAATCAGGTTTTAAAACATGGTGTCAGGAATTCTCATTGCCTAAAAAGGGCATAAAGGCCAGCTGAAGCCCTGATCTAATCAAACAAGCCCCTTCACCTCCCATTAAACACATCTGGTACTCTATTTGCTTTCCATCACTCACTGTAGCAGTGCAGCTTAAGGAAAGATACATGTGTAACAAATTAAAAGTTTTTAGAAGGAGCAGTTATTTAGACTGTGAATATTTGTGGCACATCTTACTGCAAAATCGTAGGCAAAACTGTAACCACCGATTTTGGCTTTGCAAATACTTTGCACTTTTTTGATGAGCAGAGCTAGTTTTCTTCTAAGTATCCTTCTTAGCTTTACCATGAAAACATTACATACCTTAAAAGTCAAAAGGGCTAGTATTCTTTTTTCAGATATATAACTATAAGGTAAACTAAGTTCTTCACTCTAGCAACTTCATAGTTGCATAAGAAACATTTGGGGAAATGGAAACAAAGCCATCACTTCCAATCAATCAAATTTCAATTCTCTGTTTATTAAGCAGAAGTGAAGTTGAAAAATCATAAATGAAGATACTCTGTTGGACATCACAAAGACAAAAATCTTGGCATTATTCCTTCACTGGAGAAATCAACAAACAACTATAGAAATTAGAAGAGAGCAGTAACTTTACTTTAGGCCATTTTATAATTACCTGAATCATTCCCTGAAAGACTGTCAAGCAACCTTCACACACCTCTTAACTACAAGTTAAAATATTTTTGTTTTCTTCTATCTGAAAGTGTATTTTTAAAAGCCACAAGATTCTAAAAAAAAAAAAAGCTAGCTTCCAATTTTCTTTCAAAAATTCATCCCCCCAGAAATTTCTATTATACTTAAGAACACAATTTCTTGGGACCCTAACAGGAGTAACTCTTTAGAAATATCTTGCCCACAGGAAACTACAGTCTTGTTAAAGTCCACTGCAAATGGTTTCTGTAACTTGGATTTTAAAATAGAAGTGACATCATAAAAAACAAACCGAGCTGGTTTTGGCCAGCACGTTCACAGAGTTCACTTTAATCTCATTTGTTCCTTCTGAGCCTCGTTCCACCCAGCCTCTGGGTGAACCCAGCCGGGAGCAGGGGGGTCCAGAGGGCTGTCGGCATTCCTGCACCAGTCAGGGCCCCAAACCATCCCAGCTGCTTGGAGGAGCCTAATCTGAGCATTTCCCCAGGGAACCCCTAGGATGGCAACAATTTTATTTTCCAGTGTGCAAGATTATACAGAACTGTTTATGAAAAATGTGCTGCACTTGAAAGAGCAATTTTTATTTACCAAAGCTAGGATAAAAATAAGTAAATATAAATATTACCATAACCCCAGCAAGTTCCTTAGGATGGTTTTTTAACACCTCACAATACCTTTGCTGAAGAGCCCAGTGCTGCTTTTTTTTAGCAGAAAGCTCTCAAGAGCCCACCTGAGCCTTCCAAATCTCCTGCCTGGGGTCGGGTACACGAACCAGGTCCTCCTGCCCAGGGAACCAGCAGACATTCCCTAGCCCAAAGCTTTATGGAGCCAGCAGGTGGCAGCTCATCTTTGCCTATGCTTTTTGTCAGGGCAAATTGTGTTTTCCAGGCAGTAAGGAATAGCTATTCTGGGCTAAAAACAAGACCAAGGCTTCATTCTGTTCAAAGAAACAATTTACCGAGTTTTATAGATGGCAAGCAGAGCTTCCCCAACTTCACATTTGTCCATACAGCGACCCAGGGAGTGGAGTCAGACAGACAGCTACTGCTGAGTAACTACACAGACCACGAAGATTCTTCCATGATGAAGGAAATTGGAAAACACCTGTATTTCCAGTTCCTGCCAGCTCCTCCTCTGTATCAGAGGGCATCTGGAACCAGACAAAGCCCACTTTGCTCTTTTGTATGTCCTGTATAGACAGAACTAGGACACAGCTATCTTGCAGGCAGGGTGCTCCACGTGATGGCTAAGCTGCTAGGTTGGCATTGTCCCATAAAAACTTACTCCTGTGTGCCTGTTCTTGAAAACTAGTCACCCACACTGCAGGGCTGTATGGATGTACCCATCCAGCCGAGGCAATAGCAGAGGCGACAGAGCCAGGAGCCCTGAAGCGTGCATTCGGCAAGCTGTGCAGGGCACAGAAGCAGCAGCCTCTGCAGCACAGGAGGTGGCATTTCAGCACATCCATCTCCATGATACTTCCAGGCGTGCTTATCAAACTAGCTGCAGGGCAGGTGTTATGACCACAAATAAATACAAGGCTGGGATAAGCTAAAAATCCCAGTTACCACAGGTACCGCCCACCCCGAGAAGTTCCCCCAGCAGAAGTCGCCACTCCAGCTGTCCATTCCCTCTCCCAACACACAGGGCATCACCACTGCGTTGGAGTTACTGACCAGCCAGGATGAGGGATGTTTTGACATCATTTTTTTTTCGGACAATACCTGGATTTTCTTCAATAGAGATGTACCGCCCATAGACATTGATACACAGTATCTCCTCCTGGAGGAACTGCCCACAGGCTTTTCAGTCAAAAAGAAACATCAGATGCAAGCTATTGAATGTTTATAGAAACATTCAGATATTTGTATCCATTACAGAAAAGCAGTGAACCTTACAATCCTAGAACGGGACAGCAAAAGAAATTCACTTTATTCACATTACATTGCTTGGGGAAAACTTCTGAGTACTAGCCCATTTCAGGTTCTCCCCTACATCACAGTCTATCTTTCAAGCTCTGTACACCTGACACAGTAGCAAAACGTTAGTCTTGAGGATACGTTCAATATATTATAGCGAATTTAAAGCATACAGCAACCTCTCTAGAACAGCACTTATTTTCAACACAACTTGTGCCTACCCGCAAAGACACAGGCGGATAGCTTTCAGAGCCTTATACTGAGAGCTTAGGAGCAAAATTCTCGGGAAATACAGAGAACCGGGCGTGCAGACGGGCCCCGGCCGTTCCCCGTGGTCGCACACCTTGCTCGGGGCCGGCTCCCTGCCGCGGTGCAGCCTCACCGGGAGCTGCCGGCAGCGGAAGGCCGGTGTCAGTGCCGCGGAGCACAAACGCTCCGCCAGCCACGGGTGCACCGGAAAAGCATTCTTCCGTAATTAAGTGTCATCCACTTGCATACTTTATAAGTTGTAGGAAGCATATATAGCAAGTTGAAAGAATTATGCTAACCAGATCTACAGGCAAAGTTTTTAAAGTCTTCGGATTTCACAGCAAAGCTGGGTGCTGGCTAAAAAACTCACCAACGCCCTCTACCTGAGCGCCCCCAGCAGACACCCACCCTGCTCCCCTCAGCCCCTGAGCCCACAAAACCCCTGTAACTGCCAGCGGCAGGAAAACCCCGCTGCCGGAGAGCCCATTTCCCAATGCAAATACGAAACCCCGCCCTGCGCCCTTCAGCTCCGCACTAACGAAGCCCTGACCTTCCCGCTCCGGAAAACCAACCGAGGCTTCGGGGGGCCCCCGGAGAGCCGCTAGGGACCGGGGCGGGCGGGCGCCGCCCCAGCCCCTTCTTCCCCCTCCCGCCGCCGCCGCGGCCCCTCCCGCCGGGCTCCCGCCGCGCTGTGGCAGCGGGCGGAGGGCTGCGCCCGCCGCCGCCCACCCCTCCATGCCCTCCCCGACACCCCTGCGAGGACCGCCCGGCTCAGCCCGAGCGGCCGCGGCCGCTCTCCGACCCCGGCCCCCGGCCGCGGCAGCCGCTCCCCACTCACCCGGGCGGCGGCAGCGACCCAGCTCCCTCAGCCGCGACCAGCAGCCCCGCGCCCCGCCCGCGCCTGCGCGCCGCCCCCGAGCATGACGGGAGCTGTAGTCCGGCCGGGGGCGCCGCGCCAGAGACCGCGCCTGCGCCGGTGGGGCGGCGCCGGGGCCGAGCAGCTGGGGGCCGGTCGGAGCGGCGACCCGTTGTGCTCTGCGGGGCGGGCAGGCTCCCGCCGTCCCCTAAAACACAGGGCGGCGTGGGGCCCTGAGGGACCCAGGAGGGTCCTCCTGGAGGGGGAGGGGGAGGCGAAGGCGAAGGGGGGAGCAGCCGAGCCGAGCCGAGCCGAGCCGAGCCGAGCCGAGCCGAGCCGCGGAGGGGGCGAAGCGTGTTTCCAGGCCGCGCTGTGTGCCTCTGCTTCCCGCCCGGCCCTGCTCCGCAGTTGCCCCGGCCACGGGCGGCCTTCGTGGTGCGGCGCCTCGAAGGCTCCCGGGCTCACAGCTCCTGTCCCCCTGCACCGCCGCAATTGTGCTGGTTGAGGGAGAGCTGGCACTTACACGCATTAACAGAGCCTCTTGGGAGCCACGGTGGATGTTAGACAGGGCAGGGAGGCTGGCAGGTCCCGGCTGGAGCACGGGTGAATGCAGTAAAAGGACAGGATTTGCGCTTAGGCCGAGGTGTGTGTGCCCGCTCCCAGACAGGCACGATGTGTGTGCTGCTAGTGGGGTCAAAGTGGCCGAGCCCTGCTCACGCTGCCAGAGCAGGGGTGTCCCTGAAACTCCTGTGTGCCTTTACAGCTCTCTGCGTCCTTGCAGATCTCTCTGGTAGCTTCTTCTCTCCTGTGGCCTCTCCAGGCTCCTTGCCTTCACCTCTGCCTACATTTTGTTTTCTCTGTGTTGAGAACAGGCAGCTTCCTCCTCTGGGCTGTCGGGCAGGGCACTGGGGAGGTGACTCCCTTGTGGTTGGGTTCAATGCCCCGTCCCTCCCTGACCCAAGAAAAGGCACAATTACAGGGAAATGCTGGCTTCTTGCAAAGCTCTGGGCCAAGAGCACCCTCAGCGCTGCCTCCCGTTGGCATGAGGCAGGAGGAGTTCAAACACCAACGCGTCCTGTTAAGGGCTGGTGCGTGCTTAAGGCTTTGGATGTTTCAGCTACCTAATGTCATGTGCTAGTAAACACCGTGTGCTAGTAAACATTAGCGATGTACAGTTTTTAAAGCTTTATAATGTGAAAGCAATCTGGACAAATTGTGTTGAAAACAGTAAAAGATTTTACCTGATTTAGTCTTTGTTCTACCAAATTTCAGTGTGCATGAAAGCTGGAGCTGCTCAAAGAGAGCAGTCTTCAGAGGTTTGTTTTTTTACCATGGGTTTACTTTCTTCTTATCTCGATGTTGGAAACCGTTAGACTTTCCGCACCTCAAAATAAAAAAAACCTAATTAAAATTAAGGCAGTTTTCTGGCACATGCCATTTAATTTGAATGGCTAAGTTTCGGCAACATAAAATAATGGAAAATCTGGTTTTACAGTAGAAACTGTTGAGTAACGTTCCTAGTAGACATTGCCATTCCTGCTTTGAGGATAAGGCATTTGTAGGAAGAAAATGATAACCAGTAATCGTTAGTATAGCTATAGCAGTTTGAACCTCGAAGCATTTTCCAGATATCAAGGGCCCTACAATACCACTGTGACCTAGAGAAAAATGATTCCGAGGCTTACACAGTAGGTAATACTGAGATGCTGATTTGTTCAGAGTCACTGGAAACTCTTGGTAGATTGGAGAAAAGAAATGGGGTGAAATGTTGGCCCCACTGGCATCAGTGTAAGTTCTGCCGTCTGCTTCAGTAGTGCGAAGATTTCATTTCCTTAAGATATATAGAGTGTAAGGCAACATACATACTCCATCTTATTTAATATGGAGTTTTGTTAAAATATGTAAAATTCTATCAACTTATGACTAATACATTAATTAAAGATATTTTGCAAAGTCCTGGCTGAGCTGAAGTCATTAGTGAGGCTCTTACTAACTTTAATAGAGACAGAAATTAATCTGATAAATTATATTAAAATCAAAATTGTGCAAACTTAAAATGGAACAGTCCAATGTATTGGGGCTGAACCGGCTGCTTTGCTTCCAAGGAAGAAACTCCCAGTGCGTGCATAGGAGGAGGCTGGGAGTGGTCAGCAGGTGATGGAGCTGGGCTTTTGACCTCTGTGAGATTCTCCCTTGTTCGGCACTGGAGGCAAGAGACCCGCAAAGCCATACTGAGCCCTTCTGGCACCCAGCCCACGGGTGACTGAAGAGACACTTTTATAACCACAAGAGCACTTCTGCAAATGCTCAGCAATAGATCCATAATCCTTCAGTCATTAGCAGGCTGGTGTTTTCCAAGCTGACAGACCAATGCGTGTATCAGAGGGCAAACATAATGTTCTCAAAAGGATTAGTAGATGGATTTCTTTTTCAAAGGCTGCGATATAATTTAAGACAATCATACATGGGTGAGGGTATTGTTGCAAATATGAAACCTCAAAGGGCATAGAAGACCTAGACAGCAGTGGAACTTCCACTAGTGCTGAAACGATGCACGTGCAAAGCAAGAGCGGATATAGCATGAAGCATCCTCGCTGCTGTTCACTAAGCTGAGCTGTGCACGGCAGGAAAGGAACATCCAAAGCCTCAAACATAATCCTAAACTGATTATATCATAATATATTTACTTTCTACAATGCTGACGTGGTACAAATGAAGAACATGGGTTCAATGTATATGGCCTGAGACAGAAATATCTTTCTGGCTGGGGAATTCACACAGGATATAGACAGGAAGGATATTGTCAGTAAACTAGATGATAATAAGAAGTGATGCCTGGACCCTCTGTCCTATATAATTTTTTTATGAGAGTAGCCAAACTCAGATTTAAACAAATTAGGAGTGAGGAAATCATATTCCTTCCAGTGGCAGCAAAGGAGGACATGGTTCAGTCCTGGTTCTCTTGAGACACAACCCTAATGCTTTAAGAATGCTATGTTCTGACATGAAGGGTTAAGACGAGCACATTCCCGTGTGCGGCAGGCTTACACAGCCTTTGGTAGGAGGCCGCAGGGGTAGCTACCTACACGTGTTTTGGAATTTTTCCCTCTTCTTGCAGATGGCTGCCTTGTGGCCGGCCCGGGGCCAGCCTGCCGAGGCATGTCTGGAGACAAGCTCAAGCACCGACAGTCAGACTTGCAGCATTCTAAGCCCTATCTGCAGGAGCCCACACTGTCTAATGTGCTCTCTGCCCAGCATCTGGGATAGCACTGCACAGGGTTTTGTTTCTCAAGTGCACCGTTAAGACAGTTTAGACATTTCCAAAATGATCCAATTCACTGTGAACTGGCTGTATAAAAGAAACGTGCTAAGAGAAACATCATATTGGTCAGCTGCAGAGGGCCTTTGTCTGACCTTGGGCCTCAGGCTCTTTAGGTAAAGAAGGAAATCCAACACTGAACAAGCTGTCCTGCAGATCCATTCGTGGAGAAAGAGGCAGAGCAGAAAGATCTTCACCATTAGCAGACCCTGTGAAGAGCGGAGGACAGTATCTGTTAGATCCTGCTCCCTTCTGAGGAGCAAACCACTTTAAACGGAACAGTTTAAAGGAGGTGGAGAGTTGGCCTGTACCTCCAAAGCCGCCTCCTTCTCATACCAGCACAGACAGCAGAGCTGGGGCAGGTGGAGGAGCAACCGTATCTCAGTGGATGGAGCAGGATTCATGTTGCCTGTACTCAGGGGCAGCACTGGGGAAGCGTGAGCCAAGCCAAGGCATGCTTTTGGACATGCTGCCTGGAGCAGAGCGGTGCTGCATAGCTCTGTAAGCGGGGCGTAGAGGATGGTGAGCTGACGGGGTCTGGTCCCAGGGTCAGCAGTGGTCTTCTTATGTCCTTGGGCAATTCCTTCCACCTTTCAGCTTTCTGGAGTCCCAAAGCATGAGACCCGTGTTCCTGTCCCTGGTGGCATGCCTACCGAGTGGGCCCCAGACTTCGAATAACCATCTGTTCTGTGTCTCTACTTTCCACACCTGCAAAATGGAAATGGTGATTCAGTTTGAGATGTACTGCTGCAAATTAATTGGTACAAATGAGGTATTTATTATTACTATTACTACCATGGCCAGTGCAGTGTCCCAATCTAAGTGCATTTCTTCAGGATTTAGTGTACTATGGATACAGAAGGGCTCACAGAAATCAAGTTTGGGTGAAATAGCAGATGACTTGAAGTTAGTGTTATTTAATGTGTTACTGTACTCTGCCTTATAAAACAGCCCAAGAAAATCCTATTATCTGTCAAACCAATGCAATTAAAAAAAACCAGCCTAAATATAGTTGCTGTTTGACCACTTGAGCTGCAGCTGGCCAGCATTTTAAGGCCCGAACTACCGGGCTTTATGAACTGGGGCTGACTACATACATTGATTCTCTTTCAAAGCCATTTCAGAAGTGTCACCACAACTCAGTAATTTTACATGTGAACAAGAGTCAAATTTTATCTCTACCCTAGGTCCAGGATCTGCTGATCAGGCATTGAACCAGGGGTTTTTATATACAGCTTACTGGATTTGATCAACAGCTGGTCTTTAAGGGAAGAGATAAAAAAATGCACAACACAGTAATTGAGTCCAGATGTTTGTCTGAAAGACATACTCCAGCTCAAGCAGGAATTAATTAAGCAAAGTCTTACAAGCTGTGTTGTAAGGAAAAGAGATGAAAAGATCACAACAGCCCCTCTGCTTTTTTATTAAAAAATATAACAAACAATTTAAAACAACTGACCACATTTTGACTACAAATAGTTCAGTGAAATAAAAGTTGCTTTTGGGTGCCCCAGTTAAAGATTTACTGGTGCAGCCTGCTGGTAGTAAGCTCAGTTTAGGCAGTGTTGGAAAAACACCAAACCTCTACACTGCATTCACCATGCAGCGGCTCCGAACGAAACTGTCGTTGGTCAAAGGGAAAGCAGAGCCAGGAAATACGTGGTTTTGGGATCCACAGGACTGCTCGCTTTTGAAGGTGTCCCCCAGAGGAGAGCAAAATTTTTTCCAGAGTAGTTGTCCCCATGCATGTTGTATCCTTAGGGTGTTAACTCCGGCACTGTGCTTCTTTCAACAAGTCAAGTACATAAACACATACAAAGCCTAGATGAGCAAAATGTTATGCAAAGATTCCTGCCAGGGAAGAAGGACTGTTTTGGAGCCTTACCCTGCACTTTTAGATGTGCTTTCAGGGTGCTAGTCTGTGAAGTCCCACACATTGGAAATATGGTCAGTCCAGATAGTCACAGCCATTTGATGTACAGGTGTCGTAGCAGGTCTAGCCCATACATGACATACAGTGTATCCGTACATGGGATGCAGCTCAGATTTGTGAACTCTATTGAATACTTTTGTCTTTTAATTTTGCGGTTTGGGAAGAATGAAAAATTATTTAGAACGCACACTTTGTACATGAGAGTGAAGTGTGATATGGTTTGCTTTGTATGCTGTGGTTTTAAGGAGAATGTTACTCCTATGCATGTACATATACTGTTGTGTACATCTGCATTTAATATATTTACCATGTCTTTTTTTGTCTGTATGTCTCATGAATACAGGTGACCTGTATCTTTTCTTAGACAAAGACTGATCATGTTTCTATTTTTTGATTGCAAATTCTATGTATGAGGTAAAAGGAAGAAAGAAACAAGAAAACCACAGCCAAAGAAGAGAAGAACCTTGACTCCAGCCAAACTCTGCACTCCCTGCAGAGGTCTTAGATTGTTACATTTCTAACAGAAACTAATATGAAGTGAATTTGTCAGCAGATACAAGGCAACTGCAAACAGAAAAGTCAGCATGGGAGGGGTTCTTCCCATTCATATCAACTGAGAGAGAGTTTCAACTTAAATATATTTTAAGGCGTGACAGGAAAATCTGAGTTAAAAACTTGTAGAAGTTTATCAAAAAACAAACATCCCAAAGTTAACTTTTGCTCTTTGTTGATAGTGTATGTTTCCCTTTCCCAGTATTTGTATAATTATAATTTGAGCAACTCATTCAACCCTGATCCTACAGACCAAGATTAAACCCCAAAAGAGGGTTTAATTCATGTTAAGAATTAAATCCACAGTTCTCTGTCTCATGTCTGAATTCAGCCCTCTTTGCAGTGAAGCTTCAACCCCAACGCCAAACCAACAGATTCACCTTCAGCTTGAGCCACTAAGTACCAGAGCAGCAGATTTCAAAACAATTCAGTTCACCTTCCCCGCCAGGTCTGGTGCTGATGAGAGACAAGCGAAACCACGGATGCAAACCCTGTTTTCTCTGAACCCTGCAAGGCAGAGAAAGAGAGGGGAAGACTGTGGAGTAAACGGATCTGTTTCTTTTCCATTTCTGTTGACCTGGTAACATTTTGGATGTTTGGCAAAAGCTTTCTTAACTTATGGCTGAATATCCCATTTCATAAGAAGTTTGAGGCAAGGAGGCTCCAAGCAGATAATTGCAGTTTTGGAGCATCTTTGTGCATTCTGCACATTATTGTGGATACAGGTGCTTTCCTGAGCAGCAGTGGCAAAATGCCCAAGGTAACCATTCATTCCCTGATACTAGTCTGAGTTTTCTGCTGTAAGTCTTGCTACAGATGCCTGAGGTGTTTGGCAGGGTACAGAATGAAGCCGAAGGCATTGCATTTCCTAGTTGCACTTTTTTTTCCATAGGAAGATTCATCTCCAGTGCAGCATCTGCTTCTTAACAAAGCAATGTCTTGCTTTCCTGCCAACATGTCATGAAACTTAAAGACGTTTTACTCACGGGAATAGCTTTTCTGCTGCTAGTGACTCATCACTTAGTGCTCAGAACCAAGGGCCTCAGTTCAGGTAAAACACAGTACCCAGTGAAGGCAATCTGATAAATTAAATTATGGACGTACTTGATTACAGGGGGTACATTCAAATCGTATTACATATTATATACAATTTCGACCAATGGTTAACTTTAGTGTAGAATAAAAGCACAAATATAAATGGAATTGTCAAAACTAATTAAAAGAAGAGAGGAAAAGCATCAAAATGGTCTTTTCCGATATCCTCTGTTAAGATCAACATGTTCTTCTGAGAGGTTTTGACCTCACTGTAACACCATAACCGCACTGCACTACGATACAGCCAGCAGTCTCCTTGAAAAGATCCACCAAGCTTTTAGGAAGTGCCAGGGTAGTGACTTGTCCTTCTCGAATGGAGAGGGGCACCCTGAGATGCTCCTGTCCTTTAGGCCTCCAGATGAGACCCACAGAGATGCCTCTGAATTCTTATGGAGATGGAGGACCAGTTATTAAAGAGTGCTTCTCCTCCAGCCTGTGTCCTGCACCCTGGCTGCAGCCCAGGCAGGCTGGCTTTGGGCAGAGGCCAGCACCCTCCACTCCAGAACTGGCTCCCTGGAGCGACGCATCTCGGTGCAGGGTGAGGGCTGGCGGGCTTCTGCCGCAGGACCTGCTTGGCTGGTTCAGCTGCCGGGCCAGTGTGCAGAGGGTGTGTGAGAGGAGACAACCATGCTCTTTAGGGTCAGCCGCCTACGTGTGCACCCAGAACTGTCCAGCACATCTGCCGAGGCCGTGCAGCCACATGCAGTGAGTGCATGCTCATCTGCTCAGAGATGTGCGGAGGGCAGGGGCGATGGCTGCAGCTAGCAGAGCACCCAAGCCAGCGCACAGTCTATTGTCACGGTTTCCATATAGAGGGGCCACACAGGGGATGCGTAAGGCTGAGGCTACGTCGTGCCGAGTCAAAGGCGAGGGGAAGTAAGCATGCTCTGGGTGCGGGTGAGGTGGGACGTCACCTGCCGGCTTGGGGCAGAAGGAAACGGGAAGGGCGAGGGAGGACAGGGGGGCCGTGGGGGCGACCTGGTGAGGTGCGGGCGGGCGGGCTGCTGCTGCTGGAGCTGGCGGCGCTTGCTGGGGGCGGTGGGGTGCTGGCGGGGGCTGGCCGTGCTGCCGCTGCCGCTGCCCGCGGAGCCCGCGGCGGCTGCCGGCGGCTGCCGGACTACGAGTCCCAGCGTGCCCGGCAGGGCAGGGCCGCGGTGCGCAGCCGCCGCGCCGGGCACCCACCTGCCGCCGCCGGCGCTGGGCTCGGGGCGCGGAGGGGCGCGCAGCCGGCGGGCGGCGCTGGGCTCGGGCGCGGAGGGGCGCGCAGGCGGCTGGCGGCGAGGGCCGGCCCCACGGCGGGGTAAGGCGGCGGGCCGGGGCCGGGGCCGGGGCCGTGGCCGGGACCGGGACCGGGACCGGGCGGGCCGCCGGGGCGTCGCCCGCGGGCCCCGGGCGGGCGGCGGCTCCGCGGGGCTCCGCGCACTGCGGTGCGGAGCGGAGCGGAGCGGGGAGGGAGGCGCGGCGGGGCGGGGCGGCGGAGCATCCCCGGCGCGGGGCGCGGGGCGCCGGCTGGCCCCGACCCCACCCCGGCGGCCGGGCAGGGAAGCCGCTGGAAGCCGTCCTCGGCGTGTGAAAACCGGCGGGGCTCGCCCGGGCGGCCCCGAAACGTCCGAGGCTCCCGCGGTGTGCGGAGCGCCTTTCCTTTCTGCCTTGCCTTGGTTTTAATAGCGCGTTTTGCGAGGGAGCGCGTACGTAGGCATTTCGATGGGCTCGCATCCTTTATGTCAGGCGTTAAATGACAAAAAATAGATGAAGCAATTTAATAAAATGTGAGAAGAAGGCATTTTTGTAAATGAAGATGAGCTGTCTCTCCTTAGAGATCTCATGCCTTTTGTATGTCAGGACTGATGGAGGGTGGCGATGCTCTGCTGCCGTGGAGCAGGTCAGAATAAATGTACCAGTGACGGGTTCAGGAACAGGATGCGGATTTAGTAACATTTTGTAACATTTCCCTGCTCTTGATGAGCAAAATGTGTCCTCAAAACCTGCATGTTGTCATTAGATGTCACACGTGCTTTATTTTGTCATCTTCTGACTACAGAATTATCAGGGTGGCCCTCTGCTAATTCAAGGGGCTTTGCTTTGATGGATGCTTTGGGGGAATTTCTTTTGCCAGAGTAAAAATCCACAGGTGATCAATGAGAAACATGTAGACACATCTGAGGACTATAACACCAAAAAATAAATGAAAACTGGCTAGATCCACGTGACCACCCTGAGCTTAGGAGTAACGTAAACTTACGTAAAAAACATTGTCACAGCATTAATGATGAAACAGATTCAGAAATGTATCAATATCAAATATCAATTTAAAAATAATTGGAAGAAGTGATAATATTTTTATACCATGAATGATACACTCTGTAGAGCTATGCTTTTGAAAACATTTCGTAGAGGAAGTCTTCAGTAAGTTATTGAGTTGCATATTTGTAGTAAATAGGTGCAGTCTTTCAATTTCTTATCATAGGAACGCTTTTCTTTAACTGATTATTCTCAAAAATTGTCCTTGAACTTCCTCTGTTCTGCCCTCCACTTCTGGAGATAGGAACACGTAATGGGAAAGAAACACCTGGGACCATCTGGCCTAATACTGCAGGCATCGCATCTCCTAATTCCTCGCAAGGGATACAATTATTAGAAAAATGAACTCAGGGATGTATGGAGGCATTGCACTGAATTATACTAACAATACTACACTCTTTTCCACGTTATCCTGCACCCATTTGCTATCTAATAGACTGTCTGCCTTTGCTGTGGTGCTGTATGCTGTGCAGCTCTTAACTGGCTTCCACAATATATATATATTTAAATTTTTACCCCTGTGTAAAAAATGAAGAAGGTTATGTGAGTCATTTTAGTGACTTTGCCAACCTAAATTCCATATGTATCTTTTCTCCCATTCATCTAGCTTGGTTGGATTTGTCTGCACTTAGCCACTAGCCTCTCTCATCTTGACAATCTAAATAATTGTGTCCAAAATGGTGCGCTTTGCTCTCTCATTGCATAACTTTTCTTCCTTCCCAAATTATTATTATTTCCCCTATTTTACAACTTCTGGCAAGCAATGTTTATGCATTTCTGCTGTTATTAATCTGCTCTAGGGGTTTTTTTGTAGCATTCCTAAGTTATTGAATCTCATAGTTTGCCGTCTTCCTGTGATTGAGCATCCTTTTGACAGAGGCTGTGGTGGCTACGCAGGGTTTTGCATTGAGAGGCGCCAGGCAGTGTCCTGTAGCCACGTGTATTTGCACATGGCAGGTTAATACCGGGGTGAATGCACACGTTCTGTTTACTGACCGTAACACACAGGTGTAGGAGTGGCTTCTGTTTAACAGTGGAGTTTGGTCATCGTTATTTGCTGCCACAGAAATCTGTAAACTTATTTTTTAATCCTTCTTTATTAGGATTATTTCAAGGAACAGCTGGGTCTGGAGGTCCAGCTGCCGTCCTAAAATAGGGAAATCTGAGAACAACAGTGGCAAAAATGTAGCATACCGTTTGCTATCTGTTGGCAGCACAGGTGGAACAATGCTTTTGTTAATATTACCCAGTGTCCTTTTTTCCTGTTGATGTTTCTGACTTGTGAAAAACAAACACTAGTGTTGTCTTTTCCAGGGCTGGTCTCATCTATTTTGTTGTAAAAATAAAAAGTCTATTTCCAGGTACAGTTCCTTCTCCTGTTTATTGTTTCAGCTATCAGGATGTGCGCATCACGGATGGTTTCTGGCTTTGGTTTACAGCTACAATGCAAAAAACGTAGGTAGTTATGATGTCTCTGTACATTGGAAGGAGAAAAGACAGCTTAGGAAAGATGCAAAAAGAAGGTTTTTTAGAAGTTATCTAACAGTGATCATTATTAATGATCATAGTTCTGCAGTCAGTAGTATATGCTCTTAACCCAGCCTTTGGTTCTATCATCTCTGCTGTGTTTTCACTTGGTGTATATTGTTCATTTAAAAGATCCACTTAAATGAACGAGACTGTCCATGGAAGAAGGGGCCCATAGCCAAAGGAAAAGCTGTCCAACGCTTGATACTTGGAAGATGGTTCAATTCCTTGTCTTGCCACAGACTTTCCATTTGACCTCGAAGAAGGCATTTCTTTCCTCTGACAGGACAGTGAAGTGGAGAGGCTCTGGGTTGGTGGTGTTTGGTGGTGTTTAAGGCACCACAACAGTTGGTTCCATGTAAACATGATTGATCACTGAGGATACCAGAACCTGGCCTTTGGCTTCCTGAGGATGCCTTTTTACAAAGCTGCACATAATTCATAGCCCAATGTATACGTTGCTTTGCATTCATGGTAGATGTGCTGATGACAAGAACTCCAATTCTTTACACAACACAAAATATGTGAGACTGAACTGGATGAAGACACCATCTTGTAAACGTCACAGCTATCACTGTAACGTGCATGATACAGGAACTGATTCATCCATGTTCAGCTGGGGACCACAGAGCAATGGGCTGCTGTGTCACAAGGCTGGGAGCATGTAAGCTCCGGGGCGGTGCTCACCAAGGGAGGTACAACCTCTTGTTCCAAGGTGACTCAGCACCTGTCTACTGCAGAATCAAACCTGCAGAGTCTGGTAGTTATCAAAAGAGGTTAAAATATCATTGGTGCCCCACAGAAAACATTGAGGCTGTTTTCTTCCAGTTGGATCAAATGGGCACTTACACAACTGATAGTCTCAGTCAGTCGTGATGTTAAGTCTTATCCGAGGGACCATCAGTGAAGCACCACTGGTACAGCTCAGCAGCAGGGTGTTTCTGTTCACGTCAGAGCTGAAGCTTACAGATGAAGAATCATGGGTGGAGCTGCCATTTCATAGTCCATTTTGTCTGTATAAAAAGGCTCTGCTCTCCAGGATTTTCAGCCTAGCACTTCACACCACCCTCAGTTTCAGACAGTAACTATGTTATGTTTTTATTTTAGAAAAGCTAATTAACCTTGCATGGATTTTCAAATAATCACTTAACTTCTAAAGATGGAAGAAACCTACCTTCCAGTTCCACAAAGTTACTGGTTGCAATGAGCAGAAATAGAAGATGGTTGCTTCATTATTTTATAACTAAACTTTACCCCTCTAAAAGCAAGGCGGAAGTCTCTCCCTGCAGGAGACAAGACAGATGGACAGGTCTCTCTCGTCTTTTCCATTTCCTATACTTGACGCATCACGGGAGTGTCAGAGCACCATACACAATACCACTAATATTTGTAACGCTTAGGTTTTGTTCTGTCATCCTCTTCCTGTAGGTAGGAACTGAGTGATTTAAAGGTTACTTTTTAAAAATAAGACTGGCTTAAATCATCATATGATCACTGCATAATTAGTCATAATTTTTGTATAGAAACAAGTCTAGTGGTTGTGATCTAAAAATATTGACGATACCCAGAAACAAGTTATAAATCCATCAGGCATTGTAGAGAAATCTACTTCCTTCCCAGGACTTAGTTTCATGTTTTGAATGGTTATGAATATGAAACCACTAATGTTATTTTAGAAACAATCAGAAATTAGTTATTATATAACTTTATTCTGCATCAGTGGGGGAGGCATTAATGTTTCACCTTTCTTTAATCACCAGTGAAAAAGCTTTCATGTTATCTGAATCAAAGGGAGTACATCCCTTTATATCTTTATAAATAAAGGTACATTTGCATAGATAATTTTGCAATATACATGATGGTTATTTTCTTACAAAGGGTATGATTGAACTCCCACTAAAGTGAATTGATGTCTTGCATTTTATTTGCATAGGAGTTGTCAATCCCTCAGTAAAGAAGAAAACTGTAATGTAAACTACAGAGTGGCATAAGCATTACCAAGGTTCAGAAAGGCTCATCCAATTATGAAGTAGAGTTTCTGATCACTGAATGATTATCCTAAAGGTTCAGGCCTAGTCTAATATTAGGACAACATAATTGTTAATTATTTACCAGTCTCTATATGGGATTAAACCAGTTGCTAGGAACAGAACATGAAATAACCCTACATTAACCCTGGAGAAAAATAGCGTTTTAAGCATACAGGGATTTTTAGAGATTCTTTGCCTACAGTATGACAAAAGATGACAAACTGGGCTGGGAATAGAAGAGGTTTGGCCACGTCATTACTCGCCCAGAGCCAGCCCTGAGCTCAGTGCCATCTGCAGCCAAGAGCGCTCCCCACCAGACCCAGTAACACCCTCTCAAAGGACCCATTCTATAAATCCTTAAACCGGTTATTCATTTTGATCCACCGAGTGATCATGCTGTGTCCTGGATGGAAAGGGTTAGACAAGGTGACTAAACCAGAGAATTTCAGTGCTCCTTATGTCGTGAGTTCTTCAGAAGTTTTTTTGGGAAAATGGGCAGAAAAGTTGGGGGATTCTAGAAGACCAAATCCTTTTCTACAGATATCTCTTCCATTTTCTACCTATGTGAGTTTCTTTCACATGTCTACTGTCTCTATCTACATCAGGACCTGTAGCTAATACCATTTGCATCATACACACAAAAAAACCCAGTTTCATAATGCTTCACTATATGTTCCTATCATACTTCTGCGCTGTGCTGGCCCTAATGCATCCTGTCTAGCTTTTCTGAGATTTCTGAACCTCCTAGTTCAAAACCAAGAAGCAATTTTGTACCACAAAACATGATCTCTGAGTATACATCTCCCATATGTTCATGGTTAGAAAGTACATACTGGTCCTGCTTTTTAAGTATAAAAATAAAAAAGGACCCTTATTTATATGTCCAATAATTAAGTATTTCTCAATTTTTTTTTCTTTAAGTTTGAGTTTTGAACATCTCAGCCTTATTTTTCATAGCAGTTCCTGGACAGCAGAGAGGTCCCGTGTCTGGCATTGGATTAAGTGTATTGGTGGGAGCACTCCATTGCCTGGATGGTGCGGGACAATCACCCTCCTTCTACTGAGCATCTGCTTGTGTTGCACAAACATGGCTCTTACGCATAATGGCCCCAATCCTATTTATTTGGTCCAGTATCAATTTAACTTGGGATTTATTCCACCTGTTTCTTATTTTCATGTTTAGCTACTTGAGCCCATTTAAAGAAAGGGAAGAATTTTTCCACATTGACAGATCAGTTTCACAGCTATTTTTCAAAACACAAATATCCACCACTGTGGATACGGAGATAGTTTAAAATAGATCGTGCATCAGAATTTCCTTTCTAAACATCAGTTGCCATGATTTGGAAAGGAAAAATGAGGACACTTTCTCAAATCTGATTATAAAAAAAGATTTTTTTTCTATAAAAATGCAAAGGACTCTATTGGATTATTTCCCATTCAGCACATCTCTTTTTACATAATAAATGCACATTGCCATGCAGCTTCATTCTTAGCTTGTACCCACTATCAAAAGCTAGAAATTCACATTGTCTGTATCACAGTATTCTCATCTCTACAGGACCCCAGAGACATTATGTTTTTCTAGGTGTATAGCCTGTGTTTTAAACAGCATGAGTGACCTGATGTGCCTTTGTAGCTGCTGGTCCATAGAAGGTTCTACAGTTCAGGTTGTTCCAACACTTCTCAAGGGATCCAAGCAAATGCGAGTGGGACCTCTCTGACATCTAACAGTAATTCAGCGGAGGACTGATTCCATCTCAGAAAGAAATACCTGTATCAGCAGTAGAAAATTACGACAGTATTATGGTATCAGCAGAAACTACAGCCTAGCTACTCTAGAAAACCTTTTCAGTAGTGTATAAGGATTATAACCAAAAAGTACTTATGGAACACAGCAAAGTATGGAGGAGTTGTAGCACAGCAGGTGTTGACTACATAGAGCAATAATGATTTTATGCAGGCTGACTAATGACACCCTTTTTGTCTTTGAAAACGTATTTTGAATCCTGATGTTGACAGGCATGGGTGAAAAAGCTGCCCCAAATAAAACAGAAGTATGTATTTCTTTAGAAGGAATCAAAGATAAAAATATAGCAATGGAGTCTTTGAAGCTCACTGTGCAACATCTGTGCTCCACAACGATTTAAAAGTAGTACATGGTTAGCAGAAGTGCTACCTCTTACAGCCCTGCATCAGCATAGGTCTCACCTCTTGGGCATCTAACAGCATGCTTTGCTGTTTAACAGCGGGTATTTGAGCCCATGGCAAACTGTGATGCTCCGTATTGAAACTAAATGGAAAAAAACAAATGGGATTTGTGCTCCTCCGCTCCTTACTCTCCTTGTTCACTCTTCCCTGTAAGTTTGAAGGGAAACTCCATAGTCTTACCCATGGTCCCTCATTCGTCCCTCATGCAGTGTAACGTTCAGCATAGTGCCTCTGCAATTGGATTGAACATCTCCTTTCTACTGTGTGACACTTGATCTGCTTTTGTACGCTCAAAATAACAGTAGCTAGGAGCTGTTGGTTAGTTACAATTGTTATTTTAACTGATTAAAGTTTGGAGTATGTTGGATTGTATGTTTGGATTCATACAGTAATCATAACAAAGAAAATCCAGTGCATATAATCTGTAAAAAGTGAACAGTATATGTATGCTCAGAAAAGACAAACCACAATAAGAAGCAGCACAGACAGCTTATGACTCTGTTTATATAGACAAAATTAACAGTACGAAATCCAATTAGGAAGGTGGAGATCATAATAATCACATTAGACAGCAATTTCCAGAGTATGTGAACTCAAGACTTCAGCATTTCCTTCCCAGACTGAATGATGCTGAATGGTTAGATTTATCTGCGTTTCCGATAATGTAATTGTGGTGAAAGGTCAATAGAGAGCATAAAGCTGGAACATGAACGATAGGCGTTTCAGTGGAGCTTTCACTAGCCTTTACAGCAGGGTGCGAGCTCCAGAAAAGCTTTACTACTTACAGGGATTGTGGACAAAGAAATTCCATAAGCAGTGTCTTTTGCTTTTGTTCAGCCACTGAAGAGTAAGATTCAGATGTGAAAGAGAAAATGTCAAGGAAATTTCTGTTGCAAATGTATGCACGCAAGAAAAGCGTGATTTCAAGCTTTTCCATGCACCACTAATCTAACAAGGGTTATCCAACATAGTGCTTCATGCCACGAGAGAAGTTACACTGATACATCTTTAATATCTGGGTTTATATTTCTCTTTGGGTATCCTTGCTGCATATGGTCAAATATCTTGTCTCCCTAATAATTAAAAGGAAACAGTTACAATATTGAAAACTGTCACATGTTGAAAAGTGTGTCCTGGCATGTCTTCCCTTTATGGCTAAGCACTTAAGTAATTCACAAAGAAATCAAAAACTTCTGGTACACACAAATCATACTCTGCAGTAATTACCCATTAGCACTTGGATTCAACTTTGCAAACCTTTTCACAAAAGCCAAGACATACATGGTCTTGCTGATATCAGTAAAACAAGTCTTAGCTGTGTTCCCTGATGGGAATCCATGCAACGCCATACAACCGAGGGAGAGGTACTGGTACCAGGCATCCTGCGCAACCAAAGTGCTGAATCTCAGCCAGGGAAACTGTTATGTACTCTTACCAGTTACTTTTCTAACAATATTTAATTAACCTAACCTCGGATTACATTGCTGTCTTTTCCAGGGATGCAATTAAACTCTAGTAATATAACCATTTCAACTGTTAAATAGAGTTTTAAAAAGCTCTAATCCCCTCAAAGAAATTTTTCAGCCCAGTTAATGACTGCTAGCTGAAATGTTACATTTTTAATGAGTTTATCCAAAGAAACTTAGAGAAGGTGCCTGCTGCCTCAGTACAGAAATGTTGTACTGCAGCTGAATTTGTTTTTACAGTTTAAACAAATATACTTTTCACTTTTAAATACAATGCTTTCATTATTTAACAAGTAGTTTTGGTAACAAATTGTATCAATTAAACGTATGTAGAACTAGTGTTCTCTTTAAGCACCAAGTACACAAAAACATTAGCTATTTTGGACTTTTTTTTGCCAAAATACCTCTCACATATGACAGAATTTTGATAATATAAGAATTTTGCACAACTGCTGTAACTTTGTGAAACATCAGATGCTAACTTCCTGAAAGAAACTCGCAATTTAAAGAACAGTTGAATTCTACCATGACATTTGGAATGGCTTGACGATGATGTCATGCTATGCAAACAGGGACAACACATAGAGCAGTAATAAGGAAAAAAATGAGACTGTATAGGGGAAATAATGCTTTTTCTTGGAAGAGGATGTTTAAGTGTTTCAAGTCAAGGCTTATCATGCCTTGCAGTATTCATAGAATTCCAGATTGTTCAAATTTGTAATTCTACTCATTATTCTCTTCCCTGTCTATAGGTTGCTGATTTCTAGTCTTTCCGATAAATAGAAAAATGAGATATGTTTTAATATTTAGTATTTTAATAATGAAACTCTAAGTAATGCAACACTTTCATTTGGATTTTGAATAAAAGAAAAATAAAGATCAGGCTTCCAGCTCATATGAAGAGCAACAGAACCCACATGGATTTTGTTAGCTTATGACAAGTAAGGACCTGGCCAAAGGAAATCAGAGTTTGGGTTGATACATAAGGCAGATGTAGGTGCCAGTTGGCTGGTTTCCATATCAAGCATAACTTTGAAATTTGTGAATGCAAAAGCTCAGCTGTAAAACTGCACAGCTAGCTGTGTAATTCGGAGAGCTCTGGTGCTGGTGTGGGAAACTGGGCAGACTTGGGAGGGCCTGGAGCACAATTAAAGTCCCCAGCTAATGCTGTGTCTGATCATACATTCATTCTCCTCCACTCCATCCATTTACAAGCAGATTCTGGCCCTAGGATTGGTTCTGGAGAGGAAAAAAAGAGCGAGTAAAGACAGAGAGTCCTTCATCATATGACAAATTATATGACAATGACTGTTGGGGCCATGCAAATGACACTTTCTTGTTACTGATCAATTGGGATCATCTAACAATGAACCACATTCAAGTTTTAAAACTTAAAGAATTTGTGAAATACTACACCCTTTTTTTTTCATGACCGTGTTTTGAATGCCTGCAGGTGCCCCATGCAGCAGACTAATTTACAGATGAACTTTTGAGCTGTAAGTAGCATAACCCCACTGCAAGAATTATTTTGATGATAAGTGCTATCATTTGTAGCCAAAAATTTTGAAATAAGACTACCAGCCAGCATACTTTAAAGCTGCTGAGGTAACCAGAATGTACCAAAAAGCCAGCCAAGACGGTGTGGGTAAGCTTTCAGCCATCAGCAAAGCTGGGATAAGATAGAATACCTCAAGGCATAACATTTTGTTTCTTATTTGTCAGTGTTGGACTGTTGTCTGTGACTACCACTTGCCTCTCCCTTTAGTGAAAAGAACAAGCAGATACTGCTGTTACTAAGCAAATTAAATAAAACAGATTTATCTCTATGGAAAAGGATAAGTTCCCAACGTTTTTTCTTATCTACGTCTCAAAGCTTCTCTTTGTCGCTGCACCCATGAGGCTCCCAAGCGTACCATACCTTTCCTTGCTATCCCTTGACTACTGCTGCACAGGCAGCCCCAGCACTTCCCACACCCCCTCTGCTGAGCCAGGACATCTTGCTGCTTTGTTTTCATTAATAAAGTGTAAATGTGACTCTCAGCATGCAGGCTCTTTAGGACTATATCAGCTAAATGGAGATACTCATAATGCTTTATTGTTAACAGTGAGTGAAGCCCAAGAAGCTGAAGTCTTGAAGAGCAGCACCAGTCAAGCAGTGCAGCAGGAGCCATGTCTCTGCCCTTCCGAAAAGAGTTGGAGAAATATAAGAATATCAATGAAGATGAAATACTCAGCAAGCTCTCGGAGGATGAACTGAAACAGCTAGAGCATGTTCTTGATGACCTGGATCCTGAGGTTAGTAATGGGGGCTGAGGGGGGTCATAGTTCAGAAGCTATTATAAATGCCACTTACAGCACCTTTTTTAATTTGTATTCTGTTACAATAGAGGCAGTGTACCCTAAAGGATGAGCAGCTCAGCTAGGGACA
Organism: Ciconia boyciana; assembly: GCF_034638445.1. Classification (NCBI taxonomy): domain Eukaryota; kingdom Metazoa; phylum Chordata; class Aves; order Ciconiiformes; family Ciconiidae; genus Ciconia; species Ciconia boyciana. The sequence goes on along the minus strand of NC_132941.1, from coordinate 14,025,056 downwards.
TTTTGGTTTTATTCCTGCTGTGATGTGCCGCTTGCTTTTGTACAAGCGTGCCCTTTCTCTATCCCTCGTCTGTTTAGACACGAGCTTGTCTGCAATCTAAATCTTTAATCATGTTTGTACACTGCAGCACGATGAGAAGCTTTTTATGGCTGCTATTTCTGAGCACAGCAATAAACAAACAAACATAATGTGTATTTGTGAAGATCACATCTTTCGAACTTCTGAAATCTGTCGACTATGTCATTCAGCACAGATATTTTTAGCTGAAGAGAATATATTTAGGCATGATTAAGAAAAATAAGATTCAGCTACACAACTGTCATTTTGTAGAGAGCAAGGATAATTTGGATATTTGAAGACACTCTCACAAAGAATTTAAAGATCTCTGGCCTGGGAACTGCTCAGTCCTACAATAACAAGGTTACAGTCACAAGTGTGCTGGTACTGTACCTACCCCAAAGCCTTCCAAGCTGATGTAGGAGTTTGAAAACTGGCAGGTAAACTGGCAGATGAAATCCATTCACTCTGGAGACAAAATACATTTGAAAAAACACAATAGATTTATAACTTCTAGTTCTATAGCACAAATTTACCTGGAAATTAAGGGTGGGCTTTACTGTTCTCTCCCTCCATGTTGCCACCTCCCTCACTACTACCACTTCTGCAGTGCATTTTCTGGTATTTTCAAGTATCTGGCATCTCAAATGGAGATACAGAACATTCAACAACAAAAAAGCCATGATGCATTTGTAATCAAGCTACATATCATATGTAAGGTAAATTTGTAGCACTCTGGGCACGTCTGTGCATGCACAGATAAAATGTCTAGTGACTTGAGTTCACTGGATGTGCTCAGGATTCACTGGATATTTGACGTGGATCGGATTCACTGTGCATGTTCTGGTCGACGATGAAGTGTTTCTGCAGTACTCTGGGGCATCTTCAATGCTTTGGCTTTACTGCACATGCCCTGCAAAGTCCATGTACCTGTATTCCTTACTGAGATTTCCTGGACCGAAATGTGGGAGCCTTAGGCATCTTCCTATATTATGGGATGCAGCTGCAATCACATGGTCACACAGCTACATGTTTAAAGAGGGGCTTCATCTGCTTGCTTCCTGCATACTCGAAATAGCTGAAGTCCACATAATGCACCAGTTACTTTCTGTGCGTGCCATTCATTTCTGAAGTCCAAGAGACATCTGCATTAGAATGAAAGGAATTTTTGAAAAATGAAAAGAGAGAGAGAAAAATGGGGAGGAAAAAGAATAAATTAAGATAAGAAAATGTATAGAAAACTTACTGTGGTCTATTTACCTGTACTGCAGACTCTGGTTATAATATGTGTAACACAAAGGGCTCTGATCTTGCTCAGTTCTTTGGTGCTGTGATTGTAAATACAGTTAATAAAAATATTAATAGGTGGTACAATCAAGAAGTCTGGAAGATATACTGGGTTTAGTGGTTACATTCAGGTGATGTGTGTTATTGCTGTCATCAAAGAGCATTACGCAAAGTAACATGCAAAGACTGGTTTCACTTAAAAAACAACATTGAAATGAATTTTGGAACACTATATGAAATCGCCTCATCTCCTTTACATGCATCCCTCTCTTTTACAGAACGCCTTGCTTCCAGCAGGATTTCGGCAAAAGGACCAGACCACTAAACCTGCCACAGGCCCTTTCGACAGAGAACGCCTGCTCTCGTACTTGGAGAAGCAAGCACTTGAGCACAAAGACAGAGAAGACTTTGTACCATTTACAGGGGAAAAGAAAGGTACCGTCCGTCTTCGTGTCGGTGTTGAGTAATGGACTGCCTGAGCACAGGCATCCACCACTGCCTGGCCTTTTTGTGGCATATGCTGCGACAAAAGAGGTGGAGGCTGTTACTGTGCAGGTTGAAGCTCAGGAGTCAGATCTAGAGCTGCTGTAGCAGGAGATGAAGTGGTGGTTTTATCTGCCACGTAGTGGTCTGCCTTGCTACTCTGGAGTTAGAATTGCATGTTTAATCAGGCCCGTTGGTGGGTATGGGAACACACGAACGCCAGTCCAGCAAAGGGCTCAGTCAGCAGCTCCCAGATCAGCAAAAACCTCTATCTGCAGTCAAGGGTGGACAAACGTGGCCTCGCTAACCTCACTGGGACCATTCCCACATTAAGCATTAGGCCCATGCGAGAGTACTGTAGTGGGGGAGGTGTTTAGGAGGAAACGTATTAAATGCCTTTCTAACTAAGTATTGCCTATAATTGCTGTAAGTAATAGCTTAGGGAATACACTTACAAAAAATAAGTATTTTTCCACTTGTTTACTAGCACATCTGGCAATGCTATTTATGCAGTTTCTCTGCTTCCCCTTGTCCTACAGCTACAGGAAAAGAAGGGAAAAACAGGAAAATCTAATTCTAATCATTCAAACATTGGTAGGGTAACCTTAGGGCAGAAACAGTCATATTTTTAGGTGAGCAATGTTCCTTTAGCACCATTATCTCCTTTTCCTCATTTACATACAGCAGATAAAAATGCCTACCTCCAGCCACCTCTTCATTCAAGAAGGAACTTATCATGTCTGGGTCCATTTTTGACCATCTGATGAATTTGCCATTATTTCAATGGGACCTGCTTTAAGGGAAAGCAGATATTTCAAGAAAGTCAAGTGCAACATTTTTTACCTTATGTATCATTATCAAAGATATAAAATGTTATTTGCAGGCCAAGAGTTGTTACTGTCATTACATTTTGTTCTAATTCTTTGAAACAATGGTTTTAGACAAACAAGACAGTTTTCAGCTCGATCTGATCGATGTGTTATTTTATCATGCAGCATATTCTTTTAAGCTACTTTTTCCTCCCTCATATCTTGTGCTTAATGCTATTCACAGGGTTGACACTGAGCCCACTGAAATGCAGTGACACTGCAGTGATCCTGCTGGTAGCAGGAGCGATCAAGCACACACTGTACAGAAAAGAAAACAGTTTATTTTATTATGGATTTATTATCAATTGTTTCCCTTTTCCAGTCTCCTACACACTGCAGTGTTACCTGTACAAGTTACCACTTGCAGGTCTCTGCATATTTATACCAACACCTTCAGTCAGGTCTCACCTTACTGATATTTACTGACTTAGGGCTAAGACTTTGCATTTTGCACTGTAGTCATGCCTGAGATCTCCAAACGTGCCTGAAACGTAAGTACACAAAAAACCAGCAGTGCATGGAATTGCATATAGCCGTAGGACTGGCACTTGATCTGTACAAAACTAATCTCTGCATTGTCCGTGACAGTGTTATTGTATGCACTGGCCTGTTTATTCTATTTCAGTTTTCTTCTGATGAGGCTACAGCAGTAGTATTCCTACATTCACTTCCAGATGCCCTTAAAGTGCTTATTAGCACTGCTTATTAATTCCTGGTGTCTCTGGCATGGAAATATCACTGCTTTACGAACACAAATAACCACACATGTCACTTTTTCTTCAGCACAAAGTTAATTCAGCCATGCTAGCATTTAAAACTATTCTTATTTTGTTTTTTGATTCACTGTGATCATTTACTTCAAAATTACAATTTTAAGAATTATCACAATTACAAGGTTATGACAGCATTTTAGGCTAAGGGAATTATTCCCTTGATTTCTCCTGTTCCTTGTACAACACCAGTTCCTGACAAAATCTTCAGTATCGGCTTTAGCAGATTAAGTCAAATGAAAACAACCACATGTTCTGTGATTTCTGCAGTCATTTTACAATTATAATCTAAACACAAAGAATTCTTCTGAATTTTCTTTGAAGTCAAAGGCCAAATACCATGAAAATACCCTTTGTTTCTTTGTTAACATTCAAAATAACTGAATCTGAGATCTGTACATCCGATGAGGTCCAGTACCTTGACAACTGAGAACTGGATGAACAGCACAGTGTCATTTTTGTGCTGCTTTAAGGGAACTGGCTTTGAGAAAGAACCTGTTTATTTTGAGCTTGATCCCCTATTGGTACTTGCATCTCTCTTCTGCCCCCGACTTGGCAGGAGGTGTCCTACAGAAAGACGACCAGACTTCAAGCACTGGGTTTCTCTGTCTCCTTTTCTTGTTCTCCTTCCCCCTTGCTCTGCACTGCAAAGACTTCATGCAGAATCTGAGCCTTATAAAACATGATTGAGATCTCCATCTGCCAAATGTACTGAAATCTTCCGATGAATTGTATGATAATTCTGCTAATTGGGTGAATCTGGTGAAACATGATGAATGTCACGTAAAGGCCATGCGTGGCTGGCTCTGGATCTTAGAATCCATGCTTGTAACTGCGGCATTACTTATTTTGACCAACTGGATTGAAGAGACAATAACAGAATGACTATTAAAATATTAATGACTTGATTTTCATTTATACTAAGATATTTTCTGTGCAAGGAAATAAAGCAATCCTGCAAAGACATCTCCAAGATATGACACTACATGCTAGATTTAAAGTCACTTTAATTAGAGAATAATTAGTATTCTTCCAAAGCTTTGTAATTAGTTCAGGATAAATAATTTACGTTTCTAAAATATGTGCTCAAAAGAAACTAAAGAAGAATATCTCTTGAGGAAAAGCTTATTCTTCACCTTCTGCATGTTGATGGTCTCTAAGGTGTATTTACAGATTAGTAAATATTTATATGATTATGTTATATAGATGCCTGTTAAATGATTTCTTTACATTATAGCAGTGCTATAATGTAGCCACCCTGTAAATAGTCCCCAGTTAATTTTACACTAATTCTGCTAGTTAAAAATTAAGGTCTGAGGCAGCTCCAAAATGCATCCAGTTGTGTATAATTAGAAATGGGAGGTGTTGATGTCAATGTGCCATTTGGCACTATTTACCTCCTGAGAATATTTGTGTGTCAGTAGGATTAGAATATGTCAAGTGTTGTTTAAGCTTTTGTCACTGTTTTGTACTTTGATATTTTTCTGCTACTGGGAAAGCATTTATTTTTTCAAATTTAGGAAGAGGGATGCTTCTACCAGATGTTAAGTGACATTTCTACCAGTTCCTATGTTTATCATGCAAAGCTGATACTGACTTGAAAATTCAGTGATGAGCCGAAAAGAAGGTGACATTTAAAATATCCTCCTTCCAGAATAGTCTGTGATACATCATTATTGTTTATCTAGTGTCTCTGCCTCTCTTTTTTTATGTTAATGTTTTATTGGAGAGTCCTTGACCAAAAAGCAATACCAAATAGCTGCTGAAGGACAAAATGCAGTTGCCTGTGTTGGTCTCTATAAGCTGAACACAACCATCGGGTTTTGATTGTGCTAGCAAACAAGCCAAAACAAATTCCAGAGCTGGCGGGGATATTCAGAGTGGTTAAAACAAAGGAAGTGTTAAATGAGAGCTCAAGGTGGGGGGCTGGTCGTGCAGGGAATTGCCTTGTTTTTGATTGTAATTGTGGTTTTGAGAGGTTGGAAATGTTTGGCAAAAACAATCAAACGTATGTCATGCATTAGGGTTTTGGCCCTCTGCCATACTTCAGCTTGTTAATGTACTACATTAATTGCTGTACAAAAAGAAGGTTTTAAGCCTGTATGGGATAGCTCTCAAATTTCAAGGAAAACCCAAGTCTTGTGCTGAACGAGGGCCAGAACGGTCACAGCCTGACAGGCGCACACCCAAAGTGGCCACCAAGCAATTTTTTCAGACCGCTTTACCCCACATCCTCCCTAGCCCAAGTCAGGGGCGGGTGCTTCATTTGAATGTCCCCGTGGCGAGTGTTTGCTCCCACTGTGATATGCAGCGATCTGTTGGAACAGGAACTGTTGTGCAGCACAGCTGTTAAGCAGCCATTCCCACAAACAGAGGGTTCGTTATTAATGAGCAATGGAGGTATAGGGAATTAGGGCTAATAATTGTAGCCATAGCGATTGGCAGTTTGTAAGTGTTTATTTTATGTGGTTTTGGATTAGTTCCTACTTAGGATAGAATTCTAGAAATCCTTACATAGAACCTGATAAACTACAGAAGTTACTTAGACTGACCCACTGCATTTAACACATATAGCTGGAACAGCTGGTTTTCACACTTAGATCACTGCGAAGCCTTTTCTGTATAATTTTCAAGTTCATGAAAGGTCCAGGAATAAAAAGAAGAGGTGGAGAAAGTAAAGGGCAGTGCAGGCACAAAATATTAAAGAGCAATGTCAATGCTGCATGTTTTCTTTTACCAATTGTGGTATGTACATCTGATCTCGGTTAAGATCTGAGTACTACTGTAATGCAAACATAAACTATTAACATTTCTGTTTCTGCTTTGTTGCAGTGGTTCTCTTAACTACATGACACTAATGAAACATAACTGAAAAAAGTTCTGTTGTTGTGAAATATCATTAGACATGAAAAGCTGGCCATGCCATTTTTAATTGCTATAAGGATTGCTGGTTCAACCCATCACCACTATCCCTGTTTTCTACAAGGTCTTCCATTCCTTGCCAAACCATTTCATTTTGGATCCGATCCAGTTCTCATCAGAGTCATGGAAAAACTCCAGTGGATTGGGCTATTATTATTTGTGGCTGGAAAGGGAAGGGGAACATGCTTGTATGTGACTAAATTCTAACATTTTTAGCCAACTGATAAAAGGGAAAGGGAAGAAACCAGAGAGCTCCGGCCAAACCCGTTTTCAGTTGCTCTGGCAGAGACCATCTATCTTGCATGTTGTGCTGTGCCAAGCAGAGTATCAATACGCAGCACCAGTAATAACGACAGTAATTTTCAGAAGGTCAAAGTATTAGAGTAGATGCTAATGAGTTCCAATCCAGTTTCTCTAACAGACTCTATATTAAAAAGTGAGGGTTTAGTTTAGAGATACGGTATCTTTCTTGGATTGACAAAGGCAGTCTCTTCACTCCCAATGCTGAAATGGTTTGTTTAAATTTTTGCCACCTTCTTCCTGTTCTTCAAGGCTTAAATTTAGAACCAACGTTTGTCTCATAAAGCATTGAAAGTGCTGCAGTTGCTGTCAGTAATGCCTCTAGCCAGTGCCTTTCACTGCTTGCTTTTGTTAGACCCTGTTTTAGTTGCTCATGACTTTGCCAAACTCACACAGTTCACGCTGAAATTTCCCATGCTGAGAGTCTGCCTCGGGCTGAATTTTTGGAAAGTGTCAGCAAAAAGGACTCAGCTGTTTCCAAGAACAAGATTAGGAGAAAACACATTGTTTTAGCCATCTAAAGTAAATTTTTCCAGCTGTTTTTTTATGAGCTGCAGTGCCTCCATGCTTTGAAGAGGGGACTTGAAATGTATGCCCTTTGCAATCCCCAGGGAGATAAACTTGAATTTGGCATCTTCAAAATATTGTACTTGCTTGTACATCCAGTTTGTTATAGTGTTCTCCAAATATTCCCCCTGCAGTGAGTATTAGTCATGTCCTTGGTGCTTCTGCCTGCGTGTGCAGACAGCACATGTGACAGCACAGCAGCGCCCGGAGAGACCCGGCATGGTCGGCTGGAGGGTGCGTGGGCTCTGCTGGATGCTCTTCAGAATTGCTCATCTGAGAGACCACTGGCACACCAGGCACC